>NC_046233.1:0-1200000 GCF_009819885.2 Catharus ustulatus | reverse complement strand
GAGCTGGCCTGCTCTCTGCAGGCAGAGGGGAGACCGGGTGCTTCAGCTTATCAGCCTTAGATGCACTTCCTCCTGCTGTTTTCACATGTGGCACTCACGTGAATCTGATACAGCAAACCCGAATTTTTCGGAGGCGCCGTCCCTGCCCTGGCAGCCGCAGGGAGTGCAGGGGAGCAGTGGAGTCCCCGGGGCTGCTGCCAGGGCTTGGAGCTCCTGCCCAGAGGTGCGGGGTGAGCTGCACCCTCCCTTCCCCGGGGGCTTTCCTGGAGAAGCCACAGCTCGACCCACTCCCCTCTCACACTCTGCTACCTGTTGAAGGTGGATTATACAGTAATAAAAAAGAGCAGGCAGCACTTTACATGAAGTTATTATGTAAAAGTGGGCAGGTGGATGTTCTGATGGAATTGTCCATTTCTGCAGAAATCTGGGGATTTCTGTTCACAGAGTCCAGCTGGGCCATCGCATTCCCCTCTGGCTGTGATGCAGCCCAAGTCCAGCGTCGCCGCTGGGAGACGAAAATGGAACTATTTAGCATGTTGTTAATTTTTAATTTCTGTCTGTTAATGTTTCCTTAGGTGACCTGTCATCGAGAAACCTCGATTCCAGCCAGGAAATGTTTCGATCCGGTTTCCAGATGTGTGCCAAGGAAATGCTGCAATACCTGGCGAAGCACGAGAACGGCAAGGAGCTGAAGTCGTCGCAGCTGGTCAGCCACCTGCACCGGATGGCCAGCGAGGTGCTGCAGGGCGGGGCGCCCCGCAAGGCCGGGGACATCCCTCCCAAAATGGTGGACTTGAAGGAGAAGCCGGCGGCCCTGGGTGAGGGCCATGGGAAGAACTGCGTGCCCGTGATCCAGCGGACATTCGCTCACTCCAGCGGGGAGCAGAGCGGCAGCGACACGGACACGGACAGCGGGTACGGGGGAGAGCTGGACAAAAGCGACTCCAAATCGGAACAGCCCTATTTCAAAAAGGATACCGACCTCAAGTACGCTGTCCAGGAGAGAATAAGCTCTATTAAGCAAGAGACTGAGGATCCCCCGGCCAAAAGGAGCAGGCTGGAGTCGCCACAGGACGAGGGCCCTTTTGGCACTGACATGATGGGCTCCCCCGGCAGCTTCCTGGGCCCCCACCCTCACCAGCCCCCCCTGTGCCTGCCTTTCTACCTGATCCCGCCGTCCGCCACCGCCTACCTGCCCATGCTGGAGAAGTGCTGGTACCCAGCCTCGGTTCCCGTGTTGTACCCCAGCCTGCCAGCCTCTGCTGCAGCACTCACGGGCTTCATGAACCCCGACAAAATCTCCCCCCCTCTGCTGATGCCCCAGAGACTCCCTTCTCCTGTACCGGCCCATTCCCCCATCGACTCCTCGGCTCTACTTCAAGCTTTGAAGCAGATTCCTCCTTTGAACTTGGAAACCAAAGACTGAGCGCAGTGTGACTGGTTTTTCTCTTTTTTTCTTTTTTTGGGTTTTTTTTTTTTTAGTTTGAGAGACTGTTTCACTTTTATATATTGGCTGGACTGAGGTGTGGGGACGAAGTTCACTGTGCGTAGGAAGCTAAATCCCCTTTTCTCTGGCTTGTCAGGTAGCTTGGAGAAGGATGAAGGATGCGCCCAGGTTAGCGATTGACAGCTACTTCCAAAAGATTAAAGAAGGGTTTAAGAAGGGTTTTGTGCTTCACCCCTTCCCTTCCTCCCTCTCCACATCTACAGAGCAGCAGTTGACTCGGTCAGCTGTGCCTCTATTGCAAAGCTGTGAAGAAATGTTCCATGGGCAGACTTGCTTGGAGGGTCTGCCAATATAAAATCCGCGAATATAAAACACGGTACTTCCCTGAGCTGCTCTGAGGGCAGCGGCCCTGCTGGCTCCTTGGAGCTGGGCTGGTGGCTGAGTGACCCTGAGCGTGGCGTGGTGGTGGTGGTGGCAATGCCACCATGAGCACAGGAGGAGCAGGGCAGTGGTCACTGCAGGGGCAGCAGTGTCACCAGGAGGAGCAGGGCAGTGGTCACTGTGGGATGGTGGCAGTGGTGGCAATGCCACAGAGTGCAGGAGAAGCAGGGGCAGTGGTCACTGTGAGGTGTGGCAGTGGTGGCAATGCCACCATGAGCACAGGAGGAGCAGGGCAGTGGTCACTGTGGGATGGTGGCAGTGGTGGCATTGCCACCAGGAGTCCAGGAGGAGCAGGGCAGTGGTCACTGTGGGATGGTGGCAGTGGTGGCAATGCCACAGAGTGCAGGAGGAGCAGGGCAGTGGTCACTGCAGGGCAGCAATGTCACCAGGAGGAGCAGGGCAGTGGTCACTGCAGGGGGCAGCGATGTCACCAGGTGCAGGAGGAGCAGGTGGTCACTGCCTGGTCACACACAGGTCAGGCAGACCTAAGACAGGTTCTCTCCACACCTTTGCTGATCCGTAGATATTTTTTAAGAAATAAAAGGTAGCTGCTGCTTGGAGCTTTCCATGGCGCAATCTAATAAATAAATGAACCTGCGCCCTTCCTGTAACTTGAGCTGCTACGTTGGGCCGGGTCGGAGGAGCTGTCCCTGGGATGGCTTTGCTGGTGGCACCGGCTCCAGCCTCTCCTGCTGCTGCTGCACAGGCTGCCGTGTCCCTGGGGGCATGGCCGTGTCCCTGGGGCATCACCATGTCCCTGGGGCATCACTGTGTCCCTCGGACATCACCGTGTCCCCGGGCATGGCCATGTCCCCCAGGCATCACCAGGAATCAGCACGGTTTTCCCCAGCTCGGGAGCCTCTTGCCAGAGGGAGCAGTTCAGCCAGAGCTGGCAGTGCCATCCCTGCTGAACGTGTCCCTGTCAGTGCCTTTGGAAAATGACAGCGCTGGGATTTTCAAATTCAATCCCGAGTCTGGTCCCAGCAGGGTTGGAGCATCTGGGTTCCTCCTTGGCAAGTCCTGGCTCACATGGAAGAGGGGCTGGGTGGTGACACTTGTGAGCTGCAAGGGGCTTTCTCCACACAGGAACATCATCTCCAGTTTAGCTTCTTTTTAATTAAAAACCCCAAACTTCACTGCTAAGGGCAGTGCTCTTTGGTGGGTTTTTCTGACTGGTTTTGAGAACTGGTGAGCAGACCCCTGTCTGGATCCTCCTGTCGCCCTCCCATTGCACCAGCTGTTGAGATGCACTATGCTTGATTGCAGATTGTGTTCTAACGTTTATTTTGTTGTTGGTTTTTCTGGGTTTTTTTGGTATACAGTTGTTGCCTTTATTTGTAAAATCCTGTTATAAATATATATATATATAAATATATTAAAAGTTAAAACGTTTCAGATGTCTATTATTTGTATAACTACTTGAGCATAAAGAAGTGAGAAATATGAATGTATTCTTGTTTCTGGTTGTCTTTTTTTTTTTGAAGAGAAGAATATTCCGTTTTTTTCTCGGGAGAGGTACAGTGTTTATATTTTGGAGCCGCCTTCAAGGTGGGATATTGTACATATTTTTATCTTGAGTAAATGTTAAGTAGCTGTTTAAAAATGCTTAATAAAATAATTCTTTTCCTGTGGAAGATAAGGGTTTGCCTCCTGTGCTTTGCAATGTTTGAGCAGGGTCATTCCACGTGTCTGGTCCAGCAGGGGATGGCACAGGGAGGAGCAGGATCTCAGGGAGAAGGGGTGAGGGTGCAGGGGGGAGTGAGGATCTTGGGGTACAGGGGGGATCTCAGGGTTCAGGGGAGTGAGGGATTTTGGGGTGCAGGGAGAATGAGGAATTTTTTGGGTGCGGGGGGAGTGAGGATTTTGGGGTGCAGGGAGGAGTGAGGATTTTTAGGGGCAGGGAGGAGTGAGGATTTTTGGGTGCAGGGAGAATGGGGATTTTGGGACGCAGGCAGCAGTGAGGATTTTGGGGTGCAGAGCCCTGCTGCCCCCACAGCTCTGCCATCAGTGCCTGAAGGAGCTCAGGGTCCCATTACCCGTGTCACCAGGGATATTTATTTTTTAAACTCCCTTGGCACCTTCGGGGATTTTTTTCCTTGCAGACTCGAGGGAGGTGCCTGGAGAGCCTGGCTGGCTTTCCTGCTCTCTGCTGCTGTCACGTTGAGCTCCCTGTGTCTGGCATTGGGCTCCTGGGCCCCAGGCTCTGTGGGGAGAGGGCAGCCCCTCACCCCAGAGTGTCTCTGCAGGCTTTGCCCAGTTCCTGGAGGAAAATGGACTTGCTGCAAACTGGTTTTGCTTCAGCACCCCCAGCCTGTGTCTGAGCTGCCCAGGGCTGGCAGGGATGGTGCCCACCCATCCCCTGGGTCAGGTCCTGCCTGTGTGGGGTGATCCCTGCCACCCCAGGTGTCCTCTGTGCCAATTCCAGCTGGCACTGAGGGTGGTGGAGCAGCCTGGTGCCTCTAGTGCCAGTCTGCAAAAGGAGCCAGAGGGCAGGGTCCTGTCCCACCACGGCTCCCTGGCAGCCCCTCCAGCAGCAATGCTGCTTTCTGCTCTGCACATGGAGCAGCAATGCCCCCAGACCTGCCCCAAAGGCAGGAGAGGGGTGAAACCCAAGGCATGGGTGGGAGGATTTGGTTTTCCCTCTGTGTGGATGGGGAACAGGCACTTCTGAGGGGGTATTTGGGATTTTCACTGTGCAGATGAATCACAAAATGTGGGGGGTGGTTTAAGTGTCCAGCTGGGCCAGCACTGCCCAGTCCTGGCTGAGCATCTGCAGGCTGAGCATCTGCAGGAGCCCACATGGAGAGGCTGGTGTTAGACAGGGTTAGAACTAAAGAAACCTTAGCTTAACTAATGCTAGAAAAAAAGGCTGCTTAGTTTAATGTGTTTGGGGCCTCCACACGTCCCAGTGTTCATGTTATGTTTCCTTTAATTAGAGCTAAATATTGATTTACTGAAGCTGTGTAACCACCCCATTTGGGGACAGCATTTGGTGCTCCGTGCAGAGGTGTCTCAGCCTGGATTTCTGGCTCTTTCCATGGCTCTCACTCCCCTTTGGTCCTCATATTCTGACCCCCCTTGTCCTATAGTGGGACAACTTCCAGGAGTTCCAGATCCTGTCATGGAGGAAAAAAAAAGAAAAGAAAAAAAAAGGAAGGGGGAACATTTATTTGGGAAGCAAAATATTATTATGGGCTAGGAATTTTCTCTGCTGTCCTGGCCTGGTGCCTGTGGGACAGGTGAGTTCTGTGGGGCAGGGGCTGCACCTGTGGTGGCACCGGCTGTGGGCACCAGGTGGGGATGGATGGAGGGATGGAGAGAGGGATGGATGATGGAGAGATGGATGGGGGCAGGGATGGAGGGATGAATGGAGGGAGGGATGGAGAGAGGGAGGGATGGATGGATAGATGGATGCATGGAGGGAGAGAGGGATGGATGGATGGAGGGAGGGATGGATGATGGATGGAGGAATGGAGGGAGGAAGGGAGGGATGGACGGAGGGAGGGATGGATGGAGGGGTGGATGATGGAGGGATGGAGAGAGGGATGTATGATGGGTGGATGGATGATGAATGGATGGATGGATGGAGGGATGGATGATAGATGATGGATGATGGATGGATAGATGGAGGGATGATGATGGATGATGGATGATGGATGGATGGATGGATGATGGATGATGGATGGATGGAGGGAGGGATGGATGATGGATGGATGATAGAGGGATGGATGGATGCATGGAGGAATGGATGATGGATGGAGGGACGGATGGAGGGATGGATGGAGGGATAGATGGAGGGATGGATGGAGGGATGGATGGAGGGATGGATGGAGGGAGGAAGGACGACCCCCGGCACGGCGCCAGCCTGGGACAGCCCGTGCCGCCCGCCCCGCCGGGGTGTGCTGAGTTCCCGGGCTTGTTTTCATGGTCTCACCCAGCTCTGACCTGCCTCAAATGTTGACACAATGTCACGTTTCCGACTGCAGTCTTTCATGTGCAGCCGGAGGCTAAATACGGCTGCTGGTTCCTGGAAAAAGACGTGCCTGGCACCCTTTCAGCAGAAACCCGATCCCCATGCAGGCTTGGCACAACAGCTGAATAACACGGCAATAACTCTTTCAGCAGCATTTCAACCCATAAATAGGGCTTCCCGAGCGACTCCTTGAAGTCAGACAAGGAGGATACAATGATTTTAGGCAAAAAAATAAAAGTAAATAAAGTCAGCGCGCGTGGAGAGCGGCTGGGAGGGGGCAGCGGGGTCAGGCAGATCAAAGGGTGCCGTGGAGGTGCTGAGTGAGCTTTGCTGAGTGGGAGCACAGGATTGCCTCAAAAGGAAAGAAATGCTCCTGAATTTTTTAATGTCTCGGTCCTGTTTCATACCAGCCCTGTGGAGGCACGGGGAGAGCCTTCCTGAGAGCCAGGGCCTTTCCTAACCCCGGTGAGGACACACAGACACATAATTTTAGCTTTTCACCACCTGTTTGGAAAGCTCCCGTAGCCGAGCGCTGTGGGACTGGATGGTTTTTACAGGCATGTACCCCGGGAGCTGCTTATTTGCATTATGCATGGACCAGGGCCTAAAATAATCTGCAGTGACGCACATTTTTTTTTGCTGTGATTTTTTTTATTTTTTTTTTTTCCCCCCCCCTTTTCCAGGACTCCATTTTTCTGAACGTGCCGTGACTTTTTGAGGAGCACGCATGGTTAGCCAGCCTGGGGGCTGCCAGGGCCCTGATTCAGCAGTCAGGCTGAGCTGGGGGGAGCTGCCCCATCCCCTGGCTGTGACACACGGAGGGAGAGGAGGGAGAAGAGGAGAAGTGCCCTCGTGCTCCGCCTTGGCTTTCATCTGCAGAGCGTGTAGCTGCAAGTGCGGCGTGTTTACAAATGCAGGCATTGCAAGATCCCTTGAACTGTGTCCTAGTACAAAAGAGGCTTTGAAACGAGAAACACGTTGTCATGGCATGTTCCAGGCCAGCAGCACCAGACTGAACCAGATAATTGCTGTTTCTGCTTCGGTGTGGAAAAAGCAGCAGGTCTTGAGCAAGTCTTTTTTTTTTCTTTTCCCCCCCCTTAGACATTTCGTGTGATGCTCAGGATGGAAGGAGAGGGTTGGGAATGCCCGGGCAGCGGGGGCAGAGGCAGGGTGATCTCCCAGGGCTGCAGGCAGAATGACTGTGCTGGGCTCAGCCCGTGTAACCATAGCCTGCAGGGCTGGTGACACTGACCCTGGCTATGTGACACGGGCTGCCCGTGTTTTGTAACCCTGGCGTGCTGCCGGCGCCAGGAGATGTGGCTCTCGCTGCTCCCTCGTGTTCCAGACCTTTCCCACTGCCCTTCTGGGGCACTTGAGAACTCTCCCGATGCCTCTGGGTGCCAGTGGGAGCTGCTAATTGCAGTGACCATTTCTGCCCTGGGCAAGGCACCTCTGCCCTCACCCCTGGGGCACCACCCAGAAATGGAGGAAATATTTCTACCTGCTTTGGAATAATTTATTTCTTTCTCCCAGGTGTGTTTCTGCCCCAGGCACATCACCCCACTGAGGCAGGTATTGGCACTTTGGAAATGGCCAGACAGGAAAGCTCTGCATGGGGAGGGTTTTTTACCACATGTGCCTTGTTAAAACTGTGAACTGGGCAGGCTGGGTAATACCACACAGCTGATGGAAACAGGAATGCTGGAAATAAAAGGCAGCTCCTCTGGGGCTTGGTGCTGTCCTGGGGAGCTGGTTGTTATCCAGCTCTTTGGCCTGGCTGAGGTGGGTGTTTGCTGTGGGATGGACCCTTGGTCCCCTCAGCCCTGCCCACATCCAGGAGTGACCCTCTGCAGGGTGGCAGTGCTGATGGGAAAGGGCTGGGTTGGCATTACAGCTCCTTTTACCTCCTCCCTGACCCCTGCTCTTTATTCAATATCCGAGATGGGCTCCCACGTTGTTGTTTTCTGAACAGCAGCTCAGCCCAAGAGCGATGGCCACAGGCTGTGGCTGCCAGAGCTGTCACCCAAGAGGAATAATTAGTTTCTCTGTGCACCACAGCTTTATCCTTCCTTCAGCCCATGTGCTGCTCAAGGCCAGCAGCATTCCCTCCTCTGTGCCATGGCAGTGAGAGAAAAGGCCCAGATCTGCTCTGCTGTGAAAGGGCTGATGAATATGCAGACTCTCAGGGCTGGAATATTGCTTATCCGTGTCACGGGGTGCGCACGGAGCTCATGTTTGTGCTGCTGCCCGAGGATGTGTGCACCACCAGTGTGCAGCTGAGCAGCTTAGGGAAGATTTAACTCTTATTTCTATTCTTGACACAGAATCATTAATAAGGTTATGGCCATGTTGGGGGCCTTTCCCAGTGCTCTCCTCCTGCTGGGGTTTGACTCAGCCATTGATGGGGGTAAGCTCCATCCCCAATGGAAGTAGCCGCTGGTGATTATCTCGTGGTATTAGGGCATGTGTTGTGAAATTGGTGTGATTTGATATGAAATGTGACCTGTGGGCATAGGCAGCATGTTCTAATGTATTCAGAAACGCTGGGGCTGCCGAGCTATTGCTGCTGGTAGCACAGAGCTGAAACCCCAGCTCCCATTGACAGCAGTGGGAGGTCTGTCATTGCCTTCCGTGAGCGCTGGACTGGATCCAGGCTGCACTTCATGGGATGCATTATTCCACAGGATTAGGGAGGCACAGGCAGTGGGATTCCTCTCCCTCACTGATCTCTGCTGCTTAGAAGTTTGCCTTGGAGCTGGCTGGGACATGAAGCCCCTGGGCTGGTTTTGGTGTCAGCCCAAGGAGGAGATGAGTGATGTTTGCTCCTGAGGGTCAGCCCAGCTGCTCTGGGAAATGTGAGGGGCTGGAACTGTGACCAGAGCCCCTGGTGCTGTGGGGACACAGGAGGCAGGGCTCTCCAGCATTGCCTGTACCAAGTGTTTGACCCACCCGTGCTGGAGTCCTGTTTCAGCAAAGAAAAGCCCAGGCAACCCCAGAGGAGCCCTGGCTCTGCCCACACCGGTCAGGATGTGCCTGGGGAGGGGTTTTTTCAGGTTCTTTATTTCACACAAACGTTTGACCTCAAAGAAGTGCCAGTGACTCCGGGGCTGAGCTCCCCCTGGCACGGGAGGCTGCTGGAGCATCCCTGCTGCCCATCCTGCAGAGCCCTGCCAGCCCAGCCCCTGGCTGAGCCCTTGGCTGGAGCATGACTCAGGGCCCCGTGGGAGGAGGGGGTGGCCGTGACCCCCCCAGTGCTGCTGGGGAACTGAAGCAATCTGTTTATCATGGAAAAACTGCTCTTTGCAGCAATTCAAATGGAAACTTCCCAGAATGAGTGTTGCAGAGCTTTCCCCTTGAATCACCGGGCCTCCCAGGAGCCGCTTTCTAAGACGATGCCCTCGGGAGCGCTGTCACCATCCCTGCCGAGCTGGAGCTCCCTGGGGCAGCACAGCCACCCTCCATCCCCTGGGAGCAGTGCCCTGGACAGGGACAGAGCCACCGCACACGGGTGTCCCTGGTGATGGGTGGCACATCCAGCCTGGGGAGGCTCGCACTGCTGTCTCACCGGGCTGTTCGCCTGTTTTCCCTTCCCTCTGGCTGCCCATCACCCTTTCCATGGCTGGAATGAGTGTCTGGGAGTCACGGGGAATTCAGCCGCTGCCCGGAGCTCTGCTAGCCGGGTGAATAAGGAGGGAGTGATGCCTGAGTGGCCCCTGCTCCCCGAACTGCCCGGGGATGCCCAGAGGAACCAAACCCCGGGCAGATTGGGAAAGCCAGCAAAGGGCTGGGTGTCAGCAGGGCAAGGGACAGGGAGGGACAGCAGGGTACGGCACCCTGGTGATCCCACCGCCACCCCGGGGCGGAGCTGCTGGGCATTGTCATGCATTGATTCCTGCCAGCCCCGCGGTGCTGTCCCCATAGTAACAGAGCGGGCTGGCAGCGCTCAGTGACATCCCTGTCCCCAAGGACCCGCGTGCTCCTGTCCCCAGCTCCCGGCGGGGCTCAGTGACATCCCTGTCCCCAAAGACCTGCGGGCTCCTGTCCCCAGCTCCTAGCAGAGCTCAGTGACATCCCTGTCCCCAAGGACCTGCGGGCTCCTGTCCCCAACTCCCGGCGGTGCTCAGTGACATCCCTGTCCCCAAGGACCTGCGGGCTCCTGTCCCCAGCTCCTAGCAGCGCTCAGTGACATCTCTGTCCCCAAGGACCTACGGGCTCCTGTCCCCATCCCCTAGCAGCGCTCAGTGACATCCCTGTCCCCAAGGACCCGCGGGCTCCTGTCCCCAGCTCCCGGCAGCGCTCAGTGCCATCCCTGTCCCCAAGGACCTGCGGGCTCCTGTCCCCAGCTCCTAGCAGCGCTCAGTGACATCCCTGTCCCCAAGGACCCGTGTGCTCCTGTCCCCAGCCCCTAGCAGCGCTCAGTGACATCCCTGTCCCCAAGGACCTGCGGGCTCCTGTCCCCAGCCCCTAGCAGCGCTCAGTGACATCCCTGTCCCCAAGGACCCGTGTGCTCCTGTCCCCATCTCCTAGCAGCGCTCAGTGACATCCCTGTCCCCAAGGACCTGCGGGCTCCTGTCCCCTGCTCCTAGCAGCGCTCAGTGACATCCCTGTCCCCAAGCACCTGCGGGCTCCTGTCCCCAGTTCCTAGCAGCGCTCAGTGACATCCCTGTCCCCAAGGACCCGCGTTCTCCTGTCCCCAGCCCCTAGCAGAGCTCAGTGACATCCCTGTCCCCAAGGACCTGCGGGCTCCTGTCCCCAGCTCCTAGCAGCGCTCAGTGACATCCCTGTCCCCAAGCACCTGCGGGCTCCTGTCCCCAGCTCCTAGCAGCGCTCAGTGACATCCCTGTCCCCAAGGACCTTCGTGCTCCTGTCCCCATCTCCCGGCAGCGCTCAGTGACATCCCTGTCCCCAAGGACCTGCGGGCTCCTTTCCCCAGCTCCTAGCAGCGCTCGGCGTTCCGGGGACAGCTCCGCAGTTTTCCCCTATCTCGGGAAAGCAGGAATTGCTGTCCAAGGGGCAGAAGGGACAGTGTGGGGTGGCTGGTGGCAGCTCCGTGTGGCCGCAGCAGGTCCGGGCTGTGCCGCACGCTGTGTCTGTCTGTGTGTGTGAGAAGCAGGAGCTGCTGTGTGCGGCTGGGGCACGAACCGCACAGGGGTTTTCCGGGCTCCAGCGAGCACCTGGGCACTTGAGGTCAGCAGGCGTCTGCAGCACGGGTGGTTGAACCCGGCAGCGAGGCGAAGGTGCTTTGAAGGAGAGCGGCAGGACCGAGATCCGTGCTCAGATCCTGGAGCCGCTCGGGAGATGAGTCAAAGGATTCCTGAAACAATTAAAGCTGCGAGGTGCAGCAGCCACCGTCAGCAGCTCTGCCAGGCGCCCTCGGCCAGCTGGTCGTGCTTTCCCTTTAATAAGGCATATTAGGCAATTTCCCATTTAAAAATGTTTATGGGAATATATAAATACTCGCTTATACAGAACTTGCCTGGCCCTCTGTGCGCAGAGCGGTGGAGAGTGACTGGAATTGTTATAAATCCATCCAGAAAGCTGGAGATGGAGCGTTCAGCGTGGTGAGACAGACCTCAGAGCCCCCTGGGACTGAGTCCTCCCGGTGCCAGGACAGGACACCTCGCTCCGTGGGACAGAGTGCCCCAGCGAGCAGGACAGGGCCACCACAGGCTGTGTCACATCCCCTGTGCACGGCAGCGTGGGCAGGGTTTTCCCTCCTGTGATTTCCTGATGGCCACAGGAAGAGCTTGCACAGACCCGATCTGGATTTAATCAAAGGAATTTTTTTTTTTTTCATTTGCTGTCTTATGTGCTGACCACCAAACCACATCCTTCGAGCCTGAGCCCAGCACAGTGAAACAAAAACTAGCAAAAACTAGGCCAGGACTTTTTGCTATGTTTTTTTTTTTTTTTTTTATTTTCCCTTTAGTGCATCAGTTGGGTGCAGAGCTGGCACACACCTCTGCTCCTACACAGCCCCTTCCCAGGGCAGGGTGGCATTTCCAGCACCCCTGAGCCAGGCACTTGCAGCTCCACGTGAAACTGGGAACTATCCAGATTATGTGCACTGAGCACAGCGTCAGTGGGGAGCAAATACAGAGGAATAATGAGCAATGACGTGCTGGCAGACCACGCCGGGACCTAATAAGGCACAAGGTGGGGACTGTCCTTGGCTCTCACCCTTGGCTGGGTTGGTGCAGCCTGGCTCTGGGGTCAGAGCAGAGCAGGGGGCTCCCAGTGAGCCCCCAGAGCTGGTGGGAGCAGTGGCTGTGCTGTGACACCGTCCCTGGCAGCATCCCACAGCATCCAGGGGCGAGGTGCCTGCGCAGGGAAGTTCTCACGTTCACAGAACAGAGAGCAGCTTTATTGTTGTATTTTGCAAACCAAAACCAGCCGGGAGTTTCTGAAGCGTCTGCCATCCCTGCAGAGAGCTGTTTAGTCATGCCTGGTGTGTGTGCATGTGAGACAGTGAGGGGAGGGAGGCTCGAGGACTTTGCAAAGATTAAAGATTTATGCTGACCCTTGAATCTGATCCAAGGCTACTAATCTGCCCTGATCCTATCATCTGCTCAGGGTGGATCTATTTCACTTTCCTTTATGGTACTCCTGACTCATTCCACTCCCACTCCAGGCCAGTCCAGTGGGAATGGGAAGAGCTACCACATATTTGTTTGGGTTTGCATTTAAAGCTCTGGACCTGTAGTGGGTGCAGCTCATAAAGGAAACCAGTGTGGATAAGATATGGGTGAGCTGAATGCTTGGAAACCACTCCCAAACACAAGCTGGAGTGGTTTGAAATCAAGGTGGAGTGATGTACTGAAGGCACAATACTTGGCAGCTACGCCCAGCGTGTGAGAAAGGCATTTAAATCCAAGGTGTGAGGCAGGCAGGGCACCCCACGTGCTTCTGACAGGACAGCCTGAGCCCTGCAGGGTGTGCAGAGCCAGGGGCTGGTTCCCACCCTCCTGCTCTGTGCCCCAGTGCTTTGCACCCTGGTGAGCCCCTCCAGAGACCTGCAGGAAGCTGTGCCAGGGGTTCTGCCCTGCCCTGGCTCTGCTCTGCCTGGGAAAGGCCCTGTTGGTGCTCCATCACCCATCATGTCTGTGCTCCATCACCCATCATGTGTGTGCTCCATCACCCCTCATGTGTGTGCTCCATCACCCATCATGTGTGTGCTCCATCACCCATCATGTGTGTGCTCCATCACCCATCATGTGTGTGCTCCATCACCCCTCACCCATCATGTGTGTGCTCCATCACCCATCATGTGTGTGCTCCATCACTCATCATGTGTGTGCTCCATCACTCATCATGTGTGTGCTCCATCACCCATCATGTTTGTGCTCCATCACCCATCATGTGTGTGCTCCATCACCCATCATGTGTGTGCTCCATCACCCTGTGCTGAAAGGCTCTCGCTGGCTGCTGGGGCTTTAGGGTGGCAAACAATGCGTGGAGGAGGACACAGACCTGATTTTTCAGGGCAGAATAAATCTCCTCTGCCTTCACGCTACGAAATAGTGTGGCAGAAAGAGAAATAGGAGCTTTCCACCCCCCAGCTCTTGTGTGCTGCAGCCACACGTGTCTGGAGGGAGGCTGGGGATGCCGGAGCAGCCTGGCCCGTGTGCCAGGCGGGCTGGGGTGGAGAACAGCAGCAGGCAGTGCCCAGAGCCCGGGCAGACCGGCAAACAGCATCAGTCATACAGGCTGGCCCGGGGCTGAGCTGGCCGGGAGATGCAGTGGGGAATATCCTATTTCAGATCCCCTGGGACATCCTGTTCTCCTGATAACTGATGATATGTAAATATAGCAAATGCAAAGCCAGGCACTTTCCAGGGTGCCCGGCCCAGGCTGCTTATAGAACAGGGCCGAGCCCCAGCGGCGCTCTTGGAAACACCCATCTGCAACTGTGACACGGGCAGCAGCCTTTATTTTTAGTTTAAAACCAAGTTCCTGTTTGTAGGGCCAGAAGGGTTACAGGAAGAAAAATTATGAAGTGGGATCATTTACTGCTATTTTCTTTTCACGTGTCCTTCCTTCCTTCCTCCCTCCTGAGAAATGGGATGTAGCACATCGCTATTCCAGGCTGCGATGCTCGCTGGTTCCTGCTCCCTCCTTGTGTAACCAAGGGCTCCGTCCTGCCAGCCCCGCTGATCTGCCCCGGTTTGAGCTGATCTCATGGAAACCAAAGGCCGGCCCCGCTGACCCGCAGCTCCTTTCTCTCTCAGCTGATTTGGGCCGGGCGGGGTGACGGGCAGGGCACGGGCATCCCTCCCCTTCTCAGCCATCCCTTCCCCTCCCATCCCATCCCATCCCATTGGTCCCATCCCATCCCATCCCAGGCTCTCCCATCCCCTCCCCAGCTCCCCTATCCTATCCCATTCCATCCCATCCCAGTTCAGCCATCCCATCCCATCCCATCCCATCCCATCCCATCCCACCATCCCATCCCATCCCATCCCATCCCCAGCTCAGCCACCCCATCCCCGGCTCTCCCATCCCATCCCATCCCATTGATCCCATCCCATCCCTGGCTCCCATCCCATCCCATCCATTCCCATCCCATCCCATTATCCCATCCCCATCCCATCCATTATCCCATCCCCATCCCATCCCATTATCCCATCCCCATCCCATCCCATCCCATTATCCCATCCCCATCCCATCCCATCCCATCCCCATCCCATCCCATCCCATCCCATCCCATCCCATCCCATCCCATCCCATCCCATTATCCCATCCCATCCCATCCCCTCCCCAGCTCAGCCATCCCATCCCATTCCCATCCCATTCCCATTCCCATTCCCATTCCCATTCCATCCCATCCCATCCCATCCCATCCCATCCCCATCCCATCCATCCCTCCCATCCCTCCCCACCCCGCCGGGCAGACCCAGCAGCCACGGGATGGAAGGAAACAATGGGCACTATTCGGTCAGCAGCCAAAGGAGCCTCTTTAATGAGCACAGCGCTAATTAGTCGGGTGTGCAGCCCTCGCCCCATCCCGGCCCGGCGGGGTCACCGTGCGATGATTTTATTTTGGCCGGTGCCCACCTGCTTTTCTCATTCCCGTGCCCTGTTAGGGAAAGGTAATCCCGAGCTGACAGCAGGGAGACTGCGAGCTGCTGACGGGAATTCCCAGCTGGGAGGCTCTGGGAGCGGTGGGAACTCTGGAATAGGTTGCTCATACACAGCACAGTGTGAAGGAAACGGGCGGTTTTGCTAATTCCCTGCACTTGGTTTAATAAAGCAGGATTTGTCTGGTGGGAAAGTGTAGCAGTGGGATTTGAGCTGTGTGAGTCTCATGACTGGGGCTCGCCTGCCTGGGTGGGAAGCATCGATTGCATTCTGTCTGTCCTGTGTTTTTAAACAGGACTGGAGTGCCCACAGCTTCGGGTGAGCTTTATTTGGGATTCGTTTATTTTAGAAATCCGGGTGCAGATACTTGCACTAAATTCTGTTTTCCAGAACTGCAGTGCCCTGTGTCTTGGGAGAACCAGGACTGCTGGGTTTGTCAGTGCTTTGTGATGTAAACTGAGAAAGGATAAAGAGGGGTGGCCAGGACACAGGGAGAGAAGGGGCAAGTTAATATCTGATACAGCCTCCGTAGGCAAACGAGATCCTTCTGCTTCTGGTTTTAATGAGAAAGGCCCCAGTGGAAATTTAAAATCTGGATCTGCATCAAATCCTCAAAGTTCAGGGAGTTTGGAGTGAGGAGTTCGGTCCATTCCATCACTCAGAGCTGTCTGCAAAATTCGCATCCCAATACTTTTTTCCACTCATAAATTCTGCCAAAGATGCGTGCTTGGATGTGGGATTTTTTTCTTCTTTTTCATCCCTTTTGCTAATTTAATTCCCAGATCTAAATCAAGTTTTCCATCCCAGATTTCCAGGAGCTGGGATGCCTTGTTTGCAGCTGGGGAGTTTTGCTGTGCTGGGGGGCTGAAAGGTTCACCTGCCTGCAGGTGACCAAAACAAGGTGAGGCCTCAGAGTCAGGATGCTTCATTGCCACAGCCCAAATTTTGGGATGTGCTAGGGATTACATCATTCCAGTGCTCCTGCCCTTCTTTCCTTTATTATTAAGAGGTTAAAACCCAAGCCATTTTTGGGCTATGCACAAATATGCTCCTGATGAGGGCCCTGAGCAGCCAGGCAGATTTTCTGAGCAGCCTTGAAGCCAGCAAGGCACAGCAGCCACATGCTGGGCTCTCCCTTATTCTTATTCTCTTCTGTTTTCTTGGGTGTACAATAAGACCTAATCAAAGTGATGCTTTCCAGCAGGCTTTTGTGTATGGCATTACAGCACAATCCTAAATTCCTCTTCCTGCTCATGCATACAAAGCAGGGAGAACTAGGATGGCTGCAGATAATTTAAAGACAAGATAACTGGGTGGCTGGAAGAAGAAGAATTTGATAGGAAATAACCTTGAAGCACAGCTCTGATGTGATGGTGTGAGGTGCCCAGCTCCCTGAGATGCCAACAGGGATTGTGACTTTGAGAAGAGATGACAAGGGGACAGGCAGAGCACCCAGGTGAAGAGCAGCAGTGGTGGCTCTGACACCTCCCCACAGATGTTCCTGCTGGGCTCACATCTGGATGCACTTTGCTTTGCTCCTGTCCATCTCTTGTGAACAGCTCCCTGCCGATATCATCCCCTGCTCTGGATTTATCCCAAAATGAGGGAGGAAGGTTTGTGGTGCCCGTGTGCCAGGGAGGGCTGGGTGTGGGCACTGCCAGCCCGGGCAGGGTGAGGATGAGGATGAAGGCGAGGACACCGCTGACAGCTTTAGGGAAGCAGGATGGCTTTGGTGAGGCTGCACTCCCCTCTGCTGGAAAACCCAAGCAAAGACAGCAGAGCGAAAAAACGAGAGGAAAAGGGGAAATTACCATGCAAAGAACACAAGTGAGGCTCGGGCTCCCTGGGACATGGCAGCATCCAGTCTGGGCTCTACTGGGCTTCATCCTGTGCCCGTCACAATGAGAGGGGACTTGTGGGGACAGCCAGACCCTCTGCAGAAAATTGGGACCTGTCACTTTGATGTCACTTTGATGTCACTCCCCAGTGTGGGAGTGGGTCAGCGAGGGCAGCACTCGGTGGCTCAGGACTGGTCCTGGGGATGGGACAGGGTCTCACAGCAGGCAGAGAATCCTGGCTGGGACTGAACAGAACTGCACAGACAGGCTCGGGCTGTGCTGCTGGCTTCAGAGCTGCTTCACAGCCCAGGAGGTGCCCAGGGGCCACAGCTGATGGGTGAGAGCTGCACAGCACTCGGTGGGATGAGATACCCACCTGGGCTGTGGCACTGGCAGGAAAGGGGCTGGAAAGTCTGATCATTGCCTGGCAGCTGGGAGGGAAAGCAGGGGCTGGGGAAAATGGAAGCATTTTCCCTGTCCTGGCACCTGTCTCTGGGTGGGCAGTCAGGGCTCAGTCTAACCAAGGACCTCCAAGGAGTCCCTGCTGGGGCTGTGCCTGCCTTTCAGAGCCTCACTTGGAGGCTGTTTGTGCTTACACTGGAAGAATGGGTTTGTTTTCCCCTGTAGATGTAAAATTTAATTTACAGAAGGGGTGAAATGCAGTGGCTGGGCTGGCCAAGGCTCTGACTGTGCACTAAATCTGGGCCTGGCTTTGTGCAGGGGGCTCTGCAAGCGCCAAGGTCGCTGCTAATAAATCTGACTGGAGGACCAGGAGAATTTTATTGAACTTACTGCTAACAGCAGGCTCCTTTCTAACTCTCTTTTTTTTTCCCCCTGCTCCCTTGTGCTGATTCATGCTCCTGCTCCTTGGGCACTGGGAGATGCCAGCATTCCTAAAGGTCATCACTTGCAGCAGCAGCTCATGCTGGGGAGTGTTTGCCAGCACCTACGACATCGAAATGCTGAAGGGGCTGCCATCATTTCTATTTCCCCTGGCAGTGACAGACACCTGCACAGCTTGCCAGCTGCCACGTTTCCAGGCTGGGAGACTCCTGCAAGGTGAAGGAGGTGATGAATGAACCCCAGAGCAGCTCACCTTGGGGTTGGGGCTCTCACCTGGGCTCACCTGCAGAGAAACCTCAGTGTCCGAGCGTGCACCCCTTGGCTTGGCCCCAGGGCATTCTGTCACCCTGATCCTGTGACTCTGGAAATGGGATCCTGCTGCTCACGTCAGGAGTCACGCTGCTGTGCTGCCTCCCCTTGTGCTCTCCTCCCCTTGGGTGCTTTCCTGGGCTGCACAGAGGCAGGATTTTCTGGCATGCTGGCAGCATGCAAACATCTCTGAGGAAATAAGTGATGGTTTAATTTTCGTGGCGTGTCTCCCTCTTCACAGCAAAGAATATTCTGGTTTAGCTCAAACTCACATGTTTCTTCTTTCAGGAAAGAAGTGAGGAAGACACAGAGAAATCCTTCCTTTGCCTCCTTGGGTTATTTAATGGCTATTTATACTGGCACTACCAAAAAATGACAGAAAGACTCAGAGCTGTGGCAGGTTAAAGAATCATTTATTTAATGTCCATCTCTTTAGAGGTGACCACTAACCTTTAGAAGTGAGCCTTTCCTTCAAGAGTCCGTAACACAAAAGACACATCTTGTATCTGCTGTCATCTGCCTCCATTTATTTTCATTTTTTTTTAAATTTTTTTTTTTTTTTAAGGAAAGAGCCCCCAGCTGCCTGAGCAGCTCCTCACAGCTCTCAGATTGCCCAGATCCAGGAGCTTCTCCCTCCCTGGACAGGGGAGGACCCACATTCTCTCACATTTTCCCAATCCCAGCTGAATCCCTGGAAGAAAACCATCACCCAGATTGCTGAGGGCACTGCCAGGGCAGTGTTTGCCTGCTTCGAGCACGGGCTGTGGCAAGCAGGAAAGCCCAGTCTCACAGCAATACTGGCACTATTTTTTGGCTGTGGCTCCTCGCTCGGCAGCAGGGGAGGTGCCACACAGCAGGCAGCCTGTAACCCATCAAATCAATTAGTTCCTTTGTCTGCGGGAGGAGTCGTTAGCCAAAGACAAATTAAAGGAAGGTCCGGTAAGATGTTCTATTCTGAGAGGAGCTGTCCTATTTTCTCATACTAATGACAGGCTCCGAAATCTGTGCACAACTTAGCTCGTTATTAGAACTAATTGGTGCCAGGCATTCCATCCTCGCTGATAGGGCTAACCATGGGGATGAAATTGTCTGAGTTAATGAACCAGAGAATGGATTAAGAACTTTCAAAGTGCGGTTCATATCTCAGCTTAATTGGAAGGAGTATATTAGTTGGCTTTTTTTTTTTATGGATACAAAGGAAAGCCGTGTTTTGGGGTGGAAAGGCACATGAACAAATCCTTCCCTGCCTCTGGGAGCTGGGAATTTCTAATTTCAGTGTTGAAGCAGTTGAAGGCAGCGCCTTCCCCAGCACGGTGAGCCCGAGGAGGGATGGAAATGGGATTTATTCTCATTATTCCTCCTGTGCAGAGAGCAATGAGTGCAGCCCTGCCCAGGCCAGGGAGCTGCCCAGGGGGCTGCTCTGGGCATGGCTCATCCTTCCAATGGAATTCCACATCCCCCAGCCCACCGTGCCCCAGTGCACAGCTTGGGGTTTCTGTACCCATCCCATTCGAATTGTTCTTCACACCTGTTTTACACTGTTCTCAAGAGTACTGACACCCATTTTTTCTGGCTCAGAAAAAACAAAAAACAAATCTATGTGATTTAGAACTTTTCCTTCTGCCAGCAGTAGAGAAGGAGAATCTTTTGCAGGAATCCCAGACACAACATGTAACCTCTGCTCCATATCCAGGCAGCCCAATCCATTCTTTGTGCATTTTCTTAGCTCTTTAATATTTGTAAAAGAACTTAAGAGCCATTGCAGCCAGGTGCAAAACAGTGGCACTTTTCCAGCCTATTGGCAACCAACAAATCCTGTTCAACATCCATTAACAGCCCTTAATTTGAGTCACGAAAGTTTTGCTGCAACATCATAAGAAATGCTGAGGAAAAAGATTGTGCTGCAGGGGAACAGAAAATATTCCTCAGTCGTTCTGTTCCTCGTGATTTTTTTTTCTCCATTTGCTCTTGCCTGGCCTCACAGTGCACAAGCCACTGTGTAACTCCCCAGAGAGCTGGACCAGCAAAATTTGTGAATCTGGGCTTACTTTGACTGGGCATTAAAATAACCCCAGTTACAGTGACCAGAACCCTGGTAAATCACCCAAAAATTCCATGAAAAATGCACACTGCTCCTTCAACTCCGCTTGGAAATGCTTCCTGCTGGAAACTTAAGTGACCTCAACTAAGCTGTGACAAATGCACCTGGTGCAGCAGTTGGTCAGTGGTTTGGCTCCAGCAGAAATTCAATTTATCAAAGTCCATGAAAAAGGGAAGGAATTTCTGGAGAACATCTGGTGATGTGAGGATAACTGGGAGAAACAAGGTCCCTTTGGTTTTGGAGGTACTATGAGCACACACAAGGTTTTGTGTTTCACTTGCTAAAAACACACTTGGGTGAACTGGAAATATTACAGTTGGTAGTTTTTAAATCTTTATTCTTTTTATTTAATTCTTTATTCCTCTGCAAGATGGGGCCTTCACAGCTGACACCACCTCAGCACATCCCCAGCACGGCAGGCGAGGATGAGAGGGCACAGATGGAATCTGTGCCAGGGGAGGGGCAGGTTTGACATCAAGAGGAATTTCTTCATGGAAAGGGTGGGCAGGCTTGGAAGGGGACCCAGACTGGTGTGGAGTCCCCATCCCTGGAGGTGTCTGAGGAATGGCTGGACATGGTGACACGGGCTGGGTGACAAGGTGGCGTTGGGTCATAGGATGGACTCGATGACCTTGGGGGTCTTCCCCAGCCTAGTGGAGCCTGTGATGGAGAGGCAGGGCAGAGCCTGCTCCACGGCAGGGACAGGGATGTCACACCCCTCCTTGCCACACTGAACATGGCACGGCCAGGGGTGTCACCACAGCCTGCCCCAACCCATGGTGGCACAGGGGGTGCTACACCCCTCCTCGCCACACACGACATGGTGGCTCAGGTGTGTCACACCCTTCACTGTCACACCAAACATGGCGGCTCAGGTGTGTCACACCCCTCATTGTCACACCCAACATGGCAGGGACGGGGTGTCACACCCCTCATTTTCACATCCGACATGGCAGGGACAGGGGTGTCACTATGGCCCACCTCGCTCCATGGTGGTTCAGGTGTGCCACACCTCTCCCCGCCACACCCAACATGGCAGCTCAGGTGTGTCACACCCTTCATTGTCACACCCAACATGGTGGCTCAGGTGTGTCACAGCCTTCATTGTCACACCCAGCATGGCGGCTCAGGTGTGTCACACCCCTCATTGTCACACTCAACATGGCGGCTCAGGTGTGTCACATCCCTCATTGTCACACCCAACATGGCGGCTCGGTGTGTCACACCCTTCATTGTCACACCCAACATGGCAGCTCAGGTGCGCCGCACCCCTCCCCGCCACACCCAACATGGCAGCTCAGGTGTGTCACACCAAACATGGCGGCACAGGTGAGTCATTTTTCACACTCCTCCTTGCCACACCCAGCATGGCGGCTCAGGTGTGCCACACCCCTCCTCGCCACACCCAACATGGCTGCCCAAGTGAATAATTGTCACACTCCTCCTTGCCACACCCAGCATGGCGGCTCAGGTGCGCCACACCCAACATGGCTGCCCCGCCCTCTCCCGCCGCGGGTCCTCCCGCCGCCAGGGGGCGCCGCGGGGCAGGGCGGGGCCGGCCGGGCCGGGTGACCGCGGCGTCACGTGACGGCGGCGGGGGGAGCCGGGCCCGGACGAGCGCGGGTGTCCCGGAGCGGCCGAGAGCAGCGCCCGGCACAGCCCAGCGCGGCTCGGCACGGCACAGCCCGGCACAGCCCGGCACAGCCCGGCACAGCCCGGCCCGCAGCGTCCCGGCCCGCCGGAGCCATCGCCCGGCCCAACCCGCAGCGCCCCCGGCCCGCCCGCCCGCCGCCACCATGCTGGCGCTGCTGTCCCGGCTGCTCGACTGGTTCCGCTCGCTCTTCTGGAAGGAGGAGATGGAGCTGACCCTGGTGGGGCTGCAGTACTCGGGCAAGACCACCTTCGTCAACGTCATCGCGGTGAGCGGGGCGGCGGCGGGGCCGGCAGCGGCCTGGGCCGGCCTGGGCCGGGGGATGGAGCCGGGCCCGGGGATGGAGCCGGGCCGGGCCGGGCTGTGGGAGCTCTCACTGGGTGGGATGGCTGAGCCCGGGGCTGCCGTGTCTCCCTGAGCCCCTGTGCGCTCACGGGACGCTGATCCCAGAGCAGGGCACGGCCCCAGGGCTCTGGAGCGCCTGGCCGGCGGGTGTCGGTGTGAGCAGATGGGGAGATAACGCTGTGTCCCTTCAGCTGCCGCCTCACTTGGACTGGTTTTCAGTCCTCAATCATTTCAGTGTCAGCATCCACTCACGGTTCTCCTCTTAAATATTTGCTTATCGGTTGCTGAAGCCAATACGGAATAATCTCCCTTCTCTTAAGGTACAGCTTAGCTAAGGAGTGCAGCTCACAAGCACGAGCCCACCAGCAGCAATCTGCTGCTCTGATGTGCCTGGAGCAGGTAAAGGAGGCTGTGGAACACTCCTACACCAGGCTTTGCCATTGCTGAACCAGATAAAGAGAGGCTTTGCCTAGCCTGTTCAGCTTCATCAGTGTCCTGCTCTGCTGATGGATGTGATGGAAGGCATTCCAGGAGACAGTCTGGGAGCTGCTGAAATGGGCAGCCAGGGTTTTGGTGTTTCAGGTGTGAATGACCTGAGTGCGGTGCACCTAGATAAGAAAGCTGATGTCTGCAGCTTTACAGTGAGCACACCTTCAGCTTGTCTTTTGTTTTTTGGGGCTGTGTGCTTAACACCATGGAATACTTGCAGAATGTATTTATTTATGTGCTAATTGAAGGAGTTACTGGCTGGCAAAAGGACTTTTATTCTCTTGCAGTTATGCATCATCCTTGCACATTGACAAACACCCTGGCAAAACACAACCAAGCCATTGTGTAGCTCAGGTGTGAGCACTCAGTGGGCTTCCTGATAATCATGGAAAATGGGTTTTTTAATGAAAAGTAACTTTTCCCTGCCTAGCTGTTAGCTGAAAGTTGCTGGAGTAACCCAGGAGTGCCAGGAGCCTTTTCTTTCACACTCTACCAGTACATCTGGGCTTGGATTTGTAGAGATGGAGCTCTGAAATTGTTGAACAGCCTCGATCTGTGGCTGCTGAGCTGATAGTGCTTGGAGTGTTTCTGCAGCTGGGGGCTCTCTGCAGGCTTTTCATCCTCTGGAGCCCTCCTGGTGATGGCACTTGACAAAAAAACTTCTGTACAGTATCAGCAGCACGTGTTTGGGGAGTTACCTGTGGAACTCAGTGCAGCAGTCAGAGCTGCACATCTACATCCTCTGTAGCTGAGTCCATCTGAGTTGTCTGCAGTGGGAGAAGTTTTCCCTCAGTAAAGCTGGAGTGTGTTTGCAGCCTCCTCTGCGGGGGTTGGATCTTGCAAGGTTTCAGCCACATGTTGGGATCACACCCAGGCGTTTATCTGAGTGAGTGCCATTCAAAGAGCCTTGCAAAACCCCGGGCAAGGAGGAAGCCGTTGAGCCTGCTGACACAGCCTCCTTGGCTGGTTTAGTTTGGAAGCATCAGGTCACAGTTCTGAAGTTTTTAATTAGGAAATCTGGTGAGTCTTTACACAAAAAAAAACAGACAGAGGGGGTTTGCTCAGGTTTGTGTTATTGGTTTAAATAAAATGATAGCATAAGCTTCAGTTACCAGTGCAGAATCACTTTGTAGAGAAGTGCAGTCCATGGCATGCAGAGCTGGCTTTTTATTTGCTTCCTTGACTGACTTTAGTTCAGAGTCTGTGTTTGGGGATAAGTGCAGGAAAAGAACAACTGCTCTCTGCAGGCCAGTTAATGGTCTGGGTGGATGAGGCTGTTGGGATTTCTCAAAACTGAAATGAAAGGAATGACACAGCAAGATGCCCTGTAGGATAGCTCTGAAAGCTGGAGTGCACACCAGGAACCTGCTTGGCTTAGGAGGTTGTGTGCTGCCTAACCAAGGGCTGTTGGCAGTCTCAAACAGTGAGTTTAATCCAATATAAACCTCTAATGTAATTTCTGCCCATCGAATCAGGAATATGGAACCAGAGGGAAAACTCAACCAATTGCACAGGGAAGCTTGGTACAGGCCTGACTGCTGCTGGAGGGAACAGGCCACGAGAGGCAGACAGTCCAGTTCTAGAACAATCCTTTTCTGCATTGGTAAGGGGTTTCAACCTCACCTTCTGACCAGTGTAAACAAACACTTGATTTGTAATCAGACTCAACAAAGGCCTGCAGGGACAGGACAAGAGGGAATGGCTTTGAACTGAGAGATGGAGAGGTTAGATTTGGTATTAGGGGGTCCCAGAGAAGCTGTGGTGCCTCTGGATCCCTCTCTGGGACAGTGGAAGGTGTCCCTGCCCATGACAGGGGGTGGCACTGACTGATGTCCCTTCCAACCCAAAGGCTCCTGTGATCAGTTTGATTAGAGCAGTGTTAGCAGTGAGATCTCGTTAGAGCTGGATTCAGCTAATGCAGCTTCTGCTTTCCTAAGGCTCTGCATTAGTCACTGTCTCTAATTAGATATTAAGCATAAGTTTTCCATGTGCGTGAGTAAACTTGCTCACAAGGGAGGATATCATTTCTTCCTGCTCCTAATTTCCCTAATGTGGATGGCCTGTGGCTCTTGTTCAGAGAAACTGCATGTCATCCCAGGATGGCAGCTGTGGGCTCCTGCTCTGAGCCCTGCAAAGGGTCATTATTTACACTCTGCAGGACCTTGTGGTGCTTGCATGGCCATTCCTGGCCTTCCCTCAGCCCTGGGAGCCGTGGCTGTGCTGCTGTGGGGAGCAGGAGAGGTGAGGGGCTGCTCTGGGCACTGACACAGCTGAAACACGACTCAAGTCACCTGAGCCTGCAGGATGGGGCACCCCTGCAGCCTCACCAGCCTGCTTCATGCACCAGAGGCACCTCCTGGGCTCTCTGCACAAGTTTTGCCCGATGGTAGGTTGATCCTTGATCCAGGTGTTTGGCTCTGGAACAGCTCATTAGCCTGATAATCAGCGAGCAGAGATCTGGAGGGGAGGGAGGAAGTTGGACTTTTCTGATACAGCTATCAGGTTCAAGAGCTAAACTCAGCCTCTCTGTGGTGACAAGGTAAATAAGGTCCCTTTTTAGGATTTGTGTCAGAGCCTGAATTAGTGTGGTTGGTTTTTTAACTTTGGAATACCTGGCAAGTGTTGGAATGAGGCTGTGGTTTCTAGATAGAGGCAATTCCTGAAGTGCCTGTCAACAAAACATTCGTTTGGCCAGCTGGGAGCTGCAACTTCCTTCTGTTCTCATGACTGTTAGAAGTAACTTTGACTTGAAAAAGCCACACCAGAGAAGTGCAGGAAGATACTGCTCTGAAGAGCTCCACTGCTGTTTTAGTGCCTTTTGAACCAGCAGGCAGGCCATAAATCCTGTGTGTTATCACTTGATACACACCGTGGCTAAGGGAGAAGGCTGATAAAATTTGAGGTGTTTCTCAATGGCAGAAGTCTCTTGAAATGCATTGCATCACTTCATTAGCTAATAAAGCTCCTAGGAGGTGACTCAGACCCTTTATTTGAGGTCTTGCTTGCTGTACCCTAGATGGGCTAAAACAGGTGACTGAAATCAGAATCTCCTTTTTTCATCTTGGTCCTGGGTTCCTGTAGAGCACTGTGTAAGCAATGGCATCTGGATAAGGACACTTCCTTGACTATCAGAAACATGAAATGTCCTGAGCTCTTACATGACTGACTTCTAGACAGACACATGCCTTCTTTATGGTAGATATTTGCTAAGCAGTCCATGTCCTCTTAAATACTCAATTAGAGTCAGGGCTGGGGATGTAAAAATGCCTTTTCTTGTCATGTATCAGTGTTTTGGTTTCTGCAGGAATCATTCCTGGAAGTGCTGGTGGGAAGCCTTTCAGGGGCTGAAGCTTCTAATCTGGAGTTCAGCCTTCTGATCATGATCACAAGTAGCTGGAGCACTGAAGAATTTGCTAAAGAAGGAAGCTGGACCATGGAAGTTGATTTGTCCATTTATGCACTGCTTGGTTGAGGCTCTGAGTGTTGCAGAGGAGGCTTAGTGTAGGGGTAGCTTGATATAATGCTAAAATTGCACTGCTTTTTAAATAATTTCTTTCAGAAGACATTTTGGAGACATGCAGCATTTTTTTCTTAGTCTGAGAAGAAAGAAATGTTTAGGGATGAGTAGCAGGGTTTGATGTAATTCTCTGGTTCAGGTGGATTGGGAGTGTCCTGCCTGGATTCCATACTCCAATGTGTTCTCTCCTAGTTGGTTCAGCTTGTTTGTGATCTCATCTAGCTGCATGAAAAGTATTGTGATTAAAGATAAAGCAATCTTTGCTGTGTAATAACAAAGTCTGTATGAAGAAATTGGTCCTATAAAAGTAGTGAATCATGTCAGCTTTATGAGATGCAAACCAAAGGCTGTCCTGACCTCCTCTGATGGCACAAAGAATGTCCTTGTGCAGGCTGTGGAATCAAAATCGAGCTGCTTAGGGGCTGGCAGTCTGGTAGGAGGTGTCCAAGGCCAGGCTGGACAGGGCTGGGAGCAGTCTGGTATAGTGGAAGGTGCCCCTGCCCTTGGGGGAGTGGAACTGGGTGGTCTTTGAGGTTCCTCCCAGTTGAAACCACTCTAGCATTCCACATCTCCCTGGAATTTGAGTTTCTGGCTGGAGCTTATGGTTATGGAAAGGCAGATGAAGAAACCCAAATGTGGTTTTGTTTGGTTTATATTTTTTTGACTCAAGACAGCTGGAAATGGTAGGTTTAATAAGATTGTTATAATATTAATTAAATTATAAAAGAGACTAAACTCACATCCTTTGTAACCTTCTGGAATGGCAGGGAGTGGCAAGTTAAACACTTGTCCTAAGTTTTCTCTGGGAAATGAACTATACCTGTAGCTGACCTGTTCAGGAATGCTGCAGTCTGTGATCTAGTGCTGCTACTGATCCAAGGTGAGTTAAACCCAAACTGATCCATGGAATAAAGTCCCTTAGTTCAGTCTGGAGGCAGTTTTGCTGCTCTGAATAATCCTTATCCAACATAAGTACTCATGTGGGTAAATGGGTTCATGCTGCACTAAAATCTCATGTCTGGGATCTCCAGGAGCTTTGAAGGGAGCATCTCTTAAGCCAGGAGGCTGCAGGATTAGTCCTGTGGGCTCTGTGTGCATGAGGCTCTGAAGTTGGCTCTGTTTAGTCTTCCTGTCCCTTATCTCCCACATGGCCTGGAGTTAACTTTGTTTGGTGACCTTCGGCTTGTGCTGCTGCTGTGTGGTCTGTGTGACCTCGGGGGGCTGAGGCTTCCCTCAGAATCCCTGCTGGGACAGCTCCTGCCTTCCAGGAGCCCTGCAGGGAGCTCAGGGGCTGTGGCTTCCCTAAGAATCCCTGCTGGGACAGCTCCTGCCCTTCAGGAGCCCTGCAGGGAGCTCAGGGGCTGAGGCTTCCCTCAGAATCCCTGCTGGGACAGCTCCTGCCCTTCCAGGAGCCCTGCAGGGAGCTCAGGAGCTGCCTGGTGGGGTGGGCAGGGGGCTGAAAACAAGGCACTGCTGGGTTTGTCAGCAGCTACTCCTGCTGTCCTTGGTGAGTGTTGGAGCAGTGCTGCTGTGTGTGACAGCAGCTTTCCCATCGGGAATTGGAAATGTTGCTGTGCATATCAAACCTGCTCTAAAGCTGGTGGTTTAGAAGGAGAAATCATCTCATTGTGAGCTCACAGTGATAGCACCAAGCACTCTGCTCTGGGAGGGAAGGCTGATCCAAATGAAGTAACTGCTAATAAAAGTATGTTCCTTTTGTTCTGCTCTTCGAGTAGCTTTTGCATATGAATACTCCAAGTTGAAGCTGAATTCCTGGCTTTTTTTCCTCTGAGGAGGTAGTAAATAAAAGCCCTCTAAATTCTGAGTTTAGGGGACTGTTTCTGGGCCAAGACAGTTGGATGTGGCAGCAGAATCCATCAAAGGAGAGCACTGTCTGCTGCTAAAATCCTTCACAATCGTTTTAACCAATTTTTGACCTGTCTTAAAAGAGAAGGTGAGTGCCAGTAGCTTTCTTTGGGTCCTCTGCCTGTGAGCAGAGAACACCCACGCTCACATCAGGGGAAGGTCTTTCAAATGAAGACCTGAGCTGACCCTTATGCTCCTGTCAGCTCTGGGCTGTCCCTCTGCAGAGCAGAGAACAGGCAGCTGAAACTCAACTGAGAGACTGCAGTTTTAAGGTTTTGAGGTTTTCAGCAAGTCAAAACAAGTTTGGGGATGTGCAGCGTGGGTAGAGAGCACTTGGGAAGGGATAAGATGCAGCAGCTTTCCTGAAGATTCTGTAAAAGTTTCCCTGTGGTGGGTCACAGCGATTTCAACATTACATTAAAGATGTGGCAAATGAAGTGCTGCTCCAATCTGCAGGAATCTGTATCCTAAAAGAGCAGTGGGAGAAGATGAAAATGGTGCTGAACAGGCTGCAATTAGTGGGATGACTGGCACAGTGAGTGCTGCAAGGGAGGGCTGTAAACTCCTCACGGGGATGGGCAGGGAGTGTTTGGACAGCCTAGAGCTTGATGAGGATCATGATAAGATTGTTTATGGGTAAGAATCAGGGAGAAGACCAACCAGGCAGATATCCTGCTGGGATTCTCTTCTAGACCACCCAGGCCAGGATGAAGAGGCACCAAAATCCTCCTTGAGCTGCTGGGAGAATTTCACTGTGGCTGGGCATTGTTCTCATAGGGGACCTCAGCTTCCCACATGTCTGCTGGAAATAAACCCAGCAGGGAGGTGATGAGCCCAGGAGGTTCCTGGGATGTGTGTTCCTATTGATAAGAACAGCTCTGGAGAGAAGGATCTGGAAGGATCTGAGTGGGAATAGTTGGCAGCAGCTGGGGTAAGGCTCAGCAGCGCAGAGATGGAGGCTCAGGGAGTGCTTGGGAGTGCTGGGATAGGAGCTGTGGGTGTGGGGTGTGACTGTGGAGGCAGGAATGTGGAGGCAGGAATGCTGTGGTGCTTGAGCAAACCGTGGCAAGTGACCCTTGAGAGGCAGGATTGGTTTGAGGAGCTGACCTGAGCTGCCCCAGCCGTGGCAGCACAGCTGAGCATCAGCTCTGAGCTGAGCTGCTCACTCTGGCTGCAGTGGGCAGCTCCTGGACTGGCATTTTGGGCAGGAATGGGCAGCTCCTGGACTGGCATTCCCACTGGGCACCCACCCTGCCATGGTAGAAGGGGTAGAGTGGCTTCTGAAGCAGTGCTGCAGGCTCTGACCCAAGCTCCTTGTGCAGCCCTGTCCTGCTGGCCACACTGTTCTGACACAAGCCAGGAGCTCTTGTCCTTCAGGGCCACCTGGCCAGGCTTGGTTGCTCCTTGCAGCCTGTGGGCACTCAGGCCCTAACTCTGGGGTGGTGTGTCTGCTTCAGAGATCCCAAGAGGCTTTAAACCCCAGGGAACTTCTCTGGGCAGTGCCAGGGGAGAGGTGCAGACTTTACTGCTCTGATACCAAACCCTAATTAAACAACTGAATGCTTTGGGATCAACCTTAATTTTTCTAAATGTGCTTGACTGTCTGGTTCTATTACACATAATGGATGTAGAGAGCTTCATAATGGCCACTGTGGCTGATTCACCTTCTGCCAAACAGCCAGGGGAGAAATCTGTAGTAGTGTTGAGAAGTCTTGTTATGGCTGCAGGAGGTAGTTGGGAACTTGGCTCTGAAGCTGCTGCAGATGGAAGTATTACAGACAGTAAAACATCTGTCACTGGAGCAGCCATCCAGTGCAGTGCTGTCAGTTGTGTCCCAGCAGGAGTGGTGCTGGATGTGTGCAGGGAGCAGGATCACACACTCTGGAGCTGCCTTTGTCCCTGTTGGGCACTGTGGCCTGGCAGAAGCTGACCCGTCAGGTCCTTCCACTTTGCAGCCTTTAACACTCCTCAGGGAGTCACCCCATACCTGTGGGCTGGAGCTTCCTGCACTAGAGTGATTTATTACTGCAAATGCTGGCCAGAGAGCAGCTTGCATCACAGGGAGCCCTTGTGGATATTTCTAGCTGGCAGGTAACTGGGAGATCCCTGCATGCAGACCTTGGCTCTGTAGGAGCAGTGAATGGCTCTTTTCCTCCCCTTGCCCTGGCTGTCCCTCTGTTCAGCTGTGCAAAGCACTTTCCTGGGTGACTTTGCTCCCCTGGCTACGTCAAGGCTTGAAAAATGATTTCAGTGCTTTTAAGAAATTCACACAAGCTCCAGTACACATGGATTTAACATCCCTGACTTCTTGGCTGTAAAACCTTCCATTGGAAGGCCAATGGTTAGAAAAAGCTTGGGATATTTTACTGTGTAAACCACTTGTGTCAGATAAGCACTAAATTGAACTTTCTCCTTTTTTCTTTTTTTCCAGTCAGGTCAATTCAGTGAAGATATGATTCCTACTGTGGGCTTCAACATGAGGAAGGTTACAAAGGGTAATGTTACAATAAAGGTATGTTGCCATTGTTGACTGTTTTCTTTAGTTTCTGGTTTAAAATTTACATGTTTGCTCTGTTTTGCTTCCAGCCTTGAGGCAAATATAGAAAACTGAAGAGGCTCAGCTAAATCTGTCGAGTAGCTTAAGAAGACATTTATGTTTATTTATGGAGTTTCTGAAATGAGAATCTGTGTGTGATTCCCAGGTTCATGGACTAGTTGAAGCACTGTTGTGATAATGCTGTCTGGCTTAGATCTGAGTGTTTGGGGCCCAGAGATGCTGCTTTCCTGCTCCTCAGTTTGCTTGAGGAAAGGTTTACATCCCAAGGAAAGCTTTAAGTGAATACATTGTATTTTGTGGTGTAACCTTGGTACAGAGGATGTTCTTGCCTCTGGTGCAAGGGGCTGCAGTTTGCATCTCCTGCTGTTGGGCCCTAAGCTCTGAGCAGCTGGGCAAGGGATTATTCCTGTTTAACTTGGGAGAGGCCAAGCAGCTGCTTAAAGAGAAAGGAAAAACTGTTGTGATTTCTTGTCTTATCTTTGCCTGACATGTTTAAACACAGTGCATGGCTAAATTGTCTTTCTCCCCTTGCCTTAAGATTTGGGATATAGGAGGGCAGCCCCGATTCCGGAGCATGTGGGAGCGATATTGCAGAGGAGTTAATGCTATTGTGTAAGTGTCCTTCCTTCACATGTGCTTCTCTTCTCTGGCAGCCTTCCTAACACTGCATGCCTCACTCTGTAGTTCTCTTGTGATTCTGAACCTGCACTGCAACCACACTGACCTTTTTCACCCCGAAGTTCAGGCTCAGGATGGGTTGTTTTATCAGTGTCTGATCTGGAGTACTAACTCCTCCCTGTCTGAACTGAGTGGCAGTGCTGTGTAACTCAAAGCATCTTCCTTCTACTCTGCTCTTAGAGAATTTTTTTTGAAAATATCTTAATTCTTTGCTCAGAAGTCCTAGCTTTGTTTAAAGCCTTGTTGAATGTGCTCAAAGCTGGCAGTGTAAAGCAAAGAGTGATGTTTCTGCAGGAGCTCAATGTCACTGACCTAACCTGAAATTCTCTTTAAAGCTACATGGTAGATGCTGCAGATCGTGACAAAATAGAAGCCTCTCGAAATGAGCTGCACAATCTTCTAGATAAGCCCCAGTTACAAGGAATCCCTGTAAGTAACATCACCCCAAACACCATTAAATGTCTCTGAGGAATGTGCATCACTTGAGCAACTCTGAAGTCTGCCTTGAACTGTGAATTGTAAGGCCCAGCCCTGCTGGTCAGTATAAGCATGAACAATACCTGCCCCCAGTGCCTTAAACCAATTTTTGACCTTCAGTGGTTTTATTTCATTCAGTGCTCACAAGACATAAATACAATTGAAACAGTGGATTAGAGGGTTCCACAGTGTGAGTTTGTGCTACTGACTGCAGGTTAACCACATGTACAGAAGTGTAGAGTAGGTTTGGGGAATCTCAGATGAGTGTCTGCAAATGTTCTCAGGTTTATCAGCTGATGTATTCTCTTGCTTGCTCTTTGAACAGAACAGTTTATTTGTACCCCCTCTTTCCCTGTGACTAGGTCAGTCTTTTTTCCTGATCTGGTTTAACAGAAAATATCTCATTCCATTAGATTTAAGAGGCAGATACAGACTGCTCATGAGACTCCTTTGAAGTGTGTTGGTTTTCTGGGTTTGGTTGGGGATTTTGTCTGTTTGGTTGGGGACTTTTTAAGCAAAGCCAAAACCATTTCCTTCTCTGGATTTCAGGTTCTAGTACTTGGAAATAAGAGAGACCTTCCTAATGCTTTGGATGAGAAACAGCTAATTGAAAAGATGTAAGTCTAACCCTTGCTAAGAAACATTTCTCTTAATAAATTCATGTACCTAGGGTTGTTATTAGATCAGGAAGTTTGCATTTATGAGTGGAAAACCCAGCAACAGCAGGTAACTGAATATTGTACAGAACAAGTCGTGTGGGGAAGGGGAAGAGGAGCAGTTCAGATGTCAGTAAGAGTTCTTGTGTCATGAAATGTGTGCTGAAATGTTCTTTCTTTCCTAGGAACCTTGCTGCTATTCAGGACAGAGAAATCTGCTGCTACTCAATTTCTTGCAAAGAGAAAGATAATATAGGTAACTATTAACCCAGAACACTGACAATTATGAAGTGCTGTCAGGATGGATTGGGGGGATTGTAACTTCTTAAACACAAACCTGCTGTCTTCAGGAAACCAGGAACAAATCAGACCAGTGTGTGAGTGCACTGGTTAAATTCAGCATAACTGCTGATGGCAGTGAGGAAGCCTGACTGGTGCTAAAGTTTTAGGGGTTGTAGTTACCAAAAAATGTCAGTCCCTGTGAAATCTGCTCCTTTCTTCAGTCAGGAAAGAGCTGACTAGTCCATTAGCTTGGCCTAAATTATTTTATTCTTCTGTCAGGTGCTCTCAGCTCTGCCTCACTTGGTGAGGATGCCAAGTACTTGCAGCAAGTTTTTCCTCAAGTCATTGCCTTGACATAGTCACCTTCCCTTGCTGTGTTATCAGAGCAGTTTGTGTTGAGGCATCTGCCAGTCCCTGTTCCCTGCAGCAAACAGAGCCTTTTTCTGGCACACACATCAAATGCTTCAGAACTTGTGGAGTTCAAAGCAGAAACCACGTCCTGTGTCATCTCTGGTGTTTGCCATGAGCTTTGTGAGTAAACTGAGTCCTCTCAGCTGAGTGAAAACAGAATTTAACACCACTTTCCATCCTTTTCCTGATGCCTTCCATGGCTGCCATGGGATTAACACTGCTGCATTTCCAGGGTAACAGGAGCTTGCTGATGAGGAAACTTCAGGGTGATGCTCCCAGGAGAAGCTCTAAGGGATACCAGGATGGCTTTACAGGAAAACCGAATAGTCTGTGGAACAGCTGTGGCTTCCAAGAAGCCCCTGTCACCTTAGCATCAGTTCAAGGCTCAGACATGATGGATGGAAGCACAGATCCCTTCTGTGGAGACCCACATGGGGCTCCCAGCACAGCTGAGCATCACTGAGGCTCTGGGGAGGGAACCGGGGCCTTTCCCTGCCTTAGGAGAGCCTTTCCCAGGCAGGGAGGAGCATGATGCCTTGTACAGGGCTAAACTGCTTTGTTCTCATCAGGGGAGGAGCTGCAGCCTGGCTGAACAGAGCAGTGCTGCTCTAAAATGAATTATTGGAGCCATAGTGAAGTGTCTGATGAAGGAATATCTTTTTCCTCACGATGGACAGAAGTGAGGAACCAGGATGTGTGGGGCAGTGCCACTGTCATTGTTACCTGAAGGGGCAGGGACAGGATCAAAGCATGGACAGCAAGCATCCTAAAAAATCATTCTGTTCATCTGCCCTGGCCATCCTCTAGAGAAGGGCTTGGGTGTTCCTGTGCTGTGTTTGGGACACTGGGATACCAAAGCCTTGCCTCTTACACCAGTACAGACACCTGAATGTGGAACTTCTCTTCTCTCTTCCTGTAGATATCACGCTTCAGTGGCTTATTCAGCATTCAAAATCTAGAAGAAGCTGAAGTCTTCCTGGAATCTCCAGTACCAGTTGGCCATAATCTCAATTGTCCACTTCCCTCCATAATGAGATACTACCCCAAAATCCTGTATCAAGAATCTGCCTTTTCACGGTTCATCTCTCATGTGCACTGCTGAAGACTTGTATTCCTATTCTGTCACAAAACAACTAGAGTTGTCATGATAAAGTCAGCACAAATATTTATTTTACAACCATCTGTGGTGGGAGGGTTGTGGGGGGGGGCTTTTTAAAGAAATATCTCTACCATGTTAACTACGATGGTACACTCTGTTCTGGTTTTTCAGGGCCAGGTTTTTATATGATTTTCAGCAAGTGTTTTATTTCTAGTGTTTAGTGGCTTGGAGATGCTGATGCTTGACAGCATTAAGATTCTGTAAGATGCCACATACAGTAGTTAGAAGACATTTAAGCGTGAGTTGTGGGATACTGATCTCACACATGCATGTGATGTGTGTACGTAAGCAGAGAAGTGGAAACTGTTTGCAGAGGGGAGCACAAGGCGTAGATCAGCATCACTATTCTACAGCTGAGATCCTGTCACTTGAAAAAGAAAACTCTCTTGATGAATTAGGAAAGTCATCTGTTTAAAATCATTCTGTTGCTTCTGTTTAACATTTATGTGGGGGATGGGAATGGACTGTTCTGTCAAACTTTCAAAAATTGGAGTATTCCAGCATGAAAACAAATCACTAGGAACATCAAATACATTTTTCTATCTCCAGATACTCGTGGTCTCTCTCTGAAACCAGAACATGCATTCTGAGCAGCTGCATGACACCCAAATTACTGATGCTGTTGTATCGAGGCAGTTGTTGACCTTTAGCACAATGTGTGTGTAATTGTCAGTGTCTGTCCTGCTCCTGGAATGGCTGGGCACAGTTTCACCTGGTGCTATGGAATACCTGGGCTATTGTGACAACTCTAGACCCGCCTGCTTTCTCCATGTACCCATGTGCAAAGCCTGTCAGATGCAGTGAACCGTTTTGCTGTGTCAAAGCACAAGAGAGCCAATGAATTGATCCTGTCTCTTGACTAGCTCCTGCAGCTTAGGGAAGTGTGTATAAACCCAAGATTGTAATCTTTCTGTAGCTTTACTTTCTCAGTGACTTCAGCATATTTAAAGGGACAGCCTTGCTCAGACTGGTTTGTTCATCCAGCAGTGTCAGTGTAGCTCCTGGTGTGTGCACAGCCGTGGTGCAGCTGCTTGTGTAGCCTCACACTGTGTGTGATTCCTCCCCTCGTGTGGTTTGCATCCCGTGGGAGCCCCGGGCTGGGAGCAGTCAGTCCCCCTCAGCTGTGACAAGTGTTCCTGCAGGCTGCCATGGCCCTCCTGTGTGTCCCAGCTCTGGCACTGCTGCACAGACACTACATGCTGCCTGCCTTCAGTCTGAAGTTGCATTTTAACTTTTTGTCCCCTTTCAGTTCTCTGAAGCATGATTCAATAATCCATACTCTGGTGCTGTAGAGGAGAGGGTGTATTAACTTGCTGCTGTAGTCCTGAGTTCACCAGAACTGCTACAGTTACTTTTATTTAGCAAATTTGCTTGTGCCTATAATAAGGAAACTAAACTAGAATGTGTGAATCTTTGTGGGGGACCAGGTCACTGTTTAGTTAACTGGCCTATAGCTAAACTTGATGTGTTTGGTGTTTATCTACTTCACTGCTTTCAGCGTTTCTGGCATCCAAACACTACCAATTGTTAACCTGTGCATTACTCTCTGCATGTGAACAACTTATACAATTACTGAACTTTGTAAATACGTGAATTTTTTTATTTAGGTGGATGCATATGTTGGTTTACTGCTCTTCAGCTTTATTCAATAAACTTATGTTTTGAGGGTTGTATTGACACTTAACTGCCTGACTTGAGTTGATGTGGCTGAACTCATGGAAAAACACAATGGGATGTCTGTCTGCTCTGCCAAAGATTACAGTGGGGGAAAGATTGATAAATACCTGAGCTGCTTTATATTCTGTGGTTCAACTATTCCAGTGAAATGCTCACAAAACTACCTTTGAGGCCTGGGGCTTGCTCACCTTACCTCAGCAAACTCAGGTAGTCTGAGCAGATTTCAGGGCTTTTTTGTGTGTGTGAAAAGCACGGGTCAGCTGCAGGGTCTGAAGTAGGGGCAGCCTTCTGGAGCTGTTCTCAGCAGAGAAATGCATGTGTCTGCAAGCTTGGTTCTTGTGTCAAGCCTAGAGTAAAACCTTTGTTTTTCTAGCACAAGTGTCAGATCTTGCAGTGCCTGATCATTCTCTGCCAATTAAAGCAGAAAAATTCTTATCTCAGTGGAAAAGTGAGGCTTTTGTTGACTGAGGTCTTGAACGAAATCTTTGCTGTGATTTTAATTCGAAGTTTCACTGACTGTTCTTCCCAAAGGTTTTTGTTGTATTAATTTCTCTTAGGACACTGATTAATTTGTAGGACTGTCTATCAGCATCTTCCAATTAATGGTAAGAAATTGGATGTCTTGTTTCAGGCTTGTCTCCATGTAAGCTTTCAGACTTGTGAGCTGTATCAGGTTAGTGTTTAGTCCTGAGTGCAGGTCTTTGAGCATCCTTCATGTGCACCTCAGCTGGGAAGGACTAGTGAACTGTTAAAGATCCTGTGCACATTTGGGAGTTTCCTGCATGCAGAACAAGCTCCCTGCAGTTCACAGTCCAAGTAAAATGTCTCTAGACCCAAATCTGAAAACAGTGTTAGTGCACTCAGCTTGCCAGCCTGCTTGGTGTGGTAGCAGCAGCAGTCACTCAGTAAATCAGCTGTGGTGTGAACTGTGTGGAACTGGCCCACAGCTCTTTGCTTGATGTGGTGTTTCACTGCCAGTTTTGTTTCTAGGTGTAAATAGCAGGGAGAGACAGGGCCCCCTATGACGTGTGTGCTCTAAAATGTACATTTGCAGCACTGCCCAAAATGCTGTTTCACAGCTGCTCTGCCAGCTGCCCTTGGTTACTCCTGTGGCAGGAAGGAGACCTCAGAGTGGCTGTTTGATTCCAGTGCACAGGGCTGCACTTGGTCTGGTTCTGGTTTTGGTACCTTTCCTTTGAAACAAGGGAAGTGCAGAAGTGTTTCCTTCTCCACACCTTTCAGCCTTGGACTGAAAACAGTACTCATCTGACACTTCATGTCCAAGGTTAAATCTTTCGTGGCCTACTAAAGGTGTGGAGTTCAGGCATTAGCAGTGGTGGTTGCTGATCTTGGATGCTGTAGCTGTGTTGTAGAAATGTAATCTCACCATGATTGCTTGTCTGAGGCTTTGTTGTGAGCATGCACAGTAAAAGAGGCTGATTAAATTTCCCATTCTCTTCACAAAAGTTGCTTTTGGGGATGTATTTTAGTTTTGTAAGTTAGTGCATTTGACATCAACAGCCATAGCCCTGAAACTCTTCTGATGCAGGACTTGACTGCTGGCATGTTAAGAAAAGCAGCTCTTGTGAAAAGGCAGACACTGAGCCAGAGAGAACTTGTGGTGGGGAATAGCTGGAGGCTGGGCAGCAGTCCTGCCTCTGTGACTGGTCCTGGAGCAGCAGTGCTGAGATGGGGAATGTTGTGCTTGTCCTTGTGAGTTTTCCTTGGAGTGTCCCTGTCCTTGCAGCTTCAGTGTGGATGGTGATTCCTTCAGGTTCCTTACAGAGCAGGGGAGTTCCCATCACCCAGGGCCAGCTGCACAGAGCAGCTCTGTCCCACTTGGCATCAGGAAAGATGCACAAATGTGGAGCTGTTCCACGATCCCTGGAACCCATAATCCAGTTTCTCAGTGATTTGTGTTTTTGCATCGTGATGGAAACAGGTTGGAAAGATTTTGTGTGCTGACACATCAAACTGCATAATCTTCACTTTCTGGTAGAAGACAAGGCCAAAGAAAATGCCTTAAACAGTCTCTCTGTTGAATCTAGAATGTTGTGCAGGGATCTGTAATAACCTGAGGTATGGCTTAGCAGGATTACCAAGCTTTTAACTTGCCTGAGGTTCCCTTTGTCGTTGCCATGGCTGTGCAATGGCACGTCCTGGTTTGCTCTGTGCTCCCCCAGCATGCCAGCACTGCTCCCCTGCCTTGCTCCTGCACTGACCCTGAGGAGTGCACCCCAGAAAGGGCTGCACAGCAGGTTTATTTAGCTGTGTTTGTAAGCTGACACAGACAGTGAATCGTGTTCAAGGAAAAGTGTGTGAGTGCCTGAGCTTCAGGGCTTTAGTTCCCAAAGTGTGAGTGCAGAACAGTTTGTGGCACCAGACCAGGACCCTGCAGAGAGAGCTCTGCTGCTCAGGGCTGCAGCTGCTGGGTGTTACAGCGTGTCCTGGTGAAACAGAGGGGTGTTCTCTCACCTGTCACTCCAGTGGCAAACACCAATGGCACTCAGAGGGGCTTTGCACATACTCTTTAAAAGGAGAAGTGAAATACTTGATGTTTTTATTTCCCTCCCAGTGGAAGGTGGGTAAGTAGACCTTTGTGCCAGGATTAGTGCCTTTTAATTATGACATGACAGGTTTTATTCTGTTAAAGGCAACATCTATCATTGTGATAATTTTGAAGTGCTTCAATAAAGTGTTGTTGAAAACCACTTTTTTTGCATATTCATCTGTAGTAGGACAGCTGGTTTTATTATTGTTAGAAATGTCTAAGAACCCTCATTACCTAATTGTGGGAAACATTTGGGTTTCTTTATATCACTTCATCTGGAGAGTGACTTCAAACCTTGTGCTCAGTGCAGGCAACTTTGGGAGGCCAGGCTGTGAAATTCCCATTTCTGATTATTTTTGTTCTGATACTGGAAGCATTGGTTGGTCTCACTTGTGTTTCTCTCTGAAAAGACCCATTGGGTTGAAGTTCCTGAAGTTCCATATTATTCAACATCAATAGAGGAAGAAAAAGTTGTGGTGGTGTGTGAAATGTAAAGCTAAACTTGATACTCACAACAGTCAAAAGAGTAAGTAAACTGTTACAGTGCTTTTGTGTAATTATGTTAACTTGGGATGTGGATAGTGCAGTCTGCAAGAAAGAATGTTCCTCTTTTTAGAATCAATAATGAATTCCCTTCTTGGTTTGAATAACATTTAAAAGATCCATGAATTCTGCAGACTGAGGAAGGGAACTGAAAGACTGTCCAGGCTAGAGGATTTTATCCAAAGTCAGCATCCAGAAGTTAGGCTGGACCACTGAGTTGTGATACTTGGTTTGGGTTTATTTTACTGTTTGTGTTACAGTAATTGGAAAACAAAGATCTGACTTCTGAACTACGGGCTGAAGACAGTTCATTATTGTCTGGTTGTCTGTGCATAATAAGTCCTTTATTTTTTTTCCTGTCTAGGCATTTTTCATGTGTCCCATTTCCTGGTAACACATCAGGCACTTTGGTGAAGGGTGGCTCAGTTCAGTGCCAAGTTCCTGTTCACAGCCACACTCGGATGCTGCTGAGGTTGCTGGAGTAGCTCAGAGCTGGGTTTCCTCTTCACCTCCCCCAGCTGTGCGTTCTTTCTGTCCTTTTGCTTATCTTTGGTTTTACCAGTCCTGCTGGAGTGTGCTGACTCTCACATCCACACCTGGCGTTTGTCAGCTCCTCTATTTCTGCACTCTGGGACCCGCAGCTGTCCCCGAGCCGGTCCCGCAGGGCTGCGGTCACACCTGGTGCTCTGCTCCGTGTTTGTCCGGTCCCTTCTGGCACTGTGGGGTGGAAATCCCTGTGTCCATGCGGGAGCTGGATCACAACCCAGCCTGGCTGCCTCCCACCGCAATTCCCGGGAACCACGCCAATTCCCGGCTCCTGCCCTGCCCGGGGCTCCAGGTCACGCGTGTCACAGAATCCCAGCACCACCGAGGCTGGAAAAGCCTCCAGGAGCAGGGTCCCAGCTGTGCCCGATCCGCACCTTGTCCCTACCCAGAGCTCTGAGTGCCACATCCAGGAATTCCTGGGACACCTCCAGGACTGGGCACCCCGACCTCCTGGGCAGGCCAGTGCCAAAGCCTGACCGCCCTTTCCATGGGGAAATTCCTGCTGCTGTCCCTTCCATGAAGGAATTCATCCGCTCCAGTCGCTGTCACCGGCAGCCCCGCGGCCTTTCCCAGCTCCGCAGCCGCTGTGCCGCAGCCCGGAGCGCTCCGGGGCCGGCTGTGACGGCGGGGCTGGCCCGGTACCGGTCAGGGCCTATGGTCCGGTGGTTGAGCTGGCCCGGTACCGGTCGGGGCCCAGCGCCCGTTCCTGTCCGCGGAGGCCGTGCTGCTGCCGGTCCCGCCCCGCCCCTGAGCCCGGGCGGAGCCGCGGCCGCGAGCCGTGCCACGACAGCCCCGCGCCGCCCCGCCCCTTTAACGCCGCCGGGCGCTGCCCTTGAGTGACACATCTCTTACCCTATGGCCGGCGGTCGCTGCCGGCTCCACCAATAGCAGCGTGGTATGGGCGGGCCTTGCGCCGCACCCAGCCCGTGTTTCCCTTCCGCTCTTAAAGGGGCCGCGGCGCGGCGCGGGTGGCGCCGCTGCGCTATGCGCGGGCGGCCATGCGATGGCGGTCGGTGGTGCTGGGGCTGCTGCTGCTGCGGCTCGGGCTGCAGGCTCTGCTGGCGCTGCTGCCCGCGCTGGCCCGCGGGCTCTGCCTGCACCCGCGCCTGCCCTGCCCCGGCCCGCGGCCCCCCGCGCTGCCCGGGCCGCCCGCGGGCGCGGCGGGGCGCGGGGCCCGGCTGTGGGGAGCGGCGGCGGGCGGCGATGAGTACGAGCGGCGCTACAGCGGCGCCTTCCCTCCGCAGCTGCGGGCGCGGCTGCGGGACGCGGCCCGGGGCATGTTCGTGTTCGGCTACGACAGCTACATGGAGCACGCCTTCCCCCGCGACGAGCTCGACCCGCTGCACTGCCGGGGCCGCGGGCCCGACCGCCGGGACCCGTGAGTGAGCGGGGAGCGGGGATGGACGGACGGACGGACGGACAGATGGATGGGTGGATGGGTGGGTGCTGAGGGCCCCGGGCTGGCAGCGGTCCGTGTTTGTGTCTCATTCGGGCAGGCTGGGCCCAGCCATGGGACAGCTGGTAAAGGCCACAAGCTAAAGTACAAGTTCCACCTCTGTACGAATCGTGGGATGGGTTGGGTTGGGTTGGAAGGGACTTTAATCCCACCCAGTACCACCCCTGCCATGGCAGGGACACCTCCCACTGTCCCCAGTGTCCAGCCTGGCCTTGGACATTCCAGGGATCCAGGGGCAGCCCCAGCTGTGCCAGCCCTGCCCACCCTGCCAGGGAACAATTTCCCGGTAATACATTTCCTGTAATTTACAGAAAATTTGCATTTACATTTCCTGTAATGTAAACCTGTTCCCCTTAAGTTTGAGGGCATTTCCCGGTGTCCTGTCACTCCAGTCCCTCTCCATATTTCTTGTAGTCTCCCTTTGGGTACTGGAATGAACTTTCAGTGTGGAACACCTGCCCAAGGAGTGGTGGAGCCTCCCCCTTTGGAGCCATTCCAAACCTGCCTGGACACGTTCCTGTGTCACCTGCTCCAGGTGACCCTGCCTGGACAGGGGGTTGGACTGGATGATCTGCACAGGTCTCTTTCATCCTTAACAATTCTGTGATTCTGCTCTTCCAGCTCCAACCTGAACATCAACGATGTGCTGGGGAACTACTCCCTGACGCTGATCGACGCGCTGGACACGCTGGCGGTGAGTCCTTGGCATGGGGACACTGCCCTGGCCACCCTGGGACTGCCCTGGCCACTCTGGGACTGCCCTGGCCACCCTGAGACACTGCCCTGGCCACCTGGGTGCTGCCCTGGTCACCCTGGGACACTGCCCTGGCCACCCTGGGACACTGCCCTGGCCACCCTGGGACTGCCCTGGCCACCCTGGGGCACTGCCCTGGCCACCCTGAGACACTGCCCTGGCCACCCTGGGACTGCCCTGGCCACCCTGAGACACTGCCCTGGCCACCCTGGGACACTGCCCTGGCCACCCTGGGACACTGCCCTGGCCACCCTGAGACACTGCCCTGGCCACACCAGAGACTGCCCTGGCCACCCTGGGACTGCCCTGGCCACCCTGAGACACTGCCCTGGCCACCCTGGGACTGCCCTGGCCACCCTGAGACACTGCCCTGGCCACCCTGGGACACTGCCCTGGCCACCCTGGGACTGCCCTGGCCACCCTGAGACACTGCCCTGGCCACCCTGAGACACTGCCCTGGCCACCCTGGGACACTGCCTTGGCCACCCTGGGACCTGTCCTGGCCACCCTGGGACTGCCCTGGCCACCCTGGGACACTGCCCTGGCCACCCTGGGACACTGCCCTGGCTGGGGGTGCTCCCCAAGGCTTGCCCAGGTGCTGCAAACAGCTGGATCACGAGCTAACAGCTGGATCACAACCCAGCAGTGTCCCATGGGGTAACAGAATAAGAGTAGTGGAGATGTCAGCAGAGATTTCCACAAGAGACAGAGGAAGTTTTGGAGCTCCTCCCCAGGGCTGAGATGAGGTCTCTTTGGGATATGCCATCACTGGTGCTCAGGGTGGGTGGATTTGAGCTGGAACTGCTGTGGGTTGCTGGGAGGTGCTTCAGGAAGAGGGTTCATTGTGTGCACAGCAGCTGAAAGAGCTCTGATTGTTTCACTTGGCAGAGGGGCCCGAACTGACACACAGATCTGTGTGAAGAGTGCTGAAAGGAAGGAGGGGAAAACCTGTAAAGCTGCTTCTCACCTGCACCTCTGATAAAACTGGAAGATAATGTGAGGAGCAGCTCAGTTTTGTGCAGCACAGGGTATGGGGTCATGAGGAGGAGCTCCCTGCCTGGGCATTTTCAGAGACCCCAGCAGGTTTCATTGTTCTCATCAGGGCAGGTTTTGTGCCTTCTGGAGTGTCAGGGCTCTCTGATGTGCTGGAGCCATGGGGGATGTGGGTCTCCTCTGGTGCAGAAAGTGGTTTGGTCTCTTTGTGGTGCAAAACCCTTCCCATTTTACCCTGGGACTGCAGCAGTGCTGAGAAGCTGCTTGAGCAGGGCAGCTCTGAGCAGAACTGAAAGCAGAAGTGAGGGAAATGTTTCACTGAGAGAGAAGTTTGGGATCTGTGCTACGTGGCTGATAACAGTGCCTTCCTGTCCTCCTTCAGCAGCAGGGCAGTGCTTAACTTTTCTCAAATGTAAATGTTCTGGTTGCTAAAGTCTCTTGAGTTTCAGCAGCTGCTGCATGGGAAGCCTGTTCTGCTGCTCACTGCTCAGATCAAACCTGTGATGCTTCCCCACTGGGTCTGGGCAATGGGGACAGCTGGCACTTGGTGCTGTGGTTAAAATTCAGGTATTCCCAGCCTTTCCATGAGCTCAGGCAAGCAGGAACCTGTGTTTTCCTTCCACATTCCTGCTCCCCTGCAGCTCAGGCTGAGTTTACATCTGCCTCTGGAATCAATTCCTACGTTAGACCTGCAGGAAGCAGGCACAGGGGAACTCCTGGGTGTCAGCTGCTGGGTCAGGAGCCTGAAAGGTTGGACTGGTCTTTGGTCAAATAAACATGAAGTCAAACTTCATTGTTCTGCAAGCTTTGTTATGTTTAAGCTAAACTTAACTCTTGACCTGATAGTTCAGGCAGTTTGAACACTCAGTGTGCTAAATCTGACTGCTGGCCTAAGATGTGAACTTGCCATTCTGTTCCCCAGCCCTCTTCTGAAGCAACAATTGTACAAACTGGCTTTGTTTTTCTGTAAAAGGTAATGGGAAACTCCTCAGAATTCCAGAAGGCAGTGAAGTTGGTGATTGACACAGTTTCATTTGACAAAGACTCGACAGTCCAAGTTTTTGAGGCGACAATCAGGTATGTGGTGCTGAGTTCCTGTCCTTAAAGCAGTAACAAGGTAAAAGACTTGGTGAGTGTAATTCAAAGTGAAATCATTGATTAGGAGGTTTTTGGCAGGCTTTATTTCTAAATTGTTCCTCAAGTAAGCTGTTTCTTAATCTTCTCTGAAAATATTCCATCCTTTCATATTGGAAACAATTTAAATCAGTCCCATGTGACCTGGAGCAGTGAGACAGTGGCTGGCTCTGCTTGCAGACTCTGCTTTTCTCGGTGTCACTCTTGCAGCAGAGACTCAGATCTGGGCCCAGCAAACAACCCTGGGACAGCTTTTCCCTGGTTTGTCCTTGTTTCATGGGCTTCTGCCCACTTTCACTTTCATTTTAGATGAAAAAGACCCTTCTGTCTTGGAAATGGGTTTAGATGCTGTCTGATTTTAAAGGGTTTCATTTTCTGAGTGTCTCAAGCAGTGTTTATTCCTGCTTCACTTGGCTAGGCTTTCTTTTTTCTGAGAACTAGATTTATATAACACCCTTCCTGCCATTTGCAGGGACAGGAGGTCTTCACTCCTAAACAGACTTGTTGCAACAACTCCTGGGTTAGGTAAATTTTGCAGAACCAGATTTTGGGATACTGTGGCTGACAACAGCATGACTTCTACAGGTGTTCAGTAGTGGTGGGGGAAAAACCAGATCATAATCTGAATTTTCCTTTTCCCACAGGGTTTTGGGGAGCCTGCTGTCTGCCCACATCATCATTACAGACACCAAGCAGCCCTTTGGTGACATGAGCATCAAGGACTATGACAATGAGCTGCTGCACTTGGCTCATGACCTGGCAGTGAGGCTGCTGCCAGCCTTTGAGAACACCAAAACTGGCATTCCCTATCCTCGGGTGAGTGCACTGCAGCCCTGGGCAAACACAGCAGTGAATTTTGTGCCCTTTTATGTGCGCTTGGGGTATTGAGCCTGCTCTAAGTTGTTCTAAAATGACACAGGCTGAGCTGCCCTGAGTTTTGGTGATGTGGGTAATACAAGCTGCTCCTTCTGTCTAGTCAGTGTTTTCCCTAGGCTGATTTTTCACTGTGTTTGTTGTGCCCTGTGGGTCAGGAGTCATTTGTTCCTGTGCTGTTTGGCTGGAGCATTCCCTGCCCTGTGTCACACAACACTGTCATTAACAAGGAACACTCTTAAGGCAAATAGCTGAGGAAAGTGACTCTATTGCTACTAAAACAATTATGTTAGAATAAAACTCTTCTGAAATATTTCTCATACTGGGCTTGGAGTTTATAGTTTTCCTGAAGACTGCTCAGTGGGTACTCAATATTCTGGGATTCCTGGATGCTGCAGCCTCTTGTTTTAAGCAGATGCAGTTGGCAATCCTAAACTGCAAAATTATAATTAGCACTTGCCTGGCTGCTCTTAATTTCTGGAGACAACAGTGCTGCTTTTCCTCCAGACCTGCCAGGCTGTAGAAATGTGAATTTTCACTTCTGTTCAGGGCCTGGTAAAGCAGCTGAGGGTGCTGTAACTTCCCTTCAGGCTGCCTTCCATGGGGAAGGGGAGGAGCATCACTGAGGAAGCTCTTGGTTCCAACAGCACAAACTGGGGGGCAGCAAAGAAAGAAAAGCCTGAATGTTTAGTGGAGAGCAAGAAAAAGTGAACTTTGCAAGGGTTATTAGCAAGTGTAAGAGAAAAATGAAGCTTGCCCACTTTAAGCATGGTACTACAAAGCTGGAAGAATGTCAGGAATTCTACAGGAAAGCTTTCCAAGCAGCAGTGTGCTGGTTTTGTGTCTCTGTGCACATTCCATACTCCACATTGTGCACAAACTACCAAAAAGGCTTGTTCCTTGTGCTGGGGGTGCAGCTGTGAGCACAGCTGGCTGAGTGCAGCCTGCCTGTCCCTGTTGCAGGTGAACCTGAAGAAGGGGGTTCCTCCAGACAGCCACAACGAGACGTGCACAGCAGGAGCTGGCTCCCTGCTGGTGGAGTTTGGCATCCTCAGCAGGCTGCTGGGAGATTCCACCTTCGAGTGGGTGGCCAGGAGAGCTGTGAAGGCCCTGTGGAGCCTCAGGAGCAATAACACTGGACTGCTGGGTAATGTCTGCCTGCTGCTGCCTCAGGCTGTGCCTTCAGGCCATGGTTCCTCCTTCTGTCCTCACCTTTGTCCTTCTGCTCCCTCTGTGGCTGTTCAGTCCCTTGTGTTCCCCTTTTGTTCCCAGGGGTTGTGTTGAACTAATGGCACCTAAGAAAAAATGGAGTCTCTGAAAGGCTCCTTAGGTTTTCAAATGGAATTTTTCACAAGGCCCTGATTTGTCCCCAGTAATATAATTCAGATTGGCAGATGACTAAAAGTACTCAGAATAACTGCATGTGTGTGGGTGTTCCTCAGATGAATCCAGCACTGTAACACTTCATCTGATGTTCATCTTTGATCCTTCCTCCTTGGGAATTTCTGAACTTGTGATATTCCAAAGTCTTGACTGGATTGTTTTTTTCTGATATACTCAGACTAAACTTTTGGTTTGTTCTGAAAGGAAATGTTGTGAATATCCAGACTGGTCACTGGGTTGGAAAGCAGAGTGGACTGGGAGCAGGGTCAGATTCGTTCTATGAGTACCTGCTGAAGTCCTACATCCTCTTTGGGGAAAAGGAAGACCTGGAGATGTTCAATGCTGCCTATCAGAACATTCAGAACCACTTGAGGAGGGGGTATGTGATTCATGTCAGCATCAATTCCTTCAGCACTGAATCCTCTGCAAGCTCTGAAACATGTCTGTTTATGGTGCTTTGTGTTGTGCTCTACAAAATCTGCTCTCCTTTTTACTGTAAGGAGCAAAATCTCATTTCCATGGCAGTCTCCTCTTTCCTCAGCAGCTGATTGGGTGCAGAGAAACCAAACTGGTTCCTGTCCCATTTATAAATGTTAAAGCTGAGAAAATCTGGCACTGCAGAAGAAATGCATTAAATTGGCTGCTTTGTTCTGAAAGCCTGATCTTGCCTAGCATGACTTTTTGGTAGAGATTGTGCTGGCAGAGCTCTAAGACAGGATCCATGCCTTTATGAATTCACTTCTCTGAGAGCATGCCTGATGTTTGGGCTCCTTTCACGAGGAGCCCAGCCCAGCAAAGCAGTGGCTGCTGCTGGCAGTGTGCAGTGCTCTCCTCAAGGAGAACATTTCTGTTTGCTGTGCTGCTGGCAGTGTGCAGTGCTCTCCTCAGGGAGAACATTTCTGTTTGCTGTGCTGCTGGCAGTGTGCAGTGCTCTCCTCAAACAGAACATTTCTGTTTGCTGTGCTGCTGGCAGTGTGCAGTGCTCTCCTCAAACAGAACATTTCTGTTTGCTCTGCTGCTGGCAGTGTGCAGTGCTCTCCTTAGGGAGAACATTTCTGTTTGCTGTGCTGCTGGCAGTGTGCAGTGCTCTCCTCAGGGAGATCATTTCTGTTTGCTGTGCTGCTGGCAGTGTGCAGTGCTCTCCTCAAGGAGATCATTTCTGTTTGCTGTGCTGCTGGCAGTGTGCAGTGCTGTCCTCAGGGAGAACATTTCTGTTTGCTGTGCTGCTGGCAGTGTGCAGTGCTCTCCTCAAACAGAGCATTTCTGCCTGCTCTGATGCTGGCAGTGTGCAGTGCTCTCCTCAGGGAGATCATTTCTGTTTGCTGTGCTGCTGGCAGTGTGCAGTGCTCTCCTCAGGGAGAACATTTCTACCTGCTCTGCTGCTGGCAGTGTGCAGTGCTCTCCTCAAACAGAGCATTTCTGCCTGCTCTGCTGCTGGCAGTGTGCAGTGCTCTCCTCAAGCAGAACCTTTCCATGCTGCTGTTCCCTGCAGGAGGGAGGCCTGCAATGAAGGAGAAGGGGACCCTCCCCTGTACGTCAATGTGAACATGTACACGGGCCAGCTGATGAACACCTGGATTGACTCTCTGCAGGCCTTTTTCCCTGGACTGCAGGTGAGCTTTTCTTCTGCTAAAGGCCAGGGAGAAAGGCCCTTCCTAAAGCTGGGCTGGGATTGAGTGGGAGTTCTGAGCTGAGCTCCCACCTGAGGGTTTGCATCTGGCTGCTGTGATAAGAGCTCAGTTCAGCTCTGCCTTGGCACAGCAGTGTGGGGAAGCCTGTCCTGCTGCTCTCTGCTGGATCTGAGAGACTCAGCTTCCCTCTTTTAACCTCAGCATTTGTATTCTGTGCTGGGAGGCTCTGCTGAAGCTTTCACTGCAGAGACTGAATGCATTAGTATTTTGGGGTTATTTTCTGTGTGTTTTATGGGAGAAGAGTTGTTTTAGATGCCACACTCTCATCTTTGCTGGCTTGCAGCTCTAAGTGTTTGTGTGTCTCTGGCTGCTCTCGTGCCCAGGTGTTGATAGGAGATGTGGAAGATGCCATTTGTCTCCATGCCTTCTATTATGCCATTTGGAAACGCTATGGAGCCCTCCCAGAGAGGTACAACTGGCAGCTGCAGGCCCCAGATGTGCCCTTCTACCCCCTGAGGCCAGAGCTGGTGGAGTCCACTTATCTCCTGTATCAGGTATGGACTTCTCTGAGCTGCACAGCAGGGCTTGGCCACAATGCTTCTGTTCAGAAGGTCCCTTTTCCCCCCAGAAAATCCCTTTTTCCCCAGAAAATCCCTTTTCCCCCCCTGACCTCTGACCAAGCTGAAGTTTGGCAGCCCTGGAGCTGCCTCCTGTCATGTGGAGTCTCTGGGCAGGCACTGCAGTGTTGAGCAATGTTGTGGCTCTGCTGTTTGCTTCAAAAGTAGCCTTTTTTATAAGGCAGGCAAAAACAACACCAAACAACCTTTTCTAAAAGCTGCTGGCAGATTTTTACAAGGCAGAGACTTCTGACTGCTCGACCAAAATAGTTGAAGTAAATGTAACAGCTTTCCTTGCAATGGTGTCCAGGCACAGATACAATAAACTGAAATAACTCTGCCTACAAGGAAGGGATCAGAGTTTGGATTTACTGCAGGTTTTCTAGGATTTGCACTGAAGCAAATGTGAGAAGCTTGCATTGGCTAATCCAAGTCATGCTCCTATAAAGATAAGTTTGCTGTGATACACAAGACTGGTACCAATAGGCCTTTGTTGTGTTATTTTTACAGGATTTCAAAATTGCTGACTCTAACTCTTGTCTGTCTTCCTTATTTAGGCCACAAAGAACCCGTTTTACCTTCATGTGGGAATGGATATTCTGCAGAGTTTGGAAAAATATACAAAAGCAAAGTCAGTCTTCAATGTTCTTTTCTTCTCTCAATGCTATATACCTATATTTTATTATACAAATATTATATAGAATCCAGTCTGCCACATGTAGGTAAACCAGAAAACCCAGCCCTCCCTGAAAGCCACAAGTGATGATTGATTTATTGAGCACTTCTTTCTTTCCCATCTGAAAATGAAATTGTAGTCCAGTGGCACTTTTATACCTTTGGAATTTTATCACTGCCTTTCAAAATGCATTGTTGATGATCAGCTGCTGAAAAGTGCTGAAAAGAGTAGCTGGGATTTTTCCTAGGAGTCCTGCAAGATTATTTCTCTCCTTGTGGTGTTTAGCTGAGCTGAGGGATGGCTCCTGAGCCAGATGCTGTTGGGTATCAGCTTCCAGTTCAAGACAGCAGCACTGAGCCCTGACTTTGATACTGAGCACCCAAACTCCTTGCAAGGCTCAGGGGGAAGACAGTGAATTTTTATTCCTTGTTATGAATTATTAATTTTCTAGACAAATGTGTAATGATTGGCCAGGTCAGAGATTGCTGCTGGGTGGGGTTCAGGTGATCACAGACCCCTCAGCACCCCAGCACCAATAACCACTGAGTGCTGGCACAGCACAATTGTTCCATTTGAACTTCACCCCTGGCAGTGGGAATGCTCTGAAGTGAAGCAATATCTGTGAAGGAATGTCTGGGCAGCACTTGGAGAGCTGGAGCTGAGCCCAAACCCATGTCCAATGTTGCAGGTGTGGCTATGCCACGTTGCACCACGTGGTGGAGAAGACCAAGGAGGATCGAATGGAGAGCTTCTTTCTCAGTGAAACCTGTAAATATTTGTACCTGGTACGTGTGTGTTCCACTGTGCACTGAAATGCCACGGGAGGGGGCAGCAGGGTTTTAATTATTAATTATTAATTAGAAACTGGGTTGGGGACAGGGCATCACTAATGAACCTGCTGAGCTCTGTGTGGGGGTGATTCAGGCTGAGCTCCTCTTTGACCTCAGCCCAATCTCAGGTGGGGCAGCTGCCCAGGGGTGGTTCCTGAAGCTGCAGAGCTGCAGATCTTTGGGGAGAGGCTGGACAGGAGAGGGAGCAGGACTGGAGGGAGCTGCCTGCAGCCCTGGAGCAGCCTCTGCTTTGTCCCTGCTGGGCTTTGGCACTCAGAGCAGAAAGCATTTGGCTGACATTGCCTAAGCCCTCAATCTCCTTTAGTGCAGAAAACCAAATAAATCTGTGACTGAGTGGATGCCAGCCTAGAAATGCCTCACAGAGCAGCTTAGAGAAATAAGGGCACTTTAAGTTGTGTGAGAAGTTTTTCTTCAGCTCTCCTCCTCTAACTGCTGAGATCAATCCTTTGCATCAAGAATATTTATTGCCATTTGCTCCAGCATGATTTAGCACTAAAAGATGTTTCTGTGTGATCCCTCAAAGTGTGAGTACCTGTTCCCAGCTCCTTGTCATGGGACAGGAAGGATTGGCACACCCACAGTGACTGTCTCTCCCATGTCTCCTGCAGTTGTTTGATGAAGAGAACCCAGTGCACAAATCTGGGAATAAGTTCATGTTTACTACTGAGGGCCACATCGTGTCTGTGGACGAGCGATTCCGCAGCTCCCTGTGGGAGGATATCCTGCCTGCAGAGGGGGACAGCCACAAAGCCAAAGCCACCGAGCTCAAGGCAGCCAACTTCAGCTCCAATGTAAGGAATGCTGCTCCTCTGGGGGTGGGGAAGGGGCAGCAGGACACACAGCCCTTGGGAAGTGGTGCTGTAGGTGTTTGCTTTAGCAATGCTAAATACCTGAGAAGCTGCCCTGAACAGGAGAAATGGGATGGTGTGGGGGATTCTGGTGAAGGTGAAACCTGTCCCCTTTGAAGTATTTTGCAGTAATTTTTTTTGTTCTTTGTTAATTTATTTCCAATTATTTTTCCCTTCCCCTTTTCTTTGCCCTTAAAACTCTCCCGTGTTGGTGTCAGGGGCAAAGGGAGAAGCAGAGTTGTCATCTAAACCAAACCATCTAAACCAAACCATCTAAACCAAACCATCTAAACCAGGCTTTGCTCTTCCTCAGTGAAGTTTGGGAGTGTAAAGGGGACCCTTCTTAGCAAGGCCTCAGCTGAGAGCTGTGGCTCCAGTGCCCACCACCAACCAGAACAGATCTGGTGTTAATCACAGAATGGTTTGGGTTGAAAGGACTTTAAAGAGCATCTCATGCACCCCCATGGGCAGGGACACCTCCCACTGGAGCAGTTAAGGACAATTTTTAAAATCTCTGCTGGTAGGTTCTGGTGGTTCCTTCCCTCCTCCCCACAAAGCTCCAGGAAAAGAGCATTATTTTCAACATTCACAGTTGTCATAGTGAAGGAAATCTCAGTTGCACAACAAGCTGTGCTGTGTGTTTGGAAGCTGCAGCCTGCACTGAGGAAACACTTGCTGCTCCTTTATGGGATTTGTGCTGGGAGTCTGCAAAGAGCCAGGGCAAGTTGGAGTCAGAAGTGTTATTTGGTACAAATTCCTGTATTGGGAGGATCTGAAAGGATTGCAGAGGGGATGGGCATGCCTGGGTTTGGATTAGAGTTTTGAAAAAGATTTCAATTTTCTCTGCAGTGTAACAGAGTCCCTGATGAGAGGAGGTACCTGCTGCCCCTGAAGAGCAACTACATGAGACAGATTGACAGAATGGTGGGACTGATCTGAGGGGCTGCAGGGAAACTTCAGAGGAGCCTGGCCTTGCTCTGCAGAATCCCTCCCCTTCAGCTGCCCCTGCACAGCCTGAGTCCCCACGTGTCCCCTGGCCTGGGGTCAGCCTGGACACCAAGGACATGGAGCTCAGTGCTGAGCTGGGTAACTCCTGTGCCACTCGACACACAGCTCTTGTTTCAAGACTTCCTATGACAAATGTTGTTGCAAATGAAGGCTGAATCTATTTGAAAAGAAAAAGAAGGCAGATTGGCCTGTGCCACTTAGCTACCTCTTTGTAGCTGTGTAACAAATGTCCCTCTAGAGCAGGGTCTGGTGTTTCATTTGAGATATCTCAGCCGTGGGGAAGGAGTGGGGAAGTGCAATTTTTTTACACCACGTTGAATTGTTGAATTTTTCTGACTAGCAATACACATCCTTAAGGTCTACTCAGGTAGGAACCCACTGGGTTTGCTGGAACAAAAGTGCTCTGTGTGCTCTGGGAGGGATAACTCCTGGTGGTGTAGAGTCTGCCATCCCTCCCTCTGCCAGCTGATAGAACCTGCAGGGTTGTGAGAGCAGAAACCAGTGATCAAACCAACCCAGGTGCCTTTTTGGGAGGGAAGGGGGAATTGCAAAGCCACTCAGGCAGAAGTTCCCAAAGTTTCCTTGTTTGCCATGTTTTAGTGCCTTTTCAGGAGAGATGCTGCTAGGAACTGGTGTCACAGTACACGAAGAACAAACTGTTTTACATTCCTGACAGGATTCATGTGTTAGTGCCTTAAATTCTCTTCTCTGGCAGGTAAATCTGAGCTTCCTTGGGAAGATGGAAAAGTATTTCTGATGAGCTGTTGCAAAATACAGTGGAACCCAAAGTCACTTAAAGAGAGATGGTTGGGGTGTTTTTGAGATACTGGAGGAATAGCTACAAACTTTCAGGAAGAAAGCAGTTAAGGGCTTGAGAGATGACAACAAACTGAGGCCAAAACAACTATTTTAAATATAACAAGTTGGGGTTTTTTTTCCAGTGGTTCCCCATTGCTTATATACTTCTAATTTTTGACTACAGTTGAAGTAGTAGAATGTTATTTTTGGGTTAATGACTTAAATTGAGGTATAAATACAAGGGCAATTTGATCTGCTGTATTTTCACCTTCTTACAACAACATTGGTTTTCATAAACCACGTGTTGCAACTCAAAACATTTCTAATAAATATGAAGTTTGTGTTGGAGAGGTTATTGTTGGAATCTTTTAATGTACAGATGCACCTCAGGGACTTTGTTGTAGAATCTTCTATTCCATGATAATTGAATCTTCTATTCAGGCAAAAAAAAATCATCAAGTCTTCTTAGTCTTATTATGTGTGTTGGAAGGGGTGAAGGGTTGGAGGGGGGAGAGGGAAATAAGTTAAAATTTGCCAAAATATTGCAATAGAATGTTTGTCCTGGTGTTTGAGGCTGCTGGTGATTGCAGCTCCTGTAGAATTGGCTTTGCCAGAGGTGTTGGGGAGTGTCTGAGTTCTGTCTCAAAGGAAAAAAGGAGTTCAAGGTGCTGTGATGCAGAGAGGTGTTGGGACAGGTTCAGGCTGTGCTCCCAGGGTGAGGAGGGCAGAGGATGCCCCAGGAGGATGGGGACACCTCTGCCCACCCACAGCTGAGGGCTCTGGGCTCTCAAATGCTGCTCCTGGGCCAGCTGGGCTCATCCAGCCCTGGGGTGAGGAGTGGGGTGGGAGCCCAGCACAGCATCCCACGCTGGCTGTGCAAACTCCTGGAGTGGCAGTGCCAGGGAGGGCAGGACTGGGGATGGGCAGGATTTGAGGATGGACAGGACACCAGGAAGGACAGGACACCAGGACAGACACACCCCCAGTGCAGTGGTGGCTTCTCCTGGTCCAGGTTTGTCCCTGACTCCCAGCTGAGCTCCCTGAATGTCACACTGGCCACTCTCTCTGTGTTTGTGCCTTCTGAACTCCTGAACCCAGGGAGCTCCCAGCCCAGGATTGTGCACAGAATCCATTCCTGAGCTTTCCAGAGACGATTCCACCCCTGTGAGGAAGTTGCACAATTTTTGCCTTTGTGTTTTCCTTTGTGATTGCCAGAAATAGTGAGAAGTGGCTGAGAATGGGAGCAGCCCAGACAGGAATTGCAGCCTTCCAGCTAAACATGGTCAGCTCCCCTGGGGAATTGGAATTTCTGTTGCCTGGTGATGTGGCAGTCATCTTTCCACAGAAATGCTCTTTATCCTCACAGAGGCTGGTGGTAAAGACTCTGTGTTCCTTCAGGAGCCAACTTTTCTTCCTCTTTGCTCTGAAACTGCTTGGATATGTTTTTACTCTGTAAGGACAGGGCACTAAATGAGAGCTTTTGTACAAGTCAGTGGCATCAAAATGGATCTGCTAACAGTGCTGGAATCACTTGCTGAAACAGACTCTTGTATTTCTTGGTATCATGTGCAATATCAGGTTTTCCTAACTAAAAGTGCCATGTATGCTTAATTGTTATTTATCCATGAAGTATTTAACTGAGGATGGGGAAACTTGGAAGAGGACCAAATGTGCTTTCATGAAATGTCCTGAATTTTCAACACTTGGCTTTGTGTTTTGCAAATCTGCATTAAAAAAAAGAGTGTTTGACTGCTTGGATGTGTGTTTGTCTTGTAGGGGATCTCCCTGCACCTTCTGTACACTGGGATTCCATCTGGTTAGAGCTGGGAGAATCCCATTTGTTCTCCCCAAAACAACAGGGCTCTGTCTCCCCCTGTTCCCCTTTCTGTCCCTGAGGATTTGGGGGCAGCTGAGAGCAGGGATGGATGTGGGGTGAGTGAAGTGTGGCAGTTCCTGACCCTGCTGGGATTCCTTTGTGCAATCAGTCCATGAAAAGCCAGGTTCAGGTGGGAATTCTGCAGCAGGAGCCTTGCTGGGCTCTCTCCAGCCTGGGCTCTCTCGTGCTGGGTTTGAGAACAGGAGCTGGAAATGAGCTGTCTGACCACCACTGTGATTTATTGCTTCTCTTTGCTGCTTTCCCCTCCTGGATTTGTTTTCTCTCTGCCTGGCATTATCTCTGGTGCTCTCTCCTGGTTTGCAGTCCTGGTGCAAAGGCTGCTGGAGCTGCCAGGGGCTCTACTGTGCCTGGATCAAACTCCACAGTCCAGGGAAATTCTGTGGAGCAGCAGTGATGGGAATTGTGCAGTGGTTCCAAAGTTCCTCTGGCTTTTTGGATAATGAGATCCTTGCCTTTCTTCACTTTTGCTGCACTCAGACTTCTAAGTGCCAATTCTAAAGTGGGTGTAAAGGGGCTGGAACCCTGATTTTGGGGCAAGCCCCCCAGCTCTGGTGTTTTCCCTGTGGTTGCACATTTACCAGAGAAGTCACTGCCCTGCTCTTTGCTGTCATTCCTTATCTCCTCTCGCTGCCTTATCTGCTCCCAGAAGGTTCAGCAGCTCTGGACTGGGACTGAGTGCTTTGATTGCAGCTTTTCCAGCCCACATTCAAGAAATTATCTCAAAAAAGCCACCCTGCCATTGTTGCTTTCCTGGGAGATTGGAGTGCAGTGAGATCTCTTGTGATACAAGACTCCAAATCCAAAACTGTGATTGAAAACTCTTTTTTTTAGAGCAAAAAGCACGGGACGAGCTGGGTTTGGAGCACACAGAGGTGTGTGGTGCTGCAGCTCCGGGCTGCCTCCAGCAGAGCCCTCCCTTGTGCCACGGTTCGGGACTTGGCTGAGCTGGGAAACCTCCCTGGCTGCTGGGGAAAAAGAGCCACAGATTGGCAGATTCACAGATTTAGTGGTTTACAGATTCACAGATTTACAGATTTACAGATTTAGTGGTTTTCAGATTTTCAGATTTTTCAGATTCACAGATTTACAGATTTAGAGGTTTACAGATTTACAGATTTAGTGGTTTACAGATTCACAGATTCAGAGATTTTCAGATTTTCAGATTTACAGATTCACAGATTTACAGATTTAGAGGTTTACAGATTTTCAGATTTTCAGATTCACAGATTCACAGGTTTACAGGTTTACAGCTTCCCACAGAAAATGCAGGATTTTCACTGCCCCAGGAGCTGCAAAGCATCACCCAGTGGGCAAGGGGGCACTTGGAATTCCTGGAGGTGTTGGAGCTGTTTTAGGGTGGGATTTTGTGTCCCTGAGCACCTCTTGTGTGGTTTATCCACCTCCAAGACACCAATGAATGTTCCCTGGGAGCTGCTTTGTGTCCCCTTTGTCCCCACACTGATGAGAGGCCAGTGCTTTGGAACCATTTTACTGAAAAGCACCTTTTTCTCCCCAGAGATTTGTGATTTTTGTTGCCCAGAGCTGGCCATTCCCATTTTCCAGGAAAGGCAGCGAGGTTGGATCTTCAACAGCAACCCTGGGAAGTTCTTTTTTTTTTTATTTTTTATTTATTTTTTTTTTTTTTATTTATGCAATGCTGATAAGGGGGGAAAGGCACCAGTATCTGGAGATTGTGGGGAGAACTGGCATTGGAAGATCATAAGAAGAACTCCCTTGGCTTTTCCACACTCGAGGCAGGTACTCTAAAATACAAAAAACCCAGACAAATTAAGTGGGGAAAAAAAAAAGAATATTTCAGTTTATTAATACTTTTGAATAATTGAAACTCCTCGCTGGGTAAGGCCCAGGGGCTTTCCAATAATGGCAATCTGCATATTGTTAATTATTTATGATGTTCATTTGGGCTAAGTCATTGCTAACATGACTAGCTCTTGGAAAGCTCCATGAATCATCATCCTGTGCTGTGGCAGCAGCGTGCCTCTGTCACAGAACTTCATGTGGAATCCAGAACTCTGGCCTGAGAAAACCCTGCTTTTCCCCATCTGTTCCAGAGGAGATGGGTTTTTACAGCAGCCTTCAGCAGGAAAATTAACTGTAGAAGGAGTATTTAAATAAGCATTTTTAATAGATCAAATATCCCCGTGCTTGCAGACGCTGCTTAATGAGAAAACAAATTATGTGCGAGCTACAGATTCTCTTTTTTTAATATTTATGTGCAAATGATTCCCTCTCCTTTCCTTTTGCTTCCCTGCCTGCAGCTGAGTTCAGGGATGTACCATGGCAGAGCTGGGAGCTGGTGGAGAGCAGGGAGGATAATTATCCATAACTTGGTGGCAGAAAAATCAGATTTAAAAGTTTGGATTGTTGGGGTTATTTTTTTCCCTCTTTTTTTTTTTGCCTTTTTTCCTTTGTTTTATTTTCCTTCTTTTTCCTCCCTTCTTTTCTTCCCTTCCTTCCTTTCCCATCCTTTTTCCTTCTTTTTTTTTTCCTTTTCTTTCTTTTTTTTTCCAGGCTGGGCATGTTTAGGAGAAGGGAAGGAGGTCAGATGTGATATCTGAGATCCCCTGGGATTCAGGCTGTTTGTGAATGGAGGTCACAGAGATTTTGGGATTATTCCCTGTGTCTCTGTGCTGGTTTATCCAGGGCCTCCTCATCTGGGAATGTGGAGATGGAGCACAGGGACAGAAAGGAAAGGTTTAGAAAGTACATTTAAAACCTCAGCAATGCCATTTAAAATTTATTTTACATTTATTCCTGCACTCTGTCAGCTGGACTGGCCATGATCATCAAAATCTCATTTTGGGGGAGAAAACCAAGCCCAGCCCACCCTTCCCTTTTCCTTTGCAGCTTTCCACATTCACCCTGGAATGATTTCTCCTCAGTGCACAGGAATGCTTCAGCTCAGTGATTAATTAGGATTGCTATTAATACAAGATGCAATTCCATGGGACTAATCTATCTTATTGGTCAGGCTTTAATTAATTAGGTAATAAAAGCAACCCTAAAAAAGCCCCTTTGAACGCTGGTTAATGAAACCCATGGATCTACTTATTAAGAATTAAAACCTTTCTCTCTTTGATACTTCTCTGCTTTATTAAACTCTGCTCCACTGCTTTGTGTGGTTTGTCCCATCAATAACGAGGCTCTTTCTTCTGAATTGCTTGGTGTGAGCCAAGAAATCTCATATTATCTAATTAGGGACAGCTCTGCCTGCATAATGAATTCAGCAGCAGCAAAAGCCGTTTGTTCCAGGCATTTTGTGCTGATATTATTATTTAAAAACTCTGGTTTTATACACTCTACACCTGTTTCTGTATGAAAAAACCAACTCTGTGGATGAATAACTGGTTCCAGTGGGACACCAGCTGCCTCAATCCAAAAGTGCTGCAGGAAAATCTTTTGGGGAATCAGTCTGGGTGCATCCATCCCCTCCCTGCCTCTGGAAGTTTTGCTCCATCATTATTTTGGTCCCGGGACCAAAAATCATTATTTGTGTTCTGGGAGGGGTGGGATAAAGCAAGGCTCATGAGTTTCCAGGATAAAACAAAGCTCACAGGTTTGCAGGATAAAACAAACAAAGCTGACAGTTTCCAGGATAAAACAAAGCTGACAGTTTCCAGGACAAACCAGGCTCCTGCTTTGCTTTCTGCTCTTGCCTTTCCCTCCTCCTGCCCTGGGGTGTCCCTGGGATAAAAGTTCAGGGAATTCTCTGCAGGAGCAGCTCAGAGTTTTAGTGCTGGCAGAATCCAGAGGTTCTGGTTTTGGGTTTCTCCCTCTGTGTCAAACATTTCTGGCCATAGAGGGAGGAGCTGTAATTCCCTGAGTTCTGGCTGTGTCCTGGTTGCCTCCAGCTGTTCCAGCTGATTTAAATCTGTAAATCCATGCTTTTCCAAGGCAAACCCATGCTCTGCAGGACAGAAGGCAACAGGAGGAGCAGGAAAGCTTTTTTAGAAGAAACAACAAATTTAGAGCAAGCCAAGGAGGCACAAAATGAATCTCAAGATCTAATTATCCCAGGGAATGAGAGCAAGGCAGGCTGTTGAACCTGCCTGCTCAGGGTTATATTAATATGAAGCATTTAATCATTAGGGAGATGGAATTAGTTCACCCAGACTGATCTCTAAGCTGAACTGCAAAGTTGGACACAATAATAATTTCATAAACTTCCTCAGAATAATAATTTTTCTGGACAATTATGCTGAAGGACATCACCTTGTGGGGCTGTGATATCCACGTGTGCTTCACCTGGGAAGGAAGATGGGAAATGGAGCTGCAGGTTTGGAGAGAAAAGAGTGGGGATGGTTTGTCTCCCATGCTGAGGCTCAGACCTGGTGGGAAGGTTTCCTGGATTTTTTATGTTTCTGCTTTATTTTTTATTTTTTTATTTTTTTTTAACTGAAGGTTTGGTTGGGGAATATTTAAGAGAAGTGTGCTCCTTCTCTCAGTTTTTAATTTCCAGGCAGGAACTGTGATTTTAGCAGCTCCTCTTCAGTTCCTAATCCCAAGTGTAGCCGGGTTCAACTGCCAGAATTTGTCTGAAGGACGGAAAAAATGGGAATAACAATTGAAGAAAATAGCTGGGAATTGTTACAATGAAATAATGAGAACCAGGGGACTGTGATTAACAAGTGATTATCAGAAGGTCTTGGCAGGTGCTCAGGACCGGCCCTTCTCCAGCTCTGAGGGATTTTTGGGGGTGAAATTGGGTAAAACTCCTCACTGCTGCTTGTTCCATCACCTGATCCAGGTACACTCGGCTGGAGTTTGGTTTTCCCCACCTAAATTTTGGGAATGTTGCTGTGAGGGTGGCAGATTTCAGAGCCTTGCACTGGTTTGGGTGCTGGGGATGGTGAGGGGAGGAGGTGAAATGGTTTTGGGGAGGGCAGGGGGTGCCCAAAGCTGCACTGAGGGTCTGGAAATGTTTCCCAAAGAAATGTTCCCCAAATGTTTCTCATGGAAGTGAGAGCTGGGGTCACCCCTCAGGCACTCCTGGAGGGTGGGATCCGGGCAGCAGACCCTCCCTGCCAGCACCAGGACTGGAGCTCAGGGCTGGGAGAGCTCAGTGCAGCAGGACAGGACCCCCAGTCTGAACTGGGAGCTCCCCAGTTTGCCAGAGCCTGAGTGATCCAAGTGGTTCTCAAACTTCTCCAGTGTGGAGATGCTCTGTGTGCCCTTGAAGTTTAGTGTAAGGAAAGAAAGAAGTCATTTATAACCCAAAAACGACTCCAAGTTTTAAAAAATGAATGCAGGAGGATGCAAAGAGCTGCAGAAGGAGGGAGGCTGCTCCTTCCTGGGGACAGCAGCTGTGCATCTGCAGCAGCTGAGAAATGAACCCCAAGTGATGCTCTGCAGAGTTCCACTGCCACAGCCAGCCAGTTCAGGGAAAAAGGGAATTTTGGGAGCCTGGAGAAGCAGCCAGGCACCTGTGGCAGCCCCGGGGAGCTGCAGGGATGCTCTGGTGTGGAGCTCTCCGGAGCAAACAAAGGGAGCTGGATACTGCCAGATGACTCAGAATAATGACAGTGCGAGCTGTAAACAGTTTTAATTTATACAGGTGACATTTAAAATGCAAATCAGACCTTAAGATAATTGCTGGAAATAAGGGAGCCTCTGTTGGTTTAGGGAATATTTCCAGTTTCTATGGAAATTATTTATAATGCAGTGAGATGAAGGAAGGGGCTGGGGCTGCCAGGGCTTGGCTCCTCTGTGCAGCCACAGGGATTGTTCAAAGGGAGTGCTGGGGACAGGGTCAAGGGTTTTCTGGGGTAAAAAGTTCTCAAATCTGTTCGAAAAAGATAATTTTTTCCCCCTGTTGACATTGTAAATGCAGATGGACCAGAAATGAGGTGATGTCACCAGAAATGTGAGCAGCCTCGAGCTGCTCCTGGAGTCACATCTGGGCCAGGGCTGGGGGACAGCAGGGACAGGGGACAGGGGACAGAGTTAGTGGGGTTTGGGAAGGAATCTGCTCTGTGAGGGATCCCTGAGCAGTTCCTGTAACTCAGGACATTTTTGGGAATTTTGGGGATTTTTGGGAGCTCTGCCCTGTGAGGGATCCCTGAGCAGTTCCTGTCGTTCAGAGGATTTTTTTGGATTTTGGGGATTTCAAGAATTTTGCGGATTTTGGGTTTTTGGGATTTTTGGGAGCTCTGCCCTGTGAGAGATCCCTGAGCAGTTTCTGCTGTTCAGAGGATTTTTTGGGATTTTTGGGAGCTCTGCCCTGACCCCTCCAAAGCAATCATTTCTCTTTGTGGTCAGGGACAGCAGCAGAGCCTCTCCTGGAGCCCTCACACCTTTATCTGATTCACAGCACATTTCTGCTCTCTTCACATCCCCAATCTTGTTTTCTGCTCTGATTCCATCTTCCTCTCCTGGAGCTGGACTGCCAGCCCGAGGCTTTGGGGATTTTTGGGTGGGAATTATCCAGGTGCTTTCTTTGCCTGATTAACCTGCACAAACCCTTTAATTGACCTGCTATTATTAATCCTCCTTTGCCCTCAGCTCCCAGCTCTGATATTCCAGGTCCTGCACACTTACCCAGCTGTGAGATACAATCTGAGTGGGTGGGAGTGTGCAACAACAGCTCTGGGTGCTCCCACATTCAATTCTTAAAATATCTTTAAAATATTAAATTTTTAAAAATTAAAGTTTTTAATTCCTTGGATCACCTTTGCTGGAGCTGGACCAACAGGCTGTTCTGGATTCTCTCTTTAACTGGCCCTTCCTAGCAGGTTTAAATGGGTTTTATTTTCAGGTGAATAACTTGCAGTTACACTGAATGTTTTTATTTGGTGATCAGCTGTTGGTGCAGGTTTGAGACTCAGCAAGTCCCTAAGTTATTTATAATAAATCCTGTAACCACCTGAGCGCTGTCACAGACTCTTTCAAATTAATGCCAGCCTCATTTGCTGCTGTTTGTGACGGCCCCAGGTCCTTAACCACGGATAAATAATGCACAAAAAACAGTGCAAGGAGCATCCTGGGGTCAATATCCAGCTTTTCTGGGGGCTGGGGCTGCCTGGGAGAAAAGCTCTGCTGCCCCTGGGTGCTGGCTGTCACCTGGGATGGTGACAGAGCCTCAGGGCTGGCACAGCTCACAGGGGAAAGGGTTTTAAATAATTATTAAATTTATTATATATTTATTTTAAAATAATTTTTAAAAATATTTCATTTAAATTTTTTAAATTTTATATTAGTATATTAATATATTGATCTAATAATATATAGTATTACATATTGACATTATATATTAATATAGCAATATATTAACGTATTAATGTATAATATATTAATATTAAATATTATATATTATACATTAATATGATATATAATTATATTGTATATTAATAATATATTAATATATTATTGATATAATGTTAGTATATTATTAGTATATTAATAGTATGTTATCAGTATATTAATATATAATATTATCTATTATATATTGATATAGTAGTATATTTATTATATAGACATAATATTTATATTATAAATAGTATAAAATGTATAATTTCAATGATATCTTGTTAATAATAAGTATCTGGGTGCCCAGAGCAGCAGCTCCCAAGGCCAGGCTGGGTGGATTTGGAGCAGCCAGGTTTGGATTTGGGGCAGGGGACAGAGGGGGAGCTGCAGAAGGGCAGGGCTGTCACAGCTGGGCTCTGTCACCTCCTCTGCTCCTCTCCTCTGAGCTCTCACACCGCACGAGTAATTTAATTCAGGCGTGGCAATTAGGGAAACAATTATCTGCCGTGTCCGGGGTGATCTCTGGGTCATCTCAGCATTATCCCTTTTGATCTCATTATGAATTTAAAATATGTAATAAATTGGCTGTTAATTCAGTGGGAAAGGTCAGGCTTGCTCCCTGCAGGAGACGAGGGTGGGTTTGATCTCAAGGACAAGGAAAACATTTGTTCAGGGGATGAGAGCAGCCCCCTGGCAGGGCTGGGCAGGATTCTGAGCTCAGCACAAATCCTCGAGATATCCCCAGCAGGTAAAGCCAGAGCTCGGTGCCCCATCAGGAGCTGCTCTTTGGTGTTGGGTTCAGGACTGGGGGAGCCTGGTTGGGTCCAAAAAGGGATTTGAGACTCAGGGAACCTCAGCACTTCACCCTCAGAGATTTGTGGCAGGTGGGGAAAATCCACTGCACCCAGCTGAGCTTTGCTGCCCTCCCCATGTTAATTCTGATTTATGTCGGTTTTGTTTGGCTCTTTTTTATATATTGATACCATTATGTCAAAATCAAAGCATCCCCTCAGAAAAAGCTCAGAATAAGCAATAAACAAGTGTCAAACTTTGCTTTCCTTTCTCAGGGGTGTGAGGCTCTGGTGGCATCACCTGGCAGTGCCACCTCTGGGAGTCCCCAGGTGAGACAGACCCAGCTCTGCACTGATGGGGCTGCCCTGGAGCCCTGGAAATGTCCAAGCCAGGCTGGATGGGGCTGGAACAGCCTGGGAGGAGAGGAGGGGGCTGGAATGGGATCATCCTTCAGGGCTCCCTCCAGCCCAAACCCTGCAGAGCTGGGGGGATGTTCCATCACTTGTGTTTCTCAGGATGGGAGGCAGGGGAGGAAACGTTCTGGGCAAGGCTCTGAGGTTGATAAAATCATCTTGGTGGCTGCTGGGCTCCCTGCTCTGCCTCCCAAACAGAAAACATTATAAAGAACACCACACCAGGAAAAACTCACTGGTTTATTCCTGCAAATGGAATGAGTTGGATGACAAACCCCACTGCCCAAGGTTTTAGCACAAAACCCCTCTGAAGCACCACAATTCCTTTGGCACAGCCCTGTACCACAGACCACACTGCTCGTGACAACTCTGGGTACCTTCAGCATAAACCAAAGTTATGAAATAGCCAATGAACCTTCCTCTTCAGCAAATTCCTCCTGCATTCCTAAATTTGGGTGTGGGGTCACCAGAAAAGCAGAATTTCCAAAGAGTGCTTCCACATTCATGAGAAATCAGTCTTGGCACCCAGTCCACATAAAATTCCAATTCCTTCTCCAGGCCTGGGAGAGCCAAAGCTGTCATTATTCAACCTTTCTCTTCATTTTCTAGAATTCTGCTCTCTGCACAACACTGGGGCTGTTCTGCATTAGAAAGCCACACAATAAAAAGTCCTTAATCCAGGTTTTGTAATTCCTATTAATCCTAAAAATTGTTACAGCTCCCCTTTAAGGGAGGGGAAGCTGCCCTGGGCTAGCACAGCCCAAACCTTCAGTCAAAATGCACCTAAAAATTCAGAGAGGAATCCTTTCTCTCCATCACCTGGACATGAACCAACTTTCCTTTCCTTTTTCCTTTCCTTCTTTCCTTTCCCTTTTTCTTTTTCCTTTCCTTTCCCTTTTCCTTTCCTCCCTGATAGTTCTGCTGTCACCCCAGCCTTTCCCCCTGGATTTGGCTGACACTCAGCATGGAAACCATCTCATCTCTGATACCAATCCAATTTTTAATGCCTAACCCCAAACTTCTCTCCCCCAGCAGCACGACCTGCCCTACATTCAGGCACTAATTAAAACGCCTTGTGTCTCAATTTGGCAGAGCAGCGTTGATGGGCATTTATTTAGTGAAGAGCTCCAGTGTTTTATCAACATTAATGAGTGATGGGAGACTCTTTGTGCCCTGTTCACAAAGGTCCTGCTGAAATCACCGCGTGCTCAGCCTTAATTACAGCGAGTTAATTTGCTGTTCCCTGCCTGGCAGATGTTTAGGCAAACATTCCATAGATCAGGGCTTGGGGAGGGAGCTGCAGCTGCCAGGGTGAGGGGCAGGCAGTGCTGATGGATGGTTCTGCAGGGCCTCACCAGCCAAACCCACCCGTGGTTGGTGAGTCCTCATCCCCAGCTCTGCCATGGTGCTGTGTCGTGCTAGCAAAATACAAATAATAACAATTATGATAATGATAATGAGTAAAATAATAACCCCAGCACGGTACAGGATGTGTTCTTCAGCAGCCCTGTGGCACTGATGTGTCTTTGGGGATCCCTGCCAATGCACAAAGATGTTCCAGCTGTGTCTTGGTCCTGTCCAGCTCAATCACTCCCACTCCAGCTCTGCAGAGTACGTGGCTGTGCAGCACCCACACATCTCCCTTTCTTTAGTGTCCCTTTTGGCCCTGGCTGAGAGCAAATGGCACTGTGGGAAATCACAGAATCCCAGAAGGGTTTGGGGCTGGAAGGGACCTTAAATCCCACCCAGTGCCACCCCTGCCGTGGCAGGGACACCTCCCACTGTCCCCAATGTCCAACCTGGCCTTGGGCACTGCCAGGGATCCAGGGGCTGCTCTGGGACCCTGTGCCAGCCCTGCCCACCCTGCAGGGAACAGCAGTGACATCCAACAGTGACCACCAACAGTGACAACCAGCAGTGACATCCAAGAGAGACAACCAGCAGTGACAACCAGCAGTGACATCTGAGACAACCAACAGTGACAACCAGCAGTGACAACCAGCAGTGACAACCAGCAGTGACATCTGAGACAACCAACAGTGACAACCAGCAGTGACATCCAACAGTGACAACCGGCAGTGACAACCGGCAGTGACATCCAAGAGAGATAACCAGCAGTGACAGCCAGCAGTGACATCCAACAGCAAAAACCAACAGCTACAGCCAGCAATGACAACCAGCAATGACACAAAGGATGGCAAGGTGACAATGACAACCAGTAGTGACATCCAACAGTGACAACCAGCAATGACAGTGACAACCAACAGCGACAATGAGCAATGACAATGAGCAATGACATCCAACAGTGACAGCAAGCAATGACACAAAAGATGGCAAGGTAGCAATGACAACCAGCAGTGACAACCAGCAATGACACAAATTACGGCAAGGTGGCAGTGACAACCAACAATGACAACCATCAGTGACAACCAGCAAGGACAACCAGCAGTGACAGTGAGCAGTGACACAAAGGATGGCAAGGTGGCAGTGACAACCAGCAGTGACATCCAGCAGCTACAACCACCAATGACATCCAACAATGACATCCAGCAGTGACAGCCAACAGTGACAACCAGCAATGACATCTAATGGTGACATCAGTCAATGACATCCAACAATGACACAAATGATGGCAAGGTGACAGTGACAACCAGCAGTGACAACCAACAATGATAGGCAGTGACATCCAGCAGTGACATCCAACAGCTACAACCAGCAATGACAACCAACAGCGACAACCAATAGCGATAACCAACAGTGATAACCAACAGTGATAACCAACAGTGACAGCGAGCAATGACACAAAGGATGGCAAGGTGACAGTGACACCCAGCAGTGACACCCAGCTGCTGTTCTTTCCCCTGCCTGGCAGAATCCCTCCCCACCTTGTCCCGTTCCCAGGGGAGCGGCTGAGCGCTGCAGCCCGGCTGAGCAGCAGGAGCACGATCTCATTTTCTGCGGTTTTTGGGAGGCTGTAGCTCATTATAATTATCCAGAGGACACAGCCAAATTGTTTAAACACCCTGTGAGTGTCGGAAAATGAGCTGTGAACTCAAGAAAGGAAGACATAAATAGTGCTAACAGGCTATTCCAGACTTGTTTTCAGAAACGGAGGCCGGGATTTTGGAAAGGGAGTTTTAGAAAGGCTTTAAAAGCCTTATTTAAAAGCGATTTTTGAAGGTGCTTTCACATCGTTGCCGAGACTCACCCACCGATAATTACACTGGTGGAAAAAGGAGACTCGGGAGGAACCTGCCGGAGTTTTGCTGTGCTCTGGGAAGGTGTGGGGAGGAAGGATCCCCCTCCGGAGCCTGATTGGGAACCACAGGGTGATCCCAAAAACAAAGGGAGAGGGGCTGCAAGCTGGGCTGGCTCCATCTCCCTTTCATGCAGGAAGGCTGCAGGCTTCACTGAATCCTAATTATCCCTTGATTAAACCCACAGCAGGGATGAAGTTTAAAAGCGCAGGTTCTGCAGGAATTCCCAAAATTTGGCTCTGTGGCTTCGCAGTCCCGTTGCCATCCCCAGCCCTGGGGCTGCCGAGATGTGCGGTGCCTGAAAATCCAGATTGTACCGAAATTCTGCTCGGATTTCTGCCACTCCCTGAGCTGCAGCAAAGCTTTTCCACCTCCCTTTTCTTCCCTGCCCCAGGCAGGAAACCTGTTCAGTTCAGGCGGTGTCAATAATCCTGTTTATTTAGTCTGGCTTTAAAACTCCTCATGATTGCTGCCTTTCCTTTTATTTTTTTTTTCTTTAATCCTCCTTTCTTTAGCATTCAGGAATCTCAAGAGCCATTCAGAATAATAAACTCCGGCCTTTCTGCCAGGGGACTGAAGCTCTGAGCTCCTCGTCCCTCTCTCCAGGTACCTGGATTCGGTGGGAATGTGGAATGGATATTTCACGGTTTGGTGCTTGGATTTGGTGGGAATGTGGAATGGATATTTCATGGTTTGGTGCTTGGATTTGGTGGGAATGTGGAATGGATATTTCATGGTTTGGTGCTTGGATTTGGTGGGAATGTGGAATGGATATTTCATGGTTTGGTGCTTGGATTTGGTACCTGGATTCGGTGGAAATGTGGAATGGATATTTCATGGTTTGGTGCTTGGATTCAGTGGGAATGTGGAATGGATATTTCATGGTTTGGTGCTTGGATTCAGTGGGAATGTGGAATGGATATTTCACGGTTTGGTGCAGCTGCCCCAGGAGCTCTGTTCCAGCAATGTGGATTTTAGGAGCTGAGGGATTTGCTGTGCTCGGGCAGGGATGGAATTCCCTGAGCTCTCCCTGCTGGATTTCTGTTTATTCCCACTTGTCAAAGGTACCCCCAGCCATCCTCTGCCTTCCCCTTCAGAGAGCAGCTGCCCTGCACACAAAACATGAAAAAGAACAGAAAAAGTGAGTGGTGGATCCGAATTTGATTCCCCAGGCTGCCCTCAGATAAAAGTGCCCACACCCCCCTGCCTGCCCTGGTAAGAAGCACCCCATAAAAATAATGCCATTTGCATTTTTTTCCTCCTAGTAGGAATTGCAGAGTTGTGTTTTGGGCTGGCTCCAGGAGCGCTGGATGCTGTTGCCCATCTCCACCGACTCCTTGCTTTGTTAAGCACCATAATTCCATGAATTCCATGTATTCTGTGGCAGGAGTGAGATCCTGCCCAGGCTGGAGGGAAGCAGGGCTCTGTGCAGGGCTCCCAGCGAGCCTGGCTTTATTTACAGCTGCTCAAGATGGAAACAAACTGAGAAACCTCCTGGCACTCTTTTCACAGAGTTAAATAAATAAATTCACTGCACACTTCAATGCAATAAACACGTACAAATACAGCTAACACATGGAATAAATACAAATTATCTCTGGCCACTGGCTCCTCTGATGCCTGGGGAGTGCAGCCAGCTACTCAAGGAGCATCAATGCAAATAATACAAGTACTAAAATTATTAGAGCACATAATTACAAGGGCAGTGAGAGGACAAGGGGGAATGGACTCAGATCGACAAAGGGCAGGGCTGGATGGGATGGTGGGATGGAAGGGGGTTGGATGGAAGCAGCAGCAGTGCCAGCTCCTGGGCTGCCTGGAGAGGGAGGCACAGCCTCAGGAACAGCAGAGCCTGCGAGGCAGAGCCCTGGTGGGATTGGAATGGCCAGGAGTGCCTGCTGTGGGTGCTCACCTGGGGCAGGTAAGTGCAATCCCACCCTGTGAGGCACAGCCCAGCCCTTCCCAGAGCCCTGGTGGGATTGATGTGACCAGGAGTGCCTGCTGTGGGTGCTCACCTGGGGCAGGTGAGTGCAATCCCTCCCTGTCAGGCACAGCCCAGCCCTTCCCCAGAGCCCTGGTGGGATTGGAGTGGCTGCTGTGGGTGCTCACCTGAGACAGGTGAGTGCAATCCCTCCCTGTGAGGCAGAGCTCTGCCCTTCCCAAAGCCCTGGTGGGATTGATGTGACCAGGAGTGCCTGCTGTGGGTGCTCACCTGAGACAGGTGAGTGCAATCCCTCCCTTCCCCAAAGCCCTGGTGGGACTGGAGTGCCTGCTGTGGGTGCTCACCTGAGACAGGTGAGTGAATCCCTCCTTGTGAGGCACAGCCCAGCTCTTCCCAAAGCCCTGGTGGGACTGGAATGGCCAGGAGTGCCTGCTGTGGGTGCTCACCTGGGGCAGGTGAGTGAATCCCTCCTTGTGAGGTAGAGCCCAGCCGTTCCCAAAATCCTGGTGGGATTGGAGTGGCCAGGAGTGCCTGCTGTGGGTGCTCACCTGGGGCAGGTGAGTGCAATCCCTCCCTTCCCCAGAGCCCTGGTGGGATTGGAATGGCCAGGAGTGCCTGCTGTGGGTGCTCACCTGAGACAGGTGAGTGCAATCCCTCCCTTCCCCAGAGCCCTGGTGGGATTGGAATGGCCAGGAGTGCCTGCTGTGGGTGCTCACCTGAGACAGGTGAGTGCAATCCCTCCCTTCCCCAGAGCCCTGGTGGGATTGGAATGGCCAGGAGTGCCTGCTGTGGGTGCTCACCTGGGGCAGGTGAGTGAATCCCTCCCTGTGCCACCTCCATCACTCCACACCCCCATCTGCTCCTGCCCAGCTCTGCTGCAATTGGAGCATTTGTCCCCTTTTCTCCACCAGCTCTGGCCACTTCAGCCCTTTCTGGGCTGTTCTGCAGAGGGAACATCCTCAGCCAGCTTTGCCTCGCCCTCAGCTGCACCAGGGGCAGCGAGATGAGATTGGAGAGCAGCTGAAGGAAAATCATCAGTGCTCTGAGCGTGGCCAGGTCCTGCTGGTCCTTTGGAATAAAGGGATAAAGCAGAGCTCCTGCACGGAGAAGGAAAAGGAATGGAACATGGGTTTGAACAGCAAAGGTGGCTTTTAAAAATAATAATAATAAAAAATGTTGTGATCAAAATGTTTTTGCTCAATATTTCGGAATTTCATTTTTCCTGCAGCTAATGGTGTTTGCGAGGCAGTGCCTTGCTGGGTAATCTTTAATTAGAGGCTGGGACATGGATTCAAGCTCCAAAACTATCTTCTGTTTATGCTCATCCATTTTCCCGACTCTTTCTGGAGATAATGAATCCTGCCTCCCTTCCTCACTGTCAAATTTGACTTCGACCTTTTTGCTTGTAAACAGATTAGAAAAAATTAATCCCAGGCTGTAATAAGGTCTTTCATTATGTTGTGGGGAAGGTTATTTATGCTTTTAAGGCTTGTTCCAGCCTAATAGGTGTGAAAGGAAGAGCACTTAAGCTCTCGGCGCTGACAGGGATGTCGCAGCTGAGAAATGGAAGTGGCGGCGGGTTCATCTCCTGCTGGTGTTTAAGATGAATATCAGCACCACGTGCAGGAAATGAAGATAGATCTGGGAAGAGAAAGGAAGCGGATTTTCCCAGGTTCGGATGGAATTACAGCTGCGCACAGCTGAGGGTGAGGAGAAGTGGGTGTCAGGGAATTAATCCACAAACCAGAGGTTCGTGCCCAAAATGAGACTTATTTTGCTTTATTGAATAATTCCTCCGCATTTTGCAGAACGGACGGGAGGTGTCAGCTCTCCTAAAGCACTTTATCAAAGTCCACAAACCCCAGTGCTGCCCCAGGGCAGGGCGAAGCTGAGAGGAGCAGAAGAATTAATGACAGATGTGAAAATCCCGCGATCTGGGTAAATGTTCTTGGTTTGGTCATTGCGGCTTTTTGTTTCCTTCACAATTGTTCTTTTAAAGCAGACAATCGTCCTAAAGTGTCCCCGAGGAGGTGAAAGCTTTAACACAGACGGGATCTTATCACAAAGATAAGATTTGGGCAAACCCCAAATTCTCAGTGTGAGCCATCAGCGGCCGCTCATCGCCCTTTAAACCCTTTTTATCGGGATCCGCCCGGGGGAAGCTGCGAATGCCTTTGGAAAGGTGAAATCTCTACTGGCTCGGGTTACCCGGTGTGTTTAAATTCGTGTGAGGCGCTGCCTCTGCTGTAGTATTATATATATTAATATATAATATTATTAACGTCACTGAACGGCCAGGGAGAGGCAAAAAACAAGCGCTGCTTGATCCGGGGTAAGAAATGTATTTACCTCTTAACTGAGTTGTTTAGGGGTTGTTTAAACGATGATGAGTAAATTGAGGGTGCTGTGTCGATATAATTGATGTCACCAACTGGAATTTATGGTTACTGAAGCAGTGATAAAAATTAACTTATAATAAGCAGGTAATACTACATAATCTTTGAGATTATATTGGATAGGCTGTAATGGCCCTCCCAACCATTCTGTGATTCTGAAGAGTTTAAACAATTTGTTGGCAACCTGGAGGAATCTGTAGATAACTGGGATGGGCATTCCTTGTTCAGGAACAAGTCACACCAACACCAACATCTGGCTGCCAGCTGTGCCCGGGTTATCATCGCTGCCAGCTGTGCCCGGGTTATCGCTGCCAGCTGTGCCCGGGTTATCGCTGCCTCTGCAGCCACAGGAATGAGCCCTGAGCTCAGCAAAGCCCGAGCCCAGCTGGGCTCGACCCAAAGTCCAGCCTGTCCTCTGCTCCTCTCCTCTCTCCACACCGTGCCTGGCTTCTATTTATACTCACATTACTTGATTCATTACGAAGTTTCTTCCCTGGCAGGGCAGGCATCTATCATTAAATCAAAATCTGTCTGGAAGGAGAACAGAGACTCCGACTTCAAAGCCTGCCACTGCTTTCCGTGCAGCTCTCCTTGCTGGTTGCCTGGGAGGCTGATTTGAAATTATGCACGGAGACGGGCAGAGAGGAATGAGCTCAAAGTCGTCATAATGATGCCCTTGAGTGGGCGAGACTTGGAAACGCTCGGGGCACGGCAGGGAGCGAGGGAGGGAGGGAGGAGAACCAAACCCCCAGAGAGGCTCCAAACCTCCAGGGATGCTCCAAAATCTCCCCAGGGATGCTCCAAAATCTCCCCAGGGATGCTCCAAACTCCCCAGGGGTGATCCAAACCCCCAGGGATGCTCCAAATCCCTCAGGGATATTCGAAAATCTCCCCAGGGATGCTCCAAAATCTCCCCAGGGATGCTCCAAAATCTCCCCAGGGATGCTCCAAAATCTCCCCAGGGATGCTCCAAATCCCTCAGGGATGCTCCAACCCCCCCAGGGATGCTCCAAATCCTTCAGGGATGCTCCAAAATCTCCCCAGGGATGCTCCAAAATCTCTCCAGGGATGCTCCAGACCCCTCAGGGATGATCCAAATCCCTCAGGGATGATCCAAACCCTCTGTGACCCTTCCCACCCTTTCTGTCTGCAGAACACCCAACAATCCCTTGCTTTCTATCACTTTTATATCACTTTTATATCGCTTTTATATCAGTTTTCCACACCATCTCATCCTTCTCACATCACCCTCATCCCTCTGCAGAAGGCTGGGGGTGCAAAGATAACAAAACTCGCTCTGACAGAGCCCTTTGCCAAAAAACCCATCCTTGCTTTGTTACCACAGCCTGGAATCTCAGCCATGCTGTGTTTAAATATTATTAAAAGGCCATTTTGCCTTGGAACATTTTCACTTTTATAGCTCGAACAGCCAGGTCTGTGCGTTTCAGTTTGTGTGATCACGGTGCAGGGGAGTGGAAGCTGATGAAGTGTCAGACTGAGTTTTCCAGGGTCTGGGAGGATTCAGTGCCTGGGTAAACACAGCTCAAGCCCCATCAGGTGGGGCTGGGGCAGGAGGGTTAATTCTGGACAAGTTTTAAGGGCTCATTAATTCAACCAGTGATCCAAAATGTGTTTTTTGATGTCCACAGGCCTTGCTGTGTGCTGTTAACTGCCTGTGTGTGTACAGGTTTCCTTTGGTTTCCATGGAATCACAGAACATCCTGAGTCCAGCACTGGGATCACAGGGCCCAAGGATGCAGTTCCACGGTTTTTTTGGGATTTGTGGTGCTGGTAAACATTGGGCAGACAGGATTCCTGCAGCAGTGTGGCAAAAAATTATCGTATTTTGGGAGACTAATACACAGCCAGACACTGATCTCATTAATGTCTAATTAATTAGGCTTGAGTGGATGATTTCAGACCACGAAGTAGAGTTGATAACAGAGTTATTTAGAAAATCCAGAGTGTCCGAGTTTGCCTGAGCCCCTCTCCTGTGAGCACAGCTCCTGGAATGTGCAGGGAGCAGTGCCCAGCTCCTTCAAACCCCCCTGCTGATTCATGAGCCAATTCCCAGCTAATACCGAAGTTATAAGATATTTATTCACTCCTGGCTACCTGGGCTGTCCCCAGAGTTCACCTTGGGGGACTGTGCTCTCACTGAAGGTTTTGATAAAAAATTGAAATGCCCTTTTTGTTGTCCTGCAAGTCATTATGTTCACCTGATAAAAATGATTTCACACCTAACTCCACCCATTAATCAAAAAGGTCAGTACAATAAATAGTTTTTATCTTTCCTGCCAGAAACCTTTCTTCCCCGTGGCCTCAGGAGCCGAGTGCCAGAGAAGACGTAGACAAAGGAATGGGATCTGAAAGGCTGGCTGATCAATGCCATGCACAGACATGAGTTATTGTTGAGAACTCCGGCGAGAAATGGAGTGCTCTGATGCCAGGGAGAGGCAATACTGCCTGAGTTTTCAACCTCCAGCCACTGAAGGGGAATGAAGCAGCTTCATTCATCTTAATAAATTTATGTCCAGCATCTGGTTCTGAATGAGATGGATTTTCCTCTTCTGGAGATCTATAGCTGTGAGAACATATAGATATAAAATATGTATATAACCCCCTCAGCCCTGCTTTCATAAACCTGACACTCCTGACTCTTTCCAGTCTGGCTGATTGCAGAGCTGGGCTCGAGATGGAGTTTTGCTCCTGGGCTCTGCTCTGGTTATCCTGCAGTGCCCCTGTCCCAGAGCTGGGTTTGGCAGGGGTGCTCTGGGACACCATGGAAAGGTGGAATCTGCACCTCCTCCTCCTCCCTCCTGGGCTTTGTCCTGTGCTCTGTTGATGTTTGCTCATCTGCAGGTCCCATCCCCATCCCTGCAGTTCCTGGAAGGCTGCAGCAGTTTGGAGATCAGAACCCAGCCAGAGCTGCCCTGGGATGGGGGAGCTGCAGGCAGAGCGAGCTTCTGCAAATGTCAGGAGAGATAAAATCCCCGAGTGGCATTTACCTTTGTGATTATTCCCTCTCATCCCCGGCACGGGGCACGCTTCCATTCCGGGATTGTGAGTGACACAGAGGAGTTCCATTTGCGCTGCAAATGAATTTTGAGAAGTCCTCCCATCCTGCTGGAGCCTCTCCAGGGGTGGCTGTGCCCTCCTGCAAACACCAGCAGCACCTGCTCCCTGCCCAAACATTACCCAAAACCTGCAGGAGCAGCAGAAATGAGAGGACACCCACATTTCCTGAGGCAGCTCTGCCTGTTCATCACCCTCAGGTACAAATTACCAATGCACTGTGGGGCTCAGGCTGGGCTCCAACCCGTAGGAACTTACTCAGAGTGGATAAATGAGAAGTGCAGAGTGGATAAATGAGATGTGAGCAGGAGTCCTGATGGGCACAGCACAGCCAGGTGATCTGAGAGCAGTGCTAAAGCAGCAGCTCCTGACAGCAGATGGGGATTTCACCCTGTGGTGCCTCCCAGAACACAGATCTGATTTAGTGCCCCACGCCTGTCTGACTTTTAAACTTGCACTAACAGGATTTCAGCCAGGCAGACTCCACACAAAGCCCTGAGCCAGCACAGCACCGGGCAGGAGGTTACAGAGCTCGGAAAATTATCAATTAATTCTCCCTTCATCCAGAGGGGCAGATGGGGATGAATATTTATTTACTTTGACAGCTTTTATTAGAGGGGGAAAGAGGTCTTCATTATGAGTTTTGATTTCACAGCACAATCAAGGAAATTAGCACAATGTATAAAACAGTAATTAAGGCTGTTTGGATTTCTGAACTCACCCTGGCTCTGCAGATCTTCCCCCTGTGCTCTTCCTTGCAGTGCTCCTGGCGTCCTGCACTGAGATTATTATGGAATGCCAGTTCCCCTCTCTTCAAAGTGCACTTTGCAGGTTTAACCACTTCTGAGCTGTCTGCAGGTGCCCTGGCCTTGCCAGCCTCGGGAAAGGCTCCGTGCTGTGCACTAATTACTGAGTTTGGGGAGCCCTGTCTGGACATGCCAAAATAATGGCCAATGCACAGCTGTTTGATGTGGGGAGGTTTGATGTGGGCTCAGCACCGAGGGCTGATCCAGCTGGGCTGAGATAAATGCAGGGATTGCCCCTGCCTTTGCTTCAGATGCTAATTAACTGTTTTTTTGAGATAAATGCAGGGATTGCCCCTGCCTTTGCCTGAGATGCTAATTTACTGGTTTTTTTGAGATAAATGGGGGGATTGCCCCTGCCTTTGCCTCAGATGCTCATTTACTGTTTTTTTTTTGAGATAAATGCAGGGATTGCCCCTGCCTTTGCCTGAGATGCTAATTTATTGGGTTTTTTGATATAAATGGAGGGATTGCTCCTGCCTTTGCCTCAGATGCTCATTTATTGGGTTTTTTGGGGCTCCCTGTGGTTCCTCAGATATGATGTGAGAAATTCCTGTGTGGTTACACAGGTACTGCTCAAAGGGCTTCACACCCTGCTGAATATGTGGTAAATAGAACGTATTTCTTCATTAGCTGATATATAAATATATTTATTAATTAGCTAGACTCCTGACAGGAAAAACTGGTGTTTTAGCAACGTTGGCATCTGAAATCAGACAAAACAGGGAACTGTCACTGTGAAAAAAGAGAGAGCTGAGATCAGATCCTTTATTCTCGTGGACAATGTCACTTTGGGAATGCACCATATGTGGTTTTTAATGTTGCAGTGAAGTGCAGAGCGGAGGGAGAGTGGATTGCCCTCGACTTGGCAATCACAGGCACCAGCATGACCTGCTCCACAGCCGAGCACCTCGGCCTGCAAAGTTCTTGTTTAAAGACTTTATCTCGCTGACCAGATGGTGCAATTTGTCTGCCACGGACATTTGGGAATATCTGCTGAATTTTGCATAAGGACAAGTGTTTTAATCATCCAGTGTCTTGCTGTGCTAATCTCATTTGTCTGCAGTGACCAACCCTTCTCTCCTGCCTGGCAGTCCTGGAGCTGCTCTGGGGTTTTTGTTCAGCCACCTTCCCATCCCTGCTTTGTCACTGCCTGTCCCTCGGGAATTTCTTGGGGTCTGACTCCTCCTGCCGAGGGGGGATGAAACTCTATGGCAAATAAAGCAGATGGGGTATGTAAAACCTGTGTCCCAGGTTAATCCTCCCAGCAGGATGGATTCTCCCAGAGGTGGGAGCTGCTGCCTGAGCAGTGCCCCAGCTCAGGGAGGCAATTCCAGTATTTGGAGAAGTATTAAAAACAGCACAGTGAGAGATAAAAGTCATTCCTATGCATTATCTGGAGGAAAAATCTCTGAGCTCTCTCCCAGCTGGGGGATGCTGCAGGAATGGGGGGCTGGAGCTGGGGCATCCCTGGCCTGGGTGACAATCCCAGTGTGGGGACAGAGCACAGTGACCCTCAGCCCCTCCTCCAGCCCTGTGTGCCCTGGATAAAGGGACAGTTCTGTCCTACACCCCCCTGTGCTGACCCACCTCACTTTGGAATGCACATCCCAGAGATTTGGGAGATCCAGGATGGGCTTTGAGCCTGCTTTAACTGCTGGGATTGCCTGGAGCAATCGCTCTGCACTGACACAGCACAGTGCCACCCCCAGAGCAAACCTATTGACTTGATGGCAGTGGGAAGGGTTATTCATTATTATTTATTATTATTTATTATTCAATAAATATTTGTGTATTTGTGGTCATGCAAGGCAGGGAATCCTCCAGCTCCTCCCACATCCCAGGGCACTCTGTGCATGCCACAGGGGCTTGTGAAGGACACAAAGCAGGGCTGTGCTGGTGCTGGGCTGCCAGAGCAGCTCCCTCTGTGTGCCAGAGCCATGGAACTTCATGGCTGAGGATGTGTTTAATGTGCTGTTACCACTGGAAACTGTGATGGATTATGTGCAACAACTCTGGTGCACCACTGAACAAGCAGGCAGTTAATTACTGCAATGATAACATGTTATGGAAAGGAATTGCACTCGTGGCCATTCATTATGATGATGAATTTCCCACAGTTTGTCACTGGTCATCTGCACCACTTGCATGACAAATGGCCAGGGTCCCATGCAGGAGGAAATCTTTTTCCTTTTCCTTTTTCCTTTTTCCTTTTCCTTTTCCCTTTCCTTTCCAGATGCTGTTGTTAACATGACAATGTCTAATTGCTCCAGCGCCCAAGTTCAATATTTATTTTCATTTGTACATATCCCTCCCATCAGAGTGTGCTGTGACACACTGCAGAGCTGGCTTTTAGGGATGGATTTATTCTGGGTTTCTCTGACCACTTCAGTTCATAAACACAGGTCTGAAATCCCTGGAGGGAGAGGTTTTGGCAAATTGTGAGGAGCAAGTGAAATGACAGCGATTGGGAAGTGGGAGGATTGCTTGGTACAAGATCCTTGACTCTTGCTGAGTGATCCATTTCCCAGCACTAAATAGCTGCCACATTTTGTTCCTGGGGCTGATGGGTGCAAATTATCCCCGAGGTTGTTTGGAGACAGAATTTTATAACTGGAGGGGAAGGTGGCTCCGGGCCAGGAGCAGAGTGGGAACCTCTGGGTGCCTGGTGCTGGATTGTAAAAGAATTGTGTGTGTGCCTGTGGGCATCCAGGACAGCACCACAGCGACATTTAAAGGGAAGAAATGGAGCTTTTCCCTGTAAGGACCCTGATCACAGGCACAGGATCAGTGTCTCATTAATTAGAAGCAGCCTGTAATCAATAGCTTGGTTCCCTGCTGTGCTGAGGTGCTGGTGCCCACAAAAAAAAAAAAAAGAAAGCTGCAGTGATGTGATATGAAAACCTAAAGGGATAAAAAATATTTTAGAGAGGATATTGAGCTCTGTGGTTTGAAAAATCGAGGTGAGACCTCCTCAAATGCTTGGCTGCCCCCTGCCCTCCCCATCCCTCGGAGATTCCTGCAGCTGCTGGGCTCCAGAAGCTGGGTTTGGTAAGGGTGAGTTTGGGTCAGGCTGGGTTTGGGACAAAACCTTCAAATGAGATCTTCCCCAGGCCACTCCTGTTCGTGGAAAGCAAAGCCATGAAAAAACTTTTTTTCTTCTTGTGAAAATAGTCCCTATAGCCTAACAAAGAAAAACTCCTCTCCCTGAAGTAAACTAAAAAAAAAAAAAAAAAATTAAGTTAGTAAGTGACTTAAGTATTTCTCTATGTTGTTGCTGAAAAAGAAAAGTGTAGAAAAAAAAAATGGAGGGATAGTCTTAGAGTTTTATTCTAAATTTATTATTTCTTCATGTTATTGATAAAGTTTTCTTTGCACCCTTTAAGTTTCGAACCTGCCCTGCTTTTACTCCTAATCCTATCTCACAACAAAATATAATAAAATCAGCAAATCTAAACCACTCGACTCAGGCAGCCCAGCCCCTTCTCAGTCACGGATTTTTGGCAGAAATTCTGAACCCCGGTGATACCAGCTCAGAAATTCATGGTGTGAACATCCAGCCATGGAAACTTTCCCCTCCTCTCCTCCCAGCTGAGGGATGTTGGATTTTGTCACTCCTGCAGCCAGCCCCGGGTCTGTCCTCATTTCTGAAGGTCACACCTCTAGCCCCGAGCAGGTTTTTATCCCAGGGATGTTTCATTCATGCTAATGCTGCCAAATGGAAATTATCCTTTTCGTGTTAATGAGGAGTAATTTGAGAAATCAGAAAAATCATCATTTCACTGAGGAAGGCTGGGGGGAGTCACTGACAGGAGAGAGTGGGGGTGACACCTGAGGGGGTCACGGCTGGATGGGAGAGCTGGGGGGATCCTGGGGAGGAGAACTGCAGGGAGAGCTCAGAGCCCTGCCAGGACCTGGGGGGATTATCTGGGGAGGAGAAGCTGCAGGGAGAGCTCAGAGCCCTGCCAGGACCTGGAGGGGATCCTGGGGAGGAGAAGCTGCAGGGAGAGCTCAGAGCCCTGCCAGGACCTGGAGGGGATCACTTGGGGAAGGAATGCTCCAGGGAGAGCTCAGAGCCCTGCCAGGACCTGGGGGGATCACTTGGGGAAGGAAAGCTGCAGGGAGAGCTCAGAGCCCTGCCAGGACCTGGAGGGGCTCACCTGGGGAAGGGAAGCTGCAGGGAGAGCTCAGAGCCCTGCCAGGACCTGGAGGGGCTCACCTGGGGAAGGGAAGCTGCAGGGAGAGCTCAGAGCCCTGCCAGGACCTGGGGGGGATCCTGGGGAGGAGAAGCTGCAGGCAGAGCTCAGAGCCCTGCCAGGACCTGGGGGGATTATCTGGGGAGGAGAACTGCAGGGAGAGCTCAGAGCCCTGCCAGGACCTGGAGGGGCTCCAGGAGGGCTGCAGAGGGATGGGGACAGGGATGGAGGGACAGCACACAGGGAATGGCTGGAAGCTGGAAGAGCAGGTTTAGAGATTGGTGTTGGGAAGAAATTCTCTACTCAGGGAGTGCTCAGATCAGCTGGGGCTCCCCTGGATCCCAAGGCCAGGCTGGACATTGGTTTGGAGCACCTGGGACACTGGGAGGTGTCCCCATGGCAGGGGTGGCTCTGGGTGGGATTTGAGGTCCCTTCCACCCCAAAACCAGTCTGGGATTCTGAGATCTCACAGGTGTTGCTGCCTCCAGATGAATCCAGAGGAGGAGATGTTTTCCAGGTTTCTCAGAAATCTGACCTTCCAGGATCCATCCAAAGAAATGTTCTGTCTTTGATCTCTCCTTGTCCAGAGCAAGAGGGAATTTCTGCAGCTTTTAATGTGTTTTATTCCTCATGCTTACAAAGAAAAAGAGAAAATAAAGCCTTTTGAACTTCTTGTTTGATGAGTGAGGTTCATTTAAAAACCGTCTGAGATTAAAACAGCGACACAAACATTGTGGGTGTGATTTTGAGCCTGTTGCAGGGTGGGGGATTTAAAATCTGTGGATGTGGCACTTGGGGACGGGGGTCAGTGCTGGGTTTGATCTCAAGGGTCAGAGCAATTCTGGGATGTTTTGGTCTGTCAGAAGGAGAGTCCCAGCCCCTCAGAGGGCTCTGGAGATGGGATGGGTTTCTCTGATGTCCCAGGTGCTGTTTCCAGCCAGGTTCCTGTGGAATCCTGAGGAATTCTGCTCAGAGCCACAGCAGGGCTGTGCTGTGGATTCCTCCTCAAGCAGGAGAATTTTTTTGGGGTTTTTTTTTGGGTTTTTTTTTGGTTTTTTTAGCATTCCTCTCCCACAAAAGGCTCCCTGCTCCTGCCTGCCAGGCACAGGGCTGCTGCTGCTGCTGCCTTGGGGTGATTTCCCCAATCCTCTCTGATGGTTGCTGAGGTGGATTCTAAATTCTGACTTTGTTTTCCACAAGTTTGCTGCTCCTCTGCTCTGATTTCCTTGGTAAATACAGGCTGGCATCTGCAAACTTTCTGCCTATGGAAATTGTGTCTCCAGCAGCATCTCCTCCTGCAGGAACTTGGGTAATTTCTGGAAGCTTTTTGTCTTCCCCAAGTCTAATCTTAGACAATAAACAAAGCCAGACAAATGCTTTTCCAGTCTGGAAAGGCACAAATAAGCAACCTGTACTTGTTAAATTAGGCACTATAAAAATGCTGAGCTTTAAATCATTGTCCCAGTAATTATTGCCATCATTGTGGTTATTAGATGACATAAGATTTTATTGCTGATAATTTGGAGGCTTTGATACATTTATTTGAACTGACTGCTCCTTTGGCTAAGAAAAATTGCTTAAATTTCTCTCTTGGGTTTTTGCTTCTATAAAAAGATTGTTGACCTTGAAGATTTTGCTTTATTTTGTACTCTCATTCAAATGCAAATGCTGAGAAAATACCTAGAGAAAAAAAAGCAGAACATGGAATTTGGAGAGAGCAGCCAAGTTTTGGGTTATCAGAGACCCCCAGCTTGTCTCCCACTCCTTTTTTATTATTATTTTAAGAGTAGAATGCAAGAAGAAACTTTTCCAGCAGCAGATGTTGATGAGTTTGAGCGCTCTGACTGCTTTGCCCTGGGGGCTGATGGAATTGATGGCAGTTCCATGGCCAGGAACCTGTCCCAGCCCAGCTGCTGGCCCAGGAAATGCTGGGCTTGGGGATGCACCTATTGAGCTGAGAACAAAGAACGAGTCAGGAAATAAATTAAGGAGAAAAAAAAGAGCTGGATAAGAGCATCTCCCGGTGCCAGGCAGGGTGACAGGCTCTGGAGAGCTGGGAAATGTCATGGTTTCATGCAGTGTGCAAATAAGGATGAAATTGAAAATCAGCTCTTTTAGGAGAGGTAACTCTTAATTTGCATGAAATAATAATCAAATCATTATCAGGCCACCTTAAACAGCCCCACTGAAGGTCACTTCACTGCACAGAGACACAACAAGATTTGTCTGGCATCCCTTTGGAAGGAGAAGGATAATTACCCCTGGGATCTGTTAATTTTTGTGTCCATTAATCAGGGGTGTGTTTCCAGCTAATAACTCACTTTAGTCTGCAAACACCGACAATTGTTGGGCTCTCAGATGGTTTTGTAGGGCTGAACAACATCTTAACCTGAATCTGTGAGAAACTGGGGCAAAGCACGAATGGGACACAAATTCTTCAATAATTCTTAATCAGGTGAGAGGAAGATTAGAGAGTCCAACAACAAAGAGACTCCGTGTGGATAAAGGGCCAGATGAGTCAAAGATTCCATCCAGAGTGTGAAATACTTGTTTTTGTGGAGAAGGGAAGAGGGCAGCTCTGCAGAGAGCTGAAGTGCTGAGGATTGAGGAGAGGCTCCCCCAGGGCCATCCCAGAGCTGTCAGTGATGGCAGTGATTCTCACCGAGCTCCTGCTCCCCTGGCCTGGAAAAGGTTGCAGTCTTGGCAGCACACAGAAATAATCATGTCTGGTCAAGTGTGGCACAAAGGAGCTGAACTCCAACAAAGGGGAAAGGCTCCTGGTTTTGGATGATTTATAGCCATGGCAGGAGGGGGTCAGGCTCAGCTCCAGCAGCAAAGCTGGAATCAGCACTGAACAAATGTTTTCTGTTTGTATTCACTGATTTAAACTGCAGATCCTTTATTAGGCTCAGACAGAAATGTGGGTGTTATCCCAGTAATGTGGTCTAAGCTGCACATTTCCATTGTTACTCTTCCTATTCATGCCTCAGATGATTTTTCTATTGGGTTAATGGCAAATACTCTTAAATAATGACAGGGGTGCAGGTTAATTATTCACTAAGTGCCGTTAAAGACAGCAGAGTTTCCTCTCCTGTTACAAAAAGGTTTCATTTCCCACCATGTCATTAAACATCCCCGCTTAAGAGGCCTGAGAATGAATCATTGCCTCTGATTTGGGATCATCAAAAAGCACAGAGCTGCTGCCTTCATTTAATTGACTTGTGATTTAATGTTAATGACACCCAGGACATCCCTGCTCTCAGATGCTCAGGTGGAGCTTGGCTGGGTGATCTCTGAGCCAGCTGGGCTGGGAATATCTGCTGTGCTGCCCCACACCTGGGAGCAGGCACTGGGGCTGCAGAGCACAGCCCATGAACACCAGGCAGGTTTATTGTGAGTCCCTGTTTCAAATCTGTGCTGGGTTCAGCAGCTAAAAAAGAGATTTGATGGTTGCAGGTTGCACAGGAGGACCCTGGAGGAGTTTCCACCCCCCATGATTCCATGAAATGTGGTTTTCCTGTAGAAGAGGAATGCAGTGTAAGTTCAAATCAAGGTAATTCCCCATCTCCCACGGGTGGATTGTCCCCCTCAGCCCCAGCCCTGCTGGCCTGGGGGCACCAGGGGCTGTTCCCTGTCTCCCTTTGCCTTTCCTGCCTTTGCCTTTCCTCCCTTTGCCTTTCCTCTCCTTGGTCTGCACAAACCCCTGAGGCTGCAGGAGAGCACCAGGGATTCTTTCCTTCCAGGGCCAGGCATTCCTAGCACTGTTTAATTAACAGTGATAATGATAATAGTGATAATAATTATGCTAATAGCAATAATAAAAATGGTAATGATAATAATTTTTAAAAATCTTCTCATCCCACCCCATCTTGCACAGCTTAGCTGAGCATTATCCCACAGCCAGACTGGGGGCACTGGGGTTAATTAACTTGCTCTGGGCTGGTGCTCGAGCCAGGAGGGATCTTCAGTCAAGAGAAGCCCAGAGTCAAACAGCAGGACTTGAGTCCCTGCACAGCCAGGGCACACACAGCAGCAAAATCACAAATTAATGCACAAAGCACCAGCAAATGGGGAGGGAAAGCTCTGAGGAGGGAAGTGGGGTTTGTGGGATTTAACTCCAGGCAAAGTTAAAGTTGAAAAGTTAAAGTTAAAAAGTTAAATTTCTCTTTCTGGCTCCTTTCCCCAGCTCCATGGTGAGGATGGTTCTGCTGGGCTCCCCCAGCCCTGCTGCCCTGAGTGCAGTGAGATTTGCTGGCAGAAATTGTCACCACTGCTCCCATCCTGGAGAACAGTGACCTGTGGCATCTCCAGTGAGATTTGCTGGCAGAAATTGTCACCACTGCTCCCATCCTGGAGAATAGTGACCTGTGGAATCTCCATTGAGATTTGCTGGCAGAAATTGTCACCACTGCTCCCATCCAGGAGAAGAGTGACCTGTGGAATCTCCATTGAGATTTAGTAGCAGAAATTGTCCCCATTCCTCCCACCCTGGTAAGCAGTGACCTGTGGCATCTCCAGTGAGATTTGCTGGCAGAAATTGTCCCCATTCCTCCCACCCTGGTGAGCAGTGACCTGTGGCATCTCCAGCCCAGCCCCATTCCACCCAAACCTCCCACAGCTGCCTCTGGAGTGGGTGACATTCCATGGGATGATGATTTCTGTTTCCTCCTCTGAGTTATTATCAAAGTGCAGCGTTTGTTCAGACTAACATCTCAACCCCCTCTTCTATTTTGGGGGGCTCTGAAAGCCTGGGTGATCCATCAATGACCAAATGTAATTGCTTTCTCTAAAATATGGCTTTCCAAAAGGAAATCTGACTGGGATGCATGTAGTGAAGGATTTAATTTATGTTGAAGCAATGGGTCTGAAAAAGGAGGAGGAGGAGGAAAAGTTGTGATAGGGAGGCTGAATTCATCTTCAGTTATGAATAATAGATGATTCACTTGGGAATATTTTTTGCTGGATTTAAATGAAATCTCATTAAGAACATGATAATTGGATGTATTTATAAAGCTGCAAAGCCCACTCCAGGGGGTTTCAGTGATGTTGACAATGCAGAGGTTAGCCCTACAGGCAGTCAGAATGCATTGCTGCAAGGCTGGGTGGCAATTCCTCCTTTAGCAATCCCAAGTGAGGGTTTCACAGACTCATCCTCTGGTTCTGAACTGTCTCCCAGAAAGGAGGAATTGGTGACAAATGCAGTTAGAGGAAGCTGGCCAGCAAATTCAGATCTTGGGCATGTTTGCCTCCTGGAAAACCACTGACCTGAAAATGTTCCCTGGAGGGTGAGAGGGGCTGGGATGGAATTCCCAGAGCAGCTGGATCCCTGCAGTGTCCCAGGGCAGCCTGGAGGGGTTTGGGGCAGCCTGGCACGGTGGAAGTGTCCCATGGAAACAGGATGAGCTTCAGGGTCCTTGCAGCCCAAACCATCCCAGGTTTTGTGGTTTCTTGTCCTGCTCCTGCCAGGACGAGCAGCTCTGGTGTCCCCAAGGGCAGGGAAAAGTGAACAAGATTGATCTCAGCTCTCAGCCTCAAGCACTGATCCTTGAGTTTTATCTCAGGTTTTCCATGGAATTTCTCCCCAGGATATCCCACATCTGCCCCTGCTGCATTTCCCAGAAAGGAATGATGGTTATTCCAACACACTCTACAAAACTCTGCTTCTGTTAATCCAGCCTCTCTAGGTCATGCTGGCCTCATCTGCATGCAGGGAGCACCTCCTGCTTGGTTTAAGGGCTCTAACATTCTCCACTGATGAAAATACTTTGATAGGGTTTTTATTTTTTTTTCCCCCTCACAAATTATCAGGTCATTTAAAAAAATGAGCTCATTTTAATCTAATTCTGCATGTGCAACTGTCTGGAGAGTTATTTTCAGCTCCAGTAGTTGCAGCTTGCAATTATTCTGCTTCCTTTAAGAAAAGAAAAGTAACAGCTCTATCTTTTATGCAAATTGCTGGCGATCCTTCAGAGCAACTTGTGTTTAGGGGAAGTAACAGGAAAAGCAAGAGGCCCAATGGATGCTAATGTGGATTTGAAACAGCGCAGAGAAATAGGAAAATATGTAAAGATCACTAAAATATTAACATTTGACCACTTAGGCAGGAATATTTCAATTAAAACCATGTAATTCTTGCTGGAGTGAAAAGAGCAGTTCCTAACTAAGCGTGGCTCCTGATGGTGAAAAAGCAACTTATAAATTTCATTTCAGGTGTGGATCCATTCCTGCAGCTCCCACTGAGCTCAGGGGTGTGAGAGTGCCCCAAGCACTCCAGGGCTGAGCAGCTGGGCTCAGAAATTTGGGAATTTCCCTGGATTTCCATCCACAGCAGCTGGGCTCAGAAATTTGGGAATTTCCCTGGATTTCCATCCCCAGCAGCTGGGCAGTGGTGTTTTGGGAATTTCCCTGGATTTCCACCCACGTTTTAGCCCCCCTGAGCACAAGCTGCCCGTTTGTGTGCCCTGCTCATGGCTGAAGGTCGTGGCCAGCCCCAAGGAGCTTTGAATTTGATGTTTTTGTGCATTTCTGTGGAGCCTGCACTCATCTGGACATAATTCAGCAGCATTTTGTCGGTTTATTTGCTGGAAAAAAGCTGGTGGCTGGAATATGTCCTTAAGGCTGCCTTACATGTCACAATTATTGCTGCTTAAGGGCATCAATCACCTTTTCTGTCCCTTGTAGAAGAAAGTTTCTCTGATAATATTTTCCTCAGACCCTTGGATGACCTCAGCCCCTGGCACAGATTCTCAGATTTGCTGTGGCTGCCCCTGGATCTCTGATATTATCCAAGGCCAGGCTGGACATTGGGATGGGACACCCTGGGACAGTGGGAGGTGTCCCCATGGCAGGGGTGGCTCTGGGTGAGATTTCAGCTTCTGTCCTGGGATTCAAACTTCTCCAAGGCTGTACCCACACCAGGCAAGGTCTCTCCTTTCCCTGAGACAGTTCCCAATATTTCTGCCTTATATTAGCATTCCTCAGTGAGAACATTTTCTCTTTTCTTTCTGATATATTTTTTTCCATTCCCAAACCACTGTGGAATTCCAGCATCCCATGCCAGAAGCCCCACACACCAAGCAGCAGTGAACATCCTGCTGAGATCCCAAAGCTGAGGAATGAGGCTCCAAACCAGCCCCACAGCCCTGACATTCCCAACAAAGCATCCCAGAGGAGGTGAACACCAGGAATTACAGGCTTGGGAAGCAGGGAATGAGACTGGAAAGAGCTGGGAGGTTTGAGGCTGCCACAGGAGGGACTGGGAGCTGCCACAGAGCTGTAAATATTCTGGCTGCTCTGATGAGATTCAAGATTTACCGAGGAGGATTTTTCAAAGCGTTGTCTGTGGTGCTAAGGCAGAGATTCTTGATAGCAAAGAGGCACTTGGGGAAATTTAATGCCCATTCTCACCAATCTGTCTGTGCTGGAGTGGGATAATGCAGCAGGTGAGGCAGGAATGTGGGATGGGAATGCCAGGGCTGAGGGAGGGATGCAGAGCAGGCAGGGAAAAGCTTTTTTGTGGATTTTTTGGGGATTTGCTGAGCCTGGGTAAAGCAGGTGCCTGGTTGGAAAGTGTGTCCCTGAACCTCACTCCTGCTCCTGCTCTAAAGCAAAACTTCTGGTGTAAAACTCCCCAAAATCTTGGCTGTGCTCTGGAAATGTCTTTATTGTCACCTCAGCCTGGAAATTATCCCCCCAGCTCTGCGAGAATTAAGTTTATTTTACACTCAATTTCCAGTTTTTATCTCTCACCCAATTTCCCCGAGTCTGGAGCAGCAGGTTCTGAGAGGAGGCATTTTGGACATCCCAAAAAAGTGAGGGCAGTCCAGGTGTGCCCCTGCAGGCTGCACCCCTGGAGATCTCCTCACCCACTTCATGTGAGCCAAACGAGCTGATGGTTTCTTAATTAGATTGGAGCGTTCTGTTGTTAATTAATTTACTGCAATGTCTCAGGATGTTTTCCCCCCACACCCCTCTCCCCGAGGAGCAGTGTCACACAGCACAAATTAATCCTCACAATGTCACATGCCACCTCCCCAGCCAGGGAACAGAAGCCACCATGGAATATTTATTCCCTACAAAGCACAAAGCGATGGAACATCTCCCTTAACAAGTGAATAATTAAGTTAAAGTAACAATGTCAAAACACCCTGTTGGAAAATTTCTATTTGCTTGGCTACTGGTTGTGATTCAGTGCTTTAATGTTGAGTTTTGCTGGTTTTGGGAGGTCCTACAAGATCCCAAAGGTTTGGTTTTGTAGGTGTGGGAGTTTCCCCCATGGGATGAGATGTCTGAAGGTCCCTTCCAACCCAAACCATTCTGGGACTCTGATCTGAGAGGGTTTTGTCATCTCTCAGTGGATATTTGTTCAATGAAATGGAGTCCAAAACCATGAGTATCTCCTCCTGGGATAAAATACAATGGGAAATTGTTCCCAGGAAGGAATTTCCCCGAGTTTCTGAGAGGATTTCTGCAAAGCCACCGTTCACTGCCCTCACCACTCCAACCCCAGCTGGAATCAGGGCTGGGCACTCCCATGGAGGAATGGGAAGTGACATTTGAAGGCTCTTTCTGTGTCAGCTCCTGCTAAATCACCTGCTTGGAATGAGAAGGGTTTAAAAACCTGCTCACTGAAACTCCTGCCCTATTGGTTTGATTTTTGTGTGTTCTTTCAGGCACATCCCAAAATACAAGAGCTTTCAGGAAAGCAGCTCATGCATTCATAGACTCAGTAGTAGTTTGTTCTCTCAAGCCCTCCAAAATTCCTGTGATAGGGAGAAATCCCCAGTTTTGCCTTTTGGGAACTGTTCTGCTCATGGTGGGGGTGATGATGGTGAGGATGAGGAGAGAGGAGCCTTGAAGGAGCCCAGTTGGTTCTGGGTGGTTGGAACTGGTTGGGGCACAGCTGAAGGATTTGTTTGAAAAACCAAAGTTAAAGAGGTCAAAACTTCAGGGGTGAGGATTTGGGAGCCTTTGGGGTTAGGCTTGGAATCCCAAATGCAGGGGAAGGAGGAAGTTCCATGGATTCCAGCACTGTGACAGGTGAAAAGTTTAGGATCTGAGTTTCTGCAATTTATCGTGAAGTTCTGTTTTAATTTACAAAAAACCCCAAGCCAGTATTTTCCAGCAGCAGGAATGAGAGAAAGGAAAACCCCAGGTTTGGTTCAGGATGACAAGGGACAAGGAATAAGAATTCCTTGGAATGGAATTCTTAGTGCAGGAGTCTTGAGAGCAGGCAGGAAAAATGCCAGAAAGGAAGAGGCTGTAGGCAAAGGAGATGATTGAAGTGGGATGGATTTGGGATTTTTTGTGTCTGTATCCAGGCAAGTGCTTGCTTTAGCTGTAATGACTGCCATAAATCACAGGCTGAGGCTCCCAGCTAATGATCCCTTGGAGGAACAAGAGCTTGCTGCCATTGTCACTCACCTGGGGACACGGTGACAGCTTTCAGGACACCTTGGAGCAGCTGCACTTCCATGAACACCAGGAGGCTGAAGGAGCCCTGTGACACCACCCAATATCCCAGTGCTGCCTGGAAAGGCTGAGCTGGAACAGAGACTGGGCAGAGAAAAGGGAAAAAAGGGGTATTAATTGAAAGGATAAAACAGGTGTTTATTGAAATTAATAAAATAGTTATTTATTGAAAGGATAGAATATGAATTTATTGCATGGATTCACCTTGGGCAGCGCAAGAACTCGGCCAGGGCTGAACCCAAATCAAATCCCAGGTGGATCCTGGGCATGAGTTTTACTCTTTTATAAGATTTGGTTCATTTACACATTGGGGTTAATTATCCAACCACAGCCCCAGGCTATGAAGTCTCAGCCTCCCCCACTTTCCCTTGCCATTGTTTCTGATTTTGGGGTACCAGTTGTCCTTGATTCTCCAGCTAGAAAGGAATTGTTTTGTCCAACCATCCTGTGAAGAGAACTCACTAACACCAAATGTGAAGTTTCAGAGTTACACAACAGGGATTCTGAAAAACAGAAAAGCTAAAACCCAAGGCAGCACCAGCAGAAGAAAACTTTGGCTCATAGTCCAGAGGGGGACATGTTGGTAGGGTGCTGTTCTGGTCATGGCAATGGAATCAAAGCAGCTCAGGATGATAAATTCATGTTTTGCACTGTTTTCCCAACCTGGGAACAGTATTGTAACTCCACATGTCATTTGGGCTCGTTGTTTTAAGGGGTTTTTAACTCCGAATAGTGTCCCAGTGTCCTTTGCGCCCCTTTCATTTGCATACGGATCCATGACATCACCCTCCTCACAGGCGCCATCTCAGGGGAGCAGCGCCACCCAACGGAAGGGAAAGGGGACATGGGTGACAGTTGGGAACTGGAACAGAGTGAGGCCAATAATTCAACATTAGCAATCAACATCAATTAGGAATCAGAACAGGGTAAGGCTTGGAATTTAACATTAACAATTAACATGGAAACTGAACAAACTTGGGAACTTGTTCCTAACACAGTGAACTTTCCTAATTCTAAATCAGAATTTTAGGATTTCAGAGTTTCCTGTTAGGCACTGTGCTCTGCCTGAATTTAAAAGACAAGCAGCAGGTTCTGTGGCTACCCAAAAAAAAAAAAAAAAAAAAGAAAAAAACTCTTTTTTTTCCTTTTGTGCATGAAAAATGAGTTGCCCATTGAAAGAAGAGCCTGTTCCACACCACTCACTACACGTGTTTCATGCATATTCACAAAGAAGCAGTTTTGAAAAATGCACTGCTGTGCTCTTGCTGCTGGAGATAGAGGAGAACATTACAAATTCCATTTTTTCCCTGCTGCCTCACTTCTGCCTCTGTGTAAACACCGAGTGTTTGTTGTGCTGTTGGGATTAGCTGGTGTTTGTTTAAGGTGGGAGAGGTGTTTTTAGCAAACAGATGGATTTGGACTGTTTGTTTCCCCCAGGAACTGGGGGAATGGAAGCTCATTTAGAATTGCTCTCTGTAATTTTTGCTGCTGGCTCTGAGGAGATGCTGGGAGGCTGCATTTACCTGTGTCCTGTGCACCTCCCTGCCTCAGCTGCACTCTGCAGAGGGGCTCTGGAGAGAGAAATACCCTGGGAGTGTGCTCAGACCTCTGCAGAGTGAGAAATACCCTGGGAATGTGCTCAGAACTCCTCCACCAGCTTGAGGGGATTTTTGATTTTTTATTCCAGGCTCTGCCTTGGCACACAGGGGGTGTGCAGGTAAATGCAGCCACATCTGCATTTTAGAATTATGTGTGAGGGCAGCGGGGCTGGTGAGAGGTTTAGGACATTTGTATTTCTGTCATCAAACAGCAATCTGTTTTTAGAAGCAGGAGGTGGAAGGAGTTTGTCCCTGCTTGGCTTGGGGACAGTACATAGACAGATATAATTAAATTCCTCTCATTTAGACATGAGCAGTACTGCTCTCACACTGCTGAAAGAAACTTTTTTATTTAAGTGGAAGAAATAAAACCTTTTCCTTCCCATTTTTTTTTCTTGGAGAAAACAATAATTCTAAATCTCTCCTGCTATTCAGCCAAGTTTCTCCTCCTTCTCTCCCCTTCCAGCAGAGCTCACAGAGAGGCACTTCTTTGATCACAAATATGAAGATGGTGCATGAGAGTAATTAAATTTTTCCTCTCAACTAATTTAATTTGTTAGTCAAAGAGGGGGAAAGGCTTTATTGCAAACGGGAAGAGGCAGCTTCTTCCACCTGACTTTACTTGTACTTGACTAACTACTTCATTAGAAGCCAGGCAAGCCCGGTGACAGATCATTAATTTCCAGGGCTGTAAGCTGGGAAGAGAAGAACTGGGAGGGGGCTGCTGTGCCAAACCCAGCCTAACTGCACTAATGCTGATTAAAGCTAAGCCCTAAGTCTGTGCTCACACTGCCTCTGTCCTGTTATGGATTAATTGAATGTATGAAGACAGAGAGAGAAGAGATCCCTGTGGCTTTTATCCACAAGGATGTGGTTTCCTGCTGGGAGAGCTGGTGTCTGCTGAGAAGTGGGGCCACAGAAATGGCAAAAGCAATTTTAGTTTGTGTTATTTGGTCTCCATGTCTTTAAAGCCTTGCAGCCAGTTCCCAGCCCTGGAGGGATTTAAAAGCCACACCTGGGGATGTGGCTCTGGGGACAGGGGCTGGGGATCCTGGTGGGGTTTGGGGGGTGATTGCCTTCACCCCAAACTCCTGCAGGACCTGGGAGACCTCACTGACCTCACAGGAACCAACAGCTGTATTTAAAACTCACTAAACTTATTTAAGACTGTACACAACATTTCTTCTCCTCGGCCATCAGCTCATTAGAGCCTCTGCCTGTTTGTTTTATTGCACACCCATTATTGCCAGCTGAGGAAATTGGTGCTGGCACAACCCTTCTGTGCAGTTACCTGTTGCTAAAACCCTTTTATTTCGGTCATAACTGGTTTTTTTCTCTGCCTTTATTGCATCTGCAAGGATCCTCTGCAGCTGCCAATAAAGCCCTGTTGGTGGGGCTGGGGCAGGCTGTAAAACCAAGACAGAGGCATTGTTTTCTGAAACGCAGGGACATCAAATTTGATGGCAGCACTTCCAGCTCCACGGAGTTGGTTCCAGGCTCTGATTAAAGCGTTCATGGGAAAGGATTTTGGAGGAGAAGTTTTGTTGTTTGTTTTAGTGGGAGCAGGGGGCACAGCAAGAAGAAAATAACATTATTTCTTGCACAGGCAATGGGTGAAGCTCTCCAGTGTGAGGCACCAGAAACAGGGAGCATTTTTCAGGATTTTTGCATCTCACAAGCCTTGCCACATACTCATCCAAAACCTGAAAAGCTTTACAGATTTTTGATGTTCATCGATTTGGGCAAAGTGACAAAGCCCAGGAGAGGAAAAAGTGAATCACTGGGGATGCAGAGAGCTCCCATTATTCCCACAGCCATGCAAACATAAACTCAGGGGATCTGACAGGTTCTGAGGCCTCCCACCATGGGAGGGTGGTTTAAGTGCTTTACCAGATTGCTCCCAGGGTTGGTATTAGATCATGTGTGATAGAAGCAAATGTGGTGCCCCAAAGACTGGGGGTAGTAAAAATAATTATGTTTAGTGTTCTGCAGCTTCACAAAAGGATTTGTTGATTCCCACTGTGGTTCCATTGATTTTATACCTTTATGAGCACACAAAATAGCAATTAGTCAATGCTGCACGTTGCATTTCTGACAGGTATAAAATTATAGTGCCAATTATTTTGCACAAGTTGATGAACAACTGTAGAGGTTTCTGAACAGTCTCTAAGTGCTGGCAGAGAAATCTGTCACTTCAGTGTTTGAAAGGTGTGACTGTAATTCCCAGTAAAATTGAATAAAAACCTTTGTGATGTGTGCATGCTGTACAGTTTTTATTACAGTGGTGGCCTCTTCTTTAACTGACACATAACCACATTTGTTAAACCTTAACCACTGCAGAGTAATTTAGTGGCTGAGGGCTCTCTGACTTTACCCTTCCCAGAGGAATAATGTGAGGAGTTCTGAGCTTCCACTTCAGAGCAGATAAATCCCTATCACCTGACCACAGAAAATCTTTACCCATTTGTGGCACTGATTTCACTTCCAGGCAGCTGGAACAGAACGTTTTGCTCCAGGGCAGGTGGAATTCCACACCTCCAGAAGGTGGGGTTTGCAAGCTGCTAAGTGCACACCATTGTTTTGGGAACACTCTTTTAAATACACTTTACAATACATCAACCTGTGGTGTATTCATAGCCCTTCTTGCACAGTAAAATTTTCTGGGAGCTATTTATCATGGCTATATTTTGGGTTTGCTTTTTCAGAGCATGTGTGTTTTATGGCGTGTGGTTTTATTTTTTTTCCTATTTTTTTTTAATTTGGGTTTTGGTTGTGGCTTTTTGCAGCCAGTGAGTGTTGATAATTGTTGTGTCAGCTGCAGGGTCCCCATCACACATTTATTTTAACTCAAGCAGGTAGTTTAAGCATATTATCTCTAAAAAAACTTATGTCTAACTTTTGCTATTAGAAGAAAAGAAAAAACGTATATTCACACAGAAAAGCAATTTTAACATTATACATATAGGATTTATTTTAATAGTTGTGAAAAGCCAACAATATGTCATTTATAACCCAGCTGGGCACAGATTGTCCGGGAGGGTCCCTGCAGTGGAGCTGGATGTCACACACAGCTTCAGCTTGGGACAATTCTCTTTTTTCAGGAGCACCTCCCTGCCCTTGTTTCCTCACCAGTTCCACATCCTGTGGTTGGAGAAATAAACTGGTGAAAAAATTTGTGGCAACAATACAGAACACCCCATTTTTATGAATGGTTTCTCTCTAAGGTTAAGCTGCTTTTGCCACCACAAAGGTTAAAAACAGAGAGCTTCGTGTTCTTTAAAGTGTCAGATTTTGTTACTGAGCTCCAACAAACGGGGCCATTGGAGGCAGGAGTCGGGATTACCCCAGAGGGTTTCCCTGGCTGGAATTTCCCACCACAATGCCCAATTTTGATAAACTTCATTAGGTTATTAATGAATTTAGATTATAATGAATGCTGTGTGAGGCTGAGGCAGAAGGGATGTCTGATTCCTCATCCTCAGCTGGACCTGGGGGAGAATTTCCCTGGAAATTCAGAGATGCTGAGGAGCAGCATCCCCCAGGGCAGGGCTGGATGATGGGGGCATCATCAGTGCCAGTGGGGGCATCATTAATGCTAATGAGGGCATCGTTAATGCCAATGAGGGCATCATTAATGCTAACGAGGGCAGTTTAACACTCTGAAGGAGCTGGAAATGGGGCACAATTCCTGCCCTGGGACAGCCCAGGTGCTGCTCAGGGTTGGTCCCTCCCAGGTTGGGCTGAGCCCATTTAAGGTTCCCAATTTCCCTCTCCCATCATTTCTGAGCTGGGACTGCTCTTTCTCTCCAGCCGAGGACTCATCCAGCTTCTTCCAAAGGTAATGGTTCAGCTCTGGGGTTGTGTCAGCTAACCTGGCTGGGGTGAGTTTATTTAACCTAGAACAACAATATTTAATTTCTGTTTTCTCTAAATCAATTTTTATAGCCTGAGGTTTGCATGCTCTGCAGGAAAGGAGGTCCTCAAACTTTCTTCGTTCTTGGTGGTGTTTGAACAATTTGATAATAATTTGTTGGGTGGGAATTTGGGCTGAAAATAGAGATGTCTCCTAAATGAAAGCGTTTTATAAATGTGTTTAAAAACCTGAACTGCGCACAGCCGTTGTCTTTTGGTTAAGGGGAAAGTTTTTCTTGCGCCGGTAAAATAAAATTCTCTCCGTTTCTCTCGCCTTCACGCTCCTTAATTTCGGAGCTGTATTTAGCAACTTGATGACTCTGTTGAGGTTTTTTTGAAATAATTACTTTATCGTTCCTTTTCCTTTGGTAAAGTTGGAATTTTTGGGCAGAAGGCTTTGTGGTTTTGGCCTTGAGTGGCTAAATGAGGTTGTGCAGTGCCTGGTTGGTTTTGGGGTTAAATTTGTCCTTTTGTCCATTCCCAGCTGGGGTCCTGGAGATGTCCAGGGAGGATGGGATGGGAAGTTCCCTTCCCTGGGTATTTAAAATCCAATATAAACCAGAAAAAAATATATGCGAAAAAAGTTAAATCTCTGCGAAGGTGATGAAAACTTAGAGATCAACAGTATTCTGATTTTTGCTGTTGTTTTCCTGCCGCAGTGCTGAGGTGTAGCTCGATCCAGTGCAAGCCCCAGCTCTTGTTTTTCCGCTCAACTTTTGATTTTAATGAAGTGGAATAAATGGCTTTGAATCGGTTATCACGCTGAGGGAAGAAAGGACAAGGAAGGCTCGGTTGATTTGAGGGGTCGGGTGAAATATTTGACAAATTGGCAGCACGTTTAGCTCTAAGGGAGATGATGAGTGAGGTTTCCCTGATGGTATCTTGGAAGGGAACAGGTGCAGAATGAATTTTGTGAATTAATAAAAATAAACCTGCATAGTTTAGGGATCTTGGCACATCTGGCTGCGCAATATTCGGGGCCGCAGCTGGGTGTGGTGAGGGCAAATAGCTGAGATTGGTTTTGTGGGGACAGGAATGAAGGGATTTGGGATGTGTGAGGTGTTTGTGAGTGCAGCATCAGGGGCTCCCTGGAATCCCAGTGCTCGATGGTTTTTCTACATTAGATGCGAACGAGTTTCTCACACAACTTTGTTCTCACGATGTCTTTGGCCAGAACAAAAAAAAAAAAAAAAAGCGAACAAAAAAAAACTTGGTATTGTGAAAAACACGTTTCACTTTCTTGGTAAAATTTTAAGGGTTTAATAAAAGACAATGGGAGACACATATAAAGCAAAGGGGTAAAACTGCTGGGTGCTTGGCAAGCTGCTGAGAGCACGGGGTTTTTTTGGGAACGCCCTTTAAAATATACTTTGTAATACATTAGCTTGTTGCATGTTCATTGTGGTTTTTTTAACATAGTTAAAAATTTTCTGAGAATTACTTAGTATGGCTACTTTTTGGGTTTCTTTGAGTATGCGTGTTTTTTGGCTTGTGGTTTTAATTTTCTTATTTTTTAATTTGGGTGCTGGTTTTGGCTTTTTGCAGCTGGTGAGTGTTGATAATTGTTGTGTCAGCTGTAGGGTTTTTATTACGTGTTCACGGGCTGTTATTTTAATTAGGGTAGTTTAAGTATACTATTTTTTAGAATCTTATGTTTAACATTTGTTATTAGAAGAAAATAAAAAACCTTATAATTATACAGAAAAGCTATTTTAGCATCATATATATAGCATTTACCTTTATATTTGCAAAAAGCCAACAACATGTCATGCACCTATGAGGTTTTTATGATACAGGGATAGGTGTGGGACAAGATGAAGGATTTTGGGTGGTGTCTCCTTTTTGTTCCTCCTTCATGGTTTCAGCAGGAGTTTCTGGCTGGCCAGTGCTGCACTGTGGCACTCAGGAGTTTGGTTATTGGGTCAAAAGTATCAATAATATATGTGTTAGTTCTTTATTGAACTGTTTAGCTTTAAAACACCTTGTAACCAGTTGGGTTAGTCTCAATTTTCCTCACTTTTAGCTGGTAGCCTTATTAGATTAGATTTAATAAACATCCAAAATTCATGTTTTTAATCCTGACTCTGTGTGAGGGCAGAAAAAGGAGGACAAGGCACGGATGAAGGGGTGCAGCTTCCCCATTCTCTGCTCCCAGCCCCACATTCCCTGGGAGGAGCTCAGCCCCCGTGGATTTGGGATGTGCAAATTCCTGCTGGCTCCCATCAGAACTCTGCTCTCACTGCATCACCAGGAATCTCCTCCCTTTTGTGTGCTGAGTCCCAGCAGTTAAATGTAAACAGCCTGGTCTTATTTTCTTAACAAAAACAATTTGAGGCACTTCCCAGAAGTTAGGAATCATGAATAATGAAAGATTTTATTTTTAATTTCCAGAACAGAATAGGGCTATGAAATGGTTAGAGAAAACACTTGAATCCAATTAGGAAATGACTCTGTGAAAAAGAAAACCTTGACACTTATTTTTGAGTATTTGATTCCCTACAATATCAATTTAAATGTAAATTGTGCTTTGGAGAAGAATGCTTCCATCAGAGGCTAAAAGCATGTGGTTTATGCTTAGTGTTTTACAACTGGATTATCTCAGACCTGGGTTTATAGTTATTGCCTGTGGGCAGAGTTCCACCTTAGCACTTAGAGCACAGGCAGTAATACCCCTGTGCATCTATTTTTCAGCAGATTGGTGATAGAATTGTGTGATTAAATAAGAAATTTTATGTTTTCTTTTCCCCTGGTAGATTGCAATCGGTATTTTCAGGTTTGATTTTAGCTATAAAATTTGTAGGCTGCGAATAAGTGGGGTGAGAAGTTGCAGGCTGAATTGTTACTGGCAGAATTGAAGTGCTGAGATCTCAAATATTTAAAGAGGAAAGGTCTCGGGGGGAGCCTTGGACTGTGGTTAGTGCCAGGTGATGAGGTGTGTTCATGGCTGGGTTTAATGATCTCGGAGCTGGGCTCTCTTCAGCCCGACCCTTCCAGAAAATTCCGTGTCCAGTGTTCCTCCTGGAGCTGAGATCCCTCAGGTGCTCTCACAGGAGCCCCAAAACTTCTGCAGCTCTTGCTGGGGACCAGAGCAGCCCCAGAACTCGTGGAAATGTCAGGATGGCTGCTGGGGATGATCCAGGGGCAGGTGCTGGAGATGGGAGAAATGTCAAATTAAATGACACTGACTGTGAGTCCCAGACTGTTGTTATAGTAATTTCACGATTATAAGCCACATCATTTTGACTAAAATTTTGGTCTGAACCCAAAGTGCGGCTTGTAATCAGGTGTGGTTTATATATGGACAGAGAAGGAAAAGTTGCTGTTTTAGTTTGGAGGACAGGTGTCTGCTGAGAAAGGCAGGAGCTTCTCTTTGAAATGAAGAATGTAAACCCCCTCCCTCCAAATTATTATAATTGTGAAATCAAGGGGTTTTCAGGCAAAAATGTGGGAATTAGGAATAACAGTTCTTTACTACGGAAATTAAAATAGAAATACAGGACTACAAAGAACAAACTCCAAGCCCTGACAAAGTCAGAGTACAACCTGACACCCGTCAGGCAGGGTGTTGGCAGCAGTCCCATCCCATGGTGGCTGCATCCTCCTGCAGTGACAGATGTGGCTCAGTTGGAGCAGTGCTCCTGTACAAGGTGCAGTTTCCCTCCGGAGGTCTGTATTACCGTAATTACTGAAATCACTGTAATGACAGCTATTACCGTATTTAGCCGTAATTCCAAAAATTACTGTAATTACCACAGTTATGGTAATTTTGGTAATCACAGTAATTTGGGTAATTACTATTATTTGGGTGGCAGTGGCAGTATAAGTGCAATTATGGTAGTGCACCTATATTCGGGTAATAACGGTAATCGAAAATTGAGCGCGCCTATATTAGGGTAAATACGGTAATCGAAATTTGAGTGCGCCTATATTACAATAAATACGGTAATCGAAAAATTGAGTGCGCCTATATTACAATAAATACGGTAATCTAATTTTGAGTGCGCCTATATTACAATAAATACGGTAATCGAAAATTGAGTGCGCCTATATTAGGGTATATACGGTAATCGAAAATTGAGTGCGCCTATATTAGGGTATATACGGTAATCGAAATTTGAGTGCGCCTATATTACAATAAATACGGTAATCGAAAATTGAGTGCGCCTATATTAGTGTATATACGGTAATCGAAAATTGAGTGCGCCTATATTAGGGTATATACGGTAATCGAAAATTGAGTGCGCCTATATTACAATAAATACGGTAATCGAAAATTGCGTGCGCCTATATTACAATAAATACGGTAATCGAAAATTGAGTGCGCCTATATTAGTGTATATACGGTAATCGAATTTTGAGTGCGCCTATATTAGGGTATATACGGTAATCGAATTTTCAGTGCGCCTATATTACAATAAATACGGTAATCGAAAATTGAGTGCGCCTATATTAGTGTAATTACGGTAATTTTTTTTTTTTTTGTTTTTTGTTTTAATTTCACTTCCCTCCTCCCCCGAGTGTGTCTCTATTCGGTGAATTACGGTAATTACCGCATATTGCCGCAGTCCCGGGGGGGCTCGGGGGGCTCCTGGCCCGGCTGTGGGGGAGGGTCCTGGCGGCCGGGCACTCCCAGTTATCCCACAGCCTGCTGGCCAAGCGCTACTGGGGAGACTGGGAACCACTGGGATGGGTCCTGGGGGCACTGGGATGTACTGGGAGGGGTTATCGGGATACTGGGAGGGACTGGGAACAGGGTGCAGTTCCCAAAGCCGCCACCAGGGGGAGACAGGGAGACACAGGGGGTTCATTAACGGGAACTGGGATGGACTGGGAGTGACTGGGCGGGAGTTTGGGGGGACTGGGATTGGACTGGGAAGCGATTAGGAGGGACTGGGAGGGGATTGTGAGGAATTGAAAGGGGACTGGGATGGAATTGGGAGGGACTGGGATGGACTGGGAGGGGAGTTGGGGGTACTGGGATAAACTGGGCTGTACTGGGAGGGGGTTTGGGGCTAACTGGGATAAACAAGGCTGTACTGGGAGGGGGTTTGGGGCTAACTGGGAGGTTGTATTTTGCCTGTACCAGTCTGTAATCATCCATAGTGGTCATAGTAAGCACTTAATCAGTGCTTGTAGCCTCGTTTTTCCTTGTGTTTTCCTTAAGGAGCTGTGGCTGTGGGGTGTGGAGCTGGGGCTGCTCCAGAGCTGCTCTTCCATCAGGAATTGCCCTGCCGAGGGATCTGTCCCTCCTTATTTCCAGCACGTGTTTCTCGTGCCTTGGATTGATGTGTCAGGATTTTTGTTTTTCCTTCAGAAACTTTTCTCTGTCTTGGCGTTCGGCAACTCTGTACTTCAGCCTTGTTGTTCTGCTCCGTTCATATTTTTAAAATGTGCTCTGTACAGGCAGAAAATAAATCCTGAGGTGGAGGGCGCCCGTGTGGAACAGCCCCGTGTCACAGGCAGATAAAATATCTCCCACAGCATTAGATTTTTGTCACCCCCTTCGTGCTGGCTCCCTATCACTCAGGAGGAGAAACACTTTGCTTCTTGATTTATGGGCCCTGGCAGGGAAGTGTCCAGGGTGATTAATTACAGCCCTAAATGACAGTGCCCTCATTCACACCTCCCCAGCCTGGGTGATTGAAATTAATACATATATCCGTGTGGCTGTGGAATTTGCCACTGCCTCCTCAAATATTGACACACTTGACATGCTGGGAAGGGATTTAGCAGAGGCAGAGCCTTGCAATCAGCACCTTGCTGCATTTAATAGCAGTTTGTAGGGAGGGAAAGAAGCAGAAGATTCTGGAACTGATTGGAAGGTTGTGAATAATTTTCAGAGAAAATGTTATGGCATTTCTTTGGCAGTTAAAACCCTTTCTTTCTGCAAGTGTTGTGATGATTTTGTCTTTATATTTGTCACTTATTTTTGAAAATATTGGCTTTGAAAGTCCATAAATTATCTTGAGGACTGTATTTTTGGGGACTGTGTCTGACACATTGGGACTCCCACGAAGCTGTGCCTTGCCAGGAGGAGAGCACAGCCAGAGGAGATCCAGAACTGTCAGTTCCTTGTCTAGACACCTCCTTTCAGCCCTTGCTGGGGTTGAGATTCCCTTGTTCCAATCAATTTAGGTGTGAAGGAGCAGAACCACATTTGTTTGTTATTCTTGGAGCAGCTCTGGGTGAAGATTCAAACCCCTGAAAATTGGTGATTTGCACATGAAGTGTTCACCAATAACAGTGGGGTCAGCCTGAGACTGCAGCAGGTCCTTTATTTATTCTGGTATGGATAAAAGGGAAAGCTGAGTGGTGATCCAGGTCTGGGAGGGTTCAAGCAGCCCCTTTATTTATTCTGGAATGGAAAAAAAAAAAGGGAAAACTGAGTGGTGATGCCACCAAGGCATGGGAGCTCTGCAGGGATGTGATGGGTGCTAATTGGATGCCTTAATTACCTGAACAATGATGTTTGCTCCTTTATCAGCACTGGAACCTCACATTTAAATCCCTCCCTGCTGATTTTTTGGGGCTGCTCCACTTCAAACCCATCCAAGGTGTGCCTGGGTTTTTCACTGCTCTGAACCAAACTGAGTTTTCAGGCTCAGTCTGTACATCCAAGCCTTCCAAGAGCAAATGGAAATTTTCTGTGCTCAGTTTCATTTTTTTCTGCATTCACCTGAAACCTGTGCTTGTCCAGGTCCTCCCCTGTGCCCTCCTGGGAAGGCAATGCTGCCTTTTGGAGCTTGTTCTAACTACAATATTTTTGTGGAATTTATGCCCAGTTTTCCTTGTAACTTGAACCCTCTGCCTCAGCCCCCTGTGTGTGGAGTGGAGATAATTTTGCTGCCTTACCTTGTCAGTTTAATTAATGTTGTGGAGCATTCAGATAGCGACAAACAGGCGAGAAAAGCCCAAAGGAAATGAAAAATTCTTTCTTCAGAGCAGTGTTTGGGCAGTCGGCAGGAGATAAGGCTCAGACACACACTGAAAAATGAGGCAACCCCGAAATATTAAATCCAGGCTCCTTTAGGAGGAAGGGCTGGAGTTGGGGAGCAGCACAAGTGGGGAGGGATGATGGAATTAAAGCCTTGGGAATGGAGGAGATGCACAGCAGGTGGGGCTGAGAATGGAAATACAAAGTTCTGCCATGTCACTAATTTCTGTAATTATTGAGGGCCTTAAATGAGATGTGCTGGCTGCTTTTGCCCTGAGCTTGTACTAAAATCACTAAAAAAAAAACCACTTTCATTTTTAAAAATTGAACCACTTAAACTTCAATTAGGAAAAATATTTCCCTGTGAAACTCAATTTGTTTTTTTATTTCTGGGTGGCTTCTGATAGGAAAATGTGTTATGGATTACAGGGCCAGATGTTCTATGTATAAAAAAAAAGACATGATTTATTCTCACTTGAACCTTTAAAGAGAAAAAGAAATGTAGGCAGGCACTAAACTGGGGTTTGGATTGGGTTTTCTTTTTATTAATATGGGAATATCCTCTGATTTTGTGCTGGTGGCATCAGGGGATGCTCAGGATTCCAGCAGCTGGGAGGGGATGGGATCAGTGGGAATTCTGCCTTTTTTTTAGTGGCTGCTGGGATTCCAGGAGCAGCTGACAGCCCCAATTCCATGGCAGGGAGGGGAATTGCAGCATCACCAGCTCCAGGGTAAAATGAACATTGAATTTATCTCAGGAGCCCTTGGTGTGGTGGAATTCCCACCCAGAGCACTCATTGTCCTTCAGCTCAGTGCACAGGAGGAAAAAACCCTGAGATTAATTGCAAATTCCATCCACATCGTTCCCCAAATGATTTTTAATTTTCTTTGAATGACAAGCAATTAGGGGCTTTTTTTTTTCAGGGGCTGCATGGGGAGATAAAATGTCTCTCAAATTCTTTCAGGTGTGTTGTTAAACTGTGCTCATAATTGAGGGCTACAGGAATTAGTGTGAAGTCTAATTGTGAGTAAAGAATGAAATGAAAGATTCTGTTAAACATCAGAGCTTTTGTTGAGCTGTGCAGGTTTAAACAGTGTGTGGCACTTTCCCTGAAGAATTGTGGAAAATAATCTGGGATAAACTGTGGAGGAATGGAGTGAGTTTGTGTGGAGTGATTTACATTTGTTTTATGGTTTCCCTTTTAATTTCTTAAGGAATTCATGGTTTTCCCTCATTGGTTCTTTCACCTTTCAATACCCAATTTAATTCATCAGCAAACCTACAGTTTGTATTCGTTAATCAATCAGTGGAATCAATCCCATTGTTTTTTACCTCTCAGTGCTGGTTTTATTTCCCAGGCTTGTTTGTAAAGACAAATCCCTCATTCCTCTCATGAGGAAACCACCCAGGAGGGGCTGAGGCAGGGGTTAATTGTGGCTCCAGTCTGTGCTGAAGGGTTCTGGTGCTCACTGGATGGATTTTCATGCTATGGGTGCTGTGACCAGTGAGATTTGTGAGCTGAGTCGGTGCAGATGTTCTCCTTTGGCAGGAGGAATCCTCTGAGGCAATGGGAATAATTCCCAATTTATGGTGGGACCATCCCATCAGGGGGGCTCCACTGCAAGCTCTGGGTTCCTCAGGGACACTGGGCTGGGTCTGGGGTGCCTGCACATGGCTCTGCCCCTCCTTGTGTCCCTCCTTGTGTCCTCCTTGTGCCCCAAAATGCTTGGGGGTGAGCTGGGGTCAGCAGCAATTCTGCCTGCAGGGAGCAGGGGAGGCATTTTCTGGGACTTGAGGTGCAAGGGGGCCTGGAGAGCACCTGAAGGAGGGAAATTGAGGTTTTACACAAAAGGAATTGTTCCTGGGCAGGGCTGGCTCAGCTGTGGCTGCCCCTGGACCCCTGGAATGTCCAATCCAGGTTGGACACTGGGGACAGTGGGAGCTGTCCCTGCTGAAGTTCCCTTCCAACCTGAGCTGTTTATGATTCTAAATACAATTTCTTGCTTTCCCTGTCAGTGCTTTCACCTGTTTGACAAACAGCTCAGCACCCTAATTCTTATTTTTACAGTTCACTGCTGTTCCATATTGACAGTATCCATCTCTCCCTCCCTTTATAGAGAACCTTTCATTGATTTATTGTGATGGTTCTTTAAATCCCTTTTGAAAGAGCAAATAATCTCTTAGCATTTCACACACTTTTAATTATAAATAAGTTAAAGAATGGCAAATCCCTCAGAAGCAGAACAAGCCCTGAACAAAACCTGTAGTTCTATCTTTTGGAAGAGAAGGTAATTGAGGAGAAAGGGGAGGGTGGGATGGTGGAGGGGCTCACCCTGAGCTGTTGGTGCCCTGTGCTGTGCCAGGGGAGCTGAGCTCTGTGGATCTGCTCCCTGCACTGTCTGAGATGTGTCCATAAATAAACCCTGCTGTGCCCCAGCGCCCTGGGAGCATCCCTCCTGCTGTCCTGCAGCTTCTGATTTCTCTGCACAAAGCTGAGTGGGCTGTGCCTGGGATGGAGGTGAGGCTCTGGAGCCAAGGGTTGGGGAATGTGGAATATCCTGGGCTGATGGAGTCATGGGAGGAGCAGCTCAGAGAGGTCAAGAACAGCAATATCAACAAAAACTGTCCCTTGTTTAGCTGTGAGCTGATAAACAGGGAGCTGGGAAATGAACTCAATTGTAAATTCAGCTTGCCCACAATTAAAGCCCAGCTCAGTGCTGCTCACGTGGCCCAGCTCAGCTTTGCTGCAGGATAGATGAGGCTCTCACCACTGAGACAACATGTGAGCTCTCTTAATTGTCCTGCTACAAACAAATGTTGTTGTGACCCACCAGAGCTCCCAGTTACCCTGTGCAATCCCTGAGTGGGTGGGAGCTCTCCTGGCTCAGGAGATCAGATCTCCCTTCAGGGCAATCACAGGGATCTCTCTGGTGATTTGGTGTTTTCCTGAAAAATCTGCATGTCAGGAGAGCAAAGAGCCCTGCCACAGCTGGGTAACACACACTAAATAATTCCCAGAACTCTTTTTTCCCATCAGGGAATTGCTCTCCAGGGATTTTTCAGTGGGGCAAACTGCTCTTGCTGCTTCCATGGGGCTGAGCACGTCCCAGGAACTCTGCAGGAGGGGATGTGCTGGGACTGCAGAGGGGATTGGAGCTGGAAGGAGGGAGAATGTTGGGAATGGGACCCCTTTTTTATTTTTGTTTCTTTTTTAATATTTTGTTTCTTTTTATTTTGTTTTTTATTTTGTTTCTTTTTTTTATTTTGTTTCTTTTTTTTATTTTGTTTCTTTTTTTTATTTTGTTTCTTTTTTTTATTTTGTTTCTTTTTTTTATTTTGTTTCTTTTTTTTATTTTGTTTTTTTTATTTTGTTTCTTTTTTTTATTTTGTTTCTTTTTTTTATTTTGTTTCTTTTTTTTATTTTGTTTCTTTTTTTTATTTTGTTTCTTTTTTTTTATTTTGTTTCTTTTTTTTTATTTTGTTTCTTTTTTTTATTTTGTTTCTTTTATTTTGTGGTTTTTTTTTTATTTTGTACAAATAATTCCTGCACACTGTGTTTGGATCTCTGATCTCTGTTCCTGACTGCACATTGAGGTTCTCCAGCATTTCCTATCTGTAAGTTGGACTCAAACTGGAATTTAGGAGCTTGTGCTGTTGCCTTGGGTGAGTTTCTCCCTCCTAAACAGGTTTTAATCCCAGCCCTGCAGACAGGCACAGCTTTGCTGTGTAAATAAATTCATGGTAAATCCCAAAGTCCTGTCTGCCAGGAGAGCCCAAATCCTGGATCCCAAATCCCTCCTGTGCCTCAGTTTCCCCCAGCACATTCACCCACCCCTGTGGCTCTGGGGTCTCCAAATGGTTTCAGCCTCATTCCCTGAGATAAACGAGTTCCTGTAAAAATAACCCTGGTAAATGAATCATGCCTGGGAGGGCCACAGGAATCTTTACAGACACACGAGGTAATTAATTAGAAATAGTCCATTACTGAGGAATTGGTTTAGGATTCAATTTTTAATTCAGTATTAAATTGCTTAGGGACTATTTTCTTTTACATTTTCTTATATCCTTAACTTGCTCAGTAGTGTTTGATACTCTGCCCTCCTGCCTTTGGAGGGCAGCCCAAACCCTTGGATCCCAAAATGGGACCCCCAAAGGCCAAACCTTACCAGTATAACTGGTGCATAACTGGTACATAACTGGTACATGACTGTTGTGGGCAGGGCTGGAGTGGACAGAGCAGTTTTAAACTCAGATGTTTTATTTAATATATAAAATTATATCTAAACCAGGAGCAGAACAAGTCAGCATTCCTGAGGAATCTATTTCTAACACAGGACAGACTTGGGGAGGAGGCAGACACACTCTGTGTGTGCAGGCAAATTCTTCTCTTTTCCATTGGGAGCCAGTTGCTGATTATTTGGGGTTGTTGCTATTTCTGTCCTGCTGTTCCAGGATCAGTTAACTGACAGCAAATTGCCTGCTCTGTCTTCATCTTTTAATAATTTTTAATGCTTGGATGAAGTTGATTCCAGCACTTTTTATCAAGGCTTTTCCTTCAGTTCTTGAGAAAGAATAAACCCCAGACACTGCTCTGAGCCAGGAGCTTCATCCTAAATTGCACTTTGAGATGGGGATAGAAATAGGAACAATCCACCAAAGAGGCAAATCTAAATTTCAGCATTTTACCTGTACCCTGGACTTAGATTTTGTACATAATGTAATTTAGAGTGTAGCTCATTTAAACTGTTGAACACACATGGGAGCTGCTTAACCCTTGATTGGGTTTGAGATCAGCTGAAAGAGTGAAATGGAAAAACAAAAAGTTGCATTTTTGGGTCAGGAGAGTGGCAGGGTGACAGGGACTGTGCTGCTGAAGGATGCAGAGCTTTTGGCATTGATGACACCCAGCAGGAGCTGTGGAATAAATCCCTTTTTCTGTTCAGCTCAGGGCTGACAGCCTGAGCAGATCTGCTGTGTGCAGGTGCTCTGTGAAATGATTTCCTGGGGAGTGCAGCCCATTCCCTGGGAGCTCTGGGCAGGGCTGGGCTGCAGGAAGAGCAGAGCTGCAAGCACAGGACGTGTCCAAAATGGGCACAGATTGCAGAGCAGCCCATTACTGTAATGGGCAACCCACAGGTCCTGGCAGATTGGCAATAACAGCACAAAGTGCCTCGGTCCTTGTTCTGCTCTGAGCGATGGGGATGGGCTGGATTTACACTCACTGCTGGAATATTGACACAAGCTGCTCAAAGCTTCCCTGGGTGCTTTGTTAAAGGAGTCTCAGCACGTCTGGGGAGGGGTTTGTGTGAGGGGATCTCTTAATGAATCCCTTCTGAGGTGATAATCAATCCCTGCTCAGCAATCAGGGCATGGAGCGGCCACACAGCGCTCTGGGGATGGAGCTGAGATCTCCCAGGAACAAATAAATCACCAGCAGAGCTCCTGATCAACCTGGGCTCTGCTGGGCAGGGTCAGCTCCTGGGCTGGCATCCTGCAGGCACCAGGGAGGGCTCAGGGGAATGAGCTCCAGAAGGGATGGGAGTGTGGATTGTGTTCATTGTGGGAGTGTGAGATGGTTCCAGGGGGGAGAGAAGGGTGGGCTCTGTTCATTGTGGGAGTGGTGAGGTGCTCACAGGGAATGGGGCTCCAGGGAGTGATGGAAGGATGGGTTGTGTTCATTTTGGAAGTGTGAGATGGTCACAGAGAATGAGGCTCCAGGGAATGATGGAAGGATGGATTCTGTTATGGAATTGGTGAAGTACCCACAGAAAATTGAGGCTCCAGGGGGTGATGGAAGGATGGGCTCTGTTCATTATGAAAGTGGTGAGATGGTCACAGGGGGTGATGGAAGGATGGATTCTGTTCCTTGTGGAAGTGGTGAGATGGTCACAGAGAATGAGGCTCTGAGGAATGATGGAAGGATGGATTCTGTTCATTATGGAAGTGTGAGATGCCCACAGGGAATGAGGCTCCAGGGGATGATGGAAGGATGGGTTGTGTTCATTATGGAAGTGGTGAGATGGGGATGAAATGGTGGATTCTGTTCCTTGTGGAAGTTGTGCTCACAGGGAATGAGGCTCTGAGGAATGATGGAAGGATGGATGCTGTTCATTATGGAAGTGTGAGATGCCCACAGTGGTCACAGGAAATGAGGCTCCAGGGAATGATGGAAGTGTGGATCCTGTTATGGAATTGGTGAGGTACCCACAGGGATTTGAGGCTCCAGGGGGTGATGGAATTGATGGATTCTGTTCCTTGTAGAAGCTGAGGTGCTCACAGGAGTCACAGGGAATGAGGCTCTGAGGAATGATGGAAGGATGGATTCTGTTTATTATGGAAGTGTGAGATGGTCACAGGGAATGAGGCTCCAGGGGGTGATGGAAGGATGGGTTCTGTTCATTATGGAAGATGTGAGATGCCCACAGTGGTCACAGGGAATGGGGCTCCAGGGGATGATGCTGCTCTGGTGCTGGCAGCCCCTCCTGTTGTCCCTGGCCCTGGGACAATCCCAGCTGCCACAGCCAGGATTCCAGCCCTGCTGTTGGGAGGGCTCAGGAAATGTGCAGATGTGTTTACTAGTTTAGAACCTAATATTTATTTCTTTTTAAAAATTATTTTTTAAAATTTTGTAATGTTGTTAATTCCTTTAGTTCTTGCTTGCAAGCTACAGCAGTTCCAGGGGAGGATATTTTATCAGCCAGGGGATTTTCATGGGGTGCAGGAGCTGTTGTTGGGATATGGCTCCAAGGCCACCACTCCATCCCAAAAATGTGGTTTGGATTGGTTTGCTCCTCTCCTGGGTCCTTCAGGCTCAGCCTTCTCCCTGCTGTGTCCCCAGGGCTTTCCCTCCCACCTCCCCAAACCCAGGACAGGCTTTTGCCCACACTGCTTATCTCAGAGATGAAATTCCCATTATTATTTAATGACCTTTCCACTAATCATTCCTGGTTTTTGTAAGGTTTAGAGTGTTCAGAGCAGTGCCACAGGTGGATGGGATATTCTGGTGGGAAATGTGGGCTGAGATGCCAAACATCCTTCAAAACACAACCTTTGAGCTCCCTGTGCCAAGGAATTCCTAGCACTGTGTTCTGTCCAACTGCAGGTGCCAGGGCACTGAAAGGCTCCCCTGGAAGGGTAGAGCCAAAGTGCATGGAAATGCTTTGGGAAGAGTCTGTAAAACACAACAATCTGATTTATGAACCAGCAGAAATGCAAGTGATGGGCCATATTTTCACTGAGAAATATCATAAGTGTCAGAGAACAAAATTGTCTTTTGATTGTAGCAATATGCATTGAAATCACTGCTAGGCAAGTTAATCTCCTCAAGGTTATGAAATATTTTTTTTTGGCTGAGGATACGCTTCCTAAAGTTGTTTTTGTTGGGTTTTTTCCTCCATCTGAATTATTTAAGAGTGAAACCAAAGGACAGAGAGCCAGCCAGGTGCCCTGCAGGAGAGGGGCCAGGCTGGGTAAGGACCTCTCTGCCTGCAAATCCTTGATCTGGAAACCTGTTTGTATCCTATTTATGTCCAGTTTGTATCCTATTTATGTCCAGTTTGTATTCTATTTATGTCGAGTTTGTATCCTGGCGTGGCTGCTGTTGGCCACACTCACCTGTGCAGGATTCCTCATGCATGTGGCACCTGGGGACATGGGTGGTGCTGGCTGGAATTAATGGTTTTTAGCTTTCTGGGGAGCTGATTTTTAATAGAAGTAAGTTATTTATACACTCTGTATTTTAGGAGACTGTTACCAGCTGAACTCTGATAAATTCATGTTCTCCTGGCCTGGGAGGCTTCTCCAGCCCTGGTGGTGATTCCATGGCCAGGAGCAATCCCCAGGGCTCTGAAACCCTTTATTTCACAGGGTTTGTGTTTTGGAGGCTGGGGCAGAGCCCAGGATGTCCCCTCCTGGGGGGTTTGTCCCCTCCTGGGGGGTTTGTCCCCTCCTGGGGGGTTTGTCCCCTCCCAGCCCTGGCCTGGGCACAGCAGAGGTTCCAATATTCCATTTTGTGCACCACTGCCCAAGTCAGAAGTGACTGATTGATATTCAACATGGAAATTGGATTTCTAAGCACCTTCAGGAGAGCTGCAAGGAGGCAGCTGGGCTGATGGGGAGATTATTCTGTGATATCAGTGCATGATGGAGCTAATGAATTAGATCCAACCACCTACGGTGAAATCTGTTTGCTGTGTACAAAAATGAACAGGAAAATGAGGTTTTTATTAAAAATATCATAACATTTTTTTTTCCTTCAGCCAGAATATGTAGTACATCAATATATCACCCATACAGTTGTAAGGGCAATGCTGTTACACCACAGACATTTCATCTAAATAACAAAGTTAATATTGAAATGTTATTTTTACCAATGACAGGGTGGTTTTTAACAGTCCATTGACATCAAATCAGATGAACAATATCCACTCCAGCTCCATTTTTCACTCTTCAGGCAGGTGGGGAATGGTCAGCCCTCCCTTCAGGTGCCAGGCAGGGATGGGCCCCCAGCTCCCCTCTGCTCTGACCCCCCCTGTGCTGGGTGTTGGGGGGTCCTGGCAGGGTCATAAACCCTCCTGTACCCCCTGTGCTGGGTCCTGGCAGGGTCATAAACCCTCCTGTATCCCCTGAGATGGGTGTTTGGAGGTCCTGGAAGGGTCACAAACCCTCCTGTACCCTCTGAGCTGTGTGTTGGGGGTCCTGGCAGGGTTATGAACCCTCCTGTACCCCTGTGCTGGGTGTTGGGGGGTCCTGGCAGGGTGATAAACCCTCCTGTACCCCTGTGCTGGGTGTTGGGGGGTCCTGGCAGGGTCATAAACCCTCCTGTACCCACTGTGCTGGGTGTTTGGAGGTCCTGGCAGGGTTATAAACCCTCCTGTACCCACTGAGATGGGTTTTGGGGGCTCCTGGCAGGGTCTTTAACCCTCCTGTACCCCCTGAGTTGTGTGTTGGGGTGCAGGGCTGTCCTGTCCAGGTGCCCCTGTGACAAGGGCTGTCCTGTCCAGCTCCCTCTGAGGAGCTCCTGTCCTCACAGAGGTTTTCCCATCCCTGCCAAGGCCCCCAGGAGGATTTTTGTCCCTTCAGCAGTGCAGCTGTGTCCCTGGGATGGTTCTTGCTGCTGAACAGCAGCAGGGTTCCCTCCCTCATTACCCTGCTCCTACATTTGCCTTTTCCTCTCCCCAGAGCTGAGCCCCAGCTCCCCCTGCCAGGGAAAGGTGTGCAAGGGGGGATGCAGAATAGCCAGAGCAGCTCAGACTCATTACAATTCCAGCAGAGGCCTTGGTGGAAGGAGCTTTTGATCAGATACCATCTGTTCTCAGGCTCAGTCTAATATCCCTGCATGGCAGCTTTTCCTTAAATCGCTCTGGGTTTTTTCCCCATCTTATTTTATCAGGCAATTTCTCATCAACTTTCTCCTTTCTCCCTGCAGGACCTTGAACATGAAGAGTTTTTCTTTTACAGGGATGATCTGAAATAGGGATCTGGGGGAGCAGCTGTGCCAGGTGAGGTTTTTGGGTGCCAGGGGAGGAATTTTATCCCACCCTGGAGCTCAGCCTGCAGCAGCTCTGTCCCTGCTGCCTCTCCTGGATGCACTGACTGGATATTCTGGAGATTCACAACCTTTCCAGCTCCCAGAGGTCTCCAAATCTTTGCTCTGTACCTGTGCAAGGTTTTTTTGGTGTTTTTTTTGGTGGTTTTTTTTGGTGGTTTTTTTTGGTGGTTTTTTTTGGTGGTTTTTTTTGGTGGTTTTTTTTGGTGGTTTTTTTTGGTGGTTTTTTTTGGTGGTTTTTTTTGGTGGTTTTTTTTGGTGGTTTTTTTGGGTTTTTTTTGTTTTGTTGTTGTTGTTGTTTTTTTTTTTTTGGGTTTTTTTTTTTTCAGCCAGTTGTTCTCAGTCTCAAAAGCAGGATGTGATTCTGCCCCATATTTTGGGTTTTATCCCACATCCCTGCCTGGTTCCACCCAACTCCTGCTCCAGGGGTGCAGGAGCATCCAGAGGGACACAGGGACCAGGCAGGTGTGTGGCTGCCATGGAAACAGCCTGGAATTAGCAATCAATTAAAGCTGGGGAAAAGTGCTATCACCTCACAGACTAAATGCTTTCCTGGATCTTCTCAGTCTCTGTAGCTTCTCCATTTTTGACTTGCAGGTAATTGAAGTTTTAATTTGTTTCTGTGTATCAGGTTAATGAAGGCAGTTGTAAATGAACTGAATTCCCTGGTGTCCCCCAGTGTGTGCAGCAGTGGAAGCTCCAGCTGCTCTTGCACAATCCCTGAGTGCCTGAATCCCTGGAAAGTTTAGCTTTGAGGGCTGACTTTTGAGATGAACCTGGGAAAAACGCTCATTATCAGGTGGGTAAGGGGCATCCAGGAGCTGTTAATGGCTCAGTCAGCCTGCAGAACAATTTGGGATTAAAAAAAAGAATTCTTTATAATTTCTGCTGACCTCAGAAGAGGAAGAATGTGCCCAGCAATGACAATAACTGGCTGCAAGCTGGCAATGATGGCTTTGTGAAGTGTCTGGGAGTGAACACAGGGAGCCCAGGCTGGGATTGGTCTGGAGGAGCTCCCTGGTTCTCCTTTCCCAGGTTACTAAACCCCTGGCAGATAATGGGTAATATCAGGTTACTAAACCCCTGGCAGATATTCCTGCTTCAGAGAGCAGTCTGAAATGACTCCAGGAGCTCCAATGCTTGAGAGCCCTGCGGGCACTGGAGGGCACATCCAGGGATGATTGTGACATTCAAATCTTAGCCCAAATTTGCTCCTCCTTGGCTCCTTTATTTGGCATTCAGAATGGGATTTTCACCTGCCCAGGGAGATCAAGTTCCATGAAAATCAGTGGGAATTTTACACTTCTGATGCCCCTCAGAAATGCCATCCTCAGGGCTCTAATGACTCTGATTTTCACAGGTATTTCATGGCTGTCACTGGGTTTTCCTGCTCCTCTTCACCTGGGCCTGGCTCTGCTCCCCTAAAGGTGAGGAGGGTTCTGGGAGCTGTGCTTGGGGGGTTAATTCCATTTAAAAACCCTTGATAAAAACCTAGAGCCTAGAGATGAATGAAGCTTTCTATTATTCCCTCATCCCTCTTTGTCAAGGCTTCCATTCCCTGTTTGATTTGCAGGATCTAAATAAATCAGCATGTTTGCCTGCCTTGCCCAATGTCTAATTAAACATGGAGATTGCAGATATGCTTGAACTGAACAATGAATGCTTGATATATTTTCCTTGAGATCTGGGGTTATAATGAAATTATTTATCACTTCCAAATTAGAAGCATTAGGAGAAGTCCCAGTGTTTGTGTTTCCTACACACTGCTTAGATTTGCATCTCATTTTTTGTGCCAACACCTTCCCTCTTTGGTCAGACCCTGCTCTCAGATGACGTTGCCCATGTGAGATTTTCCTTTTCTGACTGAACCTTTTTCAGGGAGAGCAATGCCTCAGGGAGTGGCTGAGCTTTAATCTCACATTTCTGGTTCCAGTAGCTGAACTCAATCTGAGGCTTGAAATGCCACACTAAAAATAACATTTGGGGGCTGCTACAGCTCTTCTCTTGCCTATAGTCTTAACTTTGGCTGAGTTCCACAAACTTAATTTAACATCAGATATTTTTTCAGGAATATTGTTCCGTTGTTCCACAGGTTTGAAAGTGTCTGGAGGTCATAAATGAAGTTCTTGCTGAGGTGTGGTTATGGTGCTGTGATCATCTTGGTCATAAATTGCAATTTGTCCTCATGGCAATGAGATCACCAGGGCAGAGGGTCGGATCTAGAGGCTCTTTAAGGTCCTTTCCATCCCCAGCCACTCTCTGGTTCTGAGAAGAAAAAATACATCTGAACAGTGTTTAGATAATATTTATATTTGCAATATTTACTGGACAGTTGACAAATGGGATTAAGGAAAATGCCTTTTTAAATTTAATTAAAATCCATATAAGTAGTGGCATTTATTAGCAAAAAACAACCCTGTCATCTTTGCTTTGGGTTTCCCATGATCTGGCATAAAAATAATGTGTAATGTAAATGTTTATACCTTGGTGGATCTCGTTAAGCCATTTAAAGTTAAGTAATGTTTGCCTGTTTCAAAACTTCAATTAGCATTTAACAAGAAAGCAACAGTCTAGCCAATTAGAGCTTTAAGCAATAACACACACTCACTTCCATTTTCGAGCAATTAATTGATAAGTAGTTTACTGTGGGCTAATAATTAAAAGGGAAAACATTCTGAGCAAATTGAAAGCATTGATGCAAATGAGTTGTGCATTTCTTCTTTTCAAACTCGCTGACCACGGTGTCTAATCTGCCGTGAACAGAGGCTGAATTATCCCAAACGCGCTGGGGCTGCCCGGCCTTAGAGAGCCTGCAGCTCCTGGGGGAGCTGGAATTGCTGTGCTGGGGGAGTGGGGAATGGGAAATGTGTGCTGGAATGGGAGCTGGGTGCAGAGATGGGAGTGGGGAATGGGAAATGTGTGCTGGAATGGGAGCTGGGTGCAGAGATGGGAGTGGGGAATGGGTGCAGGGATGGGCTGGGAGTGGGAATGGGTACAGGGATAGAGTGGGAATGGGGAATGGGTGCAGGGATGGAGTGGGTGCAGGGATGGGATGGGAGTGGGGAATGTGTGCAGGGATGGGCTGGGAGTGGGAATGGGTACAGGGATGGAGTGGGAGTGGGTGCAGGGATGGAATGGCAGTGGGAGTGGGGAATGGGTACAGGGAGGGAATGGGAGTGGGGAATGGGTGCAGGGATGGAGTGGGAGTGGGGAATGGGTGCTGGGATGGGGTGGGAGTGGGTGCAGGAGTGGGGAATGGGTGCAGGGATGGAGTTGGGAGTGGGGAATGGGTGCAGGGATGGAGTGGGAGTGGGGAATGGGTGCTGGGATGGGGTGGGAGTGGGTGCAGGAGTGGGGAATGGGTGCAGGGAATGGAGTGGGAGTGGGGAATGGGTGCTGGGATGGGCTGGGAATGGGTGCAGGGATGGGCTGGGAGTGGGGAATGTGTGCAGGGATGGGCTGGGAGTGGGAATGGGTACAGGGATGGAGTGGGAGTGGGTGCAGGGATGGAATGGCAGTGGGAGTGGGGAATGGGTACAGGGAGGGAATGGGAGTGGGGAATGGGTGCAGGGATGGAGTGGGAGTGGGGAATGGGTGCTGGGATGGGGTGGGAGTGGGTGCAGGAGTGGGGAATGGGTGCAGGGATGGGAATGGGAGTGGGGAATGGGTGCAGGGATGGAGTTGGGAGTGGGGAATGGGTGCAGGGATGGAGTGGGAGTGGGGAATGGGTGCTGGGATGGGGTGGGAGTGGGTGCAGGAGTGGGGAATGGGTGCAGGGAATGGAGTGGGAGTGGGGAATGGGTGCTGGGATGGGCTGGGAATGGGTGCAGGGATGGGCTGGGAGTGGGGAATGGATGCAGGGAGGGAATGGGAGTGGGGAATGGGTGCAGGGATGGGAATGGGAAATGTGTGCAGGAGTAGGAAATATGTGCAGGGATGGGCTGGGAATGGGTACAGGGATATGGGAGTGGGGATGGGTGCAGGGATGGAATGGGAGTGGGAACGTGTGCAGGGATGGGAGTGGGAATGGGTGCAAGGATGGAGTGGGAGTGGGAATGGGAATAATGTGTGCAGGGCTAGAATGGGAATGGGCTCCTCTCCTTGTGTTTGAGGGCAGGGCAAGGGAAAGGAATTGTGGTGGGTTCTGCTCTCACCTGAATCACCTGGGTCATTCCCAAGGGAAATCTCCCTGTGCCTGGATCCAAGTGCTTGTGGTTCTGGAGAGCAGCAGAGCTGGAGAGGGAATGGGGCACTGTGGGATGGGGATGGACTCTTATTCTGTTTGGGATCAGAGCAGGACACACACACACTGTGGTGCTGGGGCTCTGCTCTCACCTGTCTCATTCCCAAGGGAATTTCCCCTGTGCCTGGATCCAGGTGTTCACAGTTCTGGAGAGCAGCAGCCTCAGCTCTCACTGCTCTGCCAACAGCCAGAGCAATGGAATGTTTAACAAAGAAGGATCTGAGTTGGTGAAATCACTTGGTGCGTTCTGGCCGTGGAAATTGGAGGCATTTTTCTCTGGAATGTGGTGCTGATCTCTAGGAATGGCTCCTTACAGCAGGAAATGTCCCTGGTGCTGCACTCGAGGTGCAGCAATCTCCCTGCACGGAGGCAAAGGTCTCATTTTCTCTCGGAGTTCACCCATTTATGAGCCCTTCCTCATCTGGATGGGCAGCCAGGTGCAATTGCCTGAGCTCTATTCAGCCTTAAACACCAGCCATCCATCCCAACAGAACACCCATCACAGGGTTGTGCTCTCAGTCCTGCTGCTGCCCCTTCCCTGTGCAGGGAACAAACCCAGACCCCTTCCACTGCTGTTCCAGCATGCTGGAGCTGGGAGCTGGGAGGGGATAGCACCACTTTTATGGACTCTCCTGTGAGATTTGTGTTTATCCTCTCTAAATTTAGAGCTGCTGCTTTTCCAGTGGGAGCTCAGTGTATGGGACCTCCTGCAGTACTTGAAATAATCTGCATTAGGACAGACCTTTGACTTGAACAAGAATTGCCCAAAATGCTCATTTCTGTTTGAATTTTAAAGCATTGTGTTTAATATATTGTGTTTGCTCATCTAGACTGGAGGTGATGAAGTGAGAATGTCAGCTCTGTGGGATTCCAGTCCAAGGCTCCAGCAGACCCTGCTGCCTTCCCTGGAGTGCCCTGGAGATGTGAGTGACCTGTGAGTGAGTGACCCTCCCTGGGGATGGGCTCCCCTTCCCTGGCTGTTTCCTTCCCACTGAACCCATCCCCTGCTTTCCCCCCAGTGCTGGAAGTTTCTCCAGAGGCTGCTGAGCCTCTCCTGGAGCAGCTGGGGGATGAGCTGTCCCTTCCCAGCCTTTACTGGATCCCCAGTGAGGCTCTGCCTCTCCCTGAAATGCTTTCTGAGCTCAAAGCCAGATAATATTGGGAGGAACTTGGACATTTTGGGATATTTCATGTCAAGGAAATATGGTAGAACTACACAATAAGTATTGCTTCCCATTTATCACTGCTTCATAATACTTTTTTATTAAACTTTATTTAATCCTTGCTTTCCAACTCATTCCATTGTCTCTGGCTGTGGCAGCCTTTGATGATTTATTATGTCCTGTTAATAGATACACATTTGGAGCTCCAGAGGGGAGAGCCATATTAGCTCCTTCAATCTTTTCAAGTGCCCAGGGAGGATTAGTTTAGGGAAAGCTTGCCTGAAAACCCTTCCTAAAGCTCATTTCCAGTCAGAAGGAGCTCCAGCAATGGGCTCGAAGCAACTCGAGCCAGGGTTTGAAGAAAAGGTTCCTGTGTGGCAGTGTGGATAAGTGGGGATTTTAGAATAATTTGGTTTTTCTTCCTCCAGAATGTCCCATCCCTTAGGATCTGGGGTTATGGGGTTGTTTTACATGGAAATAAGGGTAAAGCAAAGCTCATCCTTACAGCTCTCCCTCCTTCCCAGCAGCTGTTGGGAACACAAACATTGTTCTGCTGTACATGCACAGCTATAATTTGAAATTATAAATAGTGCCTAATTTTACTGGTATTTACTCCACAGACATAAATAGAGCTCAAATGAACTGGAAAATAAAAATAAAAGAATGCTTCTGTCTCGTGGAGATGTCAGTGCTAGCTTGAATTTATTTTGATCTGATTAAGCATCGTGTGTAATTTTTCATCACACTGTGTATTTAACAAAATCAGTCTGATTTAATATGAAGAAGGAAAATAGTGACAAATGTAAATGCTATTTATTAGGCAGTAAAGAAGCATGGCCAGTCACCAAAATGGCTGATTTTTATAGTGAGTGTCAAAGTAATATAAATAGTATGGATAGATCAGATAAAAATGTAATTTTTTTAATGGGCAGATTAAAAATTCCAAAAATTGGCAAAATAATTATTAGCCATAATACTCAGGAAACAATTTATTCAAGAAATGGAGCAGAGGAGTTTCTTGAATTTATTCCCATGTTACAGCTTGTTTATGATTTATTCAGGTGTCCCTTCAGAACTGTCCCCTCTGTGGAGTGGGAGGGTTTTGTGCCACTGCCAAAAATCTCCTGTGTTGGGTTCATTTATGATGTGATAGCCCCTGAGTGGTTTTTTCCCTTTCCTTTAGAACTTGATGCTTTCTCCAGGAGACAGAACCGAGGTTTGTGATTGCCATCAGCTGGGTGCAGCATTTTCAAACCCAAACCACGTCCTCCAAATCATCCCAGGGAGCGACTGAGACAATTTGTTAATGAGCTGATGTCTGGAGTGGCTCCTCATATTGAGCAGCACCCTAGAGCATGGAAATTTTCTTTATCCCTGGCTGTTAATAAGTTATTATTCCCCCATTACCATCACTATTATTTATTAATGGCTGTTCCAGTGCTTTGGTCATGCTCATCATCCCCATTTCCCAGTAATTCCGGGGTGGTGATGCTGTCCCCTCTCCCTCCTGCAAAGACACACAGAGGTTACTGTGCTGCCAGCCAGGGAAAATCCTGCCTTGGGTCCTGCTGGGGACTGGCATTTCATGGGAGGCACTGCTGGGAACTTGGAGTTGTTCTTTGAATTGCAGAGAGCTGCTGAAAGCTGGGGGTGAATCCCCAGCACTGGCTGGAGCTGCCAGAGCTGTCCCTGGTCCTGCTGGGGAGAAATGGCTCAAGACTTTTACAGGCTCCTGCAGGGAGGGTGGCACTGAAATGGGGAGGGGATGGAGCTTTTATGTGATTCTGTACCTCTGTTCTGGTTTGTGTCGCTCAGGAAGTGTCAGCTCAGCTCCTGCCCCTCTCTGTGGTGGGTCCTGGCAGGTTTTAGGGGAATGCTTCAAGAGCTTGGAGCTGAAGGATGAGGAGCTTTGCTCCAGCCAGCAGGGCTCAGGGCTTGTGGTTCTGACCAGGGAGAGTTCTCCTCTGGCATCTCCTTCCCTGGTGCCTCCAGGGTTCCTCCTCTCCTTCCAGCCCTCCAGGGTTCCTGCTCTCCTTCCAGCCCTCCAGGGTTTCTGCTCTCCTTCCAGCCCCTCCAGGGTTTCTGCTCTCCTTCCCTGGTGCCTCCAGGGTTCCTCCTCTCCTTCCAGCCCTCCAGGGTTCCTCCTCTCCTTCCAGCCCCTCCAGGGTTTCTCCTCTCCTTCCAGTCTCCTTCCAGCCCTCCAGGGTTTCTCCTCTCCTTCCACACTCCAGGGTTTCTCCTCTCCTTCCAGCCCTCCAGGGTTTCTCCTCTCCTTCCACAGCCCTCCAGGGTTTCTCCTCTCTTTCCAGTCTCTTTCCAGCCCTCCAGGGTTTCTCCTCTCCTTCCACAACCCTCCAGGGTTTCTCCTCTCCTTCCAGCCCTGCAGGATTTCTCCTCTCCTTCCAGCAGAGAGCATTGCAGCAGTGCTGTTCAGCTCTGCTCTCCTTGTTTTGCTCAGTGTGCTGTTGTTGGTTTTATTTTTTATTATTATTTTTTTAAAATTTTCAGTGGCTTTCTTTCAGGGCAATATTCACCAGAATGTTCACAGAAGGAGCAATGGGACTGCCCTGCCCATGAGATGTGCCAGCTGCAGCTGGGATGGGATGAGCAGGAGCCTCACACAGGCAGAGCCTCTCTGATTCCAGCTGTGGAATTGTTTCTCACAGAGCATTGAGGGCTGTGCCCAGCTGGGAAGGGGATGGGGAAGGGGCAGGGTGTGGGGGCTGCTCCCAGGAACCCCCCTGCCTCCAGTGAGTGCTGATGGACAGCTGCCAAATCAAATCCTGTCCCAAATGTGGTGAGTTCCTATTTCCATGTATGAAAATTCCCCACTCTTGTGCCTTCTGCTGGAAATTCCCTCAGTAACTCAAAGCTTTTGGTCAAACTCTGGAGTTTCCACATAAACAGAGCTCGGGGGGGCAATCCCCTCCTGCCCAGCCTTGGATGCCATCACTGCCTTTCCAACCAGAAATATTTGTTTAAATAGTTTGATTTGTCTCTGCTGACTCACAGCTTAATGGCATTTTCAATCTGTTTGTCTCAGTGCCTTGTTCCAGGCTCTGGGTGTTCCCTGGGCCAAACTCCAGCATCTCCCAGGTGAGGGCAAGGAGAAGAACCCACCCTGCAGGAGGGGAAAGGAGCAGAGATGGTTCATGCTCTGCAGCAACCTTCCCAAGCCAGGAGAGCTCCCAGGATTGTTCCACTTGACTGCACTGATTTTTTTATGGAGGGGAGAAAACCCAAGTTCTTCTTGATGTACTGTGTTATTTTTTTAATAGCTCAACAGTCACTGGATCTTTGCAGCGTTCAAGACCTTGTGAATTTTTAAAAAGACCCAACTGAGAACAGAATGAGAACATGTTTGTACCTGGGAGGATCTTCCATGGCTTTTCTGCCTGTTGTGTGAGCTGTACCCACACCAGGCAACTCCAAGGGCTCTCCTTTCCCTGAGACAGCTCCCAATATTTCTGCCTTACATTAGCATTCTTCAGTGAGAACATTTTCTCTTTTCAGCAGTCTTTCTGATGTGGTTTTTTTTTTTTGTTCCCTTCTGGTCCATTTTGTGAGAAAATTGAAGCACATTTCAGGACAGGTTGTTTTGACAGAAGGGAAATCACCCTTTTCTTGCCTGGTGGAAGCAGCACTGTCCAAATTGGTGAGATTCTTTCCCTCCCAGAGATTTCTGCTCTCCTGGAAGAGAAGCTGGGCAGTCATTCTCTTGCCACATGGCAAATGAGAGTTCTGGTGTTGGATTTTAAAGTGAGAACAGGCTGCAGATGCCTGCACGTTATGGGAAAACAGTTTTGCAAAATCTTCTGCAAACAACTCACTGGGAAAAACTGCCCATGACAAGGGACAGGAACTTTAATCTCATTTTCAGAATTTATAGGGAATCTGTCTGCCTTAACAGGCTTCTTGGAATGCATTGTTTTGTGTGAGAGGGAGGGACTGAGAGCTGCTCTGAAATTTCAGCTTCTCCTGGGGGCTCTGGCTCTTCAGGGGTGCTCATGCTCTGAGCCACGTTCCTGAGCTGGGATTGAGGGTTCTGGCCCCAGGGGATGGGCACAACCCTGATGTGCCAGAGCTCCAGGAGCTCCTGGGCTTTTGGGGTGTCTGGATGATCCCTGTGATTCCAAACCTCCTCCTGTCCTCCCTCCATCAGTAATTTCCTACAGGAAAGAGTAAAGTACTGCACTGATTTTAGGTGAGGTGATTTATTTTTTTTCTCCCCTGAATCTCCCCAAATCTCGTGCCAGACACGGTGCAAGCCCTGTCCCTGCCTCTGTCAGGGTGTGGCTGTGCCAGGTGTGACCCAGAGCTGCTCCTGTGCCCTGCAGGGACCCTCGTGTCCCTCCCCTGGCACTGCCAGCCCTGCAGGCAGGACTGGAGAGTTCTCATTCTTCAGCTATTTAATCCTACAGGCTAGAAACTCCTTGGTATAGCAAAATCCAGGAAAAATACAGCTTTTATGGCCTTTAAATCAAAGATTCCTGACAAGCCAATAATGGGCTAGTGTGCTGTGGTGACAAGGATTTTGCAGTGGCAGCACTGGGAGTTTGTCACTGCTGCTGGCTGGGCAGGGACAGTGCTGGGCTGGGTCCTGCCCTGGGGAATCTCCAGGCAGGATTTGGAGCAGCTCCTTTCCACAAAGGCTTTATCTCTGTGCTGGTGTGGCTGAGGGCTCCTCCTCACCAGGATTAATTGTGGAGTGTTTGGATAAACATTTGCTCTGCAGAGGGAGAAGGGTCAGGATCAGCTCTCCAGGGAGATGTTCTGCTTTAATGGGCTCCCTTGTGTTCCTGAGGCTTCTCAGGGAAAGGCTGTGGATATTCCAGCCTTGATCTTAACAAATCACTTTTTAGTGCTGTTTACAGTGGTATTATCTGGGTGCTGGAAATTCTCTATCTGGGTGCTGGAAATTCTCGATCTGGGTGCTGGAAATTCTCGATCTGGGTGCTGGAAATTGTCTATCTGGGTGCTGGAAATTATCTATATGGAGTGCTCTGCTGGGCTGAGCCCATGGGCCCTCCAGGGAGAAGGTTCCCTTTTCCCAGCACTTTTCAAGTTGTTTTTATCAGCTCTCAAAGAGAACCTTGGTGAAAATCTCCTGCCTTCCCTGGCTGGGAAGCAAACAAACACATTTAGATCAGCTGCTGAGGAGGGTGAAAGGAGAGGATGCACAATTTGCATTTTGGCCCAGGTTTGGTGTGTGGGAAGGGCCATGTGTGCATGGGAGGAGTGAGAAAGTTCCTCAGCCAGGTGTGTTTGCCAGGCCAACTTTGGAGAGTCTCCCAAGCCAACTTGTTTATCCCACCCATTGTATTTCTATTGCAATGTGCACTGGAGGTGACGTCAGGTATACATCAAGTAAATGGCTCAGGAGAAGGGAAGTGTCAGGCTGCCATAAATTACTGAGAGTTATGGTCCAGTTTATGGGTTCTTCAACTCTTAATACACCTTGCAGCTTTAGCATAGCACTCGAGCTCACAGTGAGACAACACTTGACAGGATTATGTTTATATTTTAAGAAGCCCATTTGCTGCTTTCTTCCTCTCCTACTTCAGTTTTTGTCTTGGAAACAAATGATTATGGATCTTGGGCTTCCTTGTCACTGTCTGAAGTGCCCCCTCAGGTCCCTTTTTTTTTTGTCTTCCCTATTTTGCTGCACATTTAGGAGAACCTGGTCCAGAAGATGAAGTGTGGGGCTTTGTGGATGCTGGAGCTGGGCTTTGCCTCTCCCCTGTACCTGCAGGGTCAGAGTGTGGAAGGAAGGCATGGAACAACTCAGAGCTGAGTTAAATCTGTGTCCCATGGCATCTCTGAGGTAAATATAAATATCTGAATGGCTTCATGATACATTCCAAACCAGATGTCTATAGATATATTTATTTTTTGTGTATGTATAGATTGAGGGGGTGTTGTGCCCCTGTTCTGCCCCTTCCAGCTGTGCTGGGAGCAGCACAGAGCCTGTCCCAGGTGATCCCTTCAGTGCTGAGCCTGGGGCAGGGATGGATCCCAGCCCAGCTCTCCTGACAGGCACACATTTGGCACTCTGCTCTCATGGCAGCTCCAGCTTCATCTCCCTGTGCTTTCAGCCACTTCTGACTCACTGGAACATCCTGAACAGCAGCAGAACCGACTGGGAAAGGACACAACCCAAGGGCTGTGCGTGGTTATTTACCTTATTTACCCACTGTGTGCTGAACAAATTCAATTTTCCTCGTGTTCCTGCAGCTCCTTGTCCCTGGCCCAGGTGAGAGAGGGCAGAGCTGGGGTGAGGTGTGCTGAGAAATGTGCTGGGGGAGTCCTGGGGACACAACTGAGCAGCTGGTGAGAGCAGGTCTGCCCTGGTAGATGTGCCAGAGCCAGCAAAGCCTCTTTGCTGCTGAATTCTGTTCTGTGGAGCTCTGCTCCTCGCTGCCAAGAAATGCAGGCCATTTTTACAGAAACAGTTTGGAGCCATAACAATATCCTGCAGAAACAGCAGGCTCTTGGGGGGTAGAGAGAAAACAACATTTAAAATTTAAAAAGGAATTGTATTCAAACAAAACAGTTTATGGTTTTCACATTCATTTTTAACAGAGCAAAAGAAGAACCCCATGAACTCACCTTTCTGTGTATTCCTGTAAATTAGAACTCCCTGTGCCTTGTTTATTTGCAATTCTCCCCACAGTTTTGCAGGGTACATCAGCTTGGATGAAACAAGAACCAGCCTCGTTCCTGCCAATCCGTCAGGGACCTGGGGCTGATAAAACTGAGCTGGATCCTGCAGGGTGGGCACAGGTGAGAGGCAGAATTTTGGGATCCTGCAGGGTTGGGCATAGCTCAGAGGCAGAATTTTGGGATCCTGCAGGGTGGGCATAGCTCAGAGGCAGAATTTTGGGGTCCTGCAGGATGGGCACAGCTCAGAGGCAGAACTTTGGGTCCTGCTGTGCAGCCCAGCTGGGCTAGCTTAGCTCTGGTTTGGAACAGACCTGAATGTGCCCTCACACACCAGGGCTGCTCCCAATTCCCTGCCAGGACAATCCTGGGGGTGCTGAGAAGGATTTGGGAGGGAGGAGCTGCCGCTGCAGGGCTGGTTGGGGTCAGACCCTGCTGGGACAGCCCCAGAGAGGAGCCAGACCCTGCCCCAGGCTCTGGGGCTGCTGCAGCTGAGCCGCCCCAGGTGAAGGATCAGGGCAGGGGTGCCTCAGGATCTGCCCCTTGCACAGCTCCTGGTCCTTCCCAGCCCTGCCCTGAGGGTTCTGAGGGTCAGGGGCTGGCCCTGCCATGCCCTCAGTCCCCTTACCCTCAGAATCTGTAAATTATCTGCAATCAATTACCCAGAAATATTTTTATTATATGAAATACAATATTTCTGCAATGGGCTGGTACAAATGTTCATCATTCTCATGGTTGGTCTGGTTTGATGGACTTGGTGCCGTGGTTATAGGACATCATGTGTGGCCCCAGAGCTGGGAAATGTCAGGAATGGGAATTCCCAAATCAGATGTTTGGCTTGCTGTGTCTTTGAAGAGAAAGTGGCCAAGGTGTGGTAGCAGCGTGCTGCTGTGGGTTACACACGGGGACTGCAGCTCCCTGCTCCCAGCCCAGGATTCTGAGCAGAGAATTCCTGATCTGTCAGGCTGGCTGGTGACCTTTGCCAGGCCAGGGGTGAGGGATGCTGCCAGATCCCAAATGCAGGGATCCAGGAGTGGGTTTGTACAAGGGATGAGCAGGGAATGTGCTGAAGGTTTCAGTGCAGCTGGGTGCTTTCTGCACTTTTTTTTTTCTGTCACTTTTATCACTGAAAAAAATCAAGCCCTGTGAGGGAAAAGAGGCTGAGGAGGGCAGTGTGGAATGTGTCCATTTAATGCCTGGCACAGCACATCAGGGCTATTGGGGATGTTCTCCTGGGAATGGAGATTACCTGGGTGAGACAGGCAGGAGCTGCTCCCTCAGCCCCGAGTTTGAGGGAGGAGCTGAGCCCTTCCCAGCTCTGCTTTGCTGTTGGGTACAAATAAAAACTGAATTAATAGCAGAGCCTTCCCCAGCAGCTCCCATTTGTGAGGCTGCCTTTGGAAAGTCCACAGTAAATCAGTAATTGGGTGTTGGGAAATGGCAGGGACAAGTTCATATTTGTTATGTAGAGAGACCTCTCCAGGTGCTCCTGTGCTCTGCCATTACTGTAATACATGGTTTATTTTACCAGCTTGTGTATCTCACTGAGAAATGGATCTATCAATTTATGTAGGCATTGTAGTCTTCTTTCCATTCCTGTAATAGCTGCTGTATTTCAGCCATTTATGTACTGCACTAAACTCCTTATTTTTGTTCAGAAAATATTTTTTGCCTTAAAACACAACTGCAGCTGATATAGTTATAGAAATGTTCCATTCTCTGGGAGCTTGCTTGGAGTAAAAAGCTCATTTCAGCATAGGTTTTTGGAGATGTTGCTGAAAGCAATTAAAAAAGCAAACCCTAAAATTCTGTGGAGTTCTGAGTGCCTGCAGTGGGGGTTACAGTGGTTTTTAGCTGTGCCTGGGGTTTTTCTGCTCTAGGGGGTAGAACTGGCTGATTTTCCTGTCTGCCCAGTCTGATACTGGTGGGTCTGAGGTGCCCAAGGCCCTTTGGGGCATTCAGCCCTGCTGCTCCTTAGACTGACCACATTCCTCTCCTTGAATTTTCCCATTTAAATTTTTTCCAGGCCCATCCCAGCACAATTCTGGGACTTGTCTTGTTCCTGAGACAGGCACAGTTGTAGGAAAGTCTGCAGAAACTGAGCTGAAGAGGTACAAAACTAAGGACAAAAGGATTTTGGTGGAAAGTGAGTCCTTAAAGAGAGCCCTGAGAAAAGATGGTCTGCCCAAACTTGGTTTGTTGTCTGTCTAGACTTCACAGCCCTCAGGATGTTTTTGTTTCTGCAGCTCTGAATTATGAATGGCCTTCACTTTTCCTACCTTACAACTCAACAAAAGAGCAGGAGAACAAAGCCCAGCAGGAAAAGTGATCCCGTGGGAATGAGGAGAATTGTGACAATCCACCAGGACACTTCATTCTGTGCTGGGTGATGTGTCAGGGGACACAGAGCTGGTGCAGGCAGTGAATCCAGGCTGTCCTGATCCCTCTGTGTGCATCCCTTCCCTCCCAGCACACCTGGGCAGGTGTCCCAGTCCCACAGAGCCAGTGCCAGTCTGGGGAACATCCCTGCTGTGCCTGCATGGCCATGGAGCTCCTGGAGCTGGGAGTTCCTTATCCCTGAGCTCTGCCTCCATCCCATCCAGTCCACCAGAACATTCTGGAGACAAGGATGTCCCATTCCTTATCCCTGAGCTGTGCCTCCATCCCATCCAGTCCCCCAGAATATTCTGGATGATAAGGATGCCCCATTCCTTATCCCTGGGCTGTGCCTCCATCCAGTCCAGTCCCCCAGAACATTCTGGAGACAAGGATGCCCTGTTCCTTATCCCTGAGCTGTGCCTCCATCCAGTCCAGCACCCCAGGAACATTCTGGATGACAAGGACACCCCTGACAGCCCCAGGGCTCTGCCCATGCCCAGCACTGATGCCCCTGGCTCCTCCCTCCTCCACCAGAGCTGGGACTCCATCCCACAGCACCCCCAGGTTTGTCAGGTCTGATTCACCTCCTGTCTCCTCCTTTAATCTCCCCTGGATGGTTTTGGGGCACAAGATGTGCTTGAGATCAAAGGAAGAGCTCCAGCACACAAAGGCACAGAAACTCGGAGTTCAGCAAGAGGAATGGAATCTTTTATCCCAGCTGGAGCATTTCTCCATTTCTGAGTGAAAATGTGCCCAACCTGTGGCACTTCTCCTGCATCCCAGGCTGTGCCTCAGTCCAGCAGCATCCCTGAGCTGGCCAGGCTGCTGCAGCATCAGGACCCAGCCCTGGGGCCACTCTGGGCTTGGCTGCAGGAATGTGAGATCTGGGTTACTGCAGGAATGGGAAATCAGGGGATCTCTGGAGAGGCTGCAGCTCCATCCCATGAGCAGGGCTGTGCTGGCAGAGCCCTCCCCTCCATGGGGCTCCATGCCTTGCCCTGCTGCAATCCTGTAATTCTCTGTAATTCTGTAATTCTCTGTAATTCTGTCTGCAGTTGCTGCTGCTCCTTCCCTTCTGGACACACCCAGAGTTTCTGGGATGCTCTGCTCACCACACTTGGTGGTTTGGGGTTTTCCCCCTTTCCCAGTAATCCCAGTAAATCCCTGGGATTGTCTTTTGTCTCATTTAGCTGTTCAAAAAGGAACTGTGGTCCTTGGGAAGTGGGGAATGTGGAGCTGTTGGTGTTAGAACTGGTTTTGTTGGTGTTAAAGCTGGAGATGAATGCCAGTGTCCCCCAGGAGCTGTGTCCCAGCACAACTGTCCAAAAAAAAAAAACCCCAAACCAAACCTGGGCCGGCAGGAGATGGGGAGGTTTGGAACAGTCACTGTGGCACCAAGGGCTCAGGATTTACCTGGAATTCCAGGTGTGCCAAAGCCAGGGACGTGGAGCAGTCTCACCCCAATATTTATCCAGAGGAATGGATTCCTTCAGGAATGTCTGCACATCCAATCTGCCTGGCAGCATTTCAGAGCTGAGGTTCCAAAAGCTTCAAAACCTGTTCATAAATAGTGTGTTTTTTCTATAAATGTAACCATATTTTTTTCTTTGTAATTAGGGGATGTTCACAAGGCCATGCACAAACCAAGTATGAAAGTTGTGGCTATTCCAAATGAAAATACAGGGAGCTGTTTTCTGTGTGCTGGAAAGTTCCTGCTCGCTCTCCATGGAGGATTTTGGCTGCTGTGCTGCAGAGTAAGTGGAGCTGCTCTGCCAGTTCATTCCAACTTTTAGCATGGCAATGAAAAAAAAATGTTTTGAGTGATAACATTCTCTGATGGGGTCTTTACTTCCTTTGTGTTGTTAACCAAAATTAAAATCTGCATTTTTGCATCAGCAAAGCCTCCACAGGTAAAACTTTAATGCACAACATATGGAATATGTATTTTAATAATTCAGTGTAATTGTGATGGAAAAGGAATCATTGGTGCTGGTATTTGAGCCTTAATGAATATTGTGGTGCCTTTAATCACCTTGATCTCTTTGGCATTTCAGCAGAGCTGGGTCTACAAGAGGTGATTGTAATATTTTAATATTGCTATCAAATATTCATGAAGCAATAGTTAGTTCTTCATATTGCAACTTTGATGTTGTTTTAGTAGTTACTGCATTGTTCTGGAGATGGTTGGACTCATTATCTTGAAGGTCTTGATAATTCCATGGTTTCTGCCACCTTCCACAGCATTGCCCTGATCCCTTCACCCACTTCTAACAGTCCCACTGCCCTCTGTGAGTGAATTTATTTTTGTGTGGGGTCAAAGAGCAATCAAACACATCCTAAATAGTGAACAATTACTCTATAGTCATGGTTAAATATAATAAATTTAATATCTAGTTGTTTTATTCTCAGTTCTTTATGGCTCATGAAACAAATGTGGCTCAAAAAACCTCAAACACTTGGCATAAAAATAAATATATTTCACTGGTTAAACAACAATGAAATTATAATTTGGTTCTTTTGGACTTTTTTGCTGTACACAGGTGTAAAATGAGGAGCTCCTCAGTTTGCATTGATAGCTCTCCCTTTGTCTCTTGGCTTCTGAGATGATTTTGTTATTCAGGAGGGCTCCAATCAGTTCCTGATTTTACTGTCAGCCTGAAAAGAACACATCTGAACTTCAAAAAAAAAAAAAGAGTCGAGGGTGGAAAAAGAAGAAATAGATTCAAAAATAGATTCCTGCAGAGAGGATAATCAGGAGTAATTTTCTTTGTGCAGAAATACTGCAAAACAAACTCTGCTTGTTCTGAGGCAAGGGAAATATTGGGAGATCACTCTCTAGTGGTGGCAGCCAAATAGGTTCTGAAAGTGCAGCGAGTCCACAGCAATTTTCCATCTAATTCTGCGTTTTCCTCATAACAATTTTGTTTGTTCTGCCCTGCTCTCAGTCTGGCTGCAGGGCTCTGGGGAGCAGCTCTCCCTTCCCCAGCACTGGGGCTGAGGTGCTGGAGGGGAAGGGAGGCTCCAGGGGAGGTTCTGATCCTCAGAGCCAGCTCTGCTCCTGGGCTGAGCTCCTGGAGGGGATCTGACACCCCTGGGCTGGGCTGGGGATCTCAGAACACCAGGGGGATGCTCTCAGAACACCAGGGGGAGATGCTCTCAGAACACCAGGGGGATGCTCTCACAACATCAGGGAGATGCTCTCAGAACATCAGGGGGAGATGCTCTCAGAACATCAGGGGGATGCTCAGAACACCAGGGGGATGCTCTCAGAACATCAGGGGGAGATGCTCTCAGAACACCAGGGGGATGCTCTGACCCTTGGCTTTGAGCCCTTGCTCTGTGATTTCAGTTTGTTCCCTCGCTGTTACTGATTGATAACAAGATTTTCCATTGTAGGGTGGTGGGAGATGCTGCTGGTGGGGCCCTGAGCTGGCTCTGGAGGTTGTGCTGGGTTTGCTGTCACTCTGGGGGGGTCAAGGCTCCATCCCCTCCAAAGTGACATTTGGGGGTTCCTGATTGGAAGCACTGCAGTGATCCTCAGCCCATTGTGATTTGAGTTATATCTGCTGTGCCAGGCTGTCCTTGGTGGGCTCTCATTTATTTGGCCTGGGAATTCTGCCTGGGTGGAGAATGGGAGCCAGTGCTGGTCACTGAGTGAGGCTGAGAAAAGAGAATTTCTGATATAGCTAACACTGCTCATGGACATTGCAGGAAACCATCAAGAATTCCCAGGGCAAGGAGAAATCTGAGAGATCTCTGGCCACAGTCAGCCTGGCATGCCACAAGACTTGGAGCTAGAAGAGAGAACCTGTTTCCTAAGCACAGAAGGATTTTTTTTCTTCCCCAGGTATGAATTCTGAATTTAAATTCTCATATTTAAACCAGGTTAGTCCTGGACCAATTTAGTCTGGGAGGAGATTTAGATTGAACTGAAAGTTATTGCATTCATCAAACCAGCTCCAGCAGAGTTGTTCTTAAAGGCACCAAATGTCATTTTCAGAAGGGTTTTTCTAATCATATCAACAGGATAAATGCATGGGCACTTCTCAAAGTACCAGTGGGAACTTGAGGAGACATTTAAGGTGTGTGGAGCATGGATAGCTGTTTTTATCATCAATACTGGATTTCACAGCACAGGAGAGTCTGGCACTGCTCATTTGTCACAATGTCACATTCCTGCTGTACCCGGAATATTGAGGGTTGGTGCCAGTGTCATTGTGGGCACGTCAGTTTTTGCAGCCTCATTTCAGATTCCCTTTGTCCAGTGCCTGCCAGTGGAACATCTGCTGCTCATATGGAATGGTTTAGTCACTTAATCACCCTGCAGCATTGATCTGTCCATAACCTTTTTCAGAGTAAAGATTTCATGTCATTCTCTGAGGCTGTAGCAGATTCCTCCAGTCTGCTCTTGCTGTGCCTCAGCTAAGCTGTTAACACATTTTTATCTTTTGAGAGTACTTTTTGAATAAGGCAAGCAAAGAAATCTTTTATCTCAGTTGTCTTAACCAGTGTTTAACTTGCTGTTGAATATTTCAATAAAAAGGAGTCAAATATTATGCTGAGGACACGGGTCTGCTTTTAAGACCTAACAGTGAGTAAAGCAGGATGGTCAAACACAGAGAGGAGGTGAAGGAAGAACACTGCCATTCCCCTCCTTCCCCTGGATCAGCTTTGGGATCAGGGCAGTGCCCAGCACTGGAACAAAAGGGTTTTGTGGAAAGCTCCAGTTAATCCCTGGGACCTGGGGCACACTCCTGAGGCTCTGCAGGGAGAATCACCTGCATTCATCTCTGTCTCTGAGCGAGGTTGGGATGGCAGAATTGCTCTGCTGCCCTGGAATTGAGTTTACTTGACAGCCAGAGTTGCATTGTTATTGGCTGAATGCCATTAATTTTGATGTGACATATTTCTTGCTAATGGGAACATTCATATTATCAGTATTTTCAAAAGGCAGCAGGAAGGAGAAAAGCTCTGCCACAACACCATCAATATTTCCAGGGCAGGCAGTGCAGGAGGGAGCACTGCCTCCTGGAGCTTTGCCTTTATTGATTGCTGGAGGTCTTAAAACATTTTCACCTCTTTTCTGCCACTTTTTCCCTTCAGAGGCTGCAAATGCATATGAAGGGGAGAATTAACATAAATAGGTTTAAAAAATGGCAAAGCAACGTATTTCTGTGAGAAATCCTGAAATCCCAGTGCTAGGAACTGGTGATAGGAACACTGGGTGCTAGGAACAGCTCAAAAGGGAACTGGAGTTTAAAGCAGACTAAGGAATGACTGGAAACAGGAATTATTTGTATTGGGTTGAAATCCTGCTTTTCCTTGATCCTTGTGTGCTGGGAAGCTTTGAGTAACAGAGTAGTAAAGGAGTAAAGAGGCAAAATGAAGGAGCAAGGTGACTTTGGGGCAGTGTGAGAGCTTCAGGGAAGTGCTGTGTTTTAGACACCTAGGAATCCTAAGTGGTTAGGAGACTGATTTTTTTTTTTAAATGTTTTTATTGTTTTTTCTCTAATTGGATAATTTGTGTTAGCTTATTTATGGATTAATAATATTAGAAAATAAATGAACAGACTTTCTCTGCCCAGTACATTTTAATTTTGCAAGTACTGCCAAAGCTCCAAATTTAGGCTGACTTGAGACCCAAGTTCTCTGAAATAAGCCACAACCAAAAGTGATCAGGATCCAGCCAGTCCCACAGAAATGCCTCCCCTGGGCTCATTTCAGAGCTGAAGGAGGGAATAATTCAGCTGTGGCTGAGTTTGCTCAGAGATCTGAGTTATTCCAGCCTGTTATTTCTGCCTCAGCTTTTCAGGGTTGCAGTTACTTTATGCACATTTATTGCAGGGGTGCACACCTGGGATGCTGAGCCCCAATCTCAGCAGTGTGGGAGCTCTCCCTGCCCTGGAATGAAAGGCTTTGGAATCAGCACACTCCATGCCATGCTGCTGGACAGGATTGGTGGTTTATAGAAGTAAAAGCCATTTCTCAGCAGAGCTGAAGCTCATGTGTGACACCAGAAGTTCTGCTTTGTAATTTGCTTTAGAATGAGGTTTTCTGGTAAACAGCAGCAGATGTAAAGGTGTAGAACTAAAGGCCCTTCAGGTGGGCACTCCAGAGGTGTCAGGATCCATCAGGCAGGTCTGGAAGATTCTGGAGAAGCCCCCAGGCCCTGCAGGAGATCAGCCCCCACAGGCTGGGGGTCTGCCCTGGCTGCCTCTGCTCAGGTCCTGCCTTGAGCTAGGGATATTTAAATTCTCTATCAAATTTAGTTCCACAGAGATGATGATATTGTGTGGCTTGAAGCTCCTTTATAAGAAGAGAAAATAGTGAAATATTCAGGGGTGACCTTCAGCAGTTCAGCCACAAATGTGTTTAAAATGGCCAGACCCCAGTGAAGCAGGGCCAGCGCTTTCCAAACCTCATCTGATTATCCCCTAACCTTTGGCAGCCCCTGCTCTGGTATGAAAACATTTCAGATATTCAGCTTTTCATCATGCACTGCCTCAGCTGGCCAGGACAGAACTGAGTGGATTCTCATGGGAAACAGAGTTCAAATGCACACAGGACGTGGCAGGTGTGGGGATGGGGTGTGGGGCTGCACCTTCCCCTCCCTGCTCCTGGGGTTCATCTGCCTTGCTTTATTAAACCTTTAAAACCTGTTAAACCTGGCTTTGGGATTCCAGCACTCCTGGGACCTTCCCTACAAATCTGGGTGTTGGAAAGCCTTGGAAGGATTATAATTTATCCTTTCATTTTTTTAATCCAGTGACAGCTAAGTTTGTTTTCATTAAATAACATGATTCTCTGAAGTGCCTGGGAATATTATTTTTGAGACTGCAGGTTAATTATTGAAAATTTCAAAAAGGAACTATTAAGCTAATTATTAAATTAGAGTTGATTATTGGCCCCGGAGAGATAATTACCAAGGCCTGAGGCAATTTGTCTTCTGTTTGAAATAGATTTTCCCTTGATTAAGTTGTATTTGTCACTTAGTCCCATGGTTGTTACTGCAAAGGACTTTATTATTCTGCAAAGTAGAAAACACTTCTCTGAAGTCGACCCCAAATATTTGGGCAACTTTAGAGCTGAATTCCATGCAAGGGCACGCCTGCATTGGGGAATAATCTGTCCTTGCTCCCCTCAAAGGCAAACTGCTTCTGTGTGAGTAGGATTTCTACTCACAGCAACAAAAAAGAGCAATTTGTAGATGTAAAAAAGCATAAAATGTGATTTTGCTCCAGGAACCCACAGGTAATACTGAGCATTAAATGCACATCTTGTAGTGCAATCAAATGATTGTAGTGAGACAAAAACTGCAATAGCAAAGGACAAGAAAAGTGATGTTTGCTCTGAGGCAGTGTGAAATTCTGAGTAAAAAAAAAAAAGGCTGAACACATTTTAACCCTTCAACCCACAAAGTGAGAATCCCAGTCCATTAAAGGGAATTGGCTGCATCATTCTGGGCTGTGTGTTGGTTAGACTGTGGCAGCTAAACACAAGGGCTCCGGGAATGTTTGTGCTTAAACCTGAGTTTAAATCACTTGTGAAACAGCTTTACTGGGTGTTGGAGCCATAAATCTCCATTTAATTGCTGTGGCAATGATGGAGCAGCACTTGGGAGTGCAGTGGTTCCAGGAGGGCAGAGCCTGGGGGTACCTGGCAGGTTTTCTGAGCTGTGGCAGCCCCTGGGTTCTTGAGGAGCACTACAGAGGACAGTGAGGGCGTTTTCTCTTTGATAATTCTCCAGCAAGGTGAACGTGTACCCATGTTTTCCTCAAAGATGAGTTTTTCAGTGCATACAGCACAGAGAGGATGAATGTTCTCTGCTTCCTTTCCTGAAAGAATCAGCTTGACAGCAGAATCCTGATTCTTGTGCTCAGTCACTTTTCATCCTGCAATTCAAAGAGCATTATTCATAACCCCCTTCTGGAAATTCACCAAAAAATGCTTCATTTTTCTCCTCAGCTTCATTTATCTTGCTGTATGTACAGAAAGAGGGAGGATGCTCAGTGTTCATTGTGTCCTGTCCCCCCATCCCTCCCCAAACATTCCCTCTGGGATGTGTAACAAATGCTGTTTGAGCTCACATTGAGCAGTCCAGGTCTCTCTCCATGGACAGCATTTGTGAGCAAGTGCTGCAGTGGAGAAATTCCTGCCAAGAAGGCTTAGATGGACAGGTTAGAGAAAAAATGGAAAATATTTTACTAAAGAAGGCAAAATGTTGTTTGTGAGCATTCTGGTCTGACTTTACCTTCCTGTGCTGGCAGGGAGCAGCATTCCTGCCACCAGGAGCAAGAGGAGAAGGCTTCAGGCTGTGCCAGGGAGCTCAGGTTGGACATCAGGAATTTCCCCATGGAAAGGGTGCTCAGGTTTGGGAATGTCCAAGGAGGTGGAACTCATTTCAAGGGACAAGGTGGGGATTGGGCACAGTGGGACTCGATGGGCTGGGAGGGCTTTTCCAACCTCAATTCTGGGATGCTGGGATTTGTAAACTTTAAAAATCCTGCTGGAGCTAACCTTCCATTCAAGGTTTGGCAGTGAGAGCAACGTGCCCTTGACTGCTCTGTGTCTGAGTTGTGGTAAATTCACTTTGTTTTCTGTGTGATGACAATACCAACCCCCTTTTCCATGATTTTCCAGGCATGGATTAGGGACTCTCAGCTCATGTGGAGCACAGCTTTCCTGACCTCTGCATTTCCTGCTGAGCTGCTCCTCCTCTCCAAGGCAATTCCACCCTTGGCATTGCCACAGACAGCGAGCAGGCTTCAGCTTATTAAACCTCCCCCAGCTGTGGGAGGGAGGCAAATATTTATTGTCTCGTTTCATGGCTAAGGCAGCACGAGCTCAGACAACATGATGATAAATGATGAGCAAACCTGCCACGGAGCCCGGCCAAAATCCGGCCAAGCCACGGAGCTGGCCAGGCTCCCACTGAGCCCCAACTGTGCAGAATCAGAGCTCTGCCAAGAGCTGCTTCTCCTCAAGACATTCTCCTTAGGTGTCCTAAGGCCTCCCTGCATGGGTCCCAAATAAGATTTGTAGAACAAAATAACCATTTTTTTTGTAATTTGCAGGCTTTGAAAACTTGGTGTCGATGTTTTGTCCTTCGCTACTTCATTCTGTTTTCATAAGGATTGAATATCTTGGATGTTCCTAGATGTGAGTACACCTGATAAAGTCTGAATTGGTCCCTAGAGGAGGAATTTGCTGCTCTGTGAGGCTGGGCACAGCAGGAGCTGTTTGTCCTGTGTGCCAGGCTCCCAGGGCAGCAGGGGCAGAGCAGGTGGGAGTGCTGGATTTTCCCTCTCAGGGTGATTGGCAGCAGTGCTGCTGTTAATAACACTGCCCTGCAGAAGAGCAGAGCTTTGTTCAGCAGCAGCTCTGGCCCCAGGCAGTGCTGTGGCCCCAGGGACACTTTGTGCTTTCCTGGGGAGAGACCAGAGCCCGAATTGCTGCGAGCTGCCGTGGCTGGAGCTGCGGGAATGGGCTCCGAGCTCCGGCTGCCAGCTCCTGAGAAATAACAACAGAGCAGCCAGGCTGGGGAAACAAATAGGATATTATAGAGTTTATTCCTGTGCTGCTTCCACCCCATTTGTCAGCATTTCATCCCACCTGCTGCTGGAAAGGATTCTGCTGCTCCGAGATGCCTGCGAGGCGTTGTTGGCATCTCGTACTACACGAGAATATCAATATCTGCTTTGAATAACCTCGATGTATTTTAAACAAGACATTTCCAAATGGTTGCTCTGTAGCTGTGCGTGAGCTCTGTGGAGCTCCAATTAAGAGTCTGTCAGCATTTGCAATGTGATCCATTCTGAAAATTTATTCTGAGTAGAAATTTGGCATGTAATAACCCAGACCTGGAATTCTTTTCTCCTTCCTTTCCTGTCTCACTGGTTTTTGTCCTCTTCTCTGTTGGAAAACAACATCTGATGCTGTAAGTGCTAAATAATGGAGATAAAAAATTGCTCTGCATGAGAGGCCAGAGCAAGGCAAAGGAAGGGCTGTTCCAGGGGTGATCACAGCTCTGACTCTGTGCAGCGAGGCAGAATGGAAAGGTGGTGTTTGAATAGAAAGAAGTGACAAATAATGGCTTTAAGAAGAAGGAGGGTAGATGTAGGTGGGATTTTTGGGAAGAATTTTTTCCCTGGGAGGGTGGGCAGGCCCTGGCACAGGTGCCCAGAGCTGCCCCTGGATCCCTGGCAGTGCCCAAGGCCAGGTTGGACACTGGGGATGGAGCAGTGGGACAGTGGGAGGTGTCCCCATGGCAGGGGTGGCTCTGGGGGGGATTTAGGTCCCTCCCAACCCAAGGCAGTGTGTGATTGCAGGTTTCTCAGTCAGCAGGTAACAGCTGGAGCTGCTGCAGCAGAGGTGATGCAGGATTTCTCCTGCAGTGATCAGAGTGGGGTGGTGGCAGTGGGACAGACAGGAGGGGATGTCACTCGGTGAGGTGCAGCTGGAGTTGGATTCCCAGCCCTATCAGGGCTGTGCTGCTGCCCCTGGGGGAGCTGAGTGCTGGGCTTCATCCCAGCTCTGCACTAAGCTCTGAACTCCTGTTGAAAACCTAAAAACTGGAGCTGCTCTCACTCCAAGTTGTGAATTTGTCCTTCAGGGTGCCCACATGATGCTTCCCTGGGGCTGTCTGGCTGCAGAGGAGGTTGGATGCCAATGCCAGCATTTTTTTGATGTTTGAATGGCCTCCAATCTGCTTTGTGTGGAGACTCTGCTCCCTTCCAGCTCGTGCTTTGCCAAGTCCATTATCCACCTTGGATGGCAGTTTGCAAACTGCAGCCACCCATTATCCCAAGATGCTGCTGATGGATTTTTCCAGGGTCTCCTCACTGCTGAGCACTCACTGAACATCTGCAAGCAGCAGGAGGGGCTGGCACAGTGTGTTCCTCTGGCAGATGACATCTGTAACCCTGGCACATCTGACTGGCACAGGAGAGCTGTGCTGAGCTCCTGGGCACCATCCAGAGAGGGGAGCTGGGAGGTAACACCTCAAATTCAGCCAGGGTGCCACAAGCAGAAAGGAAATCCTGGAGAGAGCTGGCCTGCAGCAACGTAGGATCAACATAAGATCAATGAGGTTTTTCTCCAGCAGCAGTGAAAGGAAAGGTGTTGGAGGGAGGAGTGCAGACGCACGTGGAGCTGCTGCACTGGGTCTGCTCGTGGCCTCCAGTGCATCTGCAGTAAATATTTGATCTGTGGTGTTGGAGGAGTGCTGTGAATCTTATTATGCACCTCAGAACCGAGCTCAGCTCTGAAATTTGCGGTGAAGAGTCCCTGATTTCCTCCACATTCGAAAATTAATTTGATTGCCTGCTGTGCTTTTAGATGTGCTAGATCTCTGTGGCTGTGGGAATAATTCTGTAACAGAGAATGGAATGGGCATGAAATGGGAAACTTGTGTTGGAAAAACCCAGTGCACTCCTTTACAGCCCCAATTCCTGTTTGCTGCAGTCATGGGTGCATGAGGCCAATGGACCCTGACCTCAGTAAAGACCAGGGCTGGTGGTGGCTGCTTTGAACTTATAATTTAAATTATAATTGGCATTTCTTATCAAAATTATAACTGCTGTGGATGGGTGTCATATGCAGGGTTTTTCAGGCATTCTTTAAAATATTTGAAGTCTCTCTTGTTGACAGAATGGAAGGGGCTGTGACCTTTGGAGAATATCCTGGGATGTGCAAGGGGTGCCCAGCATTTTGTGCCTGGCTGGTTTGGAGAGCTGTGGTTTTTGGTTGTTGACAGGGAATGCTTTGCCCCACCAAAGAACAGGTTCAGGAAGGTGTTCAGGCCAGGCAGCTCCTCATTTCTGTGGTTCTCAATCTCAAAATGCTGACAGAATCAGCTCTGTGCTCACTGGGCTGCCCAAGGGCTGGGGGTTCCTCCTGCTGGATTCTGCTGCTGCCCAGATGTTCTGGGTGCTCACTGCCCTGCTCCCAAATTGGCTTTGTGAGCTGGGAAATGATGATTCCTTTGTGTTTTCCTTCCTGCCATCCTTGGTATGGTGTTTTACTCTGTGAGCTAAAGGGAATCAGGAATCTGCTGTCTGCCAAGGCTGAAAATCCAGTTTAACTTTCACTCCCTCAAGGTAACGTCATCACTTTTAGAGATGTGTTTTATCCGAGGGAGCTCTGGATCCTGTGGCTGTGTTCTCTGAGGTTTGTCATGCTGAAAGCTGCCATGGCACCACATCCATGTGGTCCACCAGGGACAATTCCCCTCCTGTGCTCCTGGGAGCAGCAGGGCAGGTACAATGATGGCACAACCCAGAGCCAGGCTGATCTTGGTGCTCTTTTACTCTGCAATTCTTATAAAACCAAAAATCCCCATAAAATGACTTCTAGTCATTTCTCTGTGGGGAAAATGCAGAGCAGCAGTTGGTCACAGAGCTGAGTTAAATATCATGGATTTTGCAGAGAAGACAATGAGATTTTAATGTTGTTTCCTGGTTATTTTTGTGATTTAGGTTTCAGAGCGAATAAAGGAAAATTGTGGAGGAAGATAAGGATGCAGACCTCCAAGGATGTGGTAAACATCTAGAAGAATTTATTGTATCTAATGACTTGAAAATTATTTCATGCACTAAAAAGGCAAAGGAAAAACAAGTTAGAGACAAAGGCAATAGAGCATTTGCTACAGAAATCTGTGTGTGATGTAGCTACAGGCACAACTTTCGATGGCTTTAAGGTAGGGAAAGAATTTACTGGAGTTTTTAATCCTATGTAACCTCCTGCCTCTGAGCTTGGCACTATTTAAAAAGTCCAAAATTTTATGTTGTTAAAAAAATTGTGTGTCCATCACAAATATATTTACAGGCATGCTTGGCTTCCCTTTTCCCTTTTTAACTCTCAGGGCACTGAGGGAAAGTTTTTGTCCCTTGCAAAGTTAGATACAGGTTGTGTAAGTAGAAGGAAAATGGGAAAACAAATCAACCTCAGGCTCTCATCACAGTGAGGATGCTCAGAAATGAAACAGCTCTCAGCCCTTGTGCTCCTCTGGAGCCAGGGATGCTGAGTGGTGTCCTTGTCCCTTGGAAGGCTGGGCAGGGGGTGGCCTGGCAGAAATGTGGCCCAAACAGCTCCTTGTGAAAAACGAGGTTTGCTTTCCTGGGAGGTTTTAAAAGGTTTAATAAGAGACAAACAATAAAGCTAAAGGTTATAATGGCAGGAGCTTGGCATTCAGCAAAGAGCACAACTGGTGCTTTGGAGACACCCCTTAAATCCATCAGCCCCTTGTATATTCATGGACCTGTCATGCAATTTCAAACTTTTCTACAAACATTTTCCATGTTCCAGGAACTGTTTTAAACGACCACTTGTTGAATCTGCCTTTTTAGAGTATGTGTGTTTCTTGGCTGTGGTTTTAATTTATTTTCCTTATCAGTGTTAATCTGGGCTGTGGTTTTTAATTCCTACAGACAGTGCAGGTGGGTAGCTGGTGTTATCAGTAGCAGTGTGTTCACTGGGGGCCATCCAACCAAGCAGGCACTTCACTCACTACAGACACTTTATGTTACTCCTAAAAAAAATTGTATATTAAAAACCATTTCAACACCACACACAGAAAATTATTAAAAACCATTTCAACACCACACACAGAAAATTATTAAAAACCATTTCAACACTGCACACAGAGTAGCCACCCTAATATTGTGACTAGTCAATAGAATTACAATTAATTTATAGAATCCTACCTAAACTTGCTCTCAGTTTAAAGCCATGAAACTTTTCTTTTTTTTCCCTTTCTGATGCCATGTTTCAAAGGATAACCTAAAGCAGCAAAGGTTTTTCATTTGCATTTTGAATGTTTGTGGGAGTGTTTGTTTTCCCAGAATACAGTGTCCCACTGGAAGCAGCACAGTGTCTTGGAAGAACAGAGAAACCCATGTTGAGTGCAGCTAGTCCAAGGAGAAGAGGAAACTGTTGCTTCTGCACAATTCCTTTATTCACTGTACTGAGTTATCCTTCATTGAGAGGCTGCCCAGCATCCCTGGGGGTGTCATGGTATTATCAGCTTCAAGGAGCTATAGAAATAATAGCTTACCTTGCATTTATAGAATGCTTTTCATTTCCAAATGCTTTGCAAACAGCAGTTCCTCTTCTCCTGACATCTGGGATGCAGATAAAGGTTATTGGATCTGTAAAGCAGTGGAGGAAGAAAGAGGGAAACGTTGAGGTTTATTTAATACTAAATATAATGTGCACAATCTGAAATGTGCTGTTATTTCTGAGCTATTCATGTCCAAGATCAGGTTTTGTCACAGTGGAAGGCTGAGATCAATGATGATACAACAGCAGAGTTCCAAAATTGCTCACCTGTCTGTGGAATCATAGGGAATTTCTCCCACCAGTGCAGAAATCCCTTTGAAAAGGGATGTAGCTATTGCAGCAGTTGTTAAAAATGGATGTACAGCCTTCACTTTAGGCACATTCCATTTGGCTGGGAGGTGTACTGGGTCACAGAGCCCTGGAATTGCACAGGTCTGATCAATAAAATGTCTTAAACACTTCCTGAGGGGAGAGAGAACAGAGCTCAGGGCTGGGGTGTCCAATGCCCAGCTACATTTCTGAGCAGCTCCCACAGTGGAGAGAGGAATGTTTCAATCAAGGTAAATTCCAAGATATTACAAATTAATAATGTCCCTATTTTATGAGCTGACTTCTGTGCACTTGGGAATTTGTGTTATGGAAAAGGCACTTTAGTGATACAGGTATTTATGTGTATCTGTGTGGTGAGCTGTAGTGACAGGACAGAGGGGAATGGCCTGAAGCTGATGCAGGCATAGATTTAGATTTTTTGTATTTTCTGTCTCCCTGAGAGTTGGTGACTTTTCCTTGTTTCAGCACAAAAGAGGAGGGCACTGGTTGTTGCTTGCTGTAGGTTCTGTGTGCACTGAACTGAGTGGTGGCTCTATAAAAACCAGGAGTGTTTCTGAGCTAGCAGCAGCTGTGTCTTCTATGGACACTGTTCTATTCTGTGTCTCATTGCCCTGACCCTCATTCTGCAATTAGCAGCCATCAGTAAATATTCTGTGTGATTTCTGTGCTTTGTGCTGGCAGGATGAGTTTTGAGGAGATGTGCAGAGTGCTCAGGTCCCTGGGGATGGTGAGGGGTCCCTGATGTCCCCAGCAGGCCCTGGCTCTTCTCTGCCCCTGACCCAGCAGGATTTGCCAGCCCATCTGCAGGTTTGGAGCCTGCTTCAGCCAAGGTCAGACTGGAGCTCCAGCTCCAAGGAAAACAGGTTGCTGGAGTGGCACAGAGCTCAGGGATGGGCAGGAGAGCCCAGCCCAGCAGGCTCAGCTTTGGGAATGCCTGAGTCTCTATCTCACAGTGTGTTTAACCCACTCTGTCCCACTCTGTTCCCTTCAGCTGACAGCCACAGTATCCATGGGTTCCCTTTGCCAGTGCCCTGATGATTTGAATTACCTCAATAGTCTCAGGAAGCATTTGTTTTCAAAGCCAATATTTGTATTCAGAGCTGTTTATTTGCATTTTTTCCCCCTGAGGCCTGGGATGGGTTTGTCTGTCCCAGAATTCAGCCCAAACCCTCTGTCCTTGTCCTTTGCTGCTCCAATCCTCAGCCCTGGGACCTGCAGCACCCTGGGAGCTGGGAATGAACAAACTCAGCAAGTGCAAGTGGTGTTTGCAAGGTGTTCCCTGCTTTATTTACCTTCTGCAGGGCATTAAATAAATCTGCAATTCTTTGCTGTCAGAAACCTTGTTATTTAAAAGTTAGAGACTGTGACTGCCTGGGGAATAGAGGGCTCCAGGGAGACCTAAAATCCCTTCCAGGAGTTAAAGAGGGCTTAGAAAAAAGAGGGAGAGCAAATTTTTTCAGAGGCAGAGAGTATCAGGAGAAGGGGTTGATTTTAATCTAAAGGAGGGTGAAAGGGAATGTCAGCATTTATCCAAAAAAGCACTTAACTCCTAAGAAATAAAGAGTGGCAGGAAGTTATTTGGGAGCTCAAAGGGAAATCATTATGATTTAAGAGTGAAATTGTTGCTTGTCAGGATTAATTAGTTAATACAATTCCTAAGAAGACTATTACAGATTCCCTTTTCTTAATATTTTCTCTCTGATAGTTCTACATTAATTTTAATGACTATAATGAGAGTATAATGCAGAAAAATAGTTTTTCCAGTGTGATCTGAAGATGTGATGAATATTCAAGGTGCTTTTAATCTCTGTCCATTTGAGGTGAAGTTTTCAGTGTGTGTTTGCTGTGAAGGCAGAACTCCTATTTAATTCACATGTTATGTTATTAATTTACCATTGTTTAATGCACTTTACCTCAGCTTCAACATTTTAATTCAATTTATTTTTGGCACCTCATTAAGTAGATAATCTTAGCATAGTGTGTTATTTCTGAAACACTTCTCCCAGTGCCTAAATGCCTAATTTCAACACTTTTAAAATTCCTATCTGAAAATACATTTAGTTTCTCCACTTTCATCAATAAAACCATGTATGTGAGATTTTATTTTTCTCAGTACTTAGCAAAGTAAACTTTAAATATTTTCTTTAGTTCTTTATGGGTTTTTTTAATTTTTTTGAGTTGCCTGGTGAGAAGATGCAAATGTGGCACGTATAAAAGAGCTTCCATTTTAATTTAATTGCTGAACATTTTCTCTCCAGTGCAGCCATTATCTGTTGGGCTTTTATTGCCTCCACCAGTGAGTCAGCCAGTCCATAAGAGCAGAGGAATTATGTCCCTGCCTGTCCCCTGGGTGTGCTCCCAAATCTGTGCCCAGCCTGTGCCTGGAGCTGATGGAGAGCTTTAAGCACCACAGAAGGGGAAGTTTAGAAAAAGGATTTTATATTTTTTTTTCATTATTATTTTAAAGAAAGTATAAAATTCTTCTAGGCATTCTGAAAGTGGGAGTGAGGAATTTGCTCTCTCTACAGAATAAAAGTTCTTCCAGCTTTGCTGTGAGGGTGCCTGACTGGGGGAAGCAGGAGTGAAATGCCTGAATTCTGCACCAGCTGGGCAATCCAGGGATTTAAATATCAGATTTAAATATCACAGAATATCCTGAGCTGGAAGGGCCCCACAGGGATCATCCAATTGCCACTGCTGGCCCTGCACAGGACACCCCAAACTGCAGCTTCAGTCCCCTGACATCAGCCAGGAACAGTTGTCTCCATCAGATGGTTGCTGGAAAAGAAATGTGTTCAAAAGCAGTGAAAAGAAATTTCCTTTTTTTTTTTTTGGAGCAACATTTGGGCTTGGTCCTGATGCTCTTTTCCTCTGAAAGCCTGAGCTTTGTTTCAGCCTCTGAGAGAGGTGATTTTCCTGAAACATCACAGCAGCTGAGAGTGTTCTTCACAAACCAGGGCAGAGCTCTGTTGTCTCATGGTTTTGCCTAATTAATGAATTAATACAAATATTTATTCTTTTACAGATACAGAACAGGAATTGAAATCAAGAAATCCCTCCCCTTCCTTGGCTTGGAGTTACCTGTGTTGGTCTTGAGTGTCCAAAGGGGAAAAGCCCAGCCTGTGGGTTTTGTGCCTTTCTAGAGCATTCCTTGGTGAGAGGATTTCACAGGGGAGCAGATCCTGCTTCTGCAGGGGGTGAGAGGAGGAATTGCTGCTGCACAGGAGCTCTGGGTGAGTACCCAGGGATGCTGCAGGGGCTCTGCACAAGTTCCTTGGCAGTTTGGGGCAGTAAGTGATGTCTGGGGTTATAATATTGTGTTTAATATTAGGCCAGGCTGGATGGGGCTTGGAGCAGCCTGGTCTGGTGGAAGATGTCCCTGCCCCTGGCAGAGGTTGGAATCAGATGCTCTCTGAAATTCCTTCCAGCCCAAACCATTCTGTGATTGATTTATTCTAGAATTTTCCTGTTTGCTGTACCCACCTTCCCTTATTCCTGATATAAACCCCAGTGAGTTCCAGTAACAATTCCGAGTTTTGTGGTGCCCTGTCCCTGTGCAGTTGCCACTTGGCACATCAGGAGATGCCCTTGGTGACCAAGGAATGCCCAGGAGCTCCTGGCAGGAGCAGTGTGGGGGTTTGGTGGTTGCCCAACCCCAAATGCACATCCTTTGAATTCAGAGGAAAGCCTCTGGTGAACCAAATGGGGTTTGGGTTTTGCTGTCTGTGGTGGATTTGGGGCAGTTTGGAAGGGCTGGGCTCACACACAGATTTTCTGGGGCTGTTAAAGCCCAGAGACTGTCCCAGCCTTGCAAGGGCTCAGTGGATGGCAGCAGCATTGGGAGGCAGCTCTGGCTCTGGGCTTTTACACCTCATTTGTGACCCTCAGCAGAGCACGGGGACTTCCACATGCTGAGTCAAACAAGAACCAGCCCCAGCTTTCAATTGTTTTGCTCTTTGGCTGCTCCAGAAAACATCAGCATGTGTTTTGGGGCTCGTGTATCTTGTCTGGCAGATGTTATCTGGTGAGAAATGCTGTTCTGGTTCAGCAATGACTGAGAATTCTGGGCTGAGCCCACACTGAGCCCCTGCTCTCTGCAGGGTCAGGTTTTGATTTGCTTTATGAAGCTGCTCCCAGTTGTGATATCCTCTCCTGGCTCCAGCAGCATCCCCTGCCCTTCCAAACCTTTTACGGAATATAAAATATGTTTCTATAACATAGAGCTGGTTTGGAAGGTTTATTAACATTTTATATAGTGTGCAGTGTATGAAAGTAATGGTCCAATTATTGATGTGACAAGATGTCCCTGAAAATGTTCATATCTGTGCTCTTTTAATAAGGCACTAAAAAACACCATAACCCTCTGCTGCTGCAGCTTCTCTGGGTAACAGCCCTCAATTATATCCCTGCTGCAGTTTCAGTTCACATCTGTATTAAATCTGTTTTGTTAAGGTTTTAAGAAAAAAAAAAAAATGCAATTTAATACTAACATTAAATCACAGGGGAATTTTGCTCGATGGTGTTGAGGTCTTTCCCAACCCCAGTGATCCTGGGGTGGTGTTCAGCACATTTTCACTAGAAACAGCATCAGCTGATATCAGAGGTCAGCCTGCCTCATTGCAAAAATACCATATTATTGTTTTTTTTTTTAAGTCTTTTTTTCAAGCATCTTCAGCAATTTGAAAGTTGTGTTATAAAGAACATTTTTCCTCAGGCAGTAATGGGTATGTTTGTTTATTTTATGCATAGTTGGGTAAGTACCTTCCACCTGGCCAGAGGAGATAAATTCAGGTGTTTTTGTCTGAAAGTCTGAACAAATTAACCATGAGAAAAGCCACGTGGAAAACTGAGGAAATCATTTGAAGTTTGTCCTTATAAATGCAGGAAACTGTGAAGGTGCATTTCTCTGACAGTGAGGAGATGAATAAATAAATGAAATGTAGGGGCTGGGGGTGGTGGACAATGAAATTATTTTTAAGTGCTCTGGGATAACTTTAAGTTCCAGCTTTAAAAATAAAGTGAGGAAAACTTTTTTTTTTATTGTAGGGGGAAGAAAAGGAGGAATAGCTATTAAGTGCTGTCAGCTGGTGGGTTTGTGCTCAGGAATCAATCTGGATGTTCCTTTTAATGGAAAAAAAAAAAAAAAATCAGACAGCAAAGAGCACCAAAGAGTTCCCACAAAAGCTCATTTAGCACATGGCTAATTACCCTCAGCCTGGATTTCCTCTCCTTTGCTGCCCTGAGCCAGCCTGCCTGGAAAAGAGGGAACTCAAGTGCATCTCCCCATTCTGTGGCTGTGCACAAGCAGTGGAATTAACTGCAGACAGGAGTTCTGGTGTCTGATTCAAGTCACTTTTAAACTTTGATGAGCTCACAGCTGTGCCACCCATGTGCTCCAGCACTTGTTCCTTCCACAAGTTATTTTAGTGCTGGGAGTCTGGTCAGGGAACAGCTGCAGGAGTGGAATTTCTGCACTGAAATCCCTGAAAGATTTAACTGAGAATGCTGGGGAGACTCACCCACACTTCTGAAGGTTTCACTGTTTAAAAAAGAATTACTAAATTTAGGATTGCACAGTGATTTTTTTTTTCCCTTGGAGGCTTTTATATGTGATTGTATCTTAATTTATACTGTGTTTTTTTTATCTGATCCTGAATGATGTTTGTTGGATACAAATACATAATTCCATTTATGGTGGGTAATGTAACTGAGGTGAGTCCATAATTCTGGTTGTTATGAAAAAGAAGTGAATGAGAGAAGTATTTAAATGAGACAGGTGGAAGGAGAAATGCTACATTTCATCAGTTAAGAAAAAGTAAAGGCAGGAGAGGGAGTAAATATGAACTCCTGCTTGGTGTAAATGCAATAAATCTTATTCTGAAAGGAAAAGCTGATTCTCTGAATGTGGAGCATGAACTAAAGCAGCTGAGTAAGAGCTAGCTCAGAACATTTTCCTGCTTGTGGATTGACTGAATTCTGCAATGTTTTCTCCATGTGGGAGCACAGGAACATCTCACACACACAATAAATCACCAATATCTGTGGCAGCAGATGAGTTCTGGTTCTGACACTGGGATTGGTATAAATTCCTCCTGTAAATTATCGTCCACCTGGCTGCTTTGCATAGCAGTAAATTTATTTATTGCTGGATTATTGATGATATTCTTCTTTTTATTTCAACCATAAAGAAAAGCCCAAATCAATAATTTGAAATGACTCTGAAATTTCTGTAGTTTGTTTGTGAGGATGTTTCTGAGACCCTTTTTTTGGGCTTTAATGAGCTGTCCTAACCACTAATGAAGTGTGTTTTTCCAGAAGGTACCACAGCAAAAAAAGCAGCTTGGTGTGGTAAATGTAATTCTGGTGAAACACTGGAAAGCTTAATGTGCTTAAAAGCATGCAGCAATTTAAAATCAAGTCACAAGTTAATCAAATACCATCAGCTTTGCCTCATTTCAGTCCTGGAACAAGCCCTGAATTGAGGATTTTAAACAAGTGTGAGCACACTGCAGCAGGTAATATCCAACCTGGCCGTGTGTTCCTTGGCTCCAGAAAACTTTCAGCTTTTCCACCTGGATGTTGTTTTTATTGGAGCTCTCCCAGTTTGAGTTTGCTGGCTCCAGAAGGGGGGCTGATTGATTTTTATGCTAATCCTAGGTGAAAAGCAGCTGTTGTAGGCACGGCTTGCACTCAGCTAATCCAGCTCATCAGGGCTGTAAACAGGCAGATAAAGGCAGGGGATTTCAGCCTCTAAAGTGCTTAATCCCTGCAGCCTGGGGCTTTCCCTGCTGCTCACCTGGGAGGGGCTGGCAGGGCTGGGCTGGCTCCTGCTGGGATGGATGGAGAAAAAAAGGATGGATGGGATGGGATGGAGAAAAAGGAATGGATGGGATGGAGAAAAAGGGATGCATGGAGAAAAAAAGGATGGATGGGATGGGATGGAGAAAAAGGAATGAATTGGATGGATGGATGGATGGATGGGATGGATGGAGAAAAAGGAATGGATGGGATGGATGGATGGATGGGATGGATGGAGAAAAAGGAATGGATGGGATGGAGGAAAAGGATGGAAGGGCTTTCCCAGCCCAGCTCTTCCCAAAAAAGAGAATTCCCATGGAATGGAAGGCAGCCCCCTGTTCCTGTTCTCTGTGCTCCTGCATTCCTGCCTTTCCCTGCCTGTCCTTCCCTGCCCCTCTTTCCCCACCCAGAGCAGAGCGATGCTGTAACGAGGGAGGGATTTACAGCCTGATCTAAATTTGATTTGTTCCCACGAATGTTGTATAAAAAGGAGCTTGTTGTTTTATTAAATACTCCCAGCCTGAGGGCATGGTTTATACAGCATCATTACACCTGGTAGGAACGAGTCAATCCTGCTCCCTTTGAAATCATGGATGGCAGGGGGTGAATCCAGAGAGTTCATTCATCCACCAGCTAATGACCACTAGTGGGTTTTAATATATATATGTATTTTGAAATAGATATTTATAGTATATAGTTATATTGATATGTTATATCAATATATATTTTTGTGTGTTTTATTTTCCCTTTTTTTGTATGTAAAAATGTTGGTTGTGTATTGCATGGGACTCTGATCACCCTGCTCTAGTAGAACATTTCCTGAGCATAGAATGGGGTTGGAACTAAATGGTCTTTGAGGTGCCTTCCAGCCCAGCCCTTTCTGTGATTCCATGATTTTCTCTGGACAGACTCAGGGATGTGTCCCCACAGCCCCTCCTCTCCCCTCCCCTTAATTACCTCTGCATTCTCTCACCCCCTTGAACTGCCACACACAACACTGAACACAGAATTCACTCCTCTTAGTGCCTGTAACAGAATTAAACCCCAGCTTAAGCAGGGCAGGCTTCAGTTATTAATCCTCCCATGAGCAACTATAATTATTTTTGCCAGCACTAATTTCATTTGCATATGTGTTGTTAAATTGCAGATCACAGGAAGCAAGGGGGGCTTGGGGGCTTTGAATGAAGCACAGAGAGTGGGGGAGCAAAGTGCTGATTTTTGGGAGGGAAAAAGCAGCAGTGCAGTGCCATAAAAAGGCAAATTAAACATTCAGAGTGTTTGTGATGTGTCTGTTTGGGAGAGGATTCCTGGGAGAGGTGCTTGTCCTCCATCTGTCAGCAGTGGCTGGCTTTGTCACAGGAGGTGACAGGGTGCTGGGGCTGAACAAACACAGCTCAGTGCCTGCTCCCAGCCCCAGCTGAGAACACAGAGCTCCAGCTCAGGGTGGGAAATCGGTTCTGTTGGGCTTTGCTTCATCAGGAGTGCTCAGAGCTCTGGGGTGATGCAGGCACCTGATGGTTGGACAGGAGCAACACTGCACGTGGATGTGCCACAGTTTTTTTCCTTCACAAAATTTTTTTTTTTAGGAAACTTCAATCTGTGTCACTGTGCTTTGTTTTGCAGGTTGTTGTGGCCTTGGCTGTCAGAGTGTGGGGGTTTCTTGGTGACAAAATTCCTGTTCCAAGCCAAAAAAAGCACTCACGTAAGCCAGCTCAGATGGTTCTTCCCTTCCCTCCTTTTTCACAACTTATTTTTGGGTGCTGGAGTTGTCACTACCAGTTGGATGGGACAACACAGGCTTTGCATTTCGTGCTGTGGTGGGAGAAGCAATTTCCATAATTTTTTTGCTGGGATTTGCCTGGAAAATGATTCAGTGACAGCTGGTGAAGGGAGGCTTTGGGAAGGCCATGGGCTGCCTGGTGTGTGCCCACGTTTGCCCCTGTGGGCTGTACAGTAAATAACCAATTCTGCTTTCCCTGGAGCCCTGGGATTCATGGATGTCTCTCCAGTTCTTGCTGATATTTATTTTTGGCAAACAATCTCAGCTTTCCGTGCTCAGGGATGACCTCGAGCAGCTCTGAGGATCAAAAATGTGAGAAAAGAAGCTACAAAAGCAACAGTGCTCACCAAACCTCTGCAGGGCACCCAGTGAGCATCTGACACTGAGACACCATAGAAATATCATAAAAATAGTGCAGAAATATTATAAAAATAGGCATGTTAATAAGGGAGAAGCTGCCAGGAACGGGGGAGCAGCAGTATCTCAAAGCCACAGCTGGGAGTTGCACAAAGCTTTCTTCTTGCTCAACAGGCAGAGTGAAATACATTTATTTTATTAATGGAAATCTGTTTTTCCAATAAGAGAGCTCAGAAGGCAGAGGGCAAGAAAAGGGAATGGTCAACTTAAGTTGTTAATGCATAGCAGTTTAAACTCCTTCCTTTTTACAAATGTTTAATTCATCACTAATTATTCCTTCACTTAGTGCTGCTGAAACTGAGTCAGAAATAAGAAATCCTCCAAGAGCTTGGTCCTTGCAGTCATAAATGTTCCACAGATCTGTGTTTAAATGTTCAGTGCTGGACAGCTCTGCACATTTAATACTGAACTCTTGGTTTTCCAGGTTGTTTCCTGATCTGTACAGTGGGTTTATGTCAGTCCAATTCTCCCACACTGGCTCTAAGTTTATCCAGTTCATTAGCTCAAATTAAAATTAAAATGTCTAGAGAAGCCTTGTTATTTCATTAAATACCTCCCCTCTATATTGCTGCTCATGAAGTGAATTTAACACCAAAATAAGAACTACCATATTTTTGTCCCAAGAGTCTCCAGAGCTTCTTTGCAGTCTCCTGTCAGTGTGGAGCCAATTAAAGCTCAATTAACCCATTTGTCTGAGGGCTCCAACACAGACCTGCCGTGGGTGGAGGCAGCTGGGGGTGTGAAAAGGGGAGAGGGGGCTGGGCAAGGGAAATGATTGAGAATAACCTTGTGGATGAATTCCAGGTGCTGTTTGCCGTGTTTGGCTCTGGGATGGGTTTCCATCTTCCAAACAAACCTGCAGCAGTTCTGGCCCCTCTGCTCAGTGCAGGATTGTTCTCAGGCTGAGGAATTAACAGCAAAGTTGCCCTGACAGAAAGAGCCTGGCATTCATTGCCCAGCAATTGTTCCCACAACTGGCAAACACAAATTAAAGCACTTTGCTGCTGCATTTCTGTTTTTCTGTGAAGGTTTTTATTTGTAACATTTGCTGTTTAGGTTGGAAATCTCAGCCCTGTGTGCAGTTAAACACAAATTCCACATGAAAACAAAATGTGACTGGGGACAAGAATGAACTTTGTCACCATGAGAAACGGCTGTTTTCAGAAATATATCCAAACCCACCCTGTTTTCTTGTATTAAAACTGATTTTTGCTCCCCAGGACCTTTGTCAGAACAAGTAAAAAGATGTTCTGGCATTAATTCTCTTGTGCTGAAGTTTTTTTTCCTGTTCTTCAGGGAAGGAAGAGGCTGCACCCTGAAATCTCCCGAGATCCAAGGGCTGGTGCTGTGTGTGAAGCACAATCCTCAGTGTCTGAAGAGGGCACAGGGCCACTCTCACCACTAATAAAGGGTTCTCTAAACCTCTCCAGCACAGCTGAAGTGCAAAAATTCCTTCAAGTGCTCACAAACTCCTCTTGTGGGGCTGAGCTGAGACCAAGAGCTCTCCACAGTGAGTGGGGGTGTCTGACCCCACCACTTCCAATGACTCCAGAGCAAAAGGAAAGTTATTCCCAAGTAAGTAGAACATTTTCAGCAGTGAAAAACTTCCTGCCAAGGTCGAATTCATGGTTTGGATGAGCTCTCTACCCAGAGCTCGTTGGGGTGTCTGCAGGGAGAGGGGAGCAGCTTTGGATGGAAATTGCTGAGCTTTGGGAGTAAATCTGTTTTTGCTGTTGCCTGCTGTTTCACTTCAGTGTGTGCTGTTATATAATGGAAATAGAAAAATCCATCTGAAAGCAGCAAATATGAAAGGTAACAATGCAATGAAATAATACCAGATAAACACTGCAGGAGGAGGAGGGGGAGATCCCTGAGTTTAAAACTGAGCAGCTGATGGGAGTTTAACATTTCCATTTTTATTCTCCAGTGACAAAGGGATTTGTTTCATTTTAGACCTGAAGTAACAATTAAATAAGCTTTTCTAGTTTTTGCAGGAGTCAGTTTTTCAGGCCATTTTAATTAGTGTGTGTTTGTCTCAAGGTGCCACAGCCTGGGAAGGATCTGGCAGTGCTGAAGCACCATTCTTGTCTCCCTGACTTGGTGTGGAGGCAGCAGAGAGCCTGCCTGCCCTGCTTAGGCATTTACCACAGCAGAATTCTGTTCTGATATTGAGAATTCAGTGTGGGGTTAGGGGGGTTTAATCCCTGCACTGCTGGACCTGCACAGGGGTTTCAGCATCTCCTGCTGGGAATTCTTTGTGGAGATCCAGGCTCACAGGGATGGTGGCTTGGCCACATCTCAACTGGGCATGGCTTTAGCAAATGCACAAAACAGCCCAAAATCAGGGAATTCCTGCAGCACCAGCTCCCCTGTCCCCTGCCCAAACCTCAGTGTGAGCATGGCCAGAGCAAATCTCAGAGAGGCTTGGGGACATCTCTGAAATTCCTCTCTGCTGATGCCCAAATTTTCAGCACTGGGAAAATCACAGCCTTAATGCAGCAAAATAAGCAGAACTTTCTATTCCTAAACTGTTAAAGTGAGAGCTGAAAATGCTGGAAATGCTCAGAAAATCCAGGGTTTCATTTCTGTATTTTTCTGATTGTTGCTGCACTTTCAGATGCTCTCATTTCACACGTGGAAATTGGTGATGAGCAGATTAAGGGATTTCCTGCCACCTGTGGAGTTATTAGAAAGAGCAGATGCTGCTAATGCTGGAAAGAGAATTCTGGCTTGGAATTTGGACTTCTTTTATTTGCACATTTCTGAGAAATGGAATATATGTGACTCCTAATGATCTAAGTTATTAGGAAAAGAAAGCTTTAAGGGATCTGCCCCCAAGACTGTGTCCTATTAATTCTAAATGTAAAATAATTTCTCTGATGACAACGGAAAACTGCACAGTAATTACAGTGGCCCAAGAGAAGAAATTACTGTGCAGTCTCAAGTTATCAAACAGCTCCAACCTTTTTTTTTAATATCACAGAAATGCTTTGGCTTCATGCAAGAAAAGCAAAATACCCCAAGGTAGTCTAATTTCATCTTCCAGCTAACAGAAGTCTTTTTTTTTCTGTGGATGCAAATCACATTTTTATTACAGCAAAGAGCAATGTGTACTTTGTTTTTTTCCTTTTAGCTCATTGGAAACACAGCTGATGTAATTGGACAATTGATGTAATTGCAAATGCAATTGCAGTAATTGCACATGCAAATAAGGGATTGTTCTCAGGGCTATAAAACTTCTGGGAGCAGGTACAATGTACTCCTGCATTGCCTGGCTCATAATTGTATGGGTATTTTGCACCCAGGCTGTTATGCAGCTCCTTATTTATTTGGGAACAGGTCTGTTGCCTAAATATGAAATATCCTTTACACAGCAAGCAATAAAAATAATGGGTTCCCCATAATACTCAGGGCTGGGAATGCATTATTTCTAAACTGTGGTGCCTTTTACTTTATGGAGAGTGAAATAAACAGTTACTGGAGATAAAACCTCATTTAAGCTGCACAGCCACTGGGACATGGGGAATATCTGCAGCTTCCAGGGCACTGGGAAGGGAACAGGCAGGCAATAGTTTGGGATGGTTTTTTTAATTCTGTTGTTGGTAATGATAATATTTTCAATGGAATAACTTTTCTTCTCCTTATCTTCCCAGATTCCTTGGCATCAGGAGCTGCTCTGTGGTAAAATCCTCGTTTGTGTGTGAGGAGTTTGTGAGCCCAGGTGTGTCACAGCTCTGTGTCCATGCTGGGTTCAGCATGGAGCTGTGCACTCAGGTCACTCCTTGGGCTCTTTTCCTTCTTTTCCCCTCCTTTTTTACCCCTGACTGCAGTGGAAGCATCAGCAGAGTGCTCCAACAGCACCAGGCTCTAAGGGAACTGAATACATTGAATTTATTACTTTTATTGTCTTCTGTTCCAGAGCAGGACTGCACACAAACTCCACATCTGTTAGGAAAGGAAACTTTGAATTTATGAGGCAAATCAAGCCTCAGGTTGGGATATCATTGTTGGTAAAATCCAGTGGGGCTATAGGAGTACAATAAAAATCTCAGTGACCTTTGAGAGGGCCAGGCAGGACAGAAACATGCAGGTGTGTGTGGCAGGAAGGGAAAAGGGCCTGAGGGAGAGCAGGGCCATGTTCTGAGCTGTGGGGATCAATAGAGATCAATCACAGTGTGCAGGAAATGCTTTCCCATACAATCACAGAAACATCTCCTCCCATATGAATGCAGAGCTAGAGGGATCCCCAGGAAGAGCTCCAATCCTTTATTTCCAACAGTTTGGTGGGCCAAGAAAGGGGCAGGAAAAAAATCCATCCCATTCACCTAATTATGGCCCAAGAAGTGAATTTTTCAGATTATCCTGGTGTGGTCACTGTGCATGCAGACAGCCCAGAGGAGATGTGAGCCACTTTCCCCTCACTGTGAGGCCAGTTCCTGTATTTGTTCATGTTCCATGCTCCTCATCACCGAACACTGGGGTGACTCTCTTGGGGGAATGCTAAAAAAGAGAGATTTGGGTTCCCAAAGGTTCTGCTGCCTCATAAATCCCTCCCTGTACAGGGTGGTGCCTGTAAGGACAAACTGATGGATTCTTGCTTTGCATGAGAATTGCTGAGCTGCCACTGCAGAGTCTGGGTTCCTCACACTTCAGCTGAATGAATTCTGGCAATTCCTGTTCCAAAGGCAGGCTCTGCAAACCCAGAGCCCCCAGGTTTGACCTGCCCAGCATGGGCTGTGATCTGCAGGGAAAATGATTCTGGAAATGATTCTGGAAATAAAATGATTCTGGCTCAGCTGCAGCTCCAGCTCTGGGCTTCTGTGATGCTCTGGGATTGGCTGACAGGGGAAGGGTTGTGGCACTGCCCTGTCTGAGGAAGAATTTAATTTGAGAGCAGGATTATTTGCAGGTTCTTGCTCTGTTTAAGCTCCCTGGGAAGGCCCTGCAGTGCTTTGTTGAGCAAACACTTATGTGAGATGGGAACTTGATCTTCACATGACATTTATAGCTTGATAGGAGAACCTCTGGCTTCATCTGTTCCACTGAGAGATGGGGATTTATTTTATTTATCAAATTCAAGTACTATTTTGGGGATAGTTCTTCAGCTGCTGTGCTCCAGTGTGGAATAGTGTCAGAGGAGAAATTCCAATGAAACAAAGGCTGTATGCTTCCCTCATTTCACCTGCTCTCATTTTCTTTATTTAATTTTTAATTCCTATAGAAAGCTGTTGTGTTTTACCTTGGATTGTGTTTACTCTCAAAGCTTTCAGTGCTCACCCAGTGCTGTCCATGCATTTGGAATTCTCTGGATCCAGGCTATCCTCACACTCCTGGGCAGCTGAGCTCATTTTTCCATAGGAGAACTGGGTGCCACAATGGTTTGGGTTGGCAGAGACCTTCAGGGTGATGTGGTTCCAGCCTGCCCTGGGGACAGGATGAGGGAGCAGAGGCAGTGCCAGGCATCCTGCACCTCAGGCAGAATGGGAATGGCTCCAAACCCCCACAGCTGTGTGTGCCACAGCTGGAGGAAATGTCACTGAAAACAAGGCAGGGCTCAGCAGAAAGTGCAGATATTTCAAGGGGAAGCACCCCCAGCCCTGTGTGGGACAGAGCTGCTGCTGTGCCACAATTCCCAGGGTTGTTCCCCTTCTGGAACCTCCAGCAAGCTCCACCTGCAAAACCCCAAAGTGAGCCTTGTATTAAAACCAATCCCCCATATGGTGGCAGCCTTCTGAAAGAGATGGGGAAAACCTCCCTGCACTGAGTGTTTGTTTTAGTGCAGTCAGAAGGAGAACACAGCTTGTGGAATGGCTCTTCTCAAGCCCTGGGGAAAAATGGGCATTTCTGAAGCACTTCCACAGAAACCTGGGAGAGGAGAGCCTTTCTGATTCCTTGCTGACAAGGTTATTTCAGTTCTTGACCTTACAGCAGGACAGGAGTGGTTTTAATCATTCCCATCACTTCTCAAGTGCTCATAACAGTCACAGTCTTAGATAAATATGATTTTTACCTTTATATAATAATCTTTTATATTTTCCTAGAGTAGCACAGCATTTTAAACTAAAAGAGGTGAAATTTGAAATGGGCAGTGCAAACATGCAGTAACCCATAAACACATAACCAAAATAACCAAATGTGTCTGCATGTACAGATATAAAAAATATCAACTTTATTAGCAAGGTAAAGACTTTGTGTGATTCCCTCTAGAGAGCTACCAATGGAACAAAATCTAATCAATATTATAAATCTAGGACCCAAAATAATAGATCCAGGTCCCACTTCTGTTATCTGTGTTGCTGATTGCTCGTCCATGGCTGAGGAAAAGTGTCCTGGAAGTGTTGGAGCCCTGGAAACTGGGAATGTGAGACTGTGTGTTCACAGGCACTGACCCCCAGGAGAACTCTGCATTGGACCTGAGGCTGTGGAGAACCTGCCAAAATTGAGTGGGAGAACTGGGATCATGGGTGTGTAGTTTGAATAGAAATGTGTAACATCACATGGTGGAAAATACAGATTTTAAGGTTTTTAGAATATAGTAATAAGTATAAAGCAAGACGGAGGTTTTAGGGCAGAGGTTTCTTTCTTCTTCATGGGTCTGGGTGGTATTTTTGTAGTTGGATAGAAAAATCCACATTGTGGGCATGGGTGATTGGTTATTGGGTAAGTAAAAATAATTTAGGTGTCACTTCTTAATTGGACAGTTTACCCTTAAAAGGCCTCGTAGAGAGACAGATACAGCTCCATTTTTAGCTTGAGATGCTGTAGAACTCACAGCTTGTGAGATTAATATAGATAAGAATTAATAAACATGTGAGTCCCAACAAGAAATACCAGCTTGAGCTTTTAATCCCAACTCTGGCACAAAGAAGATAAATGTGATCCAGCTCTGCCACCTCTGGAGGCTTGGGGCTTTCCAGAGGCTTTTTGGCACTGCTCTGATGGAGGAAACCCTTCCATTTGCTTTGAGTTGACTCAGTGCAAGGAGGACTTTCATTTTTCCCCTTTTCCCTTTGTTCAGAGCCTGCTGGCCAGCAGAATCACTCAGCTGAGAGGAGCAGAGATGTTGGGAGGCAGCAGAGTCCCAACACCAGGGCAGAGTGACACTGTTTGCCTCCGAGCTGCTCTCTGCTCTGGCACCCAGCAAAAACAGCTTTAGAGCTGGTGTTGACAGTGTTTTGTCTTTCTCACTGCTGCCCTGAAATGACCTGCTCCTGCAGCTTTTGTCCCCCAGTGGAAATAAAAAAGGAGGGAGAGAGGGAAGCACCCACAGGGGTGAGGAGCACCAGCTCCACCTGCCTGCTCTGCTTCCCCAGGAGCAGCTCTGAGGGCAGGGCAGGATTTAAAATGTGATTCAAGAAAGAATGGAGAAATGCAGGAAAGATGGAGAGGGGCTTCTTACAAAAGTGTGGAGGGAGAGGAAAAGGGGAATGTTTAAAGCTGAGAGTGATAGGTTTAGGTAAATGTTGGGATGGGCATGGGCAACCCTGGCACAGCTTGGCTGCCTCTGGATCCCTGGTAGTGCTCAAGGCCAGGTTGGAGCTCCCTGGGACAGTGGGAGGTGTCCTTGCCAGGACAGGGGTGGAAAAATGATCTTTAATGTCCCCTCCACCCCAGAGCAGTGTGAGATTTGAGGAATCCCCTGAGTTGGAAGGAAATCCCAGAGATCCCCAAGTCCAGCTCCTGGCCCTGCACAGCCCAGCAGGGATGGGTTCCCCACCCAGGGATGGGTTCTTGTCCTGGACACTCTGCCCCTCTCTGTGCCCAGGGGAAGGGGTTTGGTTCCTTGGCCTCTCTGATGGAGATGCAGAGTCTGTGCTGACTGGCAGCTCAGGGAGTCCCAGGCTGCTCATTGTTTTAGAAATAAAGATATTAGCATGCAAATGACTCTGGGAGGTGTTCCTTCTCATTAGAGAATGGAGATCATTTGATAAAAGCTGCAGTGCTGCATCTGTGGAAGGGCTCAGCAGATTTGTCTTGTCTCAGCACGAGAGCCTGGGGAGTGCAGCAGGGACAGCTCAGGAGACAAATGGATTGTGACACTCGGGTTACCTTTACTGTGCAAGGTGGGCGTGAAATGTTTTATGGGGAGACAAAAAAGATGATGGGCAATTAACTACAAACTCATGCAGCAGGTTTATCATATGCTCAGCTCATCCATCTGTGTCTCAGTCTCCAGCAGACTCATGAGTTTCATCAAGAAAACCATTTTCAAACTGGCAGAGCAAAACAGATCGGTTTTGCCTCCGAGCTCCACCGAGGTTTGCAGTGCTTTTATCATATGTTTATGGTTTACAGATGCAAAATACACATGTAGGAGAAAGGAGGGGGGCAGATGCTTTTCCCCTTGCAGGAGGCATGTTTTGAAATATTTCTCGCCCAGGGAGCAGTTGTGCAGATGCTGGTGTGCATGTGAATGGCTTTGCTCAGATAAAGGCACTGGAATCTTCTGGGGTGAGGTAACTGCACTGAAATCCAGCCCCTGGCCTGGGAGACTGACAGGATGGCTCAGGGAATGGGGAGAGGAGGGATGAGCTGGTGGTTAAACACTGAACTGCTCTGGGAAATGCTGGTGCTGCTTTTGCCTCTGCTGCAGATGCTCTGTGTGAGCCCAGGTCACCCTGGCTGGCTGTGATTGTTTTGCTCTGTGAAGTCTCAGAATTAGGGAATGGTTTGGGTTGGAAGGACCTGAAATCCCACCCAGAGCCACCCCTGCCATGGCAGGGACACCTCCCACTGTCCCACTGCTCCAGCCTGGCCTTGGGCACTGCCAGGGATCCAGGGGCTGCTCTGGGACCCAGTGCCAGCCCTGCCCACCCTCAAAGCCAAAGCCCTTCTTCCCCAAATCCCCTCTGTCCCTGCCACCTGTCACTGTGAAGCCACTCCCCTTGTCCTGTCACTCCATCTCCTTGTAAAAAGTCTTACTCCATCTCTGGTTTTTTGATCTGTTTGTGCTAAATCAGTTAATACTTTCCAATTGCCCCCTCAATATTATTCCAATGAATATCTTATTGAAGACATTTAAGTACTAATCTTATATAAGTAATTTTTCCCTTAACTAATTAGTTGGACCCAGTCTTTGCCAGATTGGTTAAAAAAAAGATATTGATTTTCAGGATCAAAGGTACAGTAATTTCACAACTATAAGGCGCACCCTTTTGACTAAAATTTTCCCCGGAAGCCGGAAGTGCGCCTTATAGTCCGGTGCGCCTTATCTGATGGACAAAGTTCAAAAAATTTGCCTACCCGGAAGTGAGAGCTGCGAGCCACGGGGGGAGCTGGCAAAAATCGCGCGTGGAAAAAACACGGGTGGAATAATCTTGCGTGGAAAAAACACGGGTGGGAGAAACACGGGTGGGAAAAACACGCGTGGAAAAATCTGGCGTGGAAAAACTCGCGTGGAAAAACACGGGTGGGAAACCTCACGTGGAAAAAACATGCGTGGAAAAAACAGGCATGGAAAAAACACGGGTGGAAAAAACACGAGTGGGAAAACTCACGTGGAAAAATCTCGCGTGGAAAAAACAAGCATGGAAAAAACACGCGTGGAAAAACACGGGTGGAAAAAACACGCCTGGAAGAAACATGAGTGGAAAAAAACACGGGTGGAAAAAACACAGGTGGAAATAACACGCGTGGAAAAATCTCGCATGGAAAAAATACGCATGGAAAAAATCTCACGTGGAATAATCTCGTGTGGAAAAAACACGCATGGAAAAAAATCTGGCGTGGAAAAAACACGGGTGGAAAAATCTCGCGTGGAATAATCTCCCGTGGAAAAAACACACCTGGAAGAAACATGGGTGGAAAAATCACGCATGGAACTAACACGCGTGAAAATAACACGGGTGGAAAAAACACGGGTGGAAAAACTCGCGTGGAAAAACACGCGTGGAAAAATCTCGCATGGAAAAAACACGAGTGGAAGAAACACGGGTGGAAAAAACACTGGTGGAAAAAATCTGGTGTGGAAAAAAACACGCATGGAAATAACATGCGTGGAAATAACACACATGGAAAAAACACACCTGGAAGAAACACGAGTGGAATAATCTCACGTGGAAAAAACTCGCGTGGAAAAATCTGGCATAGAAAAAACACACCTGGAAGAAACACGGGTGGAAAAAAACACGCGTGGAAATAACACGCGTGGAAAAAATCTGGCGTGAAAATAACATGGCGGGAAGAAACATGGGTGGAATAAGTCTCGCATGGAAAAAACATGTGTGGAAAAAATATGCGTGGAAAAAATCTGGCGTGGAAAAACACGGGTGGAAAAAATACGGTGGAAAAAATACGGGTGGAAAAAAAACACGGGTGATGAAAACACGGGTGGAAAAAATCTGGCGTGGAAAAACACGGGTGGGAGAAACACGGGTGGGAAAAACACGCGTGGAAAAAACACGCGTGGAAAAATCTCGCGTGGAAAAAAACTCGCGTGGAAAAAACACGCGTGGAAAAAACTCGCGTGGAAAAAACACGCGTGGAAAAATCTCGCGTGGAAAAATCTCGCGTGGAAAAAACTCGCGTGGAAAAAACTCGCGTGGAAAAACTCGCGTGGAAAAATCTCGCGTGGAAAAAAACTCGCGTGGAAAAAACACGCGTGGAAAAAACTCGCGTGGAAAAATCTCGCGTGTGGGCAGGGCTCGCCTGGGGGCGGGGCTCGCGTGGGGGGCGGGGCTCGCGGGGGGCGTGTCTCGTGTGGGGGCGGGGCTCGCGTGGGGCGGGGCTCGCGTGTGGACGGGCCTCGCGTGGGGGGGCGGGGCTCGCGTGGGGGGCGGGACTCGCGTGTGTGGCGGGGCTCGCGTGCGGGGGGCTCGCGTGGGGGCGGGGCTCGCGTGGGGGGCGGGACTCGCGTGTGTGGCGGGGCTCGCGTGCGGGGGGCTCGCGTGGGGGCGGGGCTCGCGTGGGGGGCGGGACTCGCGTGTGGGGCGGGGCTCGCGTGGGGGCGGGGCTCGCTTGCGGGGGGCTCACGTCGGGGGCGGGGCTCGCGTGGGGGCGGGGCTCGCGTGTGGGCGGGGCTCACCTGGGGGTGGGGCTCGCGTGGGGGCGGGGCTCGCGTGTGGGCGGGGCTCGCGTGGGGGTGGGGCTCGCGTGGGGGGCGGGGCTCGCGTGGGGGCGGGGTTCGCGTGGGGGCGGGGCTCGCGTGGCGGTCACGTGTGCTGGGATCTGGGGCTGACCAGCTAGAGAGGTAAAACCTCCCAAAAAGTGAAGCTGTTGGAAAAGAAAGAGTGTAAAAGTGAAGAGTTGTTTTCAACACAGCTCCAGATCTGGTTTATTTCCTATGGAAAGGTGGGACCTCAGTAAATAATCCATGTGAACATCTGGAAATGCAAAGAGAGATTCAGACAAAGTCCTGCTCACCTGGTTCATGAGAGATGCTCCACAGGGTCGAAGCAGCTGATTTTTGGAAGTATATTACAGTTTCTTTGGAAATCTTTGGAATCTGGGCACCAAAAAGTTTTGGAAATTCGAATTCCTTTAAGGAAGGATAATGGGGAGTCACCCCTTGATTGCTGCTGGCTCATAAAATCTTCCCAAGCCTGCTTTTCATGGCTCACAGCTGCCCTGCATTCAAACAGGAGCACCCAGGAGGGGTTAAGTGCAGAAAACACCTGGGGAAATGGGATAAAGAGTTGGGATTCTGAAGGAATGGAGAGCTTTTACTGGAGAGTCCCAGAGGTAGTGGGGCTATCACAAATTTGCTCTGTTGGAGATGGTTTTACATCTGGCAGAGCACAGAGCTTTAATCCCTTGGCTCAGAGCAGCAACCATTAACTCATGGAGCCGTTCCCAGCTCAGGTGAGACCAAATGGGTTTTCTGCAGGTTTTTATTCCCTCCCTGCTCCACAGAAAGGCAGGGGGAGCTTGTCCTTCCATGGCCAGGCTTTAATCAGGCCCTGTGTGATGCACCAGCAACCTGAGCTGTTTGTCTGCATTCCTAAAGAGGGAAATAAATGGATCTGCTGGAATTTAACCTGAATTTTACACAGGTAAAATGCCTTCCCTTCCATCCCATTCCATCCTAGTTTTTCTCCCTCATTTTCAACAGCAATTTCCTATTTTCCAATATAAATGCAGATATTTGATAAGCCCTGATAATGGGATCCTGTCAGTGTAATGAGTTCTCTGCAGTGTGGAAGGGTTTGGTTCTTGTTTTGATCAGGGGATGCTACAGAGAAAAAACTTCTGGGAAAAGGAACTCTGAGCCTATGGGAAAGCACCCTTCCCATCTTCCTGCTTCCCTCTAATATTTTTTGTAAATTCATTGGAAAATCCTGTTTTGCATTATTTTAAAAAAGGATGCAAGGTAAGTCCATGGAAGTTTAAAATGCTTGTTGTTAATAAAGAAACACAAAAATCAAAATTTAAATAGAAATATTGTTGTGTATCGTATTGTTTAAAAAAGCCAGTTTATTTCCACAGTCACTTTGAATTACTTGGAGATTTTCCTTTCACATTTTTCATTTCTAGTCTACCATATCCATGAGAATTACTTGATAACCTGAATGTGCCAGTGATTTATTTATCTGTGGAGGAACTGGTCTGGAGAGCACATGTCCATCCAGAAGTGTCTGTTTTCTCTGATGGGACATTTGCTCCTCAAGAGCTGGAATATTCTGTCCCCATTGGATAAACTGAAGAAGATGAAATGCAAAATAAGCAGGGCGAGGGAAGCTGTGATGATAAAAGATATTTGTTAATGAGCACCATGCACAGAGCTTCCACATGGGGCCCTGGAATTTCTCTGAATGCCCCACTCAGTGTTCCCTCCTTTCCTTGGGAACAACCCAAAATCCCTGCCCAGCCCAAACCAGGAGGGAAAGGATTTTACTGCAAAACTCTGAGTGCAAGGCTGGCATTTCCTTCGTGCAGCATCGCTGTGGGCCCTGCTCACAAAATCTATTTTCAAGTGTATTACTTAAATTTATTTTAGAGTAATTATTGCTGGTTAGTTGTCATGCAGGTTACCACCCTCTATGATGGAGTTCCTGGGGTTTTTTTGTTGCCACAAGGTGAGTTTTTGGGTCTGGACTGACAATCCTAAGGCAACTGCAGCTTCTGCCTGGTGTAGAAAACTCAATGAGGTGCTCATCAATTTTTAAAAAACATGAGCTGGCACTGGTTCAGTGAAACGATGGAATTGAATGAAAATCGTGACATTGGGAAGCTTAACTAAAATAATTGCTGAGAGAAGGTGCTGAAGGCTCAGGCCTGGATGTGACAGTAATAAAAACAATTAAAAATCTGTACAAGAAATTCCCAGTGGCTTTGCCACGGTCACTGCAGCTCTGGGAATGTCACTGGATTTGGGCCATGCTGGAATAACTCTGGCCAAGCATTCTCCAGCATGTGACAAAGCTTCAAACTGCTCCTGAAGGCAGGAAATTCTTGGGGACACGGATCCTTTCCCAGTTTGGGGGGTCCTTTCCCAGTCTGATGGATCCTCTTCCAGTATGGGGGATCCTGCTTTTTTGTTTCTTAAGGTTTTTCATTTTTTCCTTTTTTTAGGCTTTTTTTTTTTTTTAAGCTTTTTGTACCTTTTTGTGTTGTTGATTTTTGGGCTGTTTATGACGCTCATATGTATATATATATATATGTATATTTTAATTATCCATCTTGAATTTAATTAAAATCCCCCAAATAATTTCTGGTTTTCTCCAAAAAACTTCCCTCTTGCTCAAAACCATCCTTATTTTCCCCCACAAAAATTCCAGATTTTACCCCAAGTTTACTGATTTTCCCCCAGAAATTCTCCTCTTTACCTTCTAAACATTCCACTATTCCCAACCCCACCAAGTTTTCCAGGTAAAAATTACTAGTGTCATAAAGAGGTTGCTAGGGACTGCCGTCAAGCGTGGAAGTATCCTAAAACTGTCATAAAATGTTTGCTAGGGAACATCGTCAAGCGTGGAAGTGTCAAACTGTCGTAAAACGGTTGCTAGGGACCGTCAAGCGCGGAAGTGTCGCGAAACGGTTGCTATGGACCGTCTTCAAACGTGGGAGTGTCGTAAAACGGTTGCTAGGGACTGCCGTAAAGCGCTGGAGGGTCGCGAAACTGTCCTAAAGCGGTTGCTAGGGACTGTCTTCAAGCGTGGAAGTGTCGCAAAACTCGTAAAACAGTTGCTAGGGACTACTGTCAATCTCATAAGTGTCATAAAACGGTTGCTAGGGACCATCGTCAAGCGCGGAAGTGTTGTGTAGCGGTTGCTAGGGACTGCCGTAAAGCGCGGATGTGTCGCATAGCGGTTGCTATAGGGTGCCGTAAAGCACGGATGTGTCGCTCTGCTGGTTTTTCAAATCTGAGCTCTGCTTTTGTGCACACTTGGAAATTTGAAAAGCCTGAATTAGCATTCAGAGAGCTGCTGGCAATTTGGGGGCCAGATTTTGCTCTTCTTTCCCTTTGTGCAGAGCAGGAATGTGCAAGGAGGAGTTGGCAGCGCACCCAGCACAGATTTGAGCTTGTTTAAACCGAGTTTCCAGAATTGCTTTGCTCTTCTCCAGGCTGTGGGAGCTCCCAAAGTGCTGCTGCCCTGGGGGAGTGTTGGGGATCTGCTCTGGGCACATCCCAGCCCAGGGTGAAATCCTCCCTGCTCCACCCAGTCCAGCCCTGGCTGGGATGGATTCCAGCTGTTCCAGCTGTGCTGTGCCTCCTGCAGCTTCCCAAGGTGGCAGAGGTGCAGCAGCATCCCTGTGCTGAGCTGCTGCAGGGCACTGCTGGCTCCTGGGAGCTTCTCCTGGGCTGGTTTTGTTCATTCTGTGTCTGGAAAACACAGAGGGTTTTAGAAGCAGAATTGCATTGCTGCAGCAGAAGGGGAACGGTGGAAGTTTCCAGCACCTGGATCCCTGGCAGTGCCCACGGTTGGACACTGGGGCTGGAGCAGTGGGACAGTGGAGGTGTCCCTGCCATGGCAGGGGTGGCTCTGGGTGGGATTTCAGGTCCTTCCAACACAAACATTCTGGGATTCTGTGACTCTAAAATCCAAGCTTGCAGGTTGCTGAGGTTTTGGCACCTCCTTTGTGTCCTTTCCTTTCCTGCATCCAAGAGGCTGCAGGGTCTGCAGCCATTCCTGGAGGGGTCAGTGTGGAAGGGAGGGGCTGAGGTTTGGCTCCAGGCAGGGTGTCACTCACGGGCTGCACAAGTTTGGAATTATTTTGGAAAATGTTTGGGCTCTGAGACCCAAACTGGAAGCCTGTGGGACATGGAATGAATTTGGAGCTCCTGAGCTGCTGTGGGCAGTGGCAGCACCCCCCACTCTGCCTGCAGGAACAGCCAGAAATGCTTTTGTTCCTCAATTTCCCCACCAGGAATTAGAAACATCCCTCTTTTATAAGTTGATTTTCATTGCTCACAGGAAAGGGATAATTTTTGAGTTCATTATCACGTGAAGCATTTCCCTCAATGCAGACACAGGGCTCAGGTCTGAGGGCTGGGGGGGCTCCTCAAGTGAGTCCTAAATGGGGAATTAGTGCAATAAATGGATCATTCTTTGTTTTAATGCTGACAGAGATTCTGGCTCCTCTGGGCTGTCAGAAGATGCAGTGATTGAGTCACTTTTACCCTTTCCTATCACTGTAATTCGTCCTGGGTCAAATGCTGCTTGTTTGGATCTCTAGCAGCTCTCACTGCAGGAAGGAGTTTGGGGAAATGTTATTGTTCGAGCAGTTTAGGATTAAAAAGAATAATTCTGAATTTGTTATCCCTGGGGCTTCGTGCAGCTGCTCTGCTTTCCTCCCAGGTTTTGTGGGAGAGGGAGACAAGGACTGCTGCAATATCTGCTGTGATTAATGCCCTGCAGGAACCCAATGCCTCTGGAATTACTGCATGTTTGAAGGGTCTGACAGGGCAGATAATTCCTCCCTGCCCTGGCAACACAAGATTTCAACTTGCTGATGCTCCTGAGGAGCTGTCCCGGCGCAGGGCAGAGCTGAGCCCAGAGATGGTGGGATAAGGTAAATAACCTCTGTGGCCACGGGCACTTATCTAAATGAGCAGCAGCTCCAGGCCCTCGCAATCGCTGCCATCGCTCCTGCCAAAGCCCTGCTTTAAAAAAGAAAATTAAATGTTGGAGTTTTCAATTTCAACGGGTGCAAGAATTTCAGTTGCGAAAAAAAAAAAGTCAAAATTAGATGGTGGGTTGTTAAGAAAATAAATGCTTCAGTGTCCATAAATGGCAGAATGCAAAATGCTCCGTTTTATTCAGAGCAAACAAAACCAATCAAGGCCTTTCACAGGGAGAGAATGGAAGGGACCCACCAGGAGCTCTGAGTGCAGCTCAGCCTGCTCAGAACCAGCTCTGCAGTTCCACCAGGGCCTTTGGGGCAGGAAATGCAGCAGTGACATCAGAGCTGCTCATTCCCAGCTCCCCATTTCCCTGGGATTCTCCCCAGTTCCCTTTTCCCCAGGGCAGCAGCAGGGTGGCCACAGATCCCACCAGGGAAATAATTAAAGAATGGATTTTGAACTTGGATCAAACTTCTGTTCTTTCCAGACTTGTCTGGGGCATAAATTGGAAATCAAACACCCAACAAGTTCCTTCCATCCCTGCTGAAAGGCTCCAGGCTTCATTTAGTCAAGGCTCAGAATTAATTTTCCTATTAAATGAACGCTTTCTTAAAACGAAGGGGGAAAATGTTTTCAGTGATAAGATTGTTCTGTGAACCATTCCTAATGAGCTGCTGTGTCATTCCCTTCTGCCTCCTATTTATCTTGTTTAGATCCCTCCAGTCTGAACTATTCCAGCCCTTCGCTGCCTGCTAAGAGTTTGGTTTGTTTTATTTTAACTGGGAGCGTCAAATACTTTAAAAAAGCTGTTAGAAAGTGAAATATTTTATATTTTTCTTTTAGCATTTATTTCAGGGAAGTGGATACAGCATATATTATATATATATTAACTTTTAATCTATTTCTGTAAGGTTTATAATCTAAATTCCCATTTTAATATATGGCTTTGCTTATTTCCCAAGGAAATTTTCCTTCTTGCCCTGGGAAAGGGCCTGAACTGCACCCTGGCAGCTGCAGGCCATGTGTGGGGCTGCCTTTAAGGGCATTTTTATATAAACAAGGTTTTTTTGCCCAGCAGAGGTGGATTTTTAGTGGCAGGTGCTGTGTGGTGAGGGGTCCCCAGCAGCACCAACACCCAGCAGTGGGGTCTGGCAGCTCTGCCTTCCTCTAAAACTTGTGGGGAAAACAAATTCTTACAGCTACTCACAAAACATTGTGTGAGGTGCCTTCAAAACAGGAGAGATGGACACTGAGGGGGGAGGAATGGACTCGTTTTCAAGTGCTGCAGGCCAAAACAAGGCTTTTTTATTTTATTATTTTTTATTTTATTATTTTTTATTTTATTATTTTTTATTTTTTATTTTATTTTTATTTGTGCTGGCTGCTCAAGGTGACTACCATGGCCCCCAGCACCTGCAGGCACTGCTGGGGTTGGGATTTCTTCCACCCTGAGGATTTTGTGGGATTTTGTGGGATTTTGTGGGATTCACTGGCCAGCTTCTGTTGTGTTGTAATTTCTTTTTGTCCAGCCCAGTGCACCCATTTCCCACTGTTCAGGTGTGGGTTGGAATCTCCCTTTCTGTGAATCCCAAATTCTGCAGCTGCTCCCACAGGTGCCCAGGTGGGTGCAGGGGATGGGGAGAGCCCAGCCCAGCTGGGGGAGCACCCAGCAGCTTTTACCCCACTGAGACTCCCCTCTGCCTCCAGAAATTTCAGTCAGAGCTGTTCAGCTTCCCAGAGAACTTGAAGGAATTGAACAAATTAGAAAAACTATTGAAGCAAGAGCTTCCCTCTGCCTCTGTCAGGTAACGCCGCGCTCGGAATTTATCTGAGGGAAGGAGAACTTTCACAGCCCAGTGACTCCACTTTTTATTCTTTCTACACTGTGAAGTATCATAATATTCTTTAATAGTGTCATACTTATATTTCACGCTCTAATCCACTTTTCTCCTGCTTTCCCATTGTGTTTTCTCCAGCTGGAAGTCTGCACTGTGCTCATGATCAGCTGCTCAGCCTTTCAGCAGGAATTGTCTCCTTTTCCAAACTGAAACACTGCAAACTTTGTGCTGGGAGGGATTAGGATGTCCTGTGCATAATGTACATTTTCTTTACCTCTCCCATTATCTGCCTTGCAGCACATTTGTCTCTGGTTTTCTCCCCTCGTGCCTAAATGAGAATCCCAGATTTGGGAATGTGCTGGTTCTGTCCTTTGTGTCTAATCTGTGCCCTCTACTTCTCTCCCCTCTTGTGATAAAAGTGCATTTTGCTGCTGTTGCAGTTCCAGCTGAATTTGATCAAGATAGAGGAACTGACTCATCACCTTTCCCTGGATCTTTGGAGCTGCTGTGGGCTGGATCAGGCTGGGGCTCTCAGAGGCAGCCAGAGGCTCTGGTGCTGTTTTCACCCACATTACGTCTCCTTTGCATCCTGACTCTCTTGATTTTATCTTTACTAAGTGGAGAAAGAAGGGAAAAAGCTGAGCTGATGTCTGGGAGAAGGACACAGAGTGTGAAGCTTCCTGCCACGTTTTCTAATGGGCTGGGACAGTGGCTGCTCCCTCCAGGGAATTGTGCTGGGAGCTGGGCTTAATTCTCTGTCCCAGGCAATGCTGGATCCTTCACTGGAGTTGCTGCAGGCACCACTTTTCCTCTGGCATAATAACAGGGCTCATAACTCCAGCTTCATCACCCCCTCACACCTCAGCCAGGATCAATGGGAAGTTTCTAAAACCCTCTCAGCCACTCCAGGGCACTGGGAAATGGAGTTTAAACACGAATTGAAGTGGAAGTGTTAACCTGAGGAAGAGCAGGGCCATTCCTTTCCTGCAGAGCCGGCCCTGCCTGCAGCAGGGGGTGGCCGAGGTCAGCGTGGAGTGCCAGGGAATTGGGATTTGGGTTTGTGCAGAGATTGGTTTTGAGCACAGCTCAGCAGCAAACTGCTCCTTTGGACTGTGCACAGCACATCCCCTCTGCTCAGCACCTCCTGCCCTGCCCTTTCCTGGGGGTCTCTGCCTTTATCCTGGGGGTCTCTGTCCTTATCCAGGGGGTCTCAGCCTTTATCCTGGGGGTCTCAGCCCTTTCCTGAGAGTCTCTGGTCCTTTCCTGGGGGTCTCAGCTCTTTCCTGGGGGTCTCTGGTCCTTTCCTGGGGGTCTCTGGTCCTTTCCTGGGGGTCTCTGGTCCTTTCCTGGGGGTCTCTGCCTTTATCCTGGGGGTCTCTGGTCCTTTCCTGGGGGTCTCTGCCTTTATCCTGGGGGTCTCTGCCTTTATCCTGGGGGTCTCTGGTCCTTTCCTGGGGGTCTCTGGTCCTTTCCTGGGGGTCTCTGCCTTTATCCTGGGATTCTCTGCCCTTTCCTGAGGATCTCTGCCCTTTCCTGGGGTCTCTGTCCTTATCCAGGGGGTCTCTGGTCCTTTCCTGGGGGTCTCTGGTCCTTTCCTGGGGGTCTCAGCCCTTTCCTGGGGGTCTCAGCCCTTTCCTAGTGCTCGTTCCAGATGCTGGGAATGGGGGAGTTTTTTGGGGCCAGCACCCCAGGGACGAACAGAACTGAGTGTTGTAGGGATGGGTGGCTGGAGAGCAGAGCTGGGTTTGCTGTGGGGGCTGTTCAGGGGACAGTGGGCTGCAAGGACAGGATTTCAGAGCCCTTTACATGTTTATTTTGGGGGCTGTTCAGGGGACAGTGGGCTGCAAGGACAGGATTTCAGAGCCCTTTACATGTTTATTTTGGGGGCTGTTCAGGGGACAATGGGCTGCAGGACAGGATTTTAGGGGATTTTACATTTTAGGGGATTTTACATTTTAGAAGATTTTACATTATCTCCCAGCCAAGCATTTCTCTCCCTTCTCTGAGCTCAGGATCTCTTTCCTGCCCCAGCTGCAGCCCAGGAGAATGTCAGGACCTGACCTCCCCAAATATCACATGGACCCAACAGTCTGGGATGGAAGGGAGAGTTTGGACTTGTTTGGGTTCTGACCTCCCCAAGCTAACTGCTGATTTAAATCCACAGAACTGGAATCTGCCTTTACTGGGTCCATAATTAGATTTTTTATCCCATGTTTTCCTGCTCCTCACAATGGATATTTTTTATTTTTCCCATACTGCCATGACGCTGTGTTTGTCTTTTTTTTTACTTTATTCCTTTGAGCCTCATCCCTACTCCTCTAATTTTATAAATTACTGAAATTATTTTTTCCCCCAGTGTTAGGGCTGGAGTTTCTGAGCATGATTAATTTTTTTTGAAGTGTTTTAATTACTGCTCAGGCCAGGTAAGCTGATTTGGGCTTTTTCCAGGAAGCATCCTTGGCTCTGGCTCTGCTCCCCACCGTTGCTATGCACCACCCTCCACCTCAGATGCCTTCTGATTTTATTTTGGGCAAACTCCTTGAAATCCAAAGGTTTGCCTTCAGTTTGTTTTGCTTTGCTGGGTCAGGGGTTATTGCTGCAATCGCTGCTATTGCAGGGAAATTTAAATGGGGTTTTTCCCTCCTACTGCAAAACCCAGGAAAAGAAAGTGTCAGTGTGGAGGGGAACTTGGAAAGGGAAAGGAAAAGCTGTTGTGTTATGCAGAAGAATTTCCTTGTTTCTTTTAACTGCCTCTTGAGATTAGAATTCTCTGCCTTTATTTTTGGCAGCCAGGCTGGTGGCAGGAACAATTCCTTCCCTTGGCTTTGTCAGTAGGTAAATAGCACATTTCTTTTATTTAAAGCAGAATGGGGATGCACAGGAAATGCAGCAGTGCTGAGGGGAGCATGGGGAGCTGGGAGTGCAGGCACAGCTTTGTGCTCTCATGATATTGCCATTAACACTGGATTCCTGAACGCTGCCTTTTATTTAACAGTGACTTTGTGTTTGAACAGATGGGGCTGTGCAATGTAAAGACAATCAATTCTCATACAGAAATGATAAATGAAGAACAGAAAAGCGTGGCATATTTTGAATAAGTTCTTTAGCATATTTATCTGTGTTGCAATGAAGGTTCTCCTAAAGAATAATTGCTGATTAAAGCAGGTTTTATCACAGGTGAACTCTTCCCTCCCTTTCCTCTCCAATAGGTAGAGAAATGTTGCCTTTTAGTTTGGATTTGTCCTTTTCTAACCCACCAAATCCCACTGGTGGTTTGTGCTTTTACTGAAACAGAAGAGGATTAAGTGGCATGGTGGAGCTTTAGATGTTGTGCAGCAAACCAACTGTCACAAACTGGAAGAAAAACTCCCAGGAATGTGAATTTATGGAGCTGGAGAGAGCTCTTCTGGGTTGCAGGGTTTAAATATGATTATGAAAGGGGGTGGAGAGAGGCAGAAAGAAAGCAGAGAATTGGAGGACTGCTGGGATTTAAATTTGGGTTATTTTCTATTTAAATCTGCAGGCAGATTCTCCTGAGGGGAAGAGCCCAGGCAGCTCTGGCTGAGCCCAGATGGAAATGCTCCTTTTTCCTCCCCACGGGAATGTGCTCTCCAGCAAGTCCCAGCGTTTACTGCCAGCACTGAGGGAATTGGTGCAGGTTAAATCAGGCCATGGCTCCTCAGGCAGCTCCTGGGAGGAGGAGGAGGAGGAGGAAAAGGAGAAGGAAAAGGAGAAGGTCTCAGCTCCAGGAGAGCAGGGGGAGGACAGGAGGTGACAACCTGGGATGCAGGAAATGTTTGGGATGCAGAAGATGTTTGGTTGGGATGCAGGAGGAGGTTGGGATGCAGAAGATGTTTGGTTGGGATGCAGGAAATGTTTGGGATGCAGGAAGTGTTTGGGATGCAGGAGATGTTTGGTTGGGATGCAGGAGATGTTTGGTTGGGATGCAGGAGATGTTTGGTTGGGATGCAGGAGATGTTTGGTTGGGATGCAGGAGATGTTTGGTTGGGATGCAGGAGATGTTTGGTTGGGATGCAGGAAATGTTTGGTTGGGATGCAGGAAGTGTTTGGGATGCAGGAAATGGTTGGGATGCAGAAGATGTTTGGTTGGGATGCAGGAGGAGGTTGGGATGCAGGAGGAGGTTGGGATGCAGAAGATGTTTGGTTGGGATGCAGGAAATGTTTGGGATGCAGGAAATGTTTGGTTGGGATGCAGGAGATGTTTGGTTGGGATGCAGGAAATGTTTGGGATGCAGGAAATGTTTGGTTGGGATGCAGGAATTGTTTGGGATGCAGAAGATGTTTGGTTGGGATGCAGGAGGAGGTTGGGATGCAGGAAATGTTTGCTTGGGATGCAGGAAATGGTTGGGATGCAGGAGAAGGTTGGGATGCAGGAGAAGGTTGGGATGCAGGAAGTGTTTGGGATGCAGGAAATGTTTGGTTGGGATGCAGGAAATGTTTGGGATGCAGGAAATGTTTGGGATGCAGGAGAAGGCTGGGATGCAGGAGAAGGCTGGAATGCAGGAAATGTTTGGGATGCAGAAGATGTTTGGTTGAGATGCAGGAATTGTTTGGGATGCAGGAATTGTTTGGGATGCAGGAAATGTTTGGTTGGGATGCAGGAAGTGTTTGGGATGCAGGAGATGTTTGGTTGGGATGCAGGAGATGTTTGGTTGGGATGCAGGAGATGTTTGGTTGGGATGCAGGAGATGTTTGGGATGCAGGAAATGTTTGGGATGCAGGAGATGTTTGGTTGGGATGCAGGAATTGTTTGGGATGCAGGAAGAGCATGGTCTGCCCTGCTCAAAAGGGAAAGAAAAACCTTTGCTGTGCCCAAGCCCTCAGCAGGACAAACGTGCTGAACTGCCCCTGAGTACTGATCCTTTAGCCCAGTTGCAGAGGGAGAGGTGCTGGAAGGAATTTCCCTGCCCAGGTCACACCAAACACAGCCTGTGTGTGAGGTTCCAGCTCAGGGGTCTGGAATGTGCCCTCCAGAGCCTTTTGTGCCATGGGGATGAATTCCCACTGAATCTCTGAGCCCAAGCCCATCCCAAGGTTTCCCATGGACTTTCCCTCTCCTTTGCAGATATTTATTGCCTGGGCAGCCTGACCCTGCTTTGCACTTAGGTCTGAAATGTGGATTCATTCCTGGCTGCAGCACAGAATCGTGAGAGAAGGATGAGGATTTCAGTGGTGTCACAAAATCCTTCAATGTGTGCAGCCTCCACTGGCAAGCTGAATCCAAATCAACATCCCAGTGTCTTATTAACCAAAGCACTTCAGCTCTTTCCATGGGGCTGCTTTTGTGGAGGCTGGGAGGACAGAACTGGAAATTCCACTAATTCCCCCATTTTGTGGCATAAATAAGCAGACCCGTGGATGTGATGCTGTGTGTCACATCCCAGGTCTCAGCCAGACCTCCCCAGGGTGAGGAGCCTTTGATGTGGTTCCAGATTGTTCCTCTGACACAGCTTTGGGAGGGGAGCTCCTGCCTGACAGCCGCTCACACTCCCACGTAGCCACGCTGTCAAAATATTACATCCTGCCCTAAATTATTTGGTAGCAATGGGAAAAACACCTGCTTGTGAGAACACGTCTTCCTTTTCATCATCTGCAGGAGTCTGGGGGGGAGATGGATTATTTCAAATGGTGCTGACAGCTCTGGGCAGGAATTTTGGATTCTTCTCGCTGCTCTCCTTGACATTGGTGTGTGTTGTGATTCCCTGCTCGTGTGTGGGAGCAGCTGCCCCAGGTGAAGGAGAGAATCCTGTTCTTTATCCCTTCCATCCTGGAGCATGTGAGCCACAGAACCTTCCTGGGCTGCTGTTTAATTATGAATACACAGCAGGCAGGCAGAACTGACAGGAGCACAAGGAAAGTAGGAGCAGCAGGGATGGCTTGGAGCCACCATGCTGGGGGAGGTCTGGAAAATCAGTGTTATCATATTCAGAGGTGTGCTTTAATTTGATTGAAAAATGTGACATTTGGATTGGCAGGCAGAGCCATTCTGAAAAGGCATTTTTCTGTCTGCCTGTCTAAACAGTTGCTGTGTAATATTTATATTTGTCATGTGTTTTTCTAGATAGAGCAGTTCTTTAGATACTTAAATTTATCACATGAAAACCCTCTTCAAATTCTTATATGTAGGTTTAATAGTATTTGGTGATTTATAGTGTTGGTTGGGATTTTTTTTAGATTTTTTTTTACACTATTATGGTGTCTGTAAATTGAAATAACAAACAGGGAGTCTCTTGCTTTCCCTGCAGATCTAATCCAAGGGGAGAGCTGAAGTGACACCCAGGGCAGTGCTGGGTGCCAGGCAGAGCTCCTGGCAGGATGGGGGTCCTGGCAGGGTGGGAATGGGGTGCTCAGGGTGGAGCTGGGTCCTGGCAGCCCACAGAGAATCCCCTGCACTGAGGGGTGCCAGCAGCAGTGGAGATGCTTTTGTGACATCTCAACTCCTTCAGGGGGAATTGGCAGCTCAAAGCCTGTGGAAATAATAACTCCTTGTAAGACACACATACATAAATACATAAATGGAATGCAGCTTTCATTGACACACATCTGTGTATTTATTATATTGCACTGTAATGTTCCCCCATCTATTGCTTCAAGATTTTTGCATATTTATTATCCACATGAGCATATTAGTGAAAAAAAAAAATCTATAAAGTATTGAAGATGGGGGGGAAAGGAATATTTCTTTAGCCAGGAGATTTACTCAGTGCTGATGTGAAATCTGTCAGTACAAATTGGCTTTATTTGGCCCCTGTTGAACAACCCTTGAGGTTACAGCAGCAGTGTTCAGTGCATTCAGCCCCAGAGCAGCAGTCCCTCTCTCCTGTGCCTTTGGAGCTGTTTTCAGGAGTTTCAGACCTGAGGAGGGCTGGGATGCAGCTGCAGGGAGGGGATGTGCCAGGGCTGCTGCTGGCCCCAGGAAATGCAGATTGGCTGTGCCTGATCTGAGGCTGTGTAACAGAGCTCTGGAGATGGGGAGAACCAGCTGTGGTGATTAAAAATGCTTCTAAGGCTCCATCAGGCTGAAATAACTAGAAATACTGGGCTGATAATGGACCTGAGCTGGCCTGGGCCCACTGTTCACCGTGGTTTTTACAAAATACCCACTCCAAACCTGAAACCTTTGTCGTGCTCATCACAAGGGGATTGGAGGCAAATGATATTGTTGGTTCTTGCCTGACCTAAATTATTCTGATAGCAAGAAAAGCAAAAACCCAAGTTAAATTACTCTTTAGCAGAAATTTCAGGCAATGGACACTTTCCCATGAATATTTCATGGCAGGCTATAAATAATTCTGTTGGATTTGGAAGAGCAGCCAGTGAGTCCTGGGATGATGTAGGGCGTTTATGTAAGGCTGATTGCTGCAGGAGCTCTTCCATTCATGGCATTCCAGTCGTGTGCAGGCAGATGGGACATTGCCCCACCAATTTCTCTGAGATTTTGCTCTTTGTTTCAACTCTCCAGTCAGGAACAGACAGAGCCAGCCCAGTCATTCACCTCTGATGGAACCTGAGAGCACAAGGAGATGTTTTGACAAAGCTTTTCCTTTTAGGAATATTTTATTCAATGTTCTGATGGCAGTGCTGAATGTCTTGTGCTGGTAAAACACAAGTTGGGTGAGTGCTGAGGTGTGGGTCCCTCTGAACCTTCACTGATTTAAAAATCAGCTCCCTTGGTGGAGTGATCTCCCCTGGGAGCTTGGGTGGGATTTTCTCTCTCAGTGGGGTCATCTCTTCATATCAGCCTGGGGAGAAAAGAAAATAATTAGAATTGTTTCTTCTTTATGTCCATCTAGGCTGGCTCTTATGCAAACAAAGAAACAAATCAGGACATTCTGTATCTCAGAGCATTCAGACTGGACAAACCCTGATCATTGAGCCCCAGGTCCCCCAGTGCCACCTCCACAATCTGGAAACCCCTCCAGGGCTGGGACTGCACCAGCAGCCTGGACAAGCCTTTCAGTGAAGAAACACCATTTAATCCTCCTGTTCTCCTGCTCTGCAGCATTTGTTCCAATCACATCCTGCTTCATTCTCCAGGATTCACAGTGCTCATTCACTTTCCCTCTGCCTAAAACTTCACTTCTTTTTTTCCCCCTGGTGAAACAAGGCTGCTTTATCCAATTTCCACGCTGTATTTCACTCCCTCTCTTTCACCATCTCCATGATCCCTTTGTAGGGCCAGAAGTGCTGCTGTCCCTGGGAATGTGGAGAGCAGCAGGGAACTCTCCTGGAGTGTGTCAGAGCTGGAATCCAGAGTCCAGGAGAAGGAGAGAAACGGGACAGGAGCAGGAGCTGGGGAGTCCAGGGGAGATTGGAGAGCAGACAGAAATCCCAGCAGCTGGGAAAGCACACAAATGCAATAAAACCTTGCAGGAGGTGTCTGTGTGGAGCCCTGAGCTCAGGGGAGGAGCTGACCCTGCCCAGTGGCAGGAGCAGAGCAGGAGCAGTGCTGTGCTGGATCAGCATCCCTGGCAGGAAATCTGCCCCAATCTTTGCTGCTGCCATTCAGGATTCCTCTCTTCTCCTTCTGCAGCTGCTGGGTCATTGCCTTGCATTGCAGCTTGCCCAAATTCCAGTTTTTTCCAGAGTTTTTCTGTTTTATTTAGAGTTTTTCTAAGTGGTTCCTGGCAATTCTCTTTATCCAGGCTGGGAGATGGTGAAAATTCCTGAAACACCAGAATGAAAGGCAGGAACAAACCAATGGATGTGTTCTGGATCTTCTTCAGGGAGCACAGAAGGAGTTAAATAAACCAGAGCTGGAGGGACATTCCCAAATCCATAATGCACAGGATTGGCATTCTGTCTGCATACAAATAACTGGGATTAGCAGGATGTGCCGTTGCTTTCACCATAAAAATATCCACTCTCACATTATTTTAAGACACTTTCAAAATAGAGTGGAGTTACAATATTTGTTTTAAACTATCCAGGGATCCTTGCACAATCTTTTTGATTGCTTTTTATAGCCCTTCTCCAGCCTGAGTCATTTAGCAGCTCCCTTTCCCGAAATACCAGTGGTAACTCTCTCCATCTCTGTGACGGATGTTGGTGTGAATTCATTTCACTGCTCACAGTGAAGCCTTGCAGATTGGGACAAATGAAGCCTAAATTTGGGTGGTTTTCCCCAAAATACTGGGTAGATAAGGTTACCCAGAGCAGCTGTGCCTTGTGTCCAGGCCAGGTTGGACATTGGGACAGTGAAGTGTCCCTGCCATGGCAGGGGTGGCTCTGGGGGATTTTTAAAATCCAACCCAAAGCAGCTGGGATTCCCTGCTCACTCGCTGTGGGAGGATTTCCATTCACCCCATTTCACCCTTCCTTTCAGCACTGATGTGAAAGGCTCTGGGTGGCAGCAGGGACCTCCTGAAGCTCCTCGTGTCACACAGGAGCTGTTTGGGAGCTGCTCCTCTGAACCTGGCCCTGCTCTCCTTCCTTCTCTCACAGCCAGAGGTAACATCACAATGTGTTCATTTCTTGCTTTTATAAATTGAATTTCCAGGTTTCTCCTGGCTTCCCTCAGGAGCATCTCAGTGAAATTGTTTTCCTGTCCTGCAAAACGCTTCAGAAACTTTCCCTCCCCAAACTGAGGTTTTGCTTCTTTATTGCTGCTTTTCCTGCAAGCAATGGGTTCCATTTGCTGGGAACTTTGATCTGTATCAAGTCTGAATTTTAACTTTCTTTATATTTTGGAATGAAAATAATTTTTCAGCCTTGTGTTCTGCCAGTTCAGCCCTTTCCCACAAACAACATTTGTGCCTGCTGGATTTTAAATGGAAATATTGGGTGAAGTTGTCACAGGTGGTTTTTGTGCTTTCCCTGACAGGTGAGAGCCAGAGCACCTCCAGCTGGGGAGCTTTTCCTTTTTCCTCAAGCATTTCCAGCTAATTTTGACATCTAAAATACTTTCAAGTTCCCTTCACACTCTTATTTTTTTTCCTTTTATCTGTTCCAATTCTCCTGAAAGCCACTTCTGTGCATTTTCTCATTTTCCCTCTTGTCCTGGCTTGTTTTCCACCTCTTCCTGACACACAGAGCTCCAGTAAACTCTTTAAACACCTCACAGAAATTACCCCTTTTCCCTGCTTTCCATCATCCCTGAATTCTTTCCCTTTGAGCAGTGTGGAATGTTCTCCTCCAGCTGTCAGGCTGTGTGTAACTAATGTGTAATTAACGTGTAATTAAAGCTGTCTTTGTGTTCTCCCAGCTCCCACATCCCTCTCCCCTCTCCTCTGGTTCCTTTGCACTCTGAAGGGAACAGTTCTTGTGCCTGAGAGGCAAAAAAAGTTCAGATTGTGTTGGTGTGACAGCAGGGATGGGATGGGATGGGATGGAATTGATAGCACAGGGTTAAAAATGTTCCTAAAATCATGGGAGTTGTACACAACAGATTCAGGGTGGAAAGAAAGGCTGGGTCTGGCAGGGCTGGAAAGGGAACCAGGCCTGGGAATGAATGTTGGGCTTTGTCTTTATTGGATCAGGTGAAACTGCACCTGTGGAATCATCATGTGATAAATAATATGATTGTTAAATGTAATAATTGTTTGGTAAATTGAATATATTATTGTTTGATCATAACAAGAACCATGGGAAAGGATGTTTGGGGACCTGATGGAAATCACAAGAATCCATGCTTGGGTAAGATCAATGTGTACAATAGAACAATATGGGTTTAGTAATTATTCTATAGTTCCATAATGAAAAGGGCATAAAAACCTGTCCCTCTGCAATCCATGTGCAGTCAGATCTGGGTTTGTAGCCCTGATCCCAGAGCTCTGCAATAAATCACCTGCACACTGTCCCCTGTGGTTCTGGGTGTCTGGGCTAACAGGATGGGATGGGATGGGATAAATGGGATGGAGATGGGGATGGGGAATGGGGATGGGATGGGATGGGTTTGGGATCCTCCAGCTCTGTGTGCTCACAGCCAGCACAGGGGTTGAGCTCCCCACCCATCACACAGCAGCAGGGCAGTTGCTGTGCCCTCTCTCAGGCTCACTCAGGCCGGGCTTTAGGCTCAGCTCTGCAGCTGCTGAGGCAGGGGAAGGATCCCTGGGTGTAGCAGAGCCCCTCATGCTGTGGCTGCCTCTCGTTTCCCTCCTTCCAGCCCTGCCCAGAGGCACCAAGAGCAGCCCCAGGGCTGTGGCAGTGCTCACCTTGCATGCAGCCGTGCTCACCTTGCATGCAGCCGTGCTCACCTTGCATGCAGCTGTGCTCACCTTGCATGCAGCCGTGCTCACCTTGCATGCAGCCGTGCTCACCTTGCATGCAGCTGTGCTCACCTTGCATGCAGCCGTGCTCACCTTGCATGCAGCCGTGCTCACCTTGCATGCAGCTGTGCTCCCTGTGAGGGTTTGTGTGCTCCCACCGGGCTGGGCAGGCTCCAGGCAGGGATGCTCCCAGCTGGCACAGCCAGGAGCTGCTCTGATGGGCAATCACACATCAGGCACTTCCTGAGCACATCCTGCTGTGGGATTTGAGTCCCTGACACATTGGTGTGTTATCTGTTTGTTTGGGAAAGGTGCCAGACAGCACAGACACAGAAATCGAAATAAATGCAGGTTATCTAGAAGACATGATTTCATTTTCACTACAGGCATATCAAGATGTTCCAGAGCTGAGGAGAGCACAAAGAATGATGTGAGCATTAGGAGCAGTGGTAAATTAATTGCACACAGCAGCCAGCCCGGCTCTTGTGCTGATTTTTCACTGTAACTCGTGTTGGACAAGCACAGGGACAGGCAGGAGCAGGGCTGCTGAGCCTGGGCCAGCACTGAGCTGTGCAGCACTGAGCTGTGAGCAGGGCTGGCTGGATGGAGCCTCCTCAGAGCTGGGATCATCTCTCCTGGGCTCACCCTGAGCAGCTGCAGCCAGGGGTGAAGCAAAGGCTGCTGAACGAGCACGGTGTGACTGAGGGGCTGGGCTGAGCTGTGCTGGGCTGAGCTGGGTTGAGCTGGGCTGGGCTGAGCTGTGCAGTGCTGGGCTGAGCTGTGCTGTGCTGTGCTGTGCTGGGATGAGCTGTGCAGTGCTGGACTGATCAGTGCTGGGTTGAGCTGGGCTGTGCAGGGCTGAGCTGGGCTGGGCTGAGCTGTGCAGTGCTGGGCTGGGCTGTGCTGTGCAGGGCTGGGCTGGGCTGGGCTGTGCTGAGCTGGGCTGTGCTGGGTGTGCTGGGCTGGGCTGAGCTGTGCTGGGCTGGGCTGAGCTGTGCTGGGCTGTGCTGGGCTGTGCTGTGCTCTCACACTGTGCTGATCAGTGCTGAGTTGTGCTGGTCTGTGCTGTGCTGATCTGTGCTGAGCTGGGTTGTGCAGTGCTGTGCTGTGACTGAGGAGCTGTGCTGGGCTGTGCTGGCCAGGGCACCCTCAGAGCTGAGTGCTTTGGGCACAGCCATCACCTCCTCTGTGTCCCTGCAGGAGCTGCACAGGGCTCAGAGAGCCTGGAGTTTATAAATCATACCCAGGGAGCCTGGAGCTCTGCTCCCTGCACACCATGAGCATCCTCAGCTGAGCTGCAGCAGCCCTGGCTGCATGCACATCTCCTGCTTTAAAAGCTTCCAGGCTGTTGGTTGTCACTCCAAGGGCTGCATCCTGGAAGGTGAATTGGGACTCTGTGAACAAGAAACCTTCAGGGGCATCACAGAGTCCTGGATCCTGAGGCAGTAATGAGGGATCTGCTTGATATCCCCAGAATTTTGTATTTCTGAGCATGATTTTAAATCCCAGTTCAGCTTGTGTGGGGAGAAGAGGAAAAAATATTAATGGAGCTCCATAGTGAGGCCTTGATGTCACAGAATTCCAGAATGGTTTGGGGTGGGAGGGATCCCAAATCCCATCCAGGGACACTTCCACTGTCCCAGGGTGTCCCATCCCCAGTGTCCAGCCTGGCCTTGGGCATTCCAGGGATCCAGGGGCAGCCTCAGCTGCTCTGGGAATCCCCAGCCCCTCCCCTCCTTCCCCAAATCCCATCCAGCCCTGCCCTCTGGCACTGGGAACCCACTGAAATGATATTGCAGAATATTGCTCCCTTCTATAGAAAAATCCCATTGAGATGCTTGTTTGTTGGGCACAGCAAAAATGGGGTTTATGTGTTGGATTTACCCAGGGCTCTCTGCTATGCATGACTGAATTTTAAAGCAAAAATCTCCCTCTTGTGTTTTCCTGCCCTGTGCCTCCCTGTCCCTGCTCTCCCACTGTAATTATCCAGTTACTGGCTCTGCACATCAGGTGTTTAATGTGGGGGAGGAGGGGGCTGAACAGCTCAATTAATTAAGCCGAGTTGTAGCAGATCATCATCATTTTTCAAGGTGTCAATTGAGGGATCTCTGGGAGCCGTGCAGATGAGCCAGGACCACCTGGGAATTCAGGCTCAGTTCCCATCCCAGCATCTCCCAGCCTCTGGAAATACCTGTCAGAGCCTCATGTTAACCCCACAGTAACTACAAAGGATATTTGTGGAATTCTCCTGGAAGTCTTCATTTCCATCCCTGTAATACTGAAAAGAAAACCCCAGTGAACCCCAGAATTTTTCTGCCATTGTGCAGAGAGGATTTTGGTGGGGCTTTGAAAAACTCAGTTGCAAAGTAAAAATTTTAGCTGTAATTAACCCCTGGAATGCTGCAGTTGGAGCAGGAAAGGCAATAAAGCAAAGATCTCTTATGAAGCACAGAGAGAAATGTGAATTCTGTGAGTTTTTTATGTGTCCAGGTAAGAAAACCCTCTGGGTTTTTGCCCAGCTTGATTAATGTGAAGCCACACAAATTTCTGGTTTGCATTTCTGCTTTATCCCAGCTGGAGCTCAGTCAGTGTTTGCTGGGTTTTAAAAAGCAGCAGCTGAGGCATTTCCAGCCCGTGGCTCTGGAACTGGAGATGTTTTGTGGGTGCTCACACCCTGTGTGCCCTGCCTGGCTGGAAACTGCTCTGAAAGGGCTGGAAAGATCCTTAACTCATCCAGAATCACCTGGAAGGTTTATCATCTTTAAGGTTCTCTGCTCCCTCCCTCTGTATGATTTTTTTTCTGTACATTTTTTTGGCTATTTGTAAATAAGATCTGACTGTATTTCTCTCTCTGAGGGCAGGAGTTCCTGCAGCCCTTCCCCTGTGCTGCCCCATCCCTGTGACACAATTCTGGCTGTGTTATTGCTTTAGCAGCTCTCACCCTGCAGCTGTTCATGGCTTTTCCCCACTCACTCTGCTGCTGGGGGTGATAAATCAGGGCTGGGAGGGGGGACTGGGCTCTGCTCACCTGGAGGATGGGGCAGGACACCCCAGGGATGCTCAGCTGCAGTTTGGGCTCTCTGACATCACCCCCAGGTCACAAAAACACTTTCCTGGGCCCCTGGAGGCTGTGGGAATGAGCAGAAAGTGTGAGCAGAATGAAGATAACAAGGTAGGGTTATTGAAATGTTTTAAATACATTTTATCTTAGCAGAGTGTATTTTTTTCTCTTTGGAGAGCTCTGTTGTGGTGGTTTGCTGTTTAACAGAAGAGGCAGCAATGGCTTTGATGTCTCCCTGTAAAGTTTTATCTCTGTGCCCTGGCTGGCTCAGAGTCCTGTCACAGTGACTTTTATTTTAATTAACCCAGTGGAGAAAGGCTGGTTTGAGGAGAGCAGGGCTGCCTGGCAGGGTCAGAATTTGTTGGGTTTTGCACCCCCAGGGTCCCAGCAGTGCCTGCTCCAGGCTGGGGCTGTTCCCACCTGTGCTCCTCGTTCTAGGGCTGGCTTTGTCTGGGTTTGACATTTTATCAAAGCCTTTTGAATTAGGAGGTTGTGTCTGATTTTGGCATCTCACCTGCCTGGGCTGGGCTGTGTTTCTGAGTCTGTTTCTGCACTGAGCTCCAGGAGAAGGAAGGAATTCAAGGGGAGGCATTAAAAGGAACTTCACTCCCTTCCTCCTCCCTGGAGTTTGAGGTTTACTCCAGGACTTAATTTTTGTCATTGTTAAAACCTTGATTTTTTTCAACCTTGTTTTTTTTCTTTTTGTGTAACTTTGTGCTACAGTAGAACCGTTTCTCCCCTCTCCCTTGTTTATTTACTGGCACAAAATCCAGCTAATTTCCCAGGCTAAATAAGCAATTGTGGTTTAATCTCATCCTCTGTTCCCACTCCTTGAATTACCCATGCAGCCCTTGTATACACTGAAATTCATCTGTCTCGAGCAGAGATGTACAAAATTATACATGAGATGGAAAATGGAGTTCTTTGTGTTCCTGCCTATTGGAAAAATGATGTGTAATAGGATTGAATTCTTTTAATTGCTATTTCCCATTCCACGTAAAGCACGCTTGGTTTCCTCTTTTTTTGCTTCTCAGTTCCTGGTATTTAACAGAAGTTCTTGTTGAACAACATCTTCCACTTAACTGCAGCCAGGGTTCTGTGTCTCAAAAGCAAAAAAAAAAAAAAGCAGTAAAATTGAGACACTGTGGGGCTGGAATTGGATTATTTGGGTTTGGAGAGGAATATTCTAATTGGGTTTGAGGAGAATCTCATTTCTGCTGCTGCTCACCCTGTGGGGCACAGGGAATTCCCAGGAGGATGGAAATGTTTGTGTTGGGAGCAGCCCTGAGCTGGCACACCCTGCAGATCTGCAGCTCAGCCTGGGAAGAGGAGGAGGAGGAGGAATGGTCACAGAACAGAGCCAGGCTGTGATGGGACAAGCCAGGAGCAGGGGGACCTGGGAGGGGATGGAAATCTCTTTTTGATGGTTAAAAATGAGAGTATCACTGCTGGGGTTGTAATGCTGGCACTGGCACTCCCAAGTGTGGCACCAACCACAGCTGTGCAGAACTGAGAAATGTCAGAGTTTAAATCCAAGGACTGACACTTTCTCTCCTGTTTTGTGGGATTTCTGTTCCTCAGCTCCATCCCCCCTGGCCCTGGCTGGGGCTGGGCAGGTCCCTGTTCCCAGTTTGTGCAGCCAGGCTGGTTTGCTGGTTCGTGTTCTGTGCATGGATGGGCACAGATCTGGGAACTGCCCTGCCTGGGGCACACTGACAGCGCTGACATTTGGGTCATTCATCCTCAGGAGTTCATCCATTCCGTGCTCAGCCCTGTGGTAAATGTGATTTTTGACCCAGGCAGAGGGAGCACAGCGATTCCTCCAAACCACTGACAGGGTTTGGGGAGCTCTGAATTCCCCAGGATTTAAAAGCTTTTTTTCCTCCTCATTTATTTATTTCTCCAGCACCTTCAAGTGTGGATGAAATCTGAGGGGAGCTGTCTCTGCGTTCATTATTTCATCATCCAGCTGGAAAGCTGCTCCAAACTTGCAATCCTCAGAAATCCTTAAGTCTTGAGGAATTTCCAGAGCAGCCCCTTCTATCTGTTCTCACTTAGCTGCAGAACTTCTGAAGGGAATGTGTTGTTAAAAGAACACCTAAATATTCATAAAAACAGGAAAAGGTGTTGGAAGGAGCACAGGGATCATGCAGAGCCTGCCTTGACTTGCTGCAGGGCAGAATGTGGCACTGGAATTATAAAAAAAAAAAAGAAATCTTATTTAAGTGCAGCTAAGGCAAGGCTTGGCTTGCTGCTAAAAGTGAGAAGAATGAGTTGAGCCCATAGCAAATGTGGAGGGTGAAATGAAGTTGAGTCAGGAGACTTCCCCAAAGAAAGATTTTGTTATTTTATTTTGTTATTTTGTTATTTTATTTTGTTATTTTGTTATTTTATTTTGCTATTTTATTTTGTTATTTTGTTATTTTATTTTGCTATTTTATTTTATTTTGTTATGTTACTTTGTTATTTTGTTATTTTATTTTGCTATGTTATTATTTTGTTACTTTGTTATTTTACTTTGTTATTTTACTTTGTTATTTTACTATGTTATTATTTTGTTATTTTACTTTGTTATTTTACTTTGTTACTTTGTTATTTTACTTTGTTATTTTGTTATTTTATTTTGCTATGTTATTATTTTGTTGTTTTATTTTGTTATTTTACTTTGTTATTTTGTTATTTTATTTTGTTATTTTATTTTGTTATTTTATTTTGTTATTTTATTTTGTTATTTTATTTTGTTATTTTATTTTGTTATTTTATTTTGTTATTTTATTTTGTTATTTTATTTTGTTATTTTACTTTGTTATTTTATTTTGTTACTTTACTTTGTTATTTTGTGGGGTTTTTTTTTATTATTAATTTTATTAATTTTAGAAAGCTGCCAGCTCACCCTGTGCTCCCCTGCACCCTCGCCCAATAACTCCTGGGCTCTGGCACGTCCTTGTGCAGACACTGCTGCAGGAGTGATGCAATGGGGTTACTCAGAAGGGCAGGAATATGGATTTTCTTCAGCCATTGTGTCGTCTGAGGGGTGTAAATCTGACCAGTGGGGAAAACCCAAATCAATTTATTGTGCATTATGAAAATTCCTTGATTTATTTTCTGTATTGCAGCACATTGTCGCTTCCAAGCACCCTGCTTTGAAAAACAGAGCTGTTACTTGTAAAGAGATTTCCTTAAATCAAAGCACAGCCATAAAAACCTGAGGGTGGCAGAGGATTTAGTTCCCCTGTTTTGGATCAGAGATTCTGTATTTTAAGAAAAGGAGCCAGTGGAGAGATGCTTGTCCAGTGGTGACACCTGTGAATTCTCCATGGGTTGTGTGACACTTGACTCAAATGATCACTTTGGGTGGCCAAAAATCATCACTGCACATCTCAGTGCATCCTGTGTCCATGGCCAGGACCCGGGCTGGCCTCCAGAAAATGGCATTTCCCACTTCTCAGGGAGGATTGGGATAAAACTGCCCCAGTTCAGGGAGGGAAATGGGACAAAATGCCCAATTTCAGGGAGGATTTGGATAAAATCTCCCCCATGTCAGGGAGGATTTGGGATAAAAATGCCCCAGTTCAGGGAGGTTTGGGACTAAATGCCCCAGTTCAGAGGGGATTTGGGATAAAATGCCCCAGTTCAGAGTGGTTTTGGATAAAAATGCCCCATGTCATGGAGGATTTGGAATAAAATCTCCCCCATGTCAGGGAGGATTTGTGATAAAAATGCGCCAGTTCAGGGAGTTTGGAACAAAATGCCCAATTTCAGAGAGGTTTTGGGATAAAATTTCCCAGCTGAGGGAGTATTTGGATAAAATGCCCCATGTCAGGGAGGATTTGGATAAAATGCCCCAGTTCAGGGAGTTTGGGACAAAATGCCCCATTTCAAAGTGGTTTTGGATAAAATCTCCCCCATGTCAGGGAGGATTTGGATAAAATGCCCCAGTTCAGGGAGGATTTGAGATAAAATGCCCCATTTCAAAGTGGTTTTGGATAAAATCTCCCCCATGTCAGGGAGGAGAATGGCTTGAAGCCATTTCTGGGTGGCAATTGGGGTGTCCTGGGGAGCTGTTCCTGGACCAAGTCCCCGTTCCTGGAGGGGTCTGGAAGCTGGAGTGGCCTTGGCAGTGCTGCATTAATTAAATAATGATTCCATCCTAAAATAATTCCCAACTCTAATGCTTCCATGGTTCCCTGGGATCAGGGATTTCCTGGAGTTCTGCTCCCAGTGCAGACCTTTAGAATTGGGGTTTGTGACCCCAGTGTGTGTGGGGCTGTTGCACACACTGAAGGCTTTGAGCAATAATTGGATTTCACTCCTGGTTTCCCATCTCAGCAGCAGAAGCATGCAAGGATGGAGTGGTTTTTGTTCAGAAACTTTTATTGATATTTAAAAAAAAATTCTCAGCTGTTTTGACTACCAAGCTTCTCCATTCCTCTGCTGTTTAAAATTATTTTATAAGATATCTACTTATGAGCCAATAATTATTATGAGCTAGTCACAATTCAGATTTCAAGGCTTGCAGATGGAATTTGAATTAAATGATGAAGGATTTCTACCATGTAAGGATAATTTCAAGGAGGAGGGGGAAAGAAAAAAACCTAAACCCATCAAATGAGATATTAATTGCAAATTATTAACTCAGATTTAATCAGAAATTATTTTTAAATATAGCAAGTAGAAAGTTTATTAATCTAGTTTTTAAAACTGTCTTATGGAAATGAATACAGAAATATGTTCTCAATGGGAAATTGTAATGTTTCAAGAATAGTGTGTTGAGAGAGTAATGAATACATTAGGAAAGAGTAATTGCATATTTTAAAGGAATTATCCAAGTAATCATAAAATTCCTGTTGGAAAGAGTGATTAGGAAATGTTTGGATTTATTTAAGTAGAAAAATTGCAAATTGACAAGGTCAGAACCTCCTTAATGAGGAATACTGGACTGGGGGGTGACCCTTAGGGTTCCACAATTAACTTTTAGGAGTTGTGTGTAAAGATGGGAACTGGAGGATCCCTTTCCTTGAGTGTGGCACAGCCTGGAGCTGAGCTGGGAATTCCTTGGGAAATGTCAGAGCCTGCCCAGGCTGAGCTGCCCAGCACCTCTGCCCCATTCCAGTTCAGACCCTGGTTTGTGTTTGGGGAGCAGTGGGGATGGGCACAGAGCTGAGTTCAGACCCTGGTTTGTGTCCTGGAGCACTGGGGATGGGCACAGAGCTGAGTTCAGAGCCTGGTTTGTGTTTGGGGAGCAGTGGGGATGGGCACAGAGCTGAGTTCAGACCCTGGTTTGTGTTTGGGGAGCAGTGGGGATGGGCACAGAGCTGAGTTCAGACCCTGGTTTGTGTTTGGGGAGCAGTGGGGATGGGCACAGAGCTGAGTTCAGACCCTGGTTTGTGTCCTGGAGCAGTGGGGATGGGCACAGAGCTGAGTTCAGACCCTGGTTTGTGTTTGGGGAGCAGTGGGGATGGGCACAGAGCTGAGTTCAGATCCTGGTTTGTGCTCAGGGAGCAGTGGGGATGGGCACAGAGCTGAGTTCAGACCCTGGTTTGTGTTTGGGGAGCAGTGGGGATGGGCACAGAGCTGAGTTCAGACCCTGGTTTGTGTTTGGGGAGCAGTGGGGATGGGCACAGAGCTGAGCTCAGACCCTGGTTTGTGTCCTGGAGCAGTGGGGATGGGCACAGAGCTGAGCTCAGAGCCTGGTTTGTGTCCTGGAGCAGTGGGGATGGGCACAGAGCTGAGTTCAGAGCCTGGTTTGTGTTTGGGGAGCAGTGGGGATGGGCACAGAGCTGAGCTCAGAGCCTGGTTTGTGTCCTGGAGCAGTGGGGATGGGCACAGAGCTGAGTTCAGAGCCTGGTTTGTGTTTGGGGAGCAGTGGGGATGGGCACAGAGCTGAGTTCAGACCCTGGTTTGTGTTTGGGGAGCAGTGGGGATGGGCACAGAGCTGAGTTCAGAGCCTGGTTTGTGTTTGGGGAGCACTGGGGATGGGCACAGAGCTGAGTTCAGAGCCTGGTTTGTGTTTGGGGAGCAGTGGGGATGGGCACAGAGCTGAGTTCAGAGCCTGGTTTGTGTTTGGGGAGCAGTGGGGATGGGCACAGAGCTGAGCTCAGACCCTGGTTTGTGTTTGGGGAGCACTGGGGATGGGCACAGAGCTGAGTTCAGAGCCTGGTTTGTGTTTGGGGAGCAGTGGGGATGGGCACAGAGCTGAGTTCAGACCCTGGTTTGTGTTTGGGGAGCAGTGGGGATGAGCACAGAGCTGAGTTCAGACCCTGGTTTGTGTTTGGGGAGCAGTGGGGATGGGCACAGAGCTGAGTTCAGACCCTGGTTTGTGTCCTGGAGCAGTGGGGATGGGCACAGAGCTGAGTTCAGACCCTGGTTTGTGTTTGGGGAGCAGTGGGGATGGGCACAGAGCTGAGTTCAGAGCCTGGTTTGTGTTTGGGGAGCAGTGGGGATGGGCACAGAGCTGAGTTCAGACCCTGGTTTGTGTTTGGGGAGCAGTGGGGATGGGCACAGAGCTGAGTTCAGACCCTGGTTTGTGTTTGGGGAGCACTGGGGATGGGCACAGAGCTGAGTTCAGAGCCTGGTTTGTGTTTGGGGAGCAGTGGGGATGGGCACAGAGCTGAGTTCAGACCCTGGTTTGTGTCCTGGAGCAGTGGGGATGGGCACAGAGCTGAGTTCAGACCCTGGTTTGTGTCCTGGAGCAGTGGGGATGGGCACAGAGCTGAGCTCAGACCCTGGTTTGTGTCCTGGAGCAGTGGGGATGGGCACAGAGCTGAGTTCAGACCCTGGTTTGTGTCCTGGAGCAGTGGGGATGGGCACAGAGCTGAGTTCAGACCCTGGTTTGTGTTTGGGGAGCAGTGGGATGGGCACAGAGCTGAGCCCTGAGTTCAGTGAGGAGCTGGCACACAGCTCTGCTCCCCTGGCACTGCCCCAGGGCTCCAGAACCTTCCATGGGGCTGTGCTGGAATCTGGGCACATGAGCTGTGATTTTCTGCCTTAATTGCCTGCTGGAGGTGCTGTGATGGGCAGGTAAATAACCTGTAATTTCTGCTGAAATGGCTATTTTTAAACCAGGTTCTGTGTGATGCGTTTCCCTGGTGCATGGCTCATTCCTTGTGCTCCCTAAAACATTTCTGTCCTCTCTGCCCGTGTGTGGGACTGGAATTGAGGGGTTAAACACTGGGCTCAGGCCAGCTGGAAGAAAAGGAGGGAGAAGTAAAAGAGTGTTGATGTTTAATTTAATTTTTTCTGTGAACTTTGGCTAATTCTCCATGAGTGGCTCACTCAGGAGAGGGTGGAATTCAGGAATATCCATCTGCAGTGCTCATCAAACAGATTTTCCTGCACACTTTGCACAGCCTGGCCCCAGGACCGAGCCCCAGGTGTAGCTCAGAGCTGCCAGAAGTCCCAGGAGTTGGTTGGGATCACATTCACCTGCCTCTTGTCTACACCTTGAATACAACCCAAACCAACCCATTTTTTTTAGCACTTTTGGAATGAAAATTCCAATTTAATTTCCTCTTCAAGAAGTCGAGTTGGTGCTCACCAGAACTGCCCTGCACCTTGCATTAATGCCTGGTAATGGGGATTGATGAGAGGATTTGTTCCTAATCCACTCTGGCTCTCTGATCACAAATCACAGAGCAGGGCTGGGATCTGCACAGGACAAGGGAAGGACAAAATCAGGGCTGGGATCTGCTCAGGACAAGGGAAGGACAAAGCAGGGCTGGGATCTGCTCAGGACAAGGGGAGGACAAAATCAGGGCTGGGATCTGCTCAGGACAAGGGACTCAGCAGTTTCAGAGGTGGCAGCTCACAATATCACAGAGATGTGCAGGGGGCTGTGCAGTGGTGTCACTGATGTCAGAAATCATTGTCCCCACCTGGCTCACCCCAGACTGGCTGCTCAGAACCTCCCCTGGCTGGGCAGAGTTCTTGGGGGAATTTCCAGGCACAGGGACATGAGGGAATGAGGTCCTGGAAGGGAATTTTGCCTCCAGAATCCTGCCACTGTGTGTCCCCATAGAGAGTTTTTATTGCTGTATTTTATTGTGCTGTGACCTGCAGAGCTGCCCCAGGTCCCTGTGGGTGTGGGGGTGGCCCTGGGCCATCAGCACAGGGTTTGTCCTGGTCACTGTCCCCATCCCCACCTGGGCTGGGATGGGACACCCAGCCATGGGAGTTTGTTTGTACAGCCTTTGTGTTTGCACTGTGTTTTGTTTGCACCTTTCCCTGCTGGGTTCTGGCTGGAATTCCAGCCTGGATGGAGCCCTGGGACCCTGGGATGGGATTTCAGGTCCTTCCAGCCCAGCCCATTCCATCACTCTCTCTACACTGGGCCTTGCTAATCCCCAGAATTAATTCAATTCTGTACTCAGCCTGAGTTTGCCCACGTAGCATCACGTCCTGGCTCTCATTTCACTCCAGGCTGGGATTTGCTCTCTCTCTTGCTGAAGTGAATTATTCAGCACGGTCTCCTGGAGCTCAGCAGTGCTGAGTGCTCAGTGCTCTCATCTGAGAAATGCTGTGGCATTGTGGAATAGGCAAGCCAGGGAGAGATCCTTTGATCAGACAGCTTTGTTGTTGAGAAAAGGGAGCGGAGTAAATGCAGAGTAAAATAACTTTTTTTTTTATCCCTAAAAATTGGCTATCTTTCCAGATAAATGTAAATAATTCATGGCAGTTTACTGCAGATTTTTATTTAGAAGTAATTAGAAGCACTGCTTCATCACATGTGCTCTACCTTGGAACAGTTTCACCTTCTTTAGGAGATATTTTTATATGGGTATTTTTGGCCTGTAATTAATGTGGGTTTAAAAAATACTTGCTCTAATATTCTCTGGGTAAAGCTTAAAAACAAGGGGTGGTTTTTTCCCCAGGGACTGAGTGCTGTGATCAGAAGAGCATTCTCTGGTGAAAGGTTAAAGCCTTTAAAGCTGTTCTGGGAACCTCTGGGGTACCTGTGCATTCCTCCAGGTGCCTATTTCTGTCCTGTTCTTGTGCCAGGAATCAGCCCAGGCTGAGTTAATGACCTCCCTGCTCTGTGGGCAGCACATCCTGACAGTTTTTATCAGCAACAGCAACACCTCAGCCCTGTTTGTTCGCATCTCCCTGTCCTGTGTTAGACCCAGCCTCGTGCCTTCCACCCTGAGCAGCTCCTGGGACCCCTGGTATTGGGGTTGGGCTGTGCTGGGTGCTGCTGGGGTCTCTGTTTGTGGGGCTGGGCTGTGCTTGGTGCTGCTGGGGTCCCTGTTTGTGGGGTTGGAGATGTGCTGGGGGCTCCTGGGACCCCTGTTTGTGGGGCTGTGGCTGTATTTGGTGTTCCTGGGACCCCTGTTTGTGGGGTTGTGCTGTGCTTGGTGCTCCTGAGATCCCTGTTTGTGGGGCTGGGGCTGTGCTGGCTGCTCCTGGGGTCCCTGTTTTTGGAGTTGGGGCTGTGCTTGGTGCTCCTGGGGTCTCTGTTTGTGGGGTTGGGGCTGTGCTTGGTGCTCCTGGGGTCCCTGTTTTTGAGGCTGGGCTGTCCTTGCTGCTCCTGGGACCCCTGTTTGTGGGGCTGGAGATGTGCTGGGTTCTCCTGGGATTCCTGGCTGTGGGGCTGGGCTGTGCTTGGTTCTCCTGGGGTCCCTGTTTTTGGGACTGTGGCTGTATTTGGTGCTCCTGGGGTCCCTGTTTGTGGGGCTGGAGATGTGCTGGGTGCTCCTGGGGTCCCTGTTTGTGGGGCTGGAGATGTGCTGGGTGCTCCTGGGACCCCTGTTTGTGGGGCTGTGGCTGTATTTGGTGTTCCTGGGACCCCTGTTTGTGGGGCTGGGGCTGTACCAGGGGCAGCTCTGGGTGCCCAGGGCTCTGTCCTGCAGCTCCTGGGACCCCTGTTTTTGAGGCTGGGCTGTCCTTGGTGCTCCTGGGGTCCCTGTTTGTGGGGCTGTGGTTGGTGCTCCTGGGGTCCCTGTTTTTGGGGCTGGGCTGTGCTTGGTGCTGGGGCTGCACCCAGGGCTCTGTGCTGCCCTCCTCACCCGGGGGATGCTGCAGCCAGCTGGGAGCTGGGCTCTGCCCCAGGTGTGGGACTCCAGCCATGGCACACAAGGGAACAGCCTCACACTGTGCAGGGCAGTTTCAGTTGGACGTTAGGAAACGTTTCTTCATGGGAAATGCTGGCAAATGTTGTCCCAGAGCAGGGTGGAGTCCCCATCTGGGTGTGGCACTTGGGGACAGGCTCAGCCCCATCCAGCAGTGCTGGGAATGGTTGGGCTCCATGAGCTCAGAGTTTTCCTGCCTCATTCCTGGGGTTCCAGGACTCTCTGGGGTCTGGTGTTGCTGCTTTTATTGCTAGGTACTGGTTTTATTGCTAGGTACTGCCTGGGAGTCCAGCTTAAATCCTTAACTGGAACTTCTCCTGAATTCTGATAAACCCATGTCATGTATTCTTTCATTGACTGTGTTTATTTAGCTCAGTCTTCTTGGTAGCACAGGCTGAGCTCTAGATCTATATTGTCCATACAAAAATCATGTTCACTCAGTCAAAAAAAGGGAATTGTGTTGGATAGAATTTGCATCTCAAATCAAAGAGCAAGTGATAAAAGGGAGCTGCTCTATCACCCTTTTCATTGCTGACCCTGTGCAGCAGGAGATATTTCCCCACTTTGCTCCCTTCCTAACAATAATTTGAGTGTGAAACTCGGGCTCCATGCTGGCTGTGCTGTCTGGGTGCAGGAGCCTTTGGATTCTTGGATAAAAGCAGAATTCCATCAAAGTGCATTTCCCCCTGTGAGACTAGTGCCACTGAACAACAATAATCCACTTTCATGGCCAGCAGTAGAACAATGAAATTGTTCTATTAAGTTTATTCAGGCGTGGGAGCTGCTGCTAATAAATTAGAAAAGGAAAACTAAAAGACTGCAGTGGAGGATGTCCAGTGGAACCAAGGCCAGCCTGACACTCTTGAGGCTGTGAACTGTGGGGTTTGCAGGGTGAACTTTGGAGTTAAACTGCTCAAGGGTGGCTGACAATGAGGAAGATGTGAATCTCAGCCTGGGTTTGTACGAGAGAGGGGCAGAACGCTCCTGAGCACTAATCACAGGATGGCACTGGGTGGATTAATGGATTTATCAACAGTGCCTGGATAAGGAAACATTTCCAACTTGGAACTTCAGACAGCAGAGCTGAAGGCCCAAGGGGTTTTGCAGTGTTTATGGATTTAGTAAGATCACACCTGGGGAGGTTTTCTGTGGCTCACCCGGTGTTATCTTGGTTTGTATCATCTGCACCTTAATGACCAGCTCAGCTGTGTAGCTCCAACCTTTGGCAGTGTCCTGATCAGCCTGAGATAATTCCTGCTGTGATGGATTTCCTTCTGCCTGGTTATCACACACCCATCCAGGTACCTCTGAATGTACAGAAATGGTAGGAGGAAATTATCTTGGTGCAAAGAAAAGCAAAAAGGGAAATTCCAGGGGACACCTGTCCTCTCCCTCCACTCTAAGGTAGAATTATTTTAATTTATCTGGTTATGAAATAAAGCAGCCATCTCCAAAGGGAGAACACTTCATGGATTTGGGGAGGTGTAATTTCCCCCCTTATTTCCTGCCCTCTTATCTGTATTTGATTGGGAGAAGTGCCTTGAAAAAGTCGAGCTCCATAACTCAGAGTGGATTGCCCGTCCTCTAGCAGAGGCTGTGCTCTGCAGCTCCCCAGGGCCTTCAACAAATAAACACAGAAGGATTAACACAGCTTGTGTGGCTACCAAGAACTTAAAGCATTACTTAAAGCAGTAAAAGGGATGTGAAGATTTAGTGCTGCTGTGCAGTGCCCTAAATAACAGCAAATGAACTCATAAAGCATGTCAGGAGTGCTCCTTCAGCCCCTGCAGCCCTGGGGACGGGCTGGAGGCACCTGGGGAGGCGTGCCCAGAGGTGCACAGGGTTTGTACACACTCATGGAAGGCAGGCATGGAGTAACCTCAAAGAACTCACTCCTTTTTACTTTTTAATTTTTTAAATGACCTTACTGTGGATGGAAGTGTCTGTTCCCTGAGAGATTAAATGGGGACTGGGAGAGGGGAAAGCAGGAAAACATTGGCAGGTGTCAGCTTGGGGTTTGTTCCAGAAATGCGGCTCTGGGGAGGTTGTTAAACACCACAGTGATGCTGTGGCTGCTCCCCAAGAGCTCTTCAGGGTGTTGGGAAACTTCCACTGCAGTGAAGTTTTTCTCTGGCTGCTCTGTCCCTCTCCTGCCTGCCCTGGGGGCTGCAGTAACCACAGCAGGAGAGGATCCCCGAATTTCTGGGTGTGTTTTCGGTGTTTTAGTGGGGCAATAGCAGCAGGGATGCTGTTGGCTTGATCTGCTTTCCTGACCCCCATGATCCCTCTCGTTTTGTGCAGTCCCTGTGCTCAGTGAGCTCCTGGTGCTGTCCCTGAGCCCTCATCCAGGAGCCCCTGGTTCCTCCCCCATCTCCAACCTCCTGGAACATGCACTGGGATGATTGTGGATCCCCTGGATCCCTGGCAGTGCCCCAAGCCCCTGGGCAGGGTTTGGAGCAGCCTGGCACTGGGATGTGTCCCTGCCACGGCACTGGAGGGGCTCCAAGGTCCCTCTGTCCCAAACCATTCTGGGGCTCTTGGATTTCCTCACATCAGGGCTGAGGAATGTTTTTATTTCTGGTGTGCTGAGCTGTCCAGCTGCACCCACAAAGAGCTTGACTTGTCCCTGGCCATGCCAGACTTGTCCCTGTGCCCATGCCAGGCTTGTCCCTGCCCATGCCAGGCTGGCTCTGTGCCCATGCCAGGCACCAGCCTGTGTGCCACAGTTATCCATGGAACTCTGCTCCAGTGCAGAGAGCAGGCTGGAATTATTTGTTTGGATGTAATCCCCAAGGTGAATTTGTTTGGTGCCCATCTCAGGGACAGCCTGGTGCCCTGCTCTGCAGGTCCCAGGAGCAGGGAGGGTGTTTGTGCTTCACCTCAGAGGAGCTGATTCACCCAAGAAATGAGATTATTAATTTCCTACCAACTGGAGGTTATTTTGTTCAGCCAACTGTGGCCACTTGTGTGAACTCATTCTCTTGTCTGGGAATGTAAACACTCTCCTGTCGTTAAATAATCCTAAAATGTTTTTGTGGTGATAAATTTTATTTAGGGCCAAAGGAGAACTTCACAGGCACTTTGAGTTCGTGGTTTTCAGTGTTGTGAGTTGATCTGTGGCTGAGTAGAGGAGCTGTGAAGGATCTCTGTTGAGTTTTTGAGGTGTTTATTTGCAGTTGGAGCACAGAGGGGATGGGCTGGGTGACCTTTCATGTCCTACATGGGGACAAGTCTGTCCCAGCCCATCCCAGCTCAGAGTCCTGAAGATCAGGGCACTCAAGCTTTGATGGGAGTCTCGAGTTTGCTCAAGGCTTGGTGGCTCCCTTTTTAAAATTCTGGAGCTTTGCTGTTTGTCTCCATGGGATGTCAGATCCTATTAATGTTGTATCTGAGCATCTTATTAAAGAAGTAATTCCCTGAAGAGTGTGTGGCACCACAGCTGTCCTCACACAGCCTGGCAGGGGCAGCTGGCAGAGCTGCACTAGGAGGGGTTGGACAAAGGGATTTGGGGGCGTTTATGGCTCTGTGCCCAAAGCTGGGATTGTAAAAATCCCTCTCTGGGGGTGCCTGGGTTTGTGCCCCCCTTCAGAGGTCCCTGTGTGTCCCCAGCTCTGCTCTCCCTGCCCTGAGGTTCTCCAGTGCTGCTGGGGGCTCCAGGTACGAGGCACTGTGGATTTTTCCTTGCAGCCCCCCAGGTGTGGGCAGGCTCCAGGTGATGCTGCTGGAGCAGCCCCTGCTCCTGCCTGCCCTGGCCCCTCCTGGGAGCACCCTGGGCTCTGCCCAGCAGGGTCTGCAGGGGTTTCTCCATCCCCACTGCCAATTCCATCCTGGAGAGCAATGTGCTTCCAGTCTCCATCCCTCCTGTCCCCTGGGCTTTCAACAGAGTGGATAAATTATTTAAAAGCAGAAGTTTATCTATGACATTTAATTAGTGTAAAGGGACTTCTCCTGATCCACGAAATTCCCAGTGCAGCACAAACATATCCAGCTCTCATCAGTGATGGGGTGATCCATCAGCTCTTTCCTATTAGCAGAAGTTTATCCTCAGATCTGGCAAAGGCCATTCATAAATTCATTGGAGAGGAGTGTTGTTTGGAGCTGCCATTATCCGGTGTAATTCCACAGCTCCAGACCAGGCTGTGATAACAGCTCCTATCTGACAGAGCTTTTCAATCACACTTTATCACCAGAGCAGGTGGCTGGGAAGGAACAGGTTTTTCTCAGAAACAATAGAGATAAGCAAAGGTGGCTGAGGAGTAATTTAGAGGGGGAAGAGCCTGGGAGATGTTTCCATTTCAGTATCCAGAGTAAAGAAAAGCACATCAACCCCTCATATTAGCAGTGCCTCTGAATAATTCCTTGAGATGGTTTTCAATCCTTTGGCTGTTTGCTCCAAAGCAGGAATAAAGGAATTAATGCTCTGTCAGTCCCCAGGGACTTGCTGCAAGGCTTGGGAAGGGGAAATCTCTTTTTTTCCATTCTGGAGAAAGGGATGCCCAAGGGAAAGCCAAGTGTGGAGCAGAAAAGCACAGCAGGGTTTTATTAACCTGGGCTGACCCCCATGGGCTGCAGTGGCCAGTCATTAACCTGCAGAGCCCCTCCTGTCACTGGGCACTCTCTGATTTTCCTTCCCGTTTTCTCCACGTCCTTGGGAGTTTGTGGGTGCTGAAGCTGGCAAGGGAAATAAATCCCCTTTATTTTGTTCTGTCGGAAAAGCAGCTTTGAACAAAGCCAGATCTTCAAACAGACATGAACCAACTTCTGAGGCCTTTTTAAAAAATCTTGAACTAGGGTTTGAAATAATGCAGAATTTTCATTCTAATGAATGCTGTTGGTAGGTTGAGCCCTGTGTCTCAGTGTAATTTCAATTCTCCTGATGTGCCTGGTTCAGTTAAGCTGAAACTGCATCCTGGGGTTCTTCTCACAGCCCTGGGGCTCCTCACTTTGGCTGTGCTGGGGTGTTCAGGGCTTTGTGGTGGAAGGAAGAACCTTGGTTGGGTTTGCAGCAGTTGCTGCTGGATTTAAATCTGGTCTTGTGGGACCCCTGGGCTGTGCCTGGAGTCCAAAAAGCCACTCAGCAAATTGTCTCTATTGCTGAAAAGTGAGCCCAACCCCATTTTTGGTTGTTTATTGGAGCCTGAGGACCAGTTTAGCTCCAGCTACAGAATCTGAGGGTTACAGTGGTAGGGCTGTCTTCTTACAGAGGAAGGAAAAATGTGACAATTGGAAATGTAAGAATCTGTTGGGGGAGGAAGGAAGCTCTGGATTCTCTCTGAGAGCACAGAAATTCCCATCCCTGTGACAGAAAATGAGGCACCAGGACTGCATGGGGGGAGCTGTTCCTGGGGCCAGGGGCTTCCCCAGGAACCTGAATTCAGGTCTGGTTTTCCAGGAAGGAGTGGGGAAACTGCCACATTTTTGACACCTGAATGTGCATTGCTCAATACTCCAACATTCCTGGGTGACTGGAGCTCCTGTAATAGAAATGAAGAGTGAGGCAGCCCCTGGAAGTGAGAGAAATGGGATTTCTGCCCCAGGAGGGCGAGTCAATAGGGCTGAGATGTGAACACATCCCATTAGTGCCCATCACTGCACTCCTGGGGGTGCTCCTGCCCCAGGGAGCTGCCAAGGCACTGCCCAGGCCGTGGGATTTATTAATAAGAAAAGCAAAAATTATAAATCACATCCTGGGGAGAATGAAAGCAGAATTGGTTCCAGAGCCTGAATCAGAGCAGCATTGCCAGGTTACCTGCTTAAAAAAAAAAAAGGTGGTTTCGTGGCAAATGTGTATTTGCACAGAATCACTTCAAAGTGCTTTTCAGGGGAAATTTAACTCCTGTATAATTTAAACAGGCAGCTTTCCTTGGACTTAAATAGGAATTGAATAATGCCACGGGCACTTCTGTATTCATACATGATTTAAGAATTATTAAGATGGATTAACACCTTTACAAATACTGGTAACAGGTGCCCAAGTCACGAGAGCAATCATCACTGGCACACAGAGCTCTGTAATTGATTTCTAATTATTGATCAGAGCAGAGCTCCTTTTATACAGCAGCAGCAAATGTTGGAGGATAATTTCTGTTTAGAGGATAATTATTGCAAAGCAGGTGCTTGTCTGTATACAGATATAATCTGTTTAAACCCCTTTGTGCTTTGCAGAATGGAGAATATGTTTGAAGTGCCTCAGTGTGGTCTTGTCTTGATCAGAACCAGCAGCTGTTGCTTTGCCAACGTTTCAGGAAAACAAAAGAAAAGGCCCAGCAAAGCAGAGCTGAGCTTTGGTGGGAATTCAGTGTCCAGCCCTTGTGTGCATGCTGAACCTCCTGGTGCTGCAGTAATGTTTGCAGAGCCAGGTTCTTCAGGAGTTAGTTTTGGGGGAGGATGGTGTGTGTTTATTGATGGCTGCAATCTCATGTGCTGATAAGGCTGCTCTGGGGTCAGTTTTTGGCTGACTTGTGCAGGGGTTTCAGCCCCAGGAGGGGATGTCCCTCCTCTCGCTGCTCCCCAAGCTGTGCTGAGTTCCTGGGGAGCAGCCTGGGCTCACCCAGCAGGGTGGGCAGAGCCAGAGCACAATCCTCATCCTGGGACATCTCCCCTGTCAGAGGGACCTGCCAGAGCACAATCCTCATCCTGGGACATCTCCCCTGTCAGAGGGACCTGCCAGAGCACAATCCTCATCCTGGGACATCTCCCCTGTCAGAGGGACCTGCCAGAGCACAGTCCTCATCCTGGAACGTCTCTTCTCCCAATTTTGTGCTTGCTGCCTGAGAAATAATATCTCCTTGCTGTAGAAAGGGGGTGATGCTGAGAAATTGCAGAGGTGTTTGGTCCTTTCCATGAAGGACAGAGCTGGGTGGGAGGGGAAGAGGGGAAGGGGAAATTCCCATTGCCTGTGCCTGGAATGGGAGTGGGGATGGGAGTCAGGATGGGATGGGGTGGGGACAGGAATAGGATGGAATAGAATGGGGATGGGGAATGGGATGGGAATGGGGACAGGAATGGGAATGGGGATCAAATAGGAATAGAGATAAACTGATGGAGGAAAAAAGTGGTGGATAAACTGGAGAGGAGGAAAAGGAGCTGGCTCTGGGAGCTGCTGGAGCTCAGAGGTGAGCTAGGGAAGCAGCTCAGGAGGGGCAGGAGCCCATCTGGAAGGTACTCAGTGGTGTTGGGGCTGGGGGCAGGAATCCTCCTGGAGCCCATCCCGGGGCAGGAATCCTCCCAGGGGCAGGAATCCTCCCAGAGGAACTCCCAGCTGGCTGGGGGAGGTGGTGCTGCATCGCCATCTGCTCAGGAGGTGGCACAGAACACAGAGGGCTTTTTCCCTGTGTTATTTCCAGAAAGGGAAAAAAAAAAAAAAAAAGGAATTCGTGTGTTTCTGTGTCAGAGTTTGCAGCTTCAGTAATTGCTGCAAAACCCCGTGGAACAGCTGAGGAGGTTCTCGTGTCATGGGAAATAATTATTGCAGTCAATTCTCTTGAAGGTTGTTGTAGCAGCGTTTTCTTTTCTTCCAGAGCAAGGCTCTGTTATGGATAAAGAGTTAACAGTCGATTCTGGGCTCCCATTCTGAAAATTTATTATTATTATTATTACTACTTTGAATTGGAATTGTTGAGCCACAACATTAAGGCAATGGGAAACAATCGGTCAGTGCTGCTCACATCACAGGCAAAGGCTGCAAGTCCTGCAGGGAGTGAGGGGCTTCATCCTCCCAGGGCTGGGAAAGGGGAGCAGAGAGGGAACCTCACCAGGAGCTGCAGAGACAGGGCTGAAAGAGGAAATTCAGGTTGGATGTTAGGGATCAATCCTTCCCTGGGATGGGCAGGGCTGGCACAGAGTCCCAGAGCAGCCCCTGGATCCCTGGCAGTGCCCAAGGCCAGGCTGGACACTGGGGACAGTGGGAGGTGTCCCTGCCATGGCAGGGGTGGCACTGGGTGGGATTTCAGGTCCCTTCTGTTCCAAGCACATTCCCAGAAGTTGTGTTCACCAGAGCTGGTGGTGACCAACATTCTCCATTAACAGATCACATCCTGTTACCTGCTCCTAACTGGCCTCTGAAAATCATTGAGGCTCCCCAGAACTTCATTTGGGTTTGTTTCTGCTTAGATGGTTTGACACACAAAAATTATTTCTCCCTCAGTAAAACTGGTAATATTTGAAGTTATTTATCATACTTTTACTAAGTCCTGGTTCAGCAAAACTTTTCTGGAGTAGAGACTAGAACCAACAGAGGTTTTGCTTAAGCACAGACTGGTGATGATGAGCTTAATGCACTTCCCTATTTATGTTTTAATCCCAGCATGATTTTGAGTACCCAGATAATGGCTGGGTGTGCTTTTCCCAGCAGCACATTTACAGTGCACACCTTGTGTCCTCTCTCCCAGGTGAACATTTCCCTGGAGTGCGTCACCCTGGGGTGCTGAGCTGCCCTGGCTCAGCCCTGCCTGCAGTGGCTGCAGCTGAGTGACCCCTGCAGTGTGTGACAGGTGACACAGGCAGGGGGGTGGCTGCACAGCTCGGGCCCTGTCCTGTGCCTGGGACACTCTGCCGGGGTGGTGAAGTTGGAGTGGTGCAGCTGGGGCAGTGCAGCTGGGAGTGATGCACTGGAGTGATGCAGCTGGGAGCAGTTCAGTGGGAGCAATGCAGCCAGGGATGTGCAGCCAGAGCAGTGCAACCAGAGTGATGCAGCTGGAGCAATGCAGTTGGGGGTTGTAGCTGGAGTGATGTACTGGAGTGATGCAGCTGGGAGCAATGCAGTTGGAGCAGTGCAGTTGGGAGCAGTTCAGTGGGAGGAATGTATCCAAGGAGGTGCAGCTAGGAGCAATGCAGCCAGAGCTATGCATTTGGAGCAGTGTAGCTGGGAGTGATGCAGTCAGAGCAATGCAGCTGGAGCATTGCAGCCGGGAGCAGTTCAGTGGGAGCATTGCAGCCGGAGCGATGCAGTTGGGAGCTATGCAGCTAGGAGCATTGCATTGGGAGCATTGCAGCTTGGAGCGATGCAGCTGGACAGTGCAGCTGGGAGCGATGCAGTTGGAGTGGTGCAGCTGGAGTGATGCAGCCAGAGCTATGCACTTGGAGCAATGCAGGTGGAGCAGTGCAGCCGCAGCAGTGCAGCCGCAGCCCTGCTGTCCCCAGCTCGCTGCAGGCTCTGTGCCCCGGGCTCGCTCCGGGCTCCCTGCAGCTGCAGCCGCTCCGAGCAGCTCCGGGTGTCACTAGGTGTCACCATGCTGTCACTGCTGGCACCGCCGGGCTCCTGCCGAGCCCCGCCCGGGTGGCACTGACCAGATTGATCAGATTGACCAGATTGACCAGATTGACCAGCCAGGAGCTCCTCCATAGGCAGAGAAAAGAGCTCAGGGTTTTCTCCAAAGCGATGCTCTGGGAGCGCCTGGCTGGGTTTGGGTTCGGGTTTGGGTTTGGGTGTGGGTTTGGGTTTGGGTTCGGGTTTGGGTTTGCACAGGTGCCAGTTTCTGGTTCTGCTGTCATTTCTCTGCACAGCTCCCTGGCTGAGCCTCCCTCTGTACCCACGCTGCAAACCCAGCTCTCTCCCAGGCTAAAGGGTAAACCTGGCTTAGCATCTGCGTGCTGGGCTGGGATTAACGAGGGTGGGAGCTGCATCTGCCCTACCTGGGGTGCTGCAGTCCCTTTGGGGCACTGAGACACCTCCAGCAGGGGTTGGGCTGTTCTGGGCAAACACTGCTGGCACAGTGAGTGCAGGGCAGGATTGTCACTGTCCTGCTGCTCTGCCCATCATCCGAGGAAGAGGAGCCCCAGGAAGAGACCCTGCATCCCAGAGTCCTGGGTTTGGGATCCTTGAAGCAAGGGAAGCCCATAATGGTCCCACAGTGACCCTGGAAATGCCCCAGCTCAGGCTGGAAACAGAAAGGACACAGAGAAACTCTTCTGTGTAAGTGTGCTGGGTGTGAGCTGGGCTCTCACAGGGGCTGCAGGTGTTCATGCCTTAAATCCTTCCCTTTTTCTGTGTCTGTGACTCTGCCAATGCCAGGCCTTGGTAAAACTCAGCTGTGCCCAGGATCCTCCCCTGGGCTGGTGGAACTGATGAATTCTCCCTGTGTTAGTGGCTTTGTGAGCAGCCTCCAAACTCAGCTCTGGTGCAGCCACTTTGACACCCACGCTAATAATGCCTCCTCCAGGGGAACAGGAGATTTCAGCTAAATCAGGGAGGCTCAGATGTGCTTATACCTTCTGTCCCTTCCCTGCTCTCTTCCCAGTCCCTGTAACTGCTGACCTGAGTTGGAACAGCAGTAATGCTTTTTCCACAGAGCTGTGTGCCAATGACATGGGGTTTATAAACCTGGAGAGGGTTTGCTGCCATTCCCAGGCTCACCAGCTCAGCACAAATCCACCTCAGCTGCACAGTGCCTCTGAACAGGGGTGTGCTGTGTCCAAGGATGCTGCAGTGCTCAGACAGTGGGGGCTGCTCCTGGCAGTGCCAGGATCTCGTCTTGGGCAGCACAGCCCAAGGGGATGTCCTTCAAGCTCTAAGGTTTATGGTCCAACTCCCTTAATGAAGGATATTTTTGTTTAAAAATAGGAAAAAAAAGCTTTACTGGGAATCCCTTTCATGCCCCTTTCATTCCCAGTGAAAGTGTGGCTTTGCATGTCAATAAATCCCAGCCTTGAGGATTATCCCAACTCCAGTCCTTGCCCCTGCCCTGTTGGGGATTCAGCCCCATCCCACTGACCCCAGTCCCACAAAGAATTTGTTTGTCATGCAGGTAAAATGTGAGGGCAAAAAGTGTTGTTAATTGTGCAGCAGAGTGCAGGCATTCTCATTATCATTTCTCATTTACAAGATTGGTGAAGAACAAAATAATTACCAAACCATCCTGCTGCAAGAATGGAGCTGGTGCTGGCAGCTAATCTGCTTGTAGGCTTTTGTGAAAAATGCAGGATTATCCCCTTCATTTCACCCATTCAGCTCCTTGCTCACTCATTTTGCTTTGCTGTTCCTGTAAGGAATGCCAGTTGTGGTTCATGGCTCCATCCCTTCCTCAGGAGGCTCCATGGTCTGTTCCTCAGTAAGTAAATAAATATAAAATATTGTATTTTACCCTCAATCTGATGGTTTAATTTAAAATAGAGACCTCCTCCTGCTGCACATCTGCAATCTGTGGCACTTGGCTGTGGTGCAGCTTTGCCCTGAGCATCCCAGGGTTTGCAGGGTGAAGTCTGAATGGAATCAGGATCTTTAGGAGGGAACACAGTAGTGGTGTATCCTGCTGCATCTGGAGTTTTCCATGGAATTCCCTTTCTTAGATCCTCCCAGAGGAGGAGAAGTGCCCTGTGAGCACAGAGCCAAATTTAAGAGGCTTGGTGTCCCACTGTGCCCAGGGAGAGTGACACCACCCTGGGCAGAGCTGCCTTGGGAGCAGAGCTCTGTGCCAGGACGTGGCTGTCAATGACACCGTGGTTTTGGTAAAATCCCACCAGTTCTGGCAAACACCTTGGGATTGGGTTGTCTATCAGATAATGAAACCAAAATAATGTTCAAACAGCAGAAGCTTTGAAAGGAAGTGTGAGTCTGGATTTGGATTCTCCATTTTTTTCAGCCTCAAGTTGCTTTATTCCTGGACTTGTTTGGGAATTACAGCTGAACCAAACAAGTGCTCTGTTGTGTTTTTTTTCCCTTTCTCCCTTATTTTCCCACAGTGAGAAGGGGGAGCTGTGCTGGTTCTTCCCTTGCTGAGATCCCCCTGGGCTGGGATGGATTCCACCTTTGAGGAGGACACTCAGTGACCTTCAGACCTGCAGTAAAAGGAGATAAACCTTGGTTATAACCAGAACTAGAGGGGAATTGCTGCTGTTTCCTCCTGCAGAACCCCAGAGTCCCTCCAGGTTCCTCAGCAGCTCTAAAACACATCAGTTCTGTGACATGCTGCCAAAACCAGAAGAGAACTGAGCAGGGAACGTGCCTTGGAGGCAGAGCTCTTGTGACATTTCCTCTTTCCCTCCCTCCCTTTGGTTGTTGTTGCTTTTTGTCTTCCCTCCCCTGGCACAAATTCTGGTGGTGCCTGGGCTCGCTGCTTCTGCACTGGGATTTCAGTCTGGGCTCCCCCTCCCCACAGCACTCCCCTGGCACGTGTGATTTGCTTTTCCTGGCACCCCACTGCCATCCCAGTTCTCTTATCAGCTGATTTACTGCCTCTAGACAGAAGATGAACAGTTTGCACTCTGTGCTCCTAAATCAAAGCAGGATGGCAAAGACTGCTTTAATCATATTTTATTCCAACCCCACTTATCTGAATCACCTATTGCTTAGCCCTGTCAGCTGTGATATGTCTGCAATTTCCTCTCTTTGCTGTGGCTCAGCCCAGCACCGGGCTTTGCTTATTCATGACTCCAGCAGTGTTTTATCCCAGCCTGGGAGAGCTCTGGGCAGCTCCACACAGCCCCACAGTGAGGCAGAGCTCAGCTGGGCAGAGCCAGCCCAGGAATGGTTTATTTGGCCATTGACACCACGTTTGGAGCAGGGGCTGGGAGCTGGGGCTGAGCTCAGCCTGACATTTCCAACTGGGCTTCACACGGGATTTATTGCAGGTTCTCCAGCTGTTCTCCAGCTGTTTTCCAGCTGTTTTCCACAGAGCAGGAGCAGCCAGTGTGGCTGGAGGAGTGAAGTGCAGGAAGCCCAAAGGCCATCGCCCTGATGGTCATTTCATGGGACTGGTGCCATCTGGGGCTACGTGCATGAAGTGCTTTTGATTTCTGGTCTGAGATTTATTTATTATAGAAGTTAAAAATTAAAGCAGCTTGGTTAAAATATTTTATATATATGTATAACATCTATTTTATGCACCTTGTTTTGGTCATGTAGTATTTTGATCTTAGGAAAAGTGTTTGGACTGGATTTTCAGTGGACTTTGAATTTCATGGTTCAAGCTGTGTGGATGCACCTCCCCAATGCTTGGAAAATGCATGTGGGAACAGGCAATCCATGGTCAAAAATAAATCAGGATAATGCATGTGGGAACAGGCAATCCATGGTCAAAGATAAATCATTGAAACCATTCGGTGTAGCCTGGCAATGCAAAATGGCTTCAATCTCAAAATACTACAGGGAGAAAAAATTAGATTTGCACATTCAGTAAAGGAGCAGGTTTTTGTGTGTGTGTAGCATTCCCATGGAGCCATCCAAAGGGAATCTGCTGGGGCAGGAGGGGATTTGCTGCTTTTCCCTTGAGCTGGATGGGAGCTGACAGGGTGTGTGAGGAGCTGCTGACCTTTCCACAGAGCTGCTTTTCCACCTGAAGCACCTGGAGCTTTCTGCTGGGCTGTGCCCAGCTCTGCTTTTGGCCACAGAGCAATTAAAGATACCCTTCAGTTGATAACTGGGTGTAATTTGATTTTCCTTCTTGCCCATTGCCAGAATCTGGAATGATTTATGTGGCTGGAGCAGAAGTGCTGTGAGCAGTTGATTCAGAATTTCCATTGCTCCCACCAGAGTGTGGTACCTGGTGCTTTTAACCTGTTTGTACTTTATTGGATGGAAATCAAACTCTGGAACAGATTTGCCTTCAAGATCCAGGGCTTGGGCTCAGGACCAGGGCTGGGTCATCCCTTAAGGCTGTGCCCCTTTGAGGGGACTAAGCTCAATTGAATTACAAATTCTACCAGGCTAAAGCCCAAACCTTGGCTCAAAAGGCTTCTCCAAGTTATGCACTTCACTGGTTTATTATTATTTTTAAATCATTTAATAGTATTTTTACAGCTTTTCCCACAATCCAGCTAAAAATCCCGTTTCTATTTCATATTATTGTGAACAAATTCCTTTTCAGCTGGCAAAGGAAATGATTGTAGCCCAGTGATTATAGATGATCAGTAATTTTATTGAGATAAAATCCAGCTTGCAGCTCAGGGGGGATCCAGGAGGGGCTGAGGATGAGGAGGGACAGCTGGGGCATGCAGAGCCCCCAAGGAGCTGGCATGGATTTGAACCAAGTACAGAAGTGAGTTTGCACCCCAGCCTTGCCCTGCCCAGCCAGCAACATCCTCCCTTTATTTCCTAACATCCCTGAGCTTTCCTCAGCCTGGATTTGTGTGTGAGCTGTGGGGCTGTGGTTCCAGTGCCCTGCTGGTTCCATCCTGGATTTGTGTGTGAGCTGTGGGGCTGTGGTTCCAGTGCCCTGCTGGTTCCAGTGCCATGCTGGTTCCAGTGCCCTGCTGGTTCCATCCTCAGCCTGGATTTGTGTGTGAGCCCTGGGGCTGTGGTTCCAGTGCCCTGCTGGTTCCAGTGCCATGCTGGTTCCAGTGCCCTGCTGGTTCCAGTGCCCTGCTGGCCCCACTCAGGGCTCAGGGCCAGCTGTGAGGGCTTTCCCTGTCCCAGAGCAGTCCCAAGGCTCTAAAACACCACAGCCAGCCCTGGCAGCCTCTGGGGTGAGCAGAGGGCAGGGCTGGGAGCAGGCAGAGCTCTGGGGACGCTCTGGGGATGCTCTGGGGATGCTCTGGGGATGCTCTGGGGATGCCCTGGGGATGCTCTGGGGATGCTCTGAGGATGCCCTGGGGATGCTCTGGGGATGCTCTGGGGATGCTCTGGGGATGCCCTGGGGATGCTCTGGGGATGCCCTGGGGATGCTCTGGGGATGCTCTGAGGATGCCCTGGGGATGCTCTGGGGATGCTCTGGGGATGCCCTGGGGATGCCCTGGGGATGCTCTGGGGATGTCCTGGGGATGCTCTGGGGATGCTCAGGGGATGCCCTGGGGGTGCTCTGGGGATGCTCTGGCAGGGGAAGCTGGGCTGAGGGTGCAGGGCGCTGTCTGTGCACCCCCAGAATGGCACCAGGATCCCTGGGAAGCACCAGCACATGGAGCTGGGGCAGGACAAAGCTCAGGGCATGGACAGGTGATGCTGTGCCCTTCTCTCTCACCATGGAGCTGAGCTGCTGCTCCTCCCTGGTGGTGTTTTCTTGCTGGATTTGTTTGGGAGATTGGTGTGGGTGTATCACTGAGATCTTCCTGAGTGCCTAAAATGGGGCTGAGCTGTGCTGGGGCTCCCTTGGCTGGTGAAGGAGGAATGTGTGCTCTGCTGGGGCTGTTCTTTCTCTGCAGCACCAGCCTGGTGAGGCTGGGACTGAGCTGGAAAATTCTCCTTGCCCCAAGGCCACAGCTGGGAAGTGAGAGCTGTGAAATCACAGCTGGCCCTGGGAGTTATCCAGCCCAGGGAGGAAATCTCCCTCATTTGCATCAATCCCAGTCCCTCTGGCTTTCCTCTTTATCAGGAAAGCAGCAGTAGCTGCAGGATCCGTGGCTGGTGTGTGCCTGCTGCCTCTGGAAATAATAGAGGACTTATGGAAATCTCAGTCAGGAAAGTGGCACTTTTGAAGTGAATCCCTTCGGTTCAGTTTCTTGCAGAACACATTTAAAGAACTCTCAGTAATCATTTTCATGCTAAAGCTCAAATTGTCTTGTTAGATTGTTGCTTTTGAGTGGAGAAATGGATTGACATTGATTTTTTTCCCCCTTTTTACACTGATATTCAAGTTTTTGTGTCAGTCTGATTTGACAGAAACTGAGATCTGTCTTTTATTATTTTTAGGCTACTGACAGCTCAGTGTTTTTGACAGAAGATGTTTTACACCCTTCTGGTGGGGATTACCCTGCTTCACATTCTCTCTTCCCCACATTTCTCTTGAATGCATTGCAAAGTGCCCAGCTGGATCCTGTAAATGTAACACATTTATTTATTAATTATCTCTCTGTGGTTTCTGGGGTTCAGGCACCACACCCTGACCCTCCAAGGCATCATCATCATCTCAATCATCACCATCACCATTATCATCTCAATCATCATCATCATCATCACCATCACACCCCAGCCCTGGTGCTGCCAGGACCACCAGCAGAATTCCTCCTGCTGCCTCAGCTGTTCCTTTTGGACACCAAAAAGTGAAGGCAAGGATCCCAGCACAGATCCATCCCTTGCAGTAAACGTGTCCCAAATGGGGTGAGAGCTTTGCTGGAAGGTTTTAATTTTCTCTGCAGGTAAAAGCCATTTCTGTGCTGCTTTGGAGTGAAACCAAGAAGAAATTGTGCCTGAATAAGCTTTCTGTGTCAGAGCACAGCCCTGGCTGACAGAAACCTGAGGGAGCTGAAGCTACACAGGTTTTTATTCTTTTTCTTTTTAAATTCTTTTTCTTCAGAGAAATTGCCTGGTGAGCTTGCTGTGGTGTGTCAGGCTGAGCCAGCCCTGTCTCTGTTCTGGTTTTGTTCCTGTTCTGGAATAAACTGTGCCCTGGCTTTGGCAGGGCTGGGATGTCACCTGTGCCACACCTGGGGACAAAGCCAGGCCCAGAGCACTGGGAACCAGTGTGTCCCAGTTGGGGCAGGGAGGTGACTCCAGGCAGCCCTGTGACTGTCACTGCTCTGCAGGGTGGAAATGGGATTACCCCAGCACTCTGCCCCCTCTGGAGGAGTATTGGCAGTGAAACAGAGATGTGCATTCAGTGTAAAAACACACTGCAGCTCCTCTGAATTCAAACATCTGCTGGCCCTGGCCCTGCTGCATCTCCAGGGGTTTCTCTGGGAAGCTCAGGTGATTTACTGACACCACTTTTGCCATCTGTATCACCCCTGTTTCACCACTGTTAAGGCTCTGTTGCCTCTAATATTTGAGTTTGCCATTGCCTGTGTCCCTCTCCTGAAGGTGAAGTCACCACAGACCATTTCAGATTGCTCAGTTGGGTTTGGAAGCACAGGGAGGTGTAAATGTGATTTAAGCTGCACTCCTGTGATGTCCATTGGAAATTGGGATGTGGATTTTTCACTTACCCCAAAACAAAATCTTTCAACTGACTCATTCCTGTGACACTTTGATTTCCATCCTCATTTTGTTTGGTGTTGATCAGACACTGCAGTGTCCACTGAAGGCACCAGGCTTCCCAAGCACTCCCTGCACCCTGGGCTGTGTGCTTTAATTATGAGATATTCCTTTATTTAGAGAGCTTTAGATATTGGGGAGAAACCTGCACTGGGAATTGTGTGTGCTGCTCCTCCTGGTCATGGAATAACTCAGGGATAAACCCAACCCAGGGTAGCTCTTCTTTTATGGAAAGGTGCACTGCTTCCTTTGTGCACTGCTTCCTTTCCCTTCCTTTCTTTTTCTTTTTTTTTTCTGTTTTTTTTCCCTTTCTAGACCAGACTGAAAGATGTATTTGATCACCAGGAGTTAATTATTAAAGAAAGGGAAGGTTCATCCCAAAAGTGGATGGTTCTTGCTGCTCCTGGCACACTGAGGGAGTTTTCCTCAGCCTCCCTGGACCTTTGTCCATGTCAAAATAAAGAACAAATGAAAGAAAGAATGGGAAGAAAATTACCTTTTTAAATTTTGTCTTCTGGGGTGACAGTAGGGCCTTGCCTTGCCATCCACCTAAGGAAGTTTTGGGATTCCTTTCTGGAGCCCAAATTTCCAAGCCCTGTTGCATCTGTTCAGCAAATTGAAGCAATTTCCCCAGGGAATAATGTAAATTAGTACAATAAAGACAAAAAATTACCAGAGCCAGGGATTTTGTGCAAGATAACAATGGATTTAAGTCAGTAAACACAGGTGAAATATCCCTTGAAAAAATGAGAGTGATCTAATCATTCTTTGCTTATGGAAACTGCACTTAGTGTAGGGGGAAATAAATAATCTGAGCTAAATGTGCCACTTACTGTGCTTGTGCTGGGAGTCTTTGATAGGATTTGGATAAAACTCCCAATTCACTGCACTCCAGATGAGTTTGGAGTGTTCCAGGGCTTTTGCTTCAAAGATTCATTAAGAAATCTCCATTCCAGGCAGAGCTCCAACCAGCTGGAATTCTGGCCACCAAGCCCTGCAGAAACTGCATTTCATGTGTGTGCAATCCAGCAGCTGCACATCTGTGACCTTCCCTTCCCTGCTGCTCCCATCCCACCCTGGCCATGCAAACACCAGGTATGTAACCCTAAAAACACTGCTGTATTTTCAATTATTGCTGCAAGCCCCCTTTTCCTGGGCAGGGAGGAATTTCCCATTTCTGGTGCAGAAAAGTCCAGGCTGGGCTGGATTCCAAGCAGGCACTGCACTTGAGGAATAAATACAATTAGCACCTTGTTAAACACCCATCTCGGGTGAGCCTCGTGTTTACAGGCATTTAGCATGTTTAAATGTTAAGTGGAATTAATTAAAATCTCCGAGTGTGTGTGTGTGGTAGGCAGAGAGATAATAAATGAATGATGGGGTCTGCTTTCAGTGCTGTAATTACCTCAGCTCCCTTTGGGTTCTGGAGTGTCCCAAAGGAAAAGCCAAAGCCCTGGCAGCTCTGGTGGCATTTCCAGCTGCTGGTGACACCCCTGGAGTCTGAGGTGTGTGGTTGAGGTGTTATTGATGTGAAGTTTTCTGTGTGTTCATTGAATTGAGGTTTTCTCAGAGGCTGCACAGGGGATTTTTGTCCCCACCCTGAGCAGTGCCCATGTCCCCGTTTGTCACTGAACATCTGGAGAGCAGCTGTGGAGGGGGTGTGATCCCCAGGGCTCCACCCCAGGCACAGGAAGGTTTAATTCACATTTTCCAGCTGGAGACAGAGCTGATGCTCACTCAGACAGTTCAGAGCTCAGACTGTGGCAGCTCCAGTGCTGAGATGTCCCTGTGCCAGCTCAGCCTGTCCTGGCAGGCAGGAACAGGGGAGGGGGAACCTTCTCCTGTTTGTTTTTGCTGCCTTTAGAGGGTTTTTGTTCCATTTCTGTCAGCCCCTGACAGGGCCTGTCCCCCTCAGGAGTGCTGGAACATGTGTGCACCCCTCCCTTCCCTGCTGTCAGGTTTTTATTTCATTGGGGTGCTGTGGCAGGCTCAGGGGTGGGTGTTGAGCAGGATGTTCCTGTGCTGGGGGGTCAGGGCAGGAGCCCCTGCCAGGCCCAAGGGGTGCCAAGGCTTTTCTTTTTGGTCCCTGGTGGTGTTTACCAGGATCAGAGAGTGCTGATATCATTTAGGTCTCTCACAAAGCTCACATTTAGCCAGCAGAGAAAGACTTGACAAGTTCCACAAGAATCTTTATTTCATGCCAAGGGTGGTCAAGCAGGGATCTCCCAGAATCATATTTATAGGTTCAGGGGGGATTCAAACTACAGCCAATAAAAGTTTATACAAAGAACAGCATCCAATCTAAGTGAGAAGTTCTAAAGGTGAACTGACCAATTACACAGACTGATTTTCAACTAATTATCTTCCAAAGTGTTAGGAGAGTGACCAAATTCTCAAGGAATTTGGCTCAACCTTGGTATCTAGGATACCTTATCTATTCTAGCAAGTTCCAGGGGCCAGGGGAAGATGGCTTTGGAGGAATTGTATCACCCACACCAAGGCATTTTCCTGAAATTCCCTGAAATTCCCTGAAATTTTCCCTCATTTCCAGCTGCTGGGGATGTGAGGAGCCCCCACCCTGTGTGGCTCCTGCACTGCCAGCTCTCCACTCCTCTGCCAGGCCCCTCTCACACACAATTCTCTGCTTCAGAGGCTCTGCTGCACCTCTGGAAGTGTTTGCACTAAATTAGTTTGCAAGAAATATTTGAACCTTCTTCTCGCAGTTCATTTTTCTAAGCCAAAATCTGGGGAGGTGTGCTGAGAGTTTTCAATAAATTGTCCCTGATTGATCACACAGAGATGCTCCCAAGCAGTGGCTGTGTCAGAAGGTTGGGTTTGGGCTGATTTATTCTGCTCAATAAAAGCTTTACAAGTAGCTTTAAGGATCAAGCAGCTTTAAAGATCATGTTAGCTGATAACTGTTGTGTTATTGTGTCAGAATTAGGACATAAAATCATTTAATTGCCCTATTCTGGATGTTTTCCCTCTCCACCTCAGGAAATCAGCACATCCCCAGGCAGACTGGGAGGTATAAAATATAAAATAAATCTAAAATATCCCTGTCAGAGGTGAGGGGCCTCAGGGGTGGGAGAGGGGAAAAGGAAAACCCAAAGTGGAATTTGCTTTTTCTCTTTCTTTGAATTTGTTTCCTTCAAAGCCAATTAATTTATTCAGGCAGAACCTTTGTGGGGACAGGTAACAAAGAATATCCATGGAAGGTGAGTTCTAAATTCAAACATGAATAGAAATGTTGGGAAGGTGAATGAAGGTGTTTGGTTTTGTTATTTTGGGGGGTTTTGCTAACAAAGCTGGGACTGCAGCTCCATGATGAGTGTGCAGTAAAACCAAACCCAGCTGTGAGACAGGAGAACAAATATTTGCATTTTAACTGCTCATAAACCATGGCTGCCATTTGGTAATGGTAGTTAAATCCACAGACTGCCTAGTAAATCAAACTTTTAATCATTTTTACATGAGCCAGGGACCTCGAGGAAGGAAAAGGATTGCTCACACACTGCTGGTAATCAAATTCATTATTATTATTTTTATTTCACTCAAATAAGAACCAGTTTTTTCTGTCCCACACAACTTCTGTGGCTGTCCATATTTATTCCAGCTGTCTGTGCTAACAAAAAGAACTGTTTTAATCCAATGCAAATGGATTTGGGGCTTATTTGGTGGCTTTTTTTAAACCTTTACAAACAGAATCCCACCTGTCCCAGGTGCTCCAGCCCACCCAGCCTGGCCTGGGAGCTGTTGGAAGGTGACAATTTGACCAAGACTGAGCCAAATCTCTTGTTGGCCCTTCAATGGAGGCTCAAAAGAGGGAATTTGGTGGTGGAGAAATGATTTAGATTTGAGTTATGAAAGGGGGATGGGTTGGTGGCAGCTCCAGCAGCTCCTCCCTCCTGGGGTGGGTGTGAGAGCTGCCAGCAGTGACCCTGGGGCTGGGGTGGCATTTCTGGGGGCAGGGAAATTCCATTTTCCCTTTGTGCAGCCAGCCCAGGGCTCCCCTGGCAGCTGGGGGGTTTTGGCTCTGCTGTTCAGGGGGGATCTGAGTTCCAGCAGCCTGGTTTGTGTGCCAGAGAAAACAAAAAAAAAACCCAAACCCCACCCCAAAAAATAAAAAAAATAAAAAAAACCAAAACAAACCCCCCAAAAAACAAAAAAACCCAAAAAAACCAAAACAAAACCCGAAAAAACAATAAAAAACCCCCAAAACAAAAATAAAAAACAAAAACAAACAAAAAACAAAAACAAACAAAAAATAAAAAACCCCACAAAAAAACAAACAAAAAACCCACAAAAAACCCACAAACAAACAAATAAAACCCTCCCCCCCCACCAAAAAAAAACTAAAAAACCACCCCAAAAGTGGAATTTGGGATTCCAAAGCTTCTCATGGACCCCCCAATGTTTTCAGCAGGTCTGGAGGAACTGGGGCTCTCTGGGAATTTTCACATCTGCAGAAGGATTTCTCACATTTCCTCCCCATCAGCTGCACATCCCTCCCCAGAGATTCTGTCACTGCTGGAATTCCCTCCCCACGTCACTTTGGGGTGCAGCCCCAGTTCAGCAGCAGGCTGCTGGCACAGAGTGCTCTGGGAATGCAAATTTGTGTTTCCCCATGGAAAACATCCCATTATTATTATTTTTAAAATAATATTTATAATTTTTAATATTTTAATAATTATTTTTAACGTCCAGGCTGGCTCCTGGACATTCCATGGGTATTTCCAAGGAGCTCTGAGCTCATGCTCAGGTGTATTTTTACCCAATAAATGCATCTGCCTTTGTTCAGTGCAGTTGGCAATTGTGCTGGAAAAACTCTCAGCAGCAGCAAAGTGATTTTCTAGCATAGATTGGCTTGCTGGGACTGAGAGAGCATTTGGATTGTTATTTTCTCAGTGGAATAGATTGATGTGACACCTGAAATGACAGGCAGGAATAGATCTGAACTGCCACCTTCATCTTTAATTAGTACAAGTAATTCTTTTGAACAAAATATGGTTATCATCACGTTCATCCTGTCCCACTGAGATTAAAGAGTGCTTGAAATTCACTTTTTTTTTGTCCCAGGGGTGGGATAATCCCTGTAATTACCTCATATTATCCACTGATATTCATGTATCATCTCTGGTGATACTGGGATCTTCTGCAGATCACTTTGAATATTCAAACAAGTCTTGCTGAGACACTTCTCATTCAGCAGCTGGAGATTCCTCTGGTGGAAATGGTTACTTTGATATAAAACTCTCCTCATTGCTTGTTAAATACATGAAAAGGCTGTTAAACATTGAGTTTTAAACTCATTGAAAGATTTAAAATAGTTTAAATGCAGTGTGTATAAAGATTTTACCTATTTGTTGCTCCCATTTTGAATTTAGTGGTGCACACTAGGAGGTCTTTTCACAGTGGGCTTTAATCAGAGGAAAAGGAGAAGAGAATAAAGAGATTTTCATTATTTCAGGAAGAGCAGGGAAAGGCTGATTTGTGTCATGTATGGCCAGGAGATTTTCACCTTAGTAGAGAGAGCAAACAGAAAATGTCATATATGCTATGAATTTCAACAAACATTCCTCTCTGAACGGTGTTCCTCTCACAGCTGGAGCTGTGTGGGTTCCTCAGGAGGGGCTGGCAGGGCTGAGCCCATCCCATGCTGGGGAAATGTCAGCCTGAAAGAGGAGGAAATGCAATCTGTGCCCGTGGGGCTGGGGGGTGCAGAGCTCCAGCAGCTCCCCAGGACTGCAGCTGGGTTTGTCTGGGGTTTGTCTTGGGATTTTGTCTTGGGATTTTGTCTGGGGGTTTGTCTTGGGTTTGCCTTGGGCTTGTCTTGGTTTGTGTCTTGGCTTTGTCTTGAGGTTTTGTCTTGGTTTTTGTCTTGGGTTTTGCCTTAATTTTGTCTTGAGGTTTTTGTCTTAGTTTTGTCTTGGGTTTCTCTTGGTTCTATCTCATTTTTCTCCTCCAAGTTCTGTTTCCAACCTGCCAGCTCCTGCTGTGAATATCTGGGGATACACAGAAATACTGGGGAGCCCAGGGGAGCCTCAGGTGTGTGCAGGACTCAGGTGTGTGCCCTGACTTCACCTTTGCACACCTGAGATGCTTGCAGTGCCCTGGGTGTGACCTTGGGTCTGTCCATGCATCCAGAACAGATCTTCTGCACTCAGGGAGCAGGAGAGTAACCTGGGACAGGAAATTTCACACTGTGAGATGGGGTTGTGCTGGGATGGATCCTGTGTGAAAAGCACAGTCTGTGAAGGCAGAGCTGAGCAGCTCCTCCTGGGGCTGCACAGAGCTGGGAATGGGGGCAGCTCCAGCCTTGTCCCTGTCCCAGCCCTGTCCTGTCCCTGTCTCAGCACCCACACCCCTGCCACAGCTGCTGGTTCCTGCAGGGGCTGGGCAGAGTTACAGGAATAAAGTAGGGATTTATTAAAACCCTTCAAGGATTCACCTTGGGCAGTGCCAGAGCCTGGCTGTGGTTACACCCAAGCTGGATCCCAGTCAGGATTTCACACTTTTATCAGTTCTGTTCCATTCCCATTTTGGGTTCATTGTCCTATCCCAGCTCCAGGCTCTGCAGTCCCACCCTCCCAGATTCTCTCCTCCATTCCCTGTTTGCACTTTTTGGGGCTGGAGCTGCAGAGTGTCCTTGGTTCTGGGCTGGGAAAGGATTGTTGTGTGTGCCTGGGCTGGGAGAGAGCCTGGAACACTTTGTGTGGAGTTCAGAGTCACCAATGCAGTGCACAATCTGGGAAATATGAAAGCTAAAACTGAAGGCATGATGGCCCAAAGGCTGCAGGGAGGGAGCTCCAGGCTCTGTGCTCTGTGCTGGGCAGCTCCCAGGACAGCAGCTGCACATTCACAGTTCCCACCACGGTGGGAATGCTAAAATAACTCCTCAGCCCTGTGGAATTAGCCAGGCTGCTTTGAAGGAGGGTTAGGTAAGAGTGCAAGTCACAGACACTCCTCATACGCCACCACAGCTGCAGAGTTCAAAGAGCTCTGTCAAAAATGGGATGCCCAAAATTCTGACCTACCTTTCCTTCCGTTTCACATTTCCAGGGAGCTGTTAAAAATTAAAGATGCCTTTAAGGAGCTTCCCAGAAAACTGGGGAAATGTAGGACATGGTGTACCAGCAGGTTACAAAATGAAGTAACTTTTCTGCAGTGCATTGTGCTGCAAAGCAATTTGCTTCCAAGTGGCTCAAGTATTTCAATTAAGAAAAATAACGATCAAGGACAAACAACGTTTTAGTGGGAGGGAATTGGATTATTTCTATGGTTACAGTGCTGGAGCTGTATCAGAAAACTGGAATCAAAGTTTTAGGATCAAGGTTACATTTATGTTTGTTAAAATGTTGATGTTAATGGCTATTTTTTACATATATTAAAATTTCTGGGTTTTTTTGTTTATTGTGGTTTTTTTTAAGGGTAGGATAGTGGACAGTTTGAAATATGAATTAACTTTATTGGGTTAAAGTTTATGTCACTGCTTTAGCATCAAACAAAGTGAAGAATTTTGATTATTCCACTCTTCTAACTGAACACATTTCAATGATGATCAAATACACCATTGTTTCTCTTCTTTCTTTTCCATTGAAGTGACAGCCCCAAGAGCAACGAGGGATAAAAGAAATGCACTCGTTTATCCTGCTGCTGAACTCTGCACCAGGGCTCTGAGCTCTCTGCTGGCTGGGGAAGGAGTTTGCTCCTCCATCCCTCCCTCTCCCAGCCTGGCACAGGGGCAGGAGTTTGCTGTCAGGGATTTGCCAGCCCCAGGTGAGCCAAATCTGAATCAGAATTGCTGTGCAGGTGGGTCCTTGAGAAAGCTGCTGCCTCTGAAAGCAGATTTATGTGATGGAACAGGGTGGGGTGGGCATCAAACTGCTGCGGTTTGTGCAGTGCCCAGGCTGCCAGGAAATGGGATTTTTGCCAGGAAATGGCTTTGCTTCCAGGGAATGGCATTCCTGCCAGGGAATGGCATTGCTGATAGGAAAGGGGATTTCTGCCAGGAAATGGCATTGCTTCCAGGGAATGGCATTTCTACCAGGAAATTTCATTTCTGCCAGGAAATGGCTTTGCAAAGCCACAGGCTCCTCTTCCCAGAGCTGTGCTGGAGGAACCAGGATTAACAGAGGGGCATTGCCAGTAAATGGTTGTTGCTTTTTAGGGGTTGAGAGATGCAACAGCTTTGCTGGGAAATATTTGTAAAGTGTTTTTTTTTAAATATGGAGAAAGAAGAGAAAAACAGGTAAAATTCTTGTAGGATGTAAGGAAAGAACTTTAGCAAACCCGTGCCTGTAGGATTTATAGCAAGAAGTGCCTGGGTGTGACACTGGACATAATCAGAGCTCTGATGTGCTTTTTGAACAGAGGCAATGGCCTGGGCTGGGGTGGCTCTTGTGCTGCTGGGGGATGCAGAGGGGGCAGGGAGAGATTCTGGGGGTGTCCCCTCCATCCTCAGCTCCTGGGCAGGGGCTGGGCCCCTCCTGGGTGCTCAGGGGCTGCTGAAGGCTCCACCTGGAGCAGCAGGAGCAGCCCTTGCCTGGCACAAAGGCAGGAGAGAGGTAAGACAAAAATTTAAAAAATAGAAAAAAAAGAAAAAGGAAGGATAAAAGAAGAGGGAAGAACAGAGGAGCCCAGATCTTCCCCTCAGGCACTTGTCAGCTCTCAGCAAGGTGGTGACACAAGGACAGCAAAGTCCACTTTCTTCTCCTGCTCTATTAAAAGTTTGAGGGACAACATTGGTTTTGAGCTTTTTTTAGGAGAGCTATTGAAGGCTGGTGTTGGTGGCACCAGCATTGCCTTGAGGTTTAGATGACTCTGCCTGGGTTTGGTAATGATTTGCTGAGTTTTTCTGTCTCCTCAAACCTAAAAAGGTCTCAGTGTCTCATTGTCCTTGTTCAGCCTCAGCAGGAAAGAGCCAGGAGTGGTTTCTGTCCTGATGGAATTTCATATTCAAATTAACTTTGTGCTGGAAATTCTCTTTTTTTTTTTTTTCCTACCCCTCTTGCCCAGTTTAAAATTAAAAGCATTTTGTTGCAGTCACCAGCCCTGATTTGCAGCTGGATGTGCAGGAGCTCCAAGGCAGGCTGAGCTTGCCTGGGCTGGGATTCCAAACTTTGGCTGAGCTGGAACCTGGAACTCATTTTGTATTTACCCAAGCACAAAGCACGTGGGGCCAAAGGGACAATGGAGCTGGAGCCACCCTGGGCTGGCAGGTGGGGACAGTTCTGTCCCCTCCAGGGCTCGGGGACACTTGTGACAGAGGGGTGTGGGACCCTCTGCTCTGCTGAAACCATCACCTGATGGAGAGCTGCTGGTTCCCAGGGTTGGGATTTGCTCTGCAGGTTTTTCCACAGGAATTTTTCCCAAAAGGGACTGGAGGAACCTGGTTCCCTCAAACCTGGCGAGCTCTGCTGGTGGTTTGACAGTTTGTTTATTGTGGATGCTCAGGCTTGTCAGAGGGACTCAGGCAATGGTTCTTCTCTCTTGTCTGGATATGAAAATTGTCCTGATAGGATATTTGGGAGTTTTTTGGTTTATTTTAGTATTCTAGTAAAACTAAAATAAATTTTAAAATTGAAATTATAACAAATGAGGGGATTATAAGATGGTTTTGGGAGGTTTAGATAAGAGGTGACAATTTCTGCCTTGCTGCAGCAGCTGCACTTTCCCTGCCCTGGGAAAACAAGCAATGGTGTCACCATCCCTGCACAATTCTATTAGAGAATTGTCAGAGCAGAGTCAGATTTCTGCCAGCAATGATCCAACTCCATTTTCACTTCCCCAGGGCTCAGCAGCGACCTGACACTGCTGGGCAGGGCTGGTCTGGGCACAGGGCCAGGCTGGGGAGGTCACTCCCAAATCCCTGCCAGGGTCTGGCTCTGGGATGGCCCTGGCTGAGCCCCCAGCTGGGAGCTGGGAATGAGCTCAGGGCTGGGCCAGCTGTGAGTGCACAGCTGGAGCTGCACACAGCTGTGGCTGTCCCTGCACGTGGGCTGTGCCTCTCAGGAATGGTTTCATCCAGACCCATTGTCTAGTTTTTCAAATGGGCTGTCCAGCAAAAAAGGGTTTTAGTTAAAGGAAAGGTGGGATCATTGTCATGCAAGAGAGAAGTGCCTGAGCAGGGTCCAGCAGTGCAATTGTAACCAGGGGGGTGTGGGGAGCTCTGGGGCTGCAGGATGGATAAAGGGATGGGTGCAGGGATGGATAAAGGGATGGGTGCAGGGATGGATTCAGGATGGATGGATGGTTGCAAGCATGGATGCAGGGATGGATGGATGCAGAGATGAGTGCAGGGATGGATGCAGGGATGGGATTGATTCAGGATGAGTGGGTGGATGGATGGAGTATGGATGGATGGATACAGGGATGTATTCAGGATGGATGCAGGGATGGATGGATGATGGGTGGATGCAGGGATGGATGCAGGGATGGATAGATGCAGGGGTGCAGGGATGTGTGCAAGAATGGGTGCAAGGATGGATACAGGGATGGATGGATGGGTGGATGCTGGAATGAATGCAGGGATGCAGAGATGAGTGCAGGGATGGATAGATGATGGATGGATGGATGCAGGATGAATACAGGGATGGGTGCAGGGATGGATGCAGAGATGAGTGCAGGGATGGATAGATGATGGATGGATGAGTGCAGGGATGGAGGTCACCATCTCCCCCTCGTTGCCCTTGCTGCTCCCCCCATTAGTGCCTGGGTGCTGCCTGTGGGGCCACTGCTGCCTTTCCCAGGGAGCTGTGCTGGAAGGAGCAGGTGATGGAACCATTCAGGTGGGGAAAGAGTCTGGGATCACCAACCCAGCACCCCACAGTCACTGCTGAGCCAGGTCCCCAAAGGCTGTACCCAGGAGGTTTTTTGGGTAACACATCTGCAGACTCTGCCTTGTGAAGTTTTTTCTTCCCGTTCCACTTCTTGTCCATGGAGTTGTCCCTGCCCACATCCTGGGCACAGAGGGAGCTCTGGGCTCAGTGTGAGATTTCATTTTTCCCTCCCAGTGCAGAGGTGTCAGAAATGCAGGGCCAGGAGGGCCAGGGCTCACTGAACACATCTCAGCCTGTCAACAGCTCCTTTGGGGATGTCTCATTAATTATGTAGGGCTTCCAAAAGCTTTGACTGGTGTGGGACTAGCACAGAGAGGACAGTGATTTATTGACATTGTCTCCTCCCAGAGACAGCCTCCAATGGGATAATCACCCAGTGCCAGCCTGGCCTCCCTCTGCTCCTGCTGTGAGCAATTCTCCTCACACAGATCCTGCAAGGGCAGCTCTGGCTGCTGAGAGCAGCTCCGTGCCCTGGAAGATCTCTGCCACATCACAGTGATGTTTCCATCCCCTGCCACGAGGCTTTGATAGCAAAGCTGGGCTCTGCTTGGTTTTCAGTGGAATCTCTGAACCAACAAAGTGAAACAAATCCAGCAGCTTAGTGCTGAGAGCTGGGGCCCTTCCTGTGTGCTCCTGGCAGCTCCTGTCCCTCCCCAAAGATGAGCAGCTTGAGTGAGTAACACACACGGCTTTTATTGAAAGCTTTCCTCCCAAAGCTGCAGACATCCCTCTCTGCTCCTCACTGCCAGGGATGGGACAGCACTGAGGGCTGCCTGCACACAATAATTCAGCAGCACATGAAACCCTGGAACACTTAACAGCTGTTTCTGTGTCTGTTCTGTTCATTTGGGGTTGGATTTCCTTCCTTCACTGGGAGAATTCCACGTTCCAAATCCGTGCTCTGGATTTTCTGGTTTATTTGTTGGTGACACAGGGAGCTGCAGGTGAGCCCCAGGTCTGGGAGCAGCAGCTGATGCAGAAGATTTTGATATTTGATGGTTCCTTGGTCTTGTGGAAGCGGCTCCTGATCTCTCAGGATCATTTAGAAGGCTCACACCTCATGAGTGACCTCTCCATTTCCAAGGTAAATAAACTCCAAGTGTTGCTGAAGTGACCAGGGATGACTTTGTACCTAATCAGTGCACCAGTGCTTCACCCACTGATGTTTATTTTCCCCTCTGGAGTGCAGGAATCCGGATTTGGTGAGGAATCCCTTTAACCCCCAGTGCCTCAGGGATGCTCTGGAGCATTCCAGGAGTTTCTGGAGGATGGGATTCCCTGGAGCAGCCAGCCAGCAATCCCAGTGCCCAGCAGCAGCTGGAGCTGCAGGGACACAGGGCAGGTTTGAGTTGGTTTTGTTTTAGGCTCAGAATTCCCTGGGAGCAGCTGCAGCCAGAGCTGAGCCCGAGTCACTGCGATGTTCTTTCCCCTCTCAGCTACCAGTTATGCAAAGTGAAGTTTTACCTGGGCTGGGATTAAGGTTTGCCATGTTTAGCTCAAAGCATCTAATGGAAAGTGATCTATCTGGGGAGAAGGGAGGGGGAAAAGCAAAATGAAAACCCCTCAAACACCAGCATCTCATTTTAGGGCTGTGTCTCTCACAAATCCGAAAGGTTGTTTTGTTTCTGCCAGCAGGGCTTTGTTTAAAATCAGCTTTTGTTTAGAATGCAAGGAGGAGGAGGAAGAAGAACCAGATTCAATAATTTCCTTCTGCTTCTGGTAGTTGTTCCTTACTTGATTACTTGCCAAAGTGCCAGAACTGACAAATTATCCAATAGCAGGGAAGTGAAGGCAGCGAGCTGGATTAGGTTATAAAGTGTCCCTGCTGTGCCTCAGAAAATGAATCACAAATATTCACCCAACCTGTTGCAGCTCCTTTCCCCTTTCTTTCTCTCCCTTCCTTTCCTTTTGGGTGCTGAAAGGAGCAGGAAGTTACACATTTATTTGCTTGTCAGCAGAGGGGAAACGCTTCAGAAAGAAAAATGATGTGCTACAAAAGCACTGAGGATGGCAGGGAATACATTGAATTTCTGGGGAGCTGAATTTCCTGGGGTGAGGGGAAGGGGCTGCAATGCACTCATCAGCTCCCAGAGGGTGGTGCTGAGATCTGCCCAGTGAGTTATTAACAATTTTATCTGGAATTGGAACGAGCAGTTGACTTCACAGGAAAAGAGAATGGATGGATCAGAGCTGGCAGCTGAGCTGTGCCAGCGCTTCTGGGGGGTTAGTGGGGATTCCTGTGCCCTGCCCTGCAGGTTTATTGGGGATTCCTGTGCCCTACAGGTTTATTGGGGATTTCTGTGCCCTGCAGGTTTTTGGGAATTTCTGTGCCCTGCAGGTTTTTAGGAATTTCTGTGCCCTGCCCTGCAGGTTTATTGGGGATTCCTGTGCCCTACAGGTTTATTGGGGATTTCTGTGCCCTGCAGGTTTATTGGGAATTTCTGTGCCCTGCAGGTTTTTGGGAATTTCTGTGCCCTGCCCTGAAGGTTTATTGGGGATTTCTGTGCCCTGCCCTGCAGGTTTATTGGGGATTTCTGTGCCCTGCCCTGCAGGTTTATTGGGAATTTCTGTGCCCTGCAGGTTTATTGGGATTTTCTGTGCCCTGCAGGTTTTTTAGGAATTTCTGTGCCCTTACCTGCAAGTTTATTGGGAATTTCTGTGCCCTGCAGGTTTTTTTTTTGTTTTTGTTTTTTTTTTTTTCTGTGCCCTGCAGGTTTTTGGGAATTCCAGTGCCCGACCCTGCAGGCCCAGGAGGGAAGAACGAGAGGGAAGAACTCTGATTTTTGGGTTTTTGGGGTGTGATGCTCTCCCAGCACTGGTGTGGCTGAGTCCTTGAGGAGAACACCAGGCAGGGGAGGGGATTTTGGGGCTGGGAGGGGATTTTGGGGCTGGCAGAGCCTCACAGGGCTCTGGGAGGAAATCAAGGAGCTGCTGGCTGATGATAGCCTGACAAGTGAGCAGAAATTTGAAAAAGTTCCCTTTTAAATCTGTGCAAGACTGGAGCTGCCCCTCCAAGCAGCCCTGACCCACGAGGAAATCTCCCATTTTCCCCTCACTGTGTAATTTCTGATTGCTCCTCCACAGCATTTTCATCACACTGGACGAGAAAAGAGAAAATTACTGACAATTAGCTGAGCTCTTGAGGCTTCACTCGAGCTCAATCCCATTGCCTGCACTGGGAATGTTTCCCAGGACTGGATTCCAGCTTTCCCCCACTTATCCTTTAGGAAAGGCTGAGGAGAACCCCTGCAGGGCCAGCACAGCTGGAACAAAAGATCTTTTTCATTCCTGTTTCTGGAGAGTGGAGCTGTGATAAGGGAGTGAACAGGTCTGACTGGAGCAGGATTTGCCCTCAGCAGTGATCTGAGGGATTGGGAAGATCATTTCACTGAAGGTTTTCACTTTCCCAGCAGTTGTTGTGGAGAATCTTTCGATGCACTGAAGGAGCAGCACTGCTGAATTCCAGTCAGAAAATTGTGGAGTGGAGAATCAAACAAGCTCTGCTGGGTGAGGGGATGGGATCTGCTCTGTCCCTGTGCACTCAGACCCAGGGGCTCTGAGATCACCTGGCTGGGAGCACCTGGGGAGCATTCATCCAGAAATCTGAGTGACAGCTTCCACTCCTGATGCCTTTGGGATTTCCTGTCCAGAGGGATTCCTGAAGCTTAAATAAATCCTCAAATAAATCCTCTGGGATAACTTCTGAAGAGGGAAGTGCCTGAACTTAGAGACACTTGTGGAGTGAGCCCCAGAGACATCTCAGGATGGATGGAATGAGCCCCAGAGACATCTCAGGATGGATGGAATGAGCCCCAGAGACATCTCAGGATGGATGGAATGAGCCCCACAGACCCCTCAGGATGGATGGAATGAGCCCCAGAGACATCTCAGGATGGATGGAATGAGCCCCAGAGACATCTCAGGATGGATGGAATGAGCCCCACAGACCCCTCAGGATGGATGGAATGAGCCCCACAGCCCCTGGGGATGGATGGAATGAGCCCCAGAGCCCCTGGGGATGGATGGAATGAGCCCCAGAGCCCCTCAGGATGGATGGAATGAGCCCCAGAGACCCCTCAGGATGGATGGAATGAGCCCCAGAGACCCCTCAGGATGGATGGAATGAGCCCCAGAGCCCCTGGGGATGGATGGAATGAGCCCCACAGACCCTGGGGATGGATGGAATGAGCCCCAGAGACCCCTCAGGATGGATGGAATGAGCCCCAGAGCCCCTGGGGATGGATGGAATGAGCCCCACAGACCCTGGGGATGGATGGAATGAGCCCCAGAGCCCCTGGGGATGGATGGAATGAGCCCCACAGACCCCTCTGGGTGAAAAAAAAAACCTTTTTGCTAAGCACAGAGGAATTTGCAGACATGGGCATTTCCAGAGCAGCTCCTCCTGCCTGCTCCTGAGCTCTGGGGCTTCTCTTTGTTTTTGAGTACAAATGACAGGAAGGTCGATGTGACCGTGGCTCAAGAACTGGGACCATGAATTTGACAAATGCTGCAGCCTCACACCGTTCTGCTCCATGAGGGATTTTCTTCTCGCACCAGGAGCTCCCCTGGAGGAGGAGGAGGAGGAAGAGGAGGAGGAGGCTGAGCCCAGAGCCTTGCCAAGGCACTCTGGTGGCTCCAGGTTTGTCCCTCCAGCAGGGCCATTTGCTGGGTGCCTGACATTTGTCCCAGGTGTTTGTGCCCCTCCTGCAGCTGGCCCTGCCAATCCCTGCTGCTGTCACCCCTCTGCCCCCTGGCTTTGCCAGTGAACTGAAATCACTTCCATTCTCTTTGCTATTGATCAGATCATTCACAGCTCCAGCTGTCCTGGTGGGGCCAGCACTGCAAGTTCCTGTGCTGGAAACGAAACACAGAGGAGGAGTGGTTTACACCTCTGCCCCTACATCGTGTTTTCATATTTGCAGAACCTTTTGGGTGTGTTACAACTGGCAGCAATTCCATCACAATGCATTTATTGTGTTTCCAGGAGGGGAATTGTACCTGGGAAAACAAAACAACTCAAAATCCTTTTGAAATTACTCAGCTCTGCTTTTATTTTTAGGTGTTGTTTTTTTTTTTTTTTTTTTCCCTTAAAAAGAAAAAGAAAACCCTGTTATAGATGAAATAATTGCAGCTGGTGCTTGCCTGAAAATTCACCAAAACTTGGGAGTGTTTGGTCCTGTCCTCCTGCCCTGCTCAGCAGGGGCTGCCCAGGAGCTGCTCCCCCTCTGAGGGGTTTGGGAACAGTGAATTTGGGACAGTGGGGTTTGGGGGCAGTGGGGTTTGGGGGCAGTGGGGTTTGGGGGCAGTGGATTTAGGAGCAGTGGGGTTTGGGACAGTGGGGTTTGGGACTAGAGGGATTTAGGAGCAGTGGATTTGGGGGCAGTGGGGATTGGGAGCAGTGGGATTTAGGGGCAGTGGATTTAGGAACAGTGGATTTGGGGGCAGTGGATTTAGGAGCAGTGGGATTTGGGAGCAGTGGGGTTTGGGGGCAGTGGGGTTTGGGGGCAGTGGATTTGGGGGCAGTGGATTTAGGAGCAGTGGATTTGGGAGCAGTGGGGTTTGGGGGCAGTGGGATTTGGGGGCAGTGGATTTGGGGGCAGTGGATTTAGGAGCAGTGGATTTGGGGGCAGTGGATTTAGGAGCAGTGGGATTTAGGGGCAGTGGATTTGGGGGCAGTGGATTTAGGAGCAGTGGGATTTGGGGGCAGTGGGATTTGGGGCAGTGGGGTTTGGGAACAGTGGATTTGGGACTAGAGGGATTAGGGAGCAGTGGTGTTTAGTAGCAGTGGATTTAGGAGCAGTGGATTTAGGAACAGTAAATTTGGGAGCAGTGGGATCTGTGCTAAGAGGAGCAGCTGGATTACCTTGAGCTCAGAATTTGGGCTGTCAGTTAAGTCAGGTGTCCATGCAAAGCAATCCCAGTTGTTTATCTGAGATCCCCCAGAACAGGGTCATTCATAACCTGTTCCACATTTTCATGCATCTTCAACCAGCACACAAATATTTCCTTTTGCCTGCACCATTATTCCCGTTCAGATGGCTGCAGGGATACAGAATTACACAACTATTTGCTTCTGCAGTCGTGCTGCATTTTTACAGAGTGATTTATGGAGCTGTGGGCAGGAGACCTTTCCCTAATAACGGATTTTTCCAAATGAATTTGCCTCGTTTTCATAGGTCATACTCCTCACTCCAGCTCCTTTGCCTGCCATTTGCTCTGGCTGTTAAACAGCTTTAAAATTCAAGTGTGATTATTCAGAAATCCCTTCATAAAACATGATGTGCCAGCAGCCACCGGGCTCTCCTCTGTCCCACACGAGGAAGGAGAAACTGCTGAGTGTGAGAGCAGTGGAAAGTTCATTAGGGATAATTGCTGATTAGACAGGGAAGTGAATGATAGCAATGAGATCAGAGCCATGTCATTGTGTGCAGGGGGAAGCTCCAGGGCTGGGGGGCTCTCGGGTCAGGGGGATCTCCCTGGCACACAGGGAACGTTTCCCTGCTCCAGGCTCAGCTCCTGGAGAGAAGGAACCTCTGGGAAGTGGCTCTGGAAGGCAGATGGGTGCTGGGGAGGCTGCAGGGATGCTCAGAGGAGCAGCAGAGTGGGGTTTTGGCTGTCCCAGCATCCCAGAAAGGTTTGGGGTGGAAGAGACCTTCAGGATCCCCCAATCCCCCCATCCATGGCAGGGACACCTCCCCCTGTCCCACTGCTCCAGCCCCAGTGTCCAACCTTGGGCACTGCCAGGATCCAGGGGAGCCACAGCTGCTCTGGGAATTCCATCCCAGGGCTGCCCACCCACCCAGGCAAGGATTGATCCCAAAATCTGAACCTGCTCTGGGAATTCCATCCCAGGGCATCCCACCCTCCCAGGGAAGGATTGATCCCCAAAATCTGAACCTGCTCTTAGAAATCCATCCCAGGGCATCCCACCCTCCCAGGCAAGGATTTACCCCTCACATCCAATCCAAACCTGCTCTGTCCCCATTTGAAGCCCTTCCCTGTTGCCCTGACACCCTTTAAAATTCCCCCTAAGTGGATAAACAGTTTTAAATTATTTCCCTGACATTTCCTTCTGCAGGCTGATGTGACACTGTTGGTGTGAGGGATGGGGCTGATCCCAGTTGGGGCAGATCCCAGTTGGGGCTGGCCTCTGGAAGTGTTTTTATGGACCAGGAAATTGGAGTTGCCGGTGTCTGTTTTCCTTAGAATAATGAAATGCTAAAATAACACCGCCAGTCCTGGCCCCCAGTATCACTGTTATTTGTTTTGCTCTGAGCACAAATAGTGGAGTATAAGGTGGCATTTTCTTATCTGAGGTGAGTCAAAGAGTGCAAAAGGGATCTGGGAAGGGATTTTTAAAATTTGGAGTTGGATGGTGATGGATGGGAGACAAAAGAAAGACTTGAAAACAAAACCTGCAGGTAGGGGAGAAGCAAAAAACCATTTCTGTGTGTTTATGTAGGTGAGCTACTGAAATGAAGCATTCGGCAAGAAATGAGGAGGGATAGTGGGAGCTGGAAAAGAGACCAGGGCATGGAAATGGGGAAAGGGAAAAGCCAGCCAGCAAAAGAGAGGAAATATTGAAAAAGTGCAGGTGTCAGGGGCTGCAGAGTTCACCTTGAGGAGGGAGCCTTGTGCTGGAGCTCTGGGCAAGGTTAAGCCTGGACAGATTTCCCTCCCCTCCCCTCCCCTCCCAGCCTGCTCCTTCCAAGGCTCATTAAGCGTTTTGCTGAACATTCCCATCATTTCTCTTCTGCCAGGTTAGATCACATTTTTCAACCTTTTAGGTACAAGACCTTAGAATTATTGATCCAATGAATCATACTGACTTAGGTGCTGGCTGCTGCTGCAAGCTCCTGGAGAAACCAGGATGTTGGCTAAATACTGAGCAGATTTCCCTGAAATTCCTTAACTTGGGGAGTGTTTTACTAGGTGGAAGAAGCAACTAAATACTGAACAGATTTATCTGAAATTCCTTAACTTGGGGGGTGTTTTATTTGGTGGAAGAAGCAACTAAATACTGAACAGATTTATCTGAAATTCTTTAACTTGGGGAGTGTTTTTCTTGGTGGAAGAAGCAACTAAATACTGAACAGATTTATCTGAAATTCTTTAACTTGGGGGGGTGTTTTATTTGGTGGATGAAACAGCTAAATACTGAGCAGATTTATCTGAAATTCCTTAACTTGGGGGGTGTTTTTCTTTTCTTCACCTCTCTGCAGCTCTCAGGATGCTGGGTGGTGTTTAGTGATGCCCAAACACCAAATGAAAAACCCAAGCAGGGGCAGGGAAGGCACTGGGGGGGATTTAGGGTCCTCCCCACCCAAACCATTCTGGGATTGTAAGAATTTCTCTGCATTGTTGCAGGAATTGCAGTTTTGGGGAGGGCAGGAGCAGCCAGGCCAGGCTGGGAGAGCCCCAAGCCAGGCTTGGGGAGGCAGGGAATGCTGCCTGTGCTGGAAGTGCCCCAGGGGATTCCTGCCAGGGACAAGAACAGGAACATCCTGAGCCTCAGACTTGTGCTTGAACATCAGGTTTTTGTCTTCCAGCTTGAGCACTTCACGTTTGCTTTGCTTAAAAAAGCTTCTTAAAAACCCAGCCCAGAAAAATCCCACCTGGCATCCCCAGAGCTTCAGACAGGAATTCTGAGTATCCCAAATAACAGAAACAAATACAACTCTTAATTAGCTAAAACATCCTGATGTTTGCAAACACCAAACGATGATGCCAATAGATATTGATAAAGCACCATTGCTAATTCTGTTTCCTTTTGTGCTCACAGAAGGGAATTCATCATTGCTGAGCTCCCCACCAGGCTGGGGCTCAGAGCTGCCCTGGAGATTTCATCTGTACTGAAGTCTTTTGATGGAATTTGATAATCAAAGATGGACTTGGGGATTTTGAGGTCTTTTCCAGCCTTAATGATTCTATAATATCGAACAGAAATTCCCAACTCACTTCCCTGCTTTGTAGGAATAAGGAGCAGGAAATAGTTAATAATTTTGAATGGAATTAACTTTCCTTTAGCAAAACAAACAGCAACAAAAAGCTGTGGTAATTCTCTCGCAGCTTTCCAAAGCAATTATGCTGTAATGACTGCTGAAGAGATTTTCATGTTGTTTCAAACACTGGTTGGAACAACTGGAAGCTACAAATTTTTTCTCATTGTGACTTTATTATCTGAAAGGAAATGACTAATTTGGAGTTGGTTATTATTGTTTTATAGCCCATGAAATATAAGTATCTAAGTAAACATTTCCATGAATTTAAATATTTAATACACAAAATGTGAAATACATAAGCCCTCGGCTTCTGAGCCAGATTTCACTGCATTACTATTATTACATTTATGCCAGAAAATAAATGTTCTCTCTTCCCAGGCCAGTTTTTCACAGCCACTTCTTCCCTGAGGTCAAAAGTGTGGTGAGCAGAGGAGAGCAGCACAGAGCATGGTGGAATCAGAGAGCTTTGGGGTGGGAAGGTGTTAAAGGATATTTGGGGTTGCAAGGGGTGTTAAAGGATATTAAAGGAGCTCTCATTGCCAGAAATGGGGATCCTGACTCCTGATCCCTGGGCTGCACCACAGAGAATCAGGACTGTGATCACTGCTGCCATTCTGATTTATTCTGGTACAATATTTGTTTGTGCCACATGAGCTTCATTGTGGGTAACAGTGGAGATAAATTTTGGCCCCTCATTTTTTCCTTGCCATTTTCCAGCTGTATGTCATCAATTTTCCCCTCATTTAGGTACTCACTCCTACTTCAGGAAAAATAAAAATATCCCAGTAGTGCAGGTAATAAAGCTGGGGAAACAAACTGGGAAGTGCATTTTACAATGGAATTTCATTGTGATCGTTTTTCATGTGTTAAAAAAGGAGCATGCTGCTTTCTCTGGGAACTGTTTGGGTTTGTGCTTTCCTGGGATTTTCTTCCATCCCCAGCTTGGAGCCACGTGGAAGATTTATTTTTTCTGTTTTTTTGTTGTTGTTGTTGTTGTTGTTTGTTTGTTTGTTTGTTTGTTTTGTTTGTTTTTCCTAGGGAACAGAGAAGCATCTCTGCATTTACTAGCTGAGTTCATGGAAAAACTGTATTTTATAATTTAATGAGGCTGGAAGTTGCACAGGTAACAACTGAAACAAAAACTTCAGGCAGTGTGAATTCCCATTTTGGAACCTCCCTGCAAGTCTGCTGTAAATATCTACAAAAATAGACATTTATCTATTTACATGTAAATAGACATTTACAGGTGCATGTAAACAGATATTTGCAGGAATCCAGGGCAGCCCCAGCCCTGCCCACCCTGCAGGCAGGGACTGCTCCCTCACCTCGGACCCCAGCCTGCTCTCCTCCCGTTTTTGAAGCCATTCCCTGTGTCCTGTCACCCCATCTCTTGTCATTGCCTCTCTCCATCATTTCTGTGACCCCCTTGAGCCACCCTGAGCTCAGCCCAAAGCTCCTCTGTGCAGGTGAGCAATGCCAGCCTCTCCTCCCAGAGCTGCTCCATGCCCTGAGCCCCTGTGGAACATTCATCTTAAATTAGGATTTTAGTTAAAAGATAGTTACCTGGAACTTCAATAGTTGATTCCTGTCAATTTATGTTTGCTCAGCTCTGCTTGCAATGGGAAAGGATGAAACTGGTAGTTGGGTCCAAAGAACACAAACAATTGCAACCAGAAACTCATTCTTTGCAAAACTGGAGCTGCCCCAAAAGCCATTTGTATTGTCATTGATAGAAAAGGTCAGGGTGAGGAAGACTCACCTTACTTCCTCCTTTTCAGACCCCTCCCCACAAAAACGAGCCCAGACTTAATTCAAGAAGCCAACCACGCTGCTTAATTGCCATTCCAGCTAATTACCATGGGCAGTGGGGATGGGAGGGGCTGGTATTATGAATATGGATTTGTTTGAACCTTTTGTCAATAAACAGACTCTGTGACCAGCTGTGATTGTGCAGTGTGTGTTAGAGGGTTACCTCACACTGCTGCCCAGCGCTGAATAAACATTCACTGTGTAACTTTAAATTGTTAGAGAGGCTTTGGTCTGTCACAGCTGAGTATCAGTGTGAGATCAACACCCAGATTTTGGTGAATTTACCAAGGAAACGCTGTGAATTTTATTGATTGGTGTGGCAGGCAGGAGCTGCTGAGCTCAGCTGCACCAGCCCTGGATGATCTGTGTGGTGGCTCTGGGACATTGTTCCTCAGCTGCAGGCCTTGGGAGCTCAGCACAATTGTTGCCACTCAAACAAAAGGAGCCTAATGAAAGTGTTTTAATTTGCTGATCAGCTATTCAGAGTGGAAGGAAGGGCCCTGCTAGGTGTCCTTGGAGACTGGCAGTGGGAGCAGCGCTGGGAATCACAATATTCACATTTATTTACTCTTCTCAGAGAGCCTTGCTGTGCCTGATGCTGCTGGAGGTTTCCTCAGCCTCACTTTTCATTCCCTGCTCCTCACTGAGCCCTTCCCTGGGCTTTGGGACCCCAGGGTGATGCTGTGCCCTGTCCCTGCCCAGTGTCCCTGCCCAGTGTCCCTGCCCAGTGTCCCTGCCCAGTGTCCCTGTGTGATTCAGAGTGGGCACATCTGCTGGGAACTCATCCCCAGCTCTTTGTTTAGGTGCCTGCTCTGAAAACCTTGCTGGGGGTGTAGCTTTTTTAAAAAGGATTTGTTCAAAGAGCTGCATTTCTGATGGGAATCCAAATTTCAGGCTTTTTTCTTTTTGGTAAAACCCTCCAGGGCACAACCCCCAGCAGTTTTGTGTCAAAGCAGCCCCAAGCTCCTTTAGGAACTGGCACTGGGCAAATCCTCCCTCCTGGAATGAGGGTGTGGGAGCCACGGGAAGGGGGATGAGCATGGATGTGGCTGCCTGGAGATAAGGAGAGGCTTGAGCCAGATTTGAGGTGGTTTTTGGCTCTGAACTCCATCAGTAATCAGAGCTGTATTTGTTAAGAGCAATTAGCTTCACCCATATGCTCACAGCAAAGAAAGGAAAGCAGGTTTAGGGAATGAGACAGAATATACTGAATTTCAGTTCTGTGTTGTGTTTAGAAAGATGAAATATTTTCCACTGCATTTATTGTCTTACCAAAATTACACCTTTGAACAACTTTTAAAAATAAATATACAAACCAATTTCAAGTGAATTGTCAGGCTTTGCAGGTGAGGCCAGAACTGACAGTGACATTTTTTGCTGCTATGATTTCATATCCATGTCAAAGTACAGAGCATGCAGGACTCAGAATTAAGCCAGGCTGGGCCTTGCTGAGCCCTCTCATTTCTGTCCTTCCTGCAGTGCCAGAGCTGCTGAACTGCACCAAATGGCCAGACAAGCTCACTTTACCTGAGGAACACCAGGTACTTACAGGAGGGAAGATATTTTTCTTTTGCTGAAATAGATCCTTAAAAAATATATTCTGAAGTAAGTGAAAAGAAAGGACACACAGTGCAAGGAAATGTCCACATTGAGAATGTAGATTCTGTCCCTGTAAAGGCTGAAGTCCTTGTGCTGCTGCTTGTGGTAAATTATGGCTCACCTCTTCCTTGACTCTCTTTATTATTATCTCCTGTTACCTATTCTTCCTTACCCTACTCATCATCTTCCCTCCTCTTCATAGAACGTTATAAAAGAGAAGATTACCAAGTTGGAGGGTCAGATGAGTAGAAAATTACGAGCTGCTGGTCCGTGTGCTCAGCCTGCCTGAGATTGCATCTGCTGCAGGTGAAGCCAATAATTCTGGGAGCCCTGTAATTGCTGCTGCCGAGGGAATTACTTCTGATGGATGGTAAATACTTTGCCAGTCATTTTGACATTATTTTCAAAATCCTGGGTCAATTAATACCTCTTGAATGGATCAGAAAAAGAGCCACACAGCTCCTGGAGTTGTTTATTTTGTGTGTGTCTCTCTATATATTGTGGAATATGGAGAGCTGGGCTTTGTTCCTTTTCTTGAAGGAGGAAAGGAGCTGGGTTGTTTCCTGAGTGGGGAGTGTGTCTGGAGATGCTGCTGTGTGGCTTTCCTCCTCCTCCTCCTCAGGGCTGAATTCCAGCAGTGCCCTGCAGCCCCCAGACCCCGCAGGGCTGAGCCCCTAGAGCCTGGAGCAGGGCAGGACAGGATCATCCCCTGGAGCAGGGCAGGATCCCCTGGAGCAGGGCAGGATCATCCCCTGGAGCAGGGCAGGATCATCCCCTGGAGCAGGGCAGGATCCCCTGGAGCAGGGCAGGGCAGGATCCCCTGGAGCAGGGCAGGAGGATCCCCTGGAGCAGGGCAGGATCCCCTGGAGCAGGACAGGATCCCCTGGAGCAGGACAGGATCCCCTGGAGCAGGACAGGAGGATCCCCTGGAGCAGGGCAGGAGGATCCCCTGGAGCAGGGCAGGACAGAATCCCCTGGAGCAGGACAGGATCATCCCCTGGAGCAGGACAGGATCCCCTGGAGCAGGGCAGGGCAGGATCCCCTGGAGCAGGGCAGGGCAGGATCCCCTGGAGCAGGACAGGATCCCCTGGAGCAGGGCAGGGCAGGATCATCCCCTGGAGCAGGGCAGGACAGAATCCCCTGGAGCAGGGCAGGATTCCCTGGAGCAGGGCAGGGCAGGAGGATTCCCTGGAGCAGGGCAGGATCATCCCCTGGAGCAGGGCAGGAGGATCCCCTGGAGCAGGGCAGGACAGGATCCCCTGGAGCAGGACAGGATCTCCTGGAGCAGGGCAGGGCAGGACAGGATCCCCTGGAGCAGGACAGGATCTCCTGGAGCAGAGCAGGGCAGGATCATCCCCTGGAGCAGGACAGGATCTCCTGGAGCAGGGCAGGATCCCCTGCTGGCTGTTAGTGTGGCCAGGCCATCCCCACTGATGGAAAAACAGATGGTGTGGTGAGGCTGGGGCTTGATTTGACTCTCAAATGGCACAAAAAAGGCTGTGGCTTTCCTCAGAGCACTAAAGACTGGAAGGGTTAAGAGTGAATTATGTGCTTTTAAAGGGATGTTAACTTGAGATAATGTAACTTCATTGAGAATCCCTGGAATATCCTTTAAATGGATTTTGTGCTCGGTGGCAGTCTCCACTGTATCTCATTACAGTGAATTGCAGAGAAGGCTCTGGATCCTCCCTGGGCTGCCCACTGGAGCGTGGCACAGCAATATTGCTGTTTGTGCAGCTGGCCCTGGGGACAGCCAGGGCCTGGCAGGGCTCAGCCACAGCCCCTCCTGCCTGGTGGGGTCTGTGCTTCCAGAGATCTGGTTTTGGGGATGTGTTTTCCATGGATTTGTAACCCTGCAGTTCTGTAGTGTGTCACTCCAAACTCCACATTCAGTGCTGGGGCTGCTCTCCCCTTCTGTCAGACACAACAATTCCTGTCCAGGCTGGGAATCAAGGACACCTCACTGCCCCAGGCCCCCAGAGATGGAAACAAAAGTGATTGGGGCAGCAAACTTGGGGTAAATGACTTCATTACCTGGAGCTGTAATTGGGAGATTGACCCCAATCTGCAAATGGACCGAACTTATAAAAGTGTTAAAACCCCCTCTGCTCCCCAGTTAAGTTTTGTTTTGTTCTGATGGGAATTTAAACAATGCCTGACACAGGCAGATTTGGGTTTTACATATCTCAGCCTCGAGTTCAGCACTGCTTGGGCTGAACACAAAACAAATAGAGAGAAGTGACTTCATTACTTGCACTTGGGAAACGACCTGACAGCCACTTAGAAAAACCCTTAACATTCACCAAGCTCCTTGGTTCCTCTGTCCCCCAGGAGCAGGCTGGGGACAGATCCATCCATCTCCATCCCTCCAGCATCCCGAGCAGCTGGGATTGCATTCCTGCAATCAATAACCCAGGGCTGTCCCTGGGAGGGTGGCAGAGCTGGGAGTGAGTGCTGCACCTTGGGCTGCCCCTTTGCTGCACCTTGGGCTGCACCTTGGGCTGCACCTTGGGCTGCACCTTGTGCTGCACCTTGGGCTGCACCTTGTGCTGCACCTTGTGCTGCCCCTTGGGCTGCAGGTGAAGCCTCCAGAGTGCAACCAGCTGATAAAGCCCCTTCTGCTTTGCATCCCTCAAATCTTTGCTTTAGAGCTGACCTTATTCTCAGTGGGAAATCGGGGCTGGTGCTGCAGGAACAGAAATAGGAGGAGGTTTAAGCTGTGATTTATTTGGGTCTTTTTGCCTCCTTCAGAGAGGAGTTTGTGTTTATTGTTCATTCATTCCCTGGCTGTTGAGTGGTGTGGTACAACCACAGGATTCCTCCAGCCAGCAGTGGCTCCAGGGAACCCCACTCCTGTGGCCCTAAAACACCCCAGGATGGTTTGGGTTGGACAGACCTTAATGTACCATATATTATAATATTAAATTTACATCTTTTGTGCTGGCATATCCCATTTAACAGCTCTAAGATAACACTGCAAGATGATTTTGTACCGTAATTTGAAGTCCTGGTAATTTTAAATAGCTTTGCAGCCACGTAGTTTACAGAAAAAAAAAGGGAAAAAAAAGAAAAAAACAACAAAAAAAGAGGTTTTTGCTGCCTGAGACTCTCTGTTCATGAGAGCTTTGAAGGGGCTGCAGATCTGGTGCAGAGCTCTGTTGGCAGCTGGAGCCCAGGGCTGCTGTCCCTGTCCCTGCCAGCCCCACTGCAGCCACCCTGGGCAGGGCTGACAGAGGGAATCCCCTCCTGGAAGCTCTCACGAGCAGCCCTGGTGCACTGGGGTCCCTGACATTTCTATTTCCACATGAGCTGGTGGTGAAATAAATGATTTGTGCCAGAGTGAGGGATGCTGTGCCCTGGATGCCAGCAGAGCTCTGGTTTTTGTGCTGCTGGGACCCCACAGGTCCTGCCCATCACAAACTGCTCGAGAGCTGTTCCCTCCCTGCAGGGACAAGAGGCAGAACAAACCAGAGTGTGTCAGACTGAAATGTGGGGAGGGCTCTGCCCTGGCCCCAGGAGCTCCCAGTGCTCCCAGTGCTGCCCCAGCTCCTCGTGTGTGCTGTGAATAACCCAGGGCAGGATGATGGAGATGCTGTAGGGGGTTTCTCTGTGTCCCTGCCTTGGTGACATTGCTCCACCTGGCAGTGAAGCCCTGAGCATCCCAGCCCTGCCCAGAGGGGTCCAGGGGCAGCAAACAGAGCAGGCTGCACCTGAACAAAGCTTCATTTGGGGTTTCCCTTTGTAAGGAAGTGTTGAGCCTTCCCTGCTTTCCACTACAGCTCCTGACAATGCAGTCAATGTCTTTAATCACTGCAGGACAGATCCCACACCAAACACAGGATGTGTTTGTGTTCCCTGGGTGTGTGGAGGCAGGAAAAGCTGCAGCAGTGTGTTTGGAGGAGATGCATCCTGAACCCAGCAGTTTCTCTTGGTTTCTGTGAGGTTTGGTTGAAAGTTCTGGGAGTGGAGGGTGGCTCCAGCTGGGGCTCTGGGGGAGCAGTGCTTCCATCCCAAGCTGCACAGAAATTGTGCTGTCAGGGATTTTATTATTATTATAGCCTGCTCTGCTTGCTGCTGTTTCTCTCTGTTTCACGTCTTTATTGTATTAAATTTCCCTATTCCTCCTTCATGCAACAGAAGCTCCACCAGAGCTGTATCAGTCAAAGAAATTGGGTTTTTTCAGACTCTCCCAGGCAGTGCCTGGGTGGGGACAGCAAAAACTCTTCTGAGAGCTGGGGGTAGAGGGGCACAGGGCATCAGCAGCCCAGACAGTGAGCAAATCATGGCCATGACTTCACTGGGTGATCACTCTGGCTCCCATTAGCACACTGAGAACACGCTTTGCTGTGTTCATAAATAACTGTTAAGTTTAAGAAATGAATTCACACTGAAGGATTTATTGAGGTATACAATTAGAGCAAGAAAAATGACAAATTTGTTCCTTAGAGTGCCTTGAAATAATTTCTATCTCATCTGATTAGGAGAAAAGGCTGCTTTGTCTTCTTAAATTATTTTTTCTCTATTTAAATAAATCTGAACTGCTTGCATGCCTGCAAGAATTACAAACGGCTGCTCAGGCCTAAATCAAGTGTTCCAGGGCTGCTGCATGAATCTTCCAAGGCAATAAACTTTGGGTACCTCTGACAAGTTTTATGATGGCAGATAGGTGCACTGTGCTAAGGGCCATATTTCACTGCAACGCCTCTGAATAGATCAGATCAGTTTTTATATGCTAATAATTTGTTTTGGTAGTTTAATACCAAGAGCTATAATTCATATCGATGGCTTGCCTTAGACTGTGGATAATTTGAATAACAGTTTGGGAAAAATCACTTTAGGAACAATTTCAGGATTGCACTTTCCCATTGAGCAATTAAGGCAAGAATAAACCAGGCTGGAAATTAAAAAAAAATAAAAAATCAAAGGAATTGAAGCTCATCAGTTCCAGCTCAGGGTCATTCCCCCTGAAGTTTCCCTCAGACTCTGCATTTGCAGTTTGCTGAGTGTCTGGGCTCTCTTCCATTTCCTCTTGGGCTGGCAAATCAATCTTGTTATTTAGTCACTCTTTTTGCCTAGAACTAAAATCCAAATGTTTTTTTGCCTTAAATTCCCCTCCAGCTCCCACTGACATGGGTGGGGTATTGCACATTTCACCTGCTCTGCTCCATGAGGGGTTGTGGCAGCAGCAGAAATTCAATTTTGCTGTTGCAAACTAAGCAGTGCAGGCAGCAGGAGCAGAGGGGATGGTGGCAGTGCTGGGTAGGGGCAAAGCCAATTAATGAAATTAATGTTTGGAAATGTTCTTGGAGGGCAGGCACTCCCCAAAGCCAGCCTAATCTGGAGTTTTGTGGCTCTTTTAAACAGGGCTGGAGGCTCCCCCATCCTGCTCCTGGAGCCTGCAGGGTTTGTGGGGATGTTCCTGGAGCAGGATTTGTGGGGACTTTCCTGGAGCTGCTCATGCTTTGGGATAAGTGTTCCAGTCCTGCATTTAAGGCAGGCCATGAAATGGTGTAAATTTGCTATTATTTGCTTTTCTGCAGCTGGATAATTGAAAGTAATAGAAGTAAATAGCTAATATTTTCTGGTGGGATGACCTTGGGAGCAGGAGAGCAGCTCCTTGTGCCTTCCTCCAGGGAAGAAAGTTAGAGGAATTACTGCCAAATAATAATAATAGCAGCAGCAGCACGGGCTGTAATTCTCCACTCTCCCAGTCCAGCGACACCTGAGCAGCAGCAGGAGGAAAACAAGTCATTTATCAGGGATAATTCCTTGGAAGCACCGGGGTGCAGAGCAGGGCTGGGCACAGCAATCTCTGCTTCATCCCAGCCATTAGGGATCTCATTTTCCCATCTGGGCAATTTGTGCTTGCTCAGGCTGCTGTGCACTCATCTGATGGGTGCAGGGAAATGTTCCTGTTTCCCTCCTGGTGCTCTGGGCTGGGAGATGTGCTGCACACACCTCCAGTTCCTCAGGAGGGACTGACCCTGAGCTCCTGTGCTCTGCTCCCACATCACCCACCCTGGGATACCACAGAAATGCTGAGCTATTTTGGTCTCTGTAAAATCAAAGACATTTCACAGGGAAAATCACAGATTTGACAGAGGGGAAACTCTGGGGTAATGGAATCCTAAAAACTCTCAGTGAGATGGAGTTGGTGAAAGGACAGGGCTGTCCTAAAGCAAGGCAGGAGAGAACCTGGGCAGCAAAATGTGCTTGGCAGCAGCACCTGGCCAGGAAAGCAGCAGGGGGAGGAATCAGGATCACAAACACAGCTGGGGTGAGCTGTTCATTGTGGGGCTGGTGCAAAAACTGGCTCGGACTCGGTTCCATACAAAGAGTGCTGGAGGGACAGGAATGGGCTGAGGAGCTGGGCACAAAGCTGAGCACAGGAGAGGAGTGAGGGGGTGGGAGGCTCTGGGTGATTTCTGGGTGATTTCTGGGTGATTCCTGAGACCAGCCCCAGCTGACAGAAGTCCCAAATGAGCTCGGTGTGGTTGTGTCTGGGAAAGGGGCTCAGAGCCCAGCAGGTCCTGCTGTGACATCCTGGAGGGTGTGGGGGGTTCTGTGACCCCCCAGCCTGGCCTGGGAGGGGGAGCAGGGTGAGCAGGAGCATCCATCCCTCCAGGGATCATCATCCCCCCAAACCTCCCTGGCAGCCCCTTGCAGTCCTGAGCAGCTTTCCATGCAGAAATTGCTGCAGAAAATTGAATTGCCCAGCCTGGCTCAGTGCAGGGCTGATCCCCCAGCTGTGTCCCCAGCCCAGGGCTCCTGTCCCCATCCCTGCAGCAGCTGGAATAAATCACTCAGCAGGAGCTGGAGGTCAATCAGCTGGCCCTGAGCTCTGGGCTGTTTGTCACCTCCCCTCTGCTCCTCCTGAAGAAACACCAGATTCTCACCTTCACCCAGTCCTGTCTATTAAAATCCAGAGCTGAGTGATCACATGAAGGAGAGCAGGTCCTACAAGGATGAAATAAATGTCTGGAGGAGCCAGTTGGTGACCTTTCCCTCACAGCTTCCCTGGTGATTCACAGCTTTTATTTTTTGCTAAGCACAAAAGCATTTTCCCTGGCAAACACTCCTTTGCTGAAGGTGAAAATGAATCAAATGAGCCCACAACACCCTGAGGGGAGGGTTCGGTCTTTTCACAGCTCTCACTATTTATACCAGCCCCAGCTGAGGTGTGCTGAGCTGTCTGAGTAATGCAGGCATTCCCTGCTCCAGCCCCAGTTCTCCTGAATTAGGCATTTCTTGGTGTTTGAGGGAGTTTGGGCAATCTGGGAACTCTGAGAGGGAAACGGGGTCACTGTAAATGATAGCTCTGCTACTGGAGGGCAGCTGGCACTTGACTCTGTTAAAAAATTCATCCAGAATTGATGTACTGCATTTTTCATTCCAAAAATTGCAATCAGGTACCCAAGTCTGAGTATTCAGACGAGAGTAATATCTTTGCAACGTTCATTAATCTGAGTCAGTAATGAACTGCAGGTAGAATGGGGGGATAATTCAGAACAAGTCATTTATTTGGTTATTTTTCTTATCTTCCCTATTATTAAATATCCATGAGCAGCTTAATTGACCTTGCTGAATTTTTCACGTTCCAAGATGCTTGGCAGGAGGTTTGCAGGGTGTTGGGGGCAGTGCTGGGGGGTCCCTGTGTCCGAGCAGGGCTGGTCACTCACAGATTGATCTCCAGGGATTCACCCCTCATCTTCCTCAGCCCACACTGAGGGGAAGGCAGCTCTTTGCTTTGTCTCTGCTGTCACCTTGGCTGTATTTTCAGTTCCCTGCTCTCTCCTCAGTCTCTGGTTCGAGGCTCAGCTCCCCAACTTTGCTGCATCCACTGGGGATATTTTCCAGACGTCCTGCTGTGATTCCCTTCATTTCACAACCACAGGGTGTCCAAGCAGATGCCATCTCTGCAGGCAGGGCTTGGTGGGGCTGAGCCCAGCAGAAGGATCATTTCCCATGTTTTGATGGCCACAATTCCCTTTGCTCTTCTCTCACCCCCAGCTCCCCTCCCCACCACTGATTATTTCTGCCCAGGTGTGGGGTTTGCTTTGTCTCTCTTGAACACCAGGAGTTCTTTAAAGGTGATTTCTGCAATGCCAAGACCTTTTAGGATTTTAATCCTGTGCTAACAGTCCCTCCTGCACAGAGCCAGCAGCCAGTTTGACCAGCACACCCCTCCTCTGTCAGGCCAGTCAATAATGAAGAAATTAATAATGCTCACTTGGAGGCAGCTCTCTCAGAGCTTGATTCAGCTCTTCCTTTCCAGCAGAGCTGTTTCTGGCAAGGAGAGGTGTCCCAGCAGCTCTGTCCCAGGCTGTGCAGAGGGCTGAGCCCCACTCAGAACCTTTGGGGGTGTACAGGGGGAGGGTGAGTCCAGCAGTGCTGTTTGCTGCTGCCCACACTGCTGCTGCCTGCTGGCTCTTTGGACAGTTTGTCTTTCTGGGAATGGATGGACTGTGAGCTGGGATGTAAAGCAAGATCCTTTCATCCTTCTGGGGACATGTTGTAACCCTCTACCCTGATGCTTTAAGGGAATGTCTCTTTAACCCCATAACCCCTGTAACACCTATGGACTGACCCTCTGCAAAGGGATTGGCAAGAAACCAAAATCCCTCCCCTTTCCTGACCCTTGAAAAACCCCCCAAAATCCCCTCCCCTTTCCTGACCCTTGAAAAACCCCCCAAAATCCCCTCCCCTTTCCTGACCCTTGAAAAACCCCAAGCCCCATTATCTCGCTCCTTTTTTCTCCTGCTCTGCCCTCATGGAAGCCAAGAATTAAACTGAATATTATCCCTGGGATTAAGAGCCTCCAATATCTCATCTGTTCTACATGCTAGCACCCCAGGCCAGCTCTGCAGGGTATCTGAGGAGCAGGGCAAGGCTGGGGTGTTGTATCAGGGACAGACTGATGACAAGGGCATGGGTGCCAGGACATGGCACAGGGAATGGCTTCAAATGGCAGAAGGAGGTTTGGGTTAGAGATTGGGCAGGGATTGTTCCCTGGCAGGGCTGGGTGGGATTTTGGACAGGAATTGTTCCCTGCAGGGTGGGCAGGGCTGGGTGGGATTTTGGGGCAGGAATTGTTCCCTGGCAGGGCTGGATGGGATTTGGGGCAGGAATTGTTCCCTGTAGGGTGGGCAGGGCTGGGTGGGATTTTGGGCAGGAATTGTTCCCTGTGGGATGGGCAGGAATGGATGGGATTTGGGGCAGGAATTGTTCCCTGTAGGGTGGGCAGGGCTGGGTGGGATTTGGGGCAGGAATTGTTCCCTGCAGGGTGGGCAGGGCTGGATGGGATTTGGGGCAGGAATTGTTCCCTGGCAGGGTGGGCAGGGCTGGGTGGGATTTTGGGCAGGAATTGTTCCCTGGCAGGGTGGGCAGGGCTGGGTGGGATTTTGGGCAGGAATTGTTCCCTGTGAGGGTGGGCAGGGCTGGGTGGGATCTTGGGCAGGAATTGTTCCCTGGTAGGGTGGGCAGGGCTGGGTGGGATTTGGGGCAGGAATTGTTCCCTGTAGGATGGGCAGGGCTGGGTGGGATTTGGGGCAGGAATTGTTCCCTGGCAGGGTGGGCAGGGCTGGGTGGGATTTGGGGCAGGAATTGTTCCTGGCAGGGTGGGCAGGGCTGGGTGGGATTTGGGGCAGGAATTGTTCCCTGTAGGATGGGCAGGGCTGGGTGGGATTTGGGGCAGGAATTGTTCCCTGGCAGGGTGGGCAGGGCTGGGTGGGATTTGGGGCAGGAATTGTTCCCTGCAGGGTGGGCAGGGCTGGGTGGGATTTGGGGCAGGAATTGTTCCCTGCAGGGTGGGCAGGGCTGGCACAGGGTCCCAGAGCAGCTGTGGATCCCTGGCAGTGCCCAAGGCCAGGCTGGACATTGGGGACAGTGGGGGTGTCCCCATGGCAGGTACAGGATGACTCTTCAGGTCCTTCCCAGCCATTTAGGATCCTACAGATGTGGTTCCTCTTTCCCTCTCTCCCTCTCCAGCCTTCCCCAAGAGCAGTTCAAACTCTGATATTGATTCAGACAGCCCTTAAAGCATGCAAAGATAAAGTTCATCAGCATAACCAATTTGCAAACATCCAAATTAGCCAGGCACTCTCCCCATTGCCTTGGTGGGAGATTATAAACTTCCCTCTTTGTTCCAGCATTATTGTGCCGACCATCTGCTCTCAGTTAGCCTTTTCATGGAGACTGAGGCAAGGAGAGCTTATTAAACACTCAACTTCCCTGGTTAATGGCTTTCCTGCTCCTTTTGCAGTTCCCCTTTATTACTGATGCACTTATGGAATGATCTGCTGTTCATTGCTCCCTCCTTGTCCCTGAGCCCTCTGCCCCCGTGGCTGCAGCTCTGGGGAGGGAACTCTGCAGGATTTCAGTGAAATTCCTGCCCTGGGAGCCCATGGAGAGCCCAGAGCCACAGGTGGGTCAGGTTCCCCAGGCAGGATCCTGACCCCACTCCCAGGTGAGAGAAGGCAAAGGAAAATCTGTGGAAATTCAGAAATTCTTTCAATACTCAGTTTGTTCCGACTCCATTAACTTTCTTCCCAGGTTCTCCTCTCCTGACTCACTCTGTTCTTAGTGCATCATCTACATTATTTCTCAGTTCTTTACAGTTCCCTGGGGATTGCCCCCTCCTGCTCCCCAGGCCACAAGTAATTGTTCTCCCTCCCTGATCCTTTTAAAACAGCTGCTGCAGCAAGTTTCACCTTTGGACGTGTGTGACCTCGAAGGCACAAGAAAAATCCTTCTCAATTACACTGGACAGCTTGTAAACAGATTTCCAAATGCTGCCAGCCCCGTGCACACAGCCCAGGGCCTGACAAAGGCAGCAGTGCTGCTCCCTGAGCTGTAGATCAGGAGAGGCTCTGGGCTGGATCCGCTCGTGGCACTGCAATTTGGATAATAAGATGGGGAACATAATAGCACAACAGTTCTGCCTTGCAACTTCATTTTTCCTGCTCACACCAGAGACTGAAGCAATGAAGAGAGCTCTGATTTGCAAAGCTGAATAAAACAAAAGCACAGAGGAACCTGGCTGGGCGTGCTGACCTTCTTTTCAGTTTTCAAGCAACTGGAAACTGAATCTTGCTCAGAACTGGCCCTGATCCTTGTTTTCTCATGCAGAGCCATTAACCTCTAACTTACTGAAGCAAGCAAACTGTAATTTGCCAGCATAGAAAAAAACCTCTGGCCTTCCTCATTTTCTCCTGAGACATGTGAAAATGGGTAAGCTTTGGCAGATCCTAATAGCTCCAACCTGCACAGGATACTGGGAGAAAATAAAAATGCACGCTGGGGGTTGCATAATGCAGAATGGCTGCAAGGCAGCAGAAATTCAGTCTGTCTGAATCCTTGGGAGCTGAAAAGGAGTGTTGCTTGCAGGGTGCTGCATTTTTGGGGTGGGTTTTGGTTTCATCCCAGCCCTCAGGTAACAGCTGGGGGCAGCTCTGGGCAGTGCTGAGGGAAAAAAAAAGGGGTTGTCATTACTTGCACCAGATTAAATGGAAATAATTGTCACTTGGCAGCGTCTCCCTGGTGTAAGGCAGCTCCTCACTGCATGTGGTGAATTTTTTTGGGGGTGCCCTGAGCAGAGCCAGGCTTGGGCTCCATCCCTGTGGGTCCCTCCTGCCCAGCCAGGCTGAGTCCCCATCCCTGGGGGGGTTTAAATTCCTGTGGATGTGGCACCTGGGGACAGGGGCAGTGCTGGCCTTGGCAGGGCTGGTTGGACTCGATGTCCCCGAGGGCTTTTCCAATGGAAAAGGGAAATTTGGGATGAAAAAAGGAGAATTTGGGATTAAAAGAGGGAAATGTTGGCAGCCAGATGAGAATTTTGGGTCTAAAAATGGAAAACTTTGGAGCAAAAATTGGATTTTTGGGCCTAAAAAGGAGAAATTTAGTGCAGAAGGGGAGAATTTGGGGCTAAAAAAGGAGAATTTTGGCCCCAAGAAGGAGAATTTGGACCAAAAATGGGAATTTGGGTCCAGGAAAGGAAAATTTGGGGCTGGAAAAAGAGAAATTTGGGATGAAGAGGGGAATTTGGACCTAAAAAGGAAGAATTTGGGATTAAAAAACGGAAATTGCATTTCCAACCTGCAGCTCCTGCTGTCCCCTCCCTGTGCTGTCCCCTCGCTGTGCTGTCCCCTCCCTATGCTGTCCCCTCCCTGTGCTGTCCCCTCCCTGCCCAGCCCCTGCTGTCCCCTCGCTGTGCTGTCCTCTCGCTGTGCTGTCCCCTCCCTGCCCAGCTCCTGTGTCCCCTCCCTGCTCTCCAGAGCCCATTCCAAGGCAGAACAGCCCCACATCCATCCCAGAGCAGTGTGGACAGCAGGGAAGGAGCAGCTGGTGACCCAGGTGACATTTTTAGCTGCAGCTCCCAGCAGAAATGCTCCCTGCCAGCTCTGCACAGCTCCAGCCACCTGTGGCTTTTCCCTTCCCTGGCTCTTTGTCTCTCCTTTGAAACACTCATCTCAAAGAAATTAGGATTTTAGTTAAAAGTTGGAAGAAGCTGGGCTTGAGATAGTTACCTGAAACTTAAATAATTGATTGTCTGTGAATTTATGTTTGCTGAGCTGTGCTTGCAATGGGAAAGGATGAAACTGGTAGGCAGGTCCAAAGAACACAAACAATTGCAACCAGAAACTCATTCTTTGCAAAACTGGAGCTGTCCCAAAAGCCATTTGTATTGTCATTGATAGAAAAGGTCAGGGTGAGGAAGACTCACCTTACTTCCTCCTCCTAAGACCCCTCCCCACAAAAACGAGCCCAGACTTAATTCAAGAAGCCAACCACGCTGCTTAATTGCCATTCCAGCTAATTACCATGGGCAGTGGGGATGGGAGGGGCTGGTGTTATGAATATGGATTTGTTTGAACCTTTTGTCAATAAACAGACTCTGTGACCAGCTGTGATTGTGCAGTGTGTGTTAGAGGGTTACCTCACACTGCTGCCCAGTGCTGAATAAACATTCACTTTGGAACTTTAAATTGTTAGAGAGGCTTTGGTCTGTCACAACTGAGTATCAGTGTGAGATCAACACCCAGATTTTGGTGAATCACCTTGGTGAGGAGAAGAAATGCAAGGCTGGATCTGGGATCCCTCACTGGTGCAGGCACAGAGCTCCTGCTCGTGCTGGGGACACAATTTTGGGTTTTTCCCACGATTTTGGGAGAGCTTCAGGTGAGAGCTGAGCCGGGGCACTGCAAACTTCTGCCCAGGGGGAGCAGCAGGAGGAACCCACGCAGAAATCAGGCGGTGTTTCCTCAGCAAGTCTCTTTTTCTGACAGAGAATTGAAATATTGAGCCAATTAAAATGCCAGGGACTTCTCAAAACACAGACTGAACAGAGAAAATAGGACTTGAGCAGTGATGATGTAAGCAAATAAGAAACCCTGCTCACTGGCATTAACTAAAAATGGTTATAAATGAGCAGGGTTTTTTTTTCCTTCTCATCCATAGCTTGGAGCAGTCACTCAATGAAAATGTGCCTTGGGCTCAGTGCTGGGGGGTTTCAGGTCTGTGTGTGCTGGAGGGAGCAGCACCAGGCACTCGTGCTGCTTTCTCATCCATAAACTGGAGAGCCAAAAGACAGATGGTGGTCTAAAGGTCAGCACAATAAAACAGCAGAATTTACTGATTCCCCTCAGAGTTTATGATCCGAGGAAGATCTCTGGTTTCAATTGATAAGAGCTCCAAAAAGCTGCATTAAACTTGGAGGAGCGGGGTCAGGAGGGGCGTGCTCCATCCGCCGCCCGGAGAGATAATGAACCAAACCTGGGGCTTCCTTTGCTGGGACTCACTCAGGGTCAGCAGGAAAATGAGATTTTCTCCTCCCCAGAGTGTGTCACTGGGGATTTGTGCAGGCAGAGCAGCTCCCACCCCCAGCCCAGCACAGGAATGGCACCGTGGGCGCCCTGGCTGTGGCGAGACGCGTCCTGTGCCAGACAAACCTTCTGGAACCCTCCCTGCAGAAACCCTCCTGGGCTGTCCTCTGCCCTTCTCACCCCAGGAAAATAAAGAGTTATTTCAGTTAGTGGATTGGGAGCTGTTAAATTGTGCTTGAAGCAGGAGGAGAGGAATGGTTGGGAGAGTGGTTTGCTCAGCAATCAGCCAAGCTGGAGCTGTGCTCTGCCCCCAGCCAGAGGTTTTTTCCTCCTGGAGGTCAATGAAAAAGCCCCCACCTTTTTTCCAATTTTTAGTTTTATGTGATATTAGAAAAGCTGAATCATGGTTTAGCTCCGAACAATCTTATTTAACAGCTTTGGACAGGCACTTGCAGCGCTCTGCTCCAGGCCTGGGTTTTTATCCCATTTCTGCTGCCTCTGCTCAGATCTCGTTCTCCAGGTGCAGGGGCTGCCTGGAACAGCACAATGAGGTTTGTTTTCTTGTTTCCCTCGCTGCCAATGTTTTTACAGAGCTGTTGAACTCCACTTGCTGGGTTTTACCTTGACACTTTCATTTGGAAGCAATCTAATCTGTTGTGACTGCAGGTCTGCAAGTGGAAGTCCCCGTGCTCGGCAGAAACAAGGCATAAATTTCATCACTCGTGACCCATTATCAGGTTTTTTTTTAATCTGCCACTTCAGAATCCGTGTGTTGTTCCACTCCAGGTGCTTTAACAGCTCATTTTCCCTTGGCTGACACTGCTGTGTCACGGTTCATGTCTTTCCTGACATGAAGCTATCAGGTTCCTCCATTTACTCTTCCATTTTATCCCTGCTTACAAATGAGGTTTAGAGAAGCTAAAACCTCTCTGCGGCTCAGGTCTCTCATTTGAGCAGAGCTGCCCTTTGCATTTTATAATTGCTGCCGTACAGCTGCTCTTGAAGGGCTGAACATCCTGTCAAATACTTACTGCTTTAAATAAATACTAGAAAGCCAGAGCTGCTTCAGATGCATCAACGAGGCTTTTGTAGAATTACAAATTCCTGAAAAAATGAAAATATTTTGAAATTTTCAAGTCTTCCTGTTTTCTCCCAGCGTTCCTGCTTTCTCCCAGTGCTCTTTGCCAGACTGGCTCCAAAGCCAGCCCAGAATCTGGCCAGCCTGAGGTTGTTTTTGGTGCTGCCAGTCTGTCCCTGTGCTGAAGCAGGGCAGGACAGTCCCCAGGGCCAGGCTGGAGCTCTGCTGGTGCCTTCCCAGGCAGCACAGAAACTGGAGGTGTCACTGTCTGCATTAGCATCCCCTCATCCTTGTGTGCAGTCATCTGGTGTTTTTCACCCAACTCACATACATTTTATTTTAGAAGGTGGCAGGAGCATGTTTTTCTGTGCCTGCAGCCATAAATAGAGCGGGGGGCTGGAGCTGTGCCCCCTGTGCCTGGTGCACGCAGGAAATGCAGCACTTTGTCACCTGGCTGGTGGCAGCGTGAGTCACAGGGCCAGTCCCTCCACGAGGGAGGTGTTGGGAGCCCAGCCCACGGACACGACTGGGAGCACTGGGGAAGGCTGACGTCAGTGCACAGCCTGCCCGGGAGAGATCCCAGCTCTGAGCAATTCATTTTTGTGAGTGTGGCCCTGCCTGAGCCTGGCAGGAGCTGGGGGAGAGCAGGGACAGGGGGCTGTGAGTGCTGAGCCCAGGCACCAGGGATGGCAGGGATGGCAGGGATGGCAGGGATGGCACTCTGAGCTGGGTCTGCAGGGCTGAGCTGGGTCCTGCAGGGCTGAGCTGGGTCTAGCAGGGCTGAGCTGGGTCTGGCAGGGCTCAGATGGGTCCTGCAGGGCTGAGCTGGGTCTAGCAGGGCTGAGCTGGGTCCTGCAGGGCTGAGCTGGGTCTAGCAGGGCTGAGCTGGGTCTGGCAGGGCTCAGATGGGTCCTGCAGGGCTGAGCTGGGTCTAGCAGGGCTGAGCTGGGTCCTGCAGGGCTGAGCTGGGTCCAGCAGGGCTGAACTAGTCCAGCAGGGCTGAACTGGGTCTAGCACAGCTGAATTGGGTCTAGCAGGGCTGAGCTGGTCCAGCAGGGCTGAACTGGTCCATCAGAGCTGATTTGGGTCCCACCAAAGCTGATTTAGGTCCTGGCAGGGCTGATCTGGTCCCCCACAGCTGATCTGGTTCCCCAAAGCTGATCTGGTCCCCCAGAGCTGATCTGGGCCCCCCAAAGCTGATCTGGTTCCCCAAAGCTGATCTGGTCTCCCAGAGCTGATCTGGGTCCTGACAGGGCTGATCTGGTCCCCCCAGAGCTGATCTGGGTCCCACCAAAGCTGATTTGGGTCCTGGCAGGGCTGATCTGATCCCCCAGAGCTGATCTGGTTCCCCAAAGCTGATCTGATCCCCCAGAGCTGATCTGATCCCCCAAAGCTGATCTGGGTCCCCCAAAGCTGATCTGGGTCCCCTCAAAGCTGATCTGGTCCCATCAGAGCTGATCTGGGTCCTGGCAGGGCTGATCTGGTCCCCCCAAAGCTGATCTGATCCCCCAAAGCTGATCTGGTCCCCCAAAGCTGATTTGGGTCCTGACAGGGCTGATCTGGTCCCCCCAAAGAGCTGATCTGGGTCCTGGCAGGGCTGATCTGGGTCCCCAAAGCTGATCTGGTCCCCCAGAGCTGACCTGGTCCCCAGTCCCTGCAGGGAGCAGCCCTGGGTTGAGAGCAGGAGCTCTGCTCTGGGTTCACAGCCCTGGCTTGGTTTTCTTCCCTCCCAGATCCTCCCAATTACTCCTGTCCTTGTGGGAACAGCTGGTTCTTCCTTCCTGTGCTGCAGACAAGAGGTTTGTGGGACAAACAGAATTTGCAGCTCCTGTGGGTGTGGAGCAGCTCCCTCCCCTCCCATCCCCAGGAGCTGCAGACAGGATGACACAGCTTTGGGGAGCCTGGCAGTGCAGGTGTGCTGGGAATGTTCTCTGTGTCAGAGTTAGTGCCAGGAATGGTCTCTGTGTCAGAATTAGTGCCAGGAATGGTCTCTGTGTCAGAGTTAGTGCCAGGAATGGTCTCTGTGTCAGAATTAGTGCCAGGAATGGTCTCTGTGTCAGAACTGGGTCATTCATTAGTGCCAGGCTCTGGCTGCACACCCTGGGCTGGGCTGGGGGCTCCTCCAGCCCCCCTGGCTCTGTGGTGTGTGCTGTGATTTCCTTCTCCAGGTTTCTCTTTCCATGGGATCCAGGTGCAATTCCCAGCCCAGTGGGATGAGCTGAGCTTGGCCAGGCTGCTGCCAGGGGGAGATTCCCCCAAAAACCCAAAGTGAGAGATCCTGAGCCTGACCCCATCTCCTCCAGCTGCACCAGGAGCCGCTCTGGCATCGAGGTAAAAACATTTGGCAGTGAATGATGAATATTACAGACGTTGTCTCTTCTCCTGTTGCTTTTTCCTCCTGGGCTCTGTGAATAATCCGTTTGCTGGCAGTGTTTGATGGGGCTGTTTGCCTGCAGCTGGCTGAGCTCTCAGTGCTGCTGCCTTTTCCCTGGGAATTAGATATCACTGAGATATACAAGTGCTGCTCCAACCAGTCCTGCCTCTGACAAAGGAACAGGAGTGTAATGGAGTTTTTCAGTGTTCTATTATAACTCTGCCATATATTACTTATACAGTACCTACCTGGGGGTAATATATTTATTTTATTCCCTGGCAATTCTAAATTGCCTGGGGGAAAAAGAAAAAAAAGAAAAAGCTTTGTTAAAAGCAGAAATGATAAAAATTGTTGTTTCAACCCAGAATCAACAAAGTGGCCGATCTGACCTCACGTTAGATATTTCATTTTAGTTGCTAAGTGATTTACTATTTTTTAACATAGCATAACATTCAAAATGAAATATTTGACACGAAGTATTTTGATGAGAAAGAAATGTTATTTGAGCACTAACAAAATTAAGACAACTTGTGGCAGTTGATGGACAGCTGTGCAGGATTTGCCAGCCTGCAATGTTTTGTTTTTTTCCAAAAGGAGAAGTTTTTTAACAAACTTTTCCCCAGCTCAAGGTCAGCCCAGCCACACACATATACCATGCTGAGCGTTCAGTCAGACCTGCAGAGATTTATGGCCTTAAGAGAGGAAATTTATCCTCAGTGCCTGCCCTCCCTAAAATGTAGTAAATAGTAACCCCTGAGGGAGAGCTGCTGGGGAAGCTCCAGAGGTGCAGACGTGATTTCCATGCCACCAGCACCCCCACCAGAGCTGCTCTGTGTTCCATTTGTCATCAGAGCCTTGCTGTGCCTCCTTGGGGGTTTTTATTTGATTTTATGATCACAGAATCCCAGAATAGCTGAGATCCTCAATCCCACCCAGAGCCACCCACCCATGGCAGGGACAGCTCCACTGTCCCAGTGCCCAGCGTGAGGACACTGCCAGGGATCAGAGCTGCTCTGGCCTCCTTGCCTTTGCTCTTTTTTTCTCTTTTTCCAGCTGAGCCCTCTCCCCACAAACACCTTTGGGTGACCCCATCTCTCAGGAGAGCGAATGACAAAATCCAAAATCCCAAATGACAGCAATCCGTTTTTGTGGCTGTGATGCTCGCCCAGCCCTGGATGGGATGTTTGCAGAGAGCCAGCAGTAAAATCCCAGCAAATTGTGTTTCTCCTGGAGCTGGGATGGTGCCACCTTTAAAAGGAATGATTTCTCACTGTGTGGGAATTTTAATTCTTTCTTTACATTTCCTTTCAGAACCATATTTATAATTTAAAGCCCACCTCTGTGTGCCTTAATCTGAGACTCTCGTTTGATTTTATTTTATATCTGTGATATAAATCTTTGATCCTTATTTTAGCTTTGTCTGGAATGCAACCACTCAGGAACACGCTAAAGATGTCTCTGATTTTCTGTCAGGACCAAGATTTTCTCAGAATTCAGTGTAAGGTAATGCTTCTTCAGTCTAGTTCTCACATTTTAAGAATAAAAGTCAATGAAATGCCACTACAGATATATTTTTTTGGTGCTGTAAATTGCATTTTGATGAATCTTCACTGCTGAACCAGCCCTCCTTCAGCACTGCCAGGGAGCCTCTCTTGTTGCTTCTAGCAAGAATTGTCATGGTGATGCATTCTGTTGACCACATTTTTGAAACACAGATTGTTTCTAATTTGGTTTCTCCAATTTACTCTGGGTGCTGCACCAGCCCTGTTGCAGTCCTCGCCCTCTGTTCTCCGGAGGATTTTTATCACGACAAACCCTGAGAATCCCTGCGGGAGGATCTGCCCTGGGGGAGAGCACAGCCCCTGTGGGGAGCTGGGAGGGGGCTCAGCCTGCAGAAAATGGGGATTTGGGGACCCTGAGAGGAGGGGACAGCCAGGAGAGCCCTGCTCTCCCAGGGATGAGAGGGAATGGCCTCAGACTGGTTCAGGTGGGACAGCAGCAGGGATTTCCCCGTGGAAAGGGTGGAAGGCTTTGGGATTGGATGATCCTGGAGGGGTTTCCAGCCTCAGTGATGCTGGGATGGCAGAGGGGGCTCCCCTCACAGATGCTGAGCTGTTCTCTGAATGCAGAAAGAGAAGGGGACAGGAGAAGAGCCAGAGCCCAGCCTAGAGCTCAGCCCAGAGCCCTGCCCAGAGCTCAGCCCAGAGCCCAGCCCAGAGCCCAGCCCAGAGCCCAGCCTAGAGCCCAGCCTAGAGCCCAGCCCAGAGCCCAGCCTAGAGCCCAGCCTAGAGCCCAGCCTAGAGCCCAGCCCAGAGCTCAGCCCAGAGCCCAGCCCAGAGCTCAGCCCAGAGCCCAGCCCAGAGCCCAACCCAGAGCCCAGCCTAGAGCCCAGCCTAGAGCCCAGCCCAGAGCTCAGCCCAGAGCCCAGCCTAGAGCCCAGCCCAGAGCCCAGCCCAGAGCCCAGAGCTCAGCCAGAGCCCAGCCCAGAGCCCAGAGCTCAGCCCAGAGCCCAGCCCAGAGCCCAAGCCAGAGCTCAGCCCAGAGCCCAGCTCAGAGCCCACCCCAGAGCTCAGGCCATGCCCTGAGCAGCTCCCAGCCCTCAGAGAGCCTGGCAAGCTTTTAAGTGAGCTGAGAGCTCCATGAACAAATTAAATTTGGCAGTGAAAGTGCAGTACTTAGGTTGCTCTCAAGTAGTCTTGAGATATAAAAGCGTTTCTGTGGGAGTTGTTGGCTGAGTGTGAGGGCTCAAGGAGCCCAGCACTGGAGTGCTGCTGCTGGGTTTGTTGTGGCTCCAAGGGAAGGGCTGGCCTGGGTCTGGGTGTGGGCATTTCTGAGGGGTGCTCTGTGAGCCTGGAGCTGCCCACAGAGCCCCAAGAGCAGGGACAGACTGGGTGCACTGGGTGCTGGATCAGCAGAGCTTCCCTTGGAGCTGCTGGCTTCCCCCTGCACAGCCCTGGGTCAGCCCCACAGCTCTGGGATGGAGCAATTCCCAAGGGATGGAGCATCTCCCATGGGATGGAGCATCTCCCATGAGATGGAGCATTTCCCATCCCATGGAGCAATTCCCATGGATGGAGCAATTCCCATGGGATGGAGCAATTCCCATGGATGGAGCAATTCCCATGGGATGGAGCAATTCCCATGGATGGAGCATTTCCCATGGGATGGAGCATTTCCCATGGATGGAGCAATTACTATGGATGGAGCATCTCCCATGGATTTAGCATTTCCCATCCCCTGCAGCATTTCCCATGGATTTAGCATTTCCCATCCCCTGGAGCATTTCCTATGGATTTGGCATTTCCCATCCCATGGATTTAGCATTTCCCATGGATTTAGCATTTCCCATCCCATGGATTTAGCATTTCCCATGGATTTAGCATTTCCCATGGATTTGGCATTTCCCATCCCCTGCAGCATTTCCCATGGATTTAGCATTTCCCATAGATTTAGCATTTCCCATCCCATGGATTTAGCATTTCCCATCCCCTGCAGTACTCCCCCCCTGTCCTGCTCCCCTCCTGGCTCTGGTGGGCTCTGTGCCCTGGAATCCTGGGATGGGGTGGGACCCCCTCAGGTCCCAGTTCACTGCACACCGTTCACCACTCCAGCTGCTGCAGGAATGGGTCCCTCAGAGCACCCAGGCTCCAGGAGAGAGCTGCCCCAGCTCCCTGGGCATGGGAAATGCTAAATCCCCTGGGATGGGGGGCAGGGAGCAAGGGGGATTTGGGCTCTGAGATGCTCCTCACACCCCTGTCCCTGTGGCTGTGCTGTGTCCAGCCATGGACAGAAGCAGGGGAACACCCAGGACAGCATTTGTGGATGTTGCTGGGGAGAACAGGGGAGAACAGCTTTATTTCTGCACAGGGAATGTTATTTCTGTTCTCCCTAATCTCCAAAGGCAAAGCTGTCTGAGTTTCTCAAATAATAAACCCAAGCATGTTTTGCATATTATATACCCAAGAATATTGTGTTTTCTTCTGTTGTTCAAGAAATGACAAATTGATTTTGAGGAATGCTGTTGGTTTTGGCACAGTTTCAGAGAGAACGTTCCAAAGGGAAGGAAATCCTTCAAGGAGAAGAGGAAGAGGATGAAAGCTGCTGGGTCCTTCCTCCCATTTCCACATCCAGAGGTGTCCTTGGGGAGGGATCTGCAGGGGACAAACCTGGGGGGAAGGCTGAGCTTAGGTACTGCTGTAAAACCTGGTTTGGGAACATCTGCTGTGATTAAAGTAATTCTGAAGGACAATTTTTTTATATGTGGCATTGGTCAAGCTGTGGATGTGACAGCTTTTTTACAAAAATGGCTTTTAGGTTGGAAATACTGAAATATCTGAGCAGTTGAATTATGGCTGTAGTTTTCCACACTTGGTTTTTAAGTAAAGGACTTAACGTATTTTATTTTCTTTTTAAAATCAGTTTTTTGATGAAGAGAGCATCCTAAACACACACTAGTGGTGAGGTGTGAGACCTCTGTGGCTGAATGTGGCCACCCACACCCCCAGATCCCCAGCCTGGTTTCAGTTCCATTCCTCAGTGCCAGAGTACATTTGGATTTATGTCAGACCCTTGAAAAAATGAGTTTATAGTGAGCACAAACAGAAACTCCTGGAATTGATCCTTTCATCCAGAGCAGCCAAATCTTGTCCTGCTCTTTGCCTCTTTTCACACCTCCTGTGCTCAAACCCAGCTGGCCTCAGAACAAATGGCTTCTCTTGTCTCTAAGTCCCCTAAACCCCATTTCTGAAGCTGTTTTTTGATTTAGTTTGAAGCTATTTTCCAAAAAAAAGAGATGTTTTAGGTAACTCCCGTAGATATTGACAAAGGAAGATTCTCACATAGCTGGATTTTATTGGATTTCATTGGATAACCACTATTTTTCCTAGAAAACATCCCTGCCTTCTGCCTGCTCCTTGTGTCCTGGCTTGGATTTTCTCACCTGTTGAGAAAGGAGTTGATGAAAAAAATGTCAATATTTTAATAGTTAGAAGAGCAGGATCTGAGGTTTGTTGGGAGATATTCAGCACTTGCTGGGACATTTTTTATTTGCTGGATGTTTCAATTGCTCTGTAAAGAAATTCCTGTTGGAGAGGTAACTCTGCAGAAGTGCGAGGAGCTAATTCACAGGGTGATAAAATAGTTATGGAAATGAGGTGGGGAGGGCTCATTTGTCTGAAAGATCACTCAGGAACAGCATCAATCAGCAGGATTGGATAATGAAACCCTACTGGAGAAGCAAGGCTGTGCCCCTCAGATCTGAGCACAGAGAAGGGGATTTACCAGCTTCCTGGGGGGATTTTATAGCTGCTATAAATAGATGGCACCAATATTATTTTGCACTTAGCTTTGCCTTTGTGCAGCATGGGCAAATGATTGGGTTTGCTGGGAAAGCTCAGTGCTCTGGAAAGGTCAGGACAACAACAAAAAAAACCCAGAAATGTTGCATTTAATTAAAAAAAAGAGAAATAATACTGTAAGATTGAAGATGATATGTGTAATGTGCAGTGAGTGAACTGTGAGACACGAACAGCACAGGATGGCAGGGTGGTTTGGGAGGGAAGGACCTGCACATCCTCACATCCCTCTCCACCTGCACACCTCACTGAGCAACAATTGGCTGGGCAGGGCTGGAGCTGCCCCTGCCTCAGCTTTCATCCATCTCTGCCTGCACAGATGTGTTCCTGTGCCTCCTCATGGCAAGGGCACAGTCCTGGCAGCAGCACAGATTTCTGTGCTTTGGGGAGCTGCAGTGTGGGGCTGTGCAGAGCACAGGAATGCATCCCCTGGCAGGGAATGGGTTAAAACACTCCTGGGGAGAGGTGGATGGGATTTGGGGCAGGAATTGTTCCCTGGCAGGGTGGGCAGGGCTGGGATGGAATTCCCAGAGCAGCTGGGGCTGCCCCTGGATCCCTGCAGTGCCCAGGGTTGGACACTGGGGCTGGGACACCCTGGGACAGTGGAGGTGTCCCTGCCATGGATGGGGTGGCACTGGGTGGGATTTAAGTCCCTTCCCACCCAAACCATTCTGGATTCTGTGTTTGTGCACCATGAACACGAAGGGATGGGCAGTAAATCCACCAAGGAACGATGGGTGTGCAGGGCAGACCCAGCTGATGCACACAGGGTTTATTCACTCCTCATTAACCTGCCCCAGAGCCCTTCCTCCAACTGACACACCAGGTTAGCTCACATTGCCTCTGCCTGTTATTTTTAAGCAGAAAAACACCTTTAATTTCATATAGTTGCAGCAAAATAATTGGTTTAATTATTGAAACCTGTGCAGGTGCAGCAGGAGGAGAGGTGTGGTTTTTTATTGCAGGGCTCTCAGGACAGGCTGAGCCCTCACACTCCTCAGAAATTGTTTGTGGATTGGAGTGCAGAGCCCTGAGCTCACGTCACGAGCAGCGAGTCTCCATAGCAAGGAGCTGTGCTGGCTCACATCCCTCTGCAGGCTCTGGCTGCACAGCAAGGCAGATGATCTAAATTGGAGGTAATAGGTAGGAATGTGGGATGCAGGAGGATTGCAGATGCACCCTGGACAGCATTGATGGGTTTGTGCCTCTGCAGCCCCTGCCTGGGAGAGCTGCTGGAGCCTCAGCCATGGCAAGCACAGGTACTGGACCTTTGGGAGCTCCTGTGGGTCGTAGCATGGCCAGCAGGAGGGTTAGAAATGTTTATTTGTAGGGTGGGGGAATCTTGGCCTGAGATCTGAGAGGCTTTTCCTTCTCCTCTCTCCACCCTGCACAGAGTCCTTGCTGAGGATGTTAAATCACAGGCAGCCACACCTTCCCCAGCCCCTTTTTAAAGGTAGGTGAAGTTTAAATATTAAACTTTTATCTTGCAAAATTCAGACTTTCTTCCTTAATTATTTTTTTTTTTTTTTTAGGGCAGGGGAATCCCAGAGTGTGAGCAGCCATCAAGCAAACCAGGGCAGCGTCCTGCTTAAATCCCAAATCCCAAACCCCAAACCCAAGTGTCCCTGCCTGGGGAGGAGCCCCCTGCTCTGTTTGGGAGCTCTCCCAGTGCTGTGTGAGTGGGAAATTTGGGAAATTCCCCCTGTCCCATTCCCCTGTTGCCACCTGGCTGCTCCAGCCCCGTTATTTATGGCAAACCCAGCACAGCAAACACAGATGAGGTAAGAAAAGCCATAAAAGCTTCTGAGGCCTCTTAATTTCTCCCCTTTGAATCATCTGTCATAAAAGCTCGCTGGAGCTGGGATGTGCTCGCTCCTAATGTGCTCCTTGGTGCTGCTGTTTGTGCAATCTCTGATTTATCAGCGATAACTCCTGGCTGTGCTGGCTCTGGAGGGAGGGAGGGAGGCTTTGCCAGCCTGGGCTTGGAGGTGGCACTGGGTGAGTGCTGGGCTCTGGGAAATGCAGAATGCTCCAGAAGGGTTGGGTGCTGAGCTGGAGGGGAGGAATCCCCAAAAACTCGGATTTTGGGAGATGGAGTCTATCCAAGCAAAGTGGGGACACGCTGGAGTGCAGCTCCTGCCAGGTACAAACCAAACTGCCAGAAACACCAGGACAATATTTTTTTTTCACAATATTTTTTTTTACACTTTTTGGGTGTAAAAACCTCAAAAATGTGTTTTTCCTGCTGTTAGTGTTCAGGGGAGCTGCCAGGCTGCTCCCAAAGGTGTGACACTGCCCCAGCCAGGTGTGATCCCAAACTCACCTTTGGCCACAGCATCTCCTCCCAACAAATCCCCTGGGCCTGGGCTGTGCTGAGCTCCCCCAGCAGCACTGAACCCCTGGGCAGCATCCCTGAGACTGCAGGGGATCCTAAATGGGGAGAAAGTATTCTGGGGAGGGATGGAAGGAAGGGCTGGGCATCCCAGAGGCTGAGCCAGCTCAGGACGAGGAAATGAAGGAGTTTCCTCACTAAATAAGTGAAGGATTTTCCTCTCCAAGTGAATGAAGGATTTTCCTCACTAAATAAATGAAAGATTTTCCTCTCTAAGTGAATGAAGGAATTTCCTCAATAAATAAATGAAGGATTTTCCTCTCCAGGTAAATGAAGGAGTTTCCTCACTAAATAAGTGAAGGATTTTCCTCTCTAGGTAAATGAAGGAGTTTCCTCACTAAATAAATGAAGGATTTTCCTCTCTAGGTAAATGAAGGAGTTTCCTCACTAAATAAGTGAAGGATTTTCCTCTCTAGGTAAATGAAGGAGTTTCCTCACTAAATAAATGAAGGATTTTCCTCTCTAGGTAAATGAAGGAGTTTCCTCACAAAATAAGTGAAGGATTTTCCTCTCTAGGTAAATAAAGGAGTTTCCTCACTAAATAAATGGAAGATTTTCCTCTCTAAGTAAATAAAGGAGTTTCCTCACTAAATAAATGAAGGATTTCCCTCCCTTTGTGCCCAGGTTTTGGCAGCTCTCAGCATCCCCTTGAAATAACACTTGAGGCTCACTCTGCTCCCTATATACTTTGTAGAGATAGTTTGGGGTGCTATTATGTAGAACAGGATAAGATATTGGAGGCTTTTTTTCAGGGATTTCTTCAGTTTATTTTTTTTATGGGGGCAAAGTAGGGGGAAAAGAGGGATTTTTAGGGTTTTGGGTTTTTTTTTATAGGTTAGGAAAGGGGAGGGGAAAATCTTGTTTTTTTGTTAATAGGACTTCAGAGGGTCAGTTCATAGGTTTACAGGGGTTACAGGACATACAATTCTTAAAGGTATCAGGGTACAGGGTTACAGCATCCCCTCAGAGCAGGGCAGGGGATTGCTGTCCTGCCCCAGCTCTGGATGCTCCTCCTTGTGCAAAATCCGGGAGAATTGACATTAAAACATCGTGCCTGACATTAAAGGGACGCTCATGCCACACCAGCTGTGCTCCTGGAGGTCTCACCTGGGAATAAAAAGTTTAAATTGGCTGGTAAGTGGTGATTCATTCTCAAAAAAAAAAAAAAAATCTTACTTTTCTTCATTCAACTCTTGGAATTTTTGGTTAATGTCTGACTCTGTGGTCTGAGCCATCTCCAATTCATCCTTTCTTGTCAAGCTGGTTCTAATAATTGCAGCACCCTCAGCTGTTGTTTTGTTTAGGTAATAGAGAACAATTCAGCCTGAAGAAAATTAATTTTCCTCTTTCACGTGGTTTTGGGTTTCTTTTTTTTTCTTTTTTTTTTTTGTTTCTTGTAGTTTTTAAATGAGTTCTAGAAAATAGCAATGAAAATATGGAAGTCTGAAGTAAACATTGATTTTTACAGTGCAATAATTTATGGTACCAACTTAATAAGTGGTGTGACACGAGCAGCTCACCCCCCATTTATCATGCATTGATAGTTTGATTCCAGAACTTTTAACACCACTGCTTGCTGTGGCATAATAAAGGACCTGCCAACATTCCCATTAGAACCACGAGATTTTAGGAGTTCTGCTCCAGCTATAAATACCAGTATTTGGAATCCATGAATTATTTTGCAGAGTAACAACCTCGGAATGACTTGTTCCAGCAACTGAGAAATAAGACTTTGACATTTCTGAACTTCAGGAGGACATCTGCCTGTTCCAGAAGGAAAGGCTCAGGGATGCTCAGGGTGTGGGCAGCAGCACAAGTTCAACAACTCAGAGGTGGCCACTGCTGCTGACCCAGGGAAACCCAGGTAAGGGGGGTGTGAATTCCAAACATTACCTGGGCTGGGCATGCTGGAATTGTGCAGGATCTCACTGGGACAGCCTGAGAGCCCAGAGCTCCTTTCTCATGGAACCATGGGGTCAAGGCTGGAAAAGCCTCTGAGATCAGGTCCAGCTGTTGATCATCAATCCAGCTGTTGATCATCAATCCAGCTGTTGAGCATCAATGCAGCTGTTCATCATCAATCCAGCTGTTGATCATCAATCCAGCTGTTGATCATCAATCCAGCTGTTGATCATCAATCCAGCTGTTGATCATCAATGCAGCTGTTGATCATCAATCCAGCTGTTGATCACCAATCCAGCTGTTCATCACCAATCCAGCTGTTGATCACCAATCCAGCTGTTGATCACCAATCCAGCTGCTGATCATCAGTCCAGCTGTGCCCATCCTGGTACCTGTGGGTTTTGGTGGGGCAGTGAGGGATGTTCTCACCAGCTCTTTTCCCACCAAAGCAGTTTGTTCCCATGGCAGGAGATGCCCTGGATGTTCCCAGAGCCAGCCCAGCCCCAGGGCCCTGCCAAGGTCAGGCTGTGCTGGTTCCTTGGCTCCTCACGAGGCACAAACACTGCCAGCAGCCAGGGGACATCCCTGGAAATCAGAGGGAAGCCTGAACCCAAAAGGTTTTTCATCTTGTACCCAAAAGGTTTTTCATCTTGTACCCAAAAGGTTTTTCATCTCCTCAGCCTGGAGCCCATGTCCTCCCTTCCATTCCTTCTGGAAAATCCAGAAATTCCTCTCACAAGTGAGGGCTCCACCAGCTCCACCTTCCAGGTTTGTTGGTTCAGGAACTTCCAAAATGAGATACATGGACAGCAGAACTTGTGGGTGATGGGATAACAATGAAAAATAAGTGAACTGGTGAGCTAAATTCTATTTATACCCCCAGTGTCTAAAGAAGTGCAATAAAAAGGGTGTGGGGTTGTGTTTGTCTCAGCTCAGGTTGTAGGGATTTGATGTACATTCTGTAAGTCATTAAATAATTTTGTTGGGGCATTTGATCTCCATGTTAATACTGTATTAACCACAGATCACTTGGAAACAGGAAAGGGACCTATGGAACTGGAAAACAATTTACAGTTTGTTGTTTTTTTCAGTAACTAGCTCATTTTAAACCCCATTTTTAGCAAGAAATAATGACTTGCTTTATTTAGAGACTATTTTAAATGCTCTCGAGGTATCTACTGAATAACTTGACATCACAGATAAATCAGGAGCAGACTCAAAATTAGCCCTGCACTGTTCTATATTACAACATGTTCTATATTACAGTTCCATTATCCAGCCCTGTGCAGTGCCCCTCAGAGATGGGAGAGGAGACAGAGTCTGTTCTCAAAGCTGTTTGGAGCTCACACTCATCCTTAGCCCTGCAAAGCTGCCAGGGTTTGTCCCTGAGGCACAAATGGATTTTTGGGTGTGGGGAGGGTCTCCAGCAGCCTGAGCTGGGGTAACTGGTGTTCTCTGGTTTGGGGTTATCAGTGCATTTATATATTTATATATATTTATATATTTATATATATTTGTATTTATATATATTATATCTATATTATATATTTATAGACCCAAAAGTAGCCAGGAGAGAGGTGGGTGCTGATCTGAAGTTTAAGGAAATTAAACTGACCTAATTCCTACCCACAGTAATCAGGTGAAAGCCTGCACTGTTCCAAGAGGGAAAGCTGGCCCCAGGTGTGGCTGTTGGAGCTGCTCTGGGTGATGCTGCTGTCACCTGGGCAGGTGCAGGGACAGGATTTGCTTTGTGGTGCCAGAACCCCTGAGCTGCTCCCTCAGTTCATTAAAATGTGCATCATTAGCAGTTAGCCTCGTGCCTTCCCAGCCTTGCAGGTCCTTACTGGGATGAGCAGGAGCTTTCCATCCAGAGCAGCTTCAGCTCCTTTTCCTGCCCCAGACCCCTCATTCCTGCAGCCCTGCAGGATCCCTCAGATCCCAGAGCCTCTGGCAGGGCAGGAACTTCCCAGGCTGTGTTCTCCCCTCCCCATTAACACAACTAAAACCCTCCCCAGGCAGTGCTTGGCAAAGAGCTGGGTCTGTGCTTCCTGACCTGGGGGGTTTGAGGCTGGGATGGGGCAGCTCCTGCAGGTGAGCAGCTCTGCAGGTAATTCCTGATGGGACAGGAGCTGTGCAGGTAACTCCTGATGGGACAGGAACTGTGCAGGTAATTCCTGATGGGACAGGAGCTGTGCAGGTAATTCCTGATGGGACAGGAGCTGTGCAGGTAATTCCTGATAGGATAGGAACTGTGCAGGTAACTCCTGATGGGACAGGAGCTCTGCAGGTAACTCCTGATGGGACAGGAGCTCTGCAGGTAACTCCTGATGGGACAGGAGCTGTGCAGGTAATTCCTGATGGGACAGGAACTGTGCAGGTAATTCCTGATGGGATAGGAGCTGTGCAGGTAATTCCTGATGGGACAGGAACTGTGCAGGTAATTCCTGATGGCACAGGAGCTCTGCAGGTGATTCCTGATGGGACAGGAGCTGTGCAGGTAATTCCTGATGGAACAGGAGCTCTGCAGGTAATTCCTGATGGAACAGGAGCTGTGCAGGTAATTCCTGATGGGACAGGAGCTCTGCAGGTGATTCCTGATGGGACAGGAGCTGTGCAGGTAATTCCTGATGGGACAGGAACTGTGCAGGTAATTCCTGATGGGATAGGAGCTGTGCAGGTAATTCCTGATGGGACAGGAGCTCTGCAGGTGATTCCTGATGGGACAGGAGCTGTGCAGGTAATTCCTGATGGGACAGGAACTGTGCAGGTAATTCCTGATGGGACAGGAACTGTGCAGGTAATTCCTGATAGGATAGGAGCTGTGCAGGTAATTCCTGATGGGACAGGAACTGTGCAGGTAACTCCTGATGGGACAGGAGCTGTGCAGGTAATTCCTGATGGGACAGGAACTGTGCAGGTAATTCCTGATGGAACAGGAGCTCTGCAGGTAATTCCTGATGGAACAGGAGCTGTGCAGGTAATTCCTGATGGGACAGGAGCTGTGCAGGGTAACTCCTGATGGGACAGGAGCTGTGCAGGTAATTCCTGATGGGACAGGAACTGTGCAGGTAATTCCTGATGGCACAGGAGCTCTGCAGGGTAACTCCTGGCTAGGACAGGAGCTGTGCAGGTAATTCCTGATGGGACTGGAGCTCTGCAGGTAATTCCTGATGGGACAGGAACTGTGCAGGTAATTCCTGATGGGACAGGAGCTGTGCAGGTAATTCCTGATGGGACTGGAACTGTGCAGGTAATTCCTGATGGGACAGGAACTGTGCAGGTAATTCCTGATGGGACAGGAGCTGTGCAGGTAATTCCTGATGGGACAGGAACTGTGCAGGTAATTCCTGATGGGACAGGAGCTGTGCAGGTAATTCCTGATGGGACAGGAGCTGTGCAGGGTCAGGACAGGACTGGGACAGGAGCTGTGCAGGGTTTGCTGCTGCAGAGCATGGCAGGGTGATGGTGAGCACGGAGGGAGCAGCCAGGCTGTCCCTGGCACACACCAGGCTCTCCTGCCAGCACCAACCCCAGCACCAGGGAACGTTTCCTCTCCTCTGGCCTCGGACCCTGTTGTTCAGGAGAACATAAAATAATAAAGGAGCGTTCGGAGCGATTTGGTTAGAAATCCATCAGACTGTCAGACAGTCCAGTGGCATCAATAATTCCCTATTAAGCCCTCTACACCCATTATGGTTTGTGCTTTTCCTTTTTTTTTTTTTCAAAGTTAGTTTCCAGGCAACCAGTAAGAACTGAATTGCATTAAGCTATTAATTCAGCCTTGCATGCCAGCTCCAGCTCCTGCAGCCCAGCTCTTCCTCTCCTGTACAAGTTTTCTCCTAAAACCCCTTTATTGGTTTAATCTCCAGTGATGTCCACCCAGAGAACTGGAGTGGGAATGCAGGGTGTGGCTGGGGTTTGGTCCCTGTGTGGGTTTCAGTCTGGCTGGGGGGTGGTTGGTGTTGGTACCAGAAGGTGCCCAGGGCTCCCCATCATCACCCAGTTCTCATCAGCACATCAGAGATGGCTCAGCAGGGTCTGCACTGAGGAGCTCCTGGGCATTTGAGGTGGGATTGGTGGTTTGAGGGTGGGGAGGGTGCCCAGAGGGTCCCTGGCAGTGCCCAGGGCCAGGCTGGACACGGGGACAGGGAGGTGTCCCCAGGGCAGGGGGGGATGGCACAGCAGCAGCAGAGTGTCATCACTGCAATTTGTAATTTGTAATTTGTAATCTGAACACAGGCAGGTGTCCTGCAGAGATCCCTTCCTTCCAGGGGAGCACAGGGACTGAAGGAGTGGCTGTTAACAAAGGCAGGTATGGGCAGTGCCTGTGCATCAATACAGGAGCAGGAAAGCAGCTGCACTAACGAGATGGAACCACCCCGAGCATGACATGAAATCTTTGCAGCAGCTAAAGAGGAGTAATTTGGGTGCTGTGCTGCAGAGTTAATGAATGTGGTGCTGGAGAAAGGAGCTGCAGTAGCAGGAATGAACTCCCTGCTCGTTCCCTCAGCAGGGCAGCGAGGCTGAGCACTTTTCCCTCCAGGGAAGCTGGGACAGAGATCTGGGCTGGAATCTCAGTGGTGGGTGATAATTCCAGTTCTGAAATCCCACCTGCACCGAGCTGTGCTGTGCCTCAGTGCTCACAAAGGTCACTCACCATCCCCCAAGCATGTTAGGATTTACAATTTATTGTATATACACCTTTATTTATTATTTTGTTCTATTATTGGGAAATAACAAAAGATTATAATGAGTTAATATAATACTCAAAAAACCTGGAAAAGAAGCACCAAAATAAAACCATTTCAGATCAGGCTGCCATGGCTTTTGTAAAATAGCTGACTTGGGGCAGAATTTTAAAAAGTGATTTTAAAAAAAATTACTAGAAAAAATATACTCCAGTTTTGAGCTCTTTCCAATTCCTGTCATTAGAGATCTATGATCCAAGCCTGAATCACAGAGGTGACAAATCCAGGCCCCAAAAGGAAACCACATCTTCATCAAACCTCACTGGAGGAGCACAATTAACACAGGGCTGCTGATTGTCAGCAATGCTGTTCCTGCAGCAGCCAGCAGCACTTGGGAGGCTGGGGAGTTCCTTGGGACAATGACAGCCAGCAGTGTCCCCTCCCTCTGGGGACAGCACAGGGAGCTGTTGCCATCCCCAGGGCTGGGGCTCCACAGCAGACCCAGAAACCCCCGTGGGCTCCTGGTGCTGAATCCAATCACAATCTCCATTTCTGAGCCATATTTTATTAAACATTTTCATCACTCTCAGCCTGCATTCATACCTCCCAGATTTATATCTGTAATTAGGGGATCATTATTTACCAGCTGCTAAAAAGACACCTTTCAGCAACATAATTCAAATGTCAGGAGTTACTGCCAGTTCCAGATTAATAGTACAGTTATTTCTTTGGCTACAGGTTAGGAACGTGGCTGCTGTCAGAAACCTTTGGAAACGGTTCAGAAATACTGGGAAACAACTATTTGTGTTTTTCCAGCTGAAGAAAATCAGTTTTATGTGAAAGAAAATGATCCTTCTCCCAGATCTAAGTTCGGTAATGAGTTGTTTTTATTTAACGAAGTCTCTAACAGATGGTGTTGCTAAATTTTGAATATTAGGGCTGGTTTTGCAAGAGGCTGATGGAGCACAGAGGAGGATCCACATTTCAGCTGGAGCTCAGGGCTGAGCTGTGGTCACTCCTGGGGTTGGAGGCACCCAAAGCACTGCCCTGGAGGGGACCCTGGGGAAGGTGAGTGCTCCAAAAATTCATTTATTGTGTGTGCTGCCATGGCAGGGACACCTCCCCTGCCCAGGGACAGGGACAGGGACAGCCACAGCTGCTCTGGGACATCCATCCCAGGGCCTCTCCCCCCCCCGAGCATCCCAGCAGCTTCTTGGTCACCTGAGATTGTTCTGCAGTTGGTTTTGGGAGCTCTGTGCTCATCAGCACCTTCATGCTCCATTCTCTGCTCCCGTTCAGGTGGGGAGCTGTGTTTGCCACAAATCCACATTTCCTGGGCAGTCAGAAACAGAGAGGGGTGCTGCCCACCAAGCCCAACCAAAATCCTTCTTGTTCCCTGGGCTGAAATCCTGGGAGCCACCAAAGTCTCACCAAAGCCAGCACTGGTGTCACCAAAGCCAGCACTGGTGTCACCTCAGCCCTGGTGTCACCCCAGCCCTGGTGTCACCAAAGCCAGCCCTGGTGTCACCCCAGCCCTGGTGTCACCCCAGCCCTGGTGTCACCCCAGCACTGGTGTCACCAAAGCCAGCCCTGGTGTCACCTCAGCCCTGGTGTCACCAAAGCCAGCAGTGGTGTCACCCCAGCCCTGGTGTCACCTCAGCCCTGGTGTCACCCCAGCCCTGGTGTCATCCCAGCCCTGGTGTCACCAAAGCCAGCCCTGGTGTCACCTCAGCCCTGGTGTCACCCCAGCACAGCCACCTCACAGCTGTCCCCTCCTGGCTCACCCACCTGTGCCCTCCAGCAGGAAGGTTTGTGCTGATGATGCTGTGATGCTCCTTCAAACCCAATTCTCACCTTTTTGTTTTTGGCTGTCCCCACTGCTCAGACTCTTTGTTGTGCTGCTATAAACGCTCTGACCCTTTGAAATGGGGTCAGGCACTTGCTGGGTCTCATTCCTGCAAACCCTGCCCAGTGTCAGAGGCATCCCTGGCTGTTCAGCCATCAGGACCCACGTGGAACAAAACCTTCATCATTTAACTCATTTTCCTCACAAGCAGCACGAGATGCTGGGGCTTTTCCAACCTGGGAATGCAGCTGATGGGAATGAAGAGTGACTGTGCACATGGAATTCAAGGGAGTGGCTTTGGGGAACATCAGCCAGGGGAAGGAGGAAAAGAAATTTGAATTCAATTGGATTTTAGTAACTTAACTTGGGTTTGAATCCTATTTACTTGCTGCTCTCTCTGTGCTCTGTTTGCAGGTTTGATTGCTCCAGCTCTGGCGTCTCGGAGCGCTGTGAATCAGTGGGTTTGTTATTGCTGGGAGGGAGGGGAGCTGCAGCAGCAGGGAATGAGATCCTTCCCTGGAGGAACACACAGGAAAAGTGTGCAAACCCTGGGGCTGAACCCAGGAGACACAGAACGGATGGGGTGGGGGCAGGAGCTGCAGCAGGAAGCCCAAACCCAGGTTTAAAACTGGTTTAAAACTCCTTTAGCATGTGATGGAAATGGGGACACTCAGGGCAGAGTCCTCCCCCCTCACAGCACCCAGGAGCTTTGCAGCTCCCCTGCTCCTGCCCAAATGTGAGAATTCCGTGCAGTTCAGAGCCAGGATGAAAGTGAGAAATCATTTAAGAGCCCGAGCTCCAGGGGGAGAGCAGCAGGAGCTGGATTGATGGAAATGCCCCAAATTGAGGGTGGTTTCAGGGCCATTGTTTTTATTGTTGGTTGCAGGCTTTTGGTGAGAGCTTTTCTAAGGGAGTATTTGGGAACAAGGCAAAGGCTCCTCGCAGGGTGAACCAAAGATGAAATTACAGGTCTTTAACAAGAACTGCACTCCTGAATGGAAAACATGATGTGGCACAGTAAAAATAAGACCATTGTCCTGAAGTCTTTGGCTGTGTCCTTTAAAGTGTACTTTGGGGATTAATCAGCAAATGATTGTGTCACAGCAATTCAGCTCGAGTGGGGTTTTGCAGCCTTAGATTGCACACTCAGTGTCAATTAAATCATCTGAAATAATGCAGGAGTTAAACCTGGCTCTAGGCTGGCCAGGCTTTGCTCCTTCCTGGCCCTGCTCCTCCTCTGCAGGCAGGAGAGGTGCAGATGTTTGGGATCCATCCCCGCCTTGTGCAGCCCCTGTCCCTGTCCCTGTCCCTGTCCCTGTCCCTGCAGCACTCCCAGCACACAGAGGGGCAGGAAAAGGCACTGGGTGAGGGCAGAGCTGGGCTGGCTCTGCTCCCCTCCTGTGCTCATTGTCGTTTCTCCCTTCTGATTTTCAGACTCACTGAATGATCACAGCTGAAAAACACCTCCAGGAGCATCAAGTCCAGCCCTAAATGTTCCTTAGATTTGAACAAAGCTGCAGTTTCACTGCTACAGGAATGGAAAATGAACTCCCAAACTCTCCAGTCTAGAGAATCCCAGCCCAGTTCTGGTGGGAATTTAGCAGAAGTTTCAAGTAATTCATGTTTGAAATGCCTTCATAACTTTTGCCTCATAAAAACAGAAAAGGACATAAAGTAAAGGTAAAAATTCCCATTTTGGAAAGGAAGTTTCTCCTTCCTGGCAGTGAGGATAAAGGAAATTTGCTGAGTTTCAGGAGGATGGGCAGTGGTTACTTAGATTTCAAACATTAACTCAGCCCATCTTAACTCAGCTGGATGGGAGCTGCTGATTTATGGGGTTGAATTTGAATTCCTGCTCAGAATTCAGGTCTTGGCCAGGAGCACTAAAAGCTCCTGAGGCTCCCCCGAGCCCAGGCTGGGCAGGCTCTGCCCTGGGGAGCGGGGCTGGGGCTCCTGGTGTGACCCTGCCCTGCAGAGCCCGGAGCAAATGGAAAAGTTCAGCAGCAAACAGCAGCACACACCAGGCTCCTTCCTCCCTAAGTGCTCTCAGGGGCTTGCCTGTCTTTCACTTGCTCCTCTCTTCTCCAAAATGCCATCTTTTTTTTTTTTTCACCTCAAAGAGCATGAAGAGGGAAATTGCTAATGAGTCAAACCAGCAGAAAAGTTGGGGATGTCTTGAGGACACGGAGTTTTCTCCTCAGAGCTGGAATCTCCAGCACTGCCCTGCACTCATCAGCCATCCCTAATTAAATCAATTAACACCCAGCCCAGCACCACTGCTGTAATTCATCTTCTGCTCCTCCAAACTGAATTGCTTTTAATAAAAACCTTCCAAAAAGCGATTTTATTTGTGTCTGCTCATGCCAACCCTGAGCCTGTTCTAAATCCTCACTTTGGTTTGGGCAGAGCTGGACCCTGAGCTAATGGGGGAGCCAGAGTGGGAATGAAAACACCTTCTAAACTTAGAGCCAGTGCAGAGCACCATCGAGGTGGGGAATTAAAGAGGGAGGAGAGGAATTCTCCTGTTTAATACAGAAATAAAAGATGGGCTTAGCACTGCTGCAGGAACGCTGCATTTCCCAGTAGTAAAAGCTTGTTTGTATCTGGGTCAAGAGAAAAAAAAGCTGCTAAAATTGAGAAACACTTCTAAGTTTGGGGTTATTAGAAGTGAGAGAGGTTCAGTGAGAAGTTCTGGATTGTCACTGGTGCCAATGAGGTTTTCCTGGTGGGCTGCCGAGTTTGTGTTTGACTTTTTTCTTAAATATTTGCAAGAAAATTAAGGGCAGCGCTTTGGTTCTGCAAATATCAGCAGCAGGTTTTCCTCTTTCATTAGCAGGACCAATATTTGCTGAACTGAACCTGTGAGCCCAGGGCAGGGGATGGGCCAGGGATCCTCCTGGATCCTCCTGAGCAGCTCTGCACTGGCTGCTTTTAGCAGAACTAAATGGGGGAATTGTTGAATTAGAGGGTTTTCCTATTAAAACACCCCAGTGTTTGAGTGAGATGTGCTTTGGGAGGGATCTCCTCATGCTGCCTTTCTGGGTTTTGTTTCTTCTCCTTTGCTTTGGTGCTTCCCAGGGCTCTGGTTGCTTTTGCTGCTCTGTGCTGTGCCCCTTGCTGGCATTCCTCAGATTTGTGTTTGGAGTTTGATGTCCATGGAAATCTGTGGAAATCCTTGGGATTTTTGCAAGCCCTCATTTAAATGTGATTAACTCTCCACTGTGGCAAAGCTCAGCATCCCTTCCTAAAGGTGTTGCATGTTCCTCTGAGGGGAACTCCAGAGCCCTGAGGAAATTCTGCACCTAAAGCTGGGGCTGGGTTTGGTCTGTGAGCTGGAAATTCCCCCCTGGCATCTCCCACAGACCTCCTGAGTCACAGGCCTGGCTTTTCCAAGGAATTCCACGCTTCCCACAATACAGAGGGATTTTCAAAAGCCCAGTTCCCTCAGTTTGGAATGGTTCTGTGTGATTTATTAGTCAGAAATTCTATCATATTTTGTAGCATCCTTCACAAATCTCAGCTCCAATTTTTTCCCTTCTCGGAGCTGTCTTGTGAATAACAAACCCCACATTGTTCTTGTGTGTGTTCTTCTGAATTTATTTCATGTCATCTTCTTACAGGAAAGGAAAAAAAATGCAGCTCCTCTCACTTAGCCCCTTTGGGACAGCAGCCACAGATGAAGAGCGAGCAATCAACATGTCAGGATAAAATTAGATTGCCACAGAGTACAAGGTTTGATCCAATATCTGCATCAGATTTGGGTTTCAGCTCTGCAGATCACAATAAAACAATCCTTGCTGGAGGTGCTCGGCACAGAGCAGCTCCTGCACATCTGGAGCAGCTCCTGCACATCTGGAGCAGCTGGGGAAGGGCAGGGATGGAATCTCCTGCTGGACACTCTTTCATTGGTGTGTAATTGTTGTTCTAAGGAGGAGTGGCTGCAGGATTCCTGTCACTGTGATCCCAGGTGTGGCTCAGATAGGGCAGGGATGGAATCCCCTGTTGGACACTCTTTTTCTCAGTGTTTGATTGTGGTTCCAAGGAGGAGTGGCTGCAGGAGTTCCTTGCTGTGCTCCCAGGTGTGGCTCAGGGAGGGCAGGGATGGAATCTCCTGTTGGACACTCTTTTCTTGGTGTTCAGTTGTGGTCCCACAGGAGGAGTGGCTGCAAGATTCCTGTCACCATGCTCCCAGGCTTTGTGCAGGGATGGAGCCAGGCTGGAATCTCCTGTTGGACACTCTTTTCTCAATCTGTAATTGTGGTTCTAAGGAGGAATGGCTGCAGGATTCCTGTCACTGTGCTCCCAGGCTTTGTGCAGGGCTGGAGCCAGGCTGGAATCCCCTGTTGGACACTCTTTTCTCAGTGTTTGATTGTGGTTCCAAGGAGGAATGGCTGCAGGAGTTCCTTGCTGTGCTCCCAGGTCTGGCTCAGGGAGGGCAGGGATGGAATCTCCTGTTGGACACTCTTTTCTTGGTGTTTGATTGTGGTTCCAAGGAGGAGTGGCTGCAGGATTCCTGTCACTGTGCTCCCAGGCTTTGTGCAGGGATGGAATCTCCTGCTGGACACTCTTTAATGGGTGTGTAATTGTGGTTCTAAGGAGGAGTGGCTGCAGGATTCCTGTCACTGTGCTCCCAGGCTTTGTGCAGGGATGGAATCTCCTGTTGGACACTCTTTAATTGGTGTGTAATTGTAGTTCTAAGGAGGAGTGGCTGCAGGAGTCCCTTGCTGTGCTCCCAGGTCTGGCTTAGGGAGGGCAGGGATGGAATCTCCTGTTGGACACTCTTTTCCTGGTGTTCAGTTGTGGTCCCACAGGAGGAGTGGCTGCAGGATTCCTGTCACTGTGCTCCCAGGCTTTGTGCAGGGATGGAATCTCCTGCTGGACACTCTTTTCTTGGTGTGTAATTGTGGTTCTAATGGCTGCAGGATTCCTGTCACTGTGCTCCCAGGTGTGGCTCAGGGAGGGCAGGGATGGAATCTCCTGTTGGACACTCTTTACTTGGTGTGTAATCGTGGTTCTGAGGAGGAATGGCTGCAGGATTCCTGTCACTGTGCTCCCAGGTCTGGCTCAGGGAGGACAGGGATGGAATCTCCTGCTGGACACTCTTTAATTGGTGTTTGATTGTGGTTCTAATGGCTGCAGGATTCCTGTCACTGTGCTCCCAGGCTTTGTGCAGGGATGGAGCCAGGCTGGAATCTCCTGCTGGACACTCTTTTCTCAATCTGTAATTGTGGTTCTAAGGAGGAATGGCTGCAGGATTCCTGTCACTGTGCTCCCAGGTCTGGCTCAGGGAGGACAGGGATGGAATCTCCTGCTGGACACTCTTTTCTCAGTGTTTGATTGTGGTTCTGAGGAGGAGTGGCTGCAGGATTCCTGTCACTGTGCTCCCAGGCTTTGTGCAGGGATGGAATCTCCTCCTGGACACTCTTTAATTGGTGTGTAATTGTGGTTCTAATGGCTGCAGGATTCCTGTCACTGTGCTCCCAGGCTGGAGCTGCAGGGCTGGGTGAGCATTTTCCCCCAGATCCCCTTCCATGCCCTGCTTTCACTGGGGTGTCATTCTGAAGGCAGGAAAATGGATTTATTCTGGAGAGCTGAGGTGAGGTGGGTCTGGCAGTGCCCTCACACAATCCATGGCATCAGGGCAGAGCAGAGCAGCCCAAAGCAGAGCCAGGGCTGTGCCCAGCCTGTCCTGAGCCAGGAGCTGCTCTCTGCAGCCCAGCCCTGCTTGGTGACACAGCCACAGCCCTTGGGGACAGCTCCAGGAGGGCCAGGGCTGCACTGCAGCCTGCACAGAAAACACAGGTGCTTTGACATCGTTTTTATAATATTTGTTTCCATTTAATTGGAAAAAATGAGGGAAATATTTAAAATACTCATTCCAGTGTTTGGTTTGGGTCAGACAAAGTGTTTTGGTTCCCTTGAAGGACCCAGCAGAAGCCAAGTGCCAACGAGTTGGGAAATGTGAGCTCTGTGCAGACACAGCCACCTGTCCTGTTTCCTCATAAAAACCTTTTTCTGACTCAGTGATTGCCTCCCAAAGGGGCTCATGAGCACGGCTGAGGTTTGGGTGGAATTGTTGGGGGTATTGAGGTGGTTCCCCAGTTTAACCCTCAGGCACTGCAGAGAATCCTGAGCTGTGCCCTGCCAGGGGCAGCCCTGGGTTTGGACTAACTGAGCACAAAATCCATTTTCTCTGGGTGTGAAAATACTGACACAGAGCTGTTTGTGACCCTTGTGGCCCACCCCAGCTGCAGAAAGGAATTTCACCTGGTTGTGCTGCAGGATCCCTGTGAGAGGCTGCCAGGGTGTCCTGTCCTGTGCTCTTTAATTCCCCAGCTCGAATTAACGCTCCAATCTCTGAAATTAATGAGTTCCCATCGAGCTGGTGGAAGTGGATCAGCTCTGAGGCTGCCAGCCCACCCCAGTGCCTCACCAAAAGTAGTTCACCTACTTTGAGGCACAGCTCCCGTGCTCTGGAGCTGATTAAAGCTCCATCAGCGCCTACTGCTCCCAGCAACAAGGGTTAAACAATCACAGCTTTGATTCTGCTCTAACTCCAGTTATTCTGAGTTTCTTTCTCCACTCCTTTAGCTCAAGGAACCGGTCTGGAAAGCTCTGATTAGCCCAGGGAAGTTCAACACTGCATTTCCCAGAGCCCTGAGTGGGGTTTGAAAAATCTGATTTCATTCATCACAATAACGAATGAAAGATCTCAAATAAGACATTTATTGTTATCAGAGCAGCTCACAGGTGATGGAGATATTCCCAGTCTCTATAAATTGGGATTTTTCTCTGGAGAACACAGCGAGTCTTGGAGAGGAAGAGTCAAAAATTGCTGAGCTCAGCCCTGTGATCCAAAACCACATTTCCACCCGTGGGAGAACCTTGGAGAGGCTTTTCCATGGCCCCACACGGTGTGGTTGGATGGAACAAACCCAGCACAGACCCAGGTGTCCCTGTGCCCTGGGCTGGGCTGGGCTGGGCTGGGCTGGGTTTGGCTGAGCTGGGTTTGGCTGGGCTGGGCTGGGTTTGGCTGGGCTGAGCTGGGTTTGGCTGAGCTGGGTTTGGCTGGGCTGGGCTGGGTTTGGCTGGGCTGGGTTTGGCTGGGCTGGGCTGGGTTTGGCTGGGCTGGGTTTGGCTGGGCTGGGCTGGGTTTGGCTGAGCTGGGTTTGGCTGGGCTGGGCTGGGTTTGGCTGAGCTGGGTTTGGCTGAGCTGGGCTGGACTGAGCTGAGCTGAGCTGGGCTGAGCTGGGTTTGGCTGGTGAGTACTGAGAGAAGTGAGTTCAGGGGAAAATTCATTTCATGGAGTGTGATAGGCATGGAGGAAAGCCATGGTTAAGTACCAGCAAATGGGAAAAGGCGTGATTGTCTGAAATTCAGTGTATCAGAGCAAGAGAATGAAGGTAAAAATCCATACCCTGAGCCCACATCAACAGAAGGGAGCTGCTAACATTTCCAGGCTGTCGATGCTTTTTGCCTGAGTTTGCTGCTGCTGTACACAGGGTAGAACCTTGCACAGACCAGGCTTGCTGCAAAATGAATGAAGGAGGACATCAAGGGAATAAATAAAAGAGATGAGGAAAAAATCTCCACTTGTACAAAATGTGCACAGCCATGAAGAGCTCTTAAAGAAAAAAAAAAATTAAAACTTCATTTACAAAGAACTCTCCTGACTTGTGTCATAAAATGTTCCAAAACAATCTCATGACTCAATTCCTGCAGCCATTGAAGTAGGAAGAATTACATAAGATCCTTGCTATTTGCTTTATTTCATGCTTAACTCACATTCCCAATGATTCATTATCAGGATTTGTCAGGACTAATTAAGCAGAGTGGCAGCTGGGACAGGACTGGCTACCAGAGCCCCTTCCTGCCTGGGGACCCTTGGGACCACTGCTCCTGGAGTGTGGGGAATGGCAGCCAGTGCTCAGAGTTTGGGCTGCTCCACAGGGGAATGCATTTCGTGCCTAAATACAGGAACTGGAGTTTTCTGTAACCCTGTTAGAGCAAACAGCAAAATCCAGGCAGCTCCCAGGATGGTTTTATTTCTCTGCTGAAAGCCACCTCTCTTCAGTTCACAGAGATCATTCAGTTCCCAAAAGGACATAGATTGGAGGTCAGGGAGGTGTGGGAGTGACCACAGGCTCTGGCAAACCCTTTCATGGCTCTGTGTCCCCCATGCTGGCAGGAAACGAGCCCTGGGCTCACAAACTGGGGAAGCAGCTCCCAACAAACCCTCCTGACCCGTGCCTGGTACAGGCAAAGCCATCCCCAGAGTCCCTGTCTGTGCACACCCTGGTACTGCAAGCACAGTTATGGCCAGGGGTGTCTCTGTTCCCTGAGCCCACCCCCTGTGCTGTTTTAGAGTCTCTGTGTCCCAGCCCCAGCACCAGAGAAAGAGTCAGGAGACTCTTCTGTTGTTTCCAGAGCTGTTTATTTTATCTCATTTAAAGTTCTTTCCCTGCCCAGCCCAGGTTCAGCAGCTCAGCCCCAGGCACACTGCCCACCCTGGGCTGGGATTATCTTTTTATACTATAAACTACATCAACATTATTTACAGTTATCTTCCAATACCTATCACTTCTATTGTACAGTCTGGTTCTGCTCTAAACCAATCTAGAAGTGCCAACATCACCCAGAAGATGGGTGCAGGAAGAAGGAGAAAGAAGGACAGAACACGCCCAGGTTCCTCCATCTGACCCCAGGTCTCTATTCTAAAAAATCTTAAAATTCTACTTTTTCACCTTTTTATAAACTAACTTACACTCTACTTATTTTTTGTGACTTATAGTTCTTCATGTAAGGGTGGTAATTTTTCCCAGGGGCTAAAATCAAAGGCACAGGGGTCCTGGGCTCTGTGCCAAGGCTTTTGATCCCCTGCCAGGGTCTGGAACCATCCAGGGCATCTAAAGGTATGTCCTGGGTTTCCACACACAGGAATTAAGAGTAATTAATTTCTGGGCAGCAAGGGGAAGTGTCAGGGGCTGGTTTCAGGGATGTGGGTCTGCTGGCTGCAGGATCCTTCCCAAGGGATCCTCCTGGCAGTGCCCAGGCTGGGGTGGGACTGGCCCAGGGCTGTGCCAGGAGCAATCCCAGCTCTGCTGGGCTCGGTGCTGGAGCTTCCCAAAGATCTCCTGGGGCTGTTCCAGGGCAGCTCACCCAGGGCTGGCAGGAAGAGATGCCTGGAGCTTCCCAAGGATGAACTCTGTGTCCATCTCCTCTGAAAGGACCGAGTCCATGCTCTCCTCAGGGGCTGGGACAGATGTCACCTGGTAAAAGTATTTTTCAGAAATACAGAAAGCATTTTCTGTCGGCATTCTTTGGGGAAAAAAAAAATCTGTCAAGTATTTTTAAAGTGTTTTGCTTCGAATTTGCTGGAGCTGTAAAGGACAGAAAAGGGGCGCTGATGGCTGGGAGGGAAAAGCCTCTCCAGAGCATCCTGAGTGATTCCATCAGCTTTAATGCCACTTTGGAAAAGTCCAGGCAGCACAGCCAGAAGGGGAGGAGGAGACCTGCCTGCACTGGCTGGGTCCCTTTATTGTCTGACATTACAACACTATTATTATTTGGAGAAAGCTGTCTTATTTAATTATCCTGAATGTGCAATTCCATCATTTCTAATTCAGCAGTGGAGGAAGATGTTCCAAGCATTAAGCAAATCAAAATATTCTTAGTAAATAAGTAACTGAGAGAATAATAAGTGTTGGGAAAGAAGAAGTTATTGTTCCCCATGACTGGCAGCCAGTTTAATGATTTGGCTGAAGTACCCATCTAATAGAGCTGCCTGCTTGAAAGATTTGTGATCTCCAAGGAACTTGCAGAGTGTCTCCTGTGGAATTGATTGATCCATTCCTCTCGAAGGCTTGCCTGGCTTTCAGAGCCTGGAGCAGGACTGGATGGGGCTGGATGGGGCTGCAGGGCTGGATGGATGGATTCATGGATCCATGGATGGATGGATTGATGGATGGATGGATGGATGATGGATGGATGATGGATGGATGATGGATGGATGATGGATGGATGGATGATGGATGGATGATGGATGGATGGATGATGGATGGATGGATGGATGAATGATGGATGGATGGATGGATGGATGGATGATGGATGGATGGATGGATGATGGATGGATGGATGATGGATGGATGATGGATGGATGGATGATGGATGGATGGATGGATGGATGGATGGATGGATGGATGGATGGATGGATGGATGGATGGATGGATGGATTCATGGATTCATGGATCCATGGATGGATGGGGCTGCAGGGCTGGGAGCTTCCCCTGGCTCTGGGAAATGCCACCAGTCCTGTCCCCGAGGCAGAGGTGACAGAATGACCTGAGCTCCTGCTCAGAACGGGGGAATTGCTGCTCAGAAAGGGGGAATTGCTGCTCAGAAAGGGGTAATTGCTGCAAGCTCACCCAAAAGCTCTTGGGAAAAGCAAGGGCTTTCCTCCCCTGGCCTTCTGATCCTTCCCTGGGGTGGGGATGGTGGTACCTGATCCCTGCACTCCCTCAACCACAGAGTCACAGATTCACTGGGATCGAGGTTCAGATCATCAACCCAATGCTGAAGCTGGCACTGCCAGGTCCAGACTGATGTCAGCACCTCCTCCTCCTCCTCCTCCTCCTCCTCCCAGAGCCTTCCTGAAGCAGAGGCAGCTTTAGGAGGTGCCTGCAAATGGAGAAGAACTCTGTGAGGGGTTTTGAGAGCACCAGAGGAAGGGAGGTGGTTCCTCCAGGGGATGGCTGAGCTCAGAGCTCTCTGCTCTCCCATGGGGTCACACCAGTCTGCAACACAGAATTAGGCCCAGATACTTCATTCAGCACAACGTGTTCATTGCAGTTTTCCCTTGGAAACAATCCATAATGTCTTGTAGTTTAATAACTTCATATATTTTGTAAATTACAATCTATTTATAATTTTAATGTATTTTAATATTTTATAATCCAATAAGCTCCAATTATAAAAATAATGTTTCTCTTACATAAATAAGGACCTAGCAGGGTATCTAAGTGACCATACCCTTGAAGGGAATTCGCTGTCCCCTGTCCTCCCTGGAAACCAGAGTCTCAGTGACACCTTCTCTTTGTAAACAGCAACAACAAAGCCCCAAGTTAAGGATCTGAGCTTTTCACTGGCCTCTGCTCCAAAAATCCATTATTTTCTGAACAGCAGATAAGCAGGAGCTCTGGCTGCTTTCCCAAGCCTGACTTCACCCAACAAATTAATTGCTTGTACCACGTCCATTACAGTTGTCCAAGCTGACCTCTGCCTGCCTGGCAGCCTCTGCCACTTCTCCAATATTTGAGAGATTGTTTTATTCCTCCTTCCTGCTGGTCCATCGCTCTTTGGGCTGCTTCCACTGGTTGGCTGTAAGGGGATTTTGTGTTTGCTCTGCCAGCTGCCCAGATAAAGGCAATGTTTAATTATACAGCAGCTCTGACAGCAGATCCTCCTGTGATGGAGATCACACCACTCCCTGAAGGATGCCAGCAGCGAGGCCCCTTCCTTTCTGGCAAACTCTTTGCTTTTCCAGTAGTAATTTGGCTGAATCTTTTTTGGCAGGAAGGTTAAGAAATGGTTTTGAATATTCTCTTGGATGTGTTTAACCAGCGTTTACTTCTAAACAAATTCTCTTGCTAAAAAGATCGGGCTTGGGCTGGGTTTGTGTGTTGAGTTGGGTTTATTTTTCTGGTGAATTTTTGGTTTGTTCTGTGGTTTTGGTGTTGTTTTTTTTATTTTTTTGGTGAAGCAAATCTCCCCAGAGGGAGATGGAGGGTGTCCCCAGCACTGCAAAGCCTCGGGCAATGGGAGGGTGCTGTGGGTGGGACATGGGTGGGACATGGGTGGGAATTCTGGGTGCCTGGGACCACCTGGAGTGGCACCAGTGCCTCAAACCCCAGTGCTGAGCTCCCTGCCGTGTCACCGTGGGTGAGAAAAGCACAACTGCTTCACTCCTACCCCAGGAGGTGTCCAGGCCATGCAGGTGTGAGGACAGGGCTGCCAAGGCTGAAGGTAAAGGATGTGTTCAGTGCCTGGGAGCTCAGAGTGACTGCTGGGAGCTGGGCTGGCACACCTGTGACTCACTGGGAGGTGACACACAAACGTCACATTGCAATGATTCCCCCATTGCCACGCTTCTGTCGGTGTCCCTTTACAGTCATCAGGTGCTGCTGTCCCTCCTGAGCCGTGCAGGATTGCAGCTGCAGCTTTCCTGGGGCTGAGTGTGAGGGGAAAACTCCTGCCTCTGAGAGTGGGGAATGGCCATGACTGGTTCTGCTCAGGAATTGATGGTGGAGCACTCTGAGTGTGGCTCTGAGTGCTCAATGCTCTGAGTATAGAACACTGAGTGTGGCTCTGAGTGTGGCTCTGAGTGCAGAACACTCTGAGTGTGGCTCTGAGTGTGGCTGTGAGTGCTGAACACTGAGTGTGGCTCTGAGTGCTGAACACTGAGTGTGGCTCTGAGTGATGAACACTGAGTGTGGCTCTGAGTGCTGAGCACTGAGTGTGGCTCTGAGTGCAGAACACTGAGTGTGGCTCTGAGTGCAGAACACTGAGTGTGGCTCTGAGTGCTCAATGCTCTGAGTGTGGCTGTGAGTGCAGAACACTGAGTGTGGCTCTGAGTGCTGAACACTGAGTGTAGCTCTGAGTGCTGAACACTGAGTGTAGCTCTGAGTGCTGAACACTGAGTGTGGCTCTGAGTGCTCAATGCTCTGAGTGTGGCTCTGAGTGATGAACACTGAGTGTGGCTCTGAGTGCAGAACACTGAGTGTGGCTCTGAGTGCTGAACACTGAGTGTAGCTCTGAGTGCTGAACACTGAGTGTGGCTCTGAGTGCTCAATGCTCTGAGTGTGGCTCTGAGTGCAGAACACTGAGTGTGGCTCTGAGTGCTCAATGCTCTGAGTGTGGCTCTGAGTACAGAACACTGAGTGTGGCTCTGAGTGCTGAGCACTGAGTGTGGCTCTGAGTGCTGAACACTGAGTGTGGCTCTGAGTGCTGAACACTGAGTGTGGCTCTGAGTGCTGAACACTGAGTGTGGCTCTGAGTGCAGCTCTGAACACTGAGTGTGGCTCTGAGTGATGAACACTGAGTGTGGCTCTCAGGTGGGCTGGCAGGGAGGGGAGGGACTCTCGAGGTGCAGTGGGACAGGGGATGTTGCTCACACAGGTGTGACACACTCACAGCTTTAGTCAGTGCTGCCTCACTCCAGGCATTCAGCAATCCCATCGGAACTGAATGACAGAATCATGGTTTTGCTTAGAAAAGGCCTTTCAGATCATTGAGCCTGATATTTCTCCCAAGGAAAACACAGCAGTGAGAGATGCACAGGCTGTTATTATATTTAGTTTCCTGTGTGAGAGGGCCAGATTGGGTGTAGGTAGCTCAGAGCACAGAGTGGATGGAGCTCAGGTATAATGACAGAGTACTGCCAATTTGAAGAGTTCAACTTGAAAGGCAGGAAATTGGAAAGATAAACAGGATTTTTCAGGAGATGCCCACTCTGTGATCCTGTGGCTGGGCAGGATCTACACCTGGGGTTCTGCTGGTCCAGAGTGTGTCAGGGGCTGAGTGATGAACAGCAGCTGCACCTGCTCTGGTATTTATGATGGAGGAATTAAAGATTGTCTCCAAAAAATATGCTTGGTCTGGTGGGAACATCTGACAGATGCATTCTGGATGAGCCTGGAATTGGGAAAGTGCCAGGGTATGGATTTGCTGGTCAGAAGGGATGGTAACAGGTGGTGTCCCTTTGGGTGTCAGAGTTTCAGGGTGAACAAAACCAGGGATGTCCCAGCATCCTCGAGATCTGGGTGTGCAGAGCGAAAATGGGTTTGGAGATCTTAAAATAGAACGAGATCAGCTGCATTACTTGGGCTTTGGGAATACGGGGTTACATCCAAACTCCTCCTCCTCCTCACGGCTCCCTTGGCACCCTCCTCGGCGGGCGAGGCTCTCACGGCACGCTCGTTCCCATGGCACGATCGGGATGGTTGCCGTGGATGCCGTGATGCTCCCGCTGTCCCCGGCTGTCCCCGAGCCCCGCGGTGGCACTGCCGGGCCCCGCGAGCGGGGGAGCCCGCGGCGCTCCGCTGCTGCCGGCAGAGAGGCGGAGGAGGAGGCGGAGGAGGAGGCGGAGGAGGAGGAGAAGGAGGAGAAGGAGGAGAAGGAGGAGGATGCTGCTGCTGCTGCCGCTCCGGCGGGGCTGAGCGAGCATCCCCCACGCAGCGCCTTGGGCGGGCGCTCCCGAGCCGCGCTGCCCGAGCCCTGCCGCGGCCAAGGGGAGCGGGGAGCGGGCAGAGGGAAGCGGGGCCGCCCGGTCCCCCCGCATCCCCCATCCCAGTGCTCCGGCTGCACCTGCACGGCTCCAGCCCGGCAGGGCGGGCACGGGGCCCGCGCGGTTCTCTCCCCATCCCCGTGTCCATGACCGTGCCCATCTCATCCCCATGCCCGTGTCCATCCCCATCCCCGTGTCCATGACCGTGCCGATCCCCATGCCCATTCCCGTGCTCATCGCCATCCCTGTTCCCTCCCATCCCCGTTCCCATGCCCGTTCTCTCCCACCCCCGTTCCCATCCCCATCCCTGTTCCCATCCCCATGTCCGTGTCCATCCCATCCCCGTTCCCGTTGCCGTCCCCGTTCCGGTGCCCATCCCCGTGGCCATCCCCAAGCCCCTGTCCATCTCATCCCTTTGCCCGTTCCTGTCCCCGTTCCCATTCCGGTGCCCATCCCCATCCCCGTTCCCGTTGCCGTGCCCATCCCCGTTCCCGTTGCCGTGCCCATCCCCGTTCCCATTCCGGTGCCCATCCCCGTGCCCATCCCCATCCCCGTTCCCGTTCCCGCTGCCGTGCCCATCCCCGTGCCCATCCCCGTTCCCGTTCCCGTTGCCGTTCCGGTGCCCATCCCCGTGCCCATCCCCGTTGCCGTGCCCATCCCCGTGCCCATCCCCGCTCCCGTTCCCGTGGCTGCCCGGCCGGGGCGGCGCTCCGGGCGCTGCGCAGGGCTGCGGGCGGGGCGGGGGGCGGGCGGTCCGGGCGGTTTAAAGCGGCAGCGGCGCTCGGCGCTCCCCAGTGCCGGTGCCGGAGCGCGGCGGGCAGGGCAGGGCAGGCGGGCAGGGGGGCAGCGGCAGAACCCGCAGCCCTCTCCCGGCCCGGGCCGGCCCCCGGGGAGCGCGGGGCAGCGCCCGGGGGCGGCGGCGGCATCACCATGGGCCGGCCGGGCAGGGTGCTGCGGCTGCTGGCGCTGCTGGAGCTGCCCTGCTGCCTGCTGGAGCTGCTGCTCGGGGAGGCGGCCCGCGGGCAGGAGATGTACGCGCCCCACTCCATCCGGCTGGAGGGGGACATCACCCTGGGCGGCCTCTTCCCCGTGCACGCCAAGGGCTCCGCGGACTCCCCCTGCGGGGACATCAAAAAGGAGAACGGCATCCACAGGCTGGAGGCGATGCTCTACGCCCTGGACCAAATCAACAGCGACCCGGACCTGCTGCCCAACGTGACGCTGGGCGCCCGCATCCTGGACACCTGCTCGCGGGACACCTACGCGCTGGAGCAGTCCCTCACCTTCGTGCAGGCGCTCATCCAGAAGGACACCTCCGACGTGAGGTGCACCAACGGCGAGCCGCCCGTCTTCGTCAAGCCGGAGAAAGTAGTTGGGGTGATCGGGGCGTCGGGAAGTTCCGTGTCCATTATGGTGGCCAACATCCTCCGGCTGTTCCAGGTAGGGCCGTGCCGCGGGGCTCCGCCGCTCCCGGCTCCCCCCAGCCTCTCCAGGTGCTCCATCCGCCTCCCTCCGGAGCAGCTGCTTCCCCTCCCCGCCGCCCTCCCCTTCTCCACGGTGCGTGGCGCTTTCTGGATTTATCGCCCCATTTGCACGAAGCAATGCCTGAGGGAAAGGAGGAGGAAAAAAATAAAAAAAAAAAAAGAGGAAGAGAAGAAGCGCTGGTTGCGCTGGGTTTGCGCTGGAGCGAGCCGTGGCTCGGCGGGGATGGATGCGGGCGCACGGCATCCCCGCGGGGCACGGCCCGAGCGCTCCGGGCACGGAACCCCGGCGGGACCCCGGCCCGGGGGTCGCGGGGGGCCGGGACAGGGTCGGGACAGGGTCAGGAGGGGCTTTCTCGGGCGGAGCCGGGGCTGTACCGGGCAGCCCCAGCACGCAGCGCCTGGCCGGGTCGGGTCTCGGTTCTCTGCCGAGCCCCGCCGGAGCGGGGGCAGCGGGGGCGGCCGCAGCCCGGGAGCGCCGCACCAGGCTCCGGGGGCAGCGAGCGATGAGCAGAGCCGGAGGATTCGATCAGAGAGCCGTGTGTGTGTGCGGGGGAGATGCGCTGCAGCGCTGCCCGTGCTCCCCCTGCTCGCCTCTCCCCCGTGCGCTGCCATCGCGCCCTGCCGCCCCCGGCACCTCGCTGGGCACGGAGATTGTCACTCGTGCTCCTGCCCCAGGGCCGGGGATGTCCCCCCGGGGTGCGGGGGTGTCCCCCGGGGCGCTGCTGCAGCCGCCGGGCCCCGCAGCGAGCGCCGGGTGCTCCTCGGCAGCGATCGCGGGTGCGGTGACAGTGACAGAAGCGCCACCAGATGCATCGTGAGCAGCGGAGTTCTTTGCTCCCTGTCCTACGCCTTCGCATGCGGAAGGTGGTGGAGGGATTTTTTTTTTATTTCTGTGCAGCGGGCGGAGAGATTCCCCCGCTTTTCCCAGCTGGAAACTTGTGAGGTTTTCACGGCAAATGCACTCGGTGCTGTCAGCAGCCGCCGAGCCGCCTCATTCCCATCTGGCTGCCGGTGCCAGCTCCGGCCGCTGCATCCCCGCGATGCCGCCCTCGCTGCCCTCTGCTCTGCCCGGCGGGGCTGTGCCCTGGCTGTTTTCCCAAAACAACACCAACGAGCTGCTGCTTTGCCTTGCTCGCCTCCCCTCCCGGCACATTCGAGCGCATCGCTGCCGGATTCAGCGCTGTGCCGAGGATCTCCCACAGTTCGTGTGGCTGCACGGCGCAGAGCTCCTCGTTCGGCAGCGCCGGCATCCCCCGGTGCCCGGCAGCATCTTCCTGTCCTCCCCGGTGCCCGGCAGCATCTTCCTCTCCTCCCCGGTGCCCGGCAGCATCTTCCTCTCCTCCCCGGTGCCCGGCAGCATCTCCCCCGTGCCCGGCAGCATCTCCCCGGTGCCCGGCAGCATCTTCCTCTCCTCCCCGTGCCCGGCAGCGTCTCCCCGGTGCCCGGCAGCATCTCCTGTCCTCCCCGTGCCCGGCAGCACCTCCCCGTGCCCGCGCCCTCTGCTCCATCCCCCGGATCCCCCCGGCTCTCCGTGAGCCCAGCAGCTCGCAGGGACGTGAGCGATGCTGGAGCTGTGCTCCGGTCCGGGCTCAGCAGCTGCCCCCAGGCAGGAGGGTGCGATCAGGCAGCTCTTCCACTCCAGGTCTCATCCCACAGCAAGTCCGGGGCGCTCCCTACCCAGATCCAGCTCAGAAAGGAAACCGAGGCACCAGGAGCCGTGTGGACAATGCCACAATACCTGCGTACTTTGGGGATACGTGGTGGAGCTTGCAGTAAATATGATATTTGGGCAGTTTCTCCATGTAGAGATATTTATATAAACTAAATATTTTAATGCGTTGTGATTAAGCATCTGTTCAAAATTGCAATTTAACCAAATCAGCCAGAAAGCAGGAGCTGGCCCATACTGAGGGATTTTACTGAATATATATTATACAGCTTGGATGAGCTGCCTTGAAGCAGATCTTCCATGCTGTAAAACTGTTCCCTACTGTCCTCTCCTCCTTCAAAACACAGCTCAGAACATGTTCAGCCAAAGAGAAATAGAAAAGAACTATTTTAGGAGGAGAGCTGGACCTGTTCAACAACTAAGTGTCATTGTGTGTGGGAGGATGAGAAGCTCTAAGTTAGTGGAAAGATGAAAACCAAGTACCAATCACAAAAAAATCTTGTTAACCTCGGAACTGTGAAATTCCTGAGTGTGGCAGCCAGCTTCTTTCTCGGGGTCCCTGTGGGTTTCACTGCCCAGGCAGTGGGTCAGGGCTGGGTGGATGGCTCTTGGATGCCCAAACTGGCTTCTCCCTCCCATCTGAGAGGCAAAAGCTCCGTGGAGGCCCCTGCAAAGAAATCTGAGTGGAGTTTCTGTGACAATATCTTGGAGGAGAAGTGTTTGTGCCGTGCCCTAATGTCGGGAGCAGATCCGTGTAAATATACTTGTATAAATATCCATTCCCCATCCAGGGCACAGCAGGGCTCCCAGGCAGCTGCTGCTGCTTCAGGCGCTTCCTCCCCGCCAGGGCCCGCATCCCCTGGGCTCCTCATCTTCCTCTCTGCATGGGGGTTCTGTTATCTCAGCACACAGGGCTGGGAGCATCCCCAGCTACAGCCAACAGGTGGATCAGCAGGGACAGCCATCTCTGGCTGGAATTCATCCGTGCAATTACTGCTGGAAGCCTTGGAGGAGCTTTCCTGGGGTGGGGAAATGATGGCAGGGATCTCTGTGACACCTGGGTTTTTGGTGTGTGATCAGAGTCCCTCCCTGCCTCTGTCCCTCTGCCCTCTCTTATCCCTGAGCTGCTCCTTGGATAAAAGGATAGCTGGGGTGGGAGGTTTCTCCAGGGAAGCTGTAACCCTGCCTCTCCCTTCTCCAGCTGAAGGGTTGGTGCTGATGGAACCAAGCTGGGACTTTGGGCACTCACTGCTCCTGCTGGGTCCTACAGGACATGTGGGTGGGCACAGGAACTGCCAGTGGGGCAGGATGCCTCTTTGGGGAGCAGGGCAGCAGTGTGCTTGGATCAGGCAGGAATTTGGGGAGCAGGGCAGGAGTGTGCCCAGGTAGGAATTTGGGGAGCAGGGCAGGAGTGTGCTCAGACCAGGTAGGAATTTGGGGAGCAGAGCAGGAGTGTGCTCAGACCAGGCAGGAATTTGGGGAGCAGGGCAGCAGTGTGCCCAGGTAGGAATTTGGGGAGCAGGGCAGGAGTGTGCTCAGGCAGGAATTTGGGGAGCAGGGCAGCAGTGTGCCCAGCTCAGACAGGAATTTGGGGAGCAGGGCAGGAGTGTGCCCAGCCCTGCCTGCCTTGCTGCAGCACTGGATTGATGCTCCAGGAGGGATCATCCTGGGGCTCTGGAGCGTGCAGATGGCCCTGCACCAAAATTCCAGTGTGTCAGAGGCAGGGACTTCTTTACAACACAATTCTATCAGTGCACACCAGTAAATAGCAGCCTGGTCATACATTAAATATCTCTCCTAAAAATAACACTGAAATAATTTGGAAAGCTGCTTCCAAATGCACTGGGGAGTTCAGGCAGGGTGGGTTAGGCTGGGTTTTGCTTGGGAGAAAATGCTGCTCCTGTGCAGGGTCACAGCTTTCCCTGCAAGTGGAACTCCATGATAAAACCACTGCCAGGGTGTTTCACATTGTCTGGGAGTAGAACCTCGTAACAGGGGCAACATCAGCACCCTGATTTCTTTCTTAATGCTGAAAACTTATTTTTGTGCTCCCTTAGAACTACAAATCACTGCTCCAGGTTTGTGTCCTCGGTGGATGCAGTTTGAAAGAGTCAGTCAAGAATAATTTTGTTTTTGTCTAAATCTCTGCGGGATTTTGTCAGGGGTGGCTCTTGTGGGGCTGTTCCTGAGCCCCCAGGGAACTTTGCAGGGAGGTTGGGGGTGTAAATTGGAACATCCTGCATCTCCCGGGGGTGGTGGCTGCCTTTCCTTCCTGCCCCAGGAGGAGGATGGCACTGGCAATCCTGCCTTCTGCTCCAGACACACTAATCACAAAAATGGGATTATTTGGAAAGGAAGGGAGCTTAAAAGTGCAGCTCTGAGCTGGATGCTGCTCTTTTCTTGCAAAATGCACACGCCTTTGGCAGGCTCTCTGAGGGAGGCTGTCGGGGTGGGATTGCTGGGGATGGAATTGGGATGGAATTGGAATTGGGATGGGATTGGGATGGGGCTCAGCTGCTCCAGGGAGTGAGGGGAGCACTGGAGCCTGCTGGTGCCAGGAATGCTCCTGGGGCACAGGGAGGAAGGGCAGGGCTGTGTGAGGATGGACAGAGCCATGTGTGATCCCGTGGAAATGTTTGGTTTCTCATGAATTCCACACTGCTGATCTGATCAGTTCTAGAAACTCCTTTTAATTCTTGTAAGGTCTGCAGGCTGCTTGCTGCTCGCTCTCCCAGCTCAGGTTTCTTGCAGCAGTGTGGGATGTGGGCCCATCCATGGGTCCAATTTCCGTTCCAAAGCAGGTGTGCAGCCCCTCCCTGCCCTGCTGGGGTGCTGGGGAGGGTGCATTGATGGAATGTACCTGGGCTCAGGAACAACACCCCCAAGTTTCAGCAGGATTTCTCTCTGGATGCTGATTTATTGTGAGCTCCTGACCTGATTGCTGCATTTTCCTCTCCTCACTTCAAACAGGACAATAGTTTTTAAGCAATGGTGTAATGTGTTCATTTTAGAAAAGGTATTTCAGGAAACTCCCCATTTTTGGTTTCTCACATAGAGAACGGAGCACAAAGCTGAAAATAGAAAACAGCAACCTTTAATTCTTTGCCTCCTCTCAAAAAAAGGTTTTTTTTTTGTTGTTCCTGAATGAGCTTTAATTTCAGCAGCCTCTCAATATTTGTCCTTGTTGTTAGTGAGGCCCTGATGTGTGTCAGCACCCTGAGCCATGGTGTGCTGTGCCTCAGCTGCGAGGCTGCACCACAGAGATGTGGAATCTGATTTTCCCAGATAAATAAAAGGGCAGGAAAATCCTCACTTGGAGAATTCCACATGGGGAGCCACTAATGAGAGGTTGGAGGTGCTGGGAATGTGTTTTTCTGGAACGCTGTGTTTTGGAGGTAAAATTCATTTTCTTGACAAGGCAAAATTCAATTTGAGCAATAATCTTGGCTCTTAATCTGTTTTCAAGTGTCTCTCTTGAGGCAGAAGGGACTGCAAAGGGTCATTTGGAAGGAGAGTGGTTCTGCCAGGAGAGGGATGCTCATCCCTGGAGAGGGACAGGGGGGATGAGGGGCACAGAGGACTCAGGAGAGCTGGGGCTGGCACAAGGGGTGCAGGAACGGGGAGAGCAGATTTTCTGCAAGTTCTCTTGTGCAATTCCCAATTTACTCTTTGAAACAAAGTAAGGTGACCTCTCTGGAATGACAAATGGAGGGATCATTTCAAGGCATTAATTTATATGAAAGAATTATTGATCTGCTTTGGAATCTCATAACAGTAATACTACAAAACTACATGTACTCTGTTCCATATTTTATTCTATTAAATGAGTTTTGCTTGGAGGCATTAAAACCATCCAGCACAACAGTCTGTTTCATAAGATCAGACGTTGTTATTTCTATTTATAGTCGTATTCAAATTAATCTCAATGAGTGACAATGGTGACTGTCCCAGACTCTGGACTATGATGAATTTTATCATAATATTGGGAGATACGAAGCATGTAATGAAGGCTGTTTGGAGAGCATGGAATCCAATCTAGCCAGGTCATTAGTGTGGTGAGAGGGCACCCAGGCAGAGAGAAATCTGCAGGAGAACAAGGATTTCCAGAGCTGTGCTCGTTACTGATGATTCACGAGGTCCTCCCAAGCCCTTCTGCTGAAGGCAGTGCAGATCTTCTGAACCATCACCAATTTAATGGAATAAATCCTGTTCCAGAGCTGCAAAAGGTGGTGGCTCTGCCCCACCTGAGGCCACAGCTCCCTCCTGGGCAGTCCCCTGGCTGGAGAGAGCCCAGCCCCCAGAGCCTGCAGAGCCCCCCAGCCCCAGGGGCTGCACCTGGAGCAGAGACCTGATGGTTCTGGTGTCAGGGTGGGCTGGAGCTCTTTGGGGTCCTCGTGTCCCCAGGGCCACCAGGGACTGGGTGTGCCCTGTTCCTTGGCAGCTCAGGGGATGCTCAGGGCTGTCCAGCCCCATGGGATGGGTGTGCTCTGTATTTTGGCAGCTCAGGGGATGCTCAGGGCTGTCCAGCCCCATGGGCCAGGTGTGCTCTGTATTTTGGCAGCTCAGGGGATGCTCAGGGCTGTTCATCCCCATGGGATGGGTGTGCTCTGTATTTTGGCAGCTCAGGGGGTGCTCAGAGCTGTCCAGCCCCATGGGAATGGGTGTGCTCTGTATTTTGGCAGCTCAGGGGATGCTCAGGGCTGCCCAGCCCCATGGGATGGATGTGCCCTGTTCCTTGGCAGCTCAGGGGATGCAGAGTGAGGTGCAGTGGGTGCTGTCCAGCTTAAATCACTTCAGGCCACTTTGATCCTGAGCAAGTTCACAGAGGATTTTTGGATTCATTTTTCCCACATAAATTCAGGCAAGCCCTAAAAAACCAGCAAACAGCATGACTGTAGGAAATGAGCTTCTTCTAGGGCTGCTTCTAGGAGCTCTTCTTAAGAAAAGCACCTCTAGAGAGATGAAATTCTGCAGGCATGAGCTAGCACAGGGCAGTGCCATGGGCTGTGTTGTGGAGCAAAGCCTTTTCCAGCAGAGCTGGTGTCAGTGCAGGATGGGGCACCTGGGCACACCTGAGCTGCCCACAGGGATCCCACCCTTCTGCAGGGACAGAGTGCCCCTGGCTGCAGAGCCCAGCTCCCTGAGGCTGTGCTGCTCAGGACTCTTTTGCTGTGTCATTTGGGATCTGGAGAGCATTAGGATGCTGTGGGAGTGCTGGCCACTCTCTTGTCCCTCAGCTGTCGGGTGATGCTGGCTGGTGCCTCCCTCCCCAGCCCTTTGGAATGAGCTTGGCAAATGTTCCCAGAGCCCTGGGACGTGCTCCTGGCTGGAGATCACCTCTCTGTGCCTTGGGGTGACACTGGGAAGAGGAGGAGGCTGCAGACCTCCCCTGGCCAGTGCCCTCGCTGCCTGAAGTGGGGCAGGTCCAATGTTTGCACATTCAGGGCACATCCAACAGCTCTATTTTGGGCTGGGATTTTGGGAAAATGATGGCCTGAGCTGTGGGGGTGGAGAGGAGGTTTGGAGCAGTCACAGGTCACAGGATTTCATCCTGGTGATGGTTCTGCTTAATGCCTCTGAGCGTGGCTGTGTATGTGGGTGTTTTTATATACTGATAGAGATATGCAGCAATATTATTGATGTATATACTTAGGCTGTAAATGTGAGTTGTTTCTCTAAGGTCTTGCTCAGGGCAGAGCTGTGCTGGGTGAGGAGAGGATGGAGCACCTCTGTGTCCCTTCACCTGCTTGGCTTTTTGATCCTGCCTGGCTGGCATTCAGGTGATGTTAGGGCTCAGAACAATCGCTCATGGGTGATAAATAGGGAAGAGATGTGGTGTAGGAGCACTGAGCCACCTCAGAGGCTTTAGCAGCACCAGCAACAGGCTGTGTTGGGGCTTGTGTGGGGACAGAGTGAAGGGAGAGGCTGAAACTGCGATGGGAAACAGGGAGGAGCAGGGAGAGGTTGGAGTGTGGCTCTGCAGGGTGCTGGGAGGAGGATGCTGTGCTGGGACAGCTCTCCTGTCCCAGCAGAGTGTGCAGCCATGGCCAGGGCAGGGCCAGCAGTGCCAGCAGGGGCAGGGCAGTGCCAGCAGGACCAGGGCAGGACCAGGACAGTGCCAGCAGTGCCAGGGTAGTGCCACCAAGGCCAGCAGGGCAGTGCCAGCAGTGCCAGGGCAGTGCCACCAAGGCCAGCAGGGCAGGGCCAGCAGTGCCAGGACAGTGCCAGCAGGACCAGGACAGTGCCAGCAGTGCCAGGGCAGTGCCACCAAGGCCAGCAGGGCAGTGCCAGCAGTGCCAGGGGCACAGCCCAGGCAGCTGGCACGCCGCCTTAGCCCAGGGCAGGCCCTGCTGGAGCTGCTGTGCCGTTCCCTGCTCACAATCCAGGGAGGCTGGAGCTGCCTGCAGTGATCCTGGAGCTCCCCTGTGCCACAGCTCTCCCTCAGTCCCTGCTCTCACACCTTTACAGCTGTTGTAGCTGCTCACTGGCGGGTGAAACAACTGCTGACAAAGGTGAAAGCTGGAGCTGGAGCTGTCCTGGGGATGGCTGTGCTCCAGGCTCTCCTCAGGTGGGCTGACACAAACCCAGCTCAGCTCCTGGCACAGCTGGCTGTTCCCTGGCTGCCAGAGGGATGAGCCACGAGCCCAGCACTGCTCCAGAGCCCTGGGCTGTGCCAGGGCCTGCTGAGCCCTCGGGAGCTCTGACAGCCCTGGTGGTGTGGCACAGCTCAGGGCCAGCTGCAGCAGCCATCCTTCCAGCAGTGCTCTGATCCCAGCCCATCATCCCAGCAGCCATCCTTCCAGCAGTGCTCTGATCCCTGCCCGTCATCCCAGCAGCCATCCTTCCCTGCCCCTGCCCAGTTCAGTTCCAGCAGTGCTCTGATCCCTGCTCATGATCCCAGCAGCCATCCTTCCCTGCCCAGTTCAGTTCCAGCAGTGCTCTGATCCCTGCTCATGATCCCAGCAGCCATCCTTCCCTGCCCACTCCAGTTCCAGCAGTGCTCTGATCCCTGCTCATGATCCCAGCAGCCATCCTTCCCTGCCCCTGCCCAGTTCAGTTCCAGCAGTGCTCTGATCCCTGCTCATGATCCCAGCAGCCATCCTTCCCTGCCCCTGCCCAGTTCAGTTCCAGCAGTGCTCTGATCCCTGCCCAGTTCAGTTCCAACAGTGCTCTGATCCCTGCTCATGATCCCAGCAGCCATCCTTCCCTGCCCCTGCCCAGTTCAGTTCCAGCAGTGCTCTGATCCCTGCCCAGTTCAGTTCCAGCAGTGCTCTGATCCCTGCTCATGGTCCCAGCAGCCATCCTTCCCTGCCCCCTGCCCAGTTCAGTTCCAGCAGTGCTCTGATCCCTGCCCATGATCCCAGCAGCCATCCTTCCCTGCCCCTGCCCAGTTCAGTTCCAGCAGTGCTCTGATCCCTGCCCAGTTCAGTTCCAGCAGTGCTCTGATCCCTGCTCATGATCCCAGCAGTGCTCTGATCCCAGCCCATGATCCCAGCAGCCATCCTTCCCTGTCCCATTCAGTTCCAGCAGTGCTCTGATCCCTGCTCATGATCCCAGCAGTGCTCTGATCCCTGCCCAGTTCAGTTCCAGCAGTGCTCTGATCCCTGCCCAGTTCAGTTCCAACAGTGCTCTGATCCCTGCCCATGATCCCAGCAGCCATCCTTCCCTGCCCCTGCCCAGTTCAGTTCCAGCAGTGCTCTGATCCCTGCCCAGTTCAGTTCCAGCAGTGCTCTGATCCCTGCCCGTGATCCCAGCAGCCATCCTTCCCTGCCCCTGCCCAGTTCAGTTCCAGCAGTGCTCTGATCCCTGCCCACTCCAGTTCCAGCAGTACTCTGATCCCTGCTCATGATCCCAGCAGCCATCCTTCCCTGCCCCTGCCCAGTTCAGTTCCAGCAGTGCTCTGATCCCTGCTCATGATCCCAGCAGTGCTCTGATCCCTGCCCAGTTCAGCTCCAGCAGTGCTCTGATCCCTGCTCATGATCCCAGCAGTGCTCTGATCCCTGCCCAGTTCAGTTCCAGCAGTGCTCTGATCCCTGCCCAGTTCAGTTCCAGCAGTGCTCTGATCCCTGCCCAGTTCAGTTCCAGCAGTGCTCTGATCCCTGCACACCATCCCAGCCCCTTGCTGCTGTCCTGCACTGAGGCTCCATCCCCTGAACCAGGACAGCAGCCTTCCCTGGCAGTGTGGCAGGGCCAGGCAGTGTGGGAGGTTGTACAGGAGGGTACAAACACACACCAGTCCCAGCACCATTCCCAGCCTGTCCCTGACGCTGCAGCAGTGCCTGGGGTGCTGGGAGGGCAGCAAGCTGAGCTGGCTCATTGCCTTGGGCACTGTCAGGCACCTCTAGTCCTGGTGCCATCCTCAGCCTCCCTGCACACTGCCAGGGATCCAGGGGCAGCCACATCTGCCCACCCTCCCAGGGAACAATTTGTCCCTACTGATGCACCTCTGGTGTCCCAGGCTGGCCCAGCAGGTGCCAAAGCTCTCCTGTAAACTTTGCTGAGGAATGTTCTACAGCCTTCAAGAAACACTGCTTATTTTTCCTCTGAATACTCAGCTTTTATCCTCTTTGCTGGAAGTTTTCCTGGTTTGTTCTGGCTTTGAGGCTTGAGTGCAACACAAAATGCAAGAGGGATGTTCCTACAGCAAGGCTTTTGCTCTCCCTTTGATACTGGAAGACAGATCTGAAAAGCAGAGGTTTGGAGATGAATGCTCTGTGTGGGACTTGTGGAACTCAGCCCTGCCTGAGCCAGGCTCAAGGTGTCAGCCCACGTTTCCTGCACTCTGGGGACCAGAGCTTATTTTAAATTCTGCCTCATCCCAGTGGTGCATTACCAGTCTGGACTACTTGTGTTCAAAACCCATCCAACAAAAATCCCACAAGAAGGTTGCTTCTTTAAGGAACCAAAGATTTTCCAATTCAAGAAAATAATAAAATCCCAGTTCTCCTTGTCCAGTATCTTTGATGACAAGGACAGAGGGATCTGTGTCCCTGTGTTGTCTCAGGTGGAAGTGCCCAGCTTTGGCTCTTTGCAAGCTTGTTTTCTCTCCTGCCACTTCAGGATTTGTGTACAGCAAACCAAGCCCATACACCACTAATTTCCTAATAAATTTCTTATTCCATAAATATTTTAACACCGGTAATTATGCATTCAGCAGAATGGAGATTTGTTTCGTGTCATTAATTTCAGCCTAATAATGCCATGTGGTGTTTGTGCACCCAGAGCAGACTGAGAGCCAGGCTTTGTTCAGTGTGAGATCTCAGATCAGCTGCAGGTGGGGGTGCAGCTTTGGGGGGCTCTGGGACCCCTCTGTGCACCCCATGGCACCCCCTGCTTCTGGGGCCATCATCACACCAATCTGCCTCCAAAATAAATTCATAAATACGTGTTGTGGTCCATCAAAACTTCTGAAATACAGATTTATTTTTAGCTATCTTGAGAGGAACACAGCTCAGCCAATGTGAGAAGTTTAATGGGCAAAGGAAGCTTGGCTTGGCTGACTGCAGTGCCAGAGGAGAGCCTTGTCCCTGAGCATGTCCTGCTGCCCTGGGACAGCTTTTGGTGCTTTGGAAACACCTCTTGCTCCTCAGAGTCGGTTCTGAAATAATAAGATCCAGGTAAATCTCATGGATGGCTGGAATTGGACACTGGGATTTAATGGCAGCTCCTGAGAGCACAGAGAGCATCCCCCCAGCACAGACAGCCCTGAGTGCCCAGAGGTGTTTCCCACATGGATCCATCACAAGCGAGTCCTAATGGATAGGATCGAGGCCAGATTCCATTTAATAAAAAATGGCAGGAATAACTGCAAAAATAAAGGCAAACTGTCAGCTCACATTTGGCAGGAAGTTGTTATTTTTGCAGGAATAAAATCCAGCACTAATAGAGATGGTTTAGTGATTTTTAAAGCAGGTAATTTTGTGGCAGGGCTTGAATGCACAGAAATTATATTGACAATAAAAATTAATTAAACGACTTTTTGTGGGTTTGTAGTTTTTCTATCTGACAGCAGTACAGAAAATCTCTGAGAAACTGGATGATCCTTAAAGTCCCTTCCTTGGATGGTGATGCAAAGGAAATTATCTTTTTGAGATGTGTCTGCTATGGCTGCAGTGGAGGATTTCCAAAGGAGGAAAAGATGGTTTTGATTCCCCAGCAAACCTTGGACAGCTGGAAGTGCCCAGGGAGGTTTGGAGTGCCCATCCCTGGAGTGCCCAAGGAATTCCTGGACGTGGCACTCAGAGCTCTGGGCTGAGGCCAAGGTGGGCACAGCTGGGACTGGGGGCTTTTCCAGCCTCAGGGATTTGGATTCTCTGACCTGGGAGCTCACTGCCTGCTCCATCTCCTGTAGCAGAACGTTGGTGTCCCAGCTGAAGGGATTTTGGACTCCACAGGATTTTGGAAGCTGACACAAAAGATGAATTTGCCTGCAGTGCCCAGGGTGGCAGCAGCCCTGAGGGAGTGACAGCTCGTTTGCCCTTGTTTGGCTAAAGTGGAAATGTGGAAATGAAGAAAGGCCTGGCTTTTTCCAGCCCCATGGAGGATCCCAGGGCAGCTGCACAAGTCCTATAACACACCAGGATCCCCAACAGCTCAGTGTGAAACAGGAGCAGAGCAGAGGTAATGGAGCCCCTGCAAAAGCCACTTTCCTTCCTCTGGAATATTTCAGTGACGTGGTAAACTGTGAAGAGCATTAAATCCATGAAGAAATGAAATAAATCCCAAATACAATTTTTGCCACCTGTGAAAAATACATTTTTCTGGGGAATCAAATTGTTAAAAAAAGCCTCCCACCTCTGTGCTTATTTTCTCAGGAAGAATCTCCTTGCATTTCAGAAGAGCATAAAATAACTCTGAGCACAACAGCACCGAGGAATGGGGCTGAGAACTCGTCTGTAAAATGTCCTGCTCCAGCCCAGCCAAGCTTGTGCTGCTCCATCTGGCACTGAATTCTGGTGGTGCCTCCTCAGCTGAGCCTCTGCTCTGCCCAGTGTGGGCATGGAAACACAGCCTGGGGTGATTCTGGGGGTGCAGCCCTGCTGGAAGCTCGACTTCACATTGACATCTGTCCTGACTCTCCTGGGCATCAGGAGCCAGGAGCTGAGCCTGGCTCCAGATCTGCTCAGCACCAGAAATGGAGCGGGGCTGTTCCTTGGAATTATGGAATCGTTAAGGTTGGAAAAGACCTCCAGGATGGAATGCAGCCCTTGGAGTGGGCCTGGGGCTGCTGTGAGCCCTCACACAGCAGCTGTGTGTCAGCAGGGACAGACTGCAGGAGGAGCTGAGGGGTGGCATCCCTGCTCCAAACTCGGAAGCAGTTGGAGCAAAAGTCAAAAATCCCAGCAGGGCACGCTCGCTGATCTGTGGCACCTCTGTGCAGCATTGATGGGACAGAGCAGGCAGTGCTTTCCTGGTAAACACTGCTTTGGTTTCTGCTGCTTCCTCACCAGCAGTTTTTTAGCAATGAACGTGTGTGCTGTGTGTGGCTCCCCTGGATCCCTGGGATCCCTGGGCCAGGCTGGACACTGGGGCTGGGAGCCCCTGGGGCAGTGGGAGGTGTCCCTGCCAGGGATGGGATTTCAGGTCCCCTCCAGCCCAAACCATTCCAGGACCCCGTGTCCCAGGGGCTGCACTGCAGAGCTCCCTCCTGCCCTGCAGGGGAGTGCCCAGGTCTGCCTGAATTCCCTGGGATGCAGAGCACAGGGAAGGGCATGTTCAGGTAAGTGACAGCCTGTCACTGCTCTGAACAAAACACTCTCAGGAGCAATTTTAAAAATAGAAAGCAGGGAGCAAATGGCCTGGCAGGGAGAGGCAGCACTGGGAGAGGGAATTGGCCCTAATGGGCTCAGGCTGTGCTGGGGATGGAGGGGGGAGCACAGGCACTGCTCCCTCCTGGCGCCTTTAAAAGTTCATTTTATTCCTGATTTGGACACAGAACTTCCCCAGACCTGTTTGGGTGCCATGAGGGGCTGCTGGGGCTGGGCTGGGTGCTGCTCCTGGGGGGTGGTGGGGAACAACAGCAAACCCAGGGCAGCTCTGGGAGCTGCTCTATATTGCAAAACCTTCTATCCTGGGAAATCTGTCAGCCTGGATTGGACAATACCTGACTTCCAAAAGCAGAGCATGACTCACAGCCTGCAGCAGGTGAGCACCAGCTGTAAGCCCAGGGAAGCAGAGATGGGATTTTTGTCTGGTTTTTATCCCACTTCTCGGTCCCATGAGCTTCCCAAATGAGCCCCAGCAACCCCACGGGCCCTGCTCTAGCCAGGGACAGCCCAGGGATGTGTGGCACATCCACAGGAGCAGGGGCTGGCTGTGCCTGTGCTCAGCTGCTGCAGCCTCTCAAGCTTGGCAGGTTCATGGTCAGAACAGCAAAATAAGGTGAAAAAAAAATTTTTTTTTTTTCTTTGAAGGTTATTTTTTCCCCCTCATCTTTCTCCCAGTGCTCATATAAATCAAGCAAAATGTGGTACAACTGGAATCTGTTTTCCTTAACAGTTGGCAAAGTGGTGTCTGTGCTATTGAACCTGAATCCTTCAGCAGATGCCAAACCACAAAGCCCTTCCCGTTTTATTTTAAAGCCATGCTGCTCATCCTCATTTCAGGCGTCACAGATATAACAGATATATTTGGAAGACATTGTTTGGGTTTTTTTGATCTATAAAATACAGCCTGTCATAGAAATGAGTGTGTAACTCAGCAGAATTCCTGTGTGATGTATAAATCCTTCACAGTGAGGACTGGGCTAAGGATTTGTCTTGGGAAGGATGGCCAGGAAGGGTTTGACTCGACCAGAGCCTCTCCCTGCCCATACAACAGTGAAAATACAGAAATTATTGCAGTGACAGTGCATGGAGAGCTGGGCTTGTCAGCACAGTGGCAGGGCCATTACCCTGGGGTTTGGCTCCTGTTCCTTCAGGGACAAACACAAAATCCACCTGGAAATAACAGCCCCACATTTCCTCCCCGAGCTTTGGGATTTCTGGCAGTGCTGATGAGCAGTGTCCTCATTCAGAGAACTGTCCCCTTGTCACAGGGCTGGGCTCTGGCTGCCAGCACTGCTGAGCTCCCAGTCCCACCCTGGCTGGGCCTCCCAGGGCACAGAGAGAACATGCCTGGGATTTTGGGGAACATTCTTGGGATTTTGGAAAAGGTGTATGAGATTTTGGGGAATGTTCCTGGGATTTTGGTAAAGGTGTATGAGATTTTGGGGAATGTTCCTGGGATTTTGGTAAATGTGTATGAGATTTTGGGGAACATTCTTGGGATTTTGGTAAAGGTGTATGAGATTTTGGGGAATGTTCCTGGGATTTTGGTAAAGGTGTATGAGATTTTGGGGAACATTCTTGGGATTTTGGTGAACATGCCTGGGATTTTGGGGAACATTCTTGGGATTTTGGGGAACGTGCCTGGGATTTTGGTGAACGTGTCGAGATTTTGGTGAATATTCCCAGGATTCTGATGAATGTGCTCAGGATTTTGGTGAATGTGCTCAGGATTTTGGTGAATGTGCTCAGGATTTTGGTGAATGTGCTCAGGATTTTGGTGAATGTGCTCAGGATTTTGGTGAATGTGCCCAGGATTTTGGTGAACGTGCTCAGGATTTTGGTGAACATGCCCAGGATTTTGGCAATCAGGTGGTGTTGGGTTTGCTCAGAGGGATGTGCTGGTGTTGCCAGCAGCGTTGAGGGAATGGGATCTGGGAGTGTTTGGGGTGAAATCTGGTTTGTGCCCTGGCAGAACAGAATCTCTGTGCTGGGGCTGGGCTGGGCAGGAAGCAAAGGAGCTGAGCAGAGCTGTGAGAATCTCACAGCCTGAGGATCAGAGCCTTTCCCTGGCAGTGCAGGGGGATCCGTGAGATCTTTGCTGTCTGCTGACAAAGCTGAGCCCTGCTCCTGCAGCTCCTGCAGCTCCTGCAGCTCCTGCAGCTCCTGCAGCTCCTGCAGCCCTTGCAGCTCCTGCAGCTTCACAAAACCTGCTGCTGGAGCCTCTCATCAGCTCACTGGTGTCAGCTTGGGCAGAGCCAAAAGCCAGCCCAGAGGGATTTGGGCAGGGCTGGGATGGATCCCAGAGCAGACAAACAGCCCAGTGTTATTGGGCTGTCTTTGTGTTAGAATGGATTTCTCAGGTTAATGAGTTGGTTTTTCCCACCACTTTGCACTTTATCATTCTGTCTCCCCAAATGGGATTTTAAATTCACACCTTGTTGACAGGAACATGATTCTGGGGATTAGAGATCACGGCCTGGCTGGTGTCTGTGACCAGCAGCACCTCTGAGCTCCTGTGGGACAGCAGCCAAAAGCCACGAATAGAGAGATCCAGGTGAAAGGAGGAGCTTGATTTAAGATGTGACCACACTCTGCACTTCATGAACTGGTATTTTTTGTAAAAAAGCCCCCTACCCTGATAGAAAAAATATGTAAAAATATCTTAAAAGCTGGCAGACACAGCCCTGCCTCAAACCCCAAAACACAAACCCATGGTAGAACAGTTACTTTAATGAGATTGGAGGTTCTCATGGTAACTCCTGGCTGCAGGAGCTGGGATATTAAAAGTCACACAAAGACAATGGCTACAGCAGTAAAATGTACTCTGAGATGCTCAGCACATTTCCCACGCCTTTCTCCAGTCCAGGGAAGAACCTAAGCTTGTGACCCATATATTTTATAGGCAATGTAAAATTTTTCATTCATTTTGGCACTTTGAGAAGTGAAGGGAGACACGTTAAATGTAAAGAGATCTCCTGCTCTCTGTGTAAAATTACTCACTGATACAAAAAGCTGATGAATAAAACCTTAAGTAGTAAGAAGTGATACTCGTGTGCTGTGTGAAGTGTGGGAGGATAATTCCCTGTGCTGAGACCATCCCTGACCTCAGCTGTGCACCTGTCCCATGAGGGTTTGGCACTTCCCAACCCTCTCCTGCGTTTGTTCCCTAATCCAGGGCCTGGGCTGGTTATTTTGGCATCCATCCATCCATCCTGGACTGGTTATTTTGGCATCCATCCATCCATCCATCCATCCTGGGTGGTTATTTTGGCATCCATCCATCCATCCTGGGTGGTTATTTTGGCATTCCCCCCATCCATCCATCCTGGGTGGTTATTTTGGCATTCCCCCCATCCATCCATCCTGGGCTGGTTATTTTGGCATTCCCCCCACCCATCCATCCATCCTGGGTGGTTATTTTGGCATCCCCCCATCCATCCATCCATCCTGGGGTGGTTATTCTGGCATCCATCCATCCTGGTTATTTTGGCATCCCCCCATCCATCCATCCATCCTGGGTGGTTATTTTAGCATCCATCCATCCATCCATCCATCCTGGGTGGTTATTTTGGCACCCATCCATCCTGGCTGGTTATTTTGGCATGCCACGTGCTCGTTCCTCTTCCCAGAGTGTGCCATCCATGAGCTCCTCCCTGGCACTGGGTGATGAGATATTGATGAGGAATCTTGGGAGGCTGGAGCTGGTCTGGGAGGAGCAGCCCCAGTGAGTGTGAGCTGCTGTTCTGGGTGTCACTGCTCTGCTCCACGTGGGCTCATTGAAGGGACATCAGGGATTCTGGACTCTCCCTCCCAACCTGGGAACCCTTCCTGCTTTCCCATGTTAATGACTCTAATTGCCCTAATGAGACCAACACTAATGACACTGCAGTTAAGTTGTCTCATCTCTCCCACCCATGATTTTTTTCTTCAGCTTTTCTCAAAGTTGGTTTTTCCCCATGTGCTGTTCTCACACGTGGTTCTGTACATTCACAATTGGGAGGCGACAGTTCTTCTATATCTTTTTTAAAATGTTCCCTGGGGAATTATGCTTCAACCAGGGAAATTGTATGTTTCATTATCCAAAAGGTTTCAGGCTTTATCAGAGTCTTTTTGTTATAGTTGTCATGGAGGTTTTTATTATTATTGTTAAATTGAATAATGGGGAGGAACCTGTTCTTAAGCCTTTGCACAAGAACTAAAATTTAAATCCAGATAAATCTGCTCTGTTTGTAAAAGTGACTTTTTAAGGTTAACTGCATTTAGTTCCAATCATTGGAAGTGCAGCTTTGTTATTTTATCTGAATTAGATAGCGAGGGGTTTTGCAGCTGTAATAAGGGAAGATTGAACTTGACTTTTAAATGCAGATGGAAAGTCTGGGAGTTATTTTTCAGGGCCTGATATCTTGGTAATCACAAGGAAGCCTCCACGAGGGCTCACAGCACTGCTACAGAAACCCAGCAGGGCTGGAGCCTGTTGGAAGTGACAGGGAAAGAGAAGTCATGGAACCAGGGGATGGTTTGGGCTGGGAGGGACCTTAAATGTCCCCAGTGCCACCCTGCCATGGCAGGGACACCTTCACTGTCCCATTGCTCCAACCCCAACATCCAACCTGGCCTGGGCACTGCCAGGGATCTCCTGAGCTGCTTCCAGCAGGGCTGGAGGTGGATTTTGGTCACACTGAGCACCAGATCTCCCGTTTGGGTGGGACTGAGGCGCTCCCAGCAGGGACAGCCCTGCCTGGGGACAGCCCTGCCCTGTTTCTGCTATTCTTTTTGTTATTGCTGATTGTTATTCTGCATTAAACCAGAGCTGCCCAGAGCCATCAAAGATCCCTGGGATCCAACAGCTCCCGGATTCCTGGGGCTGGGATGGAACCTGAATGAGCAATGAGGAGATGAAAAACTGGGCTGTGAGCGAGCTCCTGCAGCTGGGAGTCACCACAGCAAGGAGTGGAACCTCTTTGAAATGTGGGTCAGATCCAGCAAAGGAGTTTCAAACAGTTTGAAAATGTCAATAAAATAATAATTCATCTCAGCATATTCAGGCTGGCAGACTTCAGGGAGCTCCCAGTTCAGAGAAAGCATGAAATGCAAATACTTTATGTAATGTTGACTGTGACCATCGGCCTCATTATGCCTCTGAAATTCATCATTTTTGCCTTTGGATGCTGAAATTTGTTGACAATCAGGAGGAAGAAGAGTCCCCCTGGATTGTTGTGGTGTGGTGCTGTGGGAACTTTCCCTCTAATTACAGCAGGAAGGCAAATTGCAGGAGGCTTTTCAAAATAACAAGTGAAGATAGTGACCTTTTTTACAAAGGCTTTGATGAAAGATGTGAAAAAATGGAATTCATTAGAATATTTCTAATTTCCTGACATTCAAATAGGAGAGACTTTCTCAATGTGCATCTTCTCAAACATTTACCATTAAATGTCGTCGTTTAACAAAGGTCCCTGGACTCTTTGCATGTCAATGAACCTCACGAATGAATTTAGAAATACAAACTCTACAGAAGGAAAGAATTTCTCTCTGTGTCTACAGTGCTGTCCTACAATTCATTACTGTGGTGTAAATGCCTGAATGAGTTCAGTCTAAAGGTGCATAAATGCATTTCAATGAATTTAAAACCAGGACTATTAAAATAACTGTGCAAATCCCCTAAGAGCATCTGGGGGCAAAATTAAATGCAGGGCACATATAAAATATTTTTTAAAATAAATATATATATGTATAAGTACAAATGAATGATTATATATGATTGCAACATGATCAGGTTTGGGATCTTACTGAAATTCATAAGGAAGCACAAAAATAATTTCCTTTCTCCTTTCCTTTCCTTTTTCCTTCCCTCTCTCCCTGGCCCTGGGTTCCTTGGCACGCTCCCAGCCTGTCTGGAGCAGAAGTTCTGTCCGTGGAGGAGCAGGGGGGTGTGACAGCAGCTCCTGCTGGTGCTCCAGCACGCTGGGGTTACTGGGGCCAGTCCAGGATCCCTGTCCTGGGCACCTGGTGCTGTTCACTGACAAACTGGGCTTCAAAGTGAGACATTGCAAACACCAGGGCAGGAGGAGTTCCGTGTTGTTCCATCTGGAAAAGACAAGGAAGAAAGGGGAGAGCAGAGCAATGGCTCCAGGTGCTCTCCAGCCTGTCCTGGGAAGGGAGCAGGGAAATACAGCTGGGGAAATGGGGCTGAGTCCTGACAGGAAAGGGGAAATTTCCCAATTAGTGGGGGCTAATGAGAGAGGGGATAAATGAGAGAGGAGTGGGGTGGGAGGGGACAGTGGCCCAGGGGGAGAACAGCCCAGGGAAGGAGCCTTGGTGCAGGTAGGAATGATTCTGACTGGTTTGGGGTGGTTATTGCTGTGCAAGATGGGTTTTGTAATGTCTGTGCTTTCAGAGTTTGTTCTTTGAATTGAATCTCAGTGCATTATCTCAAGTAAAAGCCCTCTAGCTTTCCTCTGCAGGGGTATTTCAGTGCTTTTATGTGGCTCAGAGTTCCCAAGGAATGTTTCTCTCCTGCTGTGAAGTGTCTGACTCTGTCCCCAGTAATTCCCATCTTCGCCCTCTGCCTCCTCAGCCCCCACAAATCTGTTAAATGGCCCCTTGGATGGGCAGAAGGAGTTTTCAGTCATTTCCTGCTTGCTGATGAGAGGCTTGGCCAGGACCTTGCTCTGAGTCTTGGGAGCTGAATGGAACTTTTGCCATTAATGAATCTGAATTTGTAGGAGCAACAGAAATTCAGGTGCTGCTTCTTTTATTAGCGGAGTATGACATGCATCACGCACACATTGGAAAAGGTTTTCACTTCAGAGGAGGGAAAGGAGCACTTTGGAGTTCATGCTGTGAATTTTCTACAGAGAATGACTCTAAATGCACGTTTTGTAATGCATGACTTTATTTATTTGAAAAAAAGGGCTGCATTATTAAATTTGGTTTTGTCTGTGCAAACAAATGTGAATTATTTTGCCAGCTCAAGTGTTTTCTCAGTCACCCATAAATAAGAAAGTGACTTGAAAGTACAATTGATCAGAAATGATGCATTGAGTGTTTCTCTACAAGGAGGGCATTGAGTTGGGAGTTCTGTCATGTTGTGGTTCCTCCCTCATCCACAGAATGCCTTTCTCCTTCAAATCTGCATCTCATGACAGCATCTTTGTTTTCCATGAGTGATGAGATAATTCAGATAAATCTGTGCTGGTTGAGCAAGACCAGAATTGAATTGTTGTGCCACAGAGTGGATGTTGGCTCTGAGGGAAGAGCTCAGCAGGGCTGGGGGCAGGTGGAGAAGGGGCTGTTTGGGGATACTGTGCTGGGCAGCTCACAAAGCTTTCCAAGTGGATTAAAAATGAACTTGTGTGGTCCTGGGGAGGATCAGCTGGGAATATCCGAGATGCTCTTGTCCTTTTTCTCCTCTCAGCCCTCCTGAGGGTTTGGGATGAGGACCCTGGGCTGGTGTTGAGATGCTCCAGCTCTCCAAGGGAAGGTGCTGGGCTGGATGCTGAGAAATGGGTGGGTGGATGGATGGGTGGGTGAGTGTATGAGTGAATGGGTGGGTGTATGAGTGGGTGAATGGATGGATGGGTTGGTGAGTGGGTGAATGGATGGATGAGTGGATGAGTGGGTGAATGGATGGATGGGTCCATGCTCAAGGACAGCCCAGCAGGGAAAGGCAGGGCTGGGCCTCCTTTGGCCCCTTCTGTCCTCAGAGTGAGCTCGATGCAGATGTTGTTGCACAGCCCTGCTGTTCAGCAGTGTGTGGGGTTGTTGTTTCCCGGATTTATTCCCCCAGCATGGTGTGCAGGGGCTGTGCCAGGCTGGGTGTGCAGGGCCTGCATGGTGCCCTGCTGCCAGCTTGCCCTCGGCTGGGCTGCCCTAAAGCTGATCCAGCCCTGCTGTCCTCGGCAGGGAATTCTCCTCAGCAGGGAATTCTCCTCAGCAGGGACTCATCCCGGTGTTGCTGTGCTCCTGTCCCTGCCCAAGGCGCGTTTCCAGGCAGAGCTGGCACTGCCAGGCCCTGCTCCCACCCCTGCCATGGCTGCCCTTGGCTGCCCTAAGAGTCCTGCTCTCCTCAGCAGGAAATTCTCCTCGGCAGGGACTCATCCCGGTGTTGCTGTGCTCCTCTCCCAACCAGGGCATGTTTCCAGGTGGAGCTGGCACTGCCAGGCCCTGCTCCAACCCTGCCATGGCTGCCCTGCCTTTATCTGAGGGCTGGGCCCAGGGAGCTCTGCTGGGCTCAGCTCTGTGGCTCTGGCACACTGGGAGATGCTGGCAGCAAAACCCAAGGTTAGAAAGGAGCCCTGCCAGCTCACCTGGGCCAGGTGCCCCAGAGGGACAGGTCTGTGTGCCCTGCACAGTGCCCAGGGTGCACATCATGAGCAGGAGCAGCCTGCATTACAGCAAGGCCTGTTTGTGTCCTATTTTCTTCCCTGCCTGGAGAATATTAATGTACAAATCAAAGGAATGTACTTAAAAGTGTTTTAAATAACCAGCCTTGTTAGGGAAAGGGGAGGGAAGGGTTTGTCATTATGCAGTACAAAAGATTGAGGTGATCCTGACACAGAGAAGGGGAAAATGAGGAGGGAAAGATTGGAGTGACCTCCCTTTCCTGAAGGAAGAACAAACCCTTGGGATGGCAGCTCCAGCCCCAGAGCACCTGCACTGCAGGAAATGCCTCAGGCTGGCTTTGGGCTGGCACTGAAAGATGTGCTCACCCATCCCAGCTGGGTTTCAGAATGCTGTGAAAGTGGAGTAATTATCAGCAGGGATTGTGAAAAAACCCGAGATAATTTGAAGTGAATCTCTGCCCAGGGAAGGTCTCCCAGGCTGGCAGGACCTGTAGCATCTGATGTGCTGATGTGTCCTGCTCTGAGGGAGAGGACAGGTAGAAATGCAGTGTTTGCAGATGGGTTATTTCTCAGGGTTCTGTGGCTCCTCATGGCAGTTCCTGTGCTGGGATGTGCTGAGCTCACTCCCTGCACCCCTCAGTTTTCCATTCCTGTGCTCAGAGGTTCTTCTTCCCTTTCCCTTTTTTTTGTGTCACTCTCCCCTGTCCCATCTCCCCATCAGTCCAGTGCAAGGTGGAGGAATTCCCAAAATGTTCCTTCCCGAGGATCTCTCTTCATCCACTTTGCAGAAGATCTGGCTGAATGTTTCTAGAGACTTCAGCATTTCTACCCTCACAATTTTCTGTGTTCATGAAGAAGCTCCACTGTAAGATCCTTCTAATCTCTCAGGTTTCAAAGCTAATGGCACCAGGCTAAAATTACCCCATTAAATATCAATTAACATAAATCATCACAAGATGCTGCTCAGATTAAATATGCTCCTACTGGGTCTTTCTGTCTGGAAATATAACTGAGTGAAGAAATGTTAAAATGAACTGACTTGGCTGCTCCAAGGGGATTTTTTGGTCTTGGCTGACTTTGTTTGCATTAAAATAAAATAACCTTCCCCTGTTGTGTGTTCTTGGGCATGGCTGTGGCCTGTTCCAGACTAGAACACAACTTGAAGGTAATAATTAATGCTGGGTCAGATTATTAAACCACGTTGGCTCTTTGTGTAGGAGAAGTGACTGAGGTTGGGTTGAGTTTAGCTCGCTGTGGAAGTGGATTAAGCCTGATCCAGCCTTATCCTGAGTGAGTGCTTACATAAAAGGATGAATTGAGGCGGTTTCATGTCTTAATTGACTGAATTAGGACTTGAATTTTTGCCATGTGGGCAAGTCCTGGATGGTTTTGGTGACTCCAGGACCACAACAGAGGAATTGCTGTTATGTGTGTGCATGTTTAATTTTGCAAAACAAGTTCTACTATCTTAAAATGTGAAAGAAACTCATGTTAGGAGGTGAAGAAGAGCAATGGAGGGAGAAATTAATCTTTTTTCCTTCACTGGTGGCTGCTTCACCCATGCCTGGCAGCAGAAGCAATGCTGAATACATGTCATGTTTTCCAACTAATTTCTGGGTCACTTCTCCCATGGCTGCTGGAAGTGACTAAGCAGTATTTAATCTGGTTTAACAGATATGCAAAGCAGGGATGCTGCTCTCCCTGGAGCAGGGCTGGGCACACATCCCAGCTCTGCTGGGCTGCTCCTTCTGCACGTGTGTGACCCAGGGGAGCCCAGGGCAGCCACTGGAGCCTTGGGAAGCTGGGGGGAAGCAGCTGGGCTAAAACCTCCAGGAACATCCTGTGGGAATCACAGAGACTGGGGGAGGGCTGGTTCATAATCTTGTCAGAATTTATAGCCACAGTCATGGAATCATTGAATGGTTTGGGTTGGGAGGGACTGAAATCCCATCCATGGCAGGGACATCTCCCACTGTCCCAGGCTGCTCCAGCCCCAGTGTCCAACCTGGCCTTGGGCACTGCCAGGGATCCAGGGCCAGCCCCAGCTGCTCTGGCCACTGGTGGAGCAAAATTAGAACTGAATTGTTGTGACAGAGTGCATGTGTGTGCCAACCCTGTGCCAGGGGCTGCCACCCTCCCAGGGAACAATTCCTTCCCCACATCCATCCATCCATCCCTGCCCTCTGTGTCAGTGAATTTGGAGTGCCCTGCCTGTGCCATGGGCTCCTGGCACAGCCCTGGCTGGCAGCCAGGCCCTGCTCACGTACTCTGTGCCTGTTTGGGGTGCTTTGTGTTCAGATAACAATCAGCACCTGCAGAGCTGGGGGAGCCTCAGCCACATCTGCCCCCTTGGCAGCTGCTCAGCCAGGCGTGGCCATGGGCTGTGCCCAGGCTGGGCTGCACAAAGGCAGCCTGACCCCCTGCCCCTGCTGTGTCTGACTCATCTGAGTGACTGCTGCCAGTGCCAGGGGGCTGTGAGCCCCCCTTGGACCCCAGAGAGCTCTGTGAGCCCCCCTTGGCAGTGCCCATGGACCCCAGGGCTCTGTGAGCCCCCCTTGCAGTCTGGGACAGTTCCCAAGGCTCTGTAATCCCCCCCTGCTTCCCCACGGACACAGCTGGGACAGGAGCAGGCCATGAGCAGGGTGTGCTGCTGTTTGCACCCTGCCAGGAGGCTCTGCAGATGCTGGGGTAGCTGAGCTAAAAGCACTCCTGAGATAAATGTGAGTGACTACAAAACAACAGTAAATGTATAAATAAAGGGAAGGCACATGTTGTTTCTGTTGTCCATGCATTAATAATTCAGCAGGCTGTGCTTTGCAGAAGCTGTGGCTGTGAGGTTCAGGTGGCTCCAGTGACAGTAGCACAGACTTGGCACCGAGCACATGCAGACTCAGACCTCACATTGCAAAAAGGAGGGGACTGAACCTCTGTGGCTGGAAATTTCCTCTGCCTGATGGAGTGTTATGGTCTCTATCTTTGCATTCGTGGCTGGCTGTGACTCTGCACCAAAGCTGCCTTGGGCAGACCTGTCTGGGAGTGAGTAAGAGGTCAGATGTTCCTCGGTTCAGATCTGTATCACTGCTGGGCTCTGAGCAATCCTGGAACAGCTTCCGAGGGGGAGGTTGTGGGGTTGGGTTTCTCCTTGCCTGGAGTCACTGAGTTGGTAGCAGGCTGATGTCAGCACAGGTGGAAGCAGGAAATGTCAGAATCCTCTGCTGGGCTCAGCTCCTTCCCTGCTCTGTGCTCCAGTAACAGAACAGGGACAGTGGGAGCTGCAGAGTTGCACTTTTGGGATAAACACCGTTCTCTGGGATTCTGAGACACACAGGGGTTTGGTTGGAATTAAATCCCACCCACAGCCACCCCTGCCATGGCAGGGACACCTCCCACTGTCCCACTGCTCCAGCCCCAATGTCCAGCCTGGCCTTGGGCACTGCCAGGGACCCAGGGGCTGCTCTGGGCACCTGTGCCAGGGCTGTTCCACTGTGAGACACTTCTAATAATTGCAGGTCACTGGAAAAGAAAATATAAGGGGGAAAAAGACAAGCCAGGTGAATGAGGACACGTTTGAAGCATGATTCACTTCTCCAAGACCTTCAGTCAGAGGCCAGGGCTCATCCTGCTTTGAGCAGCTTTGATGAGAGAACTGCTTTCATCTCCATTAATCATGTGGTGATTGTGGAGGTCATGGATCACTTGTTACAGGGTCTGTTCTTTCTGGAGGTGATCATTCAGAACAATGAACTGAGCCTTGCTCCCCACTGGCCCCATGGCAGGCTCAGGCAGATCCAGGCTGGAGCTGGAAGCTTTGGGAGCAGCTTGGTGCAGTTTTGGTGATTTTGGCTGTGTTTGCACATTTTCTTCTTTGCACATTAGTTCAAATAACCTCAGTTCTCACTCGGTGCTTTTGGGATGGGTGTTTTGTCTGTTCCTGCAGTGGGAGGGGCAGTGCAGGTGCAGGCACAGGCTCCTGGTGTGATCACACCAGTGCTCCAAGGAGCAGTGGGGAGGGAGCATTCCTCCTGCTGTTGTCCTGGAAAACTATTTTGCTTTATTTTTCCAGGGCAGAACTCGCCACTCAGCTTCTGTTCAGGTTGTTTCACAGTCGAACTCCTTTTATTTCAGAGAGGCTGTAACTTTTATGAACTTCTGTGGGTGATGTAGACTATGATCACAGCTCAGTTATTTTCTCTCTCCCTGGTTACGTGGGAAACCAGAGTTCAGCTGCTTTGGTGATGCATCCCTGGTTTTTTGTGGGGTTTTTATTCCCAAATCCCATGAGATGTGTTAAAAGACTTGTTTGATGAAATCTGCTGCATCACAGGCTTATGCTGCTCAGCAGGACAGGCTGGATGAGTGTCACTGCTCCTGGAACTCGGATCTGGGCTCTGCTGTGTTTCCTGTGCCCTGCCAGCCAGGTGGGGTGAGCCCATGGGGTTGGTTTGTGTATGGGGTGGGTTCTGGTGTCATTGGTTTGTGTGTGGGGTGGTTTCTGCTGTCTGATTCCATATCACAGAGGCACAACTGGGGCCTTTTGCATCCCAGCTTTCCCTCCCATCTGAGCATTCCATTTCACAGCCATGTAAGATTAAGGCTGTCTCAGTAATACCCTTTAATTCTGCCTCATGATCGAGCTCATGCTCTGCTGTGATACAGATGCTGGCTAATTTGCAATATTGTCTGAAGGAAAGATGAGGCAGAACAGGATCTGCAGGCATTCAGGAGAGTGTACACACTGATTTTATTTTGGTTCCCTCTTTCACAGTGGTGGAGATGACTTAAGAAAAAAAACCAAAAAAACGAAGACATGTATTTTGCTTGCTGTAAATGTAAATATAAATCCTCATCAGCAACTGTGTAATCCGGCAATGATCTCTCTTAAATTGAAACAAATAATAAATTTTGTGAATAGAGCCGAGGATTGATGGTGTCATCCTTGCAGGCAGTTTAGATGTAAAGAGTTTTATATTGACTATGCAAATCAATGTTGAAATAACACCAGAAGGGAGCCAAAGATAAAAGAGCTGTTAAACCTTCCTGTGAATTCTTGCAAATCAGCTCCCGAGCCTGCAGCAGCTCCTCGTGCTCCCCACCTTGGGGGCTGGCTCTGCTGGGGCTCTTGGAAAGGCTCTGGAGCAGCTCTGGGAGGATGGAATATAGGTCAGTGCTGTCCTCAATGCAGAGCCTTTTATCCAGAACACCCTGAAGGGCCCTCCCAGCACACAGCCAGGAGCTCTGTGTGCAGCTGGGCTCAGGCTGGGAGCACTGAGCAGCCCTGGCCCTGCCTGCAGCTCAGGGATGCTCTGAGCAGCCCCAGCCCTGCCCCAGCCCTGCCTGCAGCTCAGGGATGCTCTGAGCAGCCCCAGCCCTGCCTGAGCTCAGGGATGCTCTGAGCAGCCCCAGCCCTGCCTGCAGCTCAGGGATCCTCTCTGAGCAGCCCCAGCCCTGCCTGCAGCTCAGGGATGTTCTGAGCAGCCCCAGCCCTGCCTGCAGCTCAGGGATCCTCTCTGAGCAGCCCCAGCCCTGCCCCAGCCCTGCCTGCAGCTCAGGGATCCTCTCTGAGCAGCCCCAGCCCTGCCTGCAGCTCAGGGATCCTCTCTGAGCAGCCCCAGCCCTGCCTGAGCTCAGGGATCCTCTCTGAGCAGCCCCAGCCCTGCCTGAGCTCAGGGATCCTCTCTGAGCAGCCCCAGCCCTGCCCCAGCCCTGCCTGCAGCTCAGGGATGCTCTGAGCAGCCCCAGCCCTGCCCCAGCCCTGCCTGCAGCTCAGGGATGCTCTGAGCAGCCACCCCACACTCCTGTGCCCAGCAAACACACCTGGCTCTGGTTTCAGCCCAGAGAACACCCCAGGACAGGCTGGGGCTCTGGGAAAAGGATTTCCTCATCCCCCTGTGTGTGCAAGGAAAGGACCTGGGGGTTCTGGTGCTACAGGAGGCAGCAGTGCCCTGGCAGCCAAGGGGACATCCCTGTCCTGGGGGGATCAGGAACAGCATCCAGGGAGGGACTGTCCCACTCTGCTCTGCACTGGGACAGCCTCACCCCCAGTCCTGGGGCAGTTTGGACTAAAAAAACCACATTAAAGCCATTGCAGAGCAGCCAAAGGAAGCCATGGAGGTGGGGAAGGCTCTGGAGGGGTGGCTGAGGGCACCTGGCTGGAGAGAGGAGACTGAGGGGAGATTCAGCAGGGGCTGCAGCTCCCAGCTCTGCTCTGGGACAGGGGCAGAGCTGTGCCAGGGCAGGTTTAGGTTGGGTTTTAGGGAAAGGTTCTTCCCCCAGAGGGTGCTGGCTCTGCCAGGCTCTCCAGGCAATGGGCACAGCCCCCCAGAGCTCCAGGAGCTGCCAGGGATGCCCAGGGTGATTTGGGGTGTCTGTCAGGTGGGATTTGGGGTGTCTGTCAGGTGGGATTTGGGGTGTCTGTGCAGGGAAGGAGCTGGGCTGGATGACCCTGGTGGGTCCCTTCCCTCTCAGGATATTCCATGGTTCCTGAGGGGTTGGTGCAGATCCATGGTTGATTTGGGATCCAGCCCTCCCTGCTGCATTTATTAATATGGCTCAGCACAAAAACCCACTCAGCTTTGTTTAAAATCCTGCTTTTGGTTCAAAACCAAACGATGCAGCGTGAAATGCTCATGTGGGTTGGTCCCCTGATGATCCTTCAAGTAAATTAATCTGAAAAATAAGGGAAAAAAAACTTGAAAAGACCCTTAAAACATCTACATCCCTAAGCACATTATAATGAGTCTTTCTCAAGCACAAACAACAGAAACCCAACTCCACCCTCTGCTCTTTTTACAAGAAAAGCAACATCAAAGCAGAGGAGAGACTGTCACTGTAATAATTGCTGTAATAAGTGTCGTGGTTCTGGGGAGCTGAGCTCCTGCAGGGGTTTGGATTTGGGAGCAGGAGCCCACTGAGGTTTGAGAGCCTCTGGTGCCTCCCTGGAGGGATTGCTGAGTCCCTAAAGTGCTGAGTTTGAGAGGAAAGGGATGGGTTTGGAGCAAGGATTTGTCCTTGCTGTGCCTGGCCTGGAATCCCTGCCAGGAATTCCTCCTGAAGGAGCTGTTCCTGTGGGCAGTGCTGGAAATGAGATCCAGGGCAGTGCTGGAAATGAGATCCAGGGCAGTGCTGGAAATGAGATCCAGGGGAGTGCTGCAGGTCCCAGTGAGATCCAGGGCAGTGCTGCAGGTCCCAGGGAGTGCTGCAGGTCCCAGTGAGGTCCCAGGGCAGTGCTGCAGGTCCCAGGGAGATCCAGGGCAGTGCTGCAGGTCCCAGGGAGATCCAGGGCAGTGCTGCAGGTCCCAGGGAGATCCAGGGCAGTGCTGCAGGTCCCAGGGAGATCCAGGGCAGTGCTGCAGGTCCCAGGCAGTGCTGCAGGTCCCAGTGAGGTCCCAGGCAGTGCTGCAGGTCCCAGTGAGGTCCCAGGCAGTGCTGCAGGTCCCAGCAGATCTGGGCTCTGCACACCCAGCAGAGTGTGGGGCTTTGAACAGCCATGGACACTTGTTGATGCTGTGTGCTACAGCAGGGGATGTCTGCTGGGTTCCTGGAGATTGGGGTGGAGTCCCCATCCCTGGATTTCAGAGCATGTGGCACTTGGGGACACGGGGCAGTGCTGGCTTTAGCAGTAATTGTGCTCAGTGACCCTGAAGGGCTTTTCCAACCTCAGAGATTCCATCTCTCTGTAGCACTGTGGGGCTGCAATAAAAGGTGGTTTTGGCCCTGGTGTAGCAGGAGGGTGTGTGAGCTCAGTGCCAGGAGTGTGTCTGCCTCCTCCCAGCCCTGACCCTCCTTGAGAAGGAAGGGGAAGGGATTTTTACATCCCCTGTGTGCAGCAGCCCCTGGGGTTGTTTCTGAGTAGCCAAACTCTTGTGTCTCCCCTGTGGAAGCACTCAGGTGGGAGGGCAGGACTCCAGCCCCCAGGCTGTGTGTGCCAGGCTGGCCTTGGGCACAGGTGGTGACAAACTCGGGGTCCCAGGTGAATTGTGACCTCCCCTGACCTGGCTCTGCCACCCAGCATTCGCTGGCACAGGAGAAATCCTGGAGCAGTTGGTAGGATTATTTGTAGAGTTAGCTGCTGTTCGGAGTAAATAACTTCTGAAATCTGGCCTGATGTTATCCAAGAGGATATTTCCAAGTGGTATTTATAGATTCCAGTATTATCTGAGCAAACGTGTCGTCTGCACCGCGCTCACACCGTGAGCTCTGCCCCTGCAGGCAGGAAAAGGACCAGGCAGAAAATCCCAGGTAAATGAGGATGTGCTAATGGAAGTGTGGGTTTTCAACAGGCCTTTTTTGTGTGCTGGAAATGTGCAACTAATGCTGCGATTGAAGTGACCCCCAGGGAGAAAACGCTGATTTTAATGGGACAGAAATTACACGGTGGAACCTTTTCCTTGCCACATTTCTGCAGTGCCCAGCAGCAGGATTCCCTCATTTCAGTGTTCCTGGCCCTGCCCTCCTCTTCCTCTGCACAGAGCTCTTAACCTAAGCACAAGTGCCAGCACAGGGTGGGTCACTCTCCCCAGAGTGCATAAATCAGGTGTCAGGTCTTTGTTTCTCAGATGTTTTTTCTACAGAAGCCTAATTAATCAGCTCGGCAGAATGACTGAGAGGCAATTTCCCAGGCTGGCTAACTGAATTTGTGTGGCACAGGCCTGCAAAGGAAAATCCTGACAAAGCTGGTGACTCTAAGTGAGAGTGGCACACCGAGCACGGTGATATTTTAGCCTCAGTCCCTCTCCTGCCTGCGGAATAGAGATGCTTGTGCGTGCTCATCCATCAGCTGCCAGCCTGCTGCTTACGGGAACGGTGATGATTTGACATCAGACCACTTAAATTTCCTCCGTGGCTGGGCTGGAAGCCTCTCACATTTTTCACCACTCTCCTGCATCTTTCTCACTTCCCCCCCTGCAAGGCTGATACTGGATCTCACTGCAGTGATAAACGTGTGCCAGGCTGGACCCCACACAAGAGAAAACATGCACTGGTGCTCCCTGCATGGGGAGGGGGTGGGATGCAAGAGGAGAGGGCAGCTGCAGGTGGAAATTGCTGTAATCACTGAATAACTCGGGTGGGAAGCTCTGGAGGTCTCTACTCCACATTGCTCAGGGGATTTATCCATTTCAGTCCCAAAACCTTCCAAGGATGGTGGCTGGAGAAAAGGTTTTCTTTAATGGCTCTAGAGCTTTGCCCATGAATTTACACCCAGCCAGCATTTCTGATTTTTGGGGCGTGCTGTGGTGGAAGCTGCTCCCTTTGGGACTCCCAGAGCTGAGGGAAGGGTTATTTTTAGGCTGAGGTGGGTTTTTGAATGGAGCCCTTGGCATCAGGCAGTTCCTTTGGTGTGCCTTGCTGTGTGCCAGCACCCAGGGGACAGCAGGGCCACCAGAGCACCCCGAGAGAGCTGGGAAAGGCAGGCTGGCACTCAAACCCTTCCTGGCAAAGGGCTGGGCTGGGGGGAACATAAAAGTTAATGGAAAGTAATTTGGCAACTTCATCTGCAGGCTGGCAGGGCTCCAAGTGGATCATAATTGGATTTGAGCTGCTTTTGTGTACTCAGTCATTGAGATACCCTGCAGAAAGTCACCCCTGGTGGCACCAGGGCAGCAGCAGGGTGGGGCTGGGGGTGGCAGGGGAGCAGTGAGGCTTGGCTGGAGCTGGCAGGGGGGGCTGGGTGTAAATCCTGCTCTGCAGGTGCTGCCCTTCCTGGGGCAGCTGGATGGGGATGGGTGTCCCCCCCTGAGCTCTGGTTCTGGTTTGGCAGAGCCCTGGGGCAGTGGGGATGGGGATGGGTGTACCCCCCTGAGCTGTGGTTCTGGTTTGGCAGAGCCCTGGGGCAGCTGGATGGGGATGGGTGTCCCCCCCTGAGCTCTGGTTCTGGTTTGGCAGAGCCCTGGGGCAGTGGGGATGAGGATGGGGATGGCTGTCCCCCCCTGAGCTCTGGTTCTGGCCCAGTTTGGCAGAGCCCTGTGCAGTTCCAGGGTCACAGCTCCCTCTGAGCTGTCCCCACTGGGACAGGCACCAGTCTGACCCAGCACTCACCCCTGCTGCACAGAACTCGAGCTCAGCCTGACCCCCAGCATCCCCAGCCCTGGCAGCACACTCAGCTCTCCCAGTGCAATTAAATTGTGAGTGCACCACCGTTCTGTCCTCTCTGAGCTCGTGTCAGCTCCAGAGCTCGGTGCTCTGTCTCCTGGCTGTGCCTTTGTGGTGCTGTCACATTTTCAGCAGGGATGGAGATGGCCAGGATGTGAACATCACTGTGTGCCCATCCCTTGTGTTGAGGTGCTTCTCCTGCCTGCTCAGGAACACCAGTGTGGGACTCTGGCAGTGAAGGAAAATACTCATTTTAGATCTAATTTTGTCTTTAAAAGTATTTCTCAAGTGCTGTTGTAATTAAGGCTCTTCCCAGGTAATTCCAAGAGGTTCTTGCCCATGTGTGGGCAGTTTGTCTGGGTTTATTTTCCTTAGGTAATTGTTCATTCAAGTGAGTCCTGTGTATGTGGAGCCTGAAGAATCCAGTTAAATAAATAACTGCCTGCAGATCACTGTTCAGCTCCTGACAGGTTTTCTAAGGCAGATTTAGTTTAGGTATTGGAAGGAGTTCTGAGTGAGGGGTGGTTCCCAGAGCAGCTGTGGCTGTCCCTGGGTCCCTGGCAGTGCCCAAGGCCAGGCTGGACATTGGGGTGGGAGCAGCCTGGGACAGTTCCAGACATTGCTGGAGCCACCCAGCACACAGCTGCAGACAAATGGATAATAGAGGCTTTGGTGCTCCTAATTGTTTATTAGATGTTTTATGGAGCCCTCTGCCTGCCCAATCTAATGTCATTGGTGAGATAAGAAGGAAGGAAATATTAAGAAATGAGCTCTGCCTGCTCCTAATGCACCTCTTTGTGCTTTATGTGCTTCTCTCACTCCTGATCTCCTTGGCATCAAATTGCCCTTCACCGAGCTGAGTGATGCTGCTGCTGGGGAAACGTGGCTGTGCAGAGGGAGAATGGAGTGCCAGGAGTGAAACAGTGCCCTCATTGGAATGGATTGTCTAATTAGTGCAACGGGCTGCAAACGTGCCAGGGTGGGCACAGACCTGGCAGCACTGGGGGGCTCTGGGGCACAAACCTGGCAGCACTGGGAGCCTCAGGCTGGGCTTGGGGTGGCCACCCCAGCCTGGCCCCTGTGCCACCACACTGGGGACTGGGAAAGGCTCTGACTCCCCTTGAACAGGGAGAGCCAGCCCAGAGGTTCATTACTGCAGCTGGGTTAATTACTGCTGGATAATTGCTGCTGGGCAGTGCTGTGGTTGGGCAGGAGCAGGGTGGATGTTCCTGTGTGCCCCAGGAGCCAGGATCATGCCCAGCTCAGCAAAGCACAGCTCCTTTATTCACCAGGATCCCACCTTGTGGAGCAGGGGCCAGGGCCGGTGGCACTGCCTTTCTCAGTGGTCTGAGGATTAAACCTTTCTCTGAGACCTGCAGCAGCTCTTGCAGAATGCAGGGCAGTGAAAAGCTCCCTGTAAGGAGCTTAGGCTGTAATTCCAGCCGGGGGCTGATAAGGGAAGCAGTGATCAAAGCACCACCACTCTTTCAGGCCTGTATTTACCAAGCTCCTCTGGCACCAGGCACAGCTTCCCCCGGATTTCTGTATTTCTGTGGAATGACAAAAAAAAAAACAGGATGCACCTTTAATTGTGAAATTTTAAAGCCCCCCCCATGCCCATCAGTGGAACTTGGAATTTTGGGGGGGTATTTGTCTCATCCCAAAAAGCCAGCAAGGTTTTCCTGCTGTTTTTTGGGGTTTTTTGGCATCCCTGGCACACCAAGGAGGGGCCAGGGTGGCTCCCAGCTCTGCTCTGGCTTGGAGCCAAGCAAACAACCCAGCAGTTCCTGTAAACTTCCTCAATCCATTTCTCCAGGCTACTGAGGGAGCATAATCATTCAGATTTAAACTGTTTCCTTCTCTCTTGCAGTCATTAGTGGCAGTGCATTGCCAAGGTTAAGTGTAGAGAGAAAGAAATAAATCTAGTTATCAAAACTCCTGCGGTGTGAGCACACTTATTTTTGCATCTTTTATGGCTCAATCTTGGAATGCCTTTGATTAGGAGAATGCTGATCATCCATGTAGGTTATCATTGCTTTGTGGGCTATAAAACCTCTGAAAGTTTTGGAGAGAGTGACAGAAATGCCATCTCTGATGTGCCAAGAAAAGATGTGACAGTGTTTGACATCAGTGTCTGAGGTGTTGGTCCTGCAGCCCCAGAGCTGCTGGGACTCAGCTCTGGCAGGAGCACAAGCACCCTGGAGTCACAGCAATTTGTGAGGAAAAGCAGCCAAGAGCTCTGGTCAGATGTTGCTGCCAATATTATTTTTATAGATGGAGAAAAAAAAAAATCTGTTATACTTAAAAATGAGGGGGAAGTCAGGTGGAGCAGGGGACAAAGCAAAGCTGCAGCTCTTGCAGGCAGAGTTTGTGAGGAAGGGTGTTTGTGATCCAGAAATGAAAAAGAATGAGGAGCCATTCTTCCTTTGAGCTGAGGAGCTGCATGAGAGTCAATGAGCATCAGAAATCATTGTGCTCCTCCTGGCTGCTCGGGCTCCTGGAGCTCTCCTGATGAATGGCACATTATTTTTTTGGCCATGCCGGGTTTCTGGCTCTGTGGAATCCATACTGATGATGAAGTGTCACATAACTCTGCACTTGAGGCAGCAGCTGTGGATTGACCCCATGCATCATTCCCTGGGCCCTGCAGGAGCAGCTGGGACACTGAGCCCCTTCCAGCCTCCTTGGGATGGGATCCTCAGCAGGCTGGCAGAGCCAGGGCTGTGGTGTGTGCCAGCTCAGCCTGTGCCTTGGGGGAGCTGTTCTGAGCACTCAGAGTCTGCACAGACCGAGCAGGGATGTGCTTTGGTGTCTGCCTGTGCCTGTCCCAGCTGCTGCTGCTCACCATCCCCCAGTTCCCATTTCCCCCCCTGTCCCCCCCAGTTCCCATTCCCCCCTGTCCCCATTCCATTCCCATTCCCCCCATTTCCCCCCCTGTACCCCCAGTTCCCATTTCCCCCCTTGTCCCCCCAGTTCCCATTTCCCCCCCTGTCCCCATTCCCCCATCCCCTGCCCTGCTCCCCCCCCAGCTGGGGCAGCTCCTGCTGCTGTTGGCATCCCCGTGTGTGCTGAGTGCTGTGCGTGGAGCAGGAGCTGTTCAGGTTTGCTGCTGGTGACTCCACATTTGCACAGCAAAGAGCAGAGCCGGGCAGGCTTTGGGAGAGAGGCTTTGCTGTGATCTCTCCCGATCCCAGGAGTCACTCCAGGCTGCTCCCCGAGGGGTGCATGTGTGTGCTGGAGGCTGAGCTGCAGCTGAAGCTCCCTGCACAGGGTTCCTGTGGATGCTGTGGGTTTTGATGTGTGTGCTAGGGGGGTGTTGGGAGCTGCTCCCCCAGCCCCAGGGGAGCTGTGCTGGCTCTAGGGGCAGAACCTGCCCAGGAGCATCTCCCACCCTGCCCTGGAGATCTGGAGTGCTGGCAGAGCGCTCCAAGCCTCTGCTGGAGACACTATTAGATCTAAAATGCATTATTGCTCACTTCTGTAACCAACACAAATCCAAAGTGCTGCTTTGGCAGGAAGAGCACTTGGAAATATTAGATTTATTGAGAGTTGTGTCCTCCCAGTCAGTCAGTTGTAGCAATGAAGTCTGTTTGCATTATCCTTCCTGCGGGCTGAGTGCTAAATGGGGCTGAGCTGCCTGGAAAAGCAATTCCCTGATGGCAGCAGAGTGACAAGGGGTCCTGTGCTGTGGGGGCAGCTCTGAGGAAAACTGCTGCTGATGCTAAAGCAGGTTCAGGAGCTCAGGAGACTGGAGCCTCTCTTCCTGTCCCTCCTCTTTCTGCCTTTTGCTGCTCGCTGTGCCTCCAGTCAGCCTCAGGGATAAATCTGATTTTTCAGAGGGGAATGGCTGTGTGTGCTCAGGGTGGGCAGCCTGGGATGGGTGGTTGGGTGCTGCCAGCTGGGTTTGCATCCTGGGAGCAGTTTTAACACGTGGAGCAATTTTGCTGGATTCTGTGAGCAGGATTTAAGGCAAGCAATTTTAATTTCAATCAGGAAGTTTATAATTTCCATTTTGTGCTGGAGTTCAATCCAACAGTCGTGGTATCAGATGCACAGAGCACTGGTGGATTGCACTCAGATCTCAGAGCAGACAGCCCTCAGACTATCCGGCTGGGAAAGATCATTTTGGAGAAGAACTTTATTGATTTGGAGTAATGTTACGGAGAAGTGACTCGTCTTTTTCCAGAGTGACTTCTACTCTAACTGACTCCAGCTCTGCACACTCCATAATCCCCTGAAATCAGAGACTGGGAATGGGGAGTGCTGGGCTGGTGCTCTGCTGTTCCCCCCAGGAGCTGTGCAGGTACCAGGGCAGGTTATTAAATTCCTGAGCAGGGCTGGGGGTGCTGGGGGTGCTCCCCTGGCTCTGGGGGCTGCAGGCAGGGCAGCACTGCCCAGCAGGGCTGGAGCTGTTGTGTAACCTGTCCAAGTGTCAGCTCTGCTCATTCTCAGGGCTTGCACAGGGAGTTCCCGTGCCCAGGGCTTGGGGCTGCCTGCAGGAGTGTTCCTTGGGCTCCTGGCAGGGATCTCTGGGCTGGGGTCTGGGCCTGGGTCCTGCCAGGGTCTCAGGGTGTGCAGCCGGGTGTGTGAGAGCAGAGCTGGTTTGGGGCAGGCTGTGTTTGGGGCAGGATTGCTGACCAACACCCAGGGTCACTCAGAGCAGGGGGTCAGGACTGACCAACACCCAGGGTCACCCAGAGCAGTGAGTGAGGACTCACAAACACCCAGGGTCACCCAGAGCAGGGGGTCAGGGCTGCCCCAGGACTCACAAACACCCAGGGTCACCCAGAGCAGGGGGTCAGGGCTCACAAACACCCAGGGTCACTCAGAGCAGGGGGTCAGGACTGACCAACACCCAGGGTCACCCAGAGCAGTGAGTGAGGACTCACAAACACCCAGGGTCACCCAGAGCAGGGGGTCAGGGCTGCCCCAGGACTCACAAACACCCAGGGTCACCCAGAGCAGGGGGTCAGGGCTCACAAACACCCAGGGTCACTCAGAGCAGGGGGTCAGGACTGACCAACACCCAGGGTCACCCAGAGCAGTGAGTGAGGACTCACAAACACCCAGGGTCACCCAGAGCAGGGGGTCAGGGCTGCCCCAGGACTCACAAACACCCAGGGTCACCCAGAGCAGGGGGTCAGGGCTCACAAACACCCAGGGTCACTCAGAGCAGGGGGTCAGGACTGACCAACACCCAGGGTCACCCAGAGCAGTGAGTGAGGACTCACAAACACCCAGGGTCACCCAGAGCAGGGGGTCAGGGCTGCCCCAGGACTCACAAACACCCAGGGTCACCCAGAGCAGGGGGTCAGGGCTCACAAACACCCAGGGTCACCCAGAGCAGTGGGTCAGGGCTGACCAACACCCAGGCTCACCCAGAGCAGGGGGTCAGGACTCACAAACACCCAGGCTCACCCAGAGCAGGGGGTCAGGGCTCACAAACACCCAGGGTCACACAAAGCAGGGGGTCAGGGCTGCCCCAGGACTCACAAACACCCAGGGTCACACAAAGCTTTGGGTCAGGGCTGCCCCAGGGCTCCCCCAGCCCCTCCTGGCTCCTGTGCAGATGTCACAGGGCTGTGGGACAGCAGCTCTGGGTTAAACCCTCTGTGGAGCTGCAGGATCACTCCAGGCTGTGTCCAGGGCAGCAAGAGGGACGAGCAGGATCTGGGGCAGTCATTAAAGCTCCTCCTGCTGGGGCTGGCAGTGGCTCTCATGTCAGCTCCTCTCATGTTCCAGCCGGGTTGCTGGCCTCTGTTTGTGGCTGGCAGTGAGCTCGTCACCATCATCCCTGGCTGGCAGGGTCACTGCTGAGGCTGGGCAGGCACTGGGACTGCCCTGGGAGGTTTGGGGTGCCCAGGGCAGGGCTGCAGGTGGCACTCAGAGCTCAGGGAGGGCACTGGGACAGCTGGGACATGTGGCTGTGCTGGCATGGCAGGAGCCAGGGGCACTCTGGTTTGAGCAGGACCTGCCTGGCTCAGTGTCCAGAGCCCCTTGCAGACTCTGGGATTTCATTGTTCATTGACTCAGTGAGAGCAGAGCAGTGTCTGACGTGCTGATGGCATTTCCAGGCCTGGCACACACCTTCCACATTGAAGCTCATCTCCTCTGCCTCTCAGGACTTGTGGCAGCTCCTTCTGCTGAAGGAATAAAATGAAATTTATTGCACATTTAATTGGAGTTTCACTGCTCCTGTCCACCTGATAATGAATTTGTTTTCAGTCCAGGGATGAGCTAAAATTAGAAGAGATTCCTTTGCAGAAAGCAGTTATTGCTGGGGGTAATTACAGGCTGTACATCCAGCTAATGGGAGCTGGAGCTGGGTGGGGAGTTCACAGCTGAGAGAGGTGTTTTGCACACTCAGGGAGAATTCTGGACTTGAAGGCTGCTGGGCTTGTAGCCAGAAAATCCTGGTGAGTGCCTGGAGGTGCCCCAGGCAGCTGTGGTGTGCAAACACTGAATACCAGGGGTTGGATATTCCAGCAACATCTGGAATCAAAATGTGAGTGAGATTAATGTGAATCCTAAATCCCCTGCATGGCAGTGCCAGTGTGTGTCTGCAGAAATAACCTGATTGTCTCACAGCTTGTGGGGGCTGCTTTTGTCTCCCTTTCCTGCTGGCCCTGTCCCCAGGGGCTCAGGGACATCCTGGCCAGCACATGGAATTCGTGCTTGTGTTAGAGGGACAGAACCAGCTCCACTAAAGCTTGGCCAGGTGAGATCTGAGCACTTTTAAAGCATTTTTGAGCTGAGTGTGGGTGTGTGTGTGTGGCATGGGCTGAGTCCACTCCCAGCAGCAGAGGGTGGTGACTTCATGTGGCGCTGACAAATCCATGATTTGTGACAATCTTCTGGTTCTGGGAGAGATTTTTCAGGCTAAGCCGGTAGCTTCTCATCATCTTTCCTGAAATTTAGATCCTCTCTAGTCACAGAACAAGGAAAAGAGTCATTATGATCAAGTCAGGGGTTGGTTTTGTTTATCCTTGTGTGAATGATATCAGGCAAATATCTCTGGGGCAGCAGCTGCCCAGCAATAACCCAGAGCAGGATAAAATCTCCTGGGATTATTCTGACAGAGCAGAGGATGTCAAGAGCTGGGAAGTGCTTTCCTGCTGTGCCTGATGCTGAATCCTTTCAGGTGCTCACTGGTGGGGTCAGCCTGGAGCTGATGGGATGCTCTGGGTGCTGCCCTGGGGGGATTTTGTGGGATTTCACGGCTGAGCATTGTCCCTGGGATGGGTGACAGGCACAGAGTGTCACACAGAGCCACTGACACCTGCAGAAGTGAATTCCTGCCTCTGCCTTGCCCTTCCCATCCGTCTGGGCAACAGAAAAATGAGTGTCAGGACAGGTCAGGCTCCATCTAATGCAATCCCATTTGCCAGCCTGGGAGCTGGATCCTGAATTTTCGGTCAGAGCTGGCAGAGGATGAGCTGTGGCACGCACAGGCTGGATGCTGAGATCACTCCATCGAAGGCAGCGCCTTCAGCTTGAAAAATTTGCACCAATGGTGCCCTGTGACTCATCAATTTAAATCAATTTCCAGAGGAACATCTACGAGAATTAAAGGATTATAAAAATGAATGAGTAATTTTTCTCAACCTTTTGTTGGTGTGTCTGGAAAAGGGGGATGATTTACTCCCTGGCAATCTGTAATTCTGCAGGTTAATAGGCTGGGTGAAATCCTTCATATTTATGACAAGGGATTACAGGACTCTGCAGTGAATTAGCACAAACCCCAAATGAATCTATGGCAGCACAGACGAGGATTTGTAAGGATCTGATCAAGGAATTTTCTGCCGAGCTTTGCGATGACGCACTTGAGTTTGTGCCTTTCCCTAAACTTCTGTTTATTTGATAATGCTGCTATCAGTGAGCTGACAGTTGTTAATGCAGGGGAATGGTGTGGGATACTGATCCTGGAATGGGGCAGTAAAATCATGAGACCAATGTGTTAATTAAGGCCAGCTCTAATTGCTGTTAGTGCTGGGCAGACTCAGAGGAGTTTTGGGAGAGGGAGCTGTCACCGTGAGTGAACTCTGCACCAGGGCAGGGGGAGAGCCTGGGGGAGTGTCAGGGCGGGTTTAGATGCATGATCAACATCATAAAGGAGTTTGGGACATTAGCAGGTGTGTGAGAGGGAAAATAAACAATGATCAGAAAGCAGGGGGGTCACAGAGCTGATGTGCTGCCTGTCCCCAGAGTGGGTGGGAAAAGCTGGTGAGGGCAGTGAGTGTGGCTGGGTGAGGCTGAGCAGGAGCAGACAGGAGAACATGGCCATGAGTTGCTGGTTTGGATGGGATAGCTGTGTGCAAGGAGCTGTTTGCTGGGGAGGGAGCAGAGCCCAGCCCTGGCTGGCACAGAGGGGAGCTGAGCCTCTGCATGGGCTGGGGGCTCCCTTCTGGAGGGGATCTGCTCTTGGGGCTGGGCTGGGGAACCACAGACACCTGGATAGGAGAGAGATCCAGTCCTGGGATGGTTTGGGCTGGAAAAGATCCTAAACCCCATCCATCCCACCCTGCCATGGCAGGGACACCTCCCACTGTCCCCAGTGTCCAACCTGGCCTTGGGCCCTGCCAGGGATCCAGGGACACCTGTGCCAGCCCTGGCCACCCTGCCAGGGAACAGTTCCTGCCCCAAATCCCACCCAGCCCTGCCCACCCTGCCAGGGAACAATTCCTGCCCCAAATCCCACCCAGCCCTGCCCACCCTGCCAGGGAACAATTCCTGCCCCAAATCCCACCCAGTCCTGCCCACCCTGCAGGGAACAATTCCTGCCCCAAATCCCACCCTGCAGGGAACAATTCCTGCCCAAAATCCCAGTGTCTCTTCACAAATGTGCCTGTGGTTCCTGTGCACGTTGCCTGCAAAGGGTAATTTAATTTTCCAGCTGTAGAACATGGAGGATGGAGAGTCCCTTCATAAAATAACAATGGTTCTGGAAAGCAATTAGAGAATTTGCTGATGTCTTAAACTGCAGAAGCACAATTTAAGGTTTTTGTAATGAGTTGTAGGAAAAAGGAAAACAGATTAAATTGTACACTGCTCATATCTAATTTGGGACCCTTTAGCTTTAGTTACAATGCACTCAGCTTACTTTGTAGCTTCATTGCCATCTTTGCTCATCCTTGTCTCCCCATGACAGAATGCAGAGAGCTTGCTGTGAAGGGGGGAGTACAGAAAATGCCACATATCTGGCTTGGCTTTGGGTTAAATATTATTTGTAACCATTTTCCAGGATGGGGCAATGTCCTGAACAGAACTTGCTGTGTCTGTGCTCTGTCTGTGTGAGGATGAAGGGAGGACGTGGTGGCTCTGCTGTCAGCACAGCCTGGGCTTTGCTCTGGGGATCCAGAAGGAGGAAGGCAGATCAGATCCTTGGGCCATCCCTGCAGTGGTGCATAATGCTGGAAAACTGAGTTAGAGCCAGTGTGAACACTCACCTTTCTGCTGGAGAATCATCCCAGCCCAGTTTCATGTCAGTGCTTTTTATGGAAAAAGAAGGATGAATGGAATGGAATGGAGCAAGCAGCAGCCTGACCTGCCCCTCTGGACTTGTTCTGGTTGACAGGAGGGGAGCTGGGGGGACAGGGGCACGTCCCTGCAGTGCCAGCAGAGCTCAGGGACACCCCAGCATCCCTGGGCACAGGGCAGAGCCATGGGGGTGCCAGGGAAGGGCTGGGCAGGGCAGGGAGGGCTCTCCACAGGGACAGTGCCAGGGGTGGCACCAGCAGTGGTTTCCTCACTGGAGATCATCGAGGTTATCGTGGTTTGGTTTTTGGTGTTAGTTTGGATTTTCAGGAGCTGCTGTGCAATAGCCCAGCTTGGAGGCTTTGTAAGGAAATTCAGATTTCTGTGGCTGCCCCTGGAGCCCTGGCAGTGCCCAAGGCCAGGCTGGGTGAGGCTCAGAGCCCCTGGGACACAGGAAGGTGTCCCTGCCGTGACATGGGATGAACTTTAGGGTCCCTTCTGACCCAAACCAATGCAGAATTCCCTGCAGGAGGCTCAGGGTCCTCAGAGGACCCCAGAAACTGCACCCACAGCACCAAGGCACTCCCTGCAGTAAAACCCAGGTGCTCTTCTCACTGCTCTTAGCAACAAAACGAGTTTGATGTTGTTTTCTGTCAGTCGTTTTGGGGTTTGTGAGCTGATTTGCTGATCAGCATCTCTGACCTGCAGCATCCCAGCCCCTTCCCAGGGCTTTAGCTCAAATGAACCCCAAGGCATTTCATAACCTGCACTCTCCCAGATGGACAGAGCATCCCTTTCCATCCCAGGGATGTTCTGGAGGCTGAAGGATGGTGCAGAGTGCAGTTAATGCTTTCCCTGGGTTTGGGAGAGGCGAGGGCTCCTCAGCAGCACAGAAACCCCCAGGGCTGAGGAGAACACACAGAGCAGTTCCAGCACATCCATTGTGTCAGCTGCAATCCATTAGAAGAACGGGAGCCAATAAATACCCGTGGTAATCGCTGTGTGTAAATTCCCTGCCTCCATTCTGTGCATAATGGGCAATAGCAGCACTCCCAATTATCCCGTGTCTCCATTTGCAGAGGTAGCACTGAAGATAATGTCCCTCATTGCAAGGTGGGTTATCTCGGGAAGAAACAGTTAATTAACCCCATAAAGCCATTAGCTGATCGTTCCTGGTGCTTCAGAGAGTTCTGCAGCAAAGCCAGGGAGGTGAGCTCCAGGCTGCTCAGGGAATGGGGATTGGTGTGGTAAATGGTAAATAACAAATAAATACCGTGTTAATGAGCAGGGAAGGGAGCTCTGGGAAGGGCAGTGCTGACCAGGAATCTCCAAAAGTGGAACTGGTTTTTCTGCTGTGACACTGGGCATTGCTGTGCATTAGGCAATGTCCATGCAAGATTCCCCTTTGGACAAACACATTCCTGTGGCAGGAAAACGCCTTGGAGTCCCCACGAGTGACAGCAGCTCTCAGTGCTGGGTGGTTTTTCACAGTGTGGAGTGGGAAGGCTCCTTGTGCTGTCACTGCCTGCAAGAAGCATTTTCTGTCCAGGGTCACTTTAGTGTTGCATAAACAGAATTTTTCTCTCAAGGGTTAATTCACAGCAGAGAGGATTTCAGAGTTATTTCTGTTTGCTGAGGGCCCAGCAGAGGTGTGTGTCCGAGCAGGGAAAGGCAGGAGCACTGGGAAATCAGAAGCAGGCAGCTCCTCTTGGCTCTGGGTTGCTCTCCCAGCAGCAATTGAAGGTCCCAGGCTGGGCTCTGGGATCCCAGAGAGGAGCCCCTGGATTGTCACTGGGTGCCCCAGTGTTCCTGGGGAGCTTTTCCCTCTGAAATTATTCCATGAGAGCACCCTCAGCCCGTGCTCTCATCCCATTATGGGCAGTGAGGCTTTGAGATGTCAATTTGAACAGATTTTTCTTTTCTTTTTATTTTCTAAAGCTGCCATCAGCTATTTATAAATGATTACAGAGATGCTGGAGGAAATTAATCTGCTAACCAGATAAAGAGAGTAATATGTGCCTCATTTACTCTGCTCTTTCCTGGCTTTCTCCAAAATCAATTGGACTCTGCCTACTGATGCCTGCTTAATTCCCAGACATTTCTGAGTGGATCAGATATGTCACTCAGAAGTTATTACAATCCAGCCAAAAAAAGATGCAATTTCTCAAGGTTAGATGATCACTGAGGCCTGAGTTGGCTGAAACTTTCACCAGCAGAAAGTGATGTTTTTGTAAGGGATTTTTAGAGTTACTGGGGTTAGTGCATTGTGGGAGAAGATGTTGGATTTCTGCAGGATGGGGATCTCAGATCTGTAAATGCATCTCCCACCTTGCAGTGCCTGCTCCCCCAGGAATCCCAGATCTGTGGGTTTTAGGGAAATACAGAATAGGCTCAGTTTTTCAACTGCAGCTCTTTAAATTGATGCTTTGCCCTTAGTTCTGCTTTTTTTTATTTATTAATTAATTTATTTATTCATTTATTTCTCATCTCTCCTTTGGCTTTTTGCCTTCCAAGTGCTTCTCAGTGCAGCTGTGAGCTGTTCTTGGCCCTTTCCCTCCATGCCCCAATTCTCAGTGTCCCCTCCAGTTTGCCTGGGCCAGGCTTGATCAGATTGAGGGAAATGCAAATCGAGATCTTCAGGTTCATCAAATGATTGTGAACTGTCCAAAGGCACCAAAAGTGGGAATCAGGGGTTGATGTGTTCCCAGGGAAGGGCTGAGAGAGCAGAGTGAGGAGGAGGAGGGAAGAGCTCCAGGGCAGCAGCAATCCCTGGAAATGCAGCAATCCCTGTCCTGCACCCTGCAGGGAGCTGGGCTGGAACAGGACATGCAGATCCCACCATCTGCTCCAGGGTGTTAAAAACCTCTTCTTCCTACACAGGCAGAGAGGAGCAGTGCAAGGGTCCTGGGCAGGATTTGGGGCTGCTCCCACCCTGGATGCACCTGCAGGGAGGAGATCTCACCTGAGCCTCTCTGGGGACACGAACTGCCCCTGGATGGAGCTTGGCTTTTATTATTGATGCTCTCAGAGTCTCTGGAGTCTCAGGACTGGCTGAGCTGAGATACCATCACATCTTTATCAGCAATAACAGCGTTTATTTATTGAAAAGCTGCCTGCTGCAGGCTGGAGATTTCTGCTGCTGCATTTTGGGGGAGGATTCTCACTTCATTTGGGCTTTAATCTATTAACTGTGTCTGGCCTGTAGATTCAATCCAATTTATGTTGAAAGAGCCCTTCAAAAATTAAAATAATGCTAAAAAATGAGGATCACAAGCAGTAGGGAGAAAAAGGGATCTTGCCAAAAAAGAAAAACCATCTGGATATTTCTGCTCTACCACCTGGGTGTGATTTGTGGCCTGCTCAGTAGAAAAAGGCCCTGTTTGTGTCTCTTCCCTCTTCAGGATGATGGGAAAAACCTGTTTACATCCAATGTTTACTTTGCTGCAGAAAGTTTAGAAATAAATGACTATTGTAGTGTTTGGTAGCATGCTCTGTTCGAGTCTCAGAGCAGCAATATCCGTGCAGGGAATGGTGAGTTGTGTTGAGCACCTGTGGGGATGAGAAAAGCCTTTGCAAAGGCCCTGCAGAGACTTTTTATTTTCTCCTCTCTTTTTTGTTAATCAGGAGGAATAGAGTCAATTTTTATGGGCCAGGTTTTGGGGATGGGGTCAGAGCTGTGCTGCTCACAGAGGGTTTGGGGAGCCCAGAATGGGGCAGGGACAGTGGGAGCTCCTGGGGATGGAGGTGCCAACCCCTGCAAACCTTCAACAGAGACATCATGTGCTCATTTTCCTTGGGCCCTAATGGGAATTGATGCTCCTCACTTTGGCTTTAATGGAATCCCTGCTGCAGTGTAATAGAAAATAATATTCTGTAATTGCAAATCAATTCAGGTAATTCCTATCAATAATTAACACTCCTCTCTGGAACTGTCTGACATCTATAATTTAGTGCAGGGGAAGAAGTGTGTGTGACAGGGAGGAGGGGCTCAGCTCAGATGCTGACTTTGCTGAGAAAACAGCAAATTTGGGAGTGGGGCTGGGAGGAGCAGCTGTGCTGCTGCTGCCTCTGGGGAGTTTTGGGTACCCTGGAGCCCCATCCCACCTTTGCTGTGCTGCTGCTGCTGCCTCTGAGGGGTTTTGGGTACCCTGGAGCTCCATCCCACCCTGGTGCTGTGCTGCAGCCACCTCTGGGGGGTTCAGGTACCCTGCAGCCCCATCCCACCTTTGCTGTGCTCCTGCAGCTGCCTTTGAGGGGTTTTGGGTACCCTGGAGCTCCATCCCACCTTTGCTGTGCTGCTGCTGTTTCTGAAGGGGATTTCAGGTACCCTGCAGCCCCATCCCACCTTTGCTGTGCTGCTCCAGAGCAGCCCCAGCTGTGTCTGCAGATCAGAGCCAGGGAAGCCCTGGAATGCAGCAGGACAGAGCCCAGCAGTTCGTGGCTCTGCTCTGAATTCCCCAGATCCTGAGCAGCTCCCAGAGAGAGGGGCAGCACAGAATTTATTCCAGCTGATAAGTGATGGCTCTGCATTGTGAGGGTTTCAATTGAGAAGCCTTTTTGTTCAGGAGCCTTGTACATTAGTGGCATTTAGCAGCACAAGCACCCATTTTCCTTTCATTTTCCAGCCACCAATTCAAAATAATTAAAAAATAATTCCCCTGAACGCAACTTTTCTGTTTTTACAATGAGATTATTAAGCAGTGTCACTTCAACAGTAGCTCCCTTCCTCATTATTCATTCAGGTCCACAGAAATCCTCCCTTCTTTTTAATTACTCTTTGACATTTGCTCTGCAGAGTTTTATAGCAAGCAGTTCTTGGTTTTGCTTTTTTTGCCCATTTCCTCCATTGGGCTCAGACTAAATTGCTGTGACAGAAAGTTTGTGTTCTGACTTTGGGGGTGGCACTGCCAGGGATGGGGCAGCCACAGCTGCTCTGGGCTGTTTGGATATTTAGGTGCCTCTTTGGTACCTGAAGACCACTGAAGCTTTACTTTGTATTTTTAAAGCATTTAGGATTTCAGTGTAAAGGAATTTACCAAGAGCTTGCAGGTGTCAGGGAAGGATTTATGAATTCCTAGTGAAATGTTCCTTCTGCCTCCCCAGACAGGTATTTGACACACACCTTCCTCCTGTTTCAGACAGCAAATGGCATTAATTTCATCTTGAGAGCTCAATTTCAGCAGGTACTACTTAGCAGAGTTGGTTGTTTCCAAATAAATAAGGTGCATTATCCGTTTGATCAGCGGGAGGAAGGATGTGATTTTAATCAATGAGATAATTTGAGGTTTCTTGCCCCAGCTGATGGGGATAATTTTGTCAGTCTGAAATGTGTGCCCTGTTTGGAATTGTTTCACCACTTGTTTCTTTGCAAGGCACCCAGACATCACAGAGAACATTTTTGCATGTGTGTGCTTAATATAGCCTGTGTAAGACAGCCTCAAAGTAGGGCAGCATCCAGCACTGGGAGGGTGTGATCAGCCTGCTCCAGACTGGCAGCCCTATAATAGCCCTAAAAGCTTATCTGAAACCATGAAATAAACTGTTCTGAGGGGAAAACTGACATTCCCTGGAAAACAGAGGGGAGAAAAAGAGAATAATTGAAGTGAAAGCAGAACGTCTGCTTTGAAATGTTCACCACAGTGACAGGGAGAGGAGACTTCAGAGGGAGATGATTCAGGAGGAGATTTCAAAGCCTCTGGTGCAGGGTGAAGTTCTGAACCCCTTCCCTGGAGGATGCTGGTGAGGCATCAGCCCTGGTTATGGCAGTGGTGACACACGAGGCTGGCACACCCACTGTGGGGATGAACGTGGGCAGGGAGCTGGGCTGGGATCAGTGTGTGTGTGTCTGTGGTGCTAAACTGAGCTGGGATCAGTGTGTGTCTGTGTGTGTGTGTGCTGAGCTGGGATTAGTGTGTGTGTGTGTGTGTGTGTGTGTGTGTGTGCTGGGCTGGGATCAGTGTGTGTGTGTGTGTGTGTGCTGGGCTGGGATCAGTGTGTGTGTGCAGTGCTGAGCTGGGATCAGTGTGTGTGTGTGCAGTGCTGAGCTGGGATCAGTGTGTGTGTGTGTGTGCTGGGCTGGGATCAGTGTGTGTGTGTGTGTGTGTGCTGAGCTGGGATCAGTGTGTGTGTGTGCAGTGCTGAGCTGGGATCAGTGTGTGTGTGTGTGTGTGTGCTGGGCTGGGATCAGTGTGTGTGTGCAGTGCTGAGCTGGGATCAGTGTGTGTGTGTGCAGTGCTGAGCTGGGATCAGTGTGTGTGTGTGTGTGCTGAGCTGGGATCAGTGTGTGTCTGTGGTGCTAAACTGAGCTGGGATCAGTGTGTGTGTGCAGTGCTGAGCTGGGATCAGTGTGTGTGTGTGTGTGTGTGCTGAGCTGGGATCAGTGTGTGTGTGTGCTGAGCTGGGATCAGTGTGTGTGTGTGTGTGTGTGCTGAGCTGGGATCAGTGTGTGTGTGTGTGTGTGTGCTGAGCTGGGATCAGTGTGTGTGTGTGCAGTGCTGAGCTGGGATCAGTGTGTGTGTGCAGTGCTGAGCTGGGATCAGTGTGTGTGTGTATGCAGTGCTGAGCTGGGATCAGTGTGTGTGTGTGTGCAGCTGAGCTGGGCTCTGTGTTACGGTGCTAAGCTGGGCTCTGTGTTTATGGTGCTGAGCTGGGCTCTGTGTGTCTGTGGTGCTAAGCTGGGCTCTGTGTTACAGCGCTAAGCTGGGCTCTGTGTGTGTGCAGCTGAGATGGGCTCTGTGTTTATGGTGCTAAGCTGGGCTCTGTGTTTATGGTGCTGAGCTGGGCTCTGTGTTACAGCGCTAAGCTGGGCTCAGTGTGTGTGTACAGCTGAGCTGGGCTCTGTGTTTAAGGTGCTAAGCTGGGCTCAGTGTGTGTGCAGCTGAGCTGGGCTCTGTGTTACAGGGCTGAGCTGGGCTCTGTGTTACAGCGCTGAGCTGGGCTCTGTGTTACAGCGCTGAGCTGGGCTCTGTGTTACAGCGCTGAGCTGGGCTCTGTGTTACAGCGCTGAGCTGGGCTCTGTGTTACAGCGCTGAGCTGGGCTCTGTGTTACAGCGCTGAGCTGGGCTCTGTGTTACAGCGCTGAGCTGGGCTCTGTGTTACAGCGCTGAGCTGGGCTCTGTGTTACAGCGCTGAGCTGGGCTCTGTGTTACAGCGCTGAGCTGGGCTCTGTGTGTCTGTGGTGCTAGGCTGGGCTCTGTGTTACGGTGCTGAGCTGGGCTCTGTGCTGCTCCCCACGCAGCACCCATCCTTGTTGCACAGGGCACAGCTCTGCAGATGATTTCTGAGCCCACAGTTCCTGCAGTGCCTTTCCTCTCTGGTCACCCCTGGGGTGCTCACAGCTACAGCCAGGTTTGGGATGGCCCTTGGTGGCCTGGCTGAGGTGGCACCTGATGGTCCCAGAGGGTCCCTGTGCCATTCCCCCAGCAGTGCCCGTGGCTGAGGAGCCAGGGCTGATTTGTGTCTTGTGTTTGTCACACTCAGAGTGATGCCTTGGGCTGTGGCTTTTCCGTATTTCAGAATCTCTGCTGCTTAGTGTGTAACTGAAACTTCGTGTTAGGTGTTAGTAAGGGATTGGGACAGGGGATTGGGACAGGGGAATGGGGATTGGGGCAGGGGAGTGGGGGATTGGGGCAGGGGAGTGGGGGATTGGGGCAGGGGAGTGGGGATTGGGACAGGGCAGTGGGGGATTGGGACAGGGCAGTGGGGGATTGGGACAGGGGAATGGGGGATTGGGACAGGGGAGTGGGGGATTGGGACAGGGGAATGGGGGATTGGGACAGGGGAATGGGGGATTGGGACAGGGCAGTGGGGGATTGGGACAGGGAATTGGGACAGGGATGGTGATTGGGACAGGGGAGTGGGGGATTGGGACAGGGAATTGGGACAGGGGAATGGAGATTGGGACAGGGGAGTGGGGGATTGGGACAGGGAATGGGGATTGGGACAGGGATGGGGATCGTGACAAGCCCTGGGAATTGGGACAGGGATGGGGATTGGGACAGGGATGGTGACTGGGACAGGAATGGGGGATTGGGACAGGGGAATGGGGGATTGGGACAGGAATTGGGATGGTGACAAGCCCTGGGAGCTGTGCCAGGGATGCTGTGCTGTGCCCTGCAGAGCTGCTGGGGCTGTGGGAGCAGGCAGGGCCATCGTGTGCTGTCATCTTCCAAACAAATTAATGCCTTGGGCACCGAGTACAGTAGGAAGCAAGTGATTTGATTTCAAGTGAGCTGTTTTTATAGGGGTTTGGAGCACACAATTGCCAGCAGAACACTGCTTAGATGAAAAGTGCCATTTTTGATACTGTTCTTTCTGAAGTGGGTTCAGGTAAAGAAAAACCTTCATTATCATGTGAGCTGTAATAGCAGCTCCTCTTCAGGCTGGGCTGAGCTGCAGTGAATAATAATCCTGCTGGGTGGGAATGGTGGTCCCTGCCTAGGGAAATCAGCTCCATTCTTATTTATAGGAACATTTTCTGTGCAAGCTGCAGCTTGGGGTCAGTGAGCCCAAAGGAGCTCATTGAATGAGAAAGCACTGACCTGGTTCTTGTGGAACCACAGAATCAGTCAGGTTGGAAAAGACCTCCAAGATCAAGCCCAACCTTAGTGCAAGAAGAGAGGAAGGAGGAGCAGCATCTGCCCTGCTCTGGGCTGGGACAGGGGGTGGGGGACAGCACACAGGGAATGGCTGGAAGCTAAAAAATCAGGTTTAGAGATTGGTGTTGGGAAGAAATTCTCTCCTCAGGGAGTGCCCAGAGCAGCTGGGGCTGCCCCTGGGTCCCAGGGCCAGGTTGGACACTGGGGCTGGAGCAGTGGGACAGTGGAGCTGTCCCTGCCATGGCTGGGTGGCTCTGGGTGACCTTTCCTGTCCCCTCCATCCCAGCCAGGCTTGCCCAGGGCTCAGCTGCCCCCCCAGCTCTCTCCAGCCCACCAGGAGCAGCTGGAGACACGAGCAGGGGTTAACTGGTTAAAGTGTCACTTCAGAGCATCCCACTCACCTCCCAGTTAACACAATCAGAGTTTCTGTTATTAGATCCAGCCCCAGTCCCTGTGACTGTGATACTCCTACTGGGAGCATGCAGGGGGAGGGAATAAATAAATAGCTAATTTTTTACCCTGTGAGCTGCCAGCCCTGGCAGTGCCTGCCCAGTGAGACAGAGCAGATTGAAATATATGAACCTGTGGCAGAGTTTCTTTAATATTCCCAGAGCCCAGCTCAGGAGCTCTGCTGCTCCTGGGGTGACAGATCCATCACAGGCAGCAAAATGCAATTTAAATACTCTCATGGCAGGAAAGTTATACGGTCTGAAACTTCGGTGTTTCTCAGTTACCTTTCCTTAATGACATCTTCAGAGCTGAGGAGGATGTTTGTGCTCAGAGGGGGAATTGCTTCCAGTATCCATTCCCTGTGTGCTGTCCCTCCATCTGCAGGCACTGCCCCTCCTCAGGGCTGGATCCAGGGAGGCTGGGAGCAGAGAGAGATGTGCTGGGGAGCAGAGAGAGATGTGCTGGGGAGCAGAGAGAGATGTGCTGGGGAGCAAACAGAGAGAGATGTGCTGGGGAGCAGAGAGAGATCTGCTGCTGGCTGTGGGATGGCAGCAGGGCTGGAGCTGGGGTGGGAGCAGGGGATGCACAGCAGAGACAGAAATTCCTGCAGGAATCCTCCCCTCCCTCCCCTCTCATTGCCAGATCCCCTCAGAGCTGCCTGTGGCCTGCATCCCCGAGCATGTAACCTTTTATTTTCACTTTGAAAATCCAAATTAGTCATCCTTGAGCATCTCCAAGCCGAGTGATGAGTCACAGCTCCTGCTCTTGCTGAGGCTGCTTGGGGAGGTGCCTCCCTCCCCTCAGCATCACCAGGCTGGAGATCCCCCTCTCTGCAAATGTCATGCTTCTCCACATGAATCCACTCCTGGAAACTGGAAACCCCATCAGGATGGGGACTAGTGCAAGGGCCAAAAACCTCGGGAAATGCAAAATCCTTGGTGTGATTTATCATTTTTTATTGGAAAACAGTTATTGTGGGGAATGCAAGGAGGAGAGGATGCAAACTGGAGCTGCTTTGCTCGGTGTTCCATACCCTGTGTCCCATTTTTCATGGCTGGGATGTTCTCCTGCTCTGGGTAAGATTGACCCCAGGGTTGAAGTTTCCCTTTGGGAGCCTTTCCACGTTGCTATTTTTTCCTTTGCAAGTGTAACTATTGATTTTGGACTGAATAATATTTTTAAACAGGCTTCGAGGGGCATAATAAACCAGGAAGGAGCTCTGCTGTGATACATCAACCTGTAATCTGTAAATCAATGCAAAACTTTCCTTAACGGCCTGAGAACTAAATGAATTCAATGTAATTAGTGCTGCAAGCTGTAAAAGATATTTATGAGAATTAAATGTTAATATGCATTTCCTGAAGGCACCATAAAGCTGCTTCTGCCTTGAACAGAGGTGGCACCTCCAGTTTGTGCCCCAGCTGCAGGAGGGGACAGATGTGCCAGGGTTTGTGATCCCAGCATGGTTTGTGTTCTCACAGCACCCTGAGCTTGCACATTGTCACACAATGCAGCATCTTCTTTCTGCTGGGGTTTTTCCCAGCTCCACAGCCTCAGGGAAGTTCCTTCTCTTTGCTGCTGGCCTCAGTGCCACCTCCCACTGATAGCACAGGGTTAAAAGTGTTTCTGAAATCATGGGAGTTGTGTACAACACACTCAGGATGCAAAGAAAGGTTGGGTCTGGTAGGGCTGGAAAGGGAACCAGGCCTGGGAATGAATGTTGGGCTTTGTCTTTATTGGATCAGGTGAAACTGCACCTGTGGAATCATCATGTGATAAATAATGTGATGGTTAAATGTAATGATTGTTTGGTAATTGAATATATTTTTGTTTAATCGTAATAAGAATCATGGGAAAGGATGTTTGGGGACCTGATGGAAATCACAAGAATCCATGCTTGGGTAAGATCAATGTGTAGAATAGAATAATATGGGTTTAGTAATTATTATATAGCTACATAATGAAAAGGGTATTAAAACCTGTCCCTCTGCAATCCATGTGCAGTCAGATCTGGGTTTGTAGCCCTGATCCCAGAACTCTGCAATAAATCACCTGCACACTGTCCCCTGTGGTTCTGGGTTTGTGGGCTAAGCCCAGCTGGTTCTGGGCTGGCCCTGGGCAGGAGCAGAGCCTGGCAGGATCAGGGCAGGGCAGGGATGTCCCCTCCAGGCTGTCCCTAGGCAGGGTCAGGGCAGGGATGTCCCCTCCAGGCTGTCCCAGGGCAGGATCAGGATCAGGGCAGGGATGTCCCCTCCAGGCTGTCCCAGGGTAGGGCAGGGATGTCCCTCCAGGCTGTCCCTGGGCAGGGTCAGGGCAGGGATGTCCCCTCCAGGCTGTCCCTGGGCAGGATCAGGGCAGGGATGTCCCCTCCAGGCTGTCCCTGGGCAGGGTCAGGGCAGGGATGTCCCCTCCAGGCTGTCCCTGGGCAGGATCAGGACAGGGCAGGGATGTCCCCTCCAGGCTGTCCCTGGGCAGGATCAGGGCAGGGATGTCCCTCCAGGCTGTCCCTGGGCAGGATCAGGGCAGGGATGTCCCCTCCAGGCTGTCCCTGGGCAGGACCAGGGCAGGGCAGGGATGTCCCCTCCAGGCTGTCCCTGGGCAGGGATGTCCCCTCCAGGCTGTCCCAGGGCAGGACCAGGGCAGGGATGTCCCCTCCAGGCTGTCCCAGGGCAGGACCAGGGCAGGGATGTCCCTCCAGGCTGTCCCTAGGCAGGGTCAGTACAGGGATGTCCCCTCCAGGCTGTCCCTGGGCAGGATCAGGACCAGGATCAGGGCAGGGCTGTCCCCTCCAGGCTGTCCCTGTCCTGCTCCCCTGTATCACTGCTGTGGGACCCTGCTGCCCTGCCCCTCCTGGGGCTGCTCCAAACCCTGCTCTGATGTTGGCAAACACTCTGATAAATTCCTTCAGTGCTTTGAGAGCTGTCAGTGAGCAGCGTTGCTCAACAGCAGAATTGCTTTATTGTCTGGGTTTCAGAGGAAAAGCTCCATTAGCAGAAAAATAAAAAATAGACTATAGGAATTGATGCAGTTAAATGTTAGGATAAAATTTGCCTAGAATGAGTCTCAGGTGAGCTTTTCCTTCTGGGTGTTTGTGCTGTAGAGCAGGGAGGGAGGGGGCACCACAAAATAATCAGGGTTGGAAAACACCTCCAAGAACAAGTCCAGCCTTTGACTGATCCCCCATGTCCTCTGAACGAGATTTCAGTGTTTGTTTATTGTTTGAAGCTTCCACCACCTCCCTGGGCAGCCTGTGCCAGTGCTGGGCCACTCTCAGGGAGGAAAATTCTCCTCAAGTCCAGCCTGAGTTCCCACAACCAGGCTGGGACCAGCTTTACCTTCCTGGGGCTCTGCTTCTCTTTTATTTCATTTTTATTATTTTCTCTTTTCATCCTTTGCAAACACCCCCTGCGCTCCCAGACTCCATCCCAGGTTTGAAGTGCTGCCTGAAGGGCTCAGCTGGGGAAATCCTTGGCATTTCTCAGAGTTCTCAGAGCTGAACCTCTCATCTCGTGCTGCTTTTGGGCTCCCTTTGAGTTTAGCAATTAAATATAAATCAAAAGCCTTGGTGCTCTGCCTCCCTCAGAGGTGTGTGTGCTCCAGCCCTGCTCTCCCTGGGGTGCAGAGTGCAGCCTTGGGGCTGTGCTGGGTGTGCCTGGACAGAGGGGATGGACAGGGGCAGGGACAGGGGTGGGGACAGCCAGGGACAGGAGCAGAGGAGGGGACAGCCAGGGACAGGACAGAGGGGGGACAGCCAGGGACAGAGGGGGGACAGCCAGGGGCAGGGACAGGAGCAGAGGAGGGGACAGCCAGGGACAGGGACAGGAGCAGAGGAGGGGACAGCCAGGGACAAGGACAGAGGGGGGACAGCCAGGGGCAGGGACAGAGGAGGGGACAGCCAGGGGCAGGGACAGGAGCAGAGGAGGGGACAGCCAGGGACAGGGACAGAGGGGGGACAGCCAGGGGCAGGGACAGAGGAGGGGACAGCCAGGGACAGGGACAGGAGCAGAGGAGGGGACAGCCAGGGACAAGGACAGAGGGGGGACAGCCAGGGACAGGAACAGGGACAGGGGAGGGGACAGCCAGGGACAGGGACAGGGGAGGGGACAGCCAGGGACAGGACAGGGGAGGGGACAGCCAGGGACAGGGACAGGAGCAGGGGTCACAGCCTCAGGCTGTGCTGGGAGCTCCCAGCTGACAATCAGAACAATTCCAGTGGCAGGGATGTCCAGCCCTGGCACAGCTGCCCAGGTCCCCACCCTGGGTGATTCCAAGCCTGTGTTTGTCACAGTCTGGTGCTGCTCACTGCAGTGCTGGGGATCCTGGAGATCTTTGTCACCCTTCCCAACTCCATGGCTTTATTCACACACCAAACCCTGCCCATTGTCTGATTGTCCCCAGGAGCAGCACCCTGGGCTCTGGGTGCTGTTAGCTTTGAAAATTCCATTTCTATTCCTGCTCAGCTGTGGGAGCTGCAGCTTTTCTCTGGTTGATTGGGGTAGAGTGCCTGAATCCCTGAGATTTGTGATCTGGGTTTGGTCAGGCAGCTGAGCACGTGTTCAATTTGGGGTAATTTGTGTCACAGAATCCCAGAGTGGTTTGGGTTGAAGGGACCTCAGAGATCACCGTGTCCCAAACCCTCAGTGGCATTTTTGTGTTCCTGGCTCCTCAAGCTGCAGGAGGACACTGGGCATTGTTGGGTTTCTGTACTCCAGCAATAACAGGGAGCTTTGAAAGAACAATTCAGCCACCCTACAGACAGAATAAATCTGCTAACATCATTTTTATGGATTGGAATTATTTAAAAATTTCTGCCTAATCTAAACCTGGGCTGGCAGTGGCTGAGGGTGAAGCTGGTGCCTGGTGCAGCTTGTGGGCCCTCACCCCTGGCTGGAATAAAAGAGATTTATTGGTTTATGGAGCAGGCAGAACCGGTACCAGACAGATTTTTGGCAAGTGGCCTGGCAAAGTTTGTGTGTTCCTTTGTTTGCACAAGAGCAAGGGAAGAGCTGCAAACACAGCAGATTTCTTACCCTGCAGGGACAGTTCAGGGGACACAGAGTGCTGACCCTGAGGGCAGCTGAGGGTGGGGAGATGCTGGGTTGGAGCAGTTTGAGCCTTTCCCAGGGGCCAGGACGTGGGGAAGCTGCAGAGCAGGGGCTCAGAGCAGAGCCCTGTGTCTGGGCAGCCAAAGCTGACTTGCATTTTCTGTGTGTTGAACCCATAAAGCTCCTGAGCTCTGCACTGCCACTCCTGAGCCTGGGACGGTCTGGGGAGCCCTGAGCCTGCCCTGGGCTGGGTTTTCTCTGGCTCTGCTCTGGGAGGGTCTCACCCTTTGGCACAGGGGGTTTGGGGTCGGTCACACCTCCCCTGGGTGCTTTTTCTGGGGTCAGGGTGCAGCTCCCCCTTCTGTCCCTGTGCCTCCCTGGGACCCAGCCAGGAGAACAGGACAGGCTGGAACCTCCCCTCAGCCTGCTGGCTGGGAATAACCCAGCTTTGATGGTCTCTCTATCAAAGACTGGCTTTGTTTTAAGTGGTGGTTTTGTTTAAAAAGTGCAGTTTTGTGATAAGTAAATCGCTCTCATTTCCTCCTAATGATAGAGTACAGTAATATTGTTAAATTTGCTTTTCCATTTATGCACCATCATTTTGAAATCAGATCTGAAAACATCTTTTACCTTCAAACCTTTATTTTGCCTTCCCTTTGATTCCTGGCATTTATTATCCATATCATTTAATTACACAGGAGGCACTTTGCAGCAGAGCCCCTGTGAAGGAGGGGTTTTACAGCAGCTCTGGCTGGGGCTGCAGTGGAGCTGTGATTCCCTGTTCTCAGAGCTGGATTCAGCATTTCAGTGCTCAGTCCTGCACAGTCCTGCAGAGCGTTTTGGTGGGATGGAGGGGTCAGGGGGGATGAGGCTCCCCAAGCCTGTGCCCTGCTGGCCCCAGTGGCACTGCCAGGCTGCCCCAGGTGCCACATGTCCCTTTGTCACCTGAGCAGGTGCCACCTGTCCCTTTGTGCTGGCCCTGCCAGGGGGGCAGAATCAGCTCCTGAGTGTCCTGGGCCAGCAGCTCTGGCTCTGTGCTGCCAGGGGGGCTCAGCCCCAGGCTCCTGCCATCTGCCCAGGGCCACTTGCCATTGCCACAGGGCACTGCTGGGGACAGGGGCAGTGCCAGTGGTGCAGCCTGGCAGGGCTGGGCTGGCTCCCACAGCTGCTGTGGCCACTCAGAGGTGGGATAAACACTGATTAACTTAATGAGGATTGCTGCAGTGCTGTGATGGGCTGGTCACCAGCTGTGGGTGGGTGCTGGGGATGAGGCTTTGACCTCCTGGTGCTCCCGAGCATCCCTCTGGGAGCTGCAGCTCCTGAATCCGCCCTGGCAGGGAGGGACACAGGTGGTGTGGAGGGGTGAGCAAGGGAATCCCCCTGCATCCTCTGCTCCATTCCCCTCTTATTTCCCTCTCAGCTTGCTTTGTGCTCCTTTTAGAGACAGCAAATGCTCTTCCATCCTCCCAGGCACGAGGGCACACCTGGGGCCGTGTTCTGGCAGGGCTCCCACCAGGGCTGGTGCTGCAGGACACCCCCAGAGGGATGTGGGGGGCTGTGGGGGCACTTGCAGGGCCCTCATGAGCTGGGAAATGTCCCCCTGGCAGGCTCCTGGGTGTCCCAGCTGGCACCAGGCTGAAGCAGGGCTGCCCTGAGGATGCTCCACGTGGTGCTGCATCCTCCTCAGCAGCCTGAACTGCAGCCTGTGCTCTATCCATCCTCCTCAGCAGCCTGTGCTCTATCCATCCTCCTCAGCAGCCTGTGCTCTATCCATCCTCCTCAGCAGCCTGTGCTCTGTCCACCCTCCTCAGCAGCCTGTGCTCTATCCATCCTCCTCAGCAGCCTGGAGCAGCTGCAGGTGATTCCAGCCTGTGCTCTGTCCATCCTCCTCAGCAGCCTGGGGCAGCTGCAGGTGAGCTCCAGCCTGTGCTCTATCCATCCTCCTCAGCAGCCTGTGCTCTGTCCATCCTCCTCAGCAGCCTGGGGCAGCTGCAGGTGAGCTCCAGCCTGTGCTCTGTCCATCCTCCTCAGCAGCCTGTGCTCTATCCATCCTCCTCAGCAGCCTGGAGCAGCTGCAGGTGAGCTCCAGCCTGTTCTCTATCCATCCTCAGCAGCCTGGAGCAGCTGCAGGTGAGCTGCAGCCTGTGCTCTGTCTGCAGGGCAGCTGGAGCTGGTTAATGGATGGAGTTTGGAGAGTCAGCAGCACTGGAAGCACCGTGGGCTCTTTGGCAGTAGGTTTGCATTTCGAAGTGGGAAGGATGAGGGCTGGATTGATATTTATTGCAGCACACAGGAAGCAGATCAATGCTGCAGCACACCCTGGCTATGCCCAGGAGCCAGGCTGCGAGTCTGGCTTGAATTACTGATGGAGCTTCCCAGGAATGATGGGCAATAATCAGGGAGATGAAAAGAAAACAGAGAGGGAACAGAGCTCAGTAAATCCGAGGTGGCTCTGCTGAGTAGGCAGTGGTGAGCGTGGAGCTGCAGCCTGTGACTGATGCCTCTGATAATTAAATATTCTTGGATCTCTGAGTGTTGCCATTGATAATTAAACATTCTTGGGTGTTTGTGCATGAGCGTGGTGCCAGCAGCTTCAGGATGTGAGTGCAGGAGCTCCTCAGGGCTGAGCAGCATCCCTGGGAGGGGGCAGGAGGATGGCAGGGGCTGAGGCTGGGGCTGAGCATCCCCAGGGCAGGTGAGAACAAACCTGGGGCTGCCCTGGGCTCCTGCTCCTCCCCAGGGCTGGGATGGGATGGGATGGATGAATGGGGGATGCTGGATGGGGCAGGGTCCCTGTGACACCCCCAGGGTCTGTGAATGGGGCAGGGTCCCTGTGACACCCCTGGGGTCCCTGTGACACCCCCAGGGTCTGTGAATGGGGCAGGGTCCCTGTGACACCCCCAGGGTCTGTGAATGGGGCAGGGTCCCTGTGACACCCCCAGGGTCCCTGTGACACCCCCAGGGTCCCTGTGAATGGAGCAGGGTCCCTGTGACACCCCCGGGGTCTGTGAATGGGGCAGGGTCCCTGTGACACCCCCCGGGTCCCTGTGACACCCCAGGGTCTGTGAATGGGGCAGGGTCCCTGTGAATGGGGCAGGGTCCCTGTGACACCCCCGGGTCCCTGTGACACCCCCAGGGTCCGTGAATGGGGCAGGGTCCCTGTGACACCCCAGGGTCCCTGTGACACCCCCAGAGCTGTGTCAGAGCCAGGCTCTCCCCTGCCAGGCTCTCACCTGAGCTTTGTGGCAGGGGGTGGGTGAAGCAGAAAACACCATAGCCAGGGGAGGAGATGGTGGGAGAGCAGATGGATTCAGTTTGGAGGGGAGGAGGATGTGCAGGACGGGGATGAGGAGGGTGGGACGTGCCCAGAGCCCCGGGGAGCTGTGCCAGCCCCAGCCCCAGTGCTCCATCCTCAGCAGGGCTGGCAGCTCCCTCCTTCCCCATCAGTGCAGAAGGTGGAAGAGACATTGTTTAAAGCATCTGCTTCAGTATTTCTGAAGCTGTTGCTGGACTCATTCCAGATGAATCCAAATGGGAAGGTGTTGTGAGTGCCAGATGGAGCAGGGATGTGTGAGGGAGGAGTATGAACGGCTTGGGATCGCAGGCAGTGTCTTTAAAGAGAGCCAGGAAAAGCAAAGCTGAGCAGCCTCGAGGGGCAGGAACCAAAGGCCTGGTCCTTGGGGGAAAGAGGGACATGAAAGGATCATGAGAAAGGATCCAGGCAGGTCAGAGCAATTTCAGTGCTGCTTTTGGGCTGGATGTGCCTGGTTTATTGTTCCTCAGCACTTTTGTGCAATTTTAGCCTATTAGCCCTGCTGCAGCTTTGATGAACAAGGGCAGTGAGAAACAAATTCACGTTCCTCTCCCTGCTTGTCCCAAATAATGGAATCCTTTAGGCTGGAAAAGCCCCAAAATTCAGCCCAGCCACGATCACCAACCATGGCCAGAGCCCTGAACCCCCCCAGGGATGGGATTGACTCCCCTGGGCAGCTCTGCCAGGCCCTACAAACTCCTTGTGATGCAATGTTTGCTCGTGTGGTGGTGTGGGATGACAGGAGAATTTCAGTTCCTGTGCAAGCCAGCCCTGCCCTGTGGGTGGGGAGAGGCTGGACCTGGGTGCCCATCTGATGGAGGGGCTCCAGGGCACATCCCAGAGCCAGGCTCTAATCCCATGTCCATCCTGCAGAAAAGCCATCGCAGCAATTAGCTCAAGGAACAATTTCCACCAGCCTCTTCCAGTCTTCAGCCAGTGTCCCTTCTGGAAAAATAAATCTGGTGAAATACAGAGAGTGCTTTTCACGCCCAGAATGGTGAATTGAATTTGTTCAATTCTTTGCTGGCATTACCAGGGAAATGATGGTGCTGGCTCGAGGCTGCATTGCAGTTTCACTTTCTGTTTCTACAATAACAATAATAATAATAATAGTAATATTACAATAATAATATTGTGTAACAGTGTCCAGCTTTCACAGGACTCTGTCAACACCACCAGAGGAATGAACAAACGTGTCATTACCCAAAGTGTGAGCCATGGCACTGGGTGCCCTCACTCAGGAGCTGCTCCCTGTCCCAGCCCAGCCCTCCCCACCCGGGATTAACTCACCCCCAGTGCTGATCCCGGGTGAATTGAGGATGGTCTGACCAGCAGGTGGAAGCAGAGAAAAAAACCTCTCAGCTTGCAGGCTGCTCCCAGAGAAGCTGCTGCTTAAGACTGGAGGTCGTGTAAAATCCTGTAGCATTTCCTGAGCTGGGCATGTGGTCAGCACAGCCTTATCTGAGTGACTTTGGGCATGATTTTGGGCATGATTTTGGGCATGATTTTGGACTTGATTTTGGACTTGATTTTGGACATCTTCCTCTGTCATTGATCATCTCAGAGGGCTTTTTGCTTCGTTTAGTTTTTCCCTACTTCTATACATTATAAGCACCAGGAAAACAGATTCCAGCCCTTGTGTTTGTGTTGTTTATTGCACTGTGCTGCTGTTCCCCGGGGTATAAAGGATCTTTGAGGAGCCCCAGGCCCAGGGTGGGTGCAGTGCTCAGTCAGGTCCTGGGGCTGGGAGGTGCAGCCAGGATGGGAGTCCAGCTCGGGGTGTCACTGGAAGTGGTTTGTAGCAGGCATTTGGCTAAAAATTAAATGTGAGCTCCACCTCAGCATGAGGAAAAGCTTCTCTCCATGGAGGGGGCAGAGCCCTGGAGCAGCTGCCCTGGGAATCCTGGAGTTTTCCTTCCTGGACACATCCCAGCCCCACCTGGATGTGGCCCTGCCTGGGCAGGGCTGGGCTGGGAGGTCCCCAGAGATCCCCTCCAGCCCCAAATATTCTGGGATTCTGTGATTTGCCTGCTAGAAGGTGCTGTTGCCTTGTCCTGCCCCCTGCTCCCACCTTCCCTTGCAGTGGAGAGGAGAGGTGAGTGTGCTGTGCTGTGCTGTGGGGCTGGCAGGGCTGTGTGGGGCTGGGCTGGGCTGTGCTGTGGGGCTGGCAGGGCTGGGGTCACTCGGGCTGTGACACACACCTGGGGCTGTGCTGGGGGGGTCTGCTCAGCCAGAGCTGGGAATTCACCTCCAGCACCAGCACGAGCGTCTGTCTGCTCTGCTGAGCTCAGTTCCTGCTGCCCTGGCTGGGGTGGGACTCGGGTGTGTCCCAGTGTGTGACACAGGTGTGGCTGCAGTGTGTGACACAGGTGTGTCCCAGGGCTGGCAGGGTGTGACACAGGTGTGTCCCAGGGCTGCAGGGTGTGACACAGGTGTGTCCCAGTGCTCCCAGTTTATGACACAGGTGTGTCCCAGTGTGTGACACAGGTGTGTCCCAGGGCTGGCAGGGTGTGACTCAGGTGTGTCCGAGTTTGTGACACAGGTGTGTCCCAGTGTGTGACACAGGTGTGTCCCAGGGCTGGCAGGGTGTGACACAGATGTGTCCCAGGGCTCCCAGTGTGTGACACAGGTGTGGTCCCAGTGTGTGACACAGGTGTGTCCCAGGGCTGGCAGGGTGTGACACAGGTGTGTCCCAGGGCTCCCAGTGTGTGACACAGGTGTGGTCCCAGTGTGTGACACAGGTGTGTCCCAGTTTGTGACTCAGGTGTGTCCCAGGGCTCCCAGTGTGTGACACAGGTGTGTCCCAGGGCTCCCAGTGTGTGACTCAGGTGTGTCCCAGGGCTGGGACTGTGCTCAGTGCTGTGGTTCTGCAGCTCCTGGTTGATTAAATCATGAAACCCTCAGCACTGCTCAGGAGCAGAGGGGTGTTCTGCCCTGCTCTCAATCAGTGTAACTCAGTCCTGTGCCTAAATGCATGTACTGGTTCCTTTTCCTCAGGAAAAGCTTTCATTTCTTTGTCACTGCAGAGTTTTTAGCTGTATCGTTTCCAAGTGTTGGCTGTGTTTGCAGAGGGGTAAGAAAGCATTGCAAGAGGAAATAAATACCAAAATGTAATGCTTTATGCATAATAAAAGTGCACTTAAGCTCTAACATGTCATATAATCATTCAGCCGTGTCACAGCCTGATGAATTCCCGAGCACAGACACTTCAGAGGGGAGTATCAATGTGAAATCTGGAATGAGGATCCCAAACCAGGAGCCAGCTCATTGCTTTAATGGGACTTTGTGTCTCTCAGTGTTCAATGCTCCACGCTTGGGAGTTCAGGAGATCACAAACTTCCCTGGGCTCTGCTGAGGGAAGCTCTGAGTGGATTTTACAGCAGAGTGTTTATACCAGGAGGGAAAGGCTGCTTTTATTCTTAAAATATTTACAGATTTCTGTGATTTTCTACAGGGGGAGGACGAACCTTGTTAGTGTCAGCTGAGGCGTGGCAGAGCTCTCCAGCAGTTGTTCTCACTCCCTTATTAGAGATCTCCATATCAGCCCGGGTTTATGGATTGTAATGGAGCTGCTGTAACAGCAGTAATTGGGGAAATTACTTTGGACGGTGGCGTTAATATTCATGCAGCCCTGCAACAGCTCCCTGCTAATTAGTGTCTGCTCAGTGGCAGGGTGGGCTGGGAGGGAGCTCGGGGGTTCACTGGGGCTCAGGGGGGTCACAGGTGGGAGCTGCAGGGCTGGGGGTGCTCCTGCCTCCTGTGCCAGCCCAGGGTGGGCTGGGGTGGGAATGGGGAGCTCCAGATCCCTGGGGTGGGAATGGGGAGCTCCAGATCCCTGGGGTGGGAATGGGGAGCTCCAGATCCCTGGGGTGGGAATGGGGAGCCCCAAAACCCTGAGGTGGGAATGGGGAGCTCCAGATCCCTGGGGTGGGAATGGGGAGCCCCAAAACCCTGAGGTGGGAATGGGGAGCTCCAGATCCCTGGGGTGGGAATGGGGAGCTCCAGATCCCTGGGATGGGAATGGGGAGCTACAGAACCCAGGGGTGGGAATGGGGAGCTCCAGATCCCTGGGGTGGGAATGGGGAGCTCCAGATCCCTGGGGTGGGAATGGGGAGCTCCAGATCCCTGGGGTGGGAATGGGGAGCCCCAAACCCTGGGGTGGGAATGGGGAGCTCCAGAACCCTGGGGTGGGAATGGGGAGCCTCAGAACCCAGGGCTGGGAATGGGGAGCTCCAGAACCCAGGGGGGTGGGAATGGGGAGCTCCAGATCCCTGGGGTGGGAATGGGGAGCCCCAAAACCAGGGGTGGGAATGGGGAGCCCCAAACCCTGGGGTGGGAATGGGGAGCCCCAAAACCCTGGGGTGGGAATGGGGAGCTCCAGATCCCTGGGGTGGGAATGGGGAGCTCCAGAACCCAGGGGTGGGAATGGGGAGCTCCAGATCCCTGGGGTGGGAATGGGGAGCTCCAGATCCCTGGGGTGGGAATGGGGAGCCCCAAAACCCAGGGGTGGGAATGGGGAGCTACAGAACCCTGGGGTGGGAATGGGGAGCTACAGATCCCTGGGGTGGGAATGGGGAGCTACAGAACCCTGGGGTGGGAATGGGGAGCTACAGAACCCTGGGGTGGGAATGGGGAGCTCCAGAACCCTGAGATGGGAATGGGGAGCCCCAAAACCCAGGGGTGGGAATGGGGAGCCCCAAACCCAGGGGTGGGAATGGGGAGCTCCAGAACCCAGGGGTGGGAATGGGGAGCTCCAGGACCCTGGGGTGGGAATGGGGAGCCCCAGATCCCTGGGGTGGGAATGGGGAGCCCCAGAACCCAGGGGTGGGAATGGGGAGCTCCAAACCCAGGGGTGGGAATGGGGAGCTCCAGAACCCTGGGGTGGGAATGGGGAGCTACAGAACCCTGGGGTGGGAATGGGGAGCTACAGATCCCTGGGGTGGGAATGGGAAGCTACAGATCCCTGGGGTGGGAATGGGGAGCTCCAGATCCCTGGGGTGGGAATGGGGAGCTCCAGAACCAGGGGTGGGAATGGGGAGCCCCAAACTCTGGGGTGGGAATGGGGAGCTCCAGATCCCTGGGGTGGGAATGGGGAGCTCCAGAACCCTGGGGTGGGAATGGGGAGCTCCAGGACCCAGGGGTGGGAATGGGGAGCCCCAAAACCCAGGGGGGTGGGAGTGGGGAGCCCCAAAACCAGGGGTGGGAATGGGGAGCTCCAAACCCAGGGGGGTGGGAGTGGGGAGCCCCAAAACCAGGGGTGGGAATGGGGAGCCCCAAACTCTGGGGTGGGAATGGGGAGCACCAGGACCCTGGGGTGGGAATGGGGAGCCCCAAACCCAGGGGTGGGAATGGGGAGCTCCAGATCCCTGGGGTGGGAATGGGGAGCCCCAGAACCCAGGGGTGGGAATGGGGAGCCCCAGAACCCTGGGGTGGGAATGGGGAGCTCCAGATCCCTGGGGTGGGAATGGGGAGCCCCAAACCCTGGGGTGGGAATGGGGAGCTCCAAACCCTGGAGTGGGAATGGGGAGCCCCAAAACCAGGGATGGGAATGGGCAGCCCCAGAACCCAGGGTCAGGGCAGGCTGGGGCAGGCTGGGCTAGCAGAAGTCCTGCTGTGGCCAGCACTCTGTGCAGGAAGCAGGAGAGCTCTGCTGGGATCACTGGCCTGGATTTGGGAGAGGTGCTCAGAGTTTTCTCCATCTCTCATTTCCCAGTCCTGCAGGGTACCAGGGGGACGTGCTGCCTCATTTAACCAGCTTTGCTGGGCTGTTTTCTCTTTTCCCCTCTGTTTGAGAGCTGTAAAATGCACGTGGTGAGGTTGGGGACAGCAGAGGGGGGACATTGTCCCTCCCTGGGGTGTTGGTGCTTTGTCCTGCTGGGTTGGGAATGGATCAGTAGGTGTGGAGCTGTGACACAGAGGATTTGGGGACACCAGATTTGTGCTGTGAGCTCAGAGGGTCCCCCTGGAGCCAGGCAGGTACCCGTGTGTGTTCCATGTTCCCAGGGCATGGCCAGGAAGGTGCCAACTGCTCACCCTCAGTCCCTGAGGGCTGGGGCTGTGTCAGGGACACCAGGAGAGGAGCTTGCCAAGAGATCTGCACAGCTCTGGCTGTCTCATTCAACAAAAAACTCACTGAGGGATGGTAAAGGAGCAAATCCAGATAATTCCCACAATACCCTGATGTGTTTCAGTGGGAAACGTGGAAGGGGGTGAGGAAGGAAGGGGATCTGAGGAACATTTGTGTCCTGGGTGCTGAGCTGGACCAGGCACCATTTTGGGGGGATGGATGGATGGATGATGGGTGGATGGATGGATGGATGGGTTTGCCATTTCATGGATGGATGGGTGGATGGGTGGGTGGGCTTGCCATTGGATGGATGGATGGATGGATTTGCCATTTCTTGGGGGGATGGATGGATGGATGGGTTTGCCATTTTTTGGGGGGATGGATGGATGGATGGGTTTGCCATTTCTTGGGGTGATGGATGGATGGATGGATGGATGGATTTGCCATTTCTTGGGGGGATGGATGGATGGACGGATGGGTTTGCCATTTTTTGGGGGGATGGATGGATGGATGGGTTTGCCATTTCTTGGGGTGATGGATGGATGGATGGATGGATGGATGGATTTGCCATTTCTTGGGGGGATGGATGGATGGATGGGTTTGCCATTTTTTGGGAGGATGGATGAATGGATGGGTTTGCCATTTCATGGATGGATGGGTTTGCCATTTCTTGGGGTGATGGATGGATGGATTTGCCATTTCCCTGTGGTGGGGACCCAGCAGAACCCCCGTGCCCTGGGGGCTCTCCCAGCCCAGCTCTCCCAGCCCCAGCCTGGCTCTCCCAGCCCGGCTCTCCCAGCCCGGCTCTCCCAGCCCGGCTCTCCCAGTCCCAGCCTGGCTCTCCCTGGGTGCAGGTGATGAGGAGAATGCAGCAGCACTGCAGGGATGTCTGCACTAATTAATCCAGGCTCTCCTCAGGGCTGTTCTCCATCACTCACCTCTCCTTCCCTTCTGTGCCTCCCTCCTGGCCCAGCCCAGGCTGGAGCTGGGTTGGGATGGGAACCCCAGGGATGTGTGAGCACCTCACCAGCTGGGACCCTACAGCAGCACAGACAATCCTCCTCAATTCCTTCCCACCCCCCTTGTTTTTCTTTGCCTTTCCCTGGCAGGAAGGGATGTGCTTTGCTCAGCCTCTTTCACAAACAAAGGAATAAATAAAATAAAGCCATAAGTGATTGCAGCATTTCTCTGGGAAGCTTGGAAGGGAGAAATAATGAGAAAATGCTATTAGTTCTATTTTTAAAGAGTTGAGAGCTCTGTGATGCCATGGTGATGGAATTGGTGTGAGCACCTGGGTGGATATAAATCTCCTGCATGTCTGGGATAATGCAGATGGACCGGGACAGTGTGCAAGGGGAAAGGATTTCTGTTTATCGAGTTTCCCTGTCAGCTTTCTGTTATTAAACATGGTGATTCCCAAACTGTCAGGATGGATGTTAAAATCTTCTGGCATTTCTGCCTGCAGGAAGACAAATCCCACAGATGATGTGGCTGCACGTGTGTCCCCAGTGCTGGGGCTGGAGCGGGGCAGGGACCCCAGAGCTGTGCAGCCCAGCTGTGTGCCACCTGTGCCACTCTGGGGTGTCCCCAGGTGTCACCCCCTCCCCAGGGAGCAGCTCAGGAGCCTCCTGAAGCTCCAGGCCCTGGGTGAGTGATGCTGGGGATGGTTTGGGGGATTGCTGCTGGGGCTCCCCAGGCACTGCCCAGCCTGGCACAGCCCTGGTGCCCCTCAGGGCTGGCAGCAGTGCCCAGGGAATTGGGACACCCCCAGAGCTCTGCTCTTCAGCAGTGGGAGAAGCAGGAGGGGAGGCTGGAGTCACTGGGCTGTGACCGGATAATGACTCTGTATACAAATTAGATGGATTCACAGGGTGCTTATCTAAATGAGGTTGCCATTTTACAATGCTAATTTTCCTGTCGGTTGCTTGTGATAGCAGAACACGGCGTTTGGAAAAAGCCACGGCTGTGCTGTGGGGCTGGGAGCCTGCAGGGTGAGCACAACCTGAGCTCCAGCCCCAGCTGCCTCTGCAGCAATTAGCAGCGACTCTGCAGATCCTGATCAACAATGCACTGGGGGCTTGTTCCTCCTGCCCTCCAGGGGGATAAATAACGGGAGGGAAGGGAATTGAGAGGAGATGTAATGAAGAGGGAAATAAAGCCCGTGTGTGCGGTTCTAAGGCTGGCAGTGAGGGATGTGACAGATCTGGTGAGAGCTGAGGGTGAGGGGGTGCCCTTCCAAAAGCATCCCCATAAAATGTTCCTGTGCCAGGCTCAGAGCAGGGGGTGCAGAAGTGTTTGGAGAAATATCTGGGGCTTCATTTGTCCCTCCAGGCCAATGAGACAGCAGTAGGGAAGCTCAGACTGGAATTTGGCGTTCCTGGAGTGCTGCTTTCCTTGGGATTCTCAATGGATCTCAAGTGGAGAGCAAAGCCCCTTCTCCCTCCCCTTCTCCCCTTCCTCTCCTGGCTCTGAGGAGCGGGGCTGGAAGGGCAGAGCTGTTCTTGCAGGGAGCTCCAGGCTGCTGGAGCTTGGCTGGGTCCCGACAGGGATGGCCCTGCTGGTCAGGGACTGATGGAGGCATCCCAATCCCATTATTCCATCCCCATCCCATTATCCCATCCCATCCTCATCTCATCCCATCCCAATCTCATCCCCACCCCATTATCCCATCCCAATAGCCCATCCCATCCCAATATCCCAACATCCCATCCCAACATCCCATCCCATTATCCCAATATCCCATCCCAATATCCCATCCCATTATCCCATCCCCAGTCAGTCATTCAGAATGATCTGACACCGACATCCTGTGTAAACTTCCTTTCAGAAATAGCTGTTCAGTGAGAAGTTAAAAAAAAAAAACAACCCAACAGACGGTGATTTAGGGTGTAAAGTGCGGATGCATAAACATGAGGCGCTCTCCAGAGGCACGGTGCTCGTGCTGATGTGATAAATAGAGATTCAGGAGTGTTGGCAGAGCCCTTCAGAGCCCTGTTCGTTCTGTGCAGCAGCTCTGCCAGCTGTGGGTGCAGTGCAGAGCCCGTGGCACTGTGCTCCAGCTGAGGAGATGAGGCTGTTTGTGTCCTGGAAGGAAAACACGGCATCCCCACAGCATCCCACAGCATCAACAGCATCCCCCCAGCATCCCCCAGCCTCCCACAGCATCCCCCAGCCTCCCACAGCATCCCCACAGCATCCCATTCCAGCTGCTGGCGCTGCCCCCATCCCCCTGGAGGCTGCTGAGGGTGCACAGGCTGCCCAGCCCCTTGCAGGATCAGCCCTCGGGGATTCTGAGCCTTCTCCAGAGCAGGGAGCTTGAAATACTCGGTGCATTTTCCCTTTTATCCTCCCAGGGTCACAGGGATCACTTCATCTTCCCAAAGCTGCCCTGCCCTGTGCATGGACCAGCTGGAGAGCTGCTCAGAGCTCAGGCACAGCTGCCAGGAATCCTCAGCACTCTGAGCCAGGCAGGGAAACTCTGGGTACACAGAGCCAGGCAGAGAAGGAAGGGCAGGGAAATTCTGGGTGCACAGAGCCAGGCAGAGAAGGAAGGGCAGGGAAATTCTCATTACTGGGAGCCAGGCAGAGAAGGAAAGTTGGGGAAATTCTCATTACTGGGACCCAGGCAGGGGAAGGAAGGGCAGGGAAATTCTGGGTACACAGAGCCAGGCAGGGGAAGGAAGGTTGGGGAAATTCTGGGTGCACAGAGCCAGGCAGAGAAGGAAGGACAGGGAAATTCTGGGGGGAAATTCTCATTAGTGGGAGCCAGGCAGGGGAAGGAAGGGCAGGGAAATTCTGGGCACTCAGAACCAGGCAGAGAAGGAAGGACAGGGACATTCTCAGCACTCTGAGGCAGAAAAGGAAGGCTGGGGAAATCAGGGCTGCCCATCAGTTCTTTATCTGATGTCTCAGAGCCTGAGCCCAGCTCTGTGGGTGCTGCCCATCCAGCCCAGCTCCTCAGGCTGTTCAACACAAAGCTGTTCCTGATTTTGATGGGAGGCTCCACCAGTACCATTCACATTTCCAGAGCACCTGGATCTTTTTTTTTTCCTGCCAAAGGAATTGCAGGGAGAAACCACCAAGTTTGGTTTGAGAATCTGGGTGCACATGGCTTTATTTGCTCTTTACTTTGCACTGTTTTCATTTCAGGCTGTAAATGAGGCCAGTCCTGGGCACCGTGGCAGTGGAACAGGTCAGCTCTTCTCAGGACAGAAACCAAACCACCCCTGGTTTGCTTGAGGTGTGCACCAGACCCAGATGTTTTCTTTGAGCAGTTCCTTGAGTATCCCATGTATTGAACAATTTACACCGAATTTGACACGTGGAACTTCCAAAGGACATTTAGTGGAGAATTGGGAACGTTTTTTAATGACTGAAAATTGAGTTGATGGTGAAATAACATTGCAAAAATAAGAGCAAGGCAGGCAGATAGGCAGGCAGATGGGGAAGGTTGGTTTAGTCAGTGGTTAAACCTGCTGGTGTGGTTTAGGACCAGTTTTATCCCAGACCAGGATCAGTTTTATCCCAGAGCCAGGCTGTGAGCTGGGGTCGGTGCTGTTGGTGAAATCAGCTCTGGACACTGATTTTTTTCTTCTAGGGAAGCCCCTGGTGGGGCTGGGCAGATTTTCCTGCAGCTTTCCTGTTCCTCAGGATTGATGGGCTGGCTCCAGGCAGGGAAGGAGCTGCTCTGCTGTGGTTTTCATCTGGGTGCTGAAACACTGAGCTGTTAAAAACCTTTAAAAAATATAAATATTTCTGTATCTGGCTGTTCCTGCATGAGTCTAATAGCATGGCCCTTGGAAAGTAATTTGGATTAATTAGAATGTCCGGGCACTTTTGTGATAAAGACATGCAGAGTAATTATCCAGTGTCCAGGATAATCTATTGAGCTTGTGAAGTTTAAGTCTGAAAATTATTCTCCCCTAAGTATTCGTCTTTCTGACTATATTTCTGTTATTAAATTTGTTTTCCCACAAGTTAGATAAGAAGAAATGTAATTATTTAGCTGGCAAGCTCAATGGTGAGGTGAGGAAAACCAGTGAAGGTAAAAAGTGTGATTGCCTTGTGGTTTTTCCTGCAATAATGCAGAAATATTTAGATATCTGTGGAATTACATGGTGATGATGCACTTTGTAAAAGGCCAGAGATGAAATATAAGGGAATAAAAGGTATAGATATCCACTGGAACTTCATTATACCCCATAACTCTTGGATATGTAGTGGGAGAAATGTCAAATGCAGATTTCTCCCATAATTACAATCCATTCTCCCTCCCATCTCTCCTCACTGCATTTTCTCACTCTTTTATACCCAGTCTGTGTCCTGAAGGACCTTGCTCTGTTTCTGGTGCTCAGAGGACACAACAGCCCTTTCCACTTGTGATAATGTTTATTTTGGATTAAAGGAAATATGAAATCAAAGGCAGGCTAAATATAATCCCTGCAAGTCCCTGGTGGAGCATCCCCACGCCCGGGTCAGTGCCTCCCACGTGTGCTGGAGCAGTTTGAAATGCTGGGGCTGCCAGGAGGAAACGCTTGACCTTGCAGATGATGGAACAGTTCGTCCTCTCTGAGCCCCTCCCTTGGTGCAGGGGAGACCTGGAGGGGTCCAGGGAAGGGAACAGGGCTGGGAAGGGCTGGAGAATTCCTGAGGGAGTTGGGAAGGGGCTGGAGAATTCCTGAGGAGAATTCCTAAGGGAGCTGGGAAGGGACTGGAGAATTCCTAATGGGGCTGGGAAAGGGCTGGAGAATTCCTGAGGAGAATTCCTAAGGGAGCTGAGAAGGGGCTGGAGAATTCCTAATGGGGCTGGAGAATTCCTGAGGAGAATTCCTAAGGGAGCTGGGAAGGGTTGGAGAATTCCTGATGGGGCTGGAGAATTCCTGAGGGAAATGGGAAGGGGCTGGAAAATTCCTCAGGAGCTGGGAAGGGTTGGAGAATTCCTGATGGGGCTGGAGAATTCCTGAGGGAACTGGGAAAGGGCTGGAGAATCCCTGAGGGAGTTAGGAAGGGGCTCAGCCTGGAGCAAAGGGGATCAGGGGGAGTTTCTGCCCCTGCACAACTCCCTGCCAGGAGGGGACACCGGGGGATTTGGGATCTGGGGACAGGGACAGGAGCACAGGGAACAGCTCAGGCTGTGCTGGGGAGCTCTAAGCTGAATATCAGGAATAATTTCTCATGGAAAGGGCTGCCCAGCCCAGGCACAGCTGCCCAGGGCAGGGTCAGTCCCATCCTGGGGGTTCAAACCTGGATGTGGCACTTGGGGACACGGGGCACTGGTGGCCTTGGCGGTGCTGGGAAGGGTTGGACTCAGTCTTGCAGTGTTTTTCCACTCTGATGATTTATCTCTGGAGGAAGAATGATTTATCTGAGTCCTTGCTGCAGCAGGTGGTGACTTTGACTGGAGAGGCAGAGCAGAGTGCCAGGGGAGTGCTGGAGAGGTGAGCTGCCCTGCCCTGGAGCTGCTGCAGCACCATGAGCACCTGAGCTGAGGCTGCTCCCACCTGGGGCAAATCCTTCAGCTGAGAACACGTCTGTGGAGTGTGTGGAGCTGCACTGGGGATTGCTGAGGGTCTGAGGGGTGTGAGAGGGCCTTGCTTTTACACTCCTTACCCTCCTTGCAAGAGAAGTGCTCTCCTCTGCCTGGCTGCCCCTGCAGCTCGGTGCCTGGGATGCTCTGAGATCTGTTCTGCTTTTATGATGTGGAAGAGGATTTGTGTTGGTGGAAAAGGGAACATAAAGAATGGCTGATGGAGATCTGGGCAGTCAGACAGGCCAGGTCTCTGGGATCAGTTTGCACCAGAAGCCAGCAGGGTACCAGGGTACCCTGTGCCATCCTGCCTACTGCCAGAGCAGCCCTGTGCAGCACCCAGGCTGTCCCAGCAGCTGTGACAGTGTCCCCAGAGTGTCCCCACCCTCCCTGGCAGCCCCAGAGCCCTGCAGGAGCCCTTGGCTCAGGGGCACTGATCCCTGGTGTCCCTGCACACTGCAGCAGTGCTGCTGCTCCCCCCAGGGCAGGTCAGGGTGCTCTGAAATTGGGGTGGATGTTCCAGCCTGGCTTGGTCACTCCAGCTGCAGAGCTGGGCAAGGAGAGGGACCTGCTCAGGCTCTGGGTGTGGGTGACCAGGGCTGCAGGGAGGTCACACAGCAGCTCACACACATTCTTTATCATTCACAGCTTCCCCCTTGCCTCCAGCTTTTAATGAAGTGCCAATCCAAAGCCAGGCAGTTTAAGCTCAAGCAGAACCGTTCAGTCAGCCACAGTGTGTGAGCACATTAAAAACCCAGGGGTTTTTATTATTTGACACGTTTTTAAATTCAGAAATACTTCCAATATTGCACGGAGGGAAATGAGCTCCAGAAACCCTGTTTAAAACATCATTTACTGCTTGAAATGCAGCTGGTCCCCTTGGGGGGTCAGGGGATCTGGGGGGAGCTGAGGAGCTCACATTGTCTGAGCCTCTCCCTGAATGTGAGCCCACTCAGGGACTCTGGAGTGAGAGCAGACTCCTACTTTTGGAGTATCTGCACTCCTGCTTTTGGAGTGTCTGCACTCCTCTTTTGCAATGTCTGTACTCCTCTTCTGCAATATCTGAACTCCTGCTTTTGCAATATGTGCACTCCTGCTTTTGCAATATCTGTTCAGTGGAAGTTACAAGAACTTGGGTTTGCTCGTTGTGGGATGGAGCTGCTTGCCCAAAGTTTAACTGCACACTGAAATTAGAAATAACCACTTAAAGCAGCTCAATCTGTGCTGCCAGATCTTGGATGTGTTTGGCTGTCAGGGCACGCAGGGCAGAGCCTTTATTCTCTTTGGCTGTCAGGCTCTTGGCTATATTGAAAATGTAGGAATAAATATTCAAATCACAGCCTTATTTTCCACGCCATAAGCATGGATGCTCTCCTAGAAATGCAATTATGAGATCTGCTCACATCCCAGCTCGACAGCTCTCGTTTAGCCCAATAACTCAGGCACAGGATGATTGTTTCCCTTGTAGCACGCTGCAGTTTGTTTCCACTGGGCTGGGTTTGTGTGGCTGGGTTTCTGGATTACTTTCACACAACTGTGTTCTGCCACCAAGAACATTTTCTGTCTCAGCCTGGCTGCTGAATAAGTTGTTATTGGTGTTGTCTTTATCGGGCTACTTTCAAAATCAATGAGATTTATACTTGCAGATTAAAAACCTTTTAAAATATGCATAGACAATATAAGGTTCAATTATCTGTTTGGGATGAATGGAGCAATGTGTACACATAAATTAAACATAAAAGCTGCTTCACTCTGTGTATATTCCGCTTCAGATTTATTTTCAGAGGAGCTGGAATTGGTGAGTCCGTGTTGGGATGTGGGAGCTGCAGGAATGTCCGTGTGTCCATCTGTGTCTCTGTGCCCAGAGTGACTTTGGGGGATGCAGGCAGGAATGTCCGTGTGTCCATCCGTGTCTCTGTGCCCAGGCTGACTGCTCAGCTTTGGGGGATGCAGGCAGGAATGTCCGTGTGTCCATCCGTGTCTCTGTGCCCAGGCTGACTGCTCAGCTTTGGGGGATGCAGGCAGGAATGTCCGTGTGTCCATCCGTGTCTCTGTGCCCAGAGTGACTTTGGGGGATGCAGGCAGGGATGTGGGAGCTGCAGGAATGTCCGTGTGTCCATCCAGTCTCTGTGCCCAGGCTGACTTTGGGGGATGCAGGCAGGGATGTGGGACTGGTGCAGGAGGGAGGAGATGAGAACAAATGACCCAGTGCAAGCAGTGCTGTGACTGAGGGCATGGCCCTGAGTGCTGAACCCTTGGAGGGTGACAGGAGCCTTCTGAGAATGCCCTGATTGGGGTAAATCTGAGCTCCAGAGGAGTGGCAATAGTTTGTGGCATCTAGAAGACCTTGCAGGGTAAGTTCCCAGGATGGTTTGGGGTGGGACAGACCCTAAATCCCACCCAGTGCCACCCCTGCCATGGCAGGGACACCTCCCAAACCCCAAACCCCATCCAGCCTGGCCTGGGACACTGCCAGGATGGAAAGCAAAGCATTTTAGTAAATAATTCATCCCTAAGACAGCGTAAATGTGTACTGTGTCATGTATATGAGCTGTATATTATATTCTGTATAAGCATAATGAACAAGCAATCCCCAGTGTGTGAACCACTGGAGACAGGGCTGATGTCCTTGTTTAGTCAAGGACAGCTTTTCAGCAGCTTGAGAATGGGGGAAGATGTTTATTTTGGTGCTGTGACTGATTTTCATTACAATTTTAGGTCCTGGTTTCAAGTCAGGTTCTTCAAGGTTCTTTTAGCATTTAAAAGCCAAGAAATCACCCCCTGTTTTTCTATAAAAATCCAATCTATGCCCAAAGCTCATCACTGTCACAAACAGACCTTGGTGCAGGCACAGGTCATCAAGATGAAATACAGGATATCTCATATTTATGGGCACATCTCATTTTCCTGGGTGTTTATCCTCTTTTTTCCTCTTTCTGAGCTGATGAAGTGCTCCCATGAGCCATGTGGACAGTGCTAATTGCTGTCATTACTGTCCCTTAATTGCTACAATTATTTTTTCAGGAGTACTTTCTCACCCTAGCAGAGGAAGCAGGAAAGACCTCCCAGCATCACTCAGGATATTTCCTCCCCAGTGCCATGGCAGCTGTGGGGATGAAGGCTGGTTTGTGCCTGGAAATGGGCTCTTTTCAGGTCTGAAAGTCATTTAAAAGTGATGTGTTCAATTAGAAAGAAAGGTTTGAGAAACCCAAAGTAGCTTTGGAAGTGTTTGTTTCAGGAATGGGTTCCATTATCCATTGGATAAAATGTCCATTTTATTATATATAGTATATCTCTAGTAAATATTTAGTGTATTGGGTAAAATTTCCATATTATTATATATATCTCTAGTAAATATTTAGTGTATTGGGTAAAATTTCCATATTAATATATATAGTATATATATATTAGTAAATGTTTAATATAGTGAGTAAAATGTTCATATTATTATATATATCTATAGTAAATATTTAGTGTGTTGGGTAAAATTTCCATATTATTTTATATACTATATCTACAGTAAATATTTAGTGTATTAGGTAAAAATTCTGTATTATTTTATATAATATATCTATAATAAATATTTAGTGTATTGGGTAAAATTTCCATATTATTATATATATCTATAGTAAATATTTAGTGTGTTGGGTAAAAAATCCATGATATTATATTTATTATATCTATAGTAAATATTTAGTGTGTTGGGTAAAATTTCCATATTATTACATATAATATATCTATATATAATATTTAGTGTATTGGGTAAAATTTCCATATTATTATATATAATATATCTACAGTAAATGTTTAGTGTGTTGGGTAAAATTTCCATATTATATATATAATATATCTATAGTAAATATTTAATATATTGGATAAAATTTCCATAATATTGTATATAATATATCTACAGGGGGAGGATTTGAAGTTGGGTTTTTGGGGGAGGATTTGAAGTTGGGTTTTGGGGAGCATTTGAAGTTGGGTTTTGGGCAGGATTTGAAGTTGGGTTTTGGGGAGGATTTGAAGTTGGGTTTTTGGGGGAGGATTTGAAGTTGGATTTTGGGCAGGATTTGAAGTTGGGTTTTTTGGGGAGGATTTGAAGTTGGGTTTTGGGCAGGATTTGAAGTTGGGTTTTTGGGGAGGATTTGAAGTTGGGTTTTTGGGGGAGGATTTGAAGTTGGATTTTTGGGCAGGATTTGCAGTTTTTGTAGCCTGGCACTGCCCTGCCAGAGCAGGGGGAGCTCTCCCCACTGCCAGCAAACCACACCAATAAAACTTAGTGGGAAATTAAAGTAAAAATGCAGCAAACTGTGAACTTAATATTGCCCTGGCAGGAGCTCATTAATGTCTCAGTAGGTGCACTCCTGCATTATCTTAATTGCTGCAGGTCCTCGGGGAAATTGTCTTTTCTGAAGTTTGCTGCCTGCTGTCCCTGGCTGAGGTGGGTTCAGGTGCAGCATTTGCACAATCTTTAATGAGGAGCTGGGCTGGGCTCAGTCCTGGGGCAGCACAGCAGCAATCATCAATAACTGTGTCCCTGGGTGCCTTGGGGTGCTGGGGCAGGGCTGGGCTGTGCTCTGGAGCTGCTCTGGGTATTCCAGGAGGGGACACCTGCCTTGGGAGAGCAGCTCAGACATCCTGGAATTTTCCTGGAGTGGGTCTGAACAGGGAGAGGAGGGGGATGTGGGATCAGCAATAATGCACAGCGAGTTTGGAATGGAAAACTGGAGCAGCAGGTTTGTGTTCCAGGGGGGTTTTGCTGCCAGCCTGATGTTGGGTGGGGGAAGGAGAGGCTGAGCACACCCTGGTGAGTTTGTGCTGCTGCTCTGCAAGCAAGACAACAAGTGTGACCCACAGACAGCTCTTCATTAGCAGGAGAAAACAAAATAAATGAAGAATGATGGTCAATGTTAGAAATAAATTAACATGAATTAATCACTGCCTAAGACAGTGCTCCCAGCATTAATCACTGCCCTTGCTGTGATCAGAACATCAGCCAGGCAGAGCACATGTGGAGCTCCTGATGAGCTGTGTGCCAGTCCTGCAGACAGGACACAGGAAATTCTCCACAGAATTTTACTTGGCACACAAATATATATATATATATAACTTTATGTTGCTTTTAGATATCCTGTTCGAAGCGCTGGTAAAACCTCTAATACCTGATTTTTATACTCCAAGTGATTGAAGCAGCCAGCAGTAGTTAATATTTTATGAACAGTGGAAAAAAGATTTAAAATCCAACAAGTCTCCTCAGGAATACAAGCAATGCAGCAAATTCTGTAGAAGCTTTGGTTGTTGTAGAGGTGCAGGATGGGCTCCTTTTGATTTTTAGTTGGAAAAGCAGTTGTTGGCAAGCTGGAATACAGAGATCTGCCACAGATGAGAGCTGATATTGCAGCCTGAGTTTAATGATGATTGCAAGGAGCAGCCCTTGGCTGAGGCAGTGCTCTGGGGGTGCAGGGCACTGGTGGGACAGTTGGTGTTTGTTCAGGTTCAACTGCAGCTGCTGGGGTCGTTAATAATTTCTCCATGCAGAGTTCATTTCTCTGGTCACTCTTCTGGCTCTCCAGCAGCAGTTTTGCTTTCAGTGTCTGCTTGTCCTGTGCTGTGGGGGTTGCAAATGCAAATTTAATGTGAATAATGGGGAAATAACGTGAAATCTGGGGAAACCTGCTCTCTGTGGAGCCAAGGGTGCTGAGCCCTTTGCAGTGCTGATCCTGGGGAAATACCGGGTTTGTCTTTGCTTTGTTTCCATGTTTGTATTTCTGAGGAGGCAGGAGAGCTGATAAATCCCTGTGGGATGATAAACCCTTGTGGAGAGCTGTGCAGAGAGTGCAGGAGCTGCTTGTGGAGAGGCACCAGGTGCTGCCCTTTGCTCAGCCCTGCAAATCTCTTCTCTCCCCTCTGTCTCAAGTGAGATTATGGCAGGCTCCTTCATCTGAGGAGCAGTCCCTGACTGATACTCAACAATTTCATAATGGGCTTGGGGAGCAAGGTCCTGGCAGCTCAGGGGCCTTTGCTATCCAGGGGAACACGTCCCTGAACACGCTGTGTGTCTGTCACAACCTCACTGCCAGGCTGAGAGGGGGAAAGGCAGAGGCTGCTCTGTTGGGACAGGGCTGGATGATGCCCAGGCTGTGTCCGTGGGACAGAGATGTCTGTGCTCATTCACACTGTTCTTCATCAGGAGAAATAAAAACTGCCCCTACCTCTCCTTGAGCCTGGAGCTGCATCCTCCAGAGGCTGAGGAGGGGTGTGCTGGCAGGTGAAGGGTTAACCTCACCTTACCCATCCTGGTGAGGCACAGGAAGGACAGGAGTGCTGGAGATGTCTGTGTGCTGTGTTTGCTGCTCAGAGGAGCAGGGATGGATGTGCAGAGCTCATCCCACGGGCTCGGTTCTGTTTGGGGAGCTCGGAGCCAAGGCAGGATTGTTCTGTGCAGGACACAAACAGCTGGACAAGCAAAGCCAAGGCTCAGCTGAAGCCAGGAGCTTTAGCTGCTGCTGCTGCAAGTGCCATGAGTCTGTGAATGTGTGTATTTATCAGAAATTGTTTTTTTCTACAGATCCCACAAATCAGTTATGCCTCAACTGCACCAGAGTTGAGCGATGACAGGCGCTATGATTTCTTCTCACGGGTGGTTCCTCCAGATTCCTTCCAAGCACAAGCAATGGTGGACATTGTGAAAGCTTTGGGATGGAATTATGTATCCACTTTGGCATCTGAAGGGAATTATGGAGAAAAAGGAGTCGAGTCCTTCATGCAAATTTCCAGAGAGGCAGGTAGGCAACGCCCGTCCCTCCAGCAAGGGGTGAATGTCGTGTTGTGCCAAATGTCATCCTGTTTTTCCAGAGCTCATACCTGATCCTAAAGGTCTCCAGTTCTCTGCAATGCTCTGCAATGCCTCCTGGATGTTGTCACAGTGGGAGCCCTCAGTGCTTTTCAGTCATTTCTGGGGCAATAGAAATGCTGGAGCTGTGCTGAGCTGAGTTTCCCTGCTGGCATGGGGAGCAGCCAGGTTTGGGAAGGCTGAGCTTTTCTGTCTCCCCATCCTGCACTTCTGCTGGGAGCAGCCAGGTTTGGGAAGGCTGAGCTGTTCTGTCTCCCCAGCCTGCAGCTCTGCTGGGAGCAGCCAGGTTTGGGAAGGCTGAGCTTTTCTGTCTCCCCATCCTGCACTTCTGCTGGGAGCAGCCAGGTTTGGGAAGGCTGAGCTGTTCTGTCTCCCCATCCTGCACTTCTGCTGGGAGCAGCTTTCAGTCGGTGCCAGAGCTGGGGTCCAGCCTGGTGTGAGGTGTTTGCTTTGCATTTCTGTGCCAGCTCAGAACCTTCCCCCTGTGGGTGTGCAGCCCAGTGCTGTGGGCTGTGCCAGACCTTGGGTGGGAGCCCTTGCAGGCTGGTTTGAACCCAGACTGCTCAGGGTTTGGAAAGGGAAGCGTTTGGAGCTGATTCCTGTGCTGGGAAGGAAAAAGCAGCCGATGATGGGATGGGATCAGAGATGATGGAATTGATGGTAAGGGCTGGCTGCAGGAGGCTCTGACAGAACCCAGCAGTGTGTGGGGCAAGGCAAGCCCTGCTCTGGAGCTGCTCTGAGCTCCCCATGCCCAGGGCTGGGGCCCCAGCACTGGCTCTGACTGCAGGGACAGCCCAGCCTGTCCTGGGCTGGTGGATCCTGCCACGGCACAAGGAAAGGCACAGGGATTGAAGGAAGGGGTCTTGGAGAGGGGGAGCTTCAGTTGTTTCCTCGTGTTGGTGTCACAGAAGGAACCCACATTTGCATAAATTCTTCTGTTCCTACAAATGCATATTTATGTGGTATTAAAGCAAATGGGTTTGGATTTAATACGGCAGGAAGTGACAAATGCCAGTGCTCATTGGAATTTAAAATTGACTTTATTTGCAAATATCTGCAGTTGCAAACTCATACCCAGAATGTGTTCCCTGTGAGAAGGACAGGCTCTGGCTGGAGAACAGGATCCCATTTCTGTACCTTGTGCAGAGCTGCATTTATTCTGTGAGCTGTTCATGCAGCCCACTGAAGGTCCTGCAGAAAAAGCAAAGCCCAGAGCCCAAGCAGTGCCCTGCTCCCAGCTGTGTCCCTCAGGGGATGCAGGGGATGCCTGGCACACTGAGGCACTCACAGGGATGTGCAGCCCTGGCAGGGGCTGGGAAGGGCTGGGAATGGAGCTGGAGGAGCAGAGCCCCTGGCTGGCTGTGCCAGGGCCAGGCAGAGCTGCCAGAGCCCAGGCTGGGGAACTGAGCTGAAACAGGAGGGGCTGAGCCCAAACCAGAGCCCAGGCTGGGGAACTGAGCCTAAATCAGAGCCCAGGCTGGGGAACTGAGCTGAAACAGGAACTGAGCCCAAACAGGAGCCCAGTCTGGAGGGACTGAGCCCAAACAGGAGCTGAGCCCAAACAGGAGCCCAGGCTGAGGAACTGAGCCCAGACAGGAACTGAGCCCAAACAGGAGCCCAGGCTGGAGGGACTGAGCCCAGCCCAGAGCCCAGGCTGGAGGGGCTGAGCCCAAACAGGAGCTCAGGCTGGGGAACTGAGCTCAAACCAGAGCCCAGGCTGAGGAACTGAGCCCAAACCAGAGCCCAGGCTGGGGAACTGAGCCTAGGCTGAGGAACTGAGCCCAAACAGGAGGGACTGAGCCCAGACAGGAGCCCAGGCTGAGGAACTGAGCCCAGACAGGAGCCCAGGCTGAGGAACTGAGCCCAAACAGGAGCCTAGGCTGGAGGGGCTGAGCCCAAACAGGAGCCCAGCTTGGAGGGACTGAGCCCAAACCAGAGCCCAGGCTGAGGAACTGAGCCCAAACCAGAGCCCAGCACATTCCCTGCCTTTGGCTCCAGTCTGGAGCAGCCAATTATCCTCAGCCAGTGTTTTATCCCAGCTTGTTTCTGATCAGCCAGGATCTCAGGAAATCTGAGGATCAGTGGAAAGTGCTTCCCCTACTTAGTTTTCAAATATGCTTTGGCGTAGAAAGACTTTGCTTGATCCTCTGAGTTAATAATTCTTCACAAAGTGACTTTTATTATGAGCACTTCAAGCGAGTTTGAATATGTCATTGTGGCAGGAGATGAAGATTTGAAACATGCTCTGCAGTCTGTGGGATTAATAAATTAGGGGAATGGTCTAATTATGGGAAATCTAAAGGACAATTTCAGATTATTAATGAAACTACTGAATACTTGAATTTCAAAGATTAATTCATCTTTGATTTTTTTTAAAAGATTAATCTGTACCAGAAGGTTAATTGCTATCTGTAAGAAATATATATATTGAAGTCGTTAGCAAAAGACCACTTGAATGCCTCCTAACAGATAAATGGAAGATCTGGAGTGCATTTATTAATGTTCTGCTCTCCCCCAGTGGCCCATTTGCACAGCTGAGCTGGCTGGCTGTGCCCTGCTGGGGCTCTGCTGCTCCCCCACTGCTGCCCTGAGCACTGGCAGGGGCTGGACAGGGCTCTGGGAACTGTGAACCTCTGTGTGTGGGCTGCAGATGTGGCAGAGGGGGTTCCTGTCCTGGGCCAGGGGCTGGTTCCTGTCCTGTGCTGGGGTCAGGTTCCAGTCCCATACCAGGATCAGGCTCCAGTCCTGTGCTGGGGTCAGGTTCCAGCCCTGGGCCAGGCTCTGCTGTGGCTGGGCTGCAATTTTAATTGCAGTTCCAGCTGCAGTTCCAGCTGCAGGTTTCATTGGCAGTTCCAGCTGCAGTTCCAGCTGCAGGTTTCAGTGGCAGTTCCAGCTGCAGTTTTCAGTGGCAGTTCCAGCTGCAGGTTTCATTGGCAGTTCCAGCTGCAGGTTCCAGCGGCAGTTCCAGCTGCAGTTCCAGCTGCAGTTCCAGCTGCAGGTTTCAGTGGCAGGTTTCATTGGCAGTTCCAGCTGCAGTTCCTGTTGCAGGTTCCAGCGGCAGTTCCAGCTGCAGTTCCTGTTGCAGGTTTCAGTGGCAGTTCCAGCTGCAGGTTTCAGTGGCAGTTCCCAGCTGCAGTTCCCAGCTGCAGTTCCCAGCTGCAGGTTTCAGTGGCAGTTCCAGCTGCAGGTTTCAGTGGCAGTTCCAGCTGCAGTTCCAGCTGCAGTTCCAGCTGCAGGTTTCATTGGCAGTTCCAGCTGCAGTTCCAGCTGCAGGTTTCATTGGCAGTTCCAGCTGCAGGTTCCAGCTGCAGTTCCAGCTGCAGTGCTGTGGTTCCCAGAAGCTCTGTCCCCCTGCCAGAGCAGAGCTCCAGAGCTGCCTCTAAGCCCCTTTCCTGTGCAAAGCACACCCCCTGTGACATCCTCCTGGTCTCCTTTGCTCTGCTGTCCCTGCAGATCCCCCTGTCAGTAATTCCTGCTCTCCACAGTCCCACAGCCACCCTCACCTGAGCTGGGAACTCTCTGTGCAGCAGGGCAGGAGCTCAGGAACACAAACCCCAGCCCTTCCCATGGCTCCCTGCCAGGCAGGTGGAACAAGATTGTTTAAGGTCCTTTCCAACCCCAGCCACTCTGATTTTCAATCCTCCCTGCCCTCATAAGCAGAATTCATTTCCCAGCAGTGCTCCCAAGCAGCATTTCTCAATATAAGCTTGGATTTCTGTATCTTGTTTCTCCCTTGAGCTGTGTGTTTGCCAGGAGGCCCCTGAGTATTCACACAGCACAAACCTGTGTGGGACACGTTGTCCTTGTGTTCAGCAAGGGAAACTGTGCCAGGGAGCTCTGGGTTGAATTTTAAGGGAAGGTTCCTCCCCCAGGGGTGCTGGCACTGCCCAGGCTCCCCAGGGAATGGCACAGCCCCACAGAGCTCCAGGAGAGTTTGGACACACTCCAGGGATGCCCAGGCTGGGATTCTGGGGGTCTGTGCAGGGCCAGGGGTTGGATTTTCATTCCTGTGGGTCCCTTCCAGCCCAGGACATTCCATCATTCTGTGTCACTCCAGCAGAATCATGAACCATGCACTGCACCACCCCCTGTGCATTGAGTATCATCCTCTCCAAATTCACTGGTTTCCTTACAAACTGATGGTCTACAATCCAGTGCTCATCACAGAAGGTGTTTTCTCTTTTTTATCTGTGTTGTTATCTGTAGCAAAGGCTTTTTAAACCCTTTTACCCGCTGAAAACTGAAAATGCAACAGCTGTTCCTAGAGCCTTGACACTTGTTTTCTGTGCTGACTTGTGCTTTTCAGAAGATCTGAATCTTCTGCTGGGTTTTTTTGGGGATCTGAGTCATGTCCTGGGGCTCCCTGGCCCCCTCAGTGCTATCAGAGCTCTGCTCTCCCCAGCCCTGGCTGACAGGAGCTGGCACTGATAAAAGCCCAGAGCTGCTCTGTCATCCCTCAGTGATTCCCACAGCACTTCTGCAGGCTCCTCCAGGTCTGTTCTGCTGCCTGCTCTGATCCTCAATCTGCATTTCTGTGAGAGAAGTTAATTTTGGTGCTGTCTGCTGGGAATTCCATTAGCACAAATTAGTGCTGGGTGACACCAGAGGGTGAAATCCCTGCCCAGCTCTGGGCTGGGAGGAGAGTGCTGTGCCTGCCATCCACAGGCCGAGCAGAAATCCTCACTCATCCCTTTCTGTGCTGCTCTGATGCTCAGGAGGGAGCTCTGTGTCCTGCTGGGTGGTCTGGAGCATCACTGCCAGGAGCAGGAGCTGACAGGGTACCCAGGGCAGGGATGAGGAGGGGATGGATTGCTGGCAGGGCTGGCTCTGGCTGGGACAGTGCAGAGGGGACAGGAGAGGTTTGGGAGGTTTCCCAGAGAATTCCTGGTCCTGCAGACCCTCCTGGGGGGCTCAGAGCTGTCCCTGTGCCTTTGCTTGTGTTCAGTCATTCAGCTGTGATGGGAATAGCCTTTGCTCAATCTCCTGGGAGCCTTCTCTGGATCAAACACAGCACAAACAAATGGATAAACCACTCAGAAAATCGAGTCATTTCTCTCCAAGCACTTCAAGTGTTTTCCATTTTTCTTCCCACTTTTCCCAGCACTCAGGCACGTGTCCCTTCGGTGTGCACTGATGTTAAGTAACAACATTATGAAATCTATTGTTCTCCCTCCTGTTGTCAAATAACAAATGTTTTGGCATTTCAGAAGGAAACAATCAGGCAGGATGGCTGTCTGAGTTTGTAGTGGCTCGTGTTGTGTCTGCAGCTTGGCAGGGTTAATGAGATTTCCTGTAATTGCAGCAGAGCTGGGAGAAGATGCCCTGCCCTTGATCCTCAGCAGTGCTTGGGGCTGCAGGAAGGAATTTCTGAGAGCAGCAAAGCGAAATGTGTCCCTGTGAGGGGTCAGAGCTGCTGTGGGACTGTGCAGAGGAGGGGATGGGGGTCCTTCAGTGCTGCCTGGGCTCTAAAGCTCCTCCTGTGCCCACCCCCGAGGCTCCAGGCTGTGCTTGGAGACCCCCAAACCAAACCCAAGCTCCTGGGGCAGGGCTGTGCCCAGCTGAGCTGTGCCAGGTGTGCTGGGGGAGCTCTCAGCTCCCTCTGCAAACATCCATTTCCCTGCTGACTGCACAGGCAGGGCTGGCACCAGACACCAGCACGATAAAGAGCTTGGATTGTGAAAAATCCAATCGTTGGTGCCTGGTGATAGATGTGCCTTCTTATCTTTGCCATGGTGGGGAGAGCAGTGCCTGATGTGGATGTGTAGGAGGGGCAGGGAGGCTGGGCAGGGGCTGGATGTGCCCCTGCTGGAACTGTGGGATGGGATTGTGTGCTGGAATTTAATTGTGTACTGGAATTGTGGGATGGAATTGTGTGCTGGAATTGTGGGATGGGATTGTGTGCTGGAATTGTGTGCTGGAATTGTGTGCTGGAATTGTGTGCTGGGATTGTGTGCTGGAATTTAATTGTGTGCTGGAATTTAATTGTGTGCTGGAGTTGTGTGCTGGAGTTGTGTGCTGGAGTTGTGTGCTGGAGTTGTGTGCTGGAATTGTGGGCTGGAATTTAATTGTGTGCTGGGATTGTGTGCTGGAATTGAATTGTGTGCTGGAGTTGTGTGCTGGAGTTGTGTGCTGGAATTTAATTGTGGGCTGGAATTTAATTGTGGGTTGGAATTGTGCAATGGAATTGAATTGTGTGATGGAACTGTGTGCTGGAATTGTGTTCTGGAATTGTGTGCTGGAGTTGAACTGTGTGCTGGAATTGTGAGGTCCCTCCTGCTCCTGGTGAGGAATGGTCCCACAGGCAGGATCCGATGGGATCATTGCCCTGGGGCTGTCCCATGGAATGGGAGAGCAGCTCACCCCAGTCCCTCAGCAATGGGAATTTCCCCAGTGAGCTCACCCTGCTGCTCCTGGCAGGGTCACTGGAGGGCTGGGACAGGCTGCTGCTCCCTGGGACCATCAAACGACATTAAATGACATTTTAATGACAAATATCTGCCTTTCTGTGGCACTTACTGAGCACTGGAGATTCATCCCCAGGACAGGATCAAACTGAAATTTGCAATTCTTGCTGCTGTGCCAGGGTGCTGTCAGAGCATCAGCCCAGCTGTGATAAAACCCCTGGTGTGGCTGAGAGGGGCTGTGGGGTCACACACTGATCCTGGGAGGGGCTCTGGGGTCACACATTGATCCTGGGAGGGGCTCTGGGGTCACACATTGATCCTGGGAGGGGCTCTGGGGTCACACATTGATGCTGGGAGGGGCTCTGGGGTCACACATTGATCCTGGGAGGGGCTGTGATCACAGAAAATCTCTTTAGGCATTGATTAAAAACACACTGTGATTTAATTCCCTGGGTGCATTTTGTTTCTCTCCTCAATTCACCAATCCACAATATCTAATCAGCCCTTTCCCTGTCTGTCAGTTTATCTGGTATCTGGATTTTGCTCCTTGCCCAGCTCCCACTGTGTGTCCCTGTGCTGCCCCTTGTCCCCTCCTGTCCTGCAGGGCTCTGCAGCCAGGGCTGCTCTGCTCCCAGCATTATTGATAAGGTTTGGCTCCCTGCAGACCCTGGGCTGCCCAGAGCCTGCCAGGAGAGCTCTGCTCTGTGCCCTGAGCTGGGGCTGAGCCTGCACTGCACTGAGCCCAAACACAGCAGCTCCTCTGCTTAAAAACCTCAAGGATTGCACAGAAATGCTCGTGCTTTAAGAAGAGCAGGGTGCAGATGTAGAGCAGCAGGGAGCTTTTTCTGACAGCTCTTCATTGATGTTTCATTGCTGTTTATATATTTCTTTTAGAGCCAATTTTATATCCAGGCAAAAGCAAGTCTAGACAGATTGTCTAAAAACTTTTATTGGCTAATTAAGATTATACTGCTGGTGTATCACTGCTGGATAGCACGGACTCTGCTTAAGGACCTTTATGTTTTTGCAGCATGTGCCTTTTGCCAAGTTTTCTATTATTCCTTGGGAGGGCTTTTTTCATATCTATTTCAATGTCAGAAGCAAGTGCCACTTGAAGTCTCATGTTTGGACACCTGAGCCTGGATAAGGGAGCTGGAGCACCTTGGATTTATCCCAGGGAACTGAGAGTTTGTGCAGCCAGGGAAATCAATCAGTGCAGCCAGGGAAATCAGTGCAGCCAGGGAAATCAGTGCAGCCAGGGAAATCAGTGCAGCCTTGAGCTGTGGGAGGGGGTGGCCCTGGGCCAGCAGCCCTGGGGCTGTCCAGTGTCCTGGGGCCACCAGCAACACCCTGGGGCTGTGACAGAGCCCAGCAGTGCCCTGGGGCCACCTGCAGAGCCCTGGGGCTGTGACAGAGCCCTGCAATGTCCCGGGGCCACCTTCAGTGTCCTGGGGCTGTGGCAGAGCCCAGCAGAGCCCTGGGGCCACCTGCAGTGCCCTGGGGCCACCAGCAACACCCTGGGGCTGTGACAGAGCCCTGCAGAGCCCTGGGGCTGTGACAGAGCCCAGCAGTGTCCTGGGGCCACCAGCAGTGTCCTGGGACTGTGACAAAGCCCTGGGGCTGTGGCAGAGCCCAGCAGAGCCCTGGGACTGTGACAAAGCCCTGGGGCTGTGGCAGAGCCCAGCAGAGCCCTGGGGCCACCAGCAGTGCCCTGGGGCTGTGACAAAGCCCTGGGGCTGTGACAGAGCCCTGCAGAGCCCCAGGTGATGCTGAGGGAGCAGCTCACCCATGCCCTGGGCCAGCTGTGCCATTCCAACCCAGCTTTGATTTGCAGTTTGGGATGAGCCCAGTGGCTTTGGCTGTCCAAACTGGTTCTGTTTTGCTCATCAGAAAGGCTGGGTGGGAAGGGATGTAAAATGCCACCCTTGCCATCCAGGGACACCTCCCCCTGTCCCAGGTGCTCCAGCCCAGTGTCCAGGGACACTTCAGGGATCCAGAAAGCATTAAGGTGGCCCAGGTGTGTCTGTTGTGAAGGAAAATGAAGAATTTCCATGGACACAGAGCCCCTGGTGCCCTGCCCCTGTCAGAGGCAGAACAGGGAGGGAGGGAGGGAGGGCAGAACACAGCCTGGAAAGGAGATGGTGCTTTGGTGAGCTGGGGCCAGGCAGGGCTGCAGTTTGCTGGGCTGCTTGTCTCCAGCTCCTGCATTTGTTCTTGGAAAAGTCGGAGGGAGAAATGGCCAGAGCTCAGAGGCACGGGAGCAAGGCAGCTTTGGAAATCCCTCCGAGGTGCTAATTGCTGTTTTGGTGCTTCCTGCAGAGTGTGGAGGGGCTGGGCTCTGAGCCCCTGCAGGGCTTCCCCAAAGGAAATGTTTGCTTCAAGGGAAAGTTTGGGCGCTGCAGAATTTGGCTGTGATGTTGTGAGGCTGCCTCCCTCCTGGCGTTAATGAATTAATTTCTTTGATTACAGCAAGTGGAGCTTTGAGGTCAGCTGGGCTCTCCTGAGAACAAACAACACAAGGAGTGGACTGGAATTGGGGTTGTGGAGAGGCAGGAATTCCAGGATGGGAACAGCCAAGCTCCAGTTCATCCTGGCTCGGGGTGGGCAGGGCTGTCCTGGTCACACAGTTTGAACTGCCCCTGGGTCCCTGGCAGTGCCCAGGGCCAGGCTGGACACTGGGGACAGTGGGAGGTGTCCCTGCCATGGCTGGGGTGGCACTGGGTGGGATTTGAGCTCCTCCCAACCCCAAACCATTCTGGGAGTTCACTGCCAAACAGGGAAAATCACTGGCACTCCAAGATTTAAAAAAATACCCAAAAAAGCAATAAAAAAACCCAGTTGCTTGCAGGGATATTTATGGCTGGGCAGGGAAGGTGAGGGCAGCAATTGCCACCTCCTGCACAGGGACAGTGGCCAGGGTGGCACAGGGGCCAGGGTGGCAGTGGGACATGGCCAGGGTGACATGGGGACAGTGGCCAGGGTGACATGGGGACAGTGGCCAGGGTGGGACAGGGACAGTGGCCAAGGTGGCAGTGGGACAGGGGCCAGGGTGGCAGTGGGACAGTGGCCAGGGTGGCACAGGGACAGTGGCCAAGGTGGCAGTGGGACAGGGGCCAGGATGGGACAGTGATCAGGGTGGCACAGGGACAATGGCCAAGGTGGGACAGGGACAGTGGCCAGGGTGGGACAGTGACCAGGGTGGCACAGCGACATGGCCAGGGTGGCACAGCGACATGGCCAGGGTGGCACAGGGAGAGTGGCCAGGGTGGGACAGGGGCCAGGATGGCACAGGGACATGGCCAGGGTGGCACAGGGACAATGGCCAGGGTGGGACAGTGGCCAGGGTGACAGTGGGACATGGCCAGGATGGCAGTGGGACAGTGACCAGGGTGGCAGTGGGACAGTGGCCAGGGTGGCAGTGGCCCCCAGAGCTGCATTTGTCCCTCGATTCCGGCTGAGGGGCAGCCCTGGGTGCTGAGGGGACCCTGCCAGGGGCTGAGGGGACCCTGCCAGGTGCTGAGGGGACCCTGCCAGGGGCTGGCACAGAGCTCTGAGCAGGGGACAGGCTGAATGCAGGCGTTGCCATCTCGGATTTCTGGGACAGATCTGGGCAGAGGGGATTAATCTGTGACTCCTGCAGGGAGCAGAGCTGCTCCCACAGTCACACTTGCAGCTTGTCCCTGATTCCAGCCCTGCAGGGAGATAACATCGTGCTTGAGTCGCTGTTTGATTCCTCAGAAATCTCAGCAGCTCCCCAGCATGAGGAGTGAAGCAGTTCCTTTTTATCCCTCCCAGATTGGAGCAGGTCTCAAAGCAAAGCCTGAGTAGGTTTGTCAGCTTCACAAGGCCTTTCTCCGAGCAGAATGCTATTGATTAAACTCTAACAACATCTTTTACTTCCAAAGGAGCCAAGAATCATAAACATCAAAGGTGGCAAAGATATCATTAGGGTGTCATTAGTGCCTGAGCTGCTTTTCTCTTGGTAGGTGAATGTGCCCAGGTGTGGCAGCAGTGCCTGGCACTGCAGGATTTTCCCTGTACCAGCACAGGGGTGCCAATTCCTGGGATTGAGAGCTGATGTGCAGGTCTGTCCTCTGCTCACCCCAGCACTTGTGTCAGGAATTGATCCCAGCCACGAGGAGCTCTCTGTGTCTGTTCCAGCCATGGAAATCCTGCTGCTGTCATGGCAAATCCAGGTGGGGAAAATCCTCTCCCAGCCCAGCTCTGCATTCCAGGGACAGGGGGCTGAGTGCAGGGGCTGCACCGTGGGGACTGAGCTGTGCCAGGGCAGGACACAGCCCTGGGTCCCCAACACAGATTTGGGGCTGCCCTGGGTCCCCAACACAGATTTGGGGCTGCCCTGGTTCCCCAGCACAGATTTGGGGCTGCCCTGGGTCCCCCACAATGGATTTGGGGCTGCCTTGGGTCCCCAGCACAGATTTGGGGCTGCCCTGGGTCCCCAGCACAGATTTGGGGTTGCTTTGGGTCCCCAGCACAGATTTGGGGCTGCCTTGGGTCCCCAGCACAGATTTGGGGCTGCCTTGGATCTCCCCCAGCACAGATTTGGGGCTGCCCTGGGTCCCCCAGCACAGATTTGGGGCTGCCTGGTTCCCCCAGCACAGATTTGGGGCTGCCCTGGGTCCCCAGCACAGATTTGGGGCTGCCTTGGGTCCCCAATGCAGATTTGGGGCTGCCCTGGGTCCCCAGCACAGATTTGGGGCTGCCCTGGGTCTCCAATACAGATTTGGGGCTGCCCTGGGTCCCCAATGCAGATTTGGGGCTGCCCTGGCTCCCCCCCAGCACAGATTTGGGGCTGCCTTGGATCCCCCAGCACAGATTTGGGGCTGCCTTGGATCCCCAGCACAGATTTGGGGCTGCTTTGGATCCCCCCAGCACAGATTTGGGGCTGCCCTGGCTCCCCAGCACAGATTTGGGGCTGCCTGAGTCCCCCCAGCACAGATTTGGGGCTGCCCTGGGTCCCCAATGCAGATTTGGGGTTGCTTTGGATCCCCCAGCACAGATTTGGGGCTGCCCTGGGTCCCCCCAGCACAGATTTGGGGCTGCCCTGGGTCCCCCCAGCACAGATTTGGGGCTGCCCTGGGTCCCCAGTGCAGATTTGGGGCTGCCCTGGGTCCCCAATGCAGATTTGGAGCTACCTTGGGTCCCCCAATTACTGAATGATTTTTTTCCTTTGCTGTGTGATGCTGGTTTGGCCATTGCAGGGCACTGGGTACAAACCTGAGTTACCAGCCAGGGCTGTGCTCTTGGAGCTGGGCTGTGAGTCCTGCTGGGGAGCTCAGGGTGAATTCTTGTCCCCTCACTCAGGAAAATGTTTCTAAAGGCAAGGAGTGGGGAAATTGGTGTGCTGTGTGTGGACAGGAGCTGGGCTGGAATCAGCACTGGACAGACCCCAAGGCTGCTCTGGAGATGTGTAATCCTCCCCAGCGTGCTGGGAGAGCACATTGCAGTGAAACTTGATTACACTCAGCAGCTCAGTGCTTCTGATAGAATCATTAATCTAATTTTTGTCTAATTTTTCTATTCTTCATTCACCATTACAACCATCCCACATCACTTCCAGGCTGGTGTTGAGGCTGTGGAGGCTGATTAAATTGCAAAGCAGACTTTTAAATGAAAGGATCCATATCTAGCTACACTCATTATCAGCTCCAAGAAATTAAATCTACCCTCAGTGATTTACTCCAAACCAAATCAAACAGGCCTTGGGAAGACAAAGGGCAGGGTGGCTGTGCAGCTGCAGAGAGGGAGGCAGGGAAAGGGCAGAGCTGCAGCACAGCCCCATCTCCTGCAGCACCTGCAGCTCTCCCAGGGGCTCTGAGTGCTCGTGTGCATGTGCTGCAGGAGAGCTGCACATCTCCACGAACAGAAAATGTTCTTTCCCTGGGAGCTTTTCCTGTTCCATAAGGGGCTCTGACACTCCATTATCTGCCCAGACTCCTGCTCCCCTCTGCAGGGTGGGTGTGATCCCCTCGAGGATGGATTTGCAGAGCTCTGAGCTCACCTTTGCTCTGCTGAGCCCTGGCTGTGCTGAGGTGCAGGGTGACACAGCCACTGCCTGTGCTGGGTGCTCTCAGCAGTGCAGAGATCTCTGGCTGCATTTATTCCTGTGTGGGTTATGTATTTACAGCCCTGTCTGAAACTCCAGCACTGAACAGCTCTGCTGGGGTGGAAATGCAGGATCTGTCATCCAGAGAGGGATCAGGTCTGCATCAGGTCTCTTCCAACCCAACCCATTTGTGATCTTCAGCTTGATCCCTGCTCATCTGTGTTCCCTGAATCTCCTGGGTTCATGGCCTCGTGTGCCAGGTGTGTGCCCCAGCAGGGTTACTGTCCAGGTGTGTGCAGGGTTATTTATTGCCCAGATGTGTGCAGGGTTATTGTCCAGGTGTGTGCAGGGTTATTTATTGCCCAGATGTGTGCAGGGTTATTGTCCAGGTGTGTGCAGGGAGCAGGGTTATTGCACAGGTGTGTGCAGAGTTATTGTCCAGGTGTGTGCAGGTGTGTGCAGGGTTATTTATTGTCCAGATGTGTGCAGGGTTATTGTCCAGGTGTGTGCTGGGTTATTTATTGTCCAGGTGTGTCCAGGTGTGTGCTGGGTTATTTATTGTCCAGGTGTGTGCCCCAGCAGGGTTATTGCCCAGGTGTGTGCTGGGTTATTGTCCAGGTGTGTGCCCCAGCAGGGTTAATGCCCAGGTGTGTGCTGGGTTATTTATTGTGCAGGTGTGTGCCCCAGCACCAGTTAACCCTAATTTTTTTAAAAGTACATCATTTTTCCTGTAAGTTCATTTTTCCAGGCATAAATGACATGACTGTGGAGCTCAGCTTATCTCTGTGTGTGTTGATGGGACAAGCTCAGCTTTGCTCTGGCTGAACTGGAATTTTAAATGAGCCTGGTGGAAGCTCAAGGCAGGAGATTTGTGAGATTTGTGCAGGAAGGAAAAGGTGGGGCTTGTTCTGAACACCTTTCATGTTCTTGGATGATCCAGTCAGGGGAGTCAGCCCAGTTTGTGGGCTCTGGTTCTGGAGCAGAGGCAGCAGAGCAGCTGCACTGCCTGAGCCCACAATTCACTTTTATTTCATTGCTGGCTTCATTAACCTCTGGTTTTCCACTCAAAGGGAAATACAAGAAGTTGTTTCCTGGCACAAGAACTTTCAGGCTCGTACTTTAATCGTGCTCTGGGTTGTGGAGTCTTCAGAAAAGCCTTTCAAGGGCAATCCTGAATTCTCTCCTTGCATGAGTGATCCACAAGACAAGCTCCTTTCCACTTCCTTGCTTTTCTGTTCCTTCTTTTCATGAGATTTATGGAGATTTTGAATTAGCAGGGAAGAACACCACGGGTGGAGGGTGCTTTGGCACATGTACAGGCACTGATGGACAGAGACCACTCTGCCATAACAACTCCAGCAATGATTTCAGTCAGGAAAAGGTAATTAAAGCCTCACGATTCTAAAACTTTATTTTCACACATGCCTGAAAATTTGTAAACGCCTCCTGGAGTCAAACTGGCAATAAAGATGTTTATAGCAGTATCTGAAACAGGAAATGCAAACCATCCAGCTCCTACCTGTGTTCCTTAACATGTAATTGTAATTTATTCTATACATTTATAGATGTGTAACTTCGGAGCTTTACATAATCTTCTTCTGGCTGGTGTTAATTGAATTAGTCATGCTTTTGGAATGCTAAAAAGATTTGCCTATGGGAATTTCTCTTCAGTTGTGAGTCAACAGTCAATTCTCTGGATTTTGTTTTAGTCAGTGACTCTTTATTAGAATAAACAAGATTACTGGCAGGGGAAATGTTGTCTCTGTTGGCATTAGGAGCAGGATGGGGAGTGCAGGGTGAGGGATGGAGGTGAGCAGGGTGGGTTGGATGGCAGCACAGGGGTGGCTGCAGTTCCTTTGCCTGGCTCTGTCCCCTCTGGTGCTCTCCTCCCCAGCAGCACTGGGTGACAGCAGGTGACACTTTGCTGTTCCCCAGTGCCCTGACTCTGCTCACCTGGTGCTGGTTTGCTGCCAGGGATGGAATGCATTGATTCCTACAGGATTTGCAGCAGGCTGGGATAGGTGCAGAACAACAGGGTTTAATCTTCAGTCATTCCTTTATTGGGATTCATTTTTGTTGTGTTTTGCATCTGCACAGCCAGTTTGTAGGGTTTGGTTGGTTGGGAACAATTCCTTGATACCTCCATAAAGATAAAAGCTTCAAAATGTCCCTGGCTGTGGCTGGGACATCATTCCCATCTCATGGCTGGGACTCCAAACTTCATCTGCTGTGACATTTCAATCTGTGCTGTGCTCTGGGACAGGGTGTGTGCAGTGAGAGGAGCCTGGAGCAGGTTTTGGGGACACCCCTGGGGATGTGCCCCCTTTCTGGTGGCTCTGGTTGTTTCCAGCAGCTCCTGCTATGCCCTGGCCCTGCTGCAGCTCTGCTGTCCCATCCCAAATATTCCTGGGGCTGCCAGGGGGCTGGGCTCACCTGCAGGGCACAGCTGGGCTTTGGGGCTGTGCTGAGCTGATGTGGGGGATGCTGCTGGGCTGGGCACTGGCACAGGGGGCACAGGGGGATCTGGGCTGGCTCTGGAGAATGTGCACCACCAGGAGCTGGCAGGGCTCCGTGCCAGGCTGGCCCCAAAACTGCAGCTGCAACCATTTCCCAGCAGGGCTGTGGAATTGGGGCAGGATGGTGCAGAGCAAACTCTGGAATTGGGGCAGGATGGTGCAGAGCAAACTCTGGAATTGGGGCAGGATGGTGCAGAGCAGAGCTCTGGAATTGGGGCAGGATGGGGCAGAGCAAAGCTCTGGAATTGGGGCAGGATGGTGCAGAGCAAAGCTCTGGAATTGGAGCAGGATGGGGCAGAGCAAAGCTCTGGAATTGGGGCAGGATGGGGCAGAGCAAAGCTCTGGAATTGGGGCTGGGGCTGCAGAGCAAAGCTCTGGAATTGGGGCAGGATGGGGCAGAGCAAAGCTCTGGAATTGGGGCTGGATGGGGCAGAGCAAAGCTCTGGAATTGGGGCAGGATGGGGCAGAGCAAAGCTCTGGAATTGGGGCAGGATGGGGCAGAGCAAAGCTCTGGAATTGGGGCTGGATGGGGCACAGCAGAGCTCTGGAATTGGGGCTGGATGGGGCACAGCAGAGCTCTGGAATTGGGGCTGGATGGGGCAGAGCAAAGCTCTGGAACTGGGGCAGGATGTGCAGAGCTCTGGAATTGGGGCAGGATGGGGCAGAGCAAAGCTCTGGAATTGGGGCAGGATGGGGCAGAGCAAAGCTCTGGAATTGGGGCAGGATGTGCAGAGCTCTGGAATTGGGGCTGGATGGGGCAGAGCAAAGCTCTGGAATTGGGGCTGGATGGGGCAGAGCAAACTCTGGAATTGCCTGCTGGACAAAGAATGTTCTGGGACTGCCAGCAGGGCTGTGTGGGCAGCTTTTGTACCTTTTAAAATCAGATGTGATTCAGCCAAATAACCTAAGGGGGTTTATTTCTGACCTGCTGGTTTCAGGCTCGGACCTGGGAGCAGTGGCTGCTGAGTCCCAGGGAAAGGAAAGTGAGAGAGCCAGGAAGGAAAGGAAGGAAAGCCAGGAAGGAAAAGAGGAGCTCTGCCTTGTGCAGGTTGATTCAGGACAATTAAAGGCTAACAGAATAATAGGAAAAAGGCCTGGAATCGCTTTGATGCATCTGCCATCCTATTCCCCATGCTGGAACTTTAACCATGGACAGGCAGAGGGAGAAGCTCCAGCTCCTCCTCCTGGAGACCAAAGTCCCCTGGTGCCATCTGAGTGTAGAGCAGGAAGATTTGTGCCCTGATATGAAATAATCAGACTCTTTTGCATTGCTGGCCCCTTCTGTTGTGAGAAGAGCAGGTCTGTGAGTTTGCCTGGTGAATTGGACAAGTCTGGGACATTTGTTCCAGTTTGATGTTTATAGCTCTGGAGGGACATGGTAACCAAGCCAGCCACAGACATTTCCATTTCTGTTCTCCAGAAATAGTGGGAGGCAGCGTGTGCTTCTGTGCTAGGAGGATTATGTAGGTCAGCCTGGTTCTGGACCTGTTATTAAAAGTGACATTGCTAAAGAAAAATCAACAGAAGATACAAGAGGCTTTGAGTGAGAACATCACAGGTACCCACTCTGTGCTCCATCCCAAAAGGGTTCCAAAGCTCAGCTCAGCACTGTGCTTTCCTCACCTCTCCTCCAGACTCTCCCCCAAATGATGGTGCTAAAAATCCCAGCTGCCATTCACCTGAAACAAATAGATGTGTAAAAGTAGCATAAAAATGGGTAACTGCCATAATGCTGATCATTTACAGGAAATTCAGTGTGATTTCAGTAAATTATCTTTCATTTTCCTCGATGGTTGGGCCTGGGAGACCTCTGCAGCTTTTGGGAAATGTTCTGCCTTTTCTGCAAGCAATCAAGAGCCAGGGCTGGGCTGTGAGTGCCCTGTGGGGATGAGGGCAGGGCAGCTCCTGTGAGCACTGGGAAAGGAGCAGGGCTGGGGGAAAGAGGGAATTGTCAGGAATTCTGTGAGCACTGGGGGAAAGAGCAGGGCTGGGGCAGGAGGGAATTGTCAGGAATTCTGTGAGACACTGGGGTAAAGGAGCAGGGCTGGGGCACAGCAGGGAATTGTCAGGAATTCTGTGAGCACTGGGGGAAGGAGCAGGGCTGGGGGAAAGAGGGAATTGTCAGGAATTCTGTGAGCATGGGGAAAGGCGCAGGGCTGGGGGAAAGAGGGAATTGTCAGGAATTCTGTGAGACACTGGGAAAAGGAGCGGGGCTGGGGGAAAGAGGGAATTGTCAGGAATTCTGTGAGACACTGGGGTAAAGGAGCAGGGCTGGGGGAAAGAGGGAATTGTCAGGAATTCTGTGAGACACTGGGGAAAAGAACAGGGCTGGAGCAAGGAGGGAATTGTCAGCAATTCCTGGATTTTTCAGTGCAGCACATCCTGCATCCCACACTGCTTTCTGCAGAGCTCCTGGGAGAGGGGAGATCTCTGCTCTGTGCTGCCCCTGCACTGCTGGATTTGGGATTTGGAGTTGGGTTTTGGGGTTGGGCTTGGCTTTGAGGTTGGGTTTGAGGTTGGGTTTGGAGTTGGGGTTGGGTTTGGGCTTTGGGGTTGGGTTTTGGGGTTGGCTTTGGGATTGGGGTTTGGGTTTGGGGTTGGGTTTGGGGTTGAGTTTGGGGTTTGGGTTCTGGGAGCTCCCAGCTGCTGCTGCCCCAGGTGCATTTAGAGAACAGCACAGGGCTGGGACTGAATTCCAAGTGCAGGCACCACAGGGGTTTAACACAGAGCAAGTTGGGTTTTGGGGTTGGGTTTGGGGTTGGCGTTGGGGTTGGGGTTGGGGTTTGGGTTTGGGGTTGAGTTTGGGGTTTGGATTTGGATTTTGGGAGCTCCCAGCTGCTGCTGCCCCAGGTGCATTCAGAGAACAGCACAGGGCTGGGACTGAATTCCAAGTGCAGGCACCACAGGGGTTTAACACAGAGCAGTTTGGAACCTGTTGGTTCCCCTGCCCAGGTCTGGGCCCCTGCAGAGTCACAGCCAGAGCCCCCTTGGGATTTGTCACTTCAGACCAGTTCCCAGTGATTTGCTGCTCTCTGGGGGGGTTCCAACGTGACAGATGCTCCAGCTGCAATCAGGCTCCACTTCCAGAAGGCAGGAATGCAGATCTTTAATGAAGCAGCAGAAAATCCTCATTTCTGTTGGGCATGATGGTTTTTCTTTCCCTTTTGGGGAATATAGTGTTGGGACAACTGCAGTAAATTCCCAATAAACAGCTTTTGTGGTAATGAACAGATTAGATCCATTTGGATTTACCACATTTGAAAGCTGCCTGTGGCCTCATCATCCTTTGTCCTGATTATTGTGCCTCACACTCTATTTGGATTTTGGAACAACAGTTCTTGGAGTGGATGAAAACTTCCATCAAGTGGCAGTTTGTGAAACTCCATCTGCTCTGTGCCATAAACGTGGCTCTGGGTGACCTGCCCTGCCTGGCTGCCACTGCAACTTTCATTTACTCCTCATTTTTGATTCTGAGTTTTACCCTGGGCCATCACTGTGCATCAGGACTTTGGGGAGAGATTTAAACTAAGGAGCCCCAGGTTCTTGTGGGGTGGTGTCACCCTTTTATTTATTGGTGTAACCATTTTATTTATTGGTGGCACCCTTTTATTTATTGGTGTAACCCTTCTATGGTGTAGCCCTTTAATTGGTGTAATCCTTTTATGGTGTAACCCTTTTATTTATTGGTGGAACCCTTTTGTTTTTTGGTGTAACCCTTTAATTGGTGTAGCCCTTTTATTTATTGGTGTGTCACCCTTTTATTTATTGGTGTGTCACCCTTTTATTTATTGGTGTCACCCTTTTATTTTTTGGTGTCACCCTTTTATTTTTTGGTGTAGCCCTTTTATGGTGTAGCCCTTTATTTGCTGTAACCCTTTAATTGGTGTAGCCCCTTGTAGTGGCTTTGCTAATCTGAGATTTTTTGGCTAACACACTAATTTATGTTGGTTTAGTATTGGTTAAATTGTTGGTGTATTTATTAGAATTATTTACTTCTCCATTATGGGGTGGTTTTTTTATTTTTCAGCTCTCTCTCATGTTTTCATGCTGCTCATCCCAATTTACCATGGAAACAGGAGAAGCCTGAGCTGTGTTTGCTGCACATCTCGTGTCCAGGCAGGGTTTGAACTGGCTGCACTGTCAGCTGAGTGCAGAACCTCAAAACACAATTCTGTGTTTGGCAATTTCAGTTCTGCCTCTCTCAGATGAAGGGAAAAAGAGCCAGAGAGAAAATTTGTCTGCAGAAAATACACTGCAGCCAAGATGAGATCCTCCCTGAAATAAAGAGGCACAAGTGGTGTCTGCAGTGAAATCTTGGGAATTTAACCCATCAGAGCATCCCAGCAGGAAAATCTCTGGGAATTTAACCCATCAGAGCATTCCAGCAGGAAAATCTCTGGGAATTTAACCCATCAGAGCATCCCAGCAGGAAAATCTCTGGGAATTTAACCCATCAGAGCATCCCAGCAATAAAATCTCTGGGAATTTAACCCATCAGAGCATCCCAGCAGGAAAATCTCTGGGAATTTAACCCATCAGAGCATCCCAGCAGAAAATCTCTGGGAATTTAACCCATCAGAGCATCCCAGCAATAAAATCTCTGGGAATTTAACCCATCAGAGCATCCCAGCAATAAAATCTCTGGGAATTTAACCCATCAGAGCATCCCAGCAGAAAATCTCTGGGAATTTAACCCATCAGAGCATCCCAGCAATAAAATCTCTGGGAATTTAACCCATCAGAGCATCCCAGCAATAAAATCTCTGGGAATTTAACCCATCAGAGCATCCCAGCAGGAAAATCTCTGGGAATTTAACCCATCAGAGCATCCCAGCAGGAAAATCTCTGGGAATTGAACCCATCAGAGCATTCCAGGAGCAGGGCCTGACTCTGGGAGTTGTTTCCAGCTCTTAGCAGGAGGGTGATTTCACTTTAGCTCCTGTTCCAGCTGGCAGGCAAAAATCCAGATACAGCCACTAGAATTTGGAAGTCAGTGCCACCAAATTCAACCTTTTCACCTTTGCTAATCTCATGATAAATTAAAAGTGATTCAGGACTTCTCAGGCACCCAGCTGCTCTGGAGCTCTGCAGGAGCTGGGCATTTCGCTTTTTACTTATTCTAATGGATTTTTAATTTTTTTTTTAAGTTTTTACATTTTTTTCCCAAGGAAATAACTTCTGCTGGGTGCAGGAACGTGGCAAATACTCTGTGAGCTCTCCCAGCTTTGCTTCCACCTCTGCAGGAGCTCTGGAAGCGCTTCCAGGAGTTGGCTGGGCTGCACTGGGATGGAGCTGAGCACAAAGAGGGGTGCAGGAGGGTTCAAGGGGGTGTCAGGAACTGGGAGGACTGGGAGGTGTTTTTGCTGGTTACCATCACCAGGAGCTCAGGACTGGGGGGACTGGGAGGACTGGGAGGTGTTTTTGCTGGACACCATCACCAGGAGCTCAGGACTGGGAGTTCTTTTTGTTAGACATCCACCTGCAGGAGCTCAGGACTGGGAGGTGTTTTTGTTGGACACTGATCACCAGGAGCTCAGGACTGGGAGGACTGGAAGAACTGGGAGGACTGGGAGGTGTTTTTGCTGGACACCCACCTGCAGGAGCTCAGGACTGGGAGGTGTTTTTGCTGGTTACCATCACCAGGAGCTCAGGACTGGGAGTTTTTTTGCTGGACACCCACCTGCAGGAGCTCAGAGCTGAGAGGACTGGGAGGTTTTTTTGCTGGACACCATTACCAGGAGCTGAGGACTGGGAGGACTGGGAGGTGTTTTTGCTGGACACCCATGACCAGGAGCTCAGGACTGGGAGGTGTTTTTGCTGGTTACCATCACCAGGAGCTCAGAACTGGGAGTTTTTTTTGCTGGACACCCACCTGCGGGAGCTCAGGACTGGGAGTTTTTTTTGCTGGACACCCACCTGCAGGAGCTGAGGACTGGGAGGTGTTTTTGCTGGACACCCACCTGCAGGAGCTCAGAGCTGCCCCTGGAGCTGCAGGCAGCTCACAGCTGAGTGTGAGAGCTGCTGGGTGTGCAGGTGCAGCTCGGTGAGGGTGGGTGGCTCTGGGTGCTGCTGTTTGGGGATTTCCCTCCCCACATCACTGCTCCCCCAGCCCCAGGGAGCCCAGGAGTCCCTAAGGCACCGAGGGGAGGGGAGAGCCTGGTTCTGCTGCACCCAGCTGGGTCCTGGGGGCTCTCTGGCCAGCAGGGAGGGCAGCTCTCCTTTCTGGGGTCTGGAGGTGCTGCCAGGAATGCACAAAAAGCAGCAAATCAAGCAGGAGATCCTAATGAGGTGTAATCTGTCTCCAAAAGTATTGATCAGGAGGTGCTTCTGCCTGGCCAGCGTCAGAGCAGAGTTAGAGCCTCAGGCAAGTCTGCTTTGTGCATCCGTGCCCCTGGACTCTCTCCCTCAGTTTCCTTTTTTTCCTCTCTGGTTTTGTTTTTCCTCTCTGGTTTTGTTTTTTCTCTCTGGTTTTCTTTTTCTCTCTGGTTTAGTTCTTCCTCTCTGGTTTAGTTCTTCCTCTCTGGTTTTGTTTTTCCTCTCTGGTTTTGTTTTTTCTCTCTGGTTTAGTTCTTCCTCTCTGGTTTAGTTCTTCCTCTCCAGTTCAGTTTCTTTCCCTCCTAGTGGAAGTTCCAAGCTGTTCTGAGTGTGTGCTTGAGCAAACAAAGCATCGATCCCTGGTTGGAAGGAGAGCCTGCAGCCCAGCTGTGGGCTCTGAGTGAATCCCTGAGCCTGCAGGGCACAGCTGCTTTGGGGTGTGCAGCCCACAGGGACTGAGGCTGTGCTCAGGGCAGGTCAGGCTGTGCTCAGGTCAGGCTGTGCTCAGTTCAGGTCAGGCTTTGCTCAGTCAGGCTGTGCTCAGTGAGGCTGTGCTCAGGTCAGGCTGTGCTCAGTGAGCCTGAGCTCAGGTCAGGCTGTGCTCAGGGCAGGCTGTGCTCAGTGAGGCTGTGCTCAGGTCAGGCTGTGCTCAGGTCAGGCTGTGCTCAGTGAGGCTGTGCTCAGGTCAGGCTGTGCTCAGTGAGGCTGTGCTCAGGTCAGGCTGTGCTCAGTCAGGCTGTGCTCAGTGAGGCTGTGCTCAGGTCAGGCTGTGCTCAGTGAGGCTGTGCTCAGTGAGGCTGTGCTCAGGGCAGGCTGTGCTCAGTGAGGCTGTGCTCAGGTCAGGCTGTGCTCAGGTCAGGCTGTGCTCAGTCAGGCTGTGCTCAGTTCAGGTCAGGCTGTGCTCAGTGAGGCTGTGCTCAGGTCAGGCTGTGCTCAGTGAGGCTGTGCTCAGGTCAGGCTGTGCTCAGGTCAGGCTGTGCTCAGTCAGGCTGTGCTCAGTGAGGCTGTGCTCAGGTCAGGCTGTGCTCAGTGAGGCTGTGCTCAGTGAGGCTGTGCTCAGGTCAGGCTGTGCTCAGTGAGGCTGTGCTCAGGTCAGGGCAGGCTGTGCTCAGGTCAGGCTGTGCTCAGTGAGGCTGTGCTCAGGTCAGGCTGTGCTCAGGTCAGGCTGTGCTCAGTGAGGCTGTGCTCAGGTCAGGCTGTGCTCAGGTCAGGCTGTGCTCAGTCAGGCTGTGCTCAGTGAGGCTGTGCTCAGGTCAGGCTGTGCTCAGTGAGGCTGTGCTCAGTGAGGCTGTGCTCAGGGCAGGCTGTGCTCAGTGAGGCTGTGCTCAGGTCAGGCTGTGCTCAGTCAGGCTGTGCTCAGTTCAGGTCAGGCTGTGCTCAGTGAGGCTGTGCTCAGGTCAGGCTGTGCTCAGTGAGGCTGTGCTCAGGTCAGGCTGTGCTCAGGTCAGGCTGTGCTCAGTCAGGCTGTGCTCAGTGAGGCTGTGCTCAGGTCAGGCTGTGCTCAGTGAGGCTGTGCTCAGTGAGGCTGTGCTCAGGTCAGGCTGTGCTCAGTGAGGCTGTGCTCAGGTCAGGCTGTGCTCAGTGAGGCTGTGCTCAGTGAGGCTGTGCTCAGTGAGGCTGTGCTCAGTGAGGCTGTGCTCAGGTCAGGCTGTGCTCAGGTCAGGCTGTGCTCAGGTCAGGCTGTGCTCAGGTCAGGCTGTGCTCAGTGAGGCTGTGCTCAGGTCAGGCTGTGCTCAGTGAGGCTTTGCTCAGGTCAGGCTGTGCTCAGGTCAGGCTGTGCTCAGGTCAGGCTGTGCTCAGTGAGGCTGTGCTCAGGTCAGGCTGTGCTCAGGTCAGGCTGTGCTCAGTGAGGCTGTGCTCAGTGAGGCTGTGCTCAGGTCAGGCTGTGCTCAGTGAGGCTGTGCTCAGTGAGGCTGTGCTCAGGTCAGGCTGTGCTCAGGTCAGGCTGTGCTCAGTGAGGCTGTGCTCAGGTCAGGCTGTGCTCAGGTCAGGCTTTGCTCAGGTCAGGTCAGGCTGTGCTCAGGTCAGGCTGTGCTCAGTGAGGCTGTGCTCAGGTCAGGCTGTGCTCAGGTCAGGTCAGGCTGTGCTCAGGTCAGGCTGTGCTCAGGTCAGGCTGTGCTCAGTGAGGCTGTGCTCAGGTCAGGCTGTGCTCAGTGAGGCTGTGCTCAGGTCAGGCTGTGCTCAGGTCAGGTCAGGCTGTGCTCAGGTCAGGCTGTGCTCAGGTCAGGCTGTGCTCAGTGAGGCTGTGCTCAGTCAGGCTGTGCTCAGTCAGGCTTTGCTCAGGTCAGGTCAGGCTGTGCTCAGGTCAGGCTGTGCTCAGTGAGGCTGTGCTCAGGTCAGGCTGTGCTCAGGTCAGGTCAGGCTGTGCTCAGTGAGGCTGTGCTCAGGTCAGGCTGTGCTCAGGTCAGGCTGTGCTCAGGTCAGGTCAGGCTGTGCTCGGGTCAGGCTGTGCTCAGGTCAGGCTGTGCTCAGGTCAGGCTGTGCTCAGGTCAGGCTGTGCTCAGTGAGGCTGTGCTCAGGTCAGGCTGTGCTCAGGTCAGGCTGTGCTCAGTGAGGCTGTGCTCAGGTCAGGCTGTGCTCAGGTCAGGCTGTGCTCAGGTCAGGCTGTGCTCAGGTCAGGCTTTGCTCAGGTCAGGCTGTGCTCAGGTCAGGCTGTGCTCAGGTCAGGCTGTGCTCAGTGAGGCTGTGCTCAGGGCAGGCTGTGCTCAGGGCAGGCTGTGCTCAGGTCAGGTGAGGCTTTGCTCAGGGCAGGTGCAGCCCCTGCAGCACCCCTGGAAGGGCAGGGATGTGGCACAGGAGCTGTGCTGACACAAATGCTCTCCCTGTGCTCCTGAGCTGCTCCTTGCTCTCTCTGTGCTCATATAACAGAGTCCCTGACCCCAGTGAGGGCTCTGTCAGTGCCCATCCCCTCTCTCCCCACTAAAGTTTGCCCCCCGTTGCCTCTCTGGGTGTGGGAAGGGGTTCTGCCTGCCTGAGGCTGGGCACACATCTGTCAGCAGGGGCTGTACCTGCCCTGCCCCTGTCCCTACACATTTCATGTGCAAGTGCAGCTCTCTGCTCTGTTTTAGGTTAGTGATGCCTTCAGCTGTGGCAGGGGAAACACAACAGTGAGCTCCATGTTTTGGCAGGTAACAAGTGTTTCCATTTCTCTTTCAACCATTGCTGAAATGCTTTGATTTCTTTTTAAAGAGCATCCCCTCGTTTCCAGTGCTGTAGCTCGGGTTGCAGTGAGCTCTGCATCTCTCACTTGCTGCCTTGGCTGGCTGCTCAATCAGGAGCAAAGTTCCATGCTGGTAATTAGCAATGATCTACCCAAAAAAGAGATGGCTCCTTGGCAGTGCAACTTTTCTGGAGAAAAATGAAAAATATTGCGTGAAAGGCTGAGGGAACTGCTCCAGATTTGCTTCCAAGATCTGTAAATCAGGCTGAGGATTTACATGTTCTGCTGTTTCAGCTGGAATTCGCCTCCTCCATCAGATTATTTTAGAATTTGTGGATAGTACTAATTAAAATTTATCATCAAACTAACTTTAGTTTTAATAGGCCTCTCTTCCCAGTGTTCCAGGAATCAGGTTGATGTTTAAAATCTTTACTGAGATGCTCGGGAGGAGCAGGGCTCCTCCAAGTCTGGGTGCCTAAAACCCAGAAAATCAGGATTGTCCATGTGGGGAGGGCTGGGCTGTGCTTTGGCAATTCCAGGGCTGCTGGAAGGGTGCTGCAGCACTGCAGGGGTCACCCAGTGCCACCCAGTGCCACCCAGTGAGTGTCACCCAGTGCCTCCCAGTGCCTCCCAGTGTCACCCAGTGAGTGTCACCCAGTGCCCCCCACCTCCCTGGCTGCCTCTGGGACAGCCCTGGGGCTCCAGGTGCCTTTGGGGTGATGGATTCCCAGCCCAGGGAGTTTCACTGGATGCCAAAGCAGCTCGGGGGCTCAGTGGGGCTCTGCAGGATCCCAGTGGGTGCTGGGCTGTGCTGGGTTGTGCTGGGCTGTGCTGGGGGTGCTGAAGGTTCTGTGCTCCCATGGGGTGTCCCAGGTGAGAGGAGCAAACAGCTGGGTGGGGATGTTCTGCATTTTCTGTGTTCCCAGAGGGAGGAGGTTGGGGAGTCCCTGCCCTGTGCCCTGGGGCTCTGGGAGCTGCTCCCCTCTCCCTGCCTTGGGCAAGGGCTCCTTTCCCAGCTCCTGACCCTGCTCCTGGCCTGCTGCTGCCTTCCTTCCCTGCTCCTCATCCTCAGCCTGTCCCTCCCCAGCTCTCAGTCCCATCCATTCATCCATCATCCATCCATCCATGGATCCATCCATCCATCCATCCATCCATCATCCATCCATCCATCCATCATCCATCATCCATCCATCCATGGATCCATCCATCCATCCATGGATCCATCCATGGATCCATCCATCCATCCATCCATGTATCCATCCATCCATCCATCCATCCATGGATCCATCCATCCATGGATCCATCATCCATCCATCATCCATCATCCATCCATCCATCATTCATCCATCCATCCATCCATCCATGGATCCATCCATCATCCATCCATCCATCCATCCATCCCTCCCCACAGCATCCCCTGCTCCTCATCCTCATCCTGTCCTTCCCCAGCTCTCAATTCCACCACAGCATCCCCTGATTCCTCCATCCCCAGATTCCCTCATCAGTGCTGGAGTGGCTGATCCCTGTTATCAGCGAGGGGCTGAGTGGGAGGGCCTGCAGAGCTTATCTTTAAAGCCATGATGCTTTGTGATTTAAAAATTAAGCATGGCTTAACAAATGGAGAGCTGACACTGTCTGGGGAATCAAGATTGGAGAGAGGGAAAAGAGCATGACTCAACAAATTGCTTTATCACCATCAAGTGCAGCGATCAGGGTGGATGTGCTGGATGCTCCCAGCTCTGCCAGCCAGCTCTTGCCTCAGCAGCTGTGCAGGCAACTTAATTAAAAACATTTATTTCCCCAAAATAAGAAGTTGTTTGCAGAACAACTGGAAGCGAGTGGATTAAACAAGACCCGCTGGAGTTTTGTGGATATTCTGCTTTTATCCTTTATTTTTTATGCAGGGAACATTGCTTTGCTCTGAGAGAAAAGGCAAAAGTGAACTTCATGACTTGTAAATGGAGGTGCTTTTTCAGGAGGGTTCCCTGGGGATGCAGGCTCTGTTCCATGCCTGGTGCAGGGCAGGGAATGGAGAATCCCTGAGGGAGCTGGGAAGGGGCTGGAGAATCCCTGAGGGAGCTGGGAAGGGAATGGAGAATCCCTGAGGGAGCTGGGGGGGGGCTCAGCCTGCAGAAAAGGGGATCAGGGGGAGTTTCTGCCTCTGCACAACTCTCTGCCAGGAGGGGACACCAGGGGGATTTGGGATCTGATCCCAGGGAACGGTGACGAGACAAGGAACAGCCTCAGGCTGGGCTCAGGGTGGATTTTGGGAACAATTCTTCATGGAAAGGGTGCTCAGGCACTGGAGGGGATGGGGGGGAGCCCCCATCCCTGCAGGGATTTGAAAGCCCCGTGGATGTGGCACTTGGGGACACACTGGTGACCCTGGCAGAGCTGGGAAGGGCTGGCTCTGGTCTGAGAGGGCTTTTCCAGCCTGGGCCATTCCCTGGTGCTGAGCCATTCCCTGGTGCTGAGCCATTCCCTGGTGCTGAGCCATTCCCTGATCCTGAGCCATTCCCTGATCCTGAACCATTCCCTGATCCTGAACCATTCCCTGGTGCTGAGCCATTCCCTGATCCTGAACCATTCCCTGATCCTGAACCATTCCCTGATCCTGAACCATTCCCTGGTGCTGAGCCATTCCCTGATCCTGAGCCATTCCCTGATCCTGAGCCATTCCCTGATCCATTCCCTGATCCTGAACCATTCCCTGATCCATTCCCTGATCCTGAGCCATTCCCTGATCCTGAGCCATTCCCTGATCCTGAGCCATTCCCTGAGCCATTCCCTGATCCTGAGCCATTCCCTGGTGCTGAGCCATTCCCTGATCCTGAGCCATTCCCTGATCCTGAGCCATTCCCTGATCCTGAACCATTCCCTGATCCTGAGCCATTCCCTGATCCTGAGCCATTCCCTGATCCTGAGCCATTCCCTGGTGCTGAGCCATTCCCTGATCCTGAGCCATTCCCTGATCCTGAGCCATTCCCTGATCCTGAACCATTCCCTGATCCATTCCCTGATCCTGAGCCATTCCCTGATCCTGAACCATTCCCTGATCCTGAGCCATTCCCTGATCCTGAACCATTCCCTGATCCTGAGCCATTCCCTGATCCTGAACCATTCCCTGATCCATTCCCTGATCCTGAGCCATTCCCTGAGCCATTCCCTGATCCTGAGCCATTCCCTGGTGCTGACACACCCCACCAGCCCAGGGAGCTCTGGGGGTGTCCCAGCCCCATCCCTGGAACGAGCTGCTCTGTGGGTGAGCTCTGAGAAAGAGAATTTTACATCAAAAATTCCACATTTTCTGTTCAAACAGAGGTGCCAGCAGAGCAGCTCCTGCACAGTGCAGCTCCCCTGAGCAGGTACAGTTGAATGGCACAGAGGAATTGCAGCAGTGCTGCCTGGGCTGGCTCTTCACTCTGTTTTGGAATCAATCTAATCCAATTCTTTCAATATGCCATAATATTGGGAGAAATGATTAATACAAACCTTGGAGACGGAGATGAAGCTTTGAAATTAATTTCAAATATTAAAAGTGTTAATCAAAGTGTTAATTTCCCTCACCCACGTTGCAGTAGGTTTTTGCAAAGTAAAGATAACTTTGGTCATCTTTTCCGACCACAAAATGAATTAAAGATAAAGGAAGTGGATGTCTTGTGTGAAATAACAGTTAACATCTGTTTCCTTAGAAGTTACACTGATTTAATTCCTTCTCATTTGTGTAATACTCAGAACATCATTTAAATTCCTCCACACAAGTCAGGCTCTGTAGGAGAAGCTCTGCTGGGCCCTGTCACTGCTCCAGGCTGGAGGAGCTGCAGCTCCCAGGGGGGAGGGGGGGTTCAGTGGGGACCCCAAGCTCAGCCCAGGGTGTCAGAGCAGGGCAAGGTGCTCTGCAGGGTCCTCAGTGCCCAGGGAGCTGTGACAGTGTCCTGGGTGTGTGTGACAGTGTCCTGGGCTGTGACAGTGTCCTGGGTGTGTGTGTGACAGTGCCCTGGGTGTGTGTGACAGTGTCCTGGGTGTGTGTGTGACAGTGTCCTGGGTGTGTGACAGTGTCCTGGGCTGTGTGTGACAGTGTCCTGGGCTGTGACAGTGCCCTGGATGTGTGTGACAGTGTCCTGGGTGTGTGTGACAGTGCCCTGGGTGTGTGTGACAGTGCCCTGGGTGTGTGTGACAGTGTCCTGGGTGTGTGTGACAGTGTCCTGGGTGTGTGTGACAGTGTCCTGGGCTGTGACAGTGCCCTGGGTGGATGTGACAGTGCCCTGGGTGTGTGTGACAGTGTCCTGGGTGTGTGTGACAGTGCCCTGGGTGTGTGTGACAGTGTCCTGGGTGTGTGTGACAGTGCCCAGGGTGTGTGTGACAGTACCCAGGGAGCTGTGACAGTGCCCTGGGTGTGTGTGACAGTGTCCTGGGTGTGTGTGACAGTGCCCTGGGTGTGTGTGACAGTGTCCTGGGCTGTGACAGTGTCCTGGGGTGTGTGTGACAGTGTCCTGGGTGTGTGTGACAGTGCCCTGGGTGTGTGTGACAGTGTCCTGGGCTGTGACAGTGTCCTGGGGTGTGTGTGACAGTGTCCTGGGGTGTGTGTGACAGTGTCCTGGGTGTGTGTGACAGTGTCCTGGGTGTGTGTGACAGTGCCCTGGGTGTGTGTGACAGTGTCCTGGGCTGTGACAGTGTCCTGGGGTGTGTGTGACAGTGTCCTGGGTGTGTGTGACAGTGCCCTGGGTGTGTGTGACAGTGTCCTGGGTGTGTGTGACAGTGTCCTGGGCTGTGACAGTGTCCTGGGCTGTGACAGTGCCCTGGGTGGATGTGACAGTGCCCTGGGTGTGTGTGACAGTGTCCTGGGGTGGGTGTGACAGTGTCCTGGGTGTGTGTGACAGTGCCCAGGGAGCTGTGACAGTGCCATGGGCTGTGACAGTGTCCTGGGATGATGCTCACCATGAGATTTGATCTGCAAGTAACAGAAGGAAATTCCATTAAGTGGAGAGAATATGAGGGGTGGCTCACAATGAGGGAAAGGGGAACATTCAGCCCCTTTAAAGTATTATTATATATAATTTAATAATATAACAACAGTATCATTATATGTAATATATATTATTTGATATTATTTTAATACAATATTAATTCCTCCTCATCCCTTCTTTGGCCTCTCTCTTTGGTCTTGTGAATCCCAGATTTCTTGTGCTGCCTTACCTTATCAGAATTCTGCCAAAAAAGTGGTGATAAAACTTCTTTGTGGCATGAAAACTGTTTAAGGATGGATTTGTTGGTTGGTTGGTCTGAGGCTGTGGCCTCATTCCTGGTGCATTCATACTCTGACCCTCCAGAGCTGTTGCTGTTTTATCCATGCAGGAGTTTTCCCCTGGGATCCCTGCATCCCTCTCCTCCCAAGGTGACACTGCAGTGACATCCCAGAGCCCCTGAGCTCTGCTCCAGGCCAGCTCCAGAAGGGATTTCAGTGTTTCAAGCAGGGCTGCTATTTCCTGGTGCTCTTTGCTGCATGGCTGCACTGGGTGGCTCCAATCCACCTTTTGTAGGAGATTTCAGGGAGCCAAAACCTCCCAATCCCTCCTGCAGCCCTGGGCTGAGCTGCTCTCCCTGGTTCCAGCACAGGCACTCCTGTCCTGCAGCACATCCTCATTTTCCTGCTCCTCTTCTCACAAACAGAGCTCTCCTACATCTCTCAAAGTGATCTTGCACCATTCTTGTAATTTAATTTAGTGTTCCCAAGGAGAGTCTTAATTTTTTGTGTATTACTGGAGTTTAACTGCCATAATAAAGGACAATTTTGAGGTGATAAAACACACCAGGAATGTCATTAAATATGCAGCAAAGGTCTGACACAATGGAATTAAGCATTAATGAATAACATACTAGAAATATTAGTCTTCCATATTAGTTTAGGTGTTCTGTTGTTGGGTTATCATGAGGGCTAATGTGAAAAAATGAAACAATAAACAAGATTAGTGAAAATGAAATTTCCAAGTGATTCAGTAGCTTCTTCTTGTGCAGAAAGTTTCTAAGTTAAAGCTGCTGGGTATCCACAGGGATCCTTTTCCTTGGATAAATTGTTGTCATTCCATGTTTTAATGCAATTTTAGTATTGGTGCACTTTCCATTTTTACAATTGAGTTACCATACTATGGAGATGTGATTTAAACCCGAGCCCATCTGCAGATCAGGGCAGTTGTAAACTTTGTACTGCCATGAGCAAGGGCTCTGCAGCTCTTGGTGAGCAGGTGAGCATTCCTAGGGAGCAGGAATTAGTTATTCCAGTAGAGAAACAGCCAGCCCAGAGGCTCATTAGGGCTTTGATTGAGGACTCAAGGGCCAGCTGCCATTTCTGCATCTCTCCACAAGCCTTTTCTAACTTAAAGTTCTTTTTTTTTTGAAGACCCTGTATATTCTGTGCTGATTTGGCCTCTCCATTTCCTTTTTCCCTGAGCTCATTTCCAGGCTGGAATTCCTTTGGAGTGCTTGGGGCACGTCCTGGGCTCTGCATCCAGCCCTGCCAGGGAGGTGGGCTGGAGTTCTGGATCAGCCCTGGGTCTTGTGGTGGGTCAGAGCTCCCCTGGTGAGCTTCACACTGCTGCCACCTTGTCCTGTGATGGGAGTGTTGGACACCCAGGGGAGTATTTGACACCCAGGGGAATGTTGGACATCCAGGGGAATGTTGGACATCCAGGGGAATGCTGGACATCCAGGGGAATGCTGGACATCCAGGGGAGTGCTGGACATCCAGGGGAGTATTAAAGATCCAGGGGAATGTTTGACATCCAGGGGAATATTGAACACCCAGGGGAATGTTAAAGATCCAGGGGAATATTGGACATCCAGAGGAATGTTGGACATCCAGGGGAATATTCAAGATCCAGGGGAATATTGGACATCCAGGGGAATGTTAAAGATCCAGGGGAATATTGGACATCCAGAGGAATGTTGGACATCCAGGGGAATATTCAAGATCCAGGGGAATATCCAAGATCCAGGGGAATGTTGAACACCCAGGGGAATGTTAAAGATCCAGGGGAATATTGGACACCCAGGGGAACATCAAAGGTTCTGGGGAATATTGGACACCCAGGGGAATACTGGACATCCAGGGGAATGTTGGACACCCAGGGGAATGTTAAAGATCCAGGGGAGTATTGGACATCCAGGGGAGTATTGGACATCCAGGGGAATATTCAAGATCCAGGTCAGGATTTACTTTGTTCACTTGTTGTATTGTGAATTTGCAGGTTTGGGAAAGGGTTTGGAAATTTTCCTGCCCTCGAATAACTCCCTGAAGGTCTGATTGTTCCTTGTGTGAGGCTGGTGGCAGTCCTGGCACGTGGCTTTGTGCTGGTTTCTGGTTCAATGTAAGCAAAACTTGGCCCTAAACCCCTCCCTGGGACGTGGCTGCTGCAGCAGAGCCCCTGTGAGCCCCAGATGGATTTCCAGCCCCTGGCTGGGAGGATCTGGGGGTTTGTGTCAGTTGTTTGAACAACTCTGTCCCTGCTGAGCACAGCCCCAGCTGTATTTCAGGACTTTAAAATCATCTTTTGTCATTCTGGTTCTTTAGGATGTGATATCAGGGAGCTCTCCTCAATTGTGCATTCCAGGTTTTCACACAGGGAGGATCAGCCCCAGGTGTGTCACAGCAGCCCCAGCTCAGCCCCAGGTGTGTCACACAGCCCCAGGTGTGTCCCAAGTGTGTCACAGCAGTCTCAGATGTGTCACACAGCCCCAGCTCAGCCCCAGGTGTGTCACAGCTCAGCCCCAGGTGTGTCACAGCTGTCCCAGGTGTGTCACACAGCCCCAGGTGTGTCACACAGCCCCAGGTGTGTCACAGCTCAGCCCCAGGTGTGTCACAGCTGTCCCAGGTGTGTCACACAGCCCCAGGTGTGTCACACAGCCCCAGGTGTGTCACAGCTCAGCCCCAGGTGTGTCACAGCTGTCCCAGGTGTGTCACACAGCCCCAGGTGTGTCACACAGCCCCAGGTGTGTCACACAGTCACAGCTGTGTCACAGCAGCCCCAGCTCAGCCCCAGCTGTGTCACACAGCCCCAGCTCAGCCCCAGGTGTGTCACACAGCCCCAGGTGTGTCACAGCAGCCCCAGGTGTGTCACAGCAGCCCCAGGTGTGTCACAGCTGTCCCAGGTGTGTCACAGCAGTCCCAGGTGTGTCACAGCAGCCCCAGGTGTGTCACAGCTGTCCCAGGTGTGTCACAGCAGTCCCAGGTGTGTCACACAGCCCCAGGTGTGTCACAGCAGCCCCAGGTGTGTCACACAGCCCCAGGTGTGTCACACAGCCCCAGGTGTGTCACAGCTGTCCCAGGTGTGTCACACAGTCCCAGGTGTGTCACACAGCCCCAGCTCAGCCCCAGGTGTGTCACACAGCTGTCCCAGCTCAGTCCAGCTGTCTTTGCTCTCCCCCATCCCCTCTCAGCCCTCGCTGCTGCTCAGAGCACTGTGTCACTTCTCCTGCCCAGCAGGGAATGAATCACTGCAGGAATCTTTGACAAGAGCCTGAATGTGCAACTTTCATGTTTTTACCACCCAATTCCCTGGGAGGTTTGTCCCTGGAAGTGCTGTGAATTAACCTGACAGTTCCAATCACTGTGCACATGTTTCCTGCTCTGCTGGAGTGTGGGATGGGGATATGGGAGCTGCACTTACTGCATTGTGCCTTTGGGACAGCACACACCCAACTCCTGGGCACTCAGCCTGCCAGGGGGGACAAAGGGCACGCTGATATTTGGATGTTTGTATCTGTAACTTTATCTGAATATTACATTTTATATATTTTATCTATATTTTATCTATAAAATAGATAAATATATTAATATAATTAATGTATATTATATTTAATATATTTTTATATATTTACATATATGTATATTACATTTTATATATTATTTATTCATTTATTTTAGTTATTATCTGTCTATGACATTTTATCTGTAATCACTCTGAGCAGAGGTGGTGCCAGGCCCAGCAGGGTACCAGGGATCTGCTCCTTTTGGAAAAGCTCTGTCAGTGCCTGGATTGAGAGCAGCCCCAGCCCACGGCTGAGCCCAGGGCACTTTTCCAGGTGTGCAGCCTAAAGCAGAGCTCTGCTTTTCACATTCCCACTGGGCACCAAGGACTAACCCCCAGAGGGAGTGAAAAATGTCCCAAACAGAGCTGAGACCTGCCCTCAGATTTCTGAACTCACTGCCAGTGAGACTTCTGATCTTCATTTGAAATGGAGTTTATTTCTAAAACTCGGTGTTGTTTACTGGTAAAGGAAAAGAAAAGATTACAGAAAGCCCAGGTTGTGATAACTGCAAAACAAAATGAAATGTTTTATGTGAGTCAAGGAAAAACTTGGGGGTTATTATTTTCCTCTATTCTTTTCCAGCCTTTCCTTTTCACTGTTTCACTTCTCCCCACTGCAGCGATGCTCTTCCTTCCTGAGATGCTTTTCCCTCCCGAGCATTTGGGCCAGCAGAGCCCTTCCCCTGGCACTGCAGCTCTGTCAGAAACCAGGGAAAGGAGGATGCCCTGCCCTGGGGGCTCAGGGCTGGCACAAGAGCTGCATTTCACCATCCCAAGCTGCACTTTGCTTTCCCAGCTCTCTGGGGCTCTCTCTGGGTTTGCTTTACCCAGAGGATGAGGAGGATGCTCTGGGGTTTGAGCCTCTCCTCAGCTTCTTCACCCCCCACACCTTCTGCAGTGCTTCAGTTACCAGGGCTGCTCAATCTGGGTTTTAAAGCCTCTCTGTGAATCTCGGCTTGTCCTGCTGCCTGTTAATTAACTCGTCCCCACTGCTGGTTTTCATTAAGAGCTCTGATACGTAATTAATTAACGCACTGTGCGCTGTGGTGAGCGGGCTGGTATCAAAGATGCCGTAAAAGATGAAAGTGTTTTGTACTGAGAAACAAAATAATTAAGGCAAAAGTTGTGTTTTCATCTGCCAGCCACAAGCAGAACGTCAGTGGAGATGGGATTTTTTTTTCTAAAACGAACTAGGCAGCTGTAATACAAGAGCTGTGCTGAACTGGGTGGGCTTTGCTCTGGCTGATGCTCTTTGCTGTGTTCTCTGGCTGTTTATGAGAAGTCCCATCCAGACTTTATCTTGAGGCTTCAGTGTTTGTGTCTCCTGTGGGTCAGGGCAGGGATCCCTCTGGATCAGGGCAGGGATCTCTGTGGATCAGGGCAGGGATCCCTCTGGGTCAGGGCAGGGATCCCTCTGGATCTGGGCAGGGATCTCTCTGGGTCAGGGCAGGGATCCCTCTGGGTCAGGGCAGGAATCCCTGTGGGTCAGGGCAAGGGATCTCTGTGAGTCAGGGCAGGGATCCCTCTGGATCTGGGCAGGGATCTCTGTGGGTCAGGGCAGGGATCACTCTGGGTGAGGGCAGGGATCCCTGTGGGTCAGAGCAGGGATCCCTGTGGGTCAGGGCAGGGATCCCTCTGGATCTGGGCAGAGATCTCTCTGGATCAGAGCAGGGATCTGTCTGGGTCAGGGCAGGGATCCCTCTGGGTGAGGGCAGGGATCCCTCTGGGTCAGGGCAGGGATCCCTCTGGATCAGGGCAGGGATCCCTCTGGATCTGAGCAGGGATCCCCCTGGATCAGGGCAGGGATCTCTGTGGATCTGAGCAGGGATCCCTCTGGATCAGGGCAGGGATCCCTGTGGGTCAGGGCAAGGGATCTCTGTGAGTCAGGGCAGGGATCCCTCTGGATCTGGGCAGGGATCCCTCTGGATCTGGGCAGGGATCCCTCTGTGGATCAGGGCAGGGATCCCTCTGGATCTGAGCAGGGATCTCTCTGGATCAGGGCAGGGATCTCTGTGGATCTGGGCAGAGATCTCTGTGGATCAGAGCAGGGATCTCTGTGAGAGTTCCCTCCTCCCTTTGGCCGTGCATTGTCACCACCTTTGCTGGGCTGTCCCCTGAGGTTTCCCTGCCTCGCCTGAGGGTCCCTCTGTCCCCTGCTCTTGGCACAGGTGGGCTCTGCATCGCCCAGTCCCTGAAGATCCCCCAGGAGCGCAAGAACAAGAGCATCGACTTCGACAGGATCATCCGGCAGCTGCTGGAGACGCCCAACGCCAGAGCCATCGTCATCTTCGCCAACGACGAGGACATCAGGTGAGGGGGAGGCTGGGACAGCATGGGACAGCCTGGGACAGCATGGGCTGGCACCTGGGACAGCCTGGGACAGCCTGGGACAGCATGGGACAGCATGGGACAGCCTGGGACAGCACCTGGGACAGCATGGGACAGCATGGGATAGCCTGGGATAGCCTGGGCTGGCTCCTGGGACAGCCTGGGACAGCATGGGACAGCTGGGCTGGCACCTGGGACAGCATGGGACAGCATGGGACAGCTGTGCTGGCACCTGGGACAGCATGGGACAGCCTGGGACAGCCTGGGACAGCCTGGGCTGGCTCCTGGGACAGCATGGGACAGCCTGGGACAGCTGGGCTGGCACCTGGGACAGCATGGGATAGCCTGGAATTGCTGTTCCTGCCCTCAGTGAGCTCTGCTGGGCTCAGGAGTTGCTGTCCCTGCCCATCCCAGGCTCATGCAGCCCAGGCACTGCCATCAGCACACCCCATGTGCTAGAGCAGCTCCTCATGCCAATAAAAACCATCTCAAACCCGCTGTTCTCTCCACAGGCAGGTCCTGGCAGCTGCCAAGAGAGCAGACCAGGTGGGACATTTCCTGTGGGTGGGCTCGGACACCTGGGGCTCCAAGGTGAGCCCGCTGCTGCAGCAGGAGGACGTGGCCGAGGGAGCCATCACCATCCTGCCCAAGAGAGCCACCATCGAGGGTAAGAGCCTGTCCTGGCCCTGCTCCTGTCCCCATCCCTGTCCCTGTCCCCATCCCTGTCCCTGTCCTGTCCCTCCCTGAATTTCTCCCTGCTCCCCACAGGAAACTCGAGGCTGTCAGGACCTGATTTCAGAGCTTGGGGGATGTGCCAGGGCTTTATCCCTGAAGGGATTTATCCCCTGAAAGGAAAAACCCAACTGATCTGAACCTCTCAGCTCATACAGGGGAGGGAGTGTCTTGGGCAGTTGGGTCTCCTCTCTGAAACACAGAAATTTTTTAAAACTTTGTTTTTCCATCAGTGGTTTCCATTTAAACTCAGCTTCCCTTTATTTCAGATCAAGCACTGGGTTTATCCATATTGCTGTGTGCTTCAGAAATATCCACACTTGTACAGATGTGAGTGTATGGCAAATTTTGGGAAACGTGTTTTGCTTAATCCCTTTGGTTCTCAGCTTCCCTTTGTGCTCTCAGGTGTTTGTTGTCTGACCTCACCTCGATTTGTTGATCCTGTTGTGTAAAGATGCTTCAGCACCCATGTGGGCACCAGAGGGGTTGGTCAGAGTTTGTGTTCTCTGGAATCTGCAGGAAAAGTTGTTTCAGTGAGCAGAGCTCACAGCTCCTCTGCTGGCCCAGTCCTCGAGCACACTGCCCACATTAAAATGGGTTCCGGTGTCTTCACTCCGTGGAAAACCAAATATTTGCATTTTTCCTGTGCCTGCACTCCCTGCTCATCAGTTATTCCTCTCAGGTAGATCCTCTGCTTCATTCTTTTCCATTTTTAACCCCCCGAGGTACTCTTGGATGTTATTCCTCCGTAAATACAGAAAGTTGACAGACAATGAAGTGGTTTGTTTCAGAAAACCTGAATATTTTAATAAGCTTTTCACACTGTATTCATCCCTGAGGGTTTCTGACACAGAAACGAGAATTCTGTCAGCAGTACACAGAAACAAAAACTTCCCACGTTTGTTTGTTTGGAAATGTTTTCCTTTCAGGTGGCACATGAAACCCCTGCTGGGAAGCACGAGGGGTTTGGGCACAGCGAGAGGGGATGGCAGAGAGGAGGGTTCAGGTGGGAAAAGGGCAGGTAAAGCAGAGCTGGGGATGGCAGAGTGGAGAGTTCAGGTATAGAAGGGCAGCTGGAGCAGAGCTGGGGATGGCAGGGTGGAGAGTTTAGGTGTAGGTAAAGCAGAATTGGGGATGGCAGAGTGGAGAGTTCAGGTGTAGAAGGGCAGGTAAAGCAGAGCTGGGGATGGCAGAGTGGAGAGTTCAGGTGTAGGTAAAGCAGAGCTGGGGATGGCAGAGTGGAGAGTTCAGGTGTAGGTAAAGCAGAGCTGGGGATGGCAGAGTGGAGAGTTCAGGTGTAGAAGGGCAGCAGGAGCAGAGCTGGGGATGGCAGAGTGGAGGGTTCAGGTGTAGAAGGGCAGGTACAGCAGAGCTGGGGATGGCAAAGTGGAGAGTTCAGGTGTGAAAAGGCAGCAGGAGCAGAGCTGGGGATGGCAGGGTGGAGAGTTCAGGTGTAGAAGGGCAGGTAAAGCAGAGCTGGGGATGACAGAGTGGAGAGTTCAGGTGTAGAAGGGCAGCAGGAGCAGAGCTGGGGATGGCAGAGTGGAGAGTTCAGGTGTGAAAAGGCAGGTGGAGCAGAGCTGAGGATGGCAGAGTGGAGAGTTCAGGTGTAGAAGGGCAGGTAAAGCAGAGCTGGGGATGGCAGAGTGGAGAGTTCAGGTGTAGAAAGGCAGGTAAAGCAGAACTGGGGATGACAGAGTGGAGAGTTCAGGTGTAGAAAGGCAGGTAAAGCAGAACTGGGGATGGCAGAGTGGAGAGTTCAGGTGTAGAAGGGCAGCTGGAGCAGAGCTGGGGATGGCAGGGTGGAGAGTTCAGGTGTGAAAAGGCGGGTAAAGCAGAGCTGGGGATGGCAGAGTGGAGAGTTCAGGTGTAGGTAAAGCAGAGCTGGGGATGGCAGAGTGGAGAGTTCAGGTGTAGGTAAAGCAGAGCTGGGGATGGCAGAGTGGAGAGTTCAGGTGTAGAAAGGCAGCTGGAGCAGAGCTGGGGATGGCAGAGTGGAGAGTTCAGGTGTAGAAGGGCAGGTAAAGCAGAGCTGGGGATGGCAGAGTGGAGAGTTCAGGTGTAGAAAGGCAGCTGGAGCAGAGCTGGGGATGGCAGAGTGGAGGGTTCAGGTGTAGAAAGGCAGCTGGAGCAGAGCTGGGGATGGCAGAGTGGAGGGTTCAGGTGTAGAAGGGCAGGTAAAGCAGAGCTGGGGATGGCAGAGTGGAGGGTTCAGGTGTAGAAGGGCAGCAGGAACAGAGCTGAGGATGGCAGAGTGGAGAGTTCAGGTGTAGAAGGGCAGGTAAAGCAGAGCTGGGGATGGCAGAGTGGAGAGTTCAGGTGTAGAAGGGCAGGTAAAGCAGAGCTGGGGATGGCAGAGTATTTGGTGTATCTGCAAAACCCCTGTGGTTACTGAGCCTGCAGATGTCCCCTGATCAGTGCCTGGGGGAGGCAGAGCAGTGTCCCTGTCACAGCACAGGGCTCCTGGCTGCTCCAAAGGAGGGCTCAGGCTGGGTCCTGCCCTGCCAGCCCCATCCAGCCCTAAATGCCATCTGGAGGTGCCATCTGCTGCTGCCCTGGGCTGCAGGGGTGCTCCAGGGAGCAGAGCTCACCCTGCTGCTGCTGCTGGAGCAGCTCCCTGTGCACTGATCCCATTGTGTCCTGCACCCAGAGATCAGCACAGAACGTGTCAGGCTGGAGCAGTTCTGTTTGCACTGATCCCACTGTGTGTCTGCACCCACAGATCAGCACAGAATGTGTCACTGATCCCATTGTGTGTCCTGTACCCAGAGATCAGCACAGAACATCTCAGGGGTCCCCAGGTGCCCCTGTCCCTCTGGATTGCTCTGTGCTCAGGCTGCTGGGGCTTGCTCTACTTTCCTTGCTGTTGTTTTCATTTCACTTGGCCATGAGACCCAGAGAAAGGAGTTCAGCACTTCAGTGTTGTTCTTTCATCATCCAGAAATGAACTCTGCTTCCTAAAATTCAGCAATGCCTCACTTTTGATGAATGTCAAATTAAGGAAGTGAAGCACCTTGATTTTCCCTGCAAACTGAAGGGAACAATCTGCAGAGCAGGCTGGAGCTCCAGGGCAGGGCATAGCCAAGCACCAGCCCAATTCCCACTGGATTTAGTGAGAGCTCTGGGTTAGAGTCAGGAGTGAGGGGGTTGCCCTTATTTTACTCCTCAAAACCATCTTCTTTTCCCCTTTTATCACTGTCTTAAGCAGTATTTGGAATATGCTGGAGGATGATTCCTGACAAACCCTGCTGGAGGCAGAGAGAGCACTGCAGCTCCTGTGGGCTGACCCAAGCCTTGGCTCTGCCTCCTGCCCAGGAGAGGGAACAGTGCCTGACCATCCCTGTGCCCTGCAGGGCACCCTTGGCATCAGCAGAGCTGTGCTCACACGAGTCACAAACTGAAACACTCATTGCACAGAATAAAAAAAGTGTTTTTCAAATTATTCTTCACCCCAGCTGTGACTTCAGAGTGCAGTGCAGGTGTGCTGTGTTTTACACCTGTGACACAGGTACAGTGCTGTCCCTGCTTTTCTGGGAATATCCAGCAGCCTGGGACTCCAGAGGGGATGTAAAAGTGTTTGGCTTTTTGTAGGATCAGGCCCCAGACCCACAGTTATTTGTCTTGGAACTTGATGTCACTCCTGGGACAGAATTTTCGTTGCCACAGTCCCATGGGGGGGATTTAGGAAATCATTAGATGAACTGAATTCATTCATCTCAAGTCAGTCTTAATATAGCCTGATTGTGTTTGATGTAATTATGCTAAAGGATAAAGTTGCATTTTATTTGCATAATTGCAGTAGACAGTGAGCCAGAGAAGTGCAATGAAAGAGGAATCACTCCTTGGCAAGGTGGGAGCAGCTCAGCGAGCCCAGCCAGGTACAGGGAGCTGAGAGGCTTGGGGAGGCTCCCAGAGCAGAGAGGGATTGGATTTATTTCTTTGTTGGCTGCTTTGTTCACAGAGCAGCTGTGCTGCTGCTCCCTGGTGCTCTGAGCCCTCCCAAAGCAGGCTCTGCTCAGTGACAGGAGGTTCCCAAAGCTCATCCTGAGTCCCAGGAATTGTTTTCCTCTCAGCTCTGAGGGGCAGTGATCTCCTCACCTCCTGTGTCCCATTCCTTTTGCTGTGCAGGATTCCCCAGCTGGGCAGTTCCAGTCTGGCACTGGGAGCACTGGTGGCAGCCTGGTGCTGACTGACACTGCAGAGCTCTGCTTTCCTCTCTGTTCTTGTGCAGGCTCTGCCCTCCCCTCTCAGGTGTGTGCTGTCTGCATGGACACCAGCTCCCAGGGAGCCAAGGAGGGGAGCAGCTGGGGGAGAAACACAGAGGATAATGCACAGATTTGATCTGAATTATTTAGAAAGTCTGGCAAAAGCTTTGCTGATGAGGAGAAAAACAGTCTTTACTGTCTGAGCTCAGAATTGATGCAACTGAACAGTGGGATTCAAATAGATTTCAGATTAATGATTCAATTGCAGAGGCTGTGGATGGGGCTGAGGCTGGAGTTTGTGCAGCTCTGGGCAGGAAGGCTGAGGGATGGCTCGAATCCAGCACAGGGATGAGCCTATACATTTAAAAAACCAAAAACTGCAAGCACTGCAAACCAACAAAACTGTCCCTGGAATTTTCGGTTGTTTGTCTTCCAGAGAGATGGCACATCCTGTTTTGTTTTCATTTCCAACAAGAGCTGGTTTGCTCCTGTTTTTGTTTGGGCAGTAGGAACTGGGAAAAACAATGGAAGAGTGGTGACCTAAGCAAAACTAAGAATGAGATTTTCTCCCTGCTCAGGGCTCTGAAGTGTTTTACCCCCACAGCCCCAGAGTGGCAAAGGGAATGAGCTTTGGGACACCCTGAGCTGCATCTCCTCAGGATGTGGGAGCTGCCAGCTGGGTGTGTTTGGGCATTCCAGCCAGAAGGGAAGGATGGCACGGTGAGAAATCTGCAGTTTGTGTGTGCAGCTCCAGGGAGCTCTCCTGCAGGAGGCTCTGATGGGTGCAGAGCTGGCAAGGAGCAGAGCAGTGCCTGCATCACCCCAGAAGTGCCTTCAGTGCCCCAGAGCTGTGTGTTTGGGGTGCCTGAGTCCTGCCTGAGCAGCTGCTCCCGCCTGGCCCTGCCCTGGGCACCCAGAGCACCCCAGGGAGCTCCCTGCAGCCTGGGGCTGCACACCCAGCACCCAGCAGTGGGGCAGCTCAGCACACACAGAAATGTGCTCAGCTCAGCACACACAGCAATGTGCTCGTTTGAGGAGGGAGCAGAGGTTTCACAGGCTTGGCTTGTTTGTTTCCCTGTGTTTGTATTCTAGAGTGTGTTGTTAAAGCTTCACTGATTATAGGCTTTGGGAAGGAGTAGCTCAGGGAATAATGCACAGAACAATACACATAATTTCCTTAAAGATGATACAATGGATGCACAAGTGCCCACTTCACTCCTGCTGGGTGTGCAGGGCTGCCTCAGGAGCGTGTGTTCCTTCTGATGACTTGAGTGCACGACAACAGAGGGGTGGGGAATGACTTAGGGAAGGATTTGGGAAGAGATTTAGGGAAAGCTGCTCGTGCAGCCCCTGTGCTGCTCCTCGGCAAGGGGAGCAGGAGTCAGCAGATCCATGGGCTGGCTCTGTGCTGAGCTGGATGGACACAGCCCTCCTGTCAGCTCCAGGGGCTGGGAGCTGCTCAGGGAGATCCTGCAGCTGAGGGAAAGGGATTCCTGCAGCCAAACCAGCCCTTCACTGCCATTCCAGCCTTTCACTGCCCTTCCTTCCCAATTCCTGCAGCCATTCCAGCCTTTCACTGCCATTCCCCCCAATTCCTGCAGCCATTCCAGCCTTTCACTGCCCTTCCTTCCCAATTCCTGCAGCCACTCCAGCCTTTCACTGCCATTACAGCCCTTCACAGCCATTCCCTCCAATTCCTGCAGCCACTCCAGCCTTTCACTGCCATTCCAGCCTTTCACAGCCACTCCAGCCTCTCACTGCCATTCCCTCCCAGTCCCTGTGCTCTGGGTGCTCCCAGTGTCACCTGTGCAGAGCCCCCCTGTCCAGCCACAGAATATCCTGGAGCAGGGACCTGTGAAAACCGAGTCCTCGATGTAAAGAAGAAATCCTTCTCATCTTCATTCTCAGGTTCAGTGTTTTGTTTCTCTGTTTAGTTACTTCCCATAGCATTCCAGAGAAGAATATCCCAGATCTGCTGGGCTGGGCTGGTTTTCAGTGGCTGTGGGCAGGTGTGTGGTACCAAAGCAGGAGAGCTGGGGCTGCTCTGCTGCCCTGGGGGCTGACCCAGCTCTCTCACAGCAATTTTCAGTGACACAGCCCTGCCTCAGGGGTTTGTCTTCCCCATTCCTGCAAAGTTTGCATTGAGCACCTCATTTACACAGGGCCAAGCACAAATGATTTAGTACAATACTGCAGTGACTTAATTTCGTGGAATCAAATTGGTTTGCTTTATCTAAAAAACCTGAAATCTAAACCACACCTGAACTGTCTTTGACCTCCTTGGAATTTAAATGGTATTTTTAGTTCTGGCAGTTATTTGAAATGCTGATGTGTCAGTCCCAAAGAGGGAATACTTGTCTCGAGTATTGCCACTTGAAATTTTGGGAAGCCACACAGATGTTCATCTCCTCATTATGGAAATAATGTATTTGGTTAATGTGTTGGTACGAAGAGAGGGGAATACAAATTATCCTGCAACTTGAGAGCTGTTTCAAAGTTTCCTTGTTATACTGAGGCAGCCTCAGGTCTGTCCCTGCACCTCTGGCCCTGCCAGGGCAGCTGTGGGCTCAGCCTCCCCTCAGCAGCTGCTGGGTACTGGGGTAGTGGGGTATTGGAGTATTGGGATATTGGGGTATTGGGATATTGGGGTATTGAGATATTGGGGTATTGAGATATTGGAGTATTGAGATATTGGAGTATTGAGATATTGGTATATTGAGATATTGAGGTATGGGGGTATTGGGATATTGGGGTATTGGGGTATTGGGATATTGGTGTATTGGGATATTGGAGTATTGAGATATTGGGGTATTGGGGTTTGGAGTATTGTGAAATTGAGATATTGGGGTATTGTGAAATTGGGATAGTGGGATATTGGGGTATTTGAGTATTGAGATATTGGGGTATTGAGATATTGGGGTATTGGGATATTAGGATATTGGAGGATTGAGATATTAGGGTATTGGAATATTGGGGTATTGAGATATTGGGGTATTGGGGTATTGGGATATTGGTGTATTGGGATATTGGGGTATTGAGATATTGGGGTATTGGGATATTGGGGTATTGGGTTATTGGGATATTGGTGTATTGGGATATTGGGGTATTGAGATATTGGGGTATTGGGATATTGGGGTATTGAGATATTGGGGTATTGGGGTATTGGGGTATTGGGTTATTGGGATATTGGTGTATTGTGAAATTGGGATATTGGAGTATTGTGAAATTGGGATATTGGGGTATTGTGAAATTGGGATATTGGGGTATTGGGATATTGGGGTGTTGGAGTATTGAGATATTGGGATATTGGGGTATTGTGAAATTGGGCTATTGGGATATTTGGGTATTGGGATATTAGGGTATTTGGATATTGGGGTATTGAGATATTGAGATATTGGTGTATTGAGATAATGAGGTATTGGGGTATTGGGATATTGGAGTATTGAGATATTGGGATATTGGAATATTGGGGTATTGAGGTATTTGGATATTGGGGTATTGGAATATTGGGGTATTGGGATATTGATCCTCCTGGGAATCCAGTGCTGTTCCTCAGGGTGGGCTTCAGTGGCTCTGGGAGCACACGAGGGGAACTCTGAGCCAGGAACTGGCCCCAGGACTGGCCTGGTGGCCCCCAAGGCTGGCCAGCATCCAGAGGGAATGGTGGGGTGGGATGGCCCTGCAGGAGGCACTGGTGGTGGGGCAGGATGAGGGTTGGATGCTCTGCTCCTCTCTGAAATCGATTGGAAGTGGGTTTTGCTTTCCCAGAGATGCAGGGATCCCCTTGGGGAGCTGTGGGAGCTCTGTGCAGGGTCCCAGCCCCTGGGGGCACCCTGGGGGAGGGTCCAGGTTTGCCAGCCCCAGGAGAGAGCAGCAGTGATCCCCTCTGCTCAACCCCCTGCTCACTGTGGCACTGCTCAGGCTGCCTGGAGCCAAGAAATCCTTGAGAAATCGAGAACTCCAAGCTGTGAAACAGCAAGGAGCTTCTGTTTTGTAAAAGGGCCTAAGGAAAAAAGGGAATGATGTGATGAGGGGGTTGGGTTCTATTTTGAGTGAGTTGAGGTTGCTCAGAGAGAGGAGAAAGCTCTGGGGAGATCTTGGAGCCCCTTCTTTACCTGCAGGGGGGTGCAAGGAGAGGGATTTTTCACAGGAGCAGGGGGTGAAGGAGGAGGGGAGACTTAAATTGGATATTGGGGAGAAATTCCCTGGCAGGGTGGGCAGGGCTGGCACAGGTGCCCAGAGCAGCCCCTGGATCCCTGGCAGTGCCCAAGGCCAGGCTGGACATTGGGGACACTGGGAGGTGTCCCTGCCATGGCAGGGGTGGGGATGGAGGGATTTAGGGTGCTGGCACCCCCATCCCATCCCATCCCATCCCATCCCATCCCATCCCATCCCATCCCATCCCATCCCATCCCATCCCATCCCATCCCATCCCATCCCATCCCATCCCATCCCATCCCATCCCATCATTCCCAGTGCCACTGCTCAGACTGGGCACACTCTGCTGCTGCTGCTGTTGACATGGAAACACTGCAGAGAGGAGCAGGGACAGGGAGAGAATCAGCTCTGGTGGGAAGGGCTCAGTGCTGGGAAGAGCAGCCCCTTGCACTTTCCTTTTATTAGAATTCTTTGTTATCAGTTTTAACCTGTTGAGCTCCTTCAGCAGCTGCTGCAGTCGCTGCATCCCAGCACAGAGGGATTTCTGTATTTAAATTCTGGGTGGGGACTGGAGTTTAGCTGCTTTTAGGGGGGTGCTGGGAGCGTTCTGGCAGTGGCTGCTCTGCAGGCAGCAAAGCACTCTCGTGCTGTGCATTTCAACCTCCTGGATCTCGGGTTTTGCTGCTCTGCTTTGGTAAAATGGAGCAGGCCAAACATGGAGCAGCTCCTGGTGACAGCCTGGGAAGCTGGAACTGCTGGGAAGAAACATCCAGTGGGGTGGGAGGGACCCTAAATCCACCCAGAGCCCCCCATCCATGGCAGGGACACTTCCACTGTCCTGGGTGCTCCATCCATGGCAGGGACACTTCCACTGTCCCACTGCTCCAGCCTGGCCCTGGGCACTGCCAGGGATCCAGGGGCAGCCACAGCTGCTCTGTTATTTGCTCAGCAGCTTTGGTAAAAGCCTTGAGCTCACCTTCACATGTGAGAAGGATTCTTTCATGGCTGAAGGTCCTGGCAAACAAAGTGGCCATTTGCAGTGAGTGGCAGCAGGAGGGATGGGTCCTGGCAGGGACATTGTGCCCCAGGAGGTTCCCAGGGCTGGGCTGGGCTGGGCTGGGCTGGGCTCATCCTGCAGCAGCCCTGGGCTGTCCAGCTGAGCTCTGTGACCAGCCCAGGTGACCCCACACCTGTGCCAGCCTGGGGAACCCTCTGGGGCTGCAGCTGCAGGATCTGGATGGGTTTGGAGCTCTCAGAGCAGCCCTGGCAGCTCTCAGTTTGCATTTGTCTTTTTGTGGATTTGAGCTTGAGTGCTTCATGCACAGGGGGAGGCTGTCCCAGTTCCATCCCTGTCCCAGTCCCATCCCTGTCCCAGTCCCATCCCTGCCCCTTCCCCATCCCTGTCCCTGCCAGTGTCCCTGCCCCATCCCTGTCCCTGTCCCTGCCCCATCCCTGTCCCTGTCCCTGCCCCATCCCTGTCTCAGTCCCGTCTCTGTCCCTGTCCCTGTCCCTGCTGGAGGAGGCTCCTGGGGCTGTGCAGAGCCCAGGGCAGCAGCAGAATCCCAGCACTGTGGTCACAGCTCAGGTGTGCAGGGGAACCCCCAGCTGGGCTGGTGCCACTGAAAAGGAAACAGAGACAAGTGCAGGGTTGTGCTGCTGGAGTTGGGAGCTCCCAGGGAGGCTGTGAAACGCAGAATAATGAATAATAAATAATAACAAGTTGTGTATTAACCTTTCCCTGGCAGGGCTGCCCCAGACAGCAGCTGGGTGCTGACCCTGGCAGCTGCATCCTTCTGTGCAGTGACAATGACACTCTCCAGGACCTGTTTATTACCCCAACAGAGCCTTTACAGCCCAAAATCCCAGCTCTGCCCTGAGGGGAATTTCCTCTGTACATGATTTCTGCCATGGATATAAAAAGTCAAATGTGACACCACCTAAAATACCCTTCTGCACAGTTATAATCAACAATTGAAAAAGCAAACAACTGCAAAGCACTTTTATGGCGTGATGGAAGTTAATAAAATCATTTATTTTATGGCCTTTTTACCGAGCAGGAAGGTAAGAAAATATCTGTAGACTGTCTTAATATCACCCCATAGTATGTGGTTGGGCAGCAGCAGAAAATCTGCAGAGACTTGCTGTCCTAAAATTGATCCTGTCATTCCCCAGCTAATGCTTTTATCCCAGATTTAATGTGGGTAAATGAAACTGCTTTGGGTTAAATGCTAGGGAAATTGGAAAAGTGTTTGAGTAGCTGCTTTCAACTCATTTGCCATCAATAATTATAGCAGGTGATGATTTACTGTGTGGGTAAATAGCTGGTTGTCACCAGTGTGGACATCCTTGGGACTAAATAGAAGAATAAAAATATCATAAACTGCTCAAATCCCTGCTCAAGTGAAACTGGGTCAATATGTGGATTTGTTCTCACCTGAGCTGACAATGAGAGCACTTGAGGCACATGGGAAATGCAGTGGGTCAATAATTTTGTGGTTTAATTAGGCTTAATGATTTTCCTTATTAAATAACCCCTGAGCCCCTGGAGTCCCCTGTGACACGAGAAGGGTTTGGAGCGTGTGCTGCTGAAATGGCAAAGCAGAGCTGGCAAGGCAGAGCTGGCACAGCTCCCTCAGCTCCTGCTGGTGGCACTCACTGGTGTGCTGGCAGTGTCCCCTGGGTGCCCTGGCTGTGCTGGTGTCACTGGGGCCAGCCCAGCACAGGATCCCCAATTTCATCTCTGATTTCACAGGTGCTGCTTTCCTGCCTGGTTCTGCAGCCCTGTCCTGTCCTGGTGTGTCCCTGAGTGTTCTGGTGCCAAACCCTGCTGGGTCTGGTGACAATCCCTGCTGGCTCTGGTGTCAAACCCTCCTGGGTCTGGTGACAAACCCTGCTGCCAGCCTGTCCCTGTCCCTGTCCTGTCCCTGGTGTGCTCCTGAGTGTCCTGGTGCCAAACCCTGCTGGCTCTGGTGACAAACCCTGCTGCCAGCCTGTCCCTGTCCTGTCCTGGTGTGCCCCTGAGTGTCCTGGTGCCAAACCCTGCTGGGTCTGGTGACAAACCCTGCTGCCAACCTAGCCCTGTCCCTGTCCTGTCCCTGGTGTGCTCCTGAGTGTCCTGGTGACAAACCCTGCTGGGTCTGGTGTCAAACCCTGCTGGGTCTGGTGACAAACCCTGCTGCCAGCCTGTCCCTGTCCTGTCCCTGGTGTGCTCCTGAGTGTCCTGGTGCCAAACCCTGCTGCCAGCCTGTCCTGTCCCTGGTGTGCCCCTGAGTGTCCTGGTGTCAAACCCTGCTGCCAGCCTGTCCTTGTCCCTGTCCCTGGGGTGCTTCTGACTCTTTCCTGGTGACAAACCCTGCTGCCAGCCTGTCCCTGGGTCTGGTGCCAAACCCTGCTGGGTCTGGTGCCAAACCCTGCTGCCAGCCTGTCCCTGTCCCTGGTGTGCTCCTGACTCCCCAGTGACAAGTCCAGCTCTCTCTGTCCCCAGGTGCCACAGCCCCAGCCAGGTTTGATCTCTGGAGCCTGAACAATCCCCAGCAGTGCCAGGAGCAGAGCCCTGTGCTCCCAGCCAGGAAAGGGGCAGGGTTAATGTTAGAACTCAGTCCTTTGGGGGTTTGCAGTGGGGTCAGCAGGGTTTATTTCCTGGCTGGTGATTTAGGGGCTCTTCTGAGCATTCCTGGTGCTGCTGGAGCTTGCCTGGACTTCCCCAGCTCCTCCCCAGGGTTTGGGATCCTGTCCCCTTTCCCCCACTCCCACTCATTGCTCCCCCCTTTTTTTCCTCTGTCTCATCACAATGTAGTTCATGTACATGTTTATCCTGGGCTGGGAAATAAATGAAGCCTTTAGGTAGTATCATCTTTCTATGTGTAAAAATAATGATTTAATCAAATCACAGTGATTTGAAGTAATAAGAGATTCATTGTAATTTAGAAATCTCATAAAAGAGCTATTTATATCTCTTAGAGGTATTTGCTGAAAAAGTAATTTGCTAAAGTATGAAATATGGAGAACATTGGGGAATCACTAAATCTTGTCACAGCAGTGCAGTGCTTGGTCACGAGCAGGGGTGAGAAGTGATTATTCCTGCTTTTGCATTTAGGCTCTGGTGTTTTCTTGGGGTCATCAAATTCCCAGAGCCTCTGAGCCCCAAACTCGTGTTCAGCCCTGTGTGTGGGAGTTGTGTCCATGGCTTGGGTCACAGAGGGGAAGCACAGGGCTGCTGGCAGTGCAGAGAATCTTTGCCTTGTTCACCTGTTTGAGTCAGGTTCATTCCAAAAACCTGTCTGGAAGTAGAGAAGGGTTTGAGATTCCCAGTGGCACAGAGGGACCTGCAGGACAGCACTGTGGGACGTGCAGGAACAGCCCTGGCTGCTGAAACAGCCCCTGGCAGTGTCCCTGGGCAGGGCTGGAGCAGCCTGGGACAGGGGAGGAGTCCCTGCCTTGGCAGGGTGATGGGTGGGAGTTCAGGTCCCTCCAGCCCAGGGCACTCCAGGATTGCTGTCCCAGATCACTCCAGGATTGCTGTCCCAGACCATCCCAGGATTGCTGTCCCAGATCACTCCAGGATTTCTGTCCCAGATCACTCCAGGATTGCTGTCCCAGAGCATCCCAGGATTGCTGTCCCAGAGCATCCCAGGATTGCTGTCCCAGACCATCCCAGGATTTCTGTCCCAGGGCATCCCAGGATTGCTGTCCCAGAGCATCCCAGGATTGCTGTCCCAGAGCATCCCAGGATTGCTGTCCCAGAGCATCCCAGGATTGCTGTCCCAGAGCATCCCAGGATTGCTGTCCCAGACCATCCCAGGATTTCTGTCCCAGGGCATCCCAGGATTGCTGTCCCAGAGCATCCCAGGATTGCTGTCCCAGACCATCCCAGGATTTCTGTCCCAGATCACTCCAGGATTTCTGTCCCAGGGCATCCCAGGATTGCTGTCCCAGGGCACTCCAGGATTGCTGTCCCAGACCATCCCAGGATTTCTGCTCCCTGACCATCCCAGGATTGCTGTCCCAGATCACTCCAGGATTGCTGTCCCAGACCATCCCAGGATTTCTGGTCCCAGGGCATCCCAGGATTTCTGGTCCCAGACCTCTCCAGGATTTCTGCTCCCTGACCATCCCAGGGGCTGTCTCCTCTCTCTGGCAGGGGTTCTGTGTCCAGCAGCATTCCCAGGATCTGCCCTCAGGGAGGGGAAGCTGCACAGGGCTGAGCCCTGGCAAGGACCAGGGACTTGTCCAGCCCTGTCCCACTGTCACTCACCCACTTGTCCTGATCAATGGAAAAGAATGGTAATAAATGTTCCCTTTTTAATAGGGATCCATATTCCTGCCTGCAAATGCAGAGGGATCATTAAACCAATCAATGGCAATGTTATTATTTGTTATTAAATCTGTAAAGCTTTAGAGTAATTCATATGGAATTCTATTACAGTTTTATCAGGACTCATTGATTTTGTGTTATTAAGTTATAGAGCACTTTCCCCAGAGATCAGTGAGTTTGGCACGTGGGGAGGGTTTATTGCTGCTCTTTCCCAGCCATGTGGGTATTGTAGATCTTGGGACTGGATATGCCCTTTGAAATCCTCTTTTAATTAGGAGGAAAGCAAATACACACAGTTTACGGGAAAAAGTTTTGGTTGTGTGTCCCTAAAACCTGACTGTTTTCTGACCCATCCATGAGAATATTTTCCTTAGGAAATTTAATCCTGTAAATGGTAATCATAGAATCACAGAATGGTTTGGGTAGAGAAATAGTGCTGGCCCCTCTAGGGACTGCACAGAAATGTTCTTAAATCACTGATTTGTTATTAGTTAGCTACAACAGGTGTCCCAGGAGCTTTAACCAATGATTTCCTCAGTCTGTGGGAGGCCAGGTGAAGTCCCTGCCTCAGGTTAAACAGGGCAGGGAGAGGGGGGTTTCTGCCACCCCAGAATCTCTCTCTCCCTGCAGTTTGATCCATTCTATTCTGGGAAAGTTTCATCTCAAGCTGCAGTGGAGGGCTGGGAAGTCGTGTGGAGCTTACAGAGTGCAGTACTCAGTAAAACTCGAGTTTTATTTACAGAGTGCACCCAAGCACTCAGTAAAGCTGCACTCAGTAAAGCTGCACTCAGTAAAACTCGAATTTTACTTACACAGTGCACCCAAGCACTCAGTAAAGCTGCACTCAGTAAAACTCGAGTTTTATTTAGAGTGCACCCAAGCACTCAGTAAAGCTGCACTCAGTAAAACTCGAATTTTACTCACACAGTGCACCCAAGCACTCAGTAAAGCTGCACTCAGTAAAACTCCAGTTTTACTTAGAGTGCACCCAAGCACTCAGTAAAGCTGCACTCAGTAAAGCTGCACTCAGTAAAACTCGAGTTTTACTTACAGAGTGCACCCAAGCACTCAGTAAAGCTGTACTCAGTAAAACTCGAGTTTTATTTACAGAGTGCACCCAAGCACTCAGTAAAGCTGCAGTCCAGCACTGAGGGTTTCTCCCAGCCCACTTTGGTGATTTTATTGCATTTTTTCCATGGATTGTTTGCAGTCCTTCAGGCTCAGGCTGGGTCTGTGGGCGTTGCACCCTCCTGCTGCCCCTGCTGTGGCAGGCACCTCTTTCTGATTTGGATAAACTGCATCATTCTGGTGAGGCTGCAGGGAACATCTTAATTGGCTTTCACCCTGCTCCTGGAAGGCTCAGGGCTGATGTTCCTGGCTGGGTTTTGTGTCAAGAAGAGCAGACTGAGCTCTGGGAGAGCACAGGTTGGAGCTGGGTCGGTGACACAGAGCAGAGGGATTGACCCCAGTGCCCTTTCCCATTTTAAAACAGCTGGGTCTGTGCTGTCCATTTTTATCCCTGGTGGAAGGATTGCTGTGCTGATTTCACTGTGCCAGATGGTTTTCCTTGGGCTCTGCTCCACCCTGTGCTGTGCTTTGCCCCCTATAGCAGGAGGGAATCCTGCAGTGCCAGGAATGTCCCCCTGTCCCTGGAATGTGTCCTGCAGCCCCTGTGACTGCAGAGCTGTGTGCTGGTGCAGCAGCCACGCTGCTTTGGGCTGTGAGAGCTCAGTGCTTCCATCCCTGCACCTCTCTGCAGTGCCAGGACAGCTGGAGTGCCCAGCAGTGGGAAAACATCCCCTGAGGTTCCCATCCCCAGCGGGTTTGCCTTGTGGGATGGCAGATAATTCAGCTCAGAGCTGCTCTGAGCCAGCTGTGCCCTGTCCCCCTGCAGGCTTTGACACCTATTTCACCTCCCGCACCCTGGAGAACAACAGGAGGAACGTGTGGTTTGCAGAGTACTGGGAGGAGAACTTCAACTGCAAGCTGACCATCACTGGCTCCAAGAAGGAGGAGTCCGACCGCAAGTGCACAGGTAGCTCCTCGTGCTGGGGGAGTGTGGGGGCAGGAAGGGTTCTGGGTGGGTGCTGGAGGGTGTTTGTTGGTTTTGGATGGAGGATGGAGCGATTTAGGAGGGAATTTTTCCCCTGGGAGGGTGGGCAGGGCTGGCACAGGGTCCCAGAGCAGCCCCTGGATCCCTGGAATGTCCAAGGCCAGGCTGGACATTGGGACAGTGGGAGGTGTCCCTGCCATGGCAGGGGTGGCACTGGATGATTTTTAGGGTCCTTCCCAACCCAAACCCTTCTGGCATTCCATGGTTCCATGATTAGAACAGCCTGGAGCAGCGTTGGGCAGAATGTGCCCCTGACACAGAGGCCATGGCCAGTGCTGTCACCTGATGTCCCCCCAGCCCCCCAGATCTCCCAGCAATTGAAATGTGCTGTGTTGGATAACTGCCCTGAGTTGTGATCAGAGGAAATGGGTTCATGGGAGGGTTTGTTCAGCTTTGATGGAAAATTGATGGAAACTCCCATGCAGAGGGATGGGCAGGGAGTTTGGGTGCAGCTCAGCACTCCTGGACACAGATCCTGCTCCAGAGGGGTGGGGAGGGGCTTTGGCATGGAGCATTGTCCAGAGCTTTGTGTGGGGAGCAGAGAAATTTAAAAGCTCCTCTGCTTTGCCCAGGAAGTCCCAGGGGATTGATGGGTGGTGTTGGATAAAGGCTTTTGTGTCTGGTGAGATGTACTGGCTGAGCTGGGGGTTCTGTCACTGCAGGGCTGGTGATGGGTCCTACAGGGCTGGTGATGGGTCCTGCAGGGCTGTGCTGGCTCCTGCAGGGCTCTGCCAGGGATTTCCCTGCACAGAGACCCCACTGCCACCCTGCTCCTCCCAGTTCCAGCACTGACCCTGGTGCTGGTTCTCAGCCCTGCCTCCCAGCCTGCTCACATCCAGAGCTCTCAGCTTTGTGTGCAGCCCTGGGCAGGGAGGCACCATCAGGAGGGGATTTCAGAGCCCTGGCTGAGGGATGTGTCACTGAGGGAGGGTCTGTGGGGCTGGGGCAGCCCCTGGCCCCCGCAGGGCTCTGGTGCTGCTGGGGTGGATGAACAGTGGGTGTTGTTCTGCTGAATTCCACCTTGTGCAAGTAGGAGCTGCCGTGTGATACCGTGAGCATCCCACAATCTGGAAATTAAATCTCCTGTTAATGATGACTATCACCAGGCTCTCAGCAGCACCATTGTTGGGACCCTTTGAAAATGTGTTTAATTCTTGGGGAGCTGAAGCAGTGTCTGAATCCATCTCACTCGAGCACTGGGATTTTGATGTGGGTCTGTGTGAATTATACACCATAAAAATCGTCCTAGAGATACTGTTTATTCCTGCTAGCACATCCCTGTGTGAGATAGCAGTGAGTGCAGAGATCAGCTGCAGCAGCAGGGCACGTCTGCAGGAGCAGGACACCTCTGCCCATCGCCCTGCAGGATGCAGGAGCCACCAGGAGCTCTCAGAGCTGCATCTCCCTCCCGGCAGTGAAGGAGATGAACAAGTGGATTCTCTCTCTCTGCTCTCAGCACTCTGCCTGTGGAGCTCTCTGCCTGCCTTTGTGGCAGCCTGCTCTCCTGTGAGGATGTGCCTGGAGCTGCTCCGTCTCTCAGGAATGGGATGATGAGCACTCGAGCCTCGAGTGGGAAGGGGGGTTAAACTGCTTCTCATCACCTTCAAATGGATCTTTGGAGGCAAAAAACGCTCGTGTCAATAAGCTGCTGTTGTGTTTCATCCTTCTCCTGACATCCCAAGGCACTCATTGCGAGCCCGTGGGACAGGAGTGTGTTCTCTGAAATCACTTTGTGTTCGAGTGTCCCAGGTGTCAGCTGCGTCACTGCTGAGGCAAATCACACTGCTGAGCGGCTCCTGCAGCTCTGCACGTTCAGAAACAACATAAAAGCAACTTCTTCTCAAGGAGGAGCGGGAATGGCTCTGAAACACAAACAGCAATGGTGCAGTGTTCAAAGGAACAGGAATGGTGCAGCTCTCAAACAAACAGGAATGGTGCAGTTTTCAAAGGAGCAGGAATGGTGCAGTTCTCGAAGAGAAGGAATGGTGCAGTTCCCAAAGAGCAGAAGGAATGGTGCAGTTCTCAGAGAAACAGGAATGGTGCAGTTCCCAAAGAGGAGCAGGAATGGTTCAGTTCCCAAAGAGAAGGAATGGTGCAGTTCCCAAAGAGAAGGAATGGTGCAGTTCCCAAAGAGAAGGAATGGTGCAGTTCCCAAAGAGGAGCAGGAATGGTTCAGTTCCCAAAGAGAAGGAATGGTGCAGTTCCCAAAGAGAAGGAATGGTGCAGTTCCCAAAGAGAAGCAGGAATGGTGCAGTTCCCAAAGAGAAGGAATGGTGCAGTTCCCAAAGAGAAGGAATGGTGCAGTTCCCAAAGAGAAGCAGGAATGGTGCAGTTCCCAAAGAGAAGGAATGGTGCAGTTCCCAAAGAGAAGAAGGAATGATGCAGTTCCCAGAGAGGAACAGGAATGGTGCAGTTCTCAGACAAACAGGAATGATGCAGTTCCCAAAGAGAAGGAATTATACAATTCCCAAAGAGAAGCAGGAACAGTGCAGTTCCCAAAGAGAAGAAATGATGCAATTCCCAAGCAGCAGGAATGGTGCAGTTCCCAAAGAGAAGGAATGGTGCAGTTCTCAGACAAACAGGAATGATGCAGTTCCCAAAGAGAAGGAATTATACAATTCCCAAAGAGAAGCAGGAATGGTGCAGTTCCCAAAGAGGAGCAGGAATGGTGCAGTTCCCAAAGAGCAGAAGGAATGGTGCAGTTCCCAAAGAGCAGAAGGAATGGTGCAGTTCCCAAAGAGAAGGAATGATACAGTTCCCAAAGAGGAGTGGGAATGGTGCAGTTCCCAAAGAGAAGGAATTATACAGTTCCCAAAGAGGAGCAGGAATGATGCAGCTCCCAAAGAGGAGCAGGAATGTGTGGATGGGGTTTGTTTTCCCTTTCCATGGCTCAGGTCTGGCAGCACAGAGGGCTCCTGGCTCTTGCTGCACCCCAGTTTTAGGCTGGCTCTCCATCCCTCCCCGTGGGACCCCCAGGATGTCCTGGCAGCTCTGGGCTGGGGGTTCTCTCTGCCCTTCCCCAGAGGCACCCATAGCACTGCTCCTGCTGCTTTCATCTGGAGGAACCTGATGCCTTTTGGGAGCTCCCTTCTCTTCCAGAGTAATTAATAATTTCATTTCTATGCTCCCATTATACAGGAGCTGTTCCTGGAGCCTGTGGTAAAATATTCTACCTGACTTCTTCAGCTCAGCCTCAGAGGGGGAAATATTCCCCACAATATGCTCAAGTTGGAATTTGAATTGTGCCCATCATTTTTGGTTTATTCCTGCCTGAAAATGGACTTTGGGCCCGATTTGCTGCTCACTGCAACAGCATGAGGGAGACACAAACTGGAGGGAGCACTGTTCAGCCAGGCCTGTGAATTTGGATATTTGCTGGGGATTTTTTTGAAGTCTGAAGAATATTTGGCCCACATAAATAATAACATTTGCTCTGCAGGTTCTTTGCTGCTTCAGATTTGGGTTAAATTCCTAATTGCAGTGGAATCTCTTCAGGGGGTAGCTCAGCCTGTTTTGGTGAAGGACAGCACACTCCCAGCTGCAGAAATTCAGACATGTTTGTGCTGAGCAGTTACATGTGTCCCCACATCTGGATTTACTGTGCACAGTTCTTGGTGTTCAATACCCAGCTGAGTGGCTGTTTCAGCACAGGGGAGCACCCTTGTTCTTGGAAATTCTAGTGAGATTTAAAAAACTTTGTTATTTTTGTGTTTGGGCAGTGTTGTTGCCCGACAGAGAGACACGAAACAACTAGGTTGTTTAGTGCGGTGCTTTATTGAGGGCCCTGGGGTCTGAGGACTAGCGTCCAAAGTCAGAGCCCACCATACCCCTTTTCCGACAGGTTTTTATATCCTTTACAAAGTGATTTACATACAATAGTACAATAGCATATATTCTTCAAGACAATACAGTTACGTAAATCTCATAGATATTATTTCTATAAAGTCATAAATTCTACACGCTTGTCTACTCAAAACTATAGGTTACCCCCCTTTAATCCCCCTTGCTTGTCATCCCACCACCAGAACCCTTTATCATTGATTATACATTAACCTTTATCATTTATTTATTTTACTGTGTTCTACATGCCCTGCTAGATCCTTTAATTATTTATTTTGCTGTGTTCTGCATGCCCTACTAGATCCTTTAATTATCAGTTTGTGGTTCTTAGTACATTCCCAGGGCCTGCTTGTGAACTGCTGCTTTCTAAGCCTTAGCATAACTACTGCTATTGCTATATCTACATTAGCTCTTTTCTTGTTATTTTCGGTATCAGTGTGACATTGCTCTGGGGTTTTCTCAGGTGCGTTTTGCTCGGGTTCCTCTCACAGATCTCGTCACTGCTGAAGGTTTCCTCCTGCTGTGCGTGTGCCCAGCCCTGCTTCTGGAACTTGCTGTGGGTTATCAGCACAGTTTGTGTGCAGCATTCCAATCCCAGACCCCTCCCCTGGCATCCATTCCTGCTGCACTGCTCCTTTGGGTACAGAGCTGAAACCACTTAGAAGCATTTTCCTTGTCAGGGCTTGAAATCATGATAAGTTCTGTAATCAATGAGAGGGACTGAATAATGAAAAGGATCCAGCCTGGAACTTCACCAGCTGGAAACTCACTTTTTCTGCTCAGTTGTTTGCAGGATTTTTCTGCTTCCAGAGCAGCTGAGATTTAAAACTGAGGGGTTTTGGTAAAGGGTGCCTGAACCATTATGGAATCATGGAATGGGTTGGGTTGGAAGGACCTCAGATCCCATCCAGTGCCACCCTGCCATGGCAGGGACACTTCACTGTGCCACTGCTCCAAGCCCATCCAGCCTGGCCTGGGCACTGCCAGGGAGTTAATGCAGTTCTGGGGAAAAGGAATAAATCAGATTCCTGACTCAGCCTGCAGTGCCTCGTTCCAGGCTCTGGAAATCCCGCTTGGTTTGGTGCCTGACTGCAGAGCCCCCTGACTGCTCAGGGGACCAGGGGGCTCATCCTCCTTGCTGCCCACCCTCCTCTTCTCACGTTTATGCTCAAGGCCTGAAGTTTGCAGAGATTATTCCTGAGCCCCCAGCTGGAAGAGGACAGTTTTGTCTTCACACCCAGGCACAGCAGAAAAGCTTGGCACTTAGGGCAGGGAGGGTTTGGGACTCATGGTGGGATCAGGGCAGGATTTGGTTTTTGGGATTATGGAGAGTGACTGGCAAGAGGAGTCGCTGGGTCTGGTACCAATGAGTTTGGTTATGTTTTAATTAACTCTAAAACAGCTCTGAGTGTTCTATGGTACTGATGAAGGCACAGCTCGGGGAGGCTTGGCTGGTGTTTGGTGTCCCCTGTGTGTCCCTAGGTGTCCCTTGTGTCCCTGAGTGTCCCCTGAGTGTCCCTGGGTGTCCCCTGTGTCCCTGAGTGTGCCCTGTGTCCCTGGGTGTCCCTGAGTGTCCCTGGGTGTCCCCTGTGTGCCTGATTGTCCTTGGGTGTGCCCTGTGTCCCTGGGTGTCCCTGGATGTCCCCCGTGTCCCTGGGTGTCCCTGATTGTCCTTGGGTGTCCCCTGTGTGTCCCTGTGTGTCCCTGAGTGTCCCCTGTGTCCCTGTGTGTCCGTGTGTCCCCTGAGTGTCCCCTGTGTGTCCCTGAGTGTCCCTGGGTGTCCCCTGTGTGCCCTGTATCCCTGAGTGTCCCCTGTGTCCCTGTGTGTCCCTGTGTCCCTGAGTGTCCCCTGAGTGTCCCCTGAGTGTCCCCTGTGTCCCTGAGTGTCCCCTGTGTCCCTGTGTCTGAGCGTGCCCATGTCCCCTGTGTCCCTGAGTGTCCCCTGGGTATCCCCTGGATGTCCCCAGTGTCCCTGAGTGTCCCCTGAGTGTCCCTGGATGTCCCCTGAGCGTGCCCGTGTCCCCGCAGGGCAGGAGCGCATCGGGAAGGACTCTCCGTACGAGCAGGAGGGCAAGGTGCAGTTTGTGATCGATGCCGTGTACGCCATGGCGCACGCCCTGCACCACATGAGCCGCGAGCTGTGCGCCGACAGCGCCGGGCTGTGCCCCGAGATGGAGCGCGCGGGGGGCAAGAGGCTGCTCAAGTACATCCGCAGTGTCAACTTCAACGGTGAGAGGAGCGGGCACTGCTGGGCCCTGGGCACTGCTGACACCTCCATGGTCACCTACTGACCTCTCTGGTCACCTACTGACCCCCCCTGTCACCTACTGACCCCCTCGGGCACCTGCTGACCTCTATGGTCACCAACTGACACCCATGGTCATCTACTAATACCCCTGGGCACTGCTGATACCCCATGGTCACTTACTGACCCCCATGGTCACCTACTGACCTGAATGGTCACCTACTGACCCCCCCGTCATCTACTGACAGCCCCAGGCACCTGCTGATACCCCCTGTCACCTACTGACCCCCTGGGCACTGCTGATACCCCTGGTCACCTACTGACACCCCTGGGGACCTGCTGACACCCCCATGGTCACCTACTGACCCCCCCTGGGCACCTACTGATACCCCTGGGCACCTACTGATACCCCTGGGCACCTGCTGACACCCCCATGGTCACCTGCTGACACCCCCATGGTCACCTACTGACCCCCTCGGGCACCTATTGACCTCGATGGGCACCTACTGACCCCTTTGGTCAGCTACTGACACTTCATGTCACCTACTGACCCCCTCATCCCTTACTGACTCCCATGGTCACCTACTGACACCCTTGGTCACCTACTGACCCCCCTGTCACCTACCGACACCCCTGGGCACTGCGGACACCCATGGTCACCTACTGACCTCGATGGGCACCTACAGACTCTCATGGTCACTTATGACCTCTTTGGTCAGCTACTGACACTTCCTGTCACCCACTGACCCCCTCATCCCCTACTGACTCCTCTTGTCACCTACTGACACCCTTGGTCACCTGCTGACCCCTCCATCCCCTGCTGACTCCCCCTGTCCCCTGGTGACCCCTCCATCCCCTGGTGACCCCCTGTCCCCTGCTGACCCCCATCACGGAGCTGGCCCCTGGGAAGGGCTTTGCTCAGTGTGCAGATCCCTGTTCCCCGTGTTCCAGGGGATCTGTCCTGGGTTCCCAGGGTGGGCAGTGGGAGCTGTGTGCTCTGTGTGAGGGGAGGAGCATCCATTGTCTGTTCTGCTGCTGCTCCTGAGTGTTCTGAGCCCCAGAGCTTGGGATCCTCCTGCTGTGGAGCAGCTCTCCTCGGCCCTGGCAGCTGGGGCCACCCTGCCCTGAGCTGGGAGCACCCTGCCCTGAGCTGGGAGCACCCTGCTCTGAGCTGTGACCATCCTGCTCTGAGCTGGGAGCACCCCAATCTGAGCTGGGGCCACCCTGCCCTGAGCTGGGGCCACCCTGCCCTGAGCTGGGGCCATCCTGAGCTGGGAGCACCCTGCCCTGAGCTGGGATCACCCTGCCCTGAGCTGGGAGCACCCCAATCTGAGCTGGGAGCACCCTGCCCTGAACTGGGACCATCCTGCCCTGAGCTGGGACCATCCTGCCCTGAGCTGGGACCACCCTGCCATGAGCTGGGACCACCCTGCCCTGAGCTGGGACCATCCTGCTCTGAACTGGGGCCATCCTGAGCTGGGAGCACCCTGCCCTGAGCTGAGGCCACCCCAATCTGAGCTGGGATCACCCTGCCCTGAGCTGTGCTGAAGAGGGGCTGGACCTGGGCAAGGAGCTCAGTGTGCATTTTGTGATCATCGCTGCCTGGAGAACAAAAGGCCCAAAATATGGAAACCTTCAAACCTCAAGTGCTCACACAGTGAAATTCTGAGTTTTGAAGTGCAGTTGTGTTTTTGGCAGGGAGAAGCTGAAGATGCTGTTCAGAGCCCCTTGGGTGCCCTGAGTGACAAACACCTGGGCTGGTGACACCTGTGTAACTGCTGCTCCTCCTCAGAATTCATTCCTCATCTCGCAGCGATCAGGAGATGGAAACCCTGCAAATTCAGTCAGATTGTGTCTGGGCTTGAGGGCTTCCTGCAGGTGTCAAGTGCCCTGTGTCTGTGTGGGGAGCAGGCAGCTCCTTTGTGGGGAACTGAATTAAATTGTCACAGCTCTGCACGAGCAAGGAGCTGCAGCCTGGAGCCTGGCACAGGTTCTGAACTGCTTACTGGGCTCAGCAAAACCTGGGAAACCTTCACAGAAGGAAAAGAAATCCTGAATGATCAAACCCAGTGAAATAACAACATGTTTTAATGACTGGAAGATCAAGGGTTATTTCTGGAACGCCTGTTTCCTCTCTGCTGTGAGGTTTCCATCCATCACTTGTTATTAATTTCATTATTCCGTGGAAGGAGCTGCAGTGATGTGAAGCAGGACTGACAGAGCCTGCAGCCAGGGGGCACAGAGAGGGCTGCAGAGCTCAGGCAGGGCTAAGAGGGCTGGCCCTGCTGGGCAGAGCCTTGGCCCAGGAAGGGACACTGGTGCCTGCCCTGTGCCCCGGGTTCCTGAGCTTCCCCTGTGCACAGCTGCTGGATGGACAGGGCTCCTGCAGCCTGGCAGCAGTGCTGGGGCTGCAGACAGTGTGTGCCTGCCTGTCCTGTGTGCAGGGCTGGGTCAGGGGTCCCTGCTCAGGGCTCCTGCAGCCTGGCTGGGGCATTGCAGCAGTGCTGGGGCTGCAGACAGAGCTGACTCCTGCCTGTCCTGCCCTGTGTGCAGGTTTGGGTGTGAGCTCCCTGCTCTGTGCTGTGGGGTCTGTGCAGTGCCCGTGGGGTCTGTGCAGTGCTGTAGGGTCTGTGCAGTGCCTCTGGGGTCTGTGCAGTGCTGTGGGGTCTGTGCAGTGCCTCTAGGGTCTGTGCAGTGCCCATGGGGTCTGTGCAGTGCTGTGGGGTCTGTGCAGTGCCCATGGGGTCTGTGCAGTGCCCATGGGGTCTGTGCAATGCCCATGGGGTCTGTGCAGTGCCCATGGGGTCTGTGCAGTGCCCATGGGGTCTGTGCAGTGCCCATGGGGTCTGTGCAGTGCCCATGGGGTCTGTGCAGTGCCCGTGGGGTCTGTGCAGTGCTGTAGGGTCTGTGCAGTGCCTGTGGGGTCTGTGCAGTGCCCATGGGGTCTGTGCAGTGCCCATGGGGTCTGTGCAGTGCCCATAGGGTCTGTGCAGTGCCCATGGGGTCTGTGCAGTGCTCATGGGGTCTGTGCAGTGCCCATGGGGTCTGTGCAGTGCCCATGGGGTCTGTGCAGTGCCCATGGGGTCTGTGCAGTGCCTGTGGGGTCTGTGCAGTGCCCATGGGGTCTGTGCAGTGCCTGTGGGGTCTGTGCAGTGCCTCTGGGGTCTGTGCAGTGCTGTGGGGTCTGTGCAGTGCCTGTGGGGTCTGTGCAGTGCCCATGGGGTCTGTGCAGTGCCTGTGGGGTCTGTGCAGTGCCTCTGGGGTCTGTGCAGTGCTGTGGGGTCTGTGCAGTGCCTCTGGGGTCTGTGCAGTGCCCATGGGGTCTGTGCAGTGCCCATGGGGTCTGTGCAGTGCCCATGGGGTCTGTGCAGTGCCCATGGGGTCTGTGCAGTGCCTGTGGGGTCTGTGCAGTGCCTCTGGGGTCTGTGCAGTGCTGTGGGGTCTGTGCAGTGCCCATGGGGTCTGTGCAGTGCCCGTGGGGTCTGTGCAGTGCCTGTGGGGTCTGTGCAGTGCCTGTGGGGTCTGTGCAGTGCCTGTGGGGTCTGTGCAGTGCTGTGGGGTCTGTGCAGTGCCCATGGGGTCTGTGCAGTGCCTCTGGGGTCTGTGCAGTGCTGTGGGGTCTGTGCAGTGCTGTGGGGTCTGTGCAGTGCCTCTGGGGTCTGTGCAGTGCCCATGGGGTCTGTGCAGTGCCTGTGGGGTCTGTGCAGTGCCTGTGGGGTCTGTGCAGTGCCCATGGGGTCTGTGCAGTGCCTGTGGGGTCTGTGCAGTGCCTCTGGGGTCTGTGCAGTGCCCATGGGGTCTGTGCAGTGCCCATGGGGTCTGTGCAGTGCTGTGGGGTCTGTGCAGTGCCTGTGGGGTCTGTGCAGTGCCCATGGGGTCTGTGCAGTGCTGTGGGGTCTGTGCAGTGCCTCTAGGGTCTGTGCAGTGCTGTGGGGTCTGTGCAGTGCCTCTAGGGTCTGTGCAGTTGTCCTGGCTCACGTGCAGTGGCTTTGCTGGAGATCCTGGGTGCTGCTCCCGTGCAGGTGGCTGGAGCTGTGCTCTGTTCCTGTCCCCAGGGTCTGTCCCCTGTCCCAGCAGTCCATCTGTCCATCCTCCACCTGCCTCCTGACAGCCCTGGCCCTTCCTCTGTCCCTCCTCAGCGGTGTCTGTTTTTATTTTGGGAGCCTCACCTGAGCTCCTGCTGTCTCAGGAGTCCCTTTCCTGTCAGCTCTGACAAAGCTGAGCCTAACTCACCCTAAGCAGTGCTGAGAGTCCGTGATTAGCCAGATCCCATTTAGCACTTTGCTGCCTTTCCTGAGGAGCCGAGGAATTACAACCATTGCTTCTGATTGACTCAAAGTGTTTCCACTCAAATGTATTCTGGCTGCATGAATCTGTAATGACAATTAAATATCTGCCTGGTGCTCGCCAGGAACCAGCAAGGAGAGATTTCAGTGGGAGATTTTCTGTAGCAGCCTTTGAACTGAATTTGTATCTGATCTCAGAGGATTGTAGGAGAGACAGGAAACAATTTACCAGGGCTAGAATGGAGACTATGCTAATTCACTCCTTCAAATCTTTTTTTCACTCCCTGGAATTCAATGAAGAATGGGAATCATGAAGAAAACGATAATCTTAAAGTTCAGTGCTACAACAGGAGAGATTTTTCATTGCTTTGGGGAAAAAAAGTTACACAGGAGGAGGAAGCTTTGAATATAGATATGCTGGAGGATTGTCATAATCTTCAATCTTGACACAATATTACTCTGCCCTACCAAAACCTATTTTAATATGTCTGGGAATAAATGTCACCTGGGAAGGTTTTCCTGGAGCTCTGAGGAGATGAGGCACTGCTGAGAGTTCTCTTCTTGGGGAGGTTCCCACCCTGACAGAACTGCAGGTGAACTGCTGGGAGCTCACCTGGGCGGGGCTGGGACAGGGACAGGGCTGGGACAGGGACAGGGCTGGGACAGGGACAGGGACAGGGACAGGGCTGGGACAGGGACAGGGGCTGGGACAGGGACAGGGGCAGGGCTGGGACAGGGGCAGGGCTGGGACAGGGGCAGGGACAGGGACAGGGCTGGGACAGGGACAGGGGCAGGGCTGGGACAGGGGCAGGGCTGGGACAGGGACAGGGACAGGGACAGGGGCAGGGGCTCCTCCTGACCCGTGTTTGTCTCTTCAGTACTGGGCAATCCAGTTCGTGCAGGGCCCTGCTCTGGTTCTACCCAAGGACTCCATGGCAGTGCCACAGAGCCTGGGTAAGGGAATGCACAGGGAATGTTCTGAGATGAGGGAATGCACAGGGAATGTTCTGAGATGAGGGAATGCACAGGGATTGCTGTTCCCAGATAAGGAATGCTGTTCCCAGGATTGCTGTTCCCAGATAAGGGATTGCTGTTCCCAGGGATTGCTGTTCCCAGGGATTGCTGTTCCCAAACAAGGATTGCTGTTCCCAGGATTGCTGTTCCCAGGATTGCTGTTCCCAAACAAGGATTGCTGTTCCAGGATTGGTGTTCCCAGGATTGCTGTTCCCAAACAAGGATTGCTGTTCCAGGATTGGTGTTCCCAGATAAGGGATTGCTGTTCCCAGATAAGGGATTGGTGTTCCCAGGATTGCTGTTCCCAAACAAGGATTGCTGTTCCCAGGGATTGCTATTCCAGGATTGCTGTTCCCAGGATTGCTGTTCCCAGATAAGGGATTGGTGTTCCCAGGATTGCTGTTCCAGGATTGCTGTTCCTGGATAAGGGATTGACATTCCCAGGATTGCAGTTCCCAGGGATTGCTGTTCCCAGGGATTGCTGTTCCCAGATAAGGATTGCTGTTCCTGGATAAGGATTGCTGTTCCCAGGATTGCTGTTCCCAGATAAGGATTGCTGTTCCTGGATAAGGATTGCAGTTCCCAGGGATTGCTGTTCCCAGATAAGGATTGCTGTTCCCAAACAAGGAATGCTGTTCCAGGATTGCTGTTCCAGGACTGCTGCCCCAGCCTGCTCCTTCCCTCCCGCCCCAGCCGTGCTGATGACGAGTGCAGCAGATTGAGGAGGAGGAGGAGGAGGAGGAGGAAGCTATTTCTGGATGCTAGTCAAGACTCACCAGAGCGGGCTGGCTTCTGACAGCAGTGTCTCAGCAGCAGATGGAACATTTTGTGGAGGGGGAGCAGCACTGCGAGGCTGCACTCACAGGAATGGTTTCATGGAGAGCTCCCTGAGGACAGGCAGAGGGGAGGGAGGAGAAGCCTTGTGACATTCCTGGCATTGAGGGAGGGTGAGGTAAGGCTCACCTGGCCTTGCTGGGCTTGTTCCCAGGCAGCAGGGTTAGGCAGAGAGGAGGGCTCAGTGGGACAGGCTGGGGGTGGCAGTGTCCCCAAGTGTCCCCTCTGCATGGCCTGGGCACTGAGCGAGCTCCCAGCCCTGAGCCCATCCCAGAGGTGGTGCTGGCTGGTTGGATTTTGTCCTGTTTGCTTCCCCCAGGCAGTGCTGGCACTCCAGTGATGTTCAACAAGAACGGGGACGCCCCGGGGCGCTACGACATCTTCCAGTTCCACAGCAGCAACACCAGCACGCCCGGGTACCGCCTGGTGGGCCAGTGGACAGAGGACCTGCAGCTCAACGTGAGTCCTGCTCCTTCTCACAGCCCCACAGCCCAGCAGGGACAGGGCTCATGCACACATCTCCTCCTCCCAGAGCCTGAGAGTCTCCTCAGACTAACACACGCATGAGGTGATCATGCAAATTTTATTGCTCTGCAGTTGCCAGCTTGGGAAATGAAGCTGTGATTTGTTGTGGTTTGAAGCCACTGGGCTTTCATTTGCAGATGCTTTTCAGTTTTTCTTGTCTCTGGAAAGCTGGAGCAGAACATTTGTGGAGTGAGTCACTTTTCCCTGTTCCGGTGGTGTTTCAGTCCGTGGGGATGAGGTGGCCGTGCTGGGACGATGCCCAGAGGAAAACAGGCACAGGAGCAGGTGCTCAAATACAGGAAAAAATACAAATACAGAAAAAACCGCCCCAGGGCTGGTGGGAGGGAAAGCTGGAGGGTGTGACAGCCTGGCCCGTGCCTCCCTGCTCCAGGACCCTGCTTGGTTTGTGCCCTGAGCTGCAGCCTCAGGGTCCTGCAGGAGTGCTGCCAGTTCTGCCCTGTGCTTGGATCCCATTCACACCCAGATTTCAGTCCCTTGGGCTCCTCAGTGCAGGGTTATTAACACCCAAAACCAGAGATCTCAGTCCCTTGGGCTCCTCAGTGCAGGGTTATTAACACCCAAAACCAGAGATTCCAGTCCCTTGGGCTCCTCAGTGCAGGGCTATTAACACCCAAAACCAGAGATCTCAGTCCCTTGGGCTCCTCAGTGCAGGGCTATTAACACCCAAAACCAGAGATTCCAGTCCCTTGGGCTCCTCAGTGCAGGGTTATTAACACCCAAAACCAGAGATTTCATCTCTTGGGCTCCTCAGTGCAGGGTTATTAACACCCAAAACCAGAGATTTCTTCTCTTGGGCTCCTCAGTGCAGGGCTATTAACACCCAAAACCAGAGATCTCAGTCCCTTGGGCTCCTCGGTGCAGGGTTACTAACACCCAAAACCAGAGATCTCAGTCCCTTGGGCTCTCAGTGCAGGGTTATTAACACCCAAAACCAGAGATTCCAGTCTCTTGGGCTCCTCAGTGCAGGGTTATTAACACCCACAGAGATCTCAGTCCCTTGGGCTCCTCAGTGCAGGGTTATTAACACCCAAAACCAGAGATTCCAGTCCCTTGGGCTCCTCAGTGCAGGGTTATTAACACCCTCAGAGATCTCAGGGTGGCCTGAGTGACGTTCAGGGTGCTCTGCAGGGACATGGGTGTTGTACAGAAAGGTTTCCTCTCCCAGTTTTCCCAGCCCAGAGCTTTGGGAATCCCTGGTGTGTGTGGTTCCTGCTGCCAGCTGTCCTTTGAGAGCACAGACTGTGGGACACAGCCCTGCCCTGACACCTCCAGGAGTGGCCAGGACACACGGGGGTGACACAGGGGTGATCCAGGTGTGACACAGGAGGTGACCCAGTTGTGACACAGATGTGATCCAGGTGTGACCCAGGTGTGACACAGGAGGTGACCCAGTTGTGACACAGATGTGATCCAGGTGTGACCCAGGAGGTGACACAGTGCAGCCAAAGGCCCAGCACTTTCTATTTTTAATATTTTCTTGGCTTTTGTCAAACCCAGTGAATGATGTGAGTCACCAGGGCTCCACTCCTGATCACAAACAATATTTTGCTGTCCTTGAATTTTGGCTCATTTTTATTTTGTGTGTTTGATTTGCTCTTCCAGTGCTTTTCAACTTTTGATGTTCTATATAAGGAAACCTATATGAACTTGCAATTTGCAGTTCTTTTAGCAAAAAATATTAATATTTTATTAAGCAAATCCTTCTATACGTAAGCTGCACATCCTGATGCATTAAAATTTAAAGCTAAATTAATGGAGCTTGATTTGTATTCCTGATGTTGTGTTAAATGTTTCCATAAAAAGACCTCTTTCCTCACCCTCGTATCCTCATGGCCACAGGGTCACAGCAGTAGTTGAGATTCTCTCACTAACTTCCTTTCTAATCACTCAAGTGTCCCAGTTTCTCACACAAATATATAAGATAGTCCCTTTTGTATTATTGGATTATTTCTTACAATAATAGAGGCAATTGTGGAGTTTGGAGGAGTCAAGGATTCCTGGAAATAACCAAAATAAATACTATTAAATACATCCCAGGGAAAACTGCCAGAGCATGAGATTTGTCTTCAGTAATTATTGCAGCAATAACTCTTCAGGGGATGTTTCCCCAGCTCTTATTTCACAAATGCAGCCCCAGGGGGACACAGAGGGGCTGTGGTGCCCTGGGTTTGCACTGGGCAGCTGCTGCAGTGGTGCTGGGGCACTCTGGGCACTCTGGGTCACTTCTGGCTCTGAATTTCCCTGGAGCAGGAGAAGCTGCTCACACAGGTAAGGACACTGCAGAGCCAGGGGAATAACTGCAGGACCCCAGCCAGGTGAGTGAAAATTCTCCTTTTATCATCATCCTCACCCCAGAAGGAACAGCAGTGTTTCACTGTTGGATTCCTCTGGCAGGGCTGCAGCTGGTCAGGCTCCTGTGGTGCCTTCAGCAGAGGCATCTTCCCATTCCTGGTTCTTCTGGAGTCTGGGCTTGGTGAGGTGCTGGGCTGGGGGACACAAACTCTCTGCCTGTGACACCAGCTGCTCCTGGCACCAGTGCCCTGAGCTCTGGGTGCTGGGCTGGGGGACACAAACTCTGTGCCTGTGACACCAGCTGCTCCTGGCACCAGTGCACCGAGCTCTGGGTGCTGGGCTGGGCTGGAGGTGCTGGCTGGGCACAGCAGGCTCTGTCCCTGGGATATGCTTCATGAGAGCTGCTGTGTGCCATTGGGAGGGAGATCTTCCTGGAGCAAGCTGAGGTGGGGCTGTTCTTCAGTGTGACTGTCTAATTAATGCTGCAGGAAGGCCATTAGTGTCTGCACAGGGGCATCATGTAGTGTTTTAATTACACAGTGTCAGAGCTCTCTTCCAGCTGGGAGCTCTGGCTCTGGCAGTGTCCGTGGGCTCTGGGGCTGTGCAGCACACTGGGCTGTGTCCCTGGGCTCTGGGGCTGTGTCCCTGGGCACTGGGGCTGTGTCCCTGGGCACTGGGGCTGTGCCCCACGCTCAGCCTGGCTGCAGGAGGAGAGCCCTGGGCTGGCCAGGACAGCACCAGCTCCTGTCCCCATTGCACTGCAGGGGTTTGAGGCAGCTGGTGCTGGAGGTGTGCCTCCCTTCCAGAGCATGGGGCAGTGACTCCACACACAGCTGAGCCATTGCTCTCATTTGTCTGCAAACAGAAACAAATTATTGTGTTAGAGATGCCTGAGCACTGCCTGCAGAGGAGAGCAGGGGATGTGCCTTGTGTTCTGGGTGTGCCCTGGCCCTGAGGTGGCTCTGGGCTTTGGGACAGGGCTGGGGTTCCACAGAGCCCTGCTGGGCTGTGCCAGTGCCTCCCCTCTGGCTGATGTCCCAGCAGTGTGTGCTCTGAGCCCAGCCAGTGCCTGGGAGGTGAGTGCTGAGATAATGGCCAGTGTGGTTCCAGGGACACACTGCTCATGGACACAGCTCCCCTACCAACCCCAGGGCGTGCTCTGGGCTCCTGAATAACTCCCTGATCTGGGGAAGGAGCTCCTGAGTTACTCCCTGATCTGGAGAAGGAGCCCCTGAATAACTCCCTAATCTGGGGAAGGAGCTCCTGAGTAACCCCCTGATCTGGGGAAGGAGCTCCTGAATGACCCCCTGATCTGGGGAAGGAGCTCCTGAATAACCCCCTGATCTGGGGAAGGAGCCCCTGAATAACCCCCTGCTCTGGGGAAGGAGCTCCTGAATAACTCCCTGATCTGGGGAAGGAGCCCCTGAATTACTCTTTGTTCCTGGGGAAGGAGCCCCTGAATAACTCCCTAATCTGGGGAAGGAGCTCCTGAATAACTCCCTGCTCTGGGGAAGGAGCTCCTGAATAACTCCCTGCTCTGGGGAAGGAGCCCCTGAATAACTCCCTGATCTGGGGAAGGAGCCCCTGAATGACCCCCTGATCTGGGGAAGGAGCTCCTGAATAACTCCCTGATCTGGGGAAGGAGCCCCTGAATAACCCCCTGATCTGGGGAAGGAGCTGGGAGCTGCTGCTTGCCTTGGCTAGCAGGCTGGGAAATAAGACTTGCCTGCAATCAGTGACATCCCTGTGGCTCAGGGTTTGGGGACTGGGTCAGCATTGCCCCAGAGCAGGGGGAGCCTGTGCTGGCAGGACAGGGACAGGGACACCAGGGCCACTGCCACAGGATGGAAGTGTCACCCTGCAATCCTTTTTTCCCCACACACAGGAGAACATGGAGTAACTCTGTAATCCTCTGTGCAACTGATGCAGAACCTGCTCACTTCAACACCTCCTGAATCTGTTTGGGCTCAGGCTAATCAATTTACATGCCATAAACATCTCTGTTAGGGAATTTGGAAATAAATGTTATGAATAGTGAGCTGGTGAAGAGAGTAATTAACTGTCTAACCTGCTGGCAAGAGACCTGGCTGTACCTGCCTTTTTCTGATAAAATATTCCAATTGGAACTGGATCCAAGCACCTCTTCTGTGATGTTTGTTGCTCAGGAATATTCTGCCAACAGATGGTATTTTTCTAAAATAACATGTTCGAGTTCATTTCTGTTCATTGTTTTGCTGGGTTTGTTGCTGGGTTTTTCCTTTGGAGCAGAATGTGTTCAAAGTAGATGGAGTTTCTGTTTCTGGCACTGTCAGGGACACTCAGCCCCTCCTGCTGCCCTGCTCCTGTCCCTGCAGTGTCACATCAGTCCCTGGGTGACCCGTGGTGACAGCCCCACTCACAGGGCTGGGGTGTCTGCATGTTTGGGGTTATTCCCAGCACTAATGCTGCTCAGGGCAGGAGGATCTGCAGCCTGGTTGCACAGATTTGGCCGTGCTGGTCCCTTCTGAGCTCAGCCTAACCCTCCTGAGCTCAGCCTGGGCCTTCCTGAGTTCAGCCTAACCCTCCTGAGCTCACCCTGAGCCCTCCTGAGCTCAGCCTGGTCCCTCCTGAGCTCAGCCTAACCCTCCTGAGCTCAGCCTGGTCCCTCCTGAGCTCACCCTGAGCCCTCCTGAGCTCAGCCTGGTCCCTCCTGAGCTCAGCCTAACCCTCCTGAGCTCAGCCTGGGCCCTTCTGAGCTCAGCCTGGTCCCTCCTGAGCTCAGCCTAACCCTCCTGAGCTCAGCCTGGTCCCTCCTGAGCTCAGCCTGGGCCCTTCTGAGCTCAGCCTGGTCCCTCCTGAGCTCAGCCTAACCCTCCTGAGCTCAGCCGGGTCCCTCCTGAGCTCAGCCTGGGCCCTTCTGAGCTCAGCCTGGTCCCTCCTGAGCTCAGCCTAACCCTCCTGAGCTCAGCCTGGTCCCTCCTGAGGTCAGCCTGGGCCCTTCTGAGCTCAGCCTGGTCCCTCCTGAGCTCAGCCTAACCCTCCTGAGCTCAGCCTGGTCCCTCCTGAGCTCAGCCTGGGCCCTTCTGAGCTCAGCCTGGTCCCTCCTGAGCTCAGCCTAACCCTCCTGAGCTCAGCCTGGTCCCTCCTGAGCTCAGCCTGGGCCCTTCTGAGCTCAGCCTGGTCCCTCCTGAGCTCAGCCTAACCCTCCTGAGCTCAGCCTGGTCCCTCCTGAGCTCAGCCTAAGCCCCCCTGAGCTCAGCCTGTTACCCACAGGATCTGAAGGGCAGCTCCATCCCTGGGCCACGGTCAGGCCACCACGCCCAGCCCTGGTGTGTGCTGCAATAATGGATGTTGTTTATTTTGTTCCCCCATTAAATCCTGCAATCTCTCATTGCTCCTGTCAGCCGTGACCAGCACAAACACCTTTAATTATCTCAACTTGCAGAATTAACTTGCAGCCAAGTGGAAGGGAATTTTTCAAGCCACTGGCCCGCTGCATGGCCATATGCTGATTGCTCCCTGCTCCAGCAGGGGTGGGGCAGGCAGAAATCCCCCAGGTCCTGCTCAAGCTGTGCCTGAGCTGGGCTGGGAGGCCCTGGGAGGAGGGCAGGGGCTGTGGGGCTGCTCAGGGCTTGGGTGCATTGGGCACTGGGTGTGTCAGACAGGGCACAGCTCCCAGGTGAGCCCACAGGAGCTGAGCTCTCAGCCAGGACAGCTTTGTGCTGTGCCAGCACAGCAAGGCAATGGTTAAACCTCAGTTAAACCTCAGTTAAATCTCAGTTAAACCTCACCCCTGGCTCTGCAGAGCAGCTCAGGCTCACAGCTGAGGACGTGAAATGTCATTTTCTGTGTTACTGACCCAGGCAGCAACAGCAGCACGAGTGAGGGAGCTCAGCTCCATCAGCCTGGCAAGGCAGAGCAGGGCTGGGCTTTGAGAACAGCACAGGGAAAGTGTTTGTGGGGCCAGAAGTGTGAGGGACAGCAGCTGAGAGTGTGATGGATTACTCGTGTGCTCACAGACAGGAGCAAACTGGAGCGTGAGGAGCTCATAAAAGCTGTAATGGCAAATCAAATGATGGAGCAGAAGCCTTGACTTGAGATTTTGCTTTGTCTTGTGTTGTTCCCTGCCATGGCCACGAGCCTGCAGGCAGACACACTCTGAGGATGAGTTATGTAAGAAATGGGAGTTAAAAAATAAATCAGCCAGGCTCCAAAAGAGGTGCTGGTTCTGCGCCTACACTTCCCCTGTAAAGCCTTCCTGCGAGGCTAATGCCGTTTTGTCAGCAAATATATTCAGGAGCAAGTGCTTTGCTGGGATATTTTATGGCTAATGAACACGTTTGGTTGCTTTTGGCAGGAGTAACAATGTCAGTTTGTGCATTATGGAGGGTGCAGGGTTCTTTATTTAATATCTGGAAGTGGGAAGAGGCTCCTCAGTGGCAGATGTGCTTTGTTGTGTCTGGAGGAGTCGAGCTGTGGGGAGCAGAGCCCTTGAGCTGTGAGCAGAGCTGGGCTGCAGGGTGGGCTCTGAGCCCCCAGCTCAGCCTGCAGGGCTCCCATCACATTCCCTGGGCTCTTTGGTGAGCCCTGCCCAGGGTTTCCATCCCTCTCCCCCCTGCCCAGGGTTTCCATCCCTCCTCCCCCCTGCCCAGGGTTTCCATCCCTCTCCCCCCTACCCAGGGTTTCCATCCCTCTCCCCCCTGCCCAGCCCCAGCCTGGGCACCCCATGGCACCCCTGTCCCAGGGCAGGCTGCTCCCTCTGGGCCATCCCCAGGGTGTGGAGTGGCAGCAAAACCTAAACTCGTGTCTCATCCTTGTCCTGAACTCATGTCTCATCCTTGTCCTGGCAAAGGAGCTTGGGTGGAGAATATTCCATGTTATTGTGTCTGTCCTGAAGGTCTGTGGGGTCAGGGCTCTGCAGGAGAGGGAGAGCCCAGAGACTACAGGCAGAATAATGCTTAGAGTTGTGTCTCTGGAGCAAAGAGCCCTGTGCCTGCCCCTGGCCAGGCAGAATAATGCTTGGGGTTGTGTCTCTGGAGCAAAGAGCCCTGTGCCTGCCCTGGCCAGGCAGAATAATATTTGGGGTTCTGCCTCTGGAGCAAAGAGCCCTGTGCCTGCCCTGGCCAGGCAGTGTGATTGGTGCTGGGAGGAGGGTCAGCACTGGGTTTGTGTCTGCAGAGCCCAGGGCACCCTGAGCTGCTCCTCTGGGTCTCCTTTCCAGCTCTCCTGGTGTGCTGCTCTGAGCTGTGTGCACATCCCTGTTCTGGGAGCAGCCCCTGCTGCCCTGCCACAGCATCACAGCATCACAGCATCTCAGCTCCGGGCCTTTCCCTGCCCCAGGCTTTAGGGCAGATCAGGGCTGGCACCTTCCAGTCGTGCCAGGAGTCTGGTGGTGATTAACAGCAGCCAAAACCTGCAGCTTTGTCTCCATTTTTGTTAAATCTGCAATAATGAGCTGTGTGAAGAGCTGTGGGAACTCTTGGCTTAGAGCTGCTTCTGCAGACCCCAAACATGACCCAGCTGTGTTCTGCAAAATGAGATTTTGGTCCCGTGCCCCGCAGTGCCGAGGGTGCTGGAGCAGAAACGGGGACAGATGTGTCACAGCTGGCTTTGGGGAGGAGAAGGGAATCCCACAGAGGCTGACAGAGCTCTGGCACACCAGGCCCATGTGAGCAGCCCTGAGTTCCCAGCGTTTCAGCAAAGCAGGGAGGCTCCTGACAGGCCACATGTACTGAGTGGGTCAGAAATAATCACTGTTGAAATGTCCCTGAGTGCTGATTCGGGAGGAAATGGCTGTGGCTGGCAGCAGGACTGTAATATCAGATGTGTCATGTGGAATTCAATGGGTCTCCAGCTAATTGTTCACATGATGGACAATGATGGCCCCAAATAAACAGCTGCAAAGGGTCTTTAGCCTGCTCTGAAACAACCTGAGAGGAAGCTTTATTTGCTTTGTTTTCATGGTTTATTTGGTTTTCCTTCCACTAAACTGCAAATGTACATTTTAGTGAGAATGCTGCAGAAATGATTCCCATGGAACATCCTTGTTCCCTGGGGCAGGGATCTGGGGCTGGCTGAGCAGTGCTGACTGCAGCCAGGATTTTGTTCTGCTTTTGCAGTGCTTTGGCTGGTGGGGAAGGGTTTTCAGGCTCCAGCCTCCCTTTCAAGACCAGATTTTCCCCTTTTCCTCCCAGAAGTGCAGCTGGGAGGGCTGGGGCAGGTTTTTCTCCTCCCTGTGTAAGGTGGGGTGGGTGCATGGCCCAGGGCAGGGTTTCCATGCACAGGGGTGCACTGAAATCTTTCCCTGGCTGTGGGGAGAAAATTCCCTGCCCTGGCAGTGTGTCCCAGCCACTCCTCATTTTCTGTGTTCATCTGCTGTTCTTTTAGGGTCCAGTTGACTGAGCATAACCTGAGCAGGATAATTTAATGTTGTTAGTATTATTAATACCACTGCAGCAATCTAATTAGGGCCCAACTGAGCTGGATACTGAATTTCCCTCAGAATTTTGTATTTCATCTTCCTTCCCTGCCCTGTGCTGCCTTGCACACAGGATGTGATGAGGAAATCCCTGTCCCATTGGTGCTGAGGCTTCAGGAAGGGAAAGCCAGCACCAAATGATTTGGAAAATGCAGGATTTTGAATGGGCTGGGGAATTAGAGGATAAATAAATGCCAGCACTTCTGAGCTGGCAGGCACTGGGAGAGAAATGCTCTCCAAATTCCAAACACGTGCTTGGTTTCCTCTCAGCACTGCCCTTTCCTGCCTGGGAGCTGTGCTGGCCTTGGCAGAAGCAGCACTTGTTCACAGCCACAGGTGACAGAAAAAATAAGAAGTTGTTGGTTCATAAGAGAGATAAACAAAGACAAAAGCTTCAAACCTTAGGTAAGGCTGTGCCATGACAAGCAGCTCTGGAAAGGAGTTTTCAGGAGAAAAACCAGAGTTCCTGCATTTGCTTGTAGATGTAGATTGTCCTTGAGGCTTGTCCTTGTGACTCAAACTGTCAGGCTGTGGGGCAGTGTGGGGGTTCCAGCGAGCAGGGGCTGATTGCTGAGCTGGGGCTTTGGGTGTTTCTGCCACCCTGCTCAACAAAAACCTCTGTGGCTGCCCCTGGGTCCCTGGCAGTGCCCAGGGCCGGGTTGGACATTGGGGTTGGAGCACCTGGGCAGTGGAGGTGTCCTTGGGACAATGGGAGGTGTCCCTGGAACAGTGGAGGTGTCCCTGGGGCAGTGGGAGGTGTCCTTGGGACAATGGGAGGTGTCCCTGGGGCAGTGGAGGTGTCCCTGGGCAATGGGAGGTGTCCCTGGGGCAGTGGAGGTGTCCCTGGGGCAGTGGGAGGTGTCCCTGGAACAGTGGGAGGTGTCCCTGGGGCAGTGGAGGTGTCCCTGGAACAGTGGGAGGTGTCCCTGGAACAGTGGGAGGTGTCCCTGGGACAGTGGAGGTGTCCCTGGAACAGTGGGAGGTGTCCCTGGGGCAGTGGAGGTGTCCCTGGGGCAGTGAAGGTGTCCCTGGGGCAGTGGGAGGTGTCCCTGGGACAATGGGAGGTGTCCCTGGGGCAGTGGAGGTGTCCTTGGGGCAGTGAAGGTGTCCCTGGGGCAGTGGGAGGTGTCCCTGGGGCAGTGGAGGTGTCCTTGGGGCAGTGGAGGTGTCCCTGGGGCAGTGGGAGGTGTCCCTGGGACAATGGGAGGTGTCCCTGGGGCAGCGTTGGTGTCCCTGGGTTAGTGAAGGTGTCCCTGGGACAATGGGAGGTGTCCCTGGGGCAGTGGAGGTGTCCCTGGGACAATGGGAGGTGTCCCTGGGGCAGTGAAGGTGTCCCTGGGGCAGTGGAGGTGTCCCTGGGGCAGTGGAGGTGTCCCTGGGTTAGTGGAGGTGTCCCTGGGGCAGTGAAGGTGTCCCTGGGACAATGGGAGGTGTCCTTGGGGCAATGGGAGGTGTCCCTGGGACAATGGGAGGTGTCCCTGGGGCAATGGGAGGTGTCCCTGGGGCAGTGGAGGTGTCCCTGGGGCAGTGGAGGTGTCCCTGCCATGGCAGGGGTGGCACTGGGTGGGGTTTGATGTCCAAACCACTTTGGGATTCTGTGATGGTTCAGATTTTCCCCCATTCTAAGCCACTTTAGGATAAAATTTTGCCTTGGATTAACTCTGCTTTCAGAAGACACTTTTGCCCTAACGTATCCAGTTAAAGAGACGAGAACTGTGTGTTGTAAATGCACATTTGGAAGCACATGCTCTTTTTTAATTAAAAGAATATTATGCAGGGGCTGCAGGATGAATTCTGAAGATGCACAGTCCACCCCCTTCCATTAGTGAGGAGACAACACAAAGCTGTAGGCAGATCTAAAAGCATTAAAATAATTAATTTTCCATTTTATTGTGTGTCAACAGAAATATATAATAATAAGCATTTTTGCAAAAACTGTGGATTAAGCATTTTTCTGTACATCAGTGGTGAGCTGAAAATGTCCTTGCTTTAATGTAGAACAAATGGCCCTTGGATCTCATTAAGGATGTTCTGAGGGCTCAGAGGAGCTCTCAGTGCTGCTGGGGCAGAGCAGGTGGGGCTGCTACAAAAAGGTGACAAATATCAAACCAAAGACAAAGGAGGAGTGGGAATGAAAGGGAAATGAGGGAGGTTAAGAATTGCTTCTTGTGGGAGCACCAGAGAGGAGCTGCAGCGTGGGAGCACAGTGATGGTGATAGCTGGAGGTTTCCAACCATAATTAATTGGATGTGTTAAATGGGGTGTGATGGGAGCTGCTGGTTCAGTTCTGGGCCCCCTCCTGCCAGGAGAACCTCGAGGGCTGGAGAAGGGAAGGGAAGGGAAGGGCTGGGCTGCAGGGCCAGCTGGGAAGGGCTGAAGGGAAAATGGGATTTCCCACTGGAGGAAATCCCACACGGAGATCTGACCCCATTCCAGTGCAGCACTGGTGTCCCAGCCCCAGGGCACTGGGATGGGATATTGGGATGGGATATTGGGGTGGGATAATGGGATGGGATATTGGGATGGGATAATGGGGTGGGATAATGGGATGGGATATTGGGATGGGATATTGGGATGGGATGGGATATTGGGATGGGATATTGGGATGGGATGGGATATTGGGAGTGGATGGGATATTGGGATGGGATATTGGGATGGGATAATGGGATGGGATATTGGGATAGGATATTGGGATGGGATATTGGGATGGGATAATGGGATGGGATATTGGGATGGGATATTGGGATGGGATATTGGGAGGGGATGGGATATTGGAATGGGATGGGATATTGGAATGGGATATTGGGATAGGATATTGGGATGGGATGGGATAATGGGATGGGATATTGGAATGGGATGGGATATTGGGATGGGATATTGGAATGGGATATTGGAATGGGATGGGATATTGGGATGGGATGGGATGATGGGATGGGATATTGGGATGGGATGGCCACACCTGTTTCAAGAGAGAGTTTGGAGCCTCTGGAATGCAGTGTTGTCCTGCAGAGGTGCTCAGGCAGCTCTGCTCAGTGCAGGATTTGTTTGCACCAGGCAGACCTGGTGGGTTTTATCTCCACCTTGCAGGCTCAGTGCAGCCCCTGGAGCCAGGGAAGTGAGAAGGAGCTCCAGTGTGAGTGGAGCACATCTGGGCCAGGCATCCTCTGCATCCTCCCTGGCACTCTCCTTATCACCACTGTTATCTCTGAAGGGATTCCAGTGGATATTTTGCAGAAAATCTGCTGAGGATGTGTTATTGACACATTCTTAGCTTAAAACCATTATCGTGGTAAATCCCTGGATTTAAAACCTAATTACAAGACATTAATAGCTGGGCCTGAAGAGCTAAGTCATGCAAATATTGCTGTCTGCAAAGTGGAATATACACAAATGTTTGAACTGCTGAGTTAGGAGCTGCAGTCTGGAGGTGGCAATAAATCTGAGCCCAGTCCTCGCCGCCGGCTCTGCGTGTCCATGAAATTAATGGCACTATCATTATGAAAGTGGGAGCAGGGAACGTGGCTATTTTCTTCCCTGAGTAGGTTAATTACCACTAATGTAATTATTTTTCTACTGATTTTTATTTTAATCAAACATTGCACGAAACAATTAAGTTCAGAACAAATGGCTTATTATGGAAATGTTTGTGGCGGAGGGAAGCAAAGCAGCAATGTTTGAATTATACACAGAGATTGAGTTACTTTATTCATTAAAATGAACAATTACATTAGGCCTTATGAGACAGACTAAGCATTTCTTGTTAGTGTTTGTTCTGTAGTGAACATAATGAGGATATTTATCGTGAGTGGATCCCATCCCTCCTGCTCGAGGCGCTCAGGAATGGGGGATGTGTGCAGCAGGGAGAACATCCTTCCCAAATCTGCCAGGGCTGAGGCCAGGGAGCCCCTGGGCACTGACTGGCATTGCTGCTGCTCTGGGGACAATAAATTCCTTTTTGCCTGGGCAGAAATGGAAGGTTCTACATAAACACCCCCAGTTGTTCTGTTAGTTGCAAAGGCACTTTGTATGAGATTTTTTGCTGCCTGCTCTGCATTTCCAACTAATCCCTGGAGGTATCTACAAGGTGTTTAGACATGGGCCGAATTTTCTTTTAAAAATGTGCTTTTCTGAGTGGGGACAGTATCTAGTTTGAGTCAGGGTCTCACCCCTGCTGCAGGCATTGGTGGCCAGCATTCCCTCACAGGCACTTTGCATGCTGAATTTTCTCCAGAAACAGCAGAAATCTGTCCAAGGCCAGTGCCAGGGCTGTTGGGTGTCATCCCAGGATGGATGGATTCCTGGCAGGATCCCAGGAAAAGGACTCTCCTCAATCTGCCCCATCTCTTTCTCTGCTCTCACTGAGTGTCTGTGCAGCCTTGGGGCTGTCCCAGGCACATGGAACATGTTTGGGGAGCTGGAAATTCATCCTTTTGTGGCCAGGAGGGAAGCAGGGCTGTGACAGCTCTCCTGCAAGCTGCACACCTTCAGAGTAAAGGAGCTCATGGATCTTTTCCCCAGAATGCTGGAGGTTAATGAATTTCCCAGGCAGTGGCAGGCCTCTAGAATCTCTCTTATTGAGGATTATTTTTACAACATTCACAGAGACCCTTGGTACTCCAGTGTGTGAGCAGAGTGTGACTTAAGGGTTTGGTGTTTTCACAAATACAAAATAATGATGATACAGGATCTATTTTGATTTAAATTAGGGAAGTGCAACTTGATCCTTCAGTTTAAAGCTTGCCCATCCAAGTCTTCCTGTCTACATGAATAATTAAGGCAGCTGATTCAAGAAACTCAAGAAACTGAGAATTTTTACTTGTAGGGAAAATCGTGGAGCTTGTCAGCATTTAAGTGACCTAAAGAAAAATAGGTGAGATTCTGTTTTTAATGACACTTGGTCACACTTCTTCCAGGGGGTCAGGTTTAATGTTTGGAAAAGACAAACACAGAGAGCAGCTGCTGGAGCCATGAGGGGCTGGTGAGTGGGGCTGGGAAAGGCAGAACCTTCCCAGGCTCCAGTCTGGACTATTCCATGGGGCTCCAGTGCTAAACTTCCTTCTCCTGGAAGCTGGTGAGTGGCTTTAGTGGGGCATAGTTTGAAATGATTTGAGTCTAATTTTCCACAGTACTTGGGAGCCTTTGTCACACACCTTGGAGTTGAGGATTCTCCAGACTGCAGGGTAAGTGAGACTTTCCATGTATTTAATAGAACCATTTGTCATTTGCATTCCCAGAAGCACATGTGGTATTTCAAAAGCTGAATGTGACTTTGAAATGAAATATTATCTAATTATTGCTTTTTTCAGTGATGACCATTTACTTTGTCCTTCATACTTCTCACCTGGCTTGTGTGGCAGACCTTCCCCCATTCCCACTGAGCCCATGCCCTATAGAAAACATTTCCATCATTTCAAACCTTCCCCTGCTCAGTAGCAGTTCCAGGAAGGGAGATCTCTGTTCTGTCTTGGTAAGAAGCCCCAAGGTTTGTGGAGAGCAGCCTTGCAAATGTGAGTTCTGCCTTCCCTCAAGGTTTGCAGTGTTCTTACTGATTCTCATGAAAAGCAGCTTTTCACTCTTGTGGTTTGTCTGGGGTTGTAGGTCATTGCATCAGGCTTGGGGACAAACAGAAATGAGAAATGCAAGCAGTGAACACAGGGGCCAGAGCCCCAGGGTGCTGTTCCTGACTCCTGGGAGCTTTGTCCAGCTGGGTTTTGTGTGTTGGGGCTCCCCCATCCCCTCCCTCACTCCCAGCTCATGTCTGTGCTGCCAGCCCTAAGCCAGCCTGTGTGTGTCCTAGAGATGGAGGAGATGCAGTGGGGAGGAGGGGTGTGCTCTGTGCCCCCCTCAGTGTGCAGCTAGCCCTAAAACAGGCCTAAGCCAGGCCTAACCCAGGTGTGTGTGTCCTAGAGATGGAGGAGATGCAGTGGGGCTGCGGGGCGCGCTCTGTGCCCCCCTCAGTGTGCAGCCAGCACTAAGCCAGCCCTAAGCCAGGCCTAACCCCAGGCTGTGTGTGTCCCACAGGTCGAGGAGATGCAGTGGGGAGGCGGAGTGTACTCTGTGCCTCCCTCAGTGTGCAGCCAGCCCTAAGCCAGCCCTAAGCTAGCCCTAAGCCAGCCCTAAAGCAGCCCTAAGCCAGGCCTAACGCAGTGTCTGTGTCCCCCAGGTGGAGGAGATGCAGTGGGGCGGCGGGGCGCGCTCCGTGCCCCCCTCGGTGTGCAGCCAGCCCTAAGCCAGGCCTAAGCCAGCCCTAAAGCAGCCCTAAGCCAGGCCTAACCCAGGCTGTCTGTGTCCCCCAGGTGGAGGAGATGCAGTGGGGCGGCGGGGCGCGCTCCGTGCCCCCCTCGGTGTGCAGCCAGCCCTAAGCTAGCCCTAAAACAGCCCTAAAGCAGCCCTAAGTCAGCCCTAAGCCAGGCCTAACCTAGGTGTCTGTGTCCCCCAGGTGGAGGAGATGCAGTGGGGCGGCGGGGCGCGCTCCGTGCCCCCCTCGGTGTGCAGCCAGCCGTGCCGGCCGGGCGAGAGGAAGAAGATGGTGAAGGGGATGCCGTGCTGCTGGCACTGCGAGCTGTGTGACGGGTACCAGTACCAGGCCGACGAGGTCACCTGCCTGCTCTGCTCCTACAACGAGCGGCCCAACGAGAACCGCACCGGCTGCCGCTCCATCCCCATCATCAAGCTGGAGTGGCACTCGCCCTGGGCCGTCATCCCCGTCTTCCTGGCCATGCTGGGCATCATCGCCACCATCTTCGTCATGGCCACGTTCATCCGCTACAACGACACGCCCATCGTGCGCGCCTCGGGCCGGGAGCTCAGCTACGTGCTGCTCACGGGCATCTTCCTGTGCTACATCATCACCTTCCTGATGATCGCCAAGCCCGACGTGGCCGTGTGCTCCTTCCGCAGGATCTTCCTGGGGCTGGGCATGTGCATCAGCTACGCCGCGCTGCTCACCAAGACCAACCGCATCTACCGCATCTTCGAGCAGGGCAAGAAGTCGGTGACGGCGCCGCGCCTCATCAGCCCCACCTCGCAGCTGGCCATCACCTCCAGCCTCATCTCGGTCCAGCTGCTCGGGGTCTTCATTTGGTTCGCGGTTGACCCGCCCAACATCATCATAGATTATGATGAGCAGAAAACTATGAACCCCGATCAGGCCAGAGGAGTTCTCAAATGTGACATTACGGATCTACAAATCATTTGTTCCTTGGGTTATAGCATTCTGCTCATGGTGACGTGCACTGTGTATGCCATCAAGACTCGGGGGGTCCCAGAGAATTTTAATGAAGCCAAACCCATTGGATTCACTATGTACACTACCTGTATAGTATGGCTTGCCTTCATTCCAATATTTTTTGGCACTGCCCAGTCAGCAGAAAAGGTAGGTGAGAGTGCGCAGGTACCTGAGGATTCTCGGTGGTTGTGCTCAGCTTTCCCTGGATTTGCAGCTGAGCTCTCCAGTCAGCTCCTCCCTGGCTCACGGGCAATCTGTGGGCCTGTTTAGCTCGTGGGCCATTCGTTTGATAAACTGGCGAATGATCAATAGCAATCCCATTAGCCATTAGTTTTATTGTTGCATCTATTTCAATTGTTTCTTTGCAGTCGGGTAAGTGGGCATTAGCTGTCATATTATCCACAAAGAGCCATCTCCTAACTAAATCATTTGGAATACAAGATGTAAGCAAGAAAACTGTCAGAAGGTGCTCGGGTGGACTCCTGTGCCTCTGGAGCTGAGCCCTGAGGGCAGCGTGGAGTCTGAGGAGGGCTCAGCTCCCAGAGCAGCCCCAGGACACATTTACACCTCGGTGTGAAGGGCCTGCCCTGAGCTCCTGTGGCTGAGCACAGTGGCTCCAGTGATGCCCCATGGTGCAGATTCACTTTTACTCCTCTCTGGAGAAGAGCTCTCATTTCAGAGGGATTTGGCACATTCCTCCAAGTCCAGTATTTAGAGGGCAGTGATGATCCTGGGCTGTCCTGAACTGCTGTCAGTCTGGTTTACCCCTCCAGCCCACCCCAGCCTGGAGGAAACTGCTGTCACATCCTTCCCCGCGGTGTGCTGTGAATCCAGGCATCCCTCACCTGTCCCAAATGCTCCCCCAGCCCTTGCATGGATGTGGCAGCACGCTGTTATCCCCAGATCCTGGACCCACCCTTCCTCCTGCAGGAAACAGCTTTGGCTGCTTCTTTTCCCACTTCTGTTTTCCATTTTACATTTCTGGAGCACAGAGCAGGCTCAGTGCTGTGGCTGGAATTGCTGTGTGGTGAGCAAGTCTCAGCCCCAGGGGCAGTGTCCCTTTGGGCAGGGCTGTCACCCCAAGGGCTCACCTGGGGCTGTGCAGGTGAAGCTGCAGGAGCACAGCAGGGACATTGGGACAGGTCCTGCTGTCCTTCCCTGGCCAGGGCTGCACAGAGCTTCGTTCTCTGCAGCTCAGGAGCTCATAGGGATTTGCAGGTGCTCCTCAGGGATCAGCCCAGAGGGAGTTTGATGGAAAGGGATCACTCAGGTAGGAGCTGAGGTTGTGGAGAGGTTTCCTCTCAGCTCTGCACTGGGATTTCAGAGCCACTGCATCCCAGAGGGAATTCCTCTCAGCTGGAGAGGAGACCTGCCAAGGCTCACCAGCACTTCCAACACCCCTGCTGTCCCTGTGCAGCTGAGATAAGGAGGAGAGGAGCAGCTCTGAGTGCAGAGGGGTCTGTTTGTGAGCTGGCTGTGCCACGGGCAGTGCTGGGCTCCCTGCACGGCACTGGGGCTGCAGGGGACGGAGGTGAACTGCCTGGAGTTGTGTGCACAGGTCTCACCAGGGGATTTCAGAGCACAGAGAAATCCAGAGGCTGCTGCCAGCGCTCAGAGCTGCTCAGCAGCGACCCTGAGGTCTCCATGTGCTCCTGGAGCTGAGCTTAAACTCCTTAAACCTGGGTTTTGGGAGTGCTGGGTTCGTGTTCAGCCCGTGTGGGACAGCAGAAGGGATGGTGATGATGATGATGATGATGATGATGATGATGATGATGATGATGATGATGATGATGATGATGATGGATCTCACCCAGAGATCTCCCGCAGAGCACAGAGGATGGCACAGGGCAGGGCAGGCAGCCCCTCACTCCCTGTGACCCAGCCTGGGCACCCTGGGGACACTGGGGACGCTGGGGACATTGGGGACACAGTGGCTGCTCTGAGCTGCTGGGGCTCTGCAGGAGCTTTGCTGCTTTCCATTCTTTCCTGGCACTCCTTTTGGGTGGGGGTGCAGGGATTGTGCTTTTTGGTGCTTGCTACTGATTTCCTGTCAGATATTTCCTCTGGAAAATATTGTGCCTTACTTAGCCACGCACGTCTGTGCTGAAATGGAAATTGCACCTGCTGGAAAATCTCATGCAGCACGATCTTTTAAACTGAGGAATGGGGTTATATATAACACTGTGGCTTTCAGTGTATGGATTTATTTTATTTTATCGATAAATACAAGCATAATGTTGTTCAGTAGAAGGCATATTGAAAACACCTGCCTTGTTCAGGGTAGAGAATAACACCTCCAACAACAACCAAAAAAACCCAGCAATGTGCTGCAGGTAATTCATAAAAGGTGAATAATTCAAGCAGGAGCTGTTGAGCAGGTGGAGGGAGGCCAGGCATGTGAGGAAGGGCAGAAATCCGAGTTTCTCCAGGATGGAGATGAGCCACGAGGCACAGGGAGGTGGCACGTGCTGAAAGCAGATTTCAGTCCTTTTTACAGCTTGAGTTCACTCAGGTGTCTTTGTCCACATCAGAAACACAGAGAGCACGTGGCTGGGTGTGATTTGTGGTCAGCTGGGGTTTTTGGGCTCCCATGGGTGGGCAATGGGCTCGTCCCTGCCAGGTGCCAGCACAGCTCTGAGCTCTGCTCCCTGCCTGCCACGGCAGCTCCGGGGCTTTCCTGCACTGAGTACAAATCCTGAAACTGCTGTGACAGTCCTGGGGACAGGAGCTGTGCTGTCCCTGCTCACAGCAATCCTTCTGTGGCTTTGGGCTGAAGGAGGGAGACTCAGAGTGGATCTATGGAAGGAATTCCAGCCTGTGAGGGGGAGGCACAGGGTGCTCAGAGGAGCTGAATATTCCCCTGAAATCTCATTTTCTCAGATGATGTCATTGGGCTGATAGAGAGAGAGATGTCATCGTTGTTTTCGTGTTTCATGGAGGTTCTGCTGCCTCAGAGCTCTGATTGCTTTTATTCAGTAATTGTGCTAAGATTCAAATAATGCATTGCTGGATGTGTTTATGAGCCAGTGAGAGCTGTCAGTGCTCCTGAATATATCCTGCCATGGGGCTCTTCCCTCGAATGATCTTCAGGGCTTTTTTCAAGTTAAAAAAGTTCTACCAGGACTGAGTGACTTGTTCAGGTTGTCCTGCTTGGGAGCTTTATTCTTCCTGCAATGATGAAAAAAGGGAGAAGTTGGAATAGGGAAAAGAGTTTTGTCACCTTCCATCAGCTTATTTTTCCATGAGCTTTCAGTTGTAAACTGTTGGGGTTTTTTTTTGGGGGGTGGTTTGTAGGTTTTGTAATGAAATTTGAAGTCCCTAATCCCATCAGCTCTTCCACCTTCCTTCTTGTTTCTCTGTTTTTTTTTCAGTGCCCCTTTTATTCAAATCAATAAGCAGGGCAAGTCAGGCATATTTGGCAGCAACACTTTTACTTATTGTGTTGAGTGTTCCATAAATACTATAATTTAAAGGCACATGCAAAATGGGTCCTTGTTCAGATTAAATAATGTCACATTAGCACAGGAGCACTTCAGTCTCTGTTCTATTTTTTGGTGGAACTAAATTACCCTTCAATTCTCTGTAACACAAATACCAATTAGCCAGGTAGGACACACTTGTATTTTCTCCCTTGGGAAGGCTTGGGCTGACAGTTGCTATAGCAACTCTACATATGTGGATTTGGAGTTATGAGGAATTTAATGCAACGTGTGTTGGAGTTTTACACTGTTGGGCTGTGGAGAAAACCAAGCTTTGAGCTCGCAGGGGATGTGACAGAGTGTGCATTGCAGCTTGGGTTTAAAATTCACAAATTCAAACCACAAATTCCTGGTAACAGGAATTTCTCATTGATGAACTTTCACTTCACCCATCACTTCATTATCTGCGTGTCCACTTGCTGAAGTTCTTAAATTTTTCCAGCCTTGATTGCATCCCAGAGAACACCCTGGAATTTAAGGATGTGACATTAGAGCAGTCCTGAGTCAAGGCTGAGCTGAAGAACAGCTTCACCTGATTGCAGCTCAGACCCTCCAGGCTGGAGATCCTCAAAGCACAGGGCATTCAAAAAAATCCACTTTTATGAAGTACTGGAGTTCTGCCTTTTAACTGAGGAGAAACTCAGTGTTCTTTGAAATCTAGAAGTGAAATAATCAGTGGAATCTTTGGAGGGCTGATAACCTTCACTACAGAAGTGATGCTGGCCTAGGTTGTGATCAGGTTATGTAACAGCACTGCTGAAAAGTGTATAAACACCCTTGTGAGAACCTTGGAGTGTTTATAGAGATCCAGTTCTAATTTCTGTAGAACTAAACACAAAGTTTAAGCACAGCTTCTGGGTAAAGTTCTCAGGTCACAGGGAATCTGTCACTGGGGTTTGACACGACAGGGATGTCTTGGGAAGGAGCCTCTGCTCCTCAAGGTGGTGTCTGGAAAATCCAGGACATTTTGGTAATAAACAGTTTTCCTGCAGTGCTGCCCTGCATTCCCCAGCCAGGGATTTCCTGGGACAGAGCTCCTGCCTGTGCTGGTCCTGTCCTGGGGTTTCCACCCCAGCCCAGCAGGCAGTGGCAGCTGCAGGACTCTGCAAATGCAGCTCTGTGCATGTCTGCTGTCAAGGCAGGTATCTCAAGGCAGGGAACACACACGTGCACACCCTGAGTGAAATAAGGGCTGATTGCAGTAATTAGATCCTCCTCAGAAGACCATAAATTAACGGTGATTATGATTCTTGAAAGAGCAGCAGCAGAAGGTACAAGCAACGTTGCTCTGCTTTATCACATTTGCTGCATTGTAATGCTCCTTTAATGTTAATATGTACTTTTGTAGTAAAATCTAATTGCAAACACTGAGCAGGCAGAGCCCAAGGCCACAATCGTGTTCCACATAATTACCTGGGGAGGGGGGGCTCCCCCAGCCAGCAGAGCCACCAGCACAGCCAGCAATGCCACCAGCACAGCCAGGCAGTGTCACCAGCACAGCCAGCAATGCCACCAGCACAGCCAGGCAGGGCAGATACAGCCAGCAATGCCACCAGCACAGGCAGCAATGCCACCAGCACAGGCAGCAGTGCCACCAGTAGAGCCAGGCAATGCCACCAGCACAGCCAGCAATGCCACCAGCACAGGCAGCAGTGCCACCAGTACAGCCAGCAATGTCACCAGCACAGGCAGCAGTGCCACCAGAGCCAGCAATGCCACCAGCACAGCCAGGCAGTGCCACCAGCACAGGCAGCAGTGTCACCAGCACAGGCAGGCAGGGCAGATACAGCCAGCAGTGCCACCAGCACAGGCAGCAGTGCCACCAGCACAGCCAGCAGTGCCACCAGCACAGGCAGGCAGAGCCACCAGCACAGCCAGCAGTGCCACCAGCACAGGCAGCAGAGCCACCAGCACAGGCAGCAGTGTCACCAGCACAGGCAGCAGAGCCACCAGCACAGGCAGGCAATGCCACCAGCACAGCCAGCAGTGCCACCAGCACAGGCAGCAATGCCACCAGCACAGCCAGCAGTGCCACCAGCACAGCCAGCAGTGCCACCAGCACAGCCAGGCACTGTCACCAGCACAGCCAGCAGTGCCACCAGCACAGGCAGCAATGCCACCAGCACAGGCAGCAGTGCCACCAGCACAGCCAGCAGTGCCACCAGCACAGGCAGCAGTGTCACCAGCACAGCCAGCAGAGCCACCAGCACAGGCAGCAATGCCACCAGCACAGGCAGCAATGTCACCAGCATAGGCAGGCAGAGCCACCAGCACAGCCAGCAATGTCACCAGCACAGCCAGCAGAGCCACCAGCACAGGCAGCAATGTCACCAGCACAGCCAGGGAGAGCCACCAGCACAGGCAGCAATGTCACCAGCACAGCCAGGCAGTGTCACCAGCACAGGCAGCAATGTCACCAGCACAGCCAGGCAGTGCCACCAGCACAGCCAGACACTGTCACCAGCATAGGCAGGCAGTGCCACCAGCACAGCCAGCAGTGTCACCAGCACAGCCAGGCAGTGTCACCAGCACAGCCAGCAGTGCCACCAGTACAGCCAGGCAGAGCAGGGCACACACAGCACAGGTCACAGGGCAGGGCTGGCAGTCATTAACAATCAGTTCATTAGGGAAATCACGTCATTAACAATCGGTTCATTGGGGAAATCTTCCCTCACTGCAGCAGTGTCTCTGTCAGGGGCAGTGACACTGCCTTGGTGTCCTGTCTCACAGGGACATTTCAGCACAAGTGACCCCATTCCTGTCCCCAGGTGCTGCTGTGTCACCCAGGGCTGCTTTGATGTCTGATGTTGGCACTGAGGGCTCTCTTTGCTGTGGCAATTCCAGCCTTTCCCATTCCCAGCTGTGCTGAGGAGATAGGGGAAAAAGTTGTTTGGAAGATGGGAAAATAAATGGAACCAGGAAGGAGAGAGTGTTACAGAGGTGAAAAATCACAGAATATCCTGAGCTGGAAGGGACCCACCAGGATCATCCAGCCCAGCTCCTTCCCTGCACAGACACCCCAAATCCCACCTGACAGACACCCCAAATCCCACCTGGGCATCCCTGGGGCTCTGTGGGGCTGTGCCATTCCCTGGGGAGCCCGGGCAGTGCCTGAACCCTGGGGAAGCAGAACTGTCCCAAAATCCAGCCTGAGCTCCCTCCGTGGCCCTGGTGCAGCACTGCAGCTGGACCCAGCTCCTCCCCAGCTTCTGCATCTCCATCCTGAGAGTTCCCCCAGAGCCCCAGGTCTGCACAAGCCGTGTGTGGCTGGAGGAGCAGTTTGGGAATGTCTGTGGTGCTTTCCCACCCAGCTGTGGCCCTGGCACTTGCCCTGTCCTGAGCCACACATGGTGTCAGGAGAGGAGAAGTGGGCAAGGAAGATCTCCCCCTGGAAATTCTGGTGCCTACTTAACTGCCTCTGGCTAAAAAGCAGCACAATTTTTAAAGGGAAAAACGTGTAGGTGTTTAATGCCTAGTGTTGACATGTACTTTTTTCGTTCCTCTTTTTTATTTTTTTTGGAAGAGGTAGAATTGCCAGGAGAGTTTTACATCTGAAAAGCCATCTCTGCACGGGCCCCTGGCAGCCCTATCAGGAGTTCTTATCTGCAGCACAAACTGGCAGCCCCTCACCGGGAAATAATTGCGGCTCCGTGGAGTCCGGGGCAGTAATTACGGTGTTGATGAAACTTTTCTCTTTGCTTGCGTTCTGATAGCTCTGAATGTCAAACCCACTCGGGCTGACAGCATAATTCCCCCAGCAGAGCTCTACATCAACCCTGCTGGGGCTGGGGGGATTTCCAGTTTGCTGGAAAAGCTCAGCCTTGCAAAGTCGAGCCTTGGGATTAACACTGAGCAGTGCTGGGCTGGGGCAGCACCCACAGGAACAAGGGGTGGCTGCAGAGTTGTGGAACTGCTCCTCAAAGTGAGCTAAAAAGGAATCAGTCACGAAATAACTCGCTCCAGGCAGGGCAGGGTCGGTTTGTTCAATGTCTGTGCAGTTTCCATGTGTGATCATTTATTTCCACAGGCGTGGTGAGACCATCCCTGAGCCTGGCTGTGCCCCTCCAGGAGGGGATGTGGGGCTGAACGTGCTGGGGGTGCTGGGCTGGTGATGGGATTTGGTCATCCCAAAGGTGATTCCATGATTTTCATGAATATTTTGAATTTCCCATGCAAGGCTTGAGGTAAGTGCATCTCAAAGCACAGAGCCCAGCCAGGCTCTGCCCCTGTGTTGCACAAACACAATCAGGGTGTTTGGAGGCAGAAATTATATCAGAAATGATGGCTGCTGATTCTGAGCTCATCCAAGAACAAAGCAGAGCCATCAAGGGCTGGTTCAGTGCCAGGGGAGTTCTGCAGATGTTTCTCAGTTTTCTTGCTGAAGGTGGATGCTGGAGTCAGGGTTTGGTTGATCAAGAGCTGGTCCTGGAGCACTTGTGTCAAATCCTGTGGGGGTTATGGAGCAGGAGCAGAAGGAGCAGCCTGCACTGCTGGGCTCACAGCTGCAGAGATTTCCTTCTCTTTGTTTCAGAATAAACAGAACAGAGTAGAAGGAGCGAGGAAAACTTGGAGAGGAGCAGGTGGAGCCTTGCATGGAGAGAGGGATGGGTCACAGAGTGACTTCCCAGGGCCTCATCCTGCTCCAGGCTTAGAGAAGGTTAAAGAGAAACAACAGCGAATTCTTGTAGGCTGAAGCAAAAATTTGTGTCCCAACCCCACCTCATTGAAAGTGATTTGGGAGGTGTTTGTATTTCTGCAGTAACAGCTTTCCTTGCACTGTTAATTGCTCATTAAACACCATGGGAAAGCTGAGCTTTAGCCCTGCCCAGGCCCCCAGTCTGTGGTTTCACCAGTGAAAAACAACGTGTGTGTTGTAAATTGGATAACTGGAGTGCTCACAAATCCACCTTGGCCTCGCCTCCAGAGACTCTCATGGAGGAGAGTGCAGGGGGAGGAGGACAAAACACAGATGAGCAACATCCTCTCATCTCCCTCTTGTTCCCCGGGATTTACATCCCCAGCATCAGAGCAGCCCGTGACGTTTCATGGAGACAATTAAATATCATTTGGAGACAAGACAGCTCTTTTTCGTGCTTGAGCAGATCCTGGTGCCCAGCTGAGGCAGAGCAGAGCTCAGCAGCAGGCTGGGGAATCACTGCAGAGCTCAGCACAGGCTCTGCCAGGTGCTGGGAAGGAAAAGCAATGGAAATCAATTCGTTTAGCCAAGGTGCTTAAACGTGATTAGGGCTGGAGAAAGTCTTGTGAAAACCGGTGTTAGGGAGTAGTTAAGATTTATTCTGGTGCCTTAATTGGAGGACCAGGGAAGTCAAGTGATTTGATTCTGCCGAAGTTCAGAATCAATGTTGTTTTAGCAGGTTTTATTGACTGCAGGATGAGCTCTGATAAGGACTGGAGATAAGGAAGGGAGGTCAGGGCTGCGGAGCAGAGCCCGGGCTGTGGTTGGGTCTGACTGGACCCGAGCAGGGATTTCCTGGGCAAAGCCCAGCCCAGCCCAGCCCAGCCCAGCCCTGGGCAGGTGTCACAGCAGCTGAAGGCACCAAAACCAGGCTCTGCTTTTCTGTGTCCTGTTCAAACGTATTTCATGTTACACATTCACATCTGCACTCATTAACTCCTGTCAGGGGATGGAGGAGTTAAACACGTGAGCGGATTTGGGCTTTAAACTCGGGTTTTTCTCCCCAGCTGCTCTCAGCCTGAGCACCCCAAATGGAGCTGGGAATAATTGCAGTGAATGGTGCTGTGATCTCTGAGCTCTGTCTGGCTCAGTGCCGAGGTCACTCCGGAGGTTTCAGGAGCTGGATGAGGAGTGGGAGCTGTGCAGGACCAGGATCAGCTCAGAGAGGTGTGGGCATTGCTGGGAATGTCAGGTCTGATGTGAGATGGAGATCTGGGCTGTTCCTGCACCTCAAAGGCAGTGTCAGATCATGGAGCTGTTCTCTGATGTGAAATGGAGATCTGGGCTGTTCCTACACCTGAAAGGCAGTGTCATGGAGCTGTTCCCTGATATGAGATGGAGATCTGGGTTATTCCTACACCTGAAAGGCAGCATCAGATCATGGAGCTGTTCTCTGATGTGAGATGGAGATCTGGATTATTCCTACACCACAAAGGCAGCATCAGATCATGGAGCTGTTCCCTGATGTGAGATGGAGATCTGGGCTGTTCCTACACCTCAAAGGCAGTGTCAGATCATCACCAGAGGAGCCCTTATGTGAAATGGAGATCTGGGCTATGCCTGCACCTCAAAGGCAGTGTCAGATCATCACCAGAGGAGCTGTTCTCTGATATGAGATGGAGATCTGGATTATTCCTACACGTGAAAGACAGCATCAGATCATGGAGCTGTTCCCTGATGTGAGAAGGAGATCTGGGTTGTTCCTACACCACAAAGGCAGTGTCAGATCATCACCAGAGGAGCTGTTCCCTCATATGAGATGGAGATCTGGATTATTCCTACACCTGAAAGGCAGTGTCAGATCATGGAGCTGTTCCTGATATGAGATGGAGATCTGGGCTGTTCCTACACCACAAAGGCAGTGTCATGGAGCTGTTCTCTGATATGAGATGGAGATCTGGGCTATTCCTACACCTCAAAGGCAGTGTCAGATCATCACCAGAGGAGCTCTGCCCTGATGCTCTGGATTAGCCTCGATGCGTGTGGTACCTCCCAAAGATCCAGGGGAGCAGGAAGGACTGGAATTTGGCAGGTCCTGAAATGATAATTAAATCTCATTTAAATGAGCACCTGAACGATCTGGTGTGGTGGGATTACCCATTCCCGGTTTAGCACAGCAATGAGCGCCCATGGATTGCAGCGGAGCCGGCAGTGATGATGATGATGATGATGATGATGATGAAGATGATGATGCTGGGCAGTTTCCATGGTGACACGATGTTCTAATTGTGATCCATCGCCTGCAGCCGGCTCGGCTGGCTCCAGTCACTGAGTTCATTAAATGCAAACCCACTCTGGAGGAACAGTGCAGAACATGAACACTGCCTGGTGTGCCCTGCTCGGAGCTGGCCCTGAACCTTCCCCCGCTCCTGGGGCTCCTGCCCGGTGGGGTGGGCTGTGAGGAGGGCCAGGGAGCCCCTGAGGAGCCCCTCGGGTGGGCACTGTCACCCTGGGGTGCTGCTGGCACTGGGGTGCTGCTGGCACAGGGGTGCTGCTGGCAGACTGCTGTGAGCTGTCACTGGGTGAGCTCCTGGGCTCCCTGGTTCTTGCAGGGACATCTGAGCAGCCCTGTGTGGCTCCAGCCTGTGGGAGTTTGAGCTACATCATTTATTTTTAGTATTGTTTTGTCGTTTAAATTGGTTTTCTTTAGTAGAAGGAATTCTTTTCCTTTTCCAGGGTTTGAACCCCTGACGATGGCTGGTCAGGGGCAGAGCTCTGCTGCCTTATCCAGGAATCTCCCGTTGTTTCAGGCAGCTCCACCACACTCCCTGCTCACTTCCATCCTGAAATCATTTTCACAGAATGGTTTGGGTTGAGAGGGACCTTAAATCCCACCCAGAGCCACCCTGCCATGGCAGGGACACCTCCACTGTCCCCAGTGTCCCATCCCCAGTGTCCAGCCTTGGGATCCAGGGACAGCCACAGCTGCTCTGGGCATGCCAATATAGAAATAAATGAATAAATAACCCAGCTATAAGCATAAATGAATTGCTGGCTGCTCTGGTGCTTGCCTGCAGCCTTTAGCCCCCAGCACATCCCACGCTCCATGCCCAGCCCTGGTGGCAGAGCTCATGTCCAGCCACAACAAGTTTTCTCTAAGTAGCCAAAGCAATATGTAAATGCTCTGGTTGAGCTAATAATTACATTATCATTTCAAAAGTCTCTGAAAAACTGGCTTGCTTCATATATGCATGTTTGTCAGTGCTTTTTATTGCCAGTGCTCTACTCCAAAGGTCTTTAAAGAGAAGTAATAAATGTAGGATTATCCTTTCCCTCTCCCTGCTGCACTGACACTTGCACTTCAAATTTCCCTGAAGGTCTCCAAGCAGAATTAGATCTTACTTTGTATGCAAATATATGGAATAGATTGTCAGGATGGGCCTGGGTCAGGCTTCACTGGCACTGAAAGATTCCAGGGCTGGGGCCATCGGTCACTCCTTGGGCTTTGGGAGGACAGGGAATGTTTTGTGGGATTGCTTTGAGGTTCTGCACACTGGCTGAGCTGGGAATATACTGGGCAGGAATACTGGGAGTACTGGTTGTGCAAAGGGCAGTGCTGGGGTCACTCCCTGGACTCACTGGGCTCTGCTCTGGTGACAAGGCAGGGGCTGCTCTGGGGGATCCTGCCCAGCCTCTCCCAGACAGGAATACCTGGAGTGGCCAAAGCAGGAGGGAATTGTCACCTCCCCAGCAGGTGACACCTCCCAGCAGGTCCCCAGGCTGGGCTCTCCTCCCTGCAGTGCTGGGCTCACCCAGCTGTGGGGTCAGGGAACATCTGGCTCCCAGCTGTGCAGGGGAACAAGTGCTGCTCTTCTGGGAAGGCCAGAGGATTTCCTTTAGGAGGGGGAAGGTTTGGGGTGAGTTTCTGTGAGCCTGGTGTGTCAGGATGTTCAGCTGCTGGACTGAGTGGAGGCAAAGGGAATTTATTAACTGGAGTGTCTCAGAAAATGAGCAGTTTGATCTCAGGGAAAACCTTCCAAGTGGGCCAGACTGGCTGGAAATAAATCAAACATTCATGTGGCTGGGTCAGGGAGGCAGAACTGGAGTGAAAGGACAGAAGGAGAGGGTTGGAGCTGGCTGTGTAAGATGAACCTTCTGTGGGGATCTCTGCTCTCCTCAGGGGCATGGCCTGGCTGAAATAGCTGAGTTTTCATCCTGGCTGCAGATGGACAGGCCAGGGGAGCCTGGCTGGGATGGGCACTCCAGTACAGCTCAGTGTGAGCCCAGCCAGGGCAGGAGAAACAGCCCTGTGCTGGGGCTGCCTTAAGGCTTGACTTGTTCTTTGGCTTTGTTACTGTGTGTGACTGGGGAATCTCAACAATGCTTGTATGTATTCTGGATTATGGATTTATGAATACCTGAAGTGACAGTGCTGCTGGCTGTCCTGTTGTGTGGCTGTGTGATTTACTGGGCAGTAAAACAAAACTGCAGCCCCCAGGCTGGTTAAAGAGCCAGAGAGCAGAGAGAAGCACCAGGGCATCTGTGCCTCTGCTGCCAGGCCCTGAATCACTGCAGCATCTTGGAGAGCTGGCAAGGCAGGGCTGTGCTCAGAGCTGCCATTGCCATGACAACCTGGGCACATCCAGGAGCTGCTGTGGCTGCCAGCCCAGCCTGGGGGCAGCTGGGCTGGCCAGGAGCCCCCCGTGCCACCCCCAGCCCCTGCCACACCTGGGGGTGCAGGGCCAGGCTTGGAGGGGCTTGGAGGAGCTGCTGTGCTGGGTGTGCATCCTGCTGCTCCTCTGAGGATGAGGAGGGTGAGGAGCTGCTGTGCTGGGTGTGCATCCTGCTGCTCTCAGAGGATGATGATGATGAGGAGGATGAGGATGATGAGGAGCTGCTGTGCTGGGTTGGCATCCTGCTCCTCAGAGGATGAGGAGGGTGAGGAGCTGCTGTGCTGGTTGTAGCATCCTGCTCCTCAGAGGATGAGGATGATGAGGAGCTGCTGTGCTGGGTGTGCATCCTGCTGCTCTCAGAGGATGAGGAGGATGAGGATGATGAGGAGCTGCTGTGCTGGTTTGCATCCTGCTGCTCTCAGAGGATGAGGAGGGTGAGGAGGAGGAGCTGCTGTGCTGGGTGTCCATCCTGCTGCTCTCAGAGGATGATGATGATGATGAGGATGATGAGGAGCTGCTGTGCTGGGTGTGCATCCTGCTGCTCTCAGAGGATGAGGAGGGTGAGTCCTTGAGCCCTGAGCGCCCCCTGCCCTGCCCAGCTCCCCAAAGCTCGTGCAGGGCTGGCAGAGCAGGGTTGGATCCGTGTGCCACAGCCGTGGCTTGGGGCAGCACAGGGAGCCACTGCCCCTCGCTGGCACTGCAGCTTCTCCAGGGACACCCAAACACCCTCCAGGTTCTCCTGCCTTGAATGCCAGCCCCTCCTTTGCTCTGCTGGAAACTCCTTGGAAGAACTTTTAATTAATTCCTTAACCCAGCGGTCAGAGAGGTTTACTGAGCACACCAGCAGGTGAGGTTAAGCATCTAAATTTGTTTGGATTTTTTAATACCCTTCTATTGTTAAGGATTTTCTGACTATTTCTTAGCTCCATGTGTCCTGGATGACTGCAGAGTGAAATGTGAAATTCCAGATTGTGTTCCTGTGCCCCCGGGGACACTGTGTGCCTTTTGGGGACATCGTGTGCCCCTGTGGACATCCCAGTGCCAGTCCCAGCACTGAGCAGTGCCACCATCCTGCACAGACACAGCCCTGGGTTCTCACTTTATTTTCCTCAAAATCTCCAGCTGAAGGTTGCAGGGTTTTTTTCTCCTTTTACATTGAATTATTCAATAGTTGAAGTGAGTAAAATTAAAGATTTCTAGACTGGTGACGTTTGGAATATAAGAAGGATAGCAAAATCTGTTTCATTTGAACTCTAATCTCTGGTCATGTATAAAATGAATAAAATGCAGTAAGTGTGGAGAAATATGATTTACAGCAGCAGCCAGAGTCTGGCTCTGAATACCCGAAAATGCCAAGATTGTGTGTCAGTCAATTTAGCAGCACAGTGGCGAGGGGGAGCAATGCAATGAAGGTTTTTTCTTTTTTGCCTTTCCTTTTTTTTGTTTTCTGGAAGAAGTGACAGATGAAGAATTATTTCTAGCTCAAAAAAGCCAAGTGCTCAGCCCGTGAGAGAGGGAAAGGCCATTATTTTAATAATGGAAGTTGAGGATGTGCATTGCTCCTGCTGCACTTTGTGTTTGCCTCTTCTGGTGACGTGTAACTCATTTTAGAGCTATGATGACAAAAAGCAATGCCAGGCAAGAGATGTCAGGTCTGGGGACTGACAGTGGGATTTCTGGAGCTCTTCCCTCTGGCTGTGCCCAAAATCCAGCCAGGCCCTGCTGTGCTGCAGTCTCTGATCACCCCCAGCCCCCTGGGTGGCCCAGGAGGGTCTCAGGGCACTCCTGCACTGGGGAGTGGCTGGGACCTCGTGGGGAGACTTCACCCACTGCAAATCCTGCCCATCGCCTGTGTGCCATGGGTGCCACATCCACCCCCTGTGTGCCACATCCACCCCCTGTGTGCCACATCCATCCCCTGTGTGCCACATCCATCCCCTGTGTGCCACATCCATCCCCTGTGTGCCACATCCATCCCCTGTGTGCCACATCCATCCCCTGTGTGCCACATCCATCCCCTGTGTGCCACATCCATCCCCTGTGTGTGCCATGGGTGCCACATCCATCCCCTGTGTGCCACATCCATCCCTTGTGTGCCTTGGGTGCCACATCCACCCCCTGTGTGCCATGGGTGCCACATCCATCCCCTGTGTGCCATGGGTGCCACATCCATCCCCTGTGTGCCATGGGTGCCACATCCATCCCCTGTGTGCCATGGGTGCCACATCCATCCCCTGTGTGCCACATCCATCCCCTGTGTGCCATGGGTGCCACATCCATCCCCTGTGTGTGCCATGGGTGCCACATCCATCCTCTGTGTGCCATGGGTGCCACATCCATCCTCTGTGTGCCATGGGTGCCACATCCATCCTCTGTGTGTCCTGTGTGCCACATCCATCCCCTGTGTGTGCCATGGGTGCCACATCCATCCCCTGTGTGCCACATCCATCCCCTGTGTGCCCTGTGTGCCACATCCATCCCCTGTGTGCCACATCCATCCCCTGTGTGCCCTGTGTGCCACATCCACCCCCTGTGTGCCACATCCATCCCCTGTGTGCCATGGGTGCCACATCCCTCCCCTGTGTGTGCCATGGGTGCCACATCCATCCCCTGTGTGCCTTGGGTGCCACATCCATCCCCTGTGTGCCATGGGTGCCACATCCATCCCCTGTGTGCCACATCCATCCCCTGTGTGCCACATCCATCCCCTGTGTGCCATGGGTGCCACATCCATCCCCTGTGTGCCACATCCATCCCCTGTGTGCCACATCCACCCCCTGTGTGTGCCACATCCATCCCCTGTGTGCCACATCCACACCCTGTGTGCCACATCCATCCCCTGTGTGCCCTGTGTGCCACATCCATCCCCTGTGTGCCACATCCATCCCCTGTGTGCCACATCCATCCCCTGTGTGCCATGGGTGCCACATCCATCCCCTGTGTGCCACATCCATCCCCTGTGTGCCACATCCATCCCCTGTGTGCCATGGGTGCCACATCCACCTCCTGTGTGCCACATCCATCCCTGTGTGCAACATCCATCCCCTGTGTGCCACATCCATCCCCTGTGTGCCATGGGTGCCACATCCATCCCCTGTGTGTCCTGTGTGCCACATCCATCCCCTGTGTGTGCCATGGGTGCCACATCCATCCTCTGTGTGTGCCATGGGTGCCACATCCATCCCCTGTGTGCCCTGTGTGCCACATCCATCCCCTGTGTGTGCCATGGGTGCCACATCCATCCCCTGTGTGCCATGGGTGCCACATCCATCCTCTGTGTGTCCTGTGTGCCACATCCATCCCCTGTGTGCCATGGGTGCCACGTCCATCCCCTGTGTGTGCCATGGATCCCATGCCCATCACCTTGGCCATGGCCATCAGAGGAGCAATCTGCTGGATGTTTTCTGTATGAGCTGTGGGGTTGCCTCTGAGACTGCTCCAGTTCCTGTCTCAGCCATCAGACGCTGTTTGAAAGCAGCACTTGCTTTTCCATTGCTGCTCTGTCCAATTATCTGGCTAATTTAATTTCCTCCCAGATAAGCTGTTAGAGTTTCTGTCTCAGGCTAGAGGGACAAAATTCCTCCTCTTCTGCATCTGCATCAGAACCCTCAGAGCAAGTGCTCCAGCATTTGCTGTTGTGAATTATCACACAAGTTATAGATATAACCCATAAACGTTTATTTTTGGTGCATGCAAATTTTTTGCATAAGGAAGTTCCTAATATAAGAGAACAAGCTGTATAAAATACTTAGCTGGAATAACTGAGATATTTAAAACACAGACATTCACTTCAACTCCCCTCCACACGTTTTGCTGTGAAGCAGCAGCTGGAAGGCTCGATGTGCTGGGTGCTCTTGGGACGTGGGAATGAGCAGTGGCTCTGACAAGGTGACATCAGGAGCAGCAGTTTCACCGTGCAGGCTCTGGGAATTGGGGATTTGTCCTTTCAGTGCTGCTCACTCGGTGCTGGCTGCCTCTGCAGGTGTGACTCTCTGGGAATGTGTTTTCCTTTTGCTGGCTGAGCCTCCTGCTGTGGGAACACGCTGGGCCATGATCCCTCCCTGCTCTCCTGCATCCCTCCGTGCTCTCTCCATCCCTCCCTGCTCTCTCCATCCCTCCCTGCTCTCCCCATCCCTCCCTGTTCTCCTGCATCTCTCCCTGTTCTCTCCATCCCTCCCTGCTCTCTCCATCCCTGCTCTCCTGCATCCCTCCCTGCTCTCCTGCATCCCTCCCTGCTCTCCCCATCCCTCCCTGCTCTCCCCATCCCTCCCTGCTCTCTCCATCCCTCCCTGCTCTCCCCATCCCTCCCTGCTCTCCCCATCCCTCCCTGCTCTGTCCATCCCTCCGTGCTCTCCCCATCCCTCCCTGCTCTCCCCATCCCTCCCTGCTCTCTCCATCTCTCCCTGCCCTCCCCATCCCTCCCTGCTCTCCCCATCCCTCCCTGTTCTCTCCATCCCTCCCTGCTCTCTCCATCCCTCCCTGCTCTCTCCATCCCTCCCTGCTCTCGCCATCCCTCTCTCCCCATCCCTCCCTGCTCTCCCCATCCCTGGGCTGCTGCCAGGGGCTGGCACACGCTCCTGCTCTCAGCCCGTTGTTTTCCAGGTGTTTCTGTCTGAGGAATTCTCATTTTGTTGGCATGGATGGACGCTGGGTGTAGCTGTTCCCGGGAGGTGTGAGGGGTGTGCAGGTGGGTTGGTTTGGGGTTCCCAGAGCTCCTGCAGGAGGGGAGCAGAGCCCTCACCAGCCCTGCACCCCCAGCTGTCCCAGGCCACATCTGCATTCAGCTCCTTCCTCTCCCCACGTTTCTGCAAACAGCGCAGGGGAAGCTGATTTTAATTTTTATTAAAAAATGTTTCTCATTCTTATATTTGCACAACATAATGTAGAGAATGAGATAGAATCTTCAGATGACCTGGAAAAGCCTTCTGGGAGATTTATAAACCCTCTACTTCATCTGTAAGAACATTTGTTTTAATTCCCATATAAAAGTGAGATAAATTGGCTTGTAATACACGAGTCCAAAAATATCTCAAGTTACCACTTTATTTCCATATTGCAACAGAACACAATTCAGTGCATAATTAGAAAGCTGAATTAGAAAAAGGAGCAGTTGCTCCTGATTAGACTGAAGGCAAAGCTTTAGTCTGCAAAAAGGATTTCTGACTCCTGAAGGGACTTTCCAAAGCTCTGCAGCTCTGAGTGAAGTTGTTCTCTAAGCTGTGAGTTCAGTTCTTCTGGCCCAGCAGCTGGAAGTCTCTCCTGGGCTGGCAGAGATCAGTGTCTGCTTCCCAGAGAAATCACAGTTCATGCAAAACCAGCCATTGATGTATTTTGTTCTATAAAAATTGCCCGTTATTAGATGTGTGTATTCCAGACCAGTCCAATTTTCTCTCAAGGTTTTGAGGGCAATTTCTGTGATTTGCATGAATAAAGCAAGAATGTGGAAAACATAAAAATCTAAAATTCAAATGGGAATCACTTATGTAAAAGCAGTGATAAAATCTAGGTGCCTTTGCATGTGAATGATGTCCTCGGGGCTGGGTTTTCTCCAGTGCCTGCTTCAAAGTTGCTGCATTTGCAGCTCAGAGTGTGAAGTTAAAATCTGTCAAAAGTCAGAGTCTGCTTGAGAGAGAGGAGATTTGAGTGAGGGTGACCCTCCAGATTGTCCTTCTGTCACAGCAGATGTGGCTTCAAACCCTGCAGGGTTGGCCTGGGAGAGCAACACCAGATTGGATTTGGAAAGCCTTGATTTCCTCTGGCAACACTGCCAGTCACAGGATGGGATGGGAGGGACCCAAAATCCCACCCAGGGACCCTAAATCCCCTCCAGGGACCCTAAATCCCACCCAGGGACCCTAAGTCCCATCCAGGGACCTGAAATCCCATCCAGGGATCCTAAATCCCATCCAGGGATCCTAAATCCCACCCAGGGACCCAAAATCCCATCCAGGGACCCGAAATCCCATCCAGGGACCCTAAATCCCCTTCAGGGACCCGAAATCCCATCCAGGGACCTGAAATCTCATCCAGGGACCCGAAATCCCATCCAGGGACCCTAAATCCCATCCAGGGACCCTAAATCCTATCCAGGGAACTGAAATCCCATCCAGGGACCCGAAATCCCACCCAGGGACCCTAAGTCCCACCCAGGGACCTGAAATCCCATCCATGGACCTGAAATCCCATCCAGGGACCCTAAATCCCATCCAGGGACCTGAAATGCCATCCAGGGACCTGAAATCCCATCCAAGGACCCTAAGTCCCACCCAGTGCCACCCCTGCCATGGCAGGGACCCCTCCCACTGTCCCAGGCTGCTCCAGCCCCAATGTCCAGCCTGGCCTTGGGATCCAGGGGCAGCCCCAGCTGCTCTGGGAATTCCATCCCAGCCCCTGCCCACCCTCCCAGCCAGGAATTCCTTCCCCAAATCCCACCCAGCCCTGCCCTCTGGCAGTTTGAAGCCATTCCCGGAGCTCTGTCCCTCCATCCCTTGGAATTCCTTCCTCTCCAGGCTCTCAGAGCTCCTTCAGGCACAGTTGTGTCACCAGACTGTGTCACCACAGTTGTGTCACCACAGTTGTGTCACCCCAGAGCTTCTCCTCTCCAGGCTCGGTCCCAGCTCTCACTCGTGTCAAGTTCGAGCATCTCTCACTAAATCTGCATCTTAATTTCTTAATTTAATCTCAGGTTTGGGAGCTGCCAGGTTCAGCAGCCAGCTGTAAAAGGCACGCACGAGTTATTAGAGTGCCATTGTCAGTTAAATCTGATCCTTTGTACTCTAAGTCTGCCATTTGCATTCATCTAAAATGCTTCCCCAGAATTTATCAGAAGAAGTGAAATAAGAAATGAAATAGTTTCACGTAAACTGCATTTTTATGTCTGGCTGGTAAAGCCACAAAGCAGAGATAAAACACATAAAACTGAGGCTCTGCATAATAAGCATATCTATTAGTTTCCCTTATCTTTAGGCTGCTCCCATTTGTCATGAGAAGCTTTGTGTGTCACTCATCCCTCCTTGTTCTACAAATGCTCTTTTCTCCCTTGTCTTTTATCTCCCATCAGTATTTGTAAGGTGGGAACTCTGCTGAGGTGCTGCCAAAGACCCCTTTGATTAAATAATCATCTCACCTTCAACCCCTTTGCAGCAGGAAAAATCAAAAGTGAATTCCTGAGCTGCTGCTGCTGTGCTGGGCACAGCCTGGGCAGCAGGGAAGGAGCTGGATCCAAAGGTGCCCAGGGTGAGGCAGCTCCAGTCACACCAGTTCCCCACTGGGCACCCCTGGAGCTGCTGCTGGGCCTGGGGAGGGTCTTGGGCACTGCTACACAATGCCCCTAGTTGGATAAATAAAAATGAAATTACTATAAAAGTAATTATAACATTTATTAAAATGTTAAATGAAATCTTAATATAATTTAAAATTACATAATTATAAAATTGTGTATTATAAAAATACAAACATTAAATAGGTGGCAGGTGTCTGTGCCACCTGCAGGGACAGCCAGGGCAGCTCTGGGGACGTTTGTGCTGCTCCCAGAGCTTTCCCATCACAAGTTCAGACTGAATGGGAGGAGAAGAGGAAACTGTTCTGAGCAAACACCCTGAGTGAGTGATGCTTTCCCATCTCTCTGGATTTCCTGTAGATTGAATTTCTGAGGAGGCTCCCTAGGGCTGCTGCTGCCCCCTCAGCTCCCCACACCTGTGTTGTGTTATCTCTGTGCCTTTTAATTGTGTTGAATCCTCTGAAGTCGTGAGAATTGTTCTGGTTTGCCACCTGTGTCCTCTGAAAAGGCAGTTTAAAAAAGGAGGGGGTAAAAAAGACTTTTCTACCCCTGTATATTTGCAGAGTACATTTTAAATCCCTCTGGTTTCTTTGAATACTCATCTCAGTACCTGTTCTCTGACTTGAAAATATTTTTCCACAATAACAAGCACAGGAATCGCTGTGTGCCCTCTGCAAAGTTATTGCAGAGAATTCAAGTATGGCAAACAAGAAAATCCCACTTTCCTCAGTGTTTTTAAAGGTCAGAAATTCCTACTAACCTGTGCTAGTAGAGCTTCTCTCCTATAACTTACAGCTCAGGTAAACCCTAATTTATATCAGAATTATTTTCTAATTTTTTTTTAATCTGCCTGCACTCTGAATAAGTGAGCCAAAGCTGTGCCATGACTTGCTGTGGGAATTGTGTCAAGTCTCTGGCACTGGGGTGATCAGGCAGGGGATTTGTGTGGGACACCACCGTGGCTGCACTGCAAAGGTCTCAGCTCACACATCTTCATTGCAAACTGGTTAAAAATCGGTGTAAAATGGGTGTGGATGTGAAGTGCTGCAGGCTGGCCGGGCCCACGGTGTGTGACACATGCAGGCTGCTTAAAAATGACTTTATACTGGGTATTTATGTGTGCAGTGCTGTGTGTGCAACACCTGCAAACTGGTTAAAAATCTCTTTATACTGGGTATTTGTGTTTGTGTGCAGTGCTGGGTGTGCAAAACTGGTTAAAAATTACTTTCTACTGAGTACTTGTCTGTGCAGTGTGACACATGCAGACTGGTGAAAAATCTCTTTATACTGGGTATTTGTGTGTGTGTGCAGTGCTGGGTGTGCAACACCTGCAGACTGGTTAAAAATGACTTTATACTGGGTACTTGTCTGTGCAGTGCTGGGTGTGCAACACCTGCAAACTGGTTAAAAATCTCTTTACACTGGGTATTTCTGTGTGTGTGTGCAGTGCTGTGTGTGACACATGCAGACTGGTTAAAAATCTCTTTTCACTGGGTATTTGTGTGTGCAGTGCTGGGTGTGCAACACCTGCAAATTGGTTACAAATCACTTTATACTGGGTATTTGTGTTTGTGTGTGCAGTGCTGTGTGTCACACATGCAGACTGGTTAAAAATCTCTTCTCACTGGGTATCAGTGTGTGCAGTGCTGCAGCCCCTGGCCATGAATGTAACATGCAGACTGGTTAAAAATGACTTTACATTCTAAATGGGTGTTTGTGTGTGCAGTGCTGTGTGTAACACACACACTGGTTTACAATCACCTTACACTGGCTGTTCCTGTGTGCAGTGCTGTGTGTAGCACACACACTGGTTTACAATCACTTTACACTGGCTGTTCCTGTGTGCAGTGCTGTGTGTAGCACACAGCCTGGTTTACAATCACTTTACACTGGACATTTCTGTGTGCAGTGCTGTGTGTAACACACACATTGGTTTACAATCTCTTTACACTGGCTGTTCCTGTGTGCAGTGCTGTGTGTAGCACACAGCCTGGTTTACAATCACTTTACACTGTGTATTTCAGTGTGCAGTGCTGTGTGTAACACACACACTGGTTTACAATCACTTTACACTGGCTGTTCCTGTGTGCAGTGCTGTGTGTGACACACACACTGGTTTACAACCACCTTACACTGGGTATTTGTGTGTGCAGTGCTGTGTGTAACACACACACTGGTTTACAATCACTTTACACTGTGTATTTCTGTGTGCAGTGCTGTGTGTAACACACACACTGGTTTACAATCACTTTACACTGGCTGTTCCGGTGTGCAGTGCTGTGTGTAACACACAGCCTGGTTTACAATCACTTTACACTGTGTATTTCTGTGTGCAGTGCTGTGTGTAACACACACACTGGCTTACAACCACCTTACACTGGCTGTTCCTGTGTGTAACCCCAATCTCCCCCCACAGCTCTACATCCAGACCACCACGCTCACCATCTCCATGAACCTGAGCGCGTCGGTGGCGCTGGGGATGCTCTACATGCCCAAGGTTTACATCATCATCTTCCACCCCGAGCTCAACGTGCAGAAGCGCAAGCGCAGCTTCAAGGCGGTGGTGACGGCGGCCACCATGTCCTCGCGCCTGTCCCACAAGCCCAGCGACCGCCCCAACGGCGAGGCCAAGACGGAGCTGTGCGAGAACCTGGACCCCAGCAGTGAGTAGAGCCCAGCCCTGCCTGCCCTGTGCCGCTTGCTCCGCTCCATCCCCGCGCTCGCAGCTCTGCCCGCGCGGCGATTCTCCGCTGGGGCGTTGGCAATTCTCTGGGTTTGGGGCTGCTGGGGCTCGGGGGTTGCCCCAGGCTGCCACAACAAGGCTGGATGAGAAGTTCTGTGAGGAGCAGCTGCTCCTGGTGCTTCAGGCAGGTTTCAGCCACGAGGTGCTGGGATGTAAGCCATGCCTAGAGGCCATCAGCTCTGTTTGTCTGCTCAGCTTGCACAGTGCCTTTAGCCAGCAGAGGAACTGCACACAGGGTCTGCAGACACTCATTTCTTCCACAAGCAGCAGTCCAAACACATGGGGTACTGAGGGGGCTTTTGTAGGGTCAGGGTGCCTTAGAAACCACCCACTGGCATAGGGGATTGTAGGACTGACCAGCTACCAAGGGTTTTAGGTAAAAAGTGACCAATAACCCAAGGGACCAAAAAAGGACCAGTTAAAGCACAAAGAGATAATGCAGGGTCTGCAAAGAGGGTGAAATATTTCTAGTATTGGTCATTCTAAGTAAGCCATTTCTTATCTAAGGGATGATTTTCCAGGGAGGCCCTGTCAGGGTTTCTGCTCCTTCCACAGTTTTTGGCTCCGGGTGGGTTTGAAATTCTCCGGTTTTGGCTCCGCTGTTTGAGCTGTGCCTTTTGGCAGGGTTAAAAAGCTCAGGAGGGGTTCAGGAGCTGTGAGAGACTCGTGTCCCTTTGCTTTCCCTTGTGTGAGGGATCATCCCTGGGCACAGGTCCTGCAACACCAAATGCAGTAACTCTGCTAACCCCAGTCTCCATCCTGGCTCTTGCAAAGCTGCTTTGCAAAAGTCTCACAATCCCTGAAGATTCCCATTTAGGGATTTTATCTGGTCTTAATGCAAATCTTGCCACCGATTTAAAAGGAAAATAGATGGCAAAGACACTTCTAGTTTCCTTAATGTGCATAGCAGAGGATAGCACAGCACGAAATTACAGACTGAGGCCATCAGATTTGATTTGCATTTGAATCTGGAAGGAGCTGAGGAAGGAGGCAGCTGCACAACTGCTCAGCACCCTGCAAAGCTTGGGCATGGCTGCAGATTTGGTGCAAAACCAGGTGTGAATGGGGAGAAATGTCCTTTCCCTGCCCCTGCTCTGCTGCAATCCCTGCCACTTGTCCCAGTAATGAATTCCTGTCCCATTGATGCTGCTGGAATTCCTGTCCCATTGATGCTGCTGGAATTCCTGTGTTAGAGCTGCTGGAATTCCTGTCCCAGTAATGAATTCCTGTCCCATTGATGCTGCTGGAATTCCTGTGTTAGAGCTGCTGGAATTCCTGTCCCAGTAATGAATTCCTGTCCCATTGATGCTGCTGGAATTCCTGTGTTAGTGCTGCTGGAATTCCTGTCCCATTAATGAATTCCTGACCCATTGATGCTGCTGGAATTCCTGTGTTAGAGCTGCTGGAATTCCTGTCCCAGTAATGAATTCTTGTCCCATTGATGCTGCTGGAATTCCTGTGTTAGAGCTGCTGGAATTCCTGTCCCAGTGATGAATTCCTGTCCCATTGATGCTGCTGGAATTCCTGTGTTAGTGCTGCTGGAATTCCTGTCCCATTAATGAATTCCTGTCCCATTGATGCTGCTGGAATTCCTGTGTTAGTGCTGCTGGAATTCCTGTCCCAGTAATGAATTCCTGTCCCATTGATGCTGCTGGAATTCCTGTCCCAGTAATGAACTCCTGTCCCATTGATGCTGCTGGAATTCCTGTGTTAATGCTGCTGGAATTCCTGTCCCAGTAATGAATTCCTGTCCCATTGATGCTGCTGGAATTCCTGTCCCAGTAATGAATTCCTGTCCCATTGATGCTGCTGGAATTCCTGTGTTAGTGCTGCTGGAATTCCTGTCCCAGTAATGAATTCCTGTCCCGTTGATGCTGCTGGAATTCCTGTCCCATTAATGAATTCCTGTCCCATTGATGCTGCTGGAATTCCTGTGTTAATCCTGCTGGAATTCCTGCCTGGAGCAGGCAGCAGATCCCTGACCCTTTCTCTCCCCCCTGCAGGATTTCTCTCTGGTGTCTGACCATGCAGGTCAGGTACAAAATACATCCCAGCTGGAAAAAATAAATTCATCCCTGGGTTCTGACATGGGGCAGGGAGGAAATGGGTCTCACAAATTAAGGACTGTGTTGCAGAGTGCAGGAGGAAATAAAGGAATTCCTGCCCTGGGCTGTCACCCAGTGGCACTCAGGGTCCTCTGCCAAGGCCAGTGTCAGGAAGGGAAGGGAGGAAAAGGGAATTTGGAATCCAGCTGGGCTAGGGCAGGGGAATGTGCTGCTGGTGCACTTCACTAATCACTGCAATCAGTTTCTCCCCACAAAACCCCAAATGTAAGGATTTCATGTCCAAAGTGGACCCAAGAGAAATCACCCAAGCTGTGGTGCTGCAGTGCTCCTGGGACAGCCCAGCCTGGGGACAGCCCAGCCTGGGGACAGCTCAACTGGGGACAGCCCAGCTGGGGACAGCCCAGCTAGGGACAGCCCAGCCTGGGGACAGCCCAGCCTGGGGACAGCCAGCCCAGGTCCCCTCCTGCCTCATCCCCTGGGCTGCCTCCTCTGCTGCCCTCAGACTTCTCGAAGTTTGTTATTGTCCCATCCCACCAAGGGACAGCCAGGTGTTTCTTTGGGAAGGAAATAAATATTTTTAGTGGAAATAAATCCTGCTCAGCTGCCCCCATGTTTCTGGCCTGGCCCAGGACCAGGACAGGTTTCCCAGAGGCTCGAGGGGCAGGGCCCTGCTCTGCCCAGATGTGCCACATCTGCCCTCAGAGGGATTTTAAAGCTCCTGAACGTGGTTGTTAGGAAATGTGCACTGTCTGAGTTTCTGGTTTGGAAACTTTGCTTCTCTTTGAGCCTTTGTGAGGTGTGTATTTTTTAAAGCATTTTCATGATTTGTCTGGAATTCCATCTGTTCACAGTCTGAGCTGCACCAGCACTACTCATTCATTGCCCAGGTCTGTGTGTTCATAACAGGTGTTAGAAAATCAAATGGAATAAACTTCTGCTGGAATTAAAAGTTGTTTGGTGCATTAGTGACAGTGGAACTGCTTCAGTTGCTGTCCTATAGCATTGATTAGGTTATTGATCAGCCCCCTGATCAGGCAGCATTCATCAGTGTGGATAAAAGTAATTCACTCTGAATTCAGTTTCTTTGTACAAAGTTTGAATATTCTGTTGAATAAAAGTTGTTTCCAGTTCCATATTTAGGTGGGGAAAATGCAAATTGTATTAGTGAGCTTTAAACAAAAAAAATCGTAAATCCAAGCAAAACTCCTCAAACTTCATTTTCAGTGAAATTTTGAGTATGGTGTCCGTATATAAAAATGAGTTGGATGTTTTTATAGCAATTTCACTTTAAAAATATTTTATACTGTGAACAGGGAAATTTCCAGAGTTTTACCAATCAGGAAATAGGAAATGTGAATTACAAACTGCCCTGGATGCATCAACTCTCAGAGCAATTTTTTTAAAAAATCTCAAGTATCTCCTTTCAAAAGCAAACCAAAGGATGTTTTTTCAGTATTTCTTGGTGCAATTGGCTTTGCTCCCCTGGGTGCCCCTGGCTGTGGGGCAGGGTTTGGTTCTGGGAGCCAAGCAAGGCTCTGGGGCTCAGGGGAAATTCCTGGGGAGGAAAAGAACCAGAGCTGGCCTGGCTCAGCTCTCTGTGCAAGAACAGGGGGGCTGCAGATTGGTTTTGTCTGTACAGTGAGGGTTTGCAGTTTGATTTTCTCTCTGTGCATTGGGGTTCCAGTTTGATTTTCTCTGTACAGTGAGGGTTCCCAGTTTGATTTTCTCTTTGTACATTGGGGTTCCAGTTTGATTTTCTCTATACAGTGGGGTTCCCAGTTTGATTTTCTTTCTGTACATTGGGGTTCCCAGTTTGATTTTCTCTCTGTACATTGGGGTTCTCAGTTTGATTTTCTCTGTACAGTGGGTTCCCAGTTTGATTTTCTCTCTGTACATTGGGGTTCCCAGTTTGATTTTCTCTCTGTAAATTGGGGTTCTCAGTTTGATTTTCTCTGTACAGTGGGTTCCCAGTTTGATTTTCTCTCTGTACAGTGAGGGTTCCAGTTTGATTTTCTCTGTACAATGGGTTCCAGTTTGATTTTGTGTCTCAGGGGCTGTGCTGGTGCTTGCTCAGCTGCTGCTGCTGTTTCTGCTGGAAAGCCAGGAGTGTTCCCCCAGGGCAGGGAGCACCAGCACGGGACCCCTGTGCCTTCAAACACTGGGAATTTGGGGGCTGAGCCCAGATTTATGGCCTGCCCTGCTCACAGGCCCCAGTCAAACCACAAATGTGGGTGGTTTTACAGAGAAACAGAGAAAAGACCTGCAAGTGTTAGCAGCCCTTTAAAAGAGCAGAGCAGCTGGGGCTGCCCCTGGATGCCAAGGCCAGGTTGGACACTGGGGACAGTGGAGGTGTCCCTGCCATGGCAGGGTGGCTCTGGGGGGAATTTGGGGTCTCTTCCAGCCCAGACCCCTCTGGGGATGGGGATGTGAAGGTTTGTGAGCCCCCTGAGGAGCAGGATCCTCATCCTGGGGAGGCATGCACACAGCTCTGGGGCAGTGTGCTGCAGCTCAGAACAGAAATGTGCAGAGCCCTTGGGAGGGGATTGAGTCCAAAAGGAGCCAGGATTGCCATGAGAGGAGAATCCCCCGGGGCAGTGAGCTCCTCTCTGCTGTGCCACACATTCCATGGGATCCCTGGAAAGGCAGAAGTGTCACAAGCTGAGCTGGGAGGGCTTCCCTGCTGAATGGGATTTATTCAGGCCAAGCCTCCAGTCCATTCAGAGCTCTGTCACCATTGCTGTTTGCCATCTGGCATGTGCCTGCTGTCACTCCCTGCACGGCTTTCCCTGCTGGGCACGGCTGGGCTGGCATCAGCAGGAGCTGCTGCACAGCACCTCCCACCCTGGGATGTTTGTTGTGCTCTCTGTGTGTCTCTGGTTGAATTTCACTGCTTGGGAAGGTGTTTGTGGTGGAGCTGAGGTGTGTGAGGCAGTGAGGGCCCTGCTGGGCTGGAGAGAAATTTTTGAACCTGCATCCCATACTGAATTTAGACTGAGATTTAGATGGAATTGCTCCTTCCACCTTCCTGGGGAACACTCAGATGGCTGATGGTGATGCCAAGGAGCCTGGGAGTGCCTCTGGGGCTGAGGAGGGATGGGGGCTCTGAGCCTGCAGCCAAACACCCAGAGCTGGTTCAGGAGGAAGGAGAAGCCAGCCCAGCCAGCCCTGCTCTCCTTGGGCAGTGTTTGAGGTGCCTGAGCTCCTGCCCTGGCTCTGGGGCTGCCCAGGGCTGGTTCCTGTGCTGTGTCCCAGGCTGGGGCAGGGGATGAGGAGCCCAGGGCTGGTTCCTGTGCTGGTTCCTGTGCTGGGGCAGGGGATGAGGAGCCCAGGGCTGGTTCCTGTGCTGGGGCAGGGGATGCAGGAGCCCAGGGCTGGTTCCTGAGCTGGGGCAGGGGATGAGGAGCCCAGGGCTGGTTCCTGTGCTGGTTCCTGAGCTGGGGCAGGGGATGAGGAGCCCAGGGCTGGTTCCTGTGCTGTGCCCCAGGCTGGGGCAGGGGATGCAGGAGCCCAAGGCTGGTTCCTGTGCTGGGGCAGGGGATGAGGAGCCCAGGGCTGGTTCCTGTGCTGGTTCCTGAGCTGGTTCCTGTGCTGGGGCAGGGGATGAGGAGCCCAGGTCTGGTTCCTGAGCTGTGCCCCAGGCTGGGGCAGGGGATGCAGGAGCCCAAGGCTGGTTCCTGTGCTGGTTCCTGAGCTGGGGCAGGGGATGAGGAGCCCAGGGCTGGTTCCTGTGCTGTGCCCCAGGCTGGGGCAGGGGATGCAGGAGCCCAAGGCTGGTTCCTGTGCTGGGGCAGGGGATGAGGAGCCCAGGGCTGGTTCCTGTGCTGGTTCCTGAGCTGGTTCCTGTGCTGGGGCAGGGGATGAGGAGCCCAGGTCTGGTTCCTGAGCTGTGCCCCAGGCTGGGGCAGGGGATGCAGGAGCCCAAGGCTGGTTCCTGTGCTGGTTCCTGAGCTGGGGCAGGGGATGAGGAGCCCAGGGCTGGTTCCTGAGCTGGTTCCTGAGCTGGGGCAGGGGATGAGGAGCCCAGGGCAGGGCGGGCTGGGAGCTCCTGTGCCCAGACCCATCCTACACTCAATGTGTTTACTTTCCCTGTAGACTCTATACCAGCAGTAAGAAAGAGTGTTCAAAAGTCTGTTACTTGGTACACTCTTCCACCCACTGTGTAGCTTTTGCCTGCTTTCCCAAAAGGTAAGGAAAACCCAGCTTCTATTATTTTATTCTCAAATGACGATGATGATGATGATGACTCTTTTTGTTATACACATAATAATATGAGAACTGTTCATTAGTGCAGCTGTGTTAAAACAAATGTCTAACTTAAAAATTGTTCACAATCCTGTGACCAAAAGCTGCTGGGAGGGTTTGCCTGGGCAAGGGAGAGCCCTGGTGTGGGTGGTTCCAGTCCCTGCTGGAATCCTCAGCACCAGCTCTGAGAGGTCTCCTGCTCCCACCACTGCAGCTGGGTCCCCTAAAGCCCTTGAGGATGGAGATATTTGTTTAAAAATGAACAAACAAATGATCAGAAGTTAATTCTGGCCACCAGAACTCAGGCAGTGTTTACTGAGTCACCCCCAACACCTCCACTCAGGCAGCAAAGAGAACTTTCGCCAAAGTACGATGGATAAAACTATCAGTGATTCCAAAACTGTCAGTGATTCCAAAACTGTCAATGGATCCAAAACTATCAGTGATTCCAAAACTATCAATGGATCCAAAACTATCAGTGATTCCAAAACTGTCAGTGATTCCAAAACTATCAATGGATCCAAAACTGTCAATGGATCCAAAACTGTCAATGGATCCAAAACTATCAATGATTCCAAAACTGTCAGTGATTCCAAAACTATCAATGGATCCAAAACTATCAGTGATTTCAAAACTATCAATGATTCCAAAACTATCAATGGATCCAAAACTGTCAATGGATCCAAAACTGTCAATGATTCCAAAACTATCAGTGATTTCAAAACTATCAGTGATTCCAAAACTATCAATGGATCCAAAACTGTCAGTGATTCCAAACCTGTCAGTGATTCCAAACCTGTCAGTGATTCCAAAACTGTCAGTGATTCCAAAACTGTCAGTGATTCCAAAACTGTCAGTGATTCCAAAACTATCAATGATTCCAAAACTGTCAGTGATTCCAAAACTGTCAGTGATTCCACACCTGTCAGTGGCTCCAAAGTTGAAAAGCTGCTTTTGCCCCCGTGGAACACGAGTGAACAATTTTTGAGGGCTGGCTTTTCCTGCGTGCCGTGGCTGCCTCGTGGTGATGTGCTGCTGTGAGAGCTCCTGTGGTGTTTGTGGTGCATCAGCCTGGGATTCCTGGGGCAGGGAGGGACTGAGGGAGCCTCTGATACTGGAGAGAAGTGATTACCCACCTTTAATAAGTATTTCTCACAGTTCCCTGTGTGCTCAGGGGGCTTTGCCCAGGTACAAAAGGTCGGACCTGACCTGGTTCTTGTGGTGCTGGAAATATCCCTGTATTGTATTCAGCATTCAGAATGGTTGGCTGGGCCCTAACAGGCGAGAACTTCTATCAGCAAAGGTTGGAGTGTTGCTTGAATGGAGTCTCTGAGTCACAGGAAAAGAAATTACCAGTATCTCTGGCTGGTGAAAATTGCCCCAGCGCCAGCATCAATTCAGACCTCGCTGAGAGCTCAAATTGGTTTTTATTGTATTTGAATCAGGGCCATTATGCCCACTCCAGCTCGGCAGAAAGGATGGGAGGGAGAAGCTCTCAGGGCTGCATGGGCTGGGCTGGGCTGGGAATGGGAATGGGACAGAGCAGCCCAGGGCAGAGGGAACACTCAGAGAATTACTGCAGTGAGGGCACAGAGGAAAGAGCAGCTCTGGGCAGATGGAGATGAGGGAGAGAGATGGAAGACACCTAACTATCCAGAGAATTCGATTTTTTAAATAAAACAAGACTTTCTTTTTAAATGGCACAAAAATAATTAGGTGCTCAGATTCTAAAATTTTTTTTTTTCATGTAACAATGGAGATAATCTAAGGAATTGCTGTCTGCAAAGGCACACAAATAACTCTGTCATCCAAGTCCTATAAAAAACAATTGGCCACTCAGATTCTCTGAGCAGATTTTAAAATTTGATCCAGAAAAGCTTTGAAAATGCTGCAGCCAGGGATGGTGCTGTCCTGGCAGTGCTCCTCTGCTCCAGGCTGTTTTCCACCTCTGCCCCAGCCCTGCTGCAGCTCCTGGAGCCCTGATGCTGTTTTGATTTGTTCTCCCAGGAATACAAAACCAAAAGCAGCATGAAACAATGCAGTGTATTAAAAACAAAGCTGGCTGGCAGGAACACACCAGCCTGGCTGTAAAGTGACACTTGTTTTGCTGTAAGGTGTTTGCAGTGAGCAGAGCTGAGCCCGACGTGGCTGTAGCAATTTGTGCTTGTGATGCACAGACAGGTGTGTTTGCAATGCTTGAAATTGTTCCCTGGCAGTGACAAACGGGGCTGCTCTGCTCCTCAGGCTGATGGGAACACAGGGCTTGGAGAACTCCTTGTGCTGGCTGCGAGGGGAGAAATTGTCCATCAGGGAGCGAGGCAAGGGAACATCTGAGGCTCTGCAGAGCTCAGGGGGCAGCTGGCACTGCAGGACACCATGGAGGGCTGGTCCCAGCTTTGGGACAGCCTGGTGGTCCAGGGGACAGGGAGATGGCCCATGGCACAGAGAGGTGCCTGGGGACAGCCTGGTGGCCCAGGGGACAGGACAGAGAGGTGGCCCAGGGAACAGTCTGGTGGCCCTGCACAAAGGCAGGTGGCCCAGGGGACTGGCAGGTGGCCCAGGGGACAGCCTGGTGGCCCTGGGGACAGCCTGGTGACCCAGGGGACAGGACAGAGAGGTGGCCCTGGGCACAGGGAGGTGGCCCAGGGGACAGGCAGGTGGCCCAGGGAACAGCCTGGTGGCCCTGGGCACAGGTAGGTGGCCTGGGGACAGGACAGAGAGGTGGCCCTGGGCACAGAGAGGTGGCCCAGGGGACAGCCTGGTGGCCCTGGGCACAGGGAGGTGGCCCAGGGGACAGGCTGGTGGTCCAGGGGACAGGCAGGTGGCCCAAGGAACAGCCTGGTGGCCCAGGGGACAGCCTGGTGGCCCAGGGAACAGCCTGGTGGCCCTGGGGACAGAACAGAGAGGTGGCCCTGGGCACAGGGAGGTGGCCCAGGGGACTGCCTGGTGGCCCTGGGCACAGCCTGGTAGCCCTGGGCACAGCCTGGTAGCCCAGGGGACAGGCTGGTGGTCCAGGGGACTGGCAGGTGGCCCAGGGGACAGAGAGGTGGCCCTGGGCACAGGGAGGTGGCCCAGGGGACAGCCTGGTGGCCCTGGGCACAGGCAGCTCTTTGAAGGCTCTGGTTCCCAGCTCTGTGGCTCTGGGGCTCAGCCTCCAGTGTGTGCTGTGCAATAATTATTTGCTGGATTGAAGTGTCATTTTTGTTTTAAGTCTGGCCATTTCCATCCTGAGCAAACACTCTGTGTTTAACCCCACTGAGGGATTTTCTGTTCCATGGAGGCTCCTAAGAAATGAGAATTTGCACTCAAAATTGGGAACTGAAAGACTTTGACAGCTCTTCACTGCGTCTGTTTTGATTCTGGAATGGCTGACTGGAAAACTAACCATCACAAATTCCTTCTAATGGTGATGTTCTTATTTTAAAGTGTTGCACAGAGGTGCATCCTGGCTTGGACACTGCCAGCATCCAGGGATCCAGGGCCTGCCCACCCTGCCAGGGAACAATTCCTGCCCAAAATCTCATTTGGGGATGGTGTTACTTTCTTTTTTGCATCTAAAAATAATTACTTTTGATGGTACTTGCCTGCTCCCATATTAATTATCTGCAGACTGTCTCACACTTTTCATGACTTACACAATACAGGACTTGCAATGTGCAGGGAAGTGTCATACTGTTTCCTTTTTTAAAAATTGAAATTCTGAGGGCACTTAAACCATCACCTTTGAGTTTGATGTGTGAATAAAAACACACTCATGGCTAGAAGTGCCTGGCATATGAAAAGCTGTGTAGAGGATGGATGTCTGTGAGCACTAGTAAGGTTTAATTAGTGTGCAGGTATTCATCATTCATTCCATATTTTCTGTCTTCTTATGTGATTTTTTTTCTGGGAGATCTGGTGAGGAGTGAGCACACACAGTTGTACCTCTTGGACCAGTCCCTCTCACTTTCTTGCTTAACAAACTCTCAGCAGCTCTGAGTTCTCCCTTTGACTAATTTATCACTCCTTACATCCTCTCAGGGAGATTCTGTCAAATCTGTAAATTGTAATATCAGGGAAAAGACACGGCTTCTGGCTCTCCTATCTCCCACAGATTTATAATGGCTCCCTCTCTGCCAGGCAGGGCAGTGTCAGGATAACCCCACTGCTGCTGGGCTCTGGCTGCCCTCAGCAGATCCTCACCTCCTCACCTCCATCCCCTTTGGTCCCTGAGATCACTGGAATCCAGTCTGTGGGGAGCAGCTCACAGCTGCAGAGCTCCCAGCAGCAGCAGCACCAGGGGCTGGAGGGGCTGATTCAGTTCATAACTCTACTGAAAATTTGGCAAGTGAGTTCAAAAAGGAAATTCTAATAATGATGGGGTAAAAAGGCCAGGAGAAAAACCCCGAGCAATATTGCAGCAAAATTAATCTCTCAAATACACGAATCCAGGCAGTTTTTGGTGGGCATGATTGCAAGGATGGAGAAAGCTGCTCAGATTGTGTAAGAGCAGCAGAAAATCTGTTCCTGCCTCGCTGTGTGGAGCTGTCCAAACCCTGTTTTGTCACCCTGTGGGAAGCAAAGCACAGAAAATCCCAGCAGCCAAGGGCTGGGGAGGGTGGGAGCACCCAGAGGACGAGGCACAGCCCAGCCCTGCTCTGGACTGGCTACACATGGGGCACGTCTTGGTTTATGTTGTCACACAAGGTATTTGTGCAGGACCTGGCCTGGGTTGGCTTTTGAGGGCCAGGAAGCAGCAGCAAGTCCAACGATGGCCCATCAGAAATTGGGAATTCTGGGTGTGACAGCTGGGTTCTCCTCTGCTGTCACACCCAACACCTCTGGGAAACGTCCCAGGGGGATGTTGGTGTCTCCTGGCTTCAGGGAAGGAAATTTGGGATGTCCCAGTGAGGAGTGGGATCCATGAGAGGAGAGCATCCCTTGGGCCTTGACAAGAGGAGTTTGGACTTTGGGCTGAGGTTGTTTGGCTTGGACTGACAGCAGGGAACAAAGGCAGGGGCTTATTTTCTAGTCATAGAGAAAAATGGAAAAACAAGGAAGGTAGTTATGTGAAATACATGTAAATTTGTTAAATCCATGTAAAAATCCATGTAAAAATCCATGTAAAAATCCATGTAAAAATCCATGTAAAAATCCACATAAAAATCCATGTAAAATACATGTAAAAATACATGTAAAAATCCCTGCAAATCCGTGAGGCACAGCATGGAGGCAGGGAAGAGGGAAGAAAGGCAGTTCTGGGATGTGAGGTCTGCCTGAGCTCCCCCTCAGTTTTTCCCCTGTTTCCCAAGCTCTGGCTCCCAGCTGGGAGCAGCCTGGCACTGCACCCAGTGAGGTGCCTGTGCTTCTGTTCAGGGGAAAAAGAAACAGAGAAGATAGAGTTGCCATAGTTACACCACTTGTCACGATGCTTATCATGTCCCTGGGATAAAGAGCCCTGCATTAAATCGGGGCTCTTATTAATATCAGCTGTTAAACATTTCCAGGCTATTTGAAATCAAGACTTTCTGCTAAAAAATTAAATGTTGATTGCAGCAAAATGGGGCTGTTTAACAGCGCAGCTCCGGTGTGATTTTGTCAGACACGGTGTAACAGGGTTGTACACCAGGAATACATTTTCCAGTGAATTGAGTCTCCTTGCAGCTCATGAACGTTGGTGATTTTCCTGTTAAGATGTTTGTTACTTGCCACTCTTTGCCAAGGAGTTGGAGCAGGCCAGCTGGCAGGAAGGGAGAGGAGTTCCTGGCTGGGAGGAAGAAAATACTGCTGGTGTGATTGCTGGATGAGCATGGAAAGGCTGGAGAGCTGAAGAGAAGCTTCAGGGTGACCTCACTGTGTCCTCGTGGTGCCTGCAGGGGCTGGCAGGAGAGGTGGAGAGAGAACATGTCCAGGGGCTGCAGGACAGGACAAGGGGATGGCCAGAGGGCAGCCTGGGCTGGGGCAGGGGGCAGGAATCCTGGGGCAGGGGGAAAAGGCACAGCAGCTGCCAGGATGGCAGCACAAACAAAGGCTGGAGAGGTGTGCTGGAACAGGGCAGGGCTGTGCCCTGGGCTTGGGGACAAGGCTCTGGGGACATCCTGCATCCAGCTCAGCCCACAGGCAGGAGGCAGAGGTGAATTGTTTTCCAGCAGCTCTGACTCCAGGCCTCCTTGGGGATGTTTTAGCCATCGCTCAGGTCATCATTTTAATTATGTTTCATGCAAACTGTTTTCACACTTGGCTCTAACAGCTCTCTGCAGAGCCTGGCTTTCCAGGTAAGATAACCAAAGTGCTGTTAATGACTTTGTTTTAAGCAAGTGAAAATAATTTGCTTCCATTTGTTATCTTTCCAGTCCACAGCATTCACACAGCAGCAGTAGAAATGCAGTTGGAATTAGCAGGGTTTCTGTACCGCTGGCTCCAATTAAGGAATATGAGTTGGGTTTGTTTCTTCCCTGCCATAACCTCATAAACATTTGGAGCACATTTGCTAAGATCCTGTGCACCTTTGCAGCTCCACATGTGGTGGTGCAGGTGAGGCTCTGGGGATGGCTTGGTGTGGGGCTGTGCAGTGACTCCTTTGTCCCTGGGATGGTTCCACCCTCCCCCTGGAGCAGGATTTGTGTCCCCACATCCCAGCACACACACACACAGCTCTGCAATCCTTCCTGCTCCAGGTGCTGACCAGCTCCTGCTGCACATCCCCTGGTCCTGATGAGGTTCATGCTCTCCAGCTTCACCTGGCACAGAAGGTTTTATCTGCAAAGCACACACGGAGGAGATGGGGAAAGATGCAGGAGACAGGGAGAGAGTGCAGCCAAAGGTGCTTGAGATGGATGTTCTTCAGCAGTGCTGGACTCCATTCATCTTAGCTTTTGTTTGGAAGGGTACAGCTAATCCCTCTCTATCAGTCTTATTTCCTCACTCAAAATCTCAACCCCGTAGTTCTCTTTCTGGCAAAACCCTGATGGTTTTTCAGGCCATGAGCAGCCTGGCTCTGTTCTGTGACTTTGTAGAATGCAGCCACTGAGAGACCTGATAAGGTGCCAGAACACTGTGGCAGCACAAGAGAGATGTCAAAATGTGAAAGAACAATCCATTTACATTTAGATACCAAATTTTAAATTATTTTCTCCAAGCTTTATTCCATTTGTTGGGGTTTGGGCAAGCATGTAGAATCATTTAGGCCTGTTGCTTTCATCCCACTCTCATCTAAATTCCCCAATTTAAAGGCAGCAGAGCATGGGGATAGCTTTGTCTTTCTGGCAGAGATGGAGAAGCCACGTCGCTCCATTTTGCTTTCAGATGGACTAGAAGTAGGATTTAATAATCAGCCTCTGCTCTGCCTGGCACAAATGATATGGGTTGCTAAGCCAGAATTAAGGAAATGAAAGAGAGGAGCTAAGAATTCCCTGCCCCAGTGACTGCAGAGGGAATGAGAGCTCAGGCTCAGAGCCATCCCAATGTCCAGAGCTGGGAATGCTGAGATGATGTTTCAGATGTTTGATAGCTTCAGATACCTGGGGGCTGCAATAACATTCATTTCTTGCACTGTAAATCTTTGCTCTTTAAGCATGGAAGAGGTTACAAATGTGCATAAAATTGAAGTGCAAGTGATTACATCTGCTCTGAGTCAGTATTGACAGCTCTGCCTTGCTCTGGGGTGCTGGGGGAGCTCCTTCCTGTGTGACCTGTGCCCAAGATAATGAAAAGCAGTCAAGTGATGAAACTCATAAGTGCAAAGAGGATTTTTGCCTCTGTGTATTTGTTTCTAACGTGTTGCTGGCACAGAGATGCAGCTGTTCCCCATCCTGTTAGTCACTCCTGCAAGGGGATGGGTGCAGGCTCTCAGTGTCCCCACTGCTGGAAAGGAACAAGTTCTTGTGCTCTAAGGACTCTGGTCTCCCTGTGCAGGTGTACAGCTTGTCCTGCTGCTGCAGGCTCTGGGTGCCCTGGCATGGGTGAGTGCAAGGGAATTGCAGTTCTGCCAGGGGATTGCAAATTCTGCCAGGCAGCCACTTTACAGCCAGGGTAACTTCAGGCTACACAGGGGACATTCAGGTTGGAAAAGTTTAGGAAAAAATTCTTCACAGAAAGTGCTCAGGCTCCCAGGGAGTGGGGGGAGTGCCCATCCCTGGAAGTGTTTGTTGATTAAGGAGTGCACTAATGGCTAAGGCACGAGCTGAGGTGGCCCTCAGTGCTGGGTTTAGTGGCCGTGGTGAGGGCTGGACTTGCTGATCCTGGAGGCTTTTCCAGCCTCAGTGGTTCCGTGGTTCTGTGGGGTTACCCGTGCCTGTGCTCAGGTCCTGACTGCTGTGTACACCTGTACTGTGGGGTTACCTGTGCCTGGAGCCTGTGCTTGGGTCCTGGCTGCTGTGTACACCTGTACCCATCCTGTGGGGTTACCTGTGCCTGTGCTCAGGTCCTGGCTGCTGTGTACACCTGTACCTGTACTGTGGGGTACCTGTGCCTGGAGCCTGTCTCAGGTCCTGGCTGCTGTGTACACCTGTACCTGTACTGTGGGGTACCTGTGCCTGGAGACTGTGCTCAGTCCTGGTGGGGTTACCTGTGCCTGGAGGCTGTGCTCAGGTCCTGGCTGCTGTGTACACCTGTACTGTGGGGTTACCTGTGCCTGGAGCTGTGCTCAGGTCCTGGCTGCTGTGTACACCTGTACCTGTACTGTGGGGTTACCTGTGCCTGTGCTCAGGTCCTGGCTGCTGTGTACACCTGCACCCCTCACTGTCCCGTACTCGTTCCTTCTCCTGTTGGCACTGTCATTCTTCACCACTAATTAGTGGAAAATCAGCAGGAAATGGCGTTTAACTGTGACAGGAATGCTCTTGTTAAGGTTTAAGGCTCTTTTGAAAGGTCTCCTTCTCTTTCCAAAGAAGTTACACGGTGCAGATGCCTCCGGAGCACCTTCGTTTGCGAACAGGCAGGCAGCAGCCGGGATATTTCCTCCCTGCCCACATCTGGGGTATAAAACAAGGGCGAGCCCTTGGCGTGCTGGCTCGCCCATCGAGGAAGCGCTGCTGCAGCGGGGCTCGGGAATGTCCCTGCAGCTGCTCCTGGCTCGCTGCCAGCCGAGCTGACATAATTAAGTGTGCATTAATTAACATGTGTGCGTAGTTCGCAATGTTCGCTGTCGGGAGCCTCGCCCTTTGCCAGGGCGGCAGCGGAGCGTGTGAGACCGGGATCTGTGCGGAGAGCAGGGATGCTGTGTCTGCTGGATCCGAGCGTGGCAACGCTGATGTTCCATTAGCGTCCCCATTCTCATGGAAATTAATTTCTTCGAGGGAAATGGAATCCATACCTGGTGCTAATTGCCAGTGATAATGATGAGCTGTGACTCGGGAGGGATTCATTAGCGAGGCGATGTCTCTCTCCTGAGCTGCCCCAGCCTGGCATGGTCTGGAAGCTGCTCAGAGGCTGAGCTGGGGTCAGTGCAGGAGGGTGGGGAACTGCTCCAGCAGCCAGCAGGGACATGATCCCACCGGCCCAACAGCCTTTCAACAAGGAAGATTGTCTTTCCTCTCTGAAAATAACCACGCGGCTTTTATTGATCGTTTTCTCTGAATTATGGATGATGCTTTTGTCAGCTACATTATCCTGGTGAGCAGGGCCGTGCCAAGGATTGTGTCACCGTCTCAGAGCCCACCAGGCAGCAATCCTTGGCTCCATCCCTTTGGCACCGGTGCTTCCTTGTCCTCTCGGGAATGAGAAAGGAGTTCTGGGGCTGAACTGGTGACAAAACTCAGCTTGTTTTTGCTGAGAGCCCCAGTGATACCCTGGGGCACTGGAGGGGTGGCATCACCTGAACTCACAGTGGGAGCACCTAAATCTCTGTCATGGAAACGCTGCTGCTCCCTGAAATCCGAGCATGTCCTGGTGAAGCTGAAGTACATCACAAAATAATGCATGGAATTACTTTGCAGCCTGTTCCATGATGACATTTTTCTTCCTCAGGCTCATTTTACCCTTCTTCAGCGTTTAATACATTCCCCAGTTTATTGGATATTTGTAGTGTAGCCTTGAAGATAATGAGTTTTATCCTGGCAGATGTTGGACACCTTTGTGTGCAAGAGGAGTTAATGGGAGCTGAAGATGATCAGCACTTTGTGGGATCAGTGCTTGATTGAGCAGACAGCACTGACTCCTGTCTGGGGCGGGAGGAAAGAGCTGAGTGAGAGTTTCAGGGTAATATTGCAAAGGGCTGCAGCTACACGTGGGGTTCTTAATGTCCGTCTTGGAACTACCTGGGACTAAAATCCTTTCTTTGTCTTTGTGAGTGAAACAGTGAACACCACGGGAAATATTGGTGTTGGGCTGCACTCTGTGCACTGTACTCAAAACAGTCTGAATTGCTGAGGCAGAGCAAGTGAAAAGCCAGCAGTGATGTCTGGGGACACTGCTGGACACCCCAGGGGAGCAGAGGGAGCTGTGCCTGGTCTCTGAGGCCTCAGGGGTGCCTGGGGCTGGCAGAGATTTGGGGGGTGCTGGGGAGACACCCAGAGCTCAGAGGGGTGCTCTGGGTACAGCTCCATGGCCTCTTTGGGTCTGGGTCTGCCCAGGGGCTGAGAGGAGGCCCAAACCCAATGAATTTGAAAAGCACATTTGCAGAACAAACCCAGTTGTTGTTCTCGCCTCTCCCTCCATGGTGTCCTTTAAATCTTCCTGAGGAAGTTTTAAATTAAACACACCACATTAAAACCATTATCCAAAGCGTGAGTGGAGCCTGCCCCAGCTTAGCAGGCTGGAAATACTCAGCAAACTGCTTAAGTTCTGCCAAATTCTCCCAAAGACTCTGGGATTTAGATGTCAGTGTTGTAGCAAATTGGGATAACTGGAAATCCAAGCTCTTTTTTTGGTCTCTGTGGAGTTTAGGTTGGATCTCAGGGAAATGTTCTTCCCCCAGGGAATGGGCACAGCCCCCCAGAGCTCCAGGAGCTGCCAGGGATGCCCAGGTGGGATTTGGGGTGTCTGTCAGGTGGGATTTGGGGTGTCTGTGCAGGGAAGGAGCAGGGCTGGATGATCCTGGTGGGTCCCTTCCAGCTCAGGATATTCTGTGCTTCTGTGTCCTGGATCTGTCAGTGTTGCCAGAGTACTGCAGAACATTTTGCCTTGTGTTCAGCTGCAAATATTTGCAGTTTTTCCTGATGGGAGCATGTAGTGGCGCTCATAAAGTTCTGACTGCTTCGATTTCCTTCTGTTTGCAAACAGATTGAATTTGAAGGTCATAATTGGGAAAGCTGGTACCTTCATCCCCACACTGAAAAATTCTCAGAAGTCATAAAACTATAATAAGAATCACTTTATCCATGAGAAAAGCCAAGTTTAGCCAGGAGATTTAAGAAGTTGGAGGAAATGTCACTGTTTTTGTAAAAAAGAAATCTTAATAGGATCTGGTTGTGGAGCCTCAGCAGCGCAGTCACCCAGACTGCGGGAGCCTGACAAAATCAATCCCTGCTAATTCTGTTTGTAGCCAGAGCTGGGGCTGGAGCTGGGCTGGCCTGGGAGCCTGGCTGGAGTCCTGCAGGCGGGACAGGGGTCAGGAGCCACCGGCATGTCCCCATTCCCAGTGTCCCCATTCCCTGTGTGTCCCCATTCCCAGTGTCCCCATTCCTGGTGTGTCCCCATTCCAATGTCCCCATTCCCAGCACATCCCCCCCTGGGCTCTGGCCGTGTCTGACCGTGTCCCGTTCCCTTGCAGGCCCTGCTGCCAAGAAGAAGTACGTGAGCTACAACAACCTGGTGATCTAGGCCGGCTGCCGTGGGGCGCGGGCCCCGAGCCCGCCAGGCTGAGCTCCCCCACGCAGTCCCGGGAGCGGGCAGGGCCTGATGCCAGGCTGATCCTGGGGTCTGGGATCCATCCATCCATGATGCCAGGCTGATCCCAAGATCAGGGATCCATCCATCCATGATGCCAGGCTGATCCCAAGATCAGGGATCCATCCATCCATTGATGCCGGGCTGATCCCAGGACTGGGGATCCATCACTGCCAGGCTGATCCTGGGATCCATCCATCCATGATGCCAGGCTGATCCCAAGATCAGGAATCCATCCATCCATCGCTGCCGGCTCCGCACGGCGCTGGCCTGGCCCGGCCTGGCCTGGACTCGGGGCTGCTTCGGCCTTGTGGCGCCGTGGTGCCACCCCGGCCTTGTGCCACCATGGCCTTGTGCCACCCCGGCCTTGTGCCACCCTGGCCTTGTGCCACCATGGCTTGTGCCACCATGGCTTGTGCCACCCCGGCCTTGTGCCACCCCGGCCTTGTGCCACCCTGGCCTTGTGCCGCCATGGCCGCGCCTCAGGAGCGGCTCCCCGGGCCCGCTGCGCTCGGCGGCTCTGGACTCGAAGGGGCTAACTCTGTCTTTCTATGTACTTCCAGACTGCAAGTTTTTGAACTCTCTGTACAGTTTGTGAGGATTTTTGCATATTGCCATCCATGTTGTTCCCAGGTCACTGTTTGTGTTCCGGATGCACAGTTTCATTGAGGCCCTGTGCTCTCGGCACTTCTCGAACCAACCGGCAACTGAGGATCTGAGACCTGTCTACATGACTTGTACTATTACTCTTGTATCACTGCAATCCATATACCTTATTTTTTTTAACTAAACCAACAAAAAAAAAAAGAATTTAAAGACCAAAAACTGTGCTGGCGAAGTTTGTTCCCCCCCTTCACACCTCCGATGGGCTGCAGAGGAAGCAAGAAGGATTTTTGCTGAGTTTTAGTAGAGGTCTTGATCTTTGGAATGCATGCCAGTAATGTATTTTATGGTACATGTTAATAATTTATGTTTGATATTTGTATTTGTGTTCTATTTTGTTCTTTTCTTTAAGGTATATGACTATTTTGCAATAATTTCAATGATTCTTATGATATTTGGAAGAAAGAATATGGCTTTTACATGTCTTGAGGTTTTTCTTTGTTGATGCCCCACCATGACTGACCAGTGTGATAAGGACTTACAGAAGCATGTATGTTTTATACTGTTTGTAATAAGTAATTTCGTTAATCTTGCTGCTTATGTGCCAATTTAGTGAAACCAATCTTTGCCGCAACCCCCTCCCTCCCTTTCCATTCTCTCGATCCTGTGATATTATCCAAGAATGTATCAATAAAGGATTTTGGGTAACTTTTTTTTATTTACTCCAATAAATATATTTTTTCAGTTGTTCCCTCCCCCTTCCCCCTTGTGACTTAACATTTATTTCATGACATTGTCAGACATTGAAAATCCCGGCACGGAGGGGCTTGTGCACAAGGAGCAGCTCTGGGGAAAGTCCTGGGGGAGCTGGCAGCTGATTGCAGGGGAAAAGTGCTAGAAAGGGATTTTTAAAGGTGTGTAAGAAGCCCAAAAGCCACGCTGGAGTCCTGCAGTGCCAACCTCCTGTCAGTGTTTGAGATCTCCAACGCTGCTGTCAGCTGCTGAGACTCCTGATCTCTTTGAAGGACATTATGTTCAACAGCACAGCAGAAGGTAATTAAGTGAGCAATTAATCAGAGTCAATCTGCCAGGCACGGGTTGGGTGAGCTGGGGCAGGAAAAGGGGAAAGTTGAGGCAAGAGGTGAGAGGAGACTCATTCCTTTGCAGCACAGCACCTGCAGCACCTTCACATGGCAACCGCGGCTCCGATGGATCCTGGGGAAGGCATTCAGCCTCCCATTTTCTGCAGACAACTTGATCAATTATCCTGATGAGGTTAATCAGCGCCGAGAGGAGCTGTGACAGCTGTGCCAGGGCCAGCACAGAGATGCAGAGCTGGGTGCCACAGCCAGCCTGGCTGCACAGCACGGGCTGGGGGACACTCCTGCACCTCACCATGAACTGCACAGTGAACTCCAGCCTACAGAACTGCACCCAGGTAAAGGCTTTGTTCTCAACAAACTAATTACCAGCCCAGCTAATAGTGAAGGCAGAGGTGCTGCAGTGTTTTCCTTTTCTCATAGACTCAGGGACAGAGCCAGCCTTGGGCTAAATAAGCACATTGCCATCAAACAAAAATTTCTTGCTCAGAGGCGCAACATTTTTTTCTAAATGGGAAATAAAATGGTTTGTTGGTTTGTTTTTCACTTTCTTTTGGTGAAGAGGGACTGAGACAGAAAGAGGAAATGGTGCTGCTGAGAGGGAGTGATGGGGAATTAGGGACCCTGGGTGCATTAATGGCTCTGTCTAAGCTGTACCTCATATATTCATAAATCTGTGTGTGTACATACATGGCCACACCTGTCCTGGGCACGCTGGCAGCCCCAGGCAAAGGCCCCAGTTTTTAGGGAAACCCTCCCATTCAAAGCACCTTTGCCTCAAGGCTGCACAATTCATGTCCTGTCAGTGCTGGGGTATTTCCAGTTTGGGCAAGGAACGCTGGTGGGATTTTCCCACAGCAGTGACACCATGGGGTGCTTTGGGTATCTCCATGGACAGTTATCCTGGCCTGGAGGGGATCCAGGTGACAGCAGTGACTCCAGGTGACACCAGGTGACATCCTGGGGTGCTCTGGGTATCTCCATGGACAGTTATCCTGGCCTGGAGGAGATCCAGGTGACAGCAGTGACACCCTGGGGTGCTCTGGGTATCTCCATGGAGAGCTATCCTGCCCTGGAGGGGATCCAGGTGACAGCAGTGACACCAGCAGTGACACCCTGGGGTGCTCTGGGTATCTCCATGGACAGCTATCCTGGCCTGGAGGGGATCCAGGTGACAGCAGTGACACCCTGGGGTGCTCTGGGTATCTCCATGGACAGTTATCCTGGCCTGGAGGGGATCCAGGTGACACCAGCATTGACACCCTGGGGTGCTCTGGGTATCTCCATGGACAGTTATCCTGGCCTGGAGGGGATCCAGGTGACAGCAGTGACTCCAGGTGACAGCAGTGACACCCTGGAGTGCTCTGGGTATCTCCATGTGGACAGTTACCCTGCCCTGGAGGGGATCCAGGTGACAGCAGTGACTCCAGGTGACACCAGGTGACATCCTGGGGTGCTCTGGGGCCGGAGCATCCCCTCGCCCTGGGGCTGTGCTGAGGGACCCAGCTGCAGACAGGAAATGTTCCCTTCCCTAGTGATGAAGTGCTGTGAAAAACGCCCATGCGATCGTGAAAGGAAAAAATTCCCCAAGAATGGGAGTGATTTTTTTTTTGTTGCCGTTTGTTATTGAGACTGAATCACAGCAAATTGTTTTGGTATGTAAATGCCAAGTTTATTGTTCATTAAAATCATTGCAGAGTTAAGCTTTCTGGGCATGTTGTATGATAGATAATGACAATTATTTAGCCCGAGTCAGAGCTTAGTCTTAATTTGTGACATTAATTGCCTTTATATATAATTAAGTGCACTATAATGCTCCCATATGCAGAATCTGTGCATCCATGAAAGTGCTAATCAAACATATTTATTAATTTCTAAGAGAGCTTTTTGTCAAGGCTTTGATACAGTTGAGTGGTTTTGGGTAAATAACATTTTTTTAAGATGTTTAGCAAAATATTTTGATAATTGCTTTTTGTGCTAGTGGCATGATTAATGTTATTTCTAATAGATGAATAGGAGCTGAGGGGTGAGGAGCTGCTTCCATCCAGCCTGGAGGCAGCATTCCATCAGAACTCCTCAGAGCCCCAGACCTTCCCCAAAGCACATCTGGGCTGAGCTGAGGGTGCCTGAATGCAGGGTACAAACCGGAGCTGTGAGTTTTCTGTTCTTTATTCACCCTCAGCCCACACTTGGGAGGTTTGAATTCCCACTGCTGGGGCTGCCAACTTCAATTCCCTGCTGCCATCAGCAGAGCTTTGTTCAGTCAGTGCAGAGGAGGGAACAGAGGAGGGCTCTGGGCAGGGCTGGGTTATTTCTGTCCCCTGGGAGCTCCAGGGGGAGCAGGGCTGGCAATTTGCTCTCCTTGGTGCAGCCACAATTATTTATTGTTAATAAACAGTCATTTAAACCATGATTTAATTTTAACAATTGAATTTTATAATTAAATTATACATTAAAATTAAATTAATATTTAATTGTAACGATTATTTTGTGTTAATTAAAATCTGTTCTCTGAAAGATTGCTCAAGCACTGGAAAAGGGAAGTGGTGGCATCCACATCCCTGGAAGAGTTCAACATGAGATGTGGCACGTTGCAATGTGGCTGATGGATGTGGTGCTGAAAGTTGGACCTGATGATCTTGGAGGTCTTTTCCAACCTTAACGATTCTGGGATTCAATTCTACTTCTACCACACATTTATTTTCAGCAAATTCTATCTTCAGCAAATGCTGTTATTTTATACTATCCAAGAAGAATACTTTTTTTTTGTTGGTTCTTTTGTTGGTGGTTTTTGGGTTTTTTGTTTTTTTCAGTGGTTTTTGGTTGCTTTTTGTTTTCCCTTAATGCTCTCAACTTTATTTTCCCCTCCAGTTTTCTGGTGCTGATTTTCTGACTGGGCAGAGGGTGGCACTGGGCAGACCCATTGCCTTTCCCCCCCAGCTGTGGCAGGCAATGACAAATCCTCTCTCCTGCCTCCAGGAAGGTTCCAGCAGCCCAGTGACTGCACAGCCCCAGCCCACAATGACAGAATGTCCTTCCTTCCCACCTGCCAAAGAACTCCCAAGCAAGAGGCTTTGTCTGGGTTTATCTCAGCCCCATTGTCCCTGCAGAAGATTTATTAAATCCAGCAGTGACAGCAGTTCTTTCTCCCAGTCACAAGCTTTTATCTTGTTGTTAAAAGTTTTGAGCAGCATCTCACACAACAATCACATCACATACATTTCAATGAGCCCTTCAAGGGAGAGCCTCAGCTAATCTGTGATGAATGTATCTCAATCTAGTGCTCTTTAATTGATAAAAATGACTGTCTCCACTACATTGAATCATAAGATAAGTGAACCTTGCTCTTAACTTTGCAGCTGGTGTAATCCTTACCTGCTCTCTCACGTGTGCCTTTGGAGCAGACAAATCCCTGGAAGTGCCTTTGCCAGTGCCTGAAAGGAGGGTCAGGGGCTCAGCAGAGGTTTCTGGCCATTACAGGTCAGGCAGCAGAGCACAGAGAGAGGATTCTGGCTCTTTGAGTCCCCTGTCCTTCCCTGCTCTGCTCTGGGCTCCCAGCAGCACCAAGGGACCAGCCAGAATTACCCATTTCTGTTTTCCCTGGCCTTATCTTCTCTGGGTATGAGCAGGACACCGACAGTGAAACGACCCAGAACTGTTGTTTGCTCCCACACAGCCCCACAAACTGTCTGCACAGAGGGCAGGGACCTGCCCAGCTTCTCTGGGGATGGCACAGCACTGGGACAGGAGGGACAGCTGGGGATGAGCCCTGGCTGTGTCCCCTGCAGGGACACCTGGGGACACCATCCCTGGCTGTGTCCCCTGCAGGGACACCTGGGGACACCATCCCTGGCTGCAGCCCCAGCTCTGACCTGTGCCTGGCCATCATTTTGTCTCAGTGCACGAGGTTCTGTGGTTTCTTCTCTACTTGGAGCTCCCCACGGCCTCCTCTCCATCCCCAAAAGTTTTCGCTGTTTCCCCAAGACCCCTCCAGTGTTTGGTGTCTCCAGCCCCTCTCCCTGCCGAGCACAATTATCACTGCAGAGCCACTGCCCTCCAAACTGCCACAGCTGTGTTTATTTACAGTGAAAAAATAGATGCAATGTGTGTATAAACTGTCTATAACTGTATCTATAACTGTATCTATAACTGTATATATAAACTGTGTATATAAACTGCATATATATCTAAAACTGCAGCTTTCCCTCCCATCCCTGCAGGAAGGTGTCCCTCAAGCAAACACCTGAAGTCCTGCACTTTAAAGGCTGGCAGGGCTCACAGAGAAGGGAGGCAGCTTGAAAAGACAGAGAAGTTTTCCCCAAGAATCATACCTGGGGAGAATGACTCTTAGGGAAAAGAATCCAAAGAGCTGGAGCTTGCCTTCCCAGCAAAAGAAAATGGGAATGGAATGGAATGGAATGGAATGGAATGGAATTATATAAAATAAGTTCTGTGGGAAGAAGTGTGTAACCCCAGGTTTTCAAGGCAGTTTCCTTCAGCCATGTGAGTTTCTGGGTTTATTTGCTTTGCTTTCCTTCAATATTTACACAAGGAAGTTTCAATTGCTTTGCTTTACTTAAACATTGAAGCCGTTGTGTGCTTTGCTGGCATAAATATTTGTTTTATTTAAAATCTACTTAACTGAAAGATCAACAACAGAGGAAGAAATCAGAAATTACACTGGAATTTAAGAGGGAGAACAGCAATTAACTCTGCCAAGGTGTTAACCTTTTTAAAATGCTGCCTTTGATGAGTGATGCACGAACATGTATGAATTGTTCAGAAATCATTTTCTCCATTTCAATCAATTTTCCCCTCCCCTTTTCTCATTCCCTTCATGATCCCTGTGATGGAGGCAGGAATTTGGGGGCAGGGCTGGGGGTGATCTGAGGCCAGGAAATCCCAGCAGCCCAGCAGGAGGATTTAAATTTATTGCCTGAAATCTGCAAAACCTGCAAAGTCTGCCCTCAGGAGGGGTCCCTTCCCCTCAGAGCATTCCATGATTCTATGAACTCGCTCTACCCTTTCTCTGTAATTGCTCTAAAGATGAAATGTGGATTGGTGTGTGCCCCAGCACTGCTCTGGCAGCAATCTGCTGTGAGACTTTTCCCAGCCCAAGGAATTGGGAGGCCAGGCTGGGCTCCCACTGCTCTGTGCTCACCTCCCCTCCCCACTGAAACAGGCACAAGGCACATTTTTATTCTGACACTCTAATTATTGCTCTTCTCCCAGCAGGGCTTCCACCCATTCTCTGCAATTTTGGAGGCTCAGTTCCCAGTTCAGCTGCAGTGTGTGTCCCTGCACAGTGCCACAGTGCAATAAAAACACACCACCTCTTGTTGCCAAGATGAAACCATGTGTACCTGAGACACCTTGGCTGCTTTTCCCAGCAGAAATGGCTGAATTAATGATAAATTGAATTAACAATAAAGTTTCCCCCCTCACTGGGCAGGCAGGGGATGTTTTTATGAAGATGCTGATTTCTCAGCAGCACTGAAGTGCCTGGCCAAGGCTCTGACTGGTTTTAGAGAGTGAGAACCCCTGGTGAAGAGGGTTAGCTCTGCTCAGAGCCATCCCCCATCCCTGGTGAGGAGGGGTCAGCTCTGCTCAGAGCCATCCCCCATCCCTGGTGAGGGTCAGCCCTGCTCAGAGCCATCCCCCATCCCTGGTGAGGAGGGTTAGCTCTGCTCAGAGCCATCCCCCATCCCTGCTGCACCAGCAGGAGCCAGGTGCCTCTGCCAGGGCAGCCCTGGGGTCTCTCTCCAGGCAGAAATCTCACTGCCATTCCATCACTGCTTGGATCATGAAGATGCTCTCAGTACATTTCATTTCTCACCTTTTGGGTTCCCAGGCCCAGGGGATCTCCAAACCCACATCAGGACAAGAGCCAAGGGCAGCACCTCCCCTCCAGAGCAAGGGGCTGGCTGGACATTTATTATTCCAAATATTCTACTATTCCAAATATTCAATTAATTATTCCAAATATTCAAAACCATCCCTGAGAGCAGCAGCAGGGATTTCAGAGCCCCAGGAAGGCACAGCTCCAGGCAGCCCCAGCTCCCCTCTCTCCCCTCCCATTGATGCCCTGGAGGTGCCACAGGAGCTGCAGGTGCCCAGGTCACTTTGTCACCTGTGGTGAGAGCAGCTGAAGTGGGGAAAGGGGGGGGGGAATTCACACACCATTAATGCCAACCTGCAGGAGCTCCTCAGCACATCCTGGGCCTCCAGCCTCAAATATAAATTAGCAGGTGGGTGTTAATGTATTTTTTCCCTTCTGTCACAATGATGGATTTTTCTCTTTAAAGATAAGACAGTGCCTGATAGAGCCAAATATTGACAGAGGAGATAAAGAGGCTGTTATGATAATGGGCATAATGAAATGCTGTTTATAAAAGGATGCCTGGGAATACATAACTTTCCCTACTCCGGAATATTGATCCCCTCAAGAGAAATAAAATTAGCTTTCTTCTGCCTGCTGTACCTATACCTGTGTTTGATACCTGCAGCAGAAACACCTTTTTAGAACAAAGATCTCACATTTTGTCACTTGCTGACTCGATGCTGCTGAGCTCCGGGTTCAGGAATGGGCAAACACAGAATTCCTGGGGCAGCTGCAGTGCTGGCAGCCCCTCCCCACCTGAGCAAAGCCAGGTCCCTCCTTGCTGGGGCAGAGCAGCCCCCAGTGCAGAGCTGTGCAGAGCTCCCCCACACAGCTCTGGGAAATGGGCACATAAAATATAAAACAATGTGGTTGTAAATGGTTGTATAAAATGTAAAACAGAACCAGAACTGCCTAATAACTCCAGAGAAAGTCTGCCAGGCTCTGTCAGATGGAACTCCACCATCTCAAACCTCCCTCGAGTTTTCCTGTTGTAATCCATCACTAAAATGAAATTATATCAGTTTCCATAGAAACATCTTGACCAATAGCCTGATTTTTTCCCCCCAGGAAGTGAAATATTGTTCCATTCACACCCAGAGCTGCCCCTCTGCCAGGGCTGCTTTGGGTGAGCTGATGTTCTGCTCACTCACCCACTTGGCAAAAGGCAGAATTCTCAATTTCCCTCCTGTTCCCTGGTTCCCTGTCAGTGCCATTACTGCTGCTGCTCCTTTTTTTGTCTCCATGAATAAACTGCTGAGTAACACAGAACTGCTCAGAGAGGAAGCAATGAGTGCTTGAAACCCACACTAATGTGGCCATGGAGGGCTCTCCATCTCCAGGGGAGATGCTTTGATCTCAGGATCCCACTCACATTTTATGGCAAAGAAATCCCATCCAGCAGCAAAGCTGCCCCTGGGAGCAGCAGTGGAATATTCCCTAAGGCTGAAATCCTTGGAGAAGCTCCTGGGAATGAATCCCTGGGGCAAGGGGAGGGCTGAGCCCTGGGCTCCTCCAGGGAATTCAGAACTGGAATTTCTGGGGAAGCTGAACCACATCAGGACACTTCCTTCACCTTTGTAAGACCATCCTGGGGTCCCTCTGTTTGTGGCAATAAAGTCTCAGCGTGGACTCACATTTCTCACACCCTTCATCCCAGCAGACTCTGCTGTGGGAATTCCCAGAGCTCATGGAGCTGGGACTGTCCTCATCTCCAGCACGTTTGTCACCTCACACAATTGCTCAGATTTATGCTGTGATGACACAATTGCTCAGATTTATGCTGTGATGACACAATTGTTCAGATTTATGCTGTGATGACACAATTGCTCAGATTTATGCTGTGCCTGCAGCCATCCATCGTTCACCAAGCCCAGCTCACAGCCATATGTTATTGCAGGAGGCTGAGTTTTTATAGAGTTGTATTTTTTATGTCTGAAACAGTACAAAACTTCTGTTTGCAATCCAAACAAAGCCTGTTCTGAACCTGTTCTGTGCTCAGACATTGTATTTCAACAGCTTGCTTAAAATTAAAACCTAAAGGAGGAACCATAAGACGCTTGATTTATTATTAATCATGGGGGAAGATAGATAAATGTTTTCAATCTCTTTATGTCTACAAAGCACTGCAGATCCCACTAGGAACTTGGATGGCTCAGGCAGCTTCCTGGGTATTTTTATCTTCAATGTAAATTCATTCTCAAAAATAAAAAACAAAACAAAACAAAAAATAAAAAACCCAAAATCAAAAAACCCCAGACAAACAAACAAATAAAAATACCCTGCAAATAGAAAAACCCCAAACCAAGCAAACTAAAAAAAAAAAATAAAATAAAATCCCAACCCAAAACACACACACACAAAACAAAAACGCCAAAGGAAGCGAAGCCAAGGGCTCAGCAGTGGGGAGCTCTGAGGGAGCAGCTCAGCCCCTCTCTCCAGGCATTGCCCAGGTATAAAACCCCAGTTCTCCACCCTGTCAGGCTTGTTGCTGTTCTCTCTCCTGCCAGGAGCTGCCCAGCCCAGGACCTTGGGGCAGAGTTCAAACCCTGCCTCTGAACACTGCACTTGGGACTGTTCCTCATTTTTCCATTTCAAACTTCCACAAACTGCTGAACATTTGATGGAAACAAAGCCATCCTTGCTGAGACACACCTGGGACTGCTCCATCACTGCTCACACTCCCAGCAGGGAGGAAATGCCACCACTGCTCACACTCCCATTATTGACACCAGCACTCGCTTCAGCAGCACCCTGGAACAGCTTTTATTGAATTTGTTCCTGCACAGGTGCTGGACAGGGGCCTTGCTTGGAAAGTAGGGTACCATAAAAGAAATTAATTAATTAATTAATTAATTAATTAATGCCTGGCAGTGCTGGCCAGCTCCAGTGACCCCAGCTCCATAAATAAATAAATAAATAAATTTATTAATTAATTAATGCCTGGCAGTGCTGGCCAGCTCCAGTGACCCCAGCACCATTAATTAATTAATTAATTAATTAATTTATTTATTTATTTATTTATTAATGCCTGGCAGTACTGGCCAGCTCCAGTGACCCCAGATCTATAAATAAATAAATAAATAAATTTATTAATTAATTAATGCCTGGCAGTGCTGGCCAGCTCCAGTGACCCCAGCTCCATAAATAAATAAATAAATAAATAAATAACTTTATTTATTAATTAATGCCTGGCAGTGCTGGCCAGCTCCAGTGCCCCCAGCTCCATAAATAAATAAATAAATAAATAAATAAATAAATAAATAAATTTATTAATTAATGCCTGGCAGTGCTGGCCAGCTCCAGTGCCCCAGCTCCCCAGGGCTGCTGGCTCTGTGTGGACACAAAGCAGAATTACAGCCCTGAGACTGCTCCACCACACAACAGGCAGCTCAGCCTGGGCTGCTGTCTTTGATTTTCAATATCTCATTTAAATCTTGTAACCAAGTTCAATTAATGACCTTGGAAAAGTTTTCTAAGATTTAGTGCTGCTTCACTGCAGTGCTTTTTACGACTTTTCCTTCTGCACAGCCTTTCTTCTTCCTTTGAATCCAGGCAACATTAAGGAAATATTATCTTTGTAAATGCAGGTGAGGTTGATGATATTATTGATTTCAGATAGCTGCCACTTGAAGACAAATTTCCACTTCAGTGTGGAGGTGCAGAACAAAGATTTCCAATGCATTCAATTATTCAGCACGGTGCTGTGTCCCTGGGGTGAGAGTGTGGGGAGGAGCAGGGCTGGAGCCAAGGCACTGCCCCAGCGAGCACAGGCACAGCAGGACTGGGAAATTCCAGAATAAATGGATTTCACTTCTTCTCCAGCCTCAGCCCTGCCATTCACTGCTACCATCCCAGAGTCCCTCCAGAGCAAACACCACGGGCTTTGGGATTATCTGTAGCCAAAATCTGCAAACCTAAGCACACAGAAACCTGGTGCAGCCCTGAGCTGTCCCTGCACTGGCAGCTCTGACCCCAAAGAATTCTAAATCCCCTTTCTGAAGGGATCCACTCCTCAGCAGTGCAGCGCTGAGACACTTCCCGACCTGAAAGCCCTTAATGAGATAATTTGCAGAGAGCTTTAACGAGCTCCAGCCATCTCCTGGCTCCATCCACCCCGACAGTGCTGACTCCCTGCAGCCACTTTCACAGGTACAATTTGGTCCTAGAAATTGGGTAGCTTTTTTAAAAGCACTGCAGTCTAAATCATGTCATATTCTCAGTGAAACATTCGGAGAGTAAATGCAGAGTCCTGGAGAGAAAAATGTTACTCACGATTTTCACATAATGGAGCTGCAGCATAAAAACGCCCTGGGCTGAGTAATTGTGAAAGTGGAGCCAAAAATAAAACCCTGAATTTTTTCCCAAAGTGAATTTCAGGCTCCCATATCCATGGCAAGAATAAAAGTTTAATTTCCATCAATATAAAAGGATTAGAGCTTAGATTTGCATGGATTGTCACAGTGCTTGGCTCCAGCAGCCCGAGCTCCTGGCTCAGCCCTCGGTGGAGCTTGGCCCACACAGTCAGCTGCAACAGCAGGAGATGGCAAAATCTAAAATCCCATCTTTTCTTCATTTGTTTTGTCCTCTCTGATGTCCACGTTTAGGTGGAAGTTCCACATTCACTGAAGGATTTAATTCTGTCATTTTGCCAGGGCCCTGAAAGAGCAGCATCCAAGAGCAGAGGAGCTGGCACAGGGCTCAGCCTGAGGAAAACACAAACCACAGAAAGCTTTAAGAAATTCCAGCACAAATTATCAAACAGGGAATCAGGGAATCTGAAAGGGCATTTGCCACCAGCTCTGTCCCCACACCAGCTCAGCCTCCAGCAGCTTTGCTGAAAGCCCCAGAACCATTCCAGCTGGAAAAGCCCTCCCAGCCCATCAATCCCAGGCTGTGCCCATCCCCACCTTGTCCCCAGCCAGCTCTGAGTGCCACCTCCAGCAATTCCAGGGGTGGGCACTCCAAACCTCCCTGGGCACTTCCAAACCCTGACCACCCTTTCCATGGGGAAATTTTTCCAAAGTCCAACATTGGGCACAGCCTGGGGCCATTTCCTCTCATCCTGCCCCTGTTCCCTGGGAGAAGAGGCCAACCCCACCCTGCAGGCTTGGCAGAGGTGTCTGGGCTGAGGAATCTTTGGTCCCTGTTTTCCTCTTTTGTTTCCCTTTGGTTCCTAAGCAAGAGCAGCTCTCACACACCAGGAAGAGCTTTTGCCACGTTTCAAGCAAGTGCAGAGACTCCAAGCTCAAATTGCTCTAATAATTTATTCTGGTCTTGAAATCCCCGGGGTTATTTCACAGAAAATGTATTTTAAGTTGTTTGGCTCCAAAATGACAAGATAACAGACGATACATATTCATCTGCTCCCCCAAGATGGTGATGAGATGTTCCAAAATAAAGCAGCAGATCCTCCCTCCCCCAGACAGGCTCCTCTGGCTTTATCTCCCTGCTAGCACCCGAATTGTGCTGCCATTTATCTGGAGGGGGTGTTTAGGGAAGGGATTGTTTGCAGCTGGAGCTACAAGGCATGAAACAAACTGATAATGGAACTTTCTTTTGAAGCTCATTCTTTTGCGGTGGCATTTTTCTTTTTGCCTTTATGAGCTCCATGACAGGCGAGCAGTAATTTCCTCTCTGTATTTTAGCACAAACAACAGATTAGTGTCACACTGTTTGCTGGGAGCCTTTGCTCGCTGCTTGCATGAGCACTTGTTGGTGTTTGGCGTATTCCAAATAAATGATGTGGTCATTGGTAAAGATAAAAAGCAGGAACATCTCCCTGGCAGAGCCCAGCTCCCGAGCTGTGCCAGCACAGGTGATGAATGGCATTTGCAATCTGAATCCCAAACTGGCCAGGGCTCCTCTCTGGGAGACACAGCCAGCCCTGGGCTCTGCAAGCACCACGATCCACAGGCGGCAAAACCCGAACGCAAATTAACTGCATCAATCACTGCGAGTAAATTATTTATGTGGAGAGGATGTACAGCACATAATGTAACCTCAGCAAAAGGATTGCTTTCAGTTTTGCTCTTCTTCACACAATAATTAATTATTTTTTCATACTTTTAGTAATACCACTGTGAGAAGCCACAAGGAAACGTTGCATGGCAGTTCTTCCTGTTTCTCTGATGTTTTTCTTCAGGGCAAAGTTTTCTATTCCTCCACCAGTGGAAAATCGCCCTCCTGCTCTGTTTTCTCCAGCTCTGCCAAAGCTCTGGGCTCCATCCCTTGCTCACCAGGCTGTGACCAACCTCTCCAGAATCTGAATTCCCAGGATTTCCTGGCTGCCCCAGCCCACCCCAGGCACTTGCAGAATCCCAGGCTGCAGGGACAGGAGATGGGAGCAGCTGAGCTGGGAAATGGGTGTTCCATTGCAGGATAAATGGGAGCTTTCCTGCCCTCCCTGGGAACCCCAGGGAGCTCCAGAGCCAGCCCAGGGACAGCCTAAAGATTGATTAAATTCCTTTTTGGCCCAGGTGCTCTCCCCACCCCTCCCAGGCAGTCAGACTTGGGCCAAACCCACAGTTCTGTGCTACCACGAGAAATTAGGATTTAAAAAGTTAATTGATGTGCAGAGTGACCTCCCAGTGTCACCTGAGATGGATTCCTGGTCCTGGCCAGCAGCAGGTGTGCAGAGGGGTTCCCAGGGGGCAGCTGTGCCCACTCTGAGCTGTGGCTGCTGTGGAAGGAGAGCAGCCCAGGAGCCACCACCTGCCCTCAGTTCCTTGGTGTGAGGCTTCATTCCAACCAAACCAGCTCCCAAAATCAGGGCTTGGCTTTTCTTTGCACACCAACACAGGTGGCAACTTGAAACAAATAAAGCAAAAGTCTACTTTTATTGACCACCATGAGAATTATTTCCCACGTCCACAACCTCCTGTTTGAAAAGTAAAGCACTACAAAATTATAGCAAATATTGGTTACCCCGGTGGGACTCAGCCTGGAGGTTTTTATTCAAACCCTGCTGCTCCCAGGGACCCCAGAGAGGGAAATCCCTGGTGCTGCTGGCAGTGGTTCCCTGCAGGGTCACCCTGCACTGCATTTCCAGCCCCAGTCATTAGTCTGGCCCTGATCAAAACACACCCTCCACACAAAACTTATCTCTTTTGATATAAAAACGGTTCATAACTATAAATTACAGACCAAGAAAATTACTGCAAAGTGGAAAATTACTATTGGGCAACAAAAATAATCTGATTAATTGCTTTCTGATCACTGTATACAGAGATCAGGATATGAAAATTGCATTTTATTGAGTTTATTCCTTCTAGATTCCCACATAAAAGTTGGGTTTATCTTTTAATTGATCAACAGTGCATTTACATATAAATCTGAAAATTTGGGTGTGGGAAGATGGCTTTAAATGAGCAACAGAGGACATCCACACTGCAGCAAGTTAGAAAAGGAAAAGGCTTAAAAACATTTTTAAGTTGCCCTCAAGGAATGCTGCTGGCTCTGTGCTGGGATCTGTTGCCATTTATCCTCTAATTAATCAGGCTTTTGTCTTAATTTCTGTAATTGCTTCACAATTCTCTGAGAAATCAAAGTATTAGTTCAGAAATGTTTCCTGGTGACAGGGTCTGCAGGTGTGTCCCAAAGGGAATCAAACCCAGCAGAGAGGGCACAGGGAGGCTGTGGGGCTGTTCCATGGCAGGACATGTCACTTTTTGTCATTTTTTGTCATTTTTTGTCATTTTTTGTCATCTCTGGGGACACTCCAGGCTGCTCAGCAGAGCCAGGTCCCACCCCTGCAGCCAGGGAAGTTCCCTGAGTTACCAGGTGATGTAAAAATGTTTTATTCATCACCTGTTTCACGGCTGGCACTTGCTTTTCTTTTGGTGCCTATTTAACACACATTTAATTTACCTTATTTGAAAGCACCGACATATTTGCTAATTACCTGAAGTGCTCAAACGCTTTCCATGCTGGTAATAATTCCCTTTTTTGAGCTGAGCTGCCAGAGCAGCCTGTGCACAGGGCTGGGCATCCCTGGCAGTGCCAGGCAGGGGGCAGGAGCACTGAGAAATTTGGGATATTTCTTGTGCTGCCACCCCTCCCACCTGTGACATTTCCCTGCAGACAACTCTGCTTTGCTCGGCTTCTTATGGGGATACACATAATCCTGTCAGGACTCTGTTCTACTCCATTTACCAGCTTTACTCTTCTGCAAATGTGGGGTAGAAAATTACCTCTGTGGGGTACAAATGACTTTAAACTCAGGCTTTTTCCAGAGGAATTTTTGAAAGAAGAAGAAGAAGGATATTTGGAATTATTTTCTAGTGTGTCTGGTTGTGGCCTTTCCCCTAGAGACAAATCTGAGCAGATTTAAATATCTGCCATTCCAGTGGCCTCAGCTCCTGCCCAGGGATGAGAGCACAGCACCCTGGCTAATTACACAGGACATTTTCCTGAATAATTAGCCCCAATTGTCATGGTGGATTCTCCCAGTGCAGCCAAGCAGCTCGAGGCTCACCCTGGAGCAGGAAAAGCAGGGAGGGGACAGCACAGCCCCTGTGCCAGGCTCTGTGCAGCCACACACCCCAGCTGGGGCTGTCCCTGGATCCCTGGCAGTGCCCAGGGCCAGGCTGGACACTGGGGATGGGACAGTGGGGACAGTGGAGGTGTCACCCAGGGGTGGCACTGGGTGGGATTTGAGGTCCCTCCCAACCCCAAACCATTCCATGAAATCAAAATCCTAATAATCTCAATGCAATACTACAAAAACACAACACTTAAAAAAAATTAAATAAAAGGAAAATTGAGGTTGGGAAAAAAAAATGAAAGACAAAGTGAGAGGTAGGGACTGACAGCAGCCATGCCCAGCTGGACACATGCAGGGATATCCTGGGCACCCTGCACATGGAGGTTTTCCTTCCTGAAGGGAAGGGATGCTCAAATACCTGCAGAGACCTGGAGGTCAGGTTTGGCCATCACCCCCTGCAGGCCCTGGGAGGTGCTGGGTGCACAGAAGGAGTCCCCACCCTGCCCAGGGGACACTTGGGATGCTGCTGGTGCCCATCAGCCTTTATCCAGGCACTCCCAGGGCTGCCACCCACCCTGGCAGCTCAGCCTGGGCACTGGAACTGGGCAATGGAACTGGACACTGGGCACTGGGCACTGGCACTGGACACTGGCACTGGGCAATGGAACTGGACACTGGGCACTGGAACTGTCCCTGGGCACTGGCACTGGGCAATGGAACTGGACACTGGGCACTGGAACTGGGCAATGGAACTGGACACTGGGCACTGGAACTGTCCCTGGGCAGCTGCTCTGTCCCTGGGCACTGTCCCTGTCCCTGGGCACTGTCCCTGGGCACTGTCCCTGGGCACTGGAACTGTCCCTGGGCACTGGCACTGGGCACTGGGCATTGTCCCTGTCCCTGGGCACTGTCCCTGGGCACTGGCACTGGGCACTGGAACTGGACACTGGGCACTGGAACTGTCCCTGGGCACTGGAACTGGACACTGGGCACTGGAACTGTCCCTGGGCACTGTCCCTGGGCACTGTCCCTGTCCCTGGGCACTGTCCCTGTCCCTGGGCACTGTCCCTGGGCACTGTCCCTGTCCCTGGGCACTGTCCCTGTCCCTGGGCACCTCCTGCTCCTCCTGCAGTGTTTATTCTCACTTAGGCTTGACAAGCCCCGTGCTTGGGCAGAAATGGGCTGGTAATTGGGCTTATAAATGGCAAGGACTCGATGCACTCTCACTCTCATCTCTCCCAGCGAGTTAATAACTGCAGATGGATGAGCAGATCCACCTGCAGATTGCAAGTGCAGTTTGTGTCACTGGAAGCAGGCACAAAGCATGATTTAATAACTGCCAGGCTCTGCTGAGTGCTGAGTGCCCTTCCCAAAGTGGGATCAGCCTGGGAGCACCCTGCATCCCCCTGGAGCATCACTGCCAGCCCAGGGCAGGGCAGTGGGCACAGCAGCCCCAGCAGGGCCCAGCTCTGGCTCACACAGGGCTCTGCTGCTCCCAGAGCTGTTGGCATTTCTGGCACTTGCTGGGCAGCGAGGAGCCATGGCCCCAGCAAGGATTGCTGCTGCTTTGAGGGTTCACCAGTCACAGCTCTGAGCATTCCTGCCAGCCTTCAGCGCTTGATGGAGGCTGGGAACGCTGAAGGGCACCCCAGAGCTGCAGCAGAGGATAATTGTAATGGCCACAGACAGCTGGGAGTGCTCAGAGCCCTCTCCCCGACAGGTATTGACATTCCTCAGGCTCTATTGATCCCCCAGCTCGGCTGTCCTGCTCCAGGCTGACACAGGGGCTGTGCCTGGGCTGCACAGACACGCTGGGGCTCAGGCAGGAAGGGGTTAAATAAACCCAGAATATTCCCTCGGTGTCAGTGGAAATGTAAGTGCAATTTTCAGCGAGACAGAGCTATCATGTAATGCTATAAACACCAGTGCTCACTCCTTCCCTGATGTTACCTGACTTGGTATTTACTGGATCCAAAATAAGAAATAGCGGATTCCTGGCAGGAGCTCGGAGCCTCAGCTCAGCACAAAGCTTTAATGAACTGAGCTCACAAATGGAGACTGAAGGGAAACAGCAAAGGCTTGGTCCTCAGCAAGGATCTCATCCTGCCCAAGGTCAGGGGGCTCTGCCTCTGTGCCTTTTGAATCCACCCCTGCCCTTAGGAGCTCCTGATTTACCAAACTCAGGATGATCCCACACCTCTCACAGGGAGCCAGACACAGAATACAACGCTGGAACCCGATGGCTTTGGGCTCTGTGGGGAGCAGAGAGCAGCTGGAGGCTGCCCAGTGCCAGGGGGCAGGGGACACTGGGGTGGGGAATGCTGAGCCCACAGCAGGCAGCTCCCTTCCCAAAGCTTTAACAGCAGCAGCACATCCAGCCTGGACACCAGAATCAACTCAGATGGGGCCTCTTGTCACAGCCTGCAGCTCTTCCACAGCCTCAGGGGAAATTCTGCCATCCTTGCACAGACAAGGCAGTGACACTTTTATTTTGTGCCAGGTGAGGAGGGCTGGCTGTGCCCACGTCAGCTGTGCTTGGTGACAGGCAGGGAGAGCAGCAGCACCCTGCAGCACCCAGCAGCACCCAGCAGCACCCTGCAGCACCCAGCAGCACCCAGCAGCACCCTGCAGCACCCTGCAGCACCCAGCAGCACCCTGGAGCATCCAGCAGCACCCAGCAGCACCCTGCAGCACCCAGCCCTCAGCCAGGGCTGCTGCTCCTGCCCTGATTGCATTAATTGACTCTGAGCACCTCGATCTGCTCTGGCTGAGCACACAGCACAGCTCAGCCCTCCCCATCCCTGCTCTGAGGGGAGCTGGGACAGGAGCACAGCCTGTGCCACACAAAGGGAGCATCCCTGACCCTCACACCCTGCTCTGAGGGGAGCTGGGACAGAAACACAGCCTGTGCCACACAAAGTGAGCATCCCTGACCCTCACACCCTGCTCTGAGGAGAGCTGGGACAGGAACACAGCCTGTGCCACACAAAGTGAGCATCCCTGACCCTCACACCCTGCTCTGAGGGGAGCTGGGACAGGAGCACAGCCCAGCCCAGCCAAAATGAGCATCCCTGACCCTCACACCCTGCTCTGCCATTCCTCTGCTGCACGCTCAGGGGCAAGAACTGTCAGTGTGATTCTTTGGGTAGAGGGGGAAAAAGATAAGCCAAATATGCCAATTTATGTGGAAAGGTCAGAATTTAAAAATTCCCACTTCTTACACTGCTACAAGTCTTAAAATGGAATAAATTTTAAGTGCACCATAAAACTATATTCCTCATCCCATTTACCATGGAGCTGGTGCTCCCTCTCTGCCTGCACAAAGACAAGCCTTGGGCTCTTTTATTAATATCCATGAGCATAATTTAATGGCTGATCCAGCACTGGAGACACACATTTCATATTTAACAGAAAGGCTGCTCTGGAAGGAGCCTGCAGGAGCTGTAATGAACAGATTGGCTGCTCAGCCTGCTCCGAACGCTCAGATCAATACAACATCATTTACTTACTGCAACTTATTGGCCAAGTCATTTCTGTGCTCTTGGTACTTGTGTGTAGTAACCAGAAAACTGGCAGGCAAAAGGACTTAAAATTAATTATGTTCATGTGAGTTAAATTGGTGTAAAAGCCTAAAGTGCACTCTGCAACAGAGATCCAACAGTTGTGTCTTTATCTCCCTGCAAACACACTCACATGCAGAACTGAAACAGCACAGAGCAGCCCTAAAGGCCAGGCCAGAGCTGCTCTGTGCACAGGGCCCTGCAAACAGGCAATAAAAGGAGATCTCTTTATCAACTCAGCACTGAGCTGAGCCTTGGAAAGGAATAAACATCCCAAAGCCAGCTCGGCATCACGGAGCCAGCGGAGCTCGCAGCCAGGGCTGGGCAAGATAAAGCTGGGTGGCCTTTATGGATTACACCTTTCCTGTGCTCCTGGCTCCCCTTCCAGCTCATTCCAGCTGTGCTCTGGCTCATGTGTTATTCATGCACCTCAGGATTGGAAAAATGAGCACGCTGCCCGAGCTGCCAGAGCACATTATGGTAACATCGCATTTGAAGGCTCTTATTTCCCCCCTATATCCAATTATTTTTCCTCCTAGGTTCCAGAATCAAAAACAGGTGAGGGAAAACACCTCCTTAGAGCTGGAGGAGCGGGGCTGTGTGTGCCAGGAGCTGCCAGCCCCGATCCCATCAGGAGGGGAGGTGCTGAATGGGATCATGGCCAGGCTGTGCTGCCCCTGCACACCCACAGCCAGTCCTTCCTAAAGTCAGCAGGAATTTAACCTGGGTGGGCTGTGCTGTCCCAACCAGAGCTCCTGGGGTCCCTCTCCTGCTCCTCTCACACGGAATGAGCCTGCCCTGGCACCTCCTTCCCCTGGAGATGGAGATGTCTGCACAGAGAACCCTCAGATCCCCTACCAGCAGCAATAAATATGATTTTGCACCCCATTTCCTGAGGGAAGAACACATCAGCTCACGCTGCCTGAGCCATTTTAAATGTTCCTCCTTGGGAGTGGAACCTGGAAGTCCCCACACATCAGACTCCAGCCAGGTTCCACTCCCCACCCTTTCTAATCCTACGCCTCATTATTCCAGCAGCCAGACAAATAGATGCAACATGTGAATGTTCTCCCCACTGGTGCTTAATGGTATTTTTTCTTCCTTTTTAAAATAAACAAATACATAAATAAAGCAGAGTCTCAGGCTGCCTGTACTGCAGAGGCTCCTCAGAGCACAGATCCAGCTCCTCTTGTTTTCTCTGCCTCAGTCAACACTGCCAAGAAATCAGGCTCCCCCACTCCAAAAGAATAAACAGCCTGTAAATTTGTGCTTTTCCTTCTCTCCTTCACCTCCACCTGACGTTCAGCACAACATCCCCACCTTCACCTGGTTGTTTTTCCTCCTTCCACCCAGCTTTCTCCCTGAGCAGGTCTGCACTGCTCCGAGCAGGAGAGCTCTGGTTCTTTCCCTGACACACGAATCCTTGGCCACCAAAGAAACTCAAACCCTCTCCTGTGCCCCTGCCTCGCCAGCAGGTGGAGAGTTCCTGTGGCAGCTCTGGGAGCACAGAGCCACAGAGACACACAGGATCACAGAACCATCAGAGTCACACAGGATAACACAGAATCAATCACAGAGAATCACACAGAGTCACAGAGCCACACAGGATCACAGAACCATCAGAGTCACACAGAATAACACAGAATCAATCACAGAGAATCACACAGAGTCACACAGGATCACAGAACCATCAGAGTCACACAGAATAACACAGAATCACATAGAATCAATCACACAGAGTCACACAGAGTCACACAGAATCAATCACACAGAGTCACAGAGCCACACAGGATCACAGAACCATCAGAGTCACACAGAATCACACAGAATCAATCACACAGAATCAATCACACAGAGCCACACAGGATCACAGAACCATCAGAGTCACACAGAATAACACAGAATCACATAGAATCAATCACACAGAGTCACACAGAGTCACACAGAATCAATCACACAAAATAACACAGAATCAATCACACACAATCACATAGAGTCACATAGGGTCGCACAGAGTCACTCAGACTCACAGAATCATCTAGAATTACAGTCACACAGAATCAATCACACTCAATCAATCACACAGAATCACACTCAATCAATCACACAGAATCACACACAGTCAATCACACAGAGTCACACACAATCAATCACACAGAATCACACACAATCACACACAGTCACACACAGTCACACAGAATCAATAACACAGAATCAATCACACACAGTCGCACACAATCACACAGAATCAATCACACAGAATCTCACACATTCACACACAGTCACACAGAATCAATCACACACAATCACACAGAATCAATAACAGAATCACACACAGTCGCACACAGAATCAATCACACAGAATCAATCACACAAAATAACACAGAATCAATCACACACAATCACATAGAGTCACACAGGGTCACACAGAGTCACTCAGAATCACAGAATCATCTAGAATTACAGTCACACAGAATCAATCACACTCAATCAATCACACAGAATCACACACAATCAACCACACAGAATCACACACAGTCAATCACACACAGTCACACACAGTCACACACAATCAATCACACAGAATCAATCACACAGAATCACACAGGATCAATAACACAGAATCACACACAGTTGCACAGAATCAATCCCACAGAATCAATCACACAGTCACACACAGCCACACAGAATCAATAACACAGAATCAATAACACAGAATCAATCACACACAGTCGCACACAGTCGCACACAATCACACAGAATCAATCACACACAATCACACAGAATCAATAACACAGAATCACACACAGTTGCACAGAATCAATCCCACAGAATCAATCACACACAATCACACACAGAATCAATCACACAGAGTCACACACAGTCACACAGAATCAATAACACAGAATCAATCACACAGTCACACAGAATCAATCACACACAATCACACAGAATCAATAACAGAATCACACACAGTTGCACACAGAATCAATCACACAGAATCACACACAGAATCAATCACACACAGTCACACACAGTGACCCAGAATCAATCACACAATCAATCACACAGAATCACACACAGAATCAATCACACAGAATCAATCACACACAGTCACACACAATCAATAACAGAGTCACACACAATCAACCACACAGAGTCACACAGACTCACAAGCACAGGAGCATCAGAGCCACAGCTCCCGTGCCAGGGAGGGGATGTGCCAGTCCCACTCCTCACTGAGCTGCAAGGCTGGAGGCTAAAATAAAACAGAAAAATAGCTGCTCCATGAGCACTGAGGAGCTGGAGACAGCCTAAATGCTGCCCAACACTATTAGGAAAATAAATGTTCAGGAATCAAAGCCCCCAAACAAACAGATTTATTCACGTCTCTAGACCCACTTCTTTCCCCTCCTCAGAGTTAAAAAAAAACCCTAAACCTTTCATGAAAAGCCTTTAAAAATCCATTCTGGGATTGGCTAGTCTGCATTTCATGCAATATATATGGACTTGGGAAATTTTACAGAACAAAATGATTACCCTAAATTATTGATCAAAGGCAGCAAATGTATACAGTGTCCTGAAGAAGGGAAGAGAGCTCTCCGTGCTGGCAGCAGGCATGGATCTCCACGAAGGCTCACTCCTCACTACACAATCTTGCTGCACATAAACATGAGAGCCATCTTCTCCTTCTTATGCAAAGTTTGAAACCCTGCCTCAGCAGTGAACAAGGGGGATCAGTGTGGGGACAGAAGATGTGAATTTGCTCATCCCACAGCCCATGACGTGCTCAGGGCCTCCAGAGAGCTCCCATCAATGAAACCTCTCCAGGGCAGGGCAGGGATAAAACAAATGAGTGGAACAAAGCAGCAGAAGAGGCAGCCAGGAGCACACACCATCCCAGGGCTGGCAGCCACACCTGGGCAGGGGTTTTCCAGAGGATGCTCTTCAGACACAACAACATCTGTTCTGCAACCAGAGAAAAATTCTCCCCCTCAGCTGGGAGATTCAGCAGCAGCCTCCTGTGAGAGGAGCCTGCAAAGTATTTCAGCAGCCCCAGGAAAAGCCAAGTTCTGCTCAGGTTCCTGCTCGGGTTCTGCTCAGGTTCTGCTCAGGTTCTGCTCAGGCTCTGCTCAGGTTCTCCTCAGGTTCTGTTCAGGTTCCTGCTCAGGTTCTGCTCAGGTTCCTGCTCAGGTTCTGCTCAGGTTCTGCCCAGGTTCTGCTCAGGTTCCTGCTCAGGTTCTGCTCAGGTTCTGCTCAGGTTCTGCTCAGGTTCTGCTCAGGTTCTGCTCAGGCTCTGCTCAGGTTCCTGCTCAGGTTCTGCTCAGGTTCTGCTCAGGTTCCTGCTCAGGTTCTGCTCAGGTTCCTGCTCATGTTCTGCTCAGGTTCTGCTCATGTTCTGCTCATGTTCTGCTCAGGTTCTGCTCATGTTCTGCTCAGGTTCTGCTCAGGTTCCTGCTCAGGTTCTGCTCAGGTTCCTGCTCATGTTCTGCTCAGGTTCTGCTCAGGTTCTGCTCAGGTTCCTGCTCAGGTTCCTGCTCAGGTTCTGTTCAGGCTCTGCTCAGGTTCTGTTCAGGCTCTGCTCAGGTTCTGCTCAGGTTTCTGCTCAGGTTCTGCTCAGGTTCTGCTCAGGTTCTGCTCAGGTTCTGCTCAGGTTCTGCTCAGTTCCTGTGGCTGGTAAAACACAAACAGCTGGGACAGAAGAGACCCCTCAGTGCCTGACAGCCAGGCTGGGCATCCCTCACCTCTCTGGAAACTTGGGCAGCACTGGCAGGACTTCCCCCCCTTCCCTGCTGTGCTCCAGGAGCCACCCAAGCCCCTCTCTGAGGCACATCTGGGCTTTGGCAGCAGCTCATTGCTATTCACCAGAACAAATCCAGCTGTGAATGAGGAGCATGTGAGACTGGCCTTCATTAGAGCTGTGCATTTCCAACAAAACCCGGTTTGTGCTTGGACTGGATGATTTTAGGGGTCTTTTCCAACCTTCCTGACTCTATTTCTTTTCAAAGCAGGTGTCTGCAAAGGCAGGAATTGTGATCATTTCATGGCCCTTTGTTTGGGCTCCTATTGAAATCTGGGATTAGCTGCAAGCCATGCAGAACAGCTGTGCTGTGCAGCACCCCCCCAGCTGCAGGCTGAGCTGAAATCCCAGTGCTTCACTCCCATCACCTGCCTTCCTGCTCACGGTAAAACCCATCCTGAGCCTGGGGGAGGTGGCAGCAGGAGGTGGCAGAGCACACCAGGAACAGCAGAGCTGGAAGAAAACTGCATTTCTGATGGAAAAAACGCCCCATCTTCCCACTCTCCCACAGACAGAGATAATAACCTCCATCCAGCCTGAAAACTGAAAGCACAGCGTGTGGTTTGCAGTGGCCAGAGTGGCACCACGGTGAGGTGGGACCAGCCTGGGAGCTGCCCTGGCCAGGGCTGAGGAGGAGAATGTGAACAAAGGAATTACACAATGTCCTGCTCCTCATCTCCCCAAGCCACCGAAGGTTCAGTAGCATTTCTACTGAGTTATTTTAATTGGTCTCATTTGCTGCTGTAAATTAGGTGCAGCCCTGTCCCTGGTGTGATGTATGCTCCTGTGCAAATTGGAGCCACAACGTGCAAACCACTCCAGCCACTGCCGTGGCAAAGCAGCCCCAGTCAGATAAATGCAATTAATTTCCAAGCCTGGCCTTGAAATATTATGATACTAATCTATTTATTTGGCTGTTAGTGATGGTCTCCATCAAGGTCAGGAGAAATTGCTCAATTAATAAACTCCTGCTTGCTCCTACAAGAACAAAGCTCTGCTGGAGCACACGGGCAGGGAGCTGTGACTGCAGGAGTGACAACAAACCCTTCCTCATGGGGCCAGAGTTTGGGGATGGAGATTCAGGGAATTGGTTTTGCTGTCACAGCCAGCTGCAGCCCCCTCCCAGCAGCAATTCCTCCTGCAAGAAGGACCCACAGTAATTTTTATTCTGTGACTCCTACAAAGGGTTGGATTTGAAAGGACCTTAAAGACCATTCCAGCCCCAGCCAGACCCTCAGCAAAGCCCCAGGAAATCCATGGGAAGCCTTGTATCATGTTTTGCATTCCCAGCCCCGCTGCTTTTGGCACTTCACGTGCAGGGGACACACGGGTGGGTTTGCAAAGCTGCCAGAATGAGGTTACTGAAGCACAGTTACTGAGCTGCTTTTATCCCTGGAATTGCTTCCCCCAGGACTGGCCCAGCTTGCAGCCCTTTCACTGAGGTTCACTCCCTGCAGAGATGTGGAGCATCCTTTGAACAGAGCAGGATCACCCAGAGAGGGCAGGTGATTGTCACACAGCCGTGCCACACAGCCAGGTAATTCAGGAAAACAAATCCAAATCAAACAGGATTTCAGCTCCAGGCCAAGGCACAGCGAGGGCCAAGTGGGGCAGGCTTTTCTCAGGCAGAATTTTGCTTTTCTGCTGAATTAAACCATCAATTAGCAGATGAAAAGCAGAGAACACAGGGGTGGGAGGGTGGCAAGGATCCCAGAATGGGGTCCCAGCAAATTCCCCTTGTCCTGCCTTGGAGCAGCATCCCTGGGAGGAGCCAGGGAGGGGATCCCAGATTTGGGTGACAGCTCTGGCAGCCCGTGGGAAACGGCCAAACACAAACCCTGCCACCCTGCAAACCCATCCCATGCATTTATTGCACCCTGACAGCACTGAGTTCATTCCTCAGAGAGCAGCTCTGAGTATTTTGGACAAGCAAGCTGCAGTTCCTGTTTTCCCTTTGGGGAGGGGCAGGGCAGCCTCAGGGGGCTCAGCAATCTGAGCCAGGGGATGCTCCTGCAGCACCCAAACCAACCCCAGCCAGGCTCCAGAGCCCAAAAGTGTCCAGGAACCCAGGGGAACATCCAGGGCTCCCTCTGCATCCCAAAATCCGCCAGGTGAGCGGGTTTCAATCATCCCCAACACACTTCCCCTAAATGTGAATCACTGCAGCTGGCTGTGCCTGTTCTGAGCCCCTGGGGCTCTCCCACCCAGCCTCTCCTGGGGCCCCAGAGCAGTTTTCCCCAGATTAATTAAGGCCTGGATTCAAGATTTTTGTCAATGTCTTGCAAAGGTTTATGGAGGTCCTTAGGGTTAATTTATAATCCCCTCAAGAATAAGTAAATATTTAAACTGCCCCCAGTGGTGTAATTGAATGTTTTAATTCATGCTGGCAGACCAAGCCAGGCAAATGCTTCTATAGCTGGAGTTATTTATTAAATAAATGAAAATAAGAAATCACTGCTGTCACTTTCTGGGGTTTGTAGGAAAGTTCTGCTCCTGACAGCCCCAGCCCCACATCACACCTGCTCAGCACAGGGCCAGCAGAGTCTGGGTCCTTTCTGTTCCATTTCAGCTGAATGTCCAGGTGACAACGAGCAGGGAGGGACTGCCTGAGAGCCAGGGCTGCAAACGAGACAGGGCAGGGCAGAGGGCAGGGCAGAGGGCAGGAGGGTGTCCAGCTGTGCCAAGGGTGCCCAGCTGTGCCAGGGGTGCCCAAAACCAGAGCCCAAGGAAGGAAGGAAGGATCCATGGATGGATGGATGGATGAATCCACAGGTTCTAAACGCTGAACTCACTGCTCTGAAAGGCCACAGTGGCTCTGTCCCTCAGAATTATCCAGCAATGACACCCTTGTTCCCATCTCCACTCCCCAGCAGCTCCAGGGCTGGCTGGCACCCTGGGCAGGGGGTGTGTGCAGGGGGATCTGCCAGGGTCAGCCCAGCAGCTTGGCAATGCCTCATCCTGCCTTGGCAGCCCCACAGGAGTCTTTTCCAGGAAGCTCCACTGTCCTGGAGGTCCTCATGTGCTCTGGATTAATTATGCATGGATTTTTGATTGCAAATATGGTACGGAGAGAAGTGCACAAGCTGGGTGAATCAATTTGTCCTGAATAACATCCATCCACAATTCCTGGATTCGTTTATTTGCCTGCAAGTTATGGGGATGGAGAGACAGAAATTCCCTTTTTGTGTTTGTCTTGGGAATTATTTTTCATCCTGACAGCCTCTGCAGTGTGGGCTGGGTTAGAGGCAGAGTTCACGGGGAGTTAGAGAAGCTGAGAAAGCAGAGAGCTGGGAACAGTGAGGGTGCATGGCAGGGCTGGAAACCAGGAATTCAGCCCCAGCAGCTCCAGCAGCTGTGTCCTACACATCCAAGCCCTGGATCTGGCTGATGAGAGGCCAGGCACTGGGCACAGCAGGCACAGTTTGGCACTGGACACAGCCCAGGCTCTCCCTGAAACATCCCTCCCTGGCTGGCACAGTTTGGCACAGCAGGCACAGTTTGGCACAGTTTGGCACAGCAGGCACAGTTTGGCACTGGGCACAGCCCAGGCTCTCCCTGAACATCCCTTCCCTTCCTGGCTGGCACAGTTTGGCACAGCAGGCACAGTTTGGCACAGTTTGGCACAGCAGGCACAGTTTGGCACAGCAGGCACAGTTTGGCACTGGGCACAGCCCAGGCTCTCCCTGAACATCCCTTCCCTCCCTGGCTGGCACAGCCCCCATCCCAGCAGGGTCAGGGGTCCCTGAGGAGCCTGTGCAGCTCTCCTGCTCCTTTGCCACTGCAGGGGATGTTGCTGCTCATGATGTGAGGTTGATTACGGTGAGAAGTGGCAGAAAATCTTTCCATGGCAGATTAATAACCGCCGTGGGTTGTGCAGTGACAGCTGTGCCTGCACAGGATCAATGAGAGCTGTGGGTTTGTGTGGAGCATGGGGAGGAGCAGCTCCCAGCACAGCCCTGCCAGAGCATCCCTGTGACAGGAACAGCGTCCCTGTCACCTCCTTCAGCCACCACAGGCGTGTCCCTGGCACAAATGCCATCACTGCAGGGACCTGTGGGTACCTGTGAGATCCCAGGGGCACAGTGGGGTCTGTGCCAGGGTCCTGCATGGCTGCAGCATCACTGCTGGACACGAGGGAGTTACTGAAATGCCAAACTGGGGGTTCCTTGGTCACCTTGAAATGCCAAACTGGGGGTTCCTTGGTCACCTTGAAATGCCAAACTGGGTGTTTCTTGATCACCTTGAAATGCCAAACTGGGTGTTCCTTGATCACCTTGAAATGCCAAACTGGAGGTTCCTTTGTTACAGTTTGATGCCACCCCAGGGGTTCCTTTGTCACCTTGAAATGCCACTCCAGGGGTTCCCTGGTCATTATTGAAATGCCATCCCAGGGGTTCCTTGGTCCCCTTGAAATGCCAAACTGGAGGTTCCTTGGTCACAGTTTAATACCACCCCAGGGGTTCCTTGGTCACAGTTTAATGCCACCCCAGGGATTCCCTGGTCACAATTTAAATGCCACCCCGGGGATTCCCTGGTCATTATTGAAATACCACCCCAGGGGTTCTTTGGTCACTATTGACCCTGGTTGGGAATGGCACAGAGCAGCAGCAGAGCAGCAGCAGCAGAGCAGCAGCAGAGCAGCCGGGCTGGCTGTGCCAGGACAGCAGCACTGCAGCTCCCAGCAGCGCTGTCCCAAGGCAGTGCTGTGCCTGCTGTGCCTGCTGTGCCTGCAGGAGCTCTCATCTCTTCCCAGGAATCCTGGTGCCCAAGCAGGGCCTCAGACAGCTGAGCACTTCCTTGTGTGGAAAGCAGGACAATTATCTAATTGAGACATTCGGCAGGCGCAGGGAGGAAGGGCAGGGGAGGGGAAGCAGGAATAAATCACTGAGCAGAGTGAACTGTGAGAGCTGCCACAAACTGCTCACACAGAGCCTGAGCCTGCTGCTCCCCTGGGCTCCAGGAAAACCTGCTCCTTGTCCTCTGAGCAGCATTCTCCAGGAGAACATGGCACACAGACAGCCTGAGCCTGCTGCTCCCCTGGAAAACCTGCTCCTTGTCCTCTGAGCAGCATTCTCCAGGAGAGCATGGCACGGGACAGGCTGGGGCTGCAGGGATGGTGTCAGGGGTTTGGACTGAAAATGTGGAGAGGTTTTGTTCCTGTTCATGGCACACACAGGCCACCCTTGGAGTTATCCCTGTGGAGCTCTGGAATCCCAGGCAGCTGCCTGTGCACTGACACTTCTGGGTGGGAAACGCTTCCTGCTCAGCTGGGCTGGAGGAACCAAAGCTGATCCCCCTGCTCCAGGGCTCCCGAGCCCCTGCCCCTGGCAGACCCCTCCTGCATGGGCACAGCTGAGTGGCAGCGCCAGCAGAGCCGTCCCCAGGGCTGGCACAGGCCATCTGCAGAGCCTCCTGTCCCCAGGGCTGGCACAGGCCATCTGCAGAGCCCCCTGTCCCCAGGGCTGGCACAGGCCACCTGCAGAGCCTGCAGCCCCCAGGCTCATCCTGGGGCAGCCTGCAGCAGGACCTGCCCCCCAGGCTCACCCAGCGCTGCAGGGAATGCAGCAGGGAATGCATGCAGCAGGGAATGCGGCAGGGAATTGATGCGGCAGGGAATGCAGCAGGGAATGCATGCAGCAGGGAATTGATGCGGCAGGGAATGCAGCAGGGAATGCATGCAGCAGGGAATGCAGCAGGGAATGCATGCAGCAGGTAATTAATGCAGCAGGGAATGCATGCAGAGAATGAATGCAGCAGGGGATGAATGCAGCAGGGAATGCAGCAGGGAAATAATGCAGCAGGGAATTGATGCAGCATGGAATGCAGTAGAGAATGCAGCAGGGAATGCAGTGGGGAATGCAGCAGGGAATGCAGCAGGGAATGAATGCAGCAGGGAATGAATGCAGCAGGGAATGCAGCTGGGAATGCAGCATCCTGCCCAGTGCCAGCAGCTCCCTGACACAGCCCCAGCCCCAGAGAAAGCCCCAAACAGAACCAAGAGCCTGGCACCACCCCAGGGGGAGCCCAGCCAGAGCTGGAGCTTTCTCTGCCACATAATGCATTTCCATCACAGCATTAAGGATCTTTCTGACCCAAATACACATCCTGAGAACAAAAATAACTGTAAGGAATCCAGTATTTAATCTGCCTAGGTTCAGCCCCAGAAAGATAAAATCTATTACAAATGTTATCCCTCACCTATTAATGCTAAAGGACTTGTTATTAAATACAATTTCTAACTCTCCAGCCCCTGGTGGCTCCAGAGCTCCAAATGCCCACGTGGGGACAGGGCTGGCAGTGCTGGGTGTTGCAGTGAGCTTGGCTGGTGCAGGGGTGGGAATGCACTGAGCACACCCCAGCTCTCCTGGATGGACCATCCCAGCATCCCTTGGCTTGGCTGGTGCAGGGGTGGGAATGCACTGAGCACACCCCACTCTCCTGGATGAACCATCCCAACATCCCTTGGCTTGCAGAAGGGAAAGCACAACCCAGGGCAAGAGAAGGGGAAGAGCTGCACAGCTGGGACAGGGTGAGAGGACACAGGGGAGGAGAGGTGCAGCTGAGGCAGGGAAAAGGAGACAGATGTGAGCAAAGGCAGCACAGCTGGCACAACCAGAGGGGTTTGGGGTGGGAGCCAGGCTCAGATCACCCAGCACAGGGCAGGGAAGGGCTCTCCTCTCCCGTTACACCATCCCCTGACAGCCTGTTCCAGGGGTGGGGGTTAGGTCTATCAAATTAATTTTAATTACAATTCAAAGAAAGAAAATCCACTTGAACATTTCTAATCAACAGGCATCTAATGAAGCCTGTTAGTTCCTGTAGTCTGAGCACAGTAGGGAATTTTCCAAGATAATTTACTTCATTAATATTCAGCTGGAAGTGGATCATTCAATACTTTCCACGGTGGCATTGAGATAAAATATGTCAAAAGAAAAATTTTCTATTTGGCATGGACTGTAAGTTTCATAAGTTTTGTTTTATCTTAGGAAAAACCACTTCAGAGTGAAATAAAACATTAGAGCCCAGATGAACCAGGATGAGTCCTGGGACTCTCTCTGGTAAAGGTTATCCTGTGCAGGTGCCACCCCAAGCAGACCATGGAACGCACTCCAATTAAATTCCATCAGAGTGCACTCCACACACCAGAAGGGAAAGAAGATGAACTCATCAATATTTGAAGGACCATTTTCAGAAGGCACTGGCAGCTTCTGGGCTCCTTTGTGTCCTGTGTGCTGCAGCCAAAGTTCATTTACTGCAGGGTGAAATAATTCAGGTGTACATGACACAGAGTGTGCACACAGCAGCACAGACACACAGAGATGCACACATCAAACATTGATACATAAACTCTCCCCTGTTTCCAGACCTCATCTTCATTTGCCGAGACTGCTCTGCTGAAATGCTGCAAAATTCAATTTTGAGCTCATAAGACGCTTGTTAGTGCCTGTCTCTGTGTGACTCGGGGGATCAGAGTTTGATTTTTTAACAGTGGGTTTTTCCAATCAGGGAAACACCTCCCTGAGCAGACCCCACACACACCAGACCCCACTGCTCTCCATCCTGCAGCAGGGATGAGCCTCCATCCCAAAGGCTGTTTGCACACTGGGGAGATCAGATCTTGGCCAAAGGGGAATTGCTTTTATTTTACTGCTATGTCTGTGTCAATGCTCCTGTCTGCAGGCACCCAGCGTGGAACCAGCAGCTCCACACTTTTATTTCTGCTGGACTTGTTCTGTCCCTGTTCCTGTCCCAGCAAACATCACTGACTGAACCAGTGACCTCTGCATTTGGCTTCTCCACCAACTGCCCAGTGCTTCTGCCCCAGCTTTTCTCTACTCTCACAGTAAAGGAGACTCCAAGCCCTCCAAAATGAAATCTTTGGGTAAATATGATCCCACCTTAGAGCAGGCAGGGCTCTGACAGCACCCCCACTCCCCACACACCACAGAGAGCATTGAAATGCAAGGGGAAATAGGACTCAAGTTATTGGTAATGGATTAATTAAATTACATTCTTGTGATTCAAAGACACTTAGGTTAATTTAAGAACATATATTTTACCCAAAACTCACTTAACTGCTGGGTAATTTTTTGCTGTTTCCTTTTCCATTATTGCTGATTAACAAGATCCTTGGGAATAAATAGAAGTGCTCTCTCTGCTGTAATTAGCCTGTCTGTCCCTCTGATTAGCTAATTCCTATTTTGTGCAGGGAGTTTGGAGATCCTAAATACTCTGCTCTGACATCATCATTCCAGCCACAGAGCGTTTTTCTTTTCTGGGAAAGAAAGGCTTGGCTCTGTTTGAACAGAAGTTTGGGAAGTCACCAAGGTCCAGCCCTGGAACCAATGGATTTCATGAATTTCCCTGTGCTGAGCCAGGCAGGGAAGAGTGGAGCAGGGGGAATTCCTCATCCCAGCAGAGCTGGGATGCACAGCCCTGCCCCAAGGAGCAGAGCACGTCTGGGACACCCCCAGCACAGTGGGGACACTCCCTGTGCACATTGGGGACACCCCCAGAACAGTGGGGACACTCTGAGCACACTGGGGACACTCCCAGCACACTGGGGACACCCCTGTGCACACTGGGGACACTCCCAGCACACTGGGGACACCCCCAGCACACTGGGGACACTCCCTGTGCATAGTGGGGACACTCTGAGCACACTGGGGACACTCCTGTGCACTCTGGGGACACTCTGAGCACACTGGGGACACCCCTGTGCACACTGGGGACACTCCCAGCACACTGGGGACACTCTGAGCACACTGGGGACACTCCCTGTGCACACTGGGGACGCTCTGAGCACACTGGGGACACTCCCTGTGCACACTGGGGACACTCTGAGCACACTGGGGACACTCTGAGCACACTGGGGACACCCCCAGAACAGTGGGGACACTCCCTGTGCACACTGGGGACACTCCCAGCACACTGGGGACACTCCCTGTGCACACTGGGGACACTCTGAGCACACTGGGGACACCCCCTGTGCACCCTGGGGACACTCCCAGCACACTGGGGACACTCCCTGTGCACCCTGGGGACACTCCCAGCACACTGGGGACACCCCCTGTGCACCCTGGGGACACTCTGAGCACACTGGGGACACTCCCAGCACACTGGGGACACACCCTGTGCACACTGGGGACACTCCCTGTGCACACTGGGGACACCCCCAGCACACTGGGGACACTCTGAGCACACTGGGGACACTCCCAGCACACTGGGGACACTCCCTGTGCACACTGGGGACACTCTGAGCACACTGGGGACACTCTGAGCACACTGGGGACACTCCCTGTGCACCCTGGGGACACTCCCAGCACACTGGGGACACCCCCTGTGCACCCTGGGGACACTCTGAGCACACTGGGGACACTCCCTGTGCACACTGGGGACACTCCCAGCACACTGGGGACACTCCCTGTGCACACTGGGGACACCCCCAGCACACTGGGGACACTCCCTGTGCACACTGGGGACACTCCCAGCACACTGGGGACACTCCCTGTGCACACTGGGGACACTCTGAGCACATTGGGGACACTCCCTGTGCACACTGGGGACACTCCCAGCACACTGGGGACACTCCCTGTGCACACTGGGGACACTCTGAGCACACTGGGGACACCCCCAGCACAGTGGGGACCCCAGCCCAGCAGCCAGGACAGGATGTCTGTGGCCATCAGAGCCCAGAGTGCTTCATCCCAAGATGCTCCTGTCCCAGACAGAATGGACTTTGTCAGGACATCACAAAAGGATAAAGCTTTTCCTGGGCTTCAGCTGCTGGTGCATTTGTAAAGCTGAGGACAAGCAGGGCTTTTAAAACAGTATTAGAGTTTTTGAAAGGATTATTTTTCCCAGCTGTCATTAAAGTGTTATTTACCAATTTTAAGAGAGTTCTGAACAGCATCATCCTACATTTTGAAAGGTTGGAGTTATTTAAATGTACTCATATAAAGGCAGAAATCTCTTTATGGAGGTCAGATCGTTTATTCTGCCCCGACAGATTAAATTACACACTGAGATCAAAAAGGTGGAATATCCTTAGGAAGAGACCAAACACCCATAAATTTTGGGAAAGATACATGTTAGTTTAATTCACCCTGGCCCTCAGTGAATTGCCATTAGTGAGGCTGATGGTTTTTCAGAGTTCTGCAGCTGGGGCTGCCCTGGATCCCTGGCAGTGCCCAGGCCAGGCTGGACCCTGGGGCTGGGACACCCTGGGACAGTGGGAGCTGCTCTGGGTCACTGTTATCCCTGCTAAACCACCACACACAATTTGGGACACCCTGGGACAGTGGGAGCTGCTCTGGGTCACTGTTATCCCTGCCAAAACACCACTCACAATTTGGGACACCCTGGGACAGTGGGAGCTGCTCTGGGTCACTGTTATCCCTGCCAAAACACCACTCACAATTTGGAGAAAGAAGCTGTGTCCAGAGGAAATGCTGGAGACAACCACACCAGCAAATCCCCTGAAATTCCCCATTTTATCCCTGATCTGACCTGGGGTCGGTTTGCAGAGCAGAATTCCCTCAGGTTATTTATCAGGGACCATTCCCTGGTGTTCCCCAGCCCCAAAGCCACCACACATCACAGCTCTGTGGGAGAGCCGTGCCAGATCACCACAAAAACCAATATTAACTCCTTTAATTACATTTACCACCATCATTACTTGTTGGTGTGAGGCAAGCTGGGCCTCAACCACAGAGATGAAAAACAGCAGCTGCACAAATATGGAACAAAAAAAGCAAATAAGCAAATAATTCATAACCTTGCTACACAAAGACTTCACAGGGCTTGTTTGCTTTCCCAAATGCAAACACATTAAAGCAAAGAGATTCTGCCAAGATGTTTTGTGGAAAAGTTGTCCTGGCTGGTGCACAGGCAGCTGCAGATGGGCAAAGGGATTGGGGTGGAAAGCAGAAAGCTGAGGATGTCCAGGGTTAAACTGAGGATAACCAGGGTTAAAGCTGAGGATAACCAGGGTTAAAGCTGAGAATAACCAGGGTTAAAGCTGAGGATATCCAGGGTTAAACTGAGGATAAGCAGGGTTAAACTGAGGATAACCAGAGTTAAAGGTGAGGATAACCAGGGTTAAACTGAGGATGTCCAGGGTTAAACTGAGGCTGTCCAGGGTTAAACTGAGGATGTTCAGGGTTAAACTGAGGCTGTCCAGGGTTAAAGCTGAGGATATCCAGGGTTAAAGCTGAGGATAACCAGGGTTAAAGCTGAGGATAACCAGGTTTAAAGCTGAGGATAACCAGGGTAAAACTGAGGATGTCCAGGGTTAAATTGAGGATGTCCAGGGTTAAAGCTGAGGATGTCCAGGGTTAAAGCTGAGGATGTCCAGGGTTAAACTGAGGCTGTCCAGGGTTAAAGCTGAGGATAACCAGGGTTAAACTGAGGATAACCAGGGTTAAACTGAGGCTGTCCAGGGTTAAAGCTGAGGATAACCAGGGTTAAACTGAGGATGTCCAGGGTTAAACTGAGGATAGCCAGGGTTAAAGCTGAGGATATCCAGGGTTAAACTGAGGATAACCAGGGTTAAACTGAGGATGTCCAGGGTTAAACTGAGGATGTTCAGGGTTAAACTGAGGATATCCAGGGTTAAACTGAGGATAACCAGGGTTAAACTGAGGCTGTCCAGGGTTAAACTGAGGATGTCCAGGGTTAAAGCTCAGGATAACCAGGGTTAAAGCTGAGGATAACCAGGGTTAAACTGAGGATATCCAGGGTTAAAGCTGAGGATAAGCGGGGTTAAACTGAGGATGTCCAGGATGGCTCTGTCCCCTGGCAGCTGGGATGGACTGGGCAGGGTGAGGTGATGGATCTGAGACATGGGCAGGCTCTGGTTTGATGATCTGAACTCCCCCTCAGGCAGCTCCTGCAGGATGGGAGGGTGCTCTCCTCCCAGCAATTCCTGGTGTAAAATAAACATATAAACACATGGAAAGTGCTCCATTCCCCCCTTACTGCTAAAGGATAATCTTATTGCATGATTTCTTCAATTACAGCTGTTGTTTCTGCTTTCTACAACTGGTAACAGTGCAAACCACACTCCCTGTTCACCTGCTAGCACTCACTTAAAGCAAACAAAAAGTAGCAGAATCCAATATTCTTTTTTCCTTATGGATTAGCAAGTCAGGAGGTTCCAGGAGAATTCAACCAAATTTTTGTGATCAGGTAATTTTCATTTTGATTACTGCAATTTTCATTTGATTACTGTAACCACGAAACAAGCCTGACATGAGTCTAATCCAGAGTGAGATAAAAAAGGACATTTTTCATGGATGCAGGAGGGGGATGAGAAGATGCATCTTTTCCATCACAACAATGCAAAATCTGATTATTTTCTATCCTAAACTTGGTCCAATGTCTGTACAGAACACCAAACCAAGCTGATCATATTCTGTGCCAGGTGTTGCTCTGGAGCAGCAGTGACATGATTAATTGAATAGTCACTGGGGCAAAAAAGGACTGGAAATTAATTTGATTTTCTGGTCATTCCAGCACTTCATATTGGAGAGACATGGCTGAAATGTTAAACTGTGGAGCAAGGGCTGGGCCCCACATCCTGCCCTGGCCAGGGCCTGAGCAGGCACTGAGAGCACAAAGGTTCTGATCCCTCCCTGCAGCTGGTTCTGGTCCCTCCCTGCAGCTGGTTCTGGTCCCTGTTCCTGGTTCTGGTCCCTGCAGCTGGTTCTGGTCCCTGTTCCTGGTTCTGGTCCCTGCAGCTGGTTCTGGTCCCTGTTCCTGGTTCTGGTCCCTGTTCCTGGTTCTGGTCCCTGTTCCTGGTTCTGGTCCCTGTTCCTGGTTCTGGTCCCTCCCTGCAGGTTCTGGTCCCTGCTGCAGGTTCTGGTCCCTCCCTGCAGCTGGTTCTGGTCCCTGTTCCTGGTTCTGGTCCCTGCAGCTGGTTCTGATCCCTGTTCCTGGTTCTGATCCCTGTTCCTGGTTCTGGTCCCTGTTCCTGGTTCTGATCCCTGTTCCTGGTTCTGATCCCTGTTCCTGGTTCTGATCCCTGTTCCTGGTTCTGCTCCGTGCAGCTGGCTCTAATGGAACACAAAAAAGGCTGGGCTCCATGGTCAGGGAGGGCTTTTGCAACCTCCATGCTTCTCAGGTTGGTAATATCACATTATTTGTTCCCCTGGTATTTCCAAAGCTGAAATTATTAACAAAGCTGAAGCCTCTCCAAGAGAGGATTTGCTGTTAATGATTTTCTCCTCCCTGATTTAAGGTTAAATTCTGAGATTGTATCATGCATTTCTATTTTGAGACGAGCAGAAGTGCACTGCCAGTAACTGCATCAACAAACAGGAGAAATTATGGAGCCACAAGTCCAGACAGGGAATTAGGAAATATTGACAGGCACTGGAGTAGCAAAAGCTCAAAGTGTTTGGGGGGCAGGGGCTGTGATGCTCATCACCCCATACCAGAGCATCTCATCAGCACACATTCACTGTTACAGGACAAGTGAACTTCTCCCCAAGGAATGACTCCTGGCATCCAGGGAGAGTCCATATTTTATTTTAAACCTTTTCCTAGATGCTGCTGCAGGCCCCAAACCTCCCTGGGCGATGTTTGCCCATCACAGGTGGAACAGTTGGCTTGAGAGCCAGCCAGAAAAGGGCTGGAGCTGGGAGAGCTCTGCACTCAGAGCTGGGAGAGCTCTGCACTCAGAGCCTGCAGGGACGGGCTGTGCCACCCCTCCAGCCCAGCAGAGCCTCTGGTTTGGCAATAATTCTACAAACATTTCTACAGACACCAGGCATGGGTGCAAAGCCAGCCCAGAGAGGTCTGAGCCAGCAACAAACAAAGTCTGGAACAAAGGATGGAGCTGCTGATGAATGAACTCCATGGCTCACTGGAAGGACCTCAGAATAATTCATGTGTGGAGAGCTCCTATAAATCCTGCTAGTGGGGTGTCCTTGTCGAGCAATTAGATGAGTAACTGCTATTTGTTCAGGGAGATGTTCTTTTGAAGATGTTCTGTGAAGATGGAGTGGACAAACCAAACCCAAGGAAAACTCTGCCAGAGCCCAGTTTGTAACTCAAATTAGGTTCATGAGGGTGATCAATTTTCCCTCTCTTTACAGAAAATCAAGGATTCTTTCACTGCCAGATCTGTACATCATGTGCAAAGGTGCAGCAGGATTTAGGATTTGCAAAGGTGCCTTTTTCCTTTGGCCTGCTACAGAAAAAAAGGAGTGCAACAAGATTCATTCCATGGCTTCTCATACACAGGTGACAGAGCACTGCTGATGTCTGAACACCTGATTTATTTGCTAATTTATTATTCATTTACTTCTAGATTATGATGTCTGATTTATTCTCTAATGTATCAAATTCTCCCCCAATTTAGTCCTTTGTCATCCAATCTGGAATTTAAATACAAATAAGTAAATAAATGCAATGTTCTGCATGGCAGGTGAGCAATAAGCCATCATCATTTGATCATTTGGCACAGGAAGGTGGAGCCCAGAGGAGGAGGGAAGGATTCCTGTGCAAGTCCCACTCTCCATCAGGCATCAAACCCATCCCAGGACGGATGCAGGAGCTGCAGGGGGAGCACTCAGTGCCCATCCCAAATCCCAGACCCATCAAACCCATCCCAGGACGGATGCAGGAGCTGCAGGAGCTGCAGGGGAAGCACTCAGAGCCCATCCCAAATCCCAGACCCATCAAACCCATCCCAGGACGGATGCAGGAGCTGCAGGAGCTGCAGGGGAAGCACTCAGTGCCCATCCTGGGTCCCAGACCCATCAAACCCATCCCAGGATGGATGCAGGAGCTCCAGGAGAAGCACTCAGAGCCCATCCCAAATCCCAGACCCATCAAACCCATCCCAGGGTGGATGCAGGAGCTGCAGGAGCTGCAGGGGAAGCACTGAGTGCCCATCCCAAATCCCAGACCCATCAAACCCCTCCTGGGATGGATGGAGGAGCTGCAGGGGAAGCACTCAGTGCCCATCCCAAATCCCAGACCCATCAAACCCATCCCAGGACGGATGCAGGGGCTCCAGGGGAAGCACTCAGTGCCCATCCCAAATCCCAGACCCATCAAACCCATCCCAGGGTGGATGCAGGGGTTCCAGGGGAAGCACTCAGTGCCCATCCCAAATCCCAGACCCATCAAACCCATCCCAGGACGGATGCAGGAGCTGCAGCTCCTCCCCAGCCATGCTGCACAGATGTGATTTCATTCCCTGGGCATTGTCAGTCTGGGCACAGGCAGCCAGAGCTGCAGTCACACCAATCCCTGCTCCAAAAAGCAGATGGAGGGAGGAAGTGAAGCTGCTGCAGCCTGGGAGTCGCTCTCTGCATTCACTCCTTTATCCCCACAGTGAAACAGAATTAATGCAGCCATCCTTCACCTCCCCAGGCCTGGCCATCACAGAGATTTTCTAAAAAAGGCCAAAATGATCTTGCCTGCATCTGTGTTTGCCTGTCCCCTCCATGGCAGTGTGCTGGGAGCAGCCAATGAGGCTCCTGCTCCCAAAAAAAGCTGTGCTGGAGCCTGGGCTGGGCACAGCTCCTGCCCCTGCCCTGGTGACCCCACAGTGTCCCCAGAACCCAGGAGCAGCCCCTGAGCCCAGGGAAACATCCCAGCTGGGTGTGCTGGGGGTGCTGGGGGCTCTGGGAGCTCTGGGGTCACCCCAGCACCCCATGAGAGGAGTGAGGGATTTGTCTTTACAAACAAGCTGTGGGTCTGCTGGGAGATAAAACCAGCACTGAGAGATAAAAAACAGTGGGAAGGATTCCACTGATTGAGGAATTGGGAAAAAAAAAATGTTTGCCTTTACAAACAAACTGTAGGTTTGCTGATGAATTAAATTGGATGTTGAGAGATGAAAGAAGCAATGGGGGGAAACCATTAATTCCATAAGAATTAGAAATTAAAAGGGAGGGTTGGACATGAGAGGGGAATCTCAGGGATCAGGGTTCAAATCCTCCCTGTCCTGTCCATCCCCATCCCACACGGGGCCACCTCCATCCATCCCCTGCCAAGTGCTGACAGCTCAGGGACAGGGACAGGGACAGGGACAGGGACAGGGACAGGGACAGGGACAGACACTTGGCGTTTCTCCAGCTTGTTCCATGGAATTATTTCTGCTTTTCTTGCTCATTTTTAGAAAAGAGATAGATTAATTCCCATAAAAAAACATTTCAGCTATTATTCCCAGGGTATTGTTTTCTTTCCCCTTTCTTTCTTTTTGTACTTTTAGTAGCAGTGAAAAAGGGATGAAGAAAAATAAATGACATTATCAGCCATTTTGAGAACAAAAGTGAAAGTTTTCAAAAGTCCCTTTATAGTGTTCATTACTTCCATGACATCAAAGTGCTTTTCTCTTGAGTAAGCAGTTGACTTTTAAACCATGGGACAGATGAAGAAAGCAAATTTCACAGAAAGTAACGATAATTTAAAAGTCATTTTTCCAAGTGAAAGTATTTAAAAATGAAATCCATAAAAATAAATCTAAGCACTTCTTAGCTTAACCTAAGATGATTTAAAAGGCACAAATGAGGGATGTTCCTGCTGCCAGGAAGTGATGGAGGTCACACTGGAAGCTTCCTTCTCCCTTCCCTGTTTTTATTGCTCCTTTCCCAAAGCCCCTGGCAGGTTTGGAGTGAGTGCAGCTCTGGAGGGCTGTGGCTGGGAGGAGCTGCCATCCCCAGCCTGTTTGGAGATGGATGTCCCCGTGTTTGGTGCTGGATGTCCCCACATTTGGGGCTGGATGTCCCCACGTTTGGAGCTGGATGTCCCCACGTTTGGGGCTGGATGTCCCCACGGTTTTGGGGCTGGATGTCCCCACATTTGGGGCTGGATGTCCCCAGGTTTTTGGGGCTGGATGTCCCCACGATTTTGGGGCTGGATGTCCCCAGGTTTGGGGCTGGATGTCCCCATGTTTCTGGGGCTGGATGTCCCCAGGTTTTTGGGGCTGGATGTCCCCATGTTTCTGGGGCTGGATGTCCCCACATTTGGGGCTGGATGTCCTCATGTTTCTGGGGCTGGATGTCCCCACATTTGGGGCTGGATGTCCCCATGTTTCTGGGGCTGGATGTCCCCACATTTGGGGCTGGATGTCCCCACATTTGGGGCTGGATGTCCCCATGTTTCTGGGGCTGGATGTCCCCACATTTGGGGCTGGATGTCCCCACATTTGGGGCTGGATGTCTGCAGGTTTTTGGGGCTGGATGTCCCCACATTTGGGGCTGGATGTCCCCACATTTGGGGCTGGATGTCTGCAGGTTTTTGGGGCTGGATGTCCCCACGTTTGGGGCTGGATGTCCCCACATTTGGGGCTGGATGTCCCCACATTTGGGGCTGGATGTCCCCACATTTGGGGCTGGATGTCCCCACGGTTTTGGGGCTGGATGTCCCCACATTTGGGGCTGGATGTCCCCACATTTCTGGGGCTGGATGTCCCCATGTTTAGGGCTGGATGTCCCCACGTTTGGGGCTGGATGTCCCCCAGGGCTGGGCACACATCCCACGGGCTGAGGCTGCATTGCTCACAGCAAACACAAAGGAATCTTGTCGCCTCAGTGTTTCAGTCAAACCCAAAGGTTTCACTCCACGAGATGCCTTTTCCCCTCGCTCTGGGGTCAGTGAACTGTCCCCCTGCTCCTGCTGTAAATACCAGGCACTATTTGGGAAGGAAAGCACCACTCCAGAGCACCAGGGCCACGAGTTCCTGCTGCAGATGTCAGCACTCAGATGTAACATGCTCTAAAAGTTCCTGCCATCGCTCTGGTGAGCCAAATCCCATTTTCCATGGATGGCATGGCTCCCTGTCCCTGCTGGCAGAGCTGTGCAGAGGCTCTCAGGGAGGGGTGCCTGCACCCAGCACACCTCTCTGGCTAACCTGGAAATGCAAACAGCTGTGTTCTAAACACTTGTTTTCCTTTTACCACCACCTTGGTTAATTAGACTCATCTCAAACACCCCATCATGGTTGTTCTACCTTGTTTTCACTTGTCCATTCCACGTGTTATGGGCTGGAGTTTTTGCACTGATTAATCTCAGCCTTTCCAAGAATTTGTTAGGCTTTTTGGTCAATAATAAACTGGACTGTATTTTTTCCTTTTACATTTAGGATCTGTATTTGCATTTTGATAGTTCTGAGACCTCCTCTGATCTCCACAAGCTGTTAAAAATGATTGCTCCTCGTTCCAAAATCGTTTTGATTAATTCTTTCTAATTCTAAAGAGAATTTCCTCAGATCCCTGCCCTATCCAGCACATCCAAACAAACTCTCATCTGTTTGTTCTCCATCCTGGTCCCTTTTTCTACCCCCTGGTCACAATTAACCAGGCTATCAGGGCATTTTAGATGCTTCTGTAAGCAGCCACAAGATCTGCATTTCCTCCCATTATTTCTAATGTGTTTATAAGCACTGCCCCTCCAGTCCCAGCTGCCCAGGCAAAGGTGTGCTGCAGCTTCTGGAGCCCATCCTGGCAGCGTGCAGGGGGAACCAGAGGTGTCTGAGGGATCTGTGGAGCCCCCAGCCTGGCTCAGTGTTCATCTCCAGTGAAGCCACTGATGGGAGCCTGGCACCCTCCACAGCTCAGCCAGGCTGGACTGCAGTGAGCAATTCTGGATTGCAGTGAGCAATTCTGGATTGTAGTGAACAATTCTGGATTGCAGTGAACAATTTTGGACTGCAGTGAGCAATTCTGGATTACTGTGAGCAATTCTCGATTGCAGTGAGCAATTCTGGATTGCAGTGAGCAATTCTGCATTGCAGTGAGCGATTCTGGATTGTAGTGAGCAATTCTGGATTGCACTGAGCAATTCTGGATTGTAGTGAACAATTCTGGATTGCAGTGAGCAATTCTGGATTGCAGTGAACAATTCTGGACTGCAGTGAGCAATTCTGGATTACTGTGAGCAATTCTGGACTGCAGTGAGCAATTCTGGATTGCATTGAACAATTCTGGATTGCAGTGAGCGATTCTGGATTGTAGTGAACAATTCTGGATTGTAGTGAGCAATTCTGGATTGCATTGAACAATTCTGGATTGTAGTGAGCAGTTCTGGATTGCAGTAAGCAATTCTGGATTGCATTGAACAATTCTGGATTGCAGTGAGCAATTCTGGATTGCAGTGAACAATTCTGGATTGCAGTGAGCAGTTCTGGATTGTAGTGAGCAATTCTGGATTGCAGTGAGCAATTCTGGATTGCAGTGAGCAATTCTGGACTGCAGTGAGCAATTCTGGATTGCATTGAACAATTCTGGATTGCAGTGAGCAATTCTGGATTGCAGTGAACAATTCTGGATTGCAGTGAGCAGTTCTGGATTGTAGTGAGCAATTCTGGATTGCAGTGAGCAATTCTGGATTGCAGTGAGCAGTTCTGGATTGCAGCGAGCAATTCTGGATTGCAGTGAGCGATTCTGGATTGCAGTGAACAATTCTGGATTGCAGTGAACAATTCTGGACTGCAGTGAGCAATTCTGGATTGTAGTGAACAATTCTGGATTGCAGTGAGCAATTCTGGGTTGCAGTGAGCGATTCTGGATTGCAGTGAGCGATTCTGGATTGCAGTGAGCAATTCTGGGTTGCAGTGAGCGATTCTGGATTGCAGTGAGCAATTCTGGACCGCAGCATGCAATTCTGGATTGCAGTGAGCAATTCTGGATTGCAGTGAGCGATTCTGGATTGCAGTGAGCAATTCTGGGTTGCAGTGAGCGATTCTGGATTGCAGTGAGCGATTCTGGATTGCAGTGAGCGATTCTGGACTGCAGTGAGCGATTCTGGATTGCAGTGAGCGATTCTGGATTGCAGTGAGCGATTCTGGATTGCAGTGAGCGATTCCTCTCCTTCCCCCTCTGCTGGTGTGCTGAGATCTGTGAGCAGCTCTGCAGGCTCTCAGGTGCTAATCCTGACTTACAGGCAGTCAGCTTCTCTCCCAAGCCCTCAAATCCTCCCCAGCCCCAGTCAGCCTCCCAAACCTGGGGCTCCGGGGTGTTTGCTGCTCTTGCCCTCTCACATTTTGATCATTCCCCTCCCTCACTGCCAAAGTCTCAGCTGCTTCATTTTCTGAGATGAAGAACAATGTACATGAGAGAGATGAAGCCAAAAAAAGCACCTCACAATTAAATATTTTAACAGACGTTTTGAAGACAGTTTTGAAAGGATTTTAAATTAATATTGACAATGGTATGCATCAAGGGGCTCAGGCTGAACAATACCCACCTAAAGAATGAAGTGTAAAAATAAAACCCTGCAATATTTTGTCCCAGCATCCATTCTGCCTCTCCTGGGTCAGACATCCAGGAGTTGTGTACACCCCCACATCCACACCAAGTTCAGCACGGCTTTGGGACCCTCCTGCATCCTTTGGGACCCTCCTGCATCCTTTGGGACCCTCCTGCATCCTTTGGGCTCCAGGTTCTCCTCTCCTGGCAGGTGCCCAGCCCTGCCCTGTCCCACCACCTCCCCCAGTCACTCTGGATGTGGGACATGTCCCATGCCACCAGCTCATCCCCACAGCCCAGCACACTCTGCCTAAGAAAACATTATTTCCATTACATTTGGCTTAAACCCACTTATTTATAATTAAGTTACTGATCCGTGCGTTGGTGTAAAATGGCTCTACAACATAAGTGCAGCAATAACCCAGAACTAAATCTTTAAATAACAATTGTCAAGTGAGAAGATATATATAGAATATATCAAAACTAATAGCGTTCATCCATCTTTCAAAACAAGTTAAATGTGCCTGTTTCTTCTGCAAAATCTGTGTTTGCTCATTGAACATTTTATTTTCATTACATTTGAACCTTTCAGCAGAAATAAAATACACAATCAAAGTAGGATGGTTGTTTTGATTGGTTTGCAGGCATTTCTCCATCAGAAGAAAAGGAAACACATTCAGATTCCCAGACATTTGTGCTGGTGACCACTGGGAGAAGCAACGTAGACAGGGAAACGTGTAATGAGGGATGACAGCTCCAGCACAGATCTCATTACCCACAGAGTGTAGAACAGGCTGCTGAGGAAAGGAGAGCCCAGCTTTGGGACGTTGGGGATTTTGGACAGAGAACCCAAAGCAGGAGGGGAAGCTCAGGGCCATCCTCAGTGTGGGACTCACTCCTGGGACCCCCAGACCCTGCTCCCAGCACAGCCAACCCAAACATTCCTCTCTGAGCATCAGCAATTCCATCCTTCCAGGGGCAGGGCTGCTCCTGCTCAGAGCCAGCAGCCCAAACCCTCTGCCTTGGCAGAGCTGGTACCCAGGAATTTGGGCAGTGCTGGTTCTGCACCCACAGACACCCTCAGGGCCACCCTGAGCAGTCAAACCAAACCCAGTGACAACCCAAGCCAGGGAAGGAATTAATTCCTTTAAAACACAGGGATACACCTGAGGGTGAGCATTGCTGGGCACTGCACAACTGCTCACCCAGCACTGGGGACCCACTGGGAATTACAGCTCCGTGGCTTTCCTGAACTTCTGCCAGCAGGACACACGAGAGGGAAGCAGGTTTTGTACAAAAAGCCCATGGAACACTGTCCATGAGGAGCTCCCAGGAACCTGAACTGGGGCTGGCAGTGCACCCTGCTTGGCATCAGCCTCACACTGCTGCATTACACACCCAGCTCTGGGCCAGGCAGGAACAGAGATCACAGCCACGAGAGCTGGAAAAGTGTTACTCCTAAAGCAATTAATTATCTTAAACACTTCCAAGCCTTTGTGAACAGAAGTAACCTCATAAAGAGCCCATCATCCTCAAGTTCCTCAACCCGCTGTATCTTCACATTCATTGCTGACATTACTGCATTTCCTCTTGGATCCTTTCAAGACATCTCATTTATCTTTATTGGATTTCCTTTCACTTGGGTTTAAAGTTAAGCCATGCAGGAGAAGTTAAGCTGCAGCAGAGGAGAAGTAATCAGTGCATAAAGTCTGAATCTTAACGAAGGGTGTCCCAACTTGCTGAAAATGCAGAATAGTGTGCAGAGTGCTGCTCCTGAGGGGCTGCCTGAGCAGAGCTGTGTGTGTGTGCTGTCACAGTGCCAGGGCTGGGGAGGGCTCTCTGCACTGACTGGAACCCAGGGAGCCCAGCTCTGCCACACAAACACACACAGGATGAAATCAGGACAGCAGGAGAGCTCTGCTCTGAAGGACCAGACCTGGAACCAGAACTGGAACCAGAACTGGAACCAGAACTGGAACCAGACCTGGAACCAGAACTGGAACCAGAACTGGAACCAGACCTGGAACAGAACTGGAACCAGAACTGGAACCAGAACTGGAACCAGAACTGACAGGAGCCAGGCCAGGGCAGGAGAGCAAACCCAGGGAGGATGCAATGGTTTGAGCTGGAGGGGACACTGAGCATCACCACTGTCCCCCTGCCATGGCAGGGACACCTTCCCCACCCCAGGGTGCTCCAAGGCTGGCCCTGGCTCTGAGTCTGACCTGGCACATGGGCACAGGGCTTTGGGTACTCTGGGGCTACCAAGGTCGGGAGGAGACTCCATGGGAAGCCAGATAAATAAAATTATAATAGCAAAGCCATTTTTCACCATCACTCTGCTCTCGTCTTGCCACATCCAGGATGATTTTGGACAGTAAGGCTGACCCCCCTGTGACTCACCTTGCAGCTCACCACCAGGGCTCTCTGCAGATGTGCCCACAAACACTCCAGCAGCCAAGTGCACAAAGCAGATTTATCAGACTCAAGCCCAGGGGAAGCCTGGCAGGAGTAACACGAAGTGACTGGGCCCAGGGAATTGAGCACAAGTGCAGTAAAACAGATCTGGCAGTGCTAAATCAGGGATTAGCACAGCTGGGCTGCCAGTGCAGCCCCAGCTTTGCAGGGCAGTGAATCAAAGCCCTTGGTTTGCATTCTGATCTGCACTCTGCTGATCCATCACAGCCCAGGGTAGGGCTGGGCTCCCCCTCTCCCCTGCTCTAAATCTCCCCTGACTTATGGAGGCTTCACTTTTAAGAGAGCCAATTAGAAAATATGGATACTCAAGGTACACTCGTGCTGTTTACCTAAAATTGATTAAAGGCTGGAGCAAATAACTCCTCCATCATCTGTCCCAGGGGTGCAAATACAGACACTGCCAAATGCTTGGGTTTACTTCCACCACTACATTAAAACAGCTCAGCTCATAAATGGCACTTTGAGGAATACGGGCTCAGCTGCAGGGCTTTGAATCTTCTGTGATATACTGACATTATTTGAAGTTTATCTTTATTGAGCTTCAAGTATGGTATGGTAAAAGGAAAAAAAAAACCAGTAAAACTTCCATGAAATGAGTTACAGATGCAGCTGCTTTAACAGAGACTGCAAAATCAGGCAGTTATTCCACATGCTGCTGCTCAGAGTGTGCTTCACCCCTCTACAGCACTCCAAGGAACAAAGGAAATGGAGCAAATTCCGAGATGAACACGTCCCCAAAGGAGACATGCCGTCATCCTGTGCCACAACTTCTTTTTGGATGCTCTCCACCATGACTCACACATTTCAGCAGCTCTTTTGATGCTGTTACAGTCATTTTTGAAGTCTCCTAATCTCAGTGGTTCCTGTAAATCAGAATAGCTGGAATAACTTCCCTGGAATTACAGGGAAGCTGCAGTGAGAGCCTGGCTGCGAGCTCCTTTTCCAATTATTTGTCTAATCCACCTGTGATCCGTCTGCGAGCACAAATCCATCCCACACTACACACACCTGCAATTTCTTATCACTGACACTGGACTTTGTTGCCACAGTTTCAATTTACACTTCAATATCACAAGAAAGAGATGGAGAATCTCTCTTTCCCTGACCAGCATCTCAATGCTCTGGATTACAAAACTGTCTGCACAGAACTGAAAATCTCACTTGTGTTGCCCTGGTTTCCTGTAGAACCGGGCAAGGAAAAGATATTTTGAACCACTGATCATTCCAGGAAGAAAAAAATATTAAAACCCTGACTAAAATAAATGTCAACACACTGATGAATGAAAAAGTTCAAATGGCTGGTTTGGGATAAATAGATATATACATCTTTTTCTCTTGGCAGTGTTCAATCTTACACCCATCAATGTGATACCAAAGGTTTTCAGAAGAAAATGGCAGTTTAAAAAAATTCTGAACAAGCCATCAATAAATCAAGCAAAATAATACAGTTTTAAAGCCTCCATCTGCTGTATAGCTCATAATTAATGAGTTTCTCAAATCGTGCTGGGATTACATTTCTACTTCTATCGAAGTCTTGTGGAAAAATGTCCTCCAGTCCCACACTAGAACAAGTGCTAACAACTTCTCCCCCAATCCTAATTTCTAACATCCTCCTTGAAACTCATTTTCATTTCGTGATCTCCTTAGGAATTTCACTGTCTCACATTTAAAAGGCTGAACTGGGGTCCTTGAACACAACCTTGATCCAAACCCAGGGGCAGGCAGAGGAAACAGCTCCTGCCAGGAATTCTCCATTTCTGCTTCAAGCCCATCTTTTGCTTTTCACCCAGCACATTTCAGAGCTGCAGTTTTCCATCATTTCCAGGATTTCCTGCAGGATGGAACGAGCCTGGTGGGATCCCCCGGCCCAAAGAAAATGGAATTGTGCTGGTGCAGTTTCTGCTTGCTTTGTTCTGCAAGGCAGAGCTCCCCCTGAATTCACCTGCTCAGGTGCCAGCCCCAGGCTCCAGGCTGGGCACAAACCTTGCCCCCTGCTGGGTGGAAATTAAAGTAAAACTATAAAAATGAAATTCAGCACGGCCAGGAGGCAGGAACAAACCTCTGGGCCACTCCTGAGTTGGTCTGGGGTTTCACACCACCATTTAAACTGTCTGGGGGAAATAATTGAGTGGAAATCTGTTTCAAGTCCTGCACTTTGATTTTATCTAGGAATACAGATAATCAATCCCTGGGCTGAAAGCCGTGGATTACGAAACGTACCGGAGCAAATGGGAATTTTATTGGCTCAGAAATGAACATGAAGGGGCAGCGCAGAGATGACCTTGCGGGGGAAGGATGGCAGCAGGGAGCAGAGGCTGCCAGCCCTCTGCAATCACCCAGGGCACCTTCCCCAGGAGGAATCCCGGCCTGGAGGGGGAATCCCAGCCCCAGGGACGAGCTGAGCAGGAACTTCAGCTCCGGACACCTCCGGACACTCGCAGGTGCATGGTGGGGTCCAGGAGCTGGACTCTGCTGAGCCTTGGGAGTTCTGAGCGGCTGGCAGGGAGTGGGGAGCTGTTCCCAGTGCCCAGCCCTGCTGGCCTGTGAAATGAATAGGGCCAGCACAGCAGCTCCTTTGTGAAGCCTTTATGGATAGAGCAGCTTGGGTGGGCAGCTCGAAGGGTCGCGCACGCCGCCACTGCTCCCAATGGAAGAGCCAGAGCAGAGGAGCACAGCTTGGTCTGCTGAGGCACAGCTGGGCTCCATCCTCACCAGAATCCCAAGAAAAGGGGTTTTTGGGTCATAGTCTGGGGGGACATGTTGGTAGGGTGCTGTTCAGGTCATGGCGATGAAATCAAAGCAGCTTGGGATGATAAATTCATGTTCTGCGCTGTTTTCCCAACCTGAGAACACTATCCTCGGTTCCAGATGTCATTTGGGTTCTTTGTTTTAAATGGTTTAAAACTCTGAATAGTGTCCCAGTGTCCTTTGCACTCCTTTCATTTGCATACAGATCCATGATGTCACCCTCCTCACAGACGCCATTTCAGGGCAGCAGCGCCCAACAGAAGGGAAAGGGGACATCGGTGAGACAACTGGGGACTAGAACAAAATGGGGCCAATAATTCAACATTAACAATTAACGTTAATTAGGAATCAGAAAAGGGTAAGGCTTGGAATTTAACATTAACAATTAACATGGAAACTGAACAAACTTGGGAACTTGTTCCTAACATCCTGCCCCTCTGCAAGGGGTTCCCAGAGCCAAGGGGACACAGAGGGGCACAGTGGGGCAGCAGGGCCAGCACAGCCCCAGCAGGGCCAGCAGAACCCCAGCACAGCCCAGTACAGCCCAGCACAGCCCAGCACAGCCCAGCCCAGCCCACCCTGGGCTCCCCAGTTCCTCTGCACACACACTCCATGTGAGACTCTGTTTGTGAACTTCAGCATTCAAATCTGCCCAATGCTAAAAAAGCCTTTGGAAAATCTCTCCCCTCCTCAAAAAATTTCTAAGCCCCATTGGGCTTTTTTGTGAAACAGCTTTTTCCTCCCTTTTCAGTAACACAATGTGTTATTCAAGAGCCAGAGAGTTGTCAGTTTTTGTGTTATGATAATCTTCTCAAGCATCCAGTTCTATTCTGCTTCTTCCCTTCATGCTGTCACTCACATTCCAGCCTGTCACAAAAGAAAATGGCTGAATACATTAATTACAACTTGTTAGACCTCCATATAGTTAATGCTATTGAGAAAATCAAATCACTTGGAAAATAGCTAAAGAGAAACAGTTGCTGCTATTGCAGAATCTTTATGTGTCGCACTTCAAAGCTGGAGCTTTGCAAGACAACAAAAATGATTATTATAGAGAATGAGAAAATCAAATACAACTTGATCCTCTACCCTTGGAATGTTTTCTGAATGCATTACAATATATATTTTCTATCCTGGCAAGAGCAGTCGAACACTTTTCACATATTACCTTCTTTTATGGACTAATTACAAATACCAGTTTGGAAATTACAGTATAAAAACTTTCTGGAGCTAGGAAGAGATCCAAGTCCCCACTCACACAAACATCCCAGATGACAGTGAGGGCTGCATTGAAGTGAATAAAAGAGAATTCTGTCGGGTCTGAGAAGGCAAAAAGCTGCCCTGGGGTTGGTGCTGACAGGATTCCCCCACTGAGGCTCTGACTCCTGTGGCTCTGAGCTGGATTTTTAACCGAAAAACTCAAACACACACCTAACTGTTGTGCTTCAAAATGGTGAATTTCTAATCTGTGTGGGGAGCAGCAGCAGCCAGGATGAACAAAGGAATTCATTACCCAAGGATCCAGCAAGGCCAGGTCCCCCAGCAGTGGTGCCCACCCCTCCCAGCCCCAGAGCTGCTCTGGGGGGAAGCAGAGTCAGCTGGCACCAGAACGTGGGGCCCAATTTGCCCGAGCAGATGTCAAATGGTCATTAGTGTTACAATGATTAGTAAACTGAAATTACATCTTATGGCTTTAGTGCCTTAGATCAAGCATTAACCTGCCTTAATTAAATTGCATCTCAGTAATTGATTTCACAGGGCTGAACTGTAAGTAACAAATTGCAGAGGATCTGGGGCTTTATCTGGCAAGATAACACAAATCAGCCTTTGCTGGTGTTACCTCCCTGTCTCCATCCCTCCTGAGGGGTTTGTTCCCTCCCCTGCCTGCACTGCACACAGCCTGCTCTCACACCTACACCTCATCCCTGCTGCTTTTTCTGCTCCAGCAGAGGTGGGCAGGGCAGGCAGCACCAACATCTGCTCGGTGTGTGAAGCTCTCTCCATGAGCAGAACACAATTGTTTGTTCCACTCCCCCAAGCACAGCCAGGGAGTGACAGAGTGTGCACAACAGGATGGGACTGGGGCAGTGAAGCAGCCAGGGCACAGCACAGCAATCCTTCCTTCCCTGGGCTGCTCCAGCTGCTCCTGCACTGTGCAGCAGCCATCTCAATGGAATAACAGCAGAATTAGCACAGTTCCACTTGCTCCTGGCTGTGCTGTTCAGTGTTACCAAATGCACTGGATGGGAGCAATCAGGGGGACCAAACACTGCTCAATTCCCTGTCCCAGTGCACACCCGGGTTCTCCCCAGGAGAGGGACTGGTGTCAATCAGAGCCTTTCAAAAAAGGGTCCTGGGCACAACCAGCAGCTTGGGGCTCAAGGGCAAGGAGGAAGGAGAGGCAGCATGAGCTGGCCTCAGCCCAGGCCCCAGAGCTGACCCAAAGAGCCCAGCCCAGCCTTCAGCCTGTCCCAGAGCTGACCCAAAGAGCCCTGTCCTGTCCTGTCCTGTCCCAGAGCTGACCCAAAGAGCCCAGCCCTGTCCCTAAGCCTGTCCCAGAGCTGACCCAAAGAGCCCAGCCCTGTCCCTAAGCCTGTCCCAGAGCTGACCCAAGGAGCCCAGCCCTGTCCCTAAGCCTGTCCCAGAGCTGACCCAAAGAGCCCAGCCCTGTCCCTAAGCCTGTCCCAGAGCTGACCCAAAGAGCCCAGCCCTGTCCCTAAGCCTGTCCCAGAGCTGACCTAAAGAGCCCAGCTCTGTCCTGTCCCAGAGCTGACCCAAAGAGCCCAGCCCTGTCCCTAAGCCTGTCCCAGAGCTGACCTAAAGAGCCCAGCTCTGTCCTGTCCCAGAGCTGACCCAAAGAGCCCAGCCCTGTCCCTAAGCCTGTCCCAGAGCTGACCCAAAGAGCCCAGCCCTGTCCCTAAGCCTGTCCCAGAGCTGACCCAAAGAGCCCAGCCCTGTCCTGTCCCAGAGCTGACCCAAAGAGCCCAGCTCTGTCCTGTCCCAGAGCTGACCCAAAGAGCCCAGCCCTGTCCTGTCCCAGAGCTGACCCAAAGAGCCCAGCCCTGTCCTGTCCCAGAGCTGACCCAAAGAGCCCAGCCCTGTCCCTAAGCCTGTCCCAGAGCTGACCTAAAGAGCCCAGCTCTGTCCTGTCCCAGAGCTGACCCAAAGAGCCCAGCCCTGTCCCTAAGCCTGTCCCAGAGCTGACCTAAAGAGCCCAGCTCTGTCCTGTCCCAGAGCTGACCCAAAGAGCCCAGCCCTGTCCCTAAGCCTGTCCCAGAGCTGACCCAAAGAGCCCAGCCCTGTCCCTAAGCCTGTCCCAGAGCTGACCCAAAGAGCCCAGCCCTGTCCTGTCCCAGAGCTGACCCAAAGAGCCCAGCTCTGTCCTGTCCCAGAGCTGACCCAAAGAGCCCAGCCCTGTCCTGTCCCAGAGCTGACCCAAAGAGCCCAGCCCTGTCCCTAAGCCTGTCCCAGAGCTGACCCAAAGAGCCCAGCCCTGTCCCTAAGCCTGTCCCAGAGCTGACCCAAAGAGCCCAGCCCTGTCCTGTCCCAGAGCTGACCCAAAGAGCCCAGCCCTGTCCTGTCCCAGAGCTGACCCAAAGAGCCCAGCCCTGTCCCTAAGCCTGTCCCAGAGCTGACCCAAAGAGCCCAGCCCTGTCCTGTCCCAGAGCTGACCCAAAGAGCCCAGCCCTGTCCCTAAGCCTGTCCCAGAGCTGACCCAAAGAGCCCAGCCCAGCCCAGCCCAGCCCCTGGTGTGGCACTGCAGAATTCCCAGCTGATGCCAAAGGGACCCAGAGGATCTGTCAGTGCCAGTGCAGCCCATTCCAGCCCTGAAACACGGCTTGGAGCCCATTTCCACCCTGCTGGCATGGCAGGGTATCTGGGACATCACAACAGAGCTCAGAGATGGACTGGGGGGAGCTCTGCACAGGACACACAGCCTGGCTGGGAGGATGGTGGCATTTTGCAGCTATCACCCGCATTTGGCATGCAGCACGTGTCCCTGGGCCGTGTTTGTGATGCAGGTATTTCTGTAATGAGCAGTGACACAGCCCTGGCAGAGGCAGAGCTATCAGAGCTCCCTGAAGCCTCTGTGATAACCCAGGCACGCTCTGACTGCATCCATCTAGAATATGAGCTTAGAACAACACACTAATTATTCATGGGCTATTAGTGCTCCTTTTCCCTGCAGCACAAGCACAGAGAAAGCCTCACAATCCCATTTTTCTTCACTCCCAAACAGCGGAGCAGAATGTGGCAAATTGTTCCAGAAAGCACCTCAGAGGAAGAGGCAGCACGAAGCAAAGCCATTAACAGACCCCACATGTTCACACAGGAGCAGCAAACCCCCCTGGTGCCACTGCTGAGGAAAGCAGGCCCCCTCCTCATCCTCTTTGGGAGAGGATTTCACTGATTTGCAGCTGCATCACTCCAAACCTTGCCCTGGGTTTGCTCCTGGCCTCACTGCTCAGTGCCAGCAGCTGCAGCACCCCTGGATTCACCCCGAGATCACACACAGAGCCAGGGCAAACATCCCAACAGCTGCTGCAGGGACCCCACACCACAAACCAGAGCCTGCACCGAGCCCTGGGCTGGGCTCTCCCTCTCTGGTGCTTCCCAAACCCCAGCTTTGGGTTTCTCCTCCGAGCTATTATTGATGGAGTTTGTCAGAAGTGGTTTCAAGCATGTTTGAACTTCTGTTATGCAGTGGAACCCAGACACTGATGTGCTCTCTCTTATTTCAGGGGGTTTTACATCCCCCAGGCTTCCAGGGAGCTTCCCAGACACCGACTGCTCTCCTGCTGGCAAACACTAATAAACAGACTAGATTAAATTTTATTAACAGTAATGTTTTCTGAGATATTAAAACACACTCTTGTCGTCGTTGCCAGGTGCTGTCACCAGGGCTGTGCCAGCAGGGCTGTGTCACCTGTGTGGGGGGAGCCAGGAGAGCAGGAAGGGAGAGGAGGCTGAAGCAGGCACGGAAAATCAGACAGCACAGAGAAGGTAAAATCCCCTTCCCTGTGCCTGCTGACCCTGCCCCACGCTGCAGCTCCATCCAAGCTGCAGACACCTGGCAGGTGACACCTCCCCTGCAGAGCAGGAGCTGAGGAAGGATGCAGCTGGTCCCCCAGCACACAGGAGATTTGCACGACAAAAGGCAAGCACAGATGCACAGGAAAAGCCCTGGCAGCCTCTGGGAGGCTCGGTGCAGTGGCAGCAGGGGCAGAGCTGTGCTCACAGCTCCTGCAGGCTGCACCCGGGGTCTGGGGGCACCCAGAGCCCCCCGAGCACAGCTGAGCCCTGCAGAGCTCCAGACAGCAGCCAAATGACTCCTTTCCATTGAGCTCCCTCAATCACGAGGCTTATCCAGCTAGGAGAAAGCAATTGTTCCCAGATTAATTGCTGCCACACAAGCAGCACTTCCTGCAGCTGTGCCAGTGTGAGGAGCATCTCATCAGCGAGGAGTGGGGATGGATTGAGCAGAAAAACCCTTTGGGTCAGAGCATGTTCTCCATCCAGCAGCACAGCTTGGGAAGGGGTGCTGGGGAGATTGAGGAGGGTGGGGAGATCAGGAGGGGTTGGGGAGATCAGGGTACCAGAGCTCCTGGTACCTGAGACCATGGTACCTGAGACCAGGGTACCTGAGATCACACCCCGATCACACACCTGCAGCCAGCTACTTCCTGCTGCTAGCAGATCATTATCTATCCATCATTATTATAATTATTATAATTACCTGCCCTGCTGGCTCTTTCCAGGACACTCCTGGAGCCCACCCACCTCATTTCTCTGCACTCCAGCCCCGGTGACTCTGCACACTTGTCCCAGGGATGGCCCAGCCCCACCTGAACCACTGCTGTTACACAGCAAAGGGATGTGCAAGGTGATGTGAGCTGCTGGTTTAACAGGCTTTCATTGTCTCATGTCTGTGCTCATAAAACATTCAAGCATCTTTCCCTGTTCTGGTGCTGCAGAACACCTGGTGTGCCCCAGGGAGCTCCTGCTGACAGCCCAGAGCTGCCTCTGTTCACCCACCTTGGCCACTGGGTGACCGCACTGACCACAGTGACCACACTGACCACAAGCACTCTGCTGCCTCCAGGGGACACCAGCTCTGCTCAGGGGGAGCTTTGGGAGTGCTGAGCCCTGCCCTGGGTCCCCAGTGCAGCTCCTGGAGCTTTCACGAGCTCAGGGATGGGCAGGTTTGGGGATCTGTGCTCCCTGCTCAGCTCCCCTTAGCAATCAGGCTCCCTGCCCAGCAGAAATGTCTTTAGCACTTGGCATTTCCCAGCTGAGCAGTGCTCATCATGCAGCTCTGATTTGTTTATTCCACTCCAAACTCGGTATCATTAGAGTTCATCCCACAATACACATTCCTTGTTATTTCTAATGGGCAAACCTCAAATACTTGCTCCTGCTTGGAGCACAAACCAGGGCTGGTCCAGGTTCTGCAATGTCAGCTCCAGTGGCTGCAGGCATTTATTGCTGAGAGCCAGCACAGACCCTGCAGGGCTGGCTCATCCTGGGGCACTCAGAGCCCAGCACAGATCCAGGGCTGGCTCATCCTGGGGGCACTCAGAGCCCAGCACAGACCCTGCAGGGCTGGCTCATCCTGGGGCACTCAGAGCCCAGCACAGACCCTGCAGGGCTGGCTCATCCTGGGGCACTCAGAGCCCAGCACAGACCCTGCAGGGCTGGCTCATCCTGGGGCACTCAGAGCCCAGCACAGATCCAGGGCTGGCTCATCCTGGGGCACTCAGAGCCCAGCACAGACCCTGCAGGGCTGGCTCATCCTGGGGCACTCAGAGCCCAGCACAGATCCAGGGCTGGCTCATCCTGGGGCACTCAGAGCCCAGCACAGATCCAGAGCTGGCTCATCCTGGGGGCACTCAGAGCCCAGCACAGATCTGGGGCACTCAGAGCCCGGCACAGATCCAGGGCTGGCTCATCCCGGGGCACTCAGAGCCCAGCACAGATCCTGCAGGGCTGGCTCATCCTGGGGGCACTCAGAGCCCAGCACAGATCCTGCAGGGCTGGCTCATCCTGGGGGCACTCAGAGCCCAGCACAGATCCAGGGCTGGTTCATCCTGGGACACTCAGAGCCCAGCAGAGCCAAGGGTGAAACCTCTCTTGCATTTTTAAAGGCTGTGCAGCTCCCCCTCACAGTTTCAGTAGCAGGCTCATGAGAGTAGAACAGTAAGTGGGGAGCTGGGACAGGGTTGATCCTGCTAACATGTCTGGGATTAGGCAGGGCAGGGTCCAGGGGATGGTTTGGTGCACACCAGGTGAGCAGAGCTGGGGCTGGGGCTGTGAGGAGCAGGGAGATGTGGCTCAGTGCCTGTGCAGTGACAGCAGGCAGCTCAGGGAGAGCTTCTTCAACGCCTTTGGAGTGATCTTAAGCCATAAATCAAAGTTGCTTTTGTTTGTGTCTTCACATCAATCATTCACAATGGGAGATTTACCTGCTATTATACATGCAGATGTGGGGGGCTAAGAGCTTCAAAAAATGAAACCTGCACCAATTAAACACTTTGATTGGGAGAGTTTGCATGTCTTGTTCATTTTTAATTAGGAATCAAGGCTGTTAATGCAGAATATCCTGTTGCTCTCCCTCCACAGAATAACAAACAGTCTCCCTGCTCTGACTGAGCCAGAGGAACACCCTCTAACCAAAGCTGGTGATCCAAACCCAGAGGTTCCTGCTGCCCCCATTTTCCATCATCCCTTATTCCAAATCCCACTGCAATCAATAATTGGTTTCATTGAAGGAGAGAAAGAAAACCAGTAGTGCTGGTATCACCCATTCATGTCTTTTCATCCACCTCAGCAGATCTCATGGCGTTTCACCATCTGCCATTCCTGCAGCAGCTTACCCAGACAGAGGGAGCACACAGCACAGCAAACCCCATATCCATATCCACAGCACAGCAAACCCCATATCCATATCCACAGCACAGCAAACCCCATATCCATATCCATATCCATATCCATATCCATATCCATATCCACAGCACAGCAAACCCCATACCCATATCCATATCCATACCCATATCCACAGCACAGCAAACCCCATATCCATATCCACAGCACAGCAAACCCCATATCCATATCCATATCCACAGCACAGCAAACCCCATATCCGTATCCATATCCACAGCACAGCAAACCCCATATCCATATCCATATCCACAGCACAGCAAACCCCATATCCATATCCATATCCATATCCACAGCACAGCAAACCCCATATCCATATCCATATCCACAGCACAGCAAACCCCATATCCATATCCATATCCATATCCACAGCACAGCAAACCCCATATCCATATCCACAGCACAGCAAACCCCATATCCATATCCATATCCATATCCATATCCCTATCCATATCCATATCCACAGCACAGCAAACCCCATATCCATATCCATATCCACAGCACAGCAAAGCCCAGGGCAGCTGCTCCAGCCCTGGTTGGGTCCCTGCAGGGAGTAGGAAGTTCAAGGCATCATCTGCAGACTTTGTGCCCATTGCCAAGGGATACCCACCCAAGACTTTCCTTTCCCTCAGTTTGTGCCAAATCTGCCACTTCCTTCAGGCAAACTGATCAGGACCTCAGCTGAAAAAATCTCCCAGCAAAATTACCGGGGTTCATGTAGCAAGAAAAGGGAGATTTGCTTGTACAAACAGGAAGAGGAACTCTAATATAAAAATGAGGGAATCCAGAAAGGTCATCTGGTCTGTGTAAAGCTCAATTTCTTTTCAACATCCAGCATAACAAGTAAGTCGTGTCTGCAACCCACACTGACATTAGCACCTGCAAATCACTCTGCACTTCAACATAATTCATCATTTAGGATATTGGATGTTTTTAATTAGCTCTTCTCTGTTTCTAAAGAGAAATTCCTACCACAAGTAAAAATCTCTGTAATTATTGGCAAGTTAAAGAAAGGTGGAAAATAACTCATTGGGAGATTTTTTTTCTCTGTAGTCATTAGATGATTGAGATGATAGAAGAAGGAAGAATCTGACAGATTAAACAGTTCTTGAGGAGACATGTCAACTTCAATAATTTCGAAGCCTTAGAACTGTCAAGCTTTCAAAACAGAGACGACTGTATCTACAGAAAACAAGGTTCTCCTAATTGGCGTGTGAGAAAAGCCAAATTGGGGCTAAAGCTCTGCCATGAGAGGCTTTTGCTGAACACAGGTATTTGCAAGCAGCTCCAGCTGTGGTGTGGTTGTGCTCTGGCAGGGTCAGCTCTGGCTGCTCCTGGCTGCACAGCCAGCCCACAGGCACAGCTGCACATCAGCCCTCACCTGGCTGTGCCTCACCTGGCTGTGCCACTCCTGGCTGTGCCACACCTGGCTGTGCCTCACCTGGCTGTGCCACTCCTGGCTGTGCCTCATCTGGCCGTGCCACTCCTGGCTGTGCCTCACCTGGCTGTGCCTCACCTGGCTGTGCCACTCCTGGCTGTGCCTCACCTGGCCCTGCCTCACCTGGCTGTGCCTCACCTGGCCCTGCCTCACCTGGCCCTGCCTCACCTGGCTGTGCCTCACCTGGCTGTGCCTCACCTGGCTGTGCCACTCCTGGCCGTGCCTCACCTGGCTGTGCCTCACCTGGCTGTGCCACACCTGGCTGTGCCTCACCTGGCTGTGCCTCACCTGGCCGTGCCACACCTGGCTGTGCCTCACCTGGCTGTGCCACTTCTGGCTGTGCCACTCCTGGCTGTGCCTCACCTGGCTGTGCCTCACCTCGCCCAGCCTTACCTGGCCCAGCCCTGGCAGTGCTCCTGTATCCCTGCTCCCGGGGTTATCTGTGTCCATATCCATGTACACATCCATTCCATATCCATATCCGCATCCATGTACATATCCATGTACACATCCATATCCATTCCATATCCATATCCATATCCATATCCATATCCACATCCATATCCATATCTATATCCATTCCATATCCATATCCACATCCACATCCATGTACACATCCACATCCATGTACACATCCATATCCATTCCATATCCACATCCATATCTATATCCATTCCATATCCATATCCACATCCATGTACACATCCATATCAATTCCATATCCACATTCATATCTATATCCATTCCATATCCATATCCACATCCATGTACATATCCATATCCATTCCATATCCATATCCATATCCATATCCATATCCATATCCATATCCATATCCACATCCATATCCACATCCATATCCACATCCATATCCATATCCATATCCATATCCATATCCACATCCATATCCATTTCATATCCACATCCATATCCATTCCATATCCACATCCACATCCATGTACACATCCATATCCATTCCATATCCACTCCATATGCACATCCATTTCCATATCCAAAATTCATTGTTTGCAGGAGTCCAGCAGGGGACAGAGCAGCAGTTTGGGCTGAAAATGTCCTTGTTCTGCTGCCTGGAAGTGTCACACGAGGCACTGGGACAGTGGGGACAGAGCCCAGCTCTTTGCCCAGCCCAGCACTGGTCCCAGCCCTGAATCCCTGCTGGCACTGCAGGCTGCAGAATTTCAGCACAGTTCCATCACTCCCCTGACCCCACTGCTCTGGGGACACTGCAGGATCCAGCCAGCCCAGGGCTGCACACACACAGTTAAACACAAAGCCATCAGCTGGCTCCAGAGTGCACAGAGCTGAGCAGTAAAATCCCAAGTGGCTTTCTCCGAGATGTCTGTCCCAGGTCAGCAGAGTGATTTCATTTGTCATCTCTGCACTTGCCAAACCTGACTTTCAGGGAGAGGTGCCTTCCACAATGCATGTCAGCCTTTATTAATCTGATTTTCTTCTTCCTCTCCAAAGATATTTAATGGTTTAGCAATGATCAATATTCTTGCTCTGATGACAAACAGAGACAAATGAGGCTGTGCAGCCTGGCTGGGGTTTGCAATCACCACCCTGGAGGGCCAGCTCCAGCTGAGGGCAGCGTGACAGGAGCTGTGTGTGGAGAGGGCACTTGGCAGGCACTGCCCGGGCTCACTTCCTCCAGTACAGCCCAGCGGGACCAGTACAGCCAGGCCAGTGTGACCAGTACAGCCCAGTCTGACCAGCACAGCCCAGTGTGACCAGCACAGCCCAGTGTCACCAGTACAGCCAGGCCAGTGTGACCAGTACAGCCCAGTGTGACCAGTACAGCACAGTCCAGTGTCACCAGTACAGCCAGGCCAGTGTGACCAGTACAGCCCAGTGTGACCAGTACAGCACAGTCCAGTGTCACCAGTACAGCCAGGCCAGTGTGACCAGTACAGCCCAGTGTGACCAGTACAGCACAGTCCAGTGTCACCAGTACAGCCCAGTGTCACCAGCACAGCCCAGTGTCACCAGCACAGCACAGCCCAGTGTCACCAGCACAGCCCAGTGTGACCAGCACAGCCCAGTGTGACCAGTACAGCACAGCCCAGTGTGACCAGCACAGCCAGCCCAGTGTGACCAGTACAGCCCAGTGTGACCAATACAGCACAGCCCAGTGGGACCAGTACAGCCCAGTGTGACCAGCACAGCCCAGTGTGACCAGCACAGCACAGCCCAGTGTGACCAGCACAGCCCAGCCCAGTATGACCAGCACAGCCCAGTATGACCAGCACAGCCCAGTGTGACCAGCACAGCACAATGTGACCAGTACAGCCCAGTGTGACCAGTACAGCCCAGTGTCACCAGTACAGCACAGCCCAGTGTGACCAGCACAGCCCAGCCCAGTGTGATCAGTACAGCCCAGTGTCACCAGTACAGCACAGCCCAGTGTGACCAGCACAGCCCAGTGTGACCAGCACAGCCAGGCCAGTGTGACCAGCACAGCCAGGCCAGTGTGACCAGCACAGCCCAGTGTGACCAGCACAGCACAGTATGACCAGCACAGCCCAGTCTGACCAGCACAGCCCAGTATGACCAGCACAGCCCAGTGTCACCAGCACAGCCCAGTGTGACCAGCACAGCACAGCCCAGTGTGACCAGCACAGCCCAGTGTGACCAGCACAGCACAGCCCAGTATGACCAGCACAGCACAGTGTGACCAGTACAGCCCAGTGTGACCAGCACAGCCCAGTGTGACCAGCACAGCCCAGCCCAGTATGACCAGCACAGCCCAGTATGACCAGCACAGCCCAGTGTGACCAGCACAGCACAGCCCAGTGTGACCAGCACAGCCCAGTATGACCAGCACAGCCCAGTGTGACCAGTACAGCCCAGTGTGACCAGTACAGCACAGCCCAGTGTCACCAGTACAGCACAGCCCAGTGTGACCAGCACAGCCCAGTGTGACCAGCACCCCCCAAAGCAGTCCAGGCACAGAGAATTCTCATTCCTGACACCACTGCGCCCCCATCAGAAAGGCCAGTCCCTCCTTTCCCACTGCTGGGTGCCCCAGGATCAGCCTTTGCTCCTGCTCTCCCCAGGGCACCTGGAGCACTCGTGCTGCTGCTCTGTCCCACCATTTGTGCTGCTCCTTCCAGCAAACCCAGCAGCCACAGATAATCCAGGTTATTACAGCCCACTGTCAAGGTAGCATCCAGGCAGCTGAGGTTTGTTTCAGCTGCTGTTTCTTTAACCATTTCAAGTGTTTTAAGTGTAATTGTGTTCTCATTATAGTGTTGAAACAAAGAGGAGATTCTGATGCCTTTGATCTTGTTTAGGAGTGATCAAGATTCGCTGTTATTGTTATAAAGAAGAAAACATCTGTATTAGCAGATTTGCACTAAAATTATTCTGATTCTTTATGTATGCATACCAGAGTGCCAACTTCAAAGGAATTTCACAAACCTGCAGCAGCTAAAGATGCAGACTCAGATTTTTCTTTCATATTATAAAGCAAATAGGAGAGATAAAAGCTTTGCTAACCTTGGGGTGCTCTTCCCCACAGTGCCAAAGGCCCCTTGCCACACACCAGGGAGCCACATCCAGCTCACCAAGAGCAAACACGAGTTGATGCTTTTCTCCCAGATCACAGAAAAGAATCTGAAATACATGATAAGTCCTTGTTTGGAGTCGGAGCTTAAAGAACTCAATTTTTGAAGTGGCAGAGAAAAAATGCACAAGCTTGATACTTCCCAGTGTCCACCCCACAGACCCCAAACCCTCCTGTCCCTTTATCCACACCCCAAACCCTCCTGTCCCTTTATCCCCACAGACCCCAAACCCTCCTGTCCCTTTATCCCCACCCCAAACCCTCCTGTCCCTTTATCTCCATCCCAAACCCTCCTGTCCCTTTATCCACACCCCAAACCCTCCTGTCCCTTTATCCCCACCCCAAACCCTCCTGTCCCTTTATCCCCACAGACCCCAAACCCTCCTGTCCCTTTATCCCCACAGACCCCAAACCCTCCTGTCCCTTTATCCCCACAGACCCCAAACCCTCCTGTCCCTTTATCCACACCCCAAACCCTCCTGTCCCTTTATCCCCACCCCAAACCCTCCTGTCCCTTTATCTCCATCCCAAACCCTCCTGTCCCTTTATCCACACCCCAAACCCTCCTGTCCCTTTATCCCCACCCCAAACCCTCCTGTCCCTTTATCCCCACAGACCCCAAACCCTCCTGTCCCTTTATCCCCACAGACCCCAAACCCTCCTGTCCCTTTTTCCCCACCCCAAACCCTCCTGTCCCTTTATCCCCACCCCAAACCCTCCTGTCCCCTCCTGCTCAGCCTGAGCTCTGTGCACCTGCTAACCTTGCTTTGGTAAATCAAAACATGCTCAAAAATTCAATGCTTCCAAGTGAATGTGATGCATTTCCTGAGGAAAAATTAAGACATTAATGTAAGGCAATTATTCAATTAACAATTGTTATGTGTGCAAGAGAAGCTGATTTATGGGCAGCTGTTCACACAGGCAACTGCTTTAATTGGACAGTGTGCTCCTGGCTTCTCCCCAGCCCTGGTTGTTTAATTAATGTTAAACAGTTCAATACCCATTTAACCTACCAGCATATGGCGAATTTAACTAACTCTGCAGAGGGAGAACTCCTTTTTCCTCATTGTTCTCTAATAACAGAAAGATGTCTGAGGTGCAAACCTGCGAGGTGAAACAGATTCAGCACCAAGAGCACAGCCAGGTTCTCAGAAACACATCTTTGCTTTCACAAATCGTGTCTTTATTCCTTCGGTTTCCAGAGATAAGAAAGGGGGAGATAAGGAGAGTAAAACCCAACATGAGTGGGCATCAGGACATGCCCAGATGAGGCAAAGCCACCGCCAGGCAGAGCAGGAGCAAGGCTCGAGCCCAGACACCTCCATTTCCAGCTGCAGAAGGATCTCGTGTGCTGGGGCACAAAGCTGAAGTCCTGCAGAGCACAGAAATTAATTCTGGCTGCACTTTTACCAGGTCAGTAATTGTACATACCTCACCACACAAACCAAGGGACAAGCTGGAATGTTCAGCACTGCAGAGACTCGTTCAGGGTCACCCAGGGGTCCCCAGGGTCTCCTCCCTCTCTTCAGTCCTTTGGGACACTCCTGAACCCAGCTCTGGTTTGGAATCCAAAGTTCACAGAGCAGCGTTCAATAATCCCACAAAGCTTTTTGTTTCAACTGAGAACAAAGGTTTCAGAGGTACTTGCATTTGCTATGAATAAATTCTTAATGGCAAATTTCTTAAGTAAATAGCATCCTAACTAATATTCTTAGTAAGTGAAAATTAAACCTGACACTCAGCTCAAACACCCTGGCTTTAAACCTCCCCCTTGCTAAACCTTCAAAAAGAGGAACGTTCTGTTTGAGTTTGTAAATGATTTGTGTCCAATGCATGATTAACTGAGAGGATTTATTTACCCTGAGCTACATGTGACAGACTAAACTCTCAGACTCCCTGGGTCACACAGCCAGGACATAAATAAAGACAAACTTTGTCTCCTGGCAGTGGAGCCAGAGAGAGCCCGAGGTGCTCCTGCAGACAGGAGGAGAATTTATCAGTGAGGGTCTGTGAGGAAGGTTTGCTCCCCCTGGCCACGCTCCAGGCCCTCTGGGGAGCAGCTCCAGCTGGGGATGGAGGCTGGTGGCTGCCAGGAGGGGACATTGCTTGGAATGGCCCTGGCAGCAGAATGGCCCTGCCCTGGCTGGGCTTTGGGAGAACACCAGGGGCACACACAGCACGTGGGCTAAAGCTGGGCAGCAGGAGCCTGGGGCATCTCCAGAATAACAATCATTCATCAATTCAATATTCAAATTCATAGTTCAATCTTGGGTGTTCCAGAGGCAGCACTGCTGCAGCTGCACTCACCTGCAGCTGCACTCACCTGCAGCACTGCAGGATCCTCTGCAGAGCAGAATGGCACCACTGGGAACTGGCACAGGATCCTGTCCTGAGCCTGGAACTGCAAATAGGCAGCACCAGGGGTCACTGCCAGCACCCAGGGGTCACAGTCAGTGGCAGGGGGTCACAGCCAGCAGCACCCAGGGGTCACAGCCAGCACCCAGGGGTCACAGCCAGCACTCAGGGGTCACTGCCAGCAGCACCAGGGGTCACAGCCAGCACCCAGGGGTCACAGCCAGCACTCAGGGGTCACTGCCAGCAGCACCCAGGGGTCACAGCCAGCACCAGGGGTCACTGCCAGCACCCAGGGGTCACAGCCAGCAGCACCCAGGGATCTCTGCCAGCAGCACCAGTCTCACTGCCCTGCAGAAAAGGCAAAGCATGGCCAGGGCCTTGCAGCCCCCTAAAAAGCCCAGGTTGCTTCCCAGCCTGGGTATAAAATGCAATAACCAGGCTGTGCCTCTGGAGCACCCAGAGGGTGCAAGGTTGGCCAGGCTGGTGAGCCCAGCAGTGCTGAGAGCTGCAGGAAAGGCTCCCGGTGTCCCAGAGCTGAGGCTGATGTGTGTGCTGCCCCTCCAGGGCAGATGTTCCCTCCTGCAGCCCTGCCTGCTGCTAACAGAGCACAGCTGGAGGGGGGGACTCCTGAGCAAGTGTCAAGCACAGCAGCACAAAGCCAGCAGAGCTGCTGGCAAACCTTTGTAGTTATTTATTCCTTCAAGTGCTGGAAGAACAATCATTTCCAGCTCCAGTGGGCAAACAGGGCAGAGCTGAGCGGTGCCACAGCACAGAGGAGCAGCAGAGCTCTGCTCTCCTGATCTGTGACAAACTCAGCATCAGGAACCTTCCACCCCAGTGCTCTCATGTGCAACAACACATTAAGCACTGAAACACAGATTACAAGGGAGACACGCTGGCTAAGGCTGCTGCTCTCTCAGCACAGACATTCCTGCAATGCATGGAGTGATGCTTTAGTTTGGACTAGAAATGAGCCCAGCTCAGGGGGTCCCACACCAAACCTCCATGAAACAAAACTGGTTTTCCTTCAGGGTGGAAGAATGCAGGAAGGTTTGAATTCAGCTTGGTTTGAGCAGCTCCTGCTAAGCTGTCCTCTCCAGCAGCTGCAGCAAATCCTGTTGGTGTCACCTTAGCAACAGAGCCCCAGGCACCAACCCACTGGGGCTCATCCATGGCAGTCTGGAAGCAGCAGCAGCATCCAGAGATCCCAAAGATCCGGGGCTGGGGGAAGGATCTGCCCAGGCTGGCTCAGAGCCCCTTGGTGCTGTCCCCACAGAGCCCCAGCAGTGCTGAGATGGCCCAGGGCAGGCAGGGCTGGCCCCTGGGGACACAGGGACACCGGGGCACCCCCACCCTGCCAGGACCCTGCTGGCCCCAGCAGAGCTGCCCAGCTGCTCTGGGCTGGCCCAGGTGGGTGAGAGCAGCTGCAGCTCTGGGGCAGCAGGGCACCCCTGGGCGGTGCCAGCCAGAGCAACTGCACAGGAAACACCCCAATCCCAAACACCCCAATCCCAAACACCCCAATCCCAAACACCCCAATCCCAACACCCCAATGCCAAACACCCCAATGCCAAATACCCCAATGCCAAACACCCCAATCCCAAACACCCCAATGCCAGCCCAAATACCCCAATGTCAGCCCCAACACCCCAATCCCAAACACCCTAACCCCAAATACCCCAATCCCAAACACCCCAATCCCAAACACCCCAAAGCCAGCCCCAAACACCCCAATGCCAGCACCAGCACCCCAATGCCAGCCAGAGCAACTGCACCAGCAAACACCCCAATCCCAAACACCCCAATCCCAGCCCCAGCACCCCAATGTCAGCCCCAAACACCCCAATCCCAAACACTCCAACCCCAAACACCTCAAACCCCAAACACCCCAATCCCAGCCCAACACCCCAACACCCCAACCCCAAACACCCCAATGCCACCCCAACACCCCAATGCCAGCACAACACCCCAATGCCAAACACCCCAATCCCAAACACCCCAATCCCAGCCCCAACACCCCAATCCCAGCACCAGCACCCAATCCCAAACACTCCAATCCCAAACACCCCAATCCCAACCCAACACCCCAATCCCAACCCAATACCCCAATCCCAGTCCCAAACACCCCAATCCCAAACACCCCAATCCCAAACACCCCAATCCCAGCCCCAAGACCCCAATCCCAGCCCAACACCCCAATCCAAACACCCCAATCCCAGCCCCAACACCCCAATCCAAACACCCCAATCCAAACACCCCAATCCCAGCCCCAAACACCCCAACCCCAAACACCCCAATCCCAAACAACCCAACCCCAAACACCCCAATCCCAAACACCCCAATCCCAGCCCCAACACCCCAACCCCAAACACCCCAATCCCAAACACCCCAATCCCAGCCCCAAACACCCCAATCCCAGCCCCAACACCCCAATGCCAGCCCCAACACCCCATGCAGCCATGGAGGGAGGCAGGCAGGGTTTGCCTGTCCCACTCATCTTTGGATGTGTGAAAATGGAAGAATTACGTGAGGAAAATGACAAGAAGTGATTTTTTTTTCCTGTGTCTATAAAGTTTGTGTCACACTTGATGGCTTCTATGAACAAAAAATGTTCATAACATTGTGAGTCTGAGGAGAAATTTCCTTTTAGCTATCTGCAAATGAGGCCAATTTCTTTCCTAGGTGGTTTTTGACAGGTTAATATTCATGCTCAGCCTGTGTGAGAGCTGGGGATCTATGGCTTGTCAGCAGCCCTGGCGTCTGAGGCTCCTCACGAGCCACTGGAGCACCTGGCAGGCACCTCCATCCTCCCTGAATCCCCACAAAGGGAGCCCAGCTCCTGCCCCAGTTTGGGTCAAATGAGGCCATTTCTGCCTGTGCACCAGGGAGGGTGAGAGCCAGACACCCCCTGAGCCCTGCAGCTCACACAGATCCACAGCAGAGCAGCTCTGGGCACAGCTGGGTCCCCCTGCCCTCTGCACACACCTGCTATTTTATGTTCATTATTTTATTTTATTTCATTTTATTTTATGTTATTTTATTTTATTTTATTTTATTTTATTTTTATTTCATTTTGTTTTATTTTACTTTATTTTATTTTATTTTATTTTTTATTTTATTTTTTATTTTATTTTATTTTATTTTATTTTATTTTATGCCTGGACACCTCTCCATGGCCAACATCAAGTCCTGACACATTTCTAGTTCTCTTCCTCATGCTCTTCATAGAGGTTCATCTCTCACTTCTGCAGCTCTTCTGCAGCTCTTCATCTCTCACTTTCTGCATCTAAACTTCCCTGAGGTTTGATTTCTGTGTTCCCATGAAGTCTCAGAGACAAGTGCACAAACCTGCAGGGGCAGTAATGATGTCTCCTGTAAACACAGAGCCTTCTGCTGCTAAAGCCCCTGCAAACATCTGAGCTGATAAATTCCTGGTGGTCAATTCTCTGCAGCTCTGTCAACACAAACTGAGCAGCCACCTTGGGGTCTCTGTGTGAGCTGTTTGTTTTTCTTTAAACCCTTCATTTCCCCCTTTCTCCAGATTATCTCTTGTCTTAACAGAAACACAATAGACTTCCTAAACCCTTGCTGAATGTTGTTTAACATTGCAGATAACAGCCCAAAGCAGCTCTCCCCTGCCATGCTGTTCATCCCAGCACTCAGTGCTGTACACAGCAATAACCCAGCACAGTGTGCCACCCCAAACTGGGACTGAGAACCAAACTCCTGCCGTGCTGCTCATCCCAGCACTCAGTGCTGTACCCAGCAATAACCCAGCACAGTGTGCCACCCCAAACTGGGACTGAGAACCAAACTCCTGCCAGCATTCAGTTCTGTACCCAGCAATAGCCCAGCACAGTGTGCCACCCCAAACTGGGACTGAGAACCAAACTCCTGCCGTGCTGCTCATCCCAGCACTCAGTGCTGTACCCAGCAATAACCCAGCACAGTGTGCCACCCCAAACTGGGACTGAGAGTCAAACTCCTGCCAGCACTCAGTGCTGTACCCAGCAATAACCCAGCACAGTGTGCCACCCCAAACTGGGACTGAGAACCAAACTCCTGCCGTGCTGTTCATCCCAGCACTCAGTGCTGTACCCAGCAATAACCCAGCACAGTGTGCCACCCCAAACTGGGACTGAGAGTCAAACTCCTGCCAGCACTCTCTGATTTATCCAGCCACCGTCTGCAAACTCCCTGAAAAGGCTCCCCAGGGCTGCCCCATCCCTGGAGATGTCCCAGGCCAGGCTGGACAGGGCTGGAGCAGCCTGGGACAGGGAAGGTTCTCTGTCCCTGATGGGGGCTGAGCTCTGAAGTCCCTCCCAACCCAAACCATGCTGTGTTCCCATGAAACATCACCCAAAGAAGTTCTGATCAGCTTCCTTTGTGTAGGAACAGCAGCTCCAGAGGGTCACAAAGGTTTTCCAGCACAGCTCCTGCCCTCCCAAACCCCAAATCCCATCAGGAGAGCAGCTCCTGTTCCCCCAAACCCCAAATCCCTGCAGGAGAGCAGCTCCTGTTCCCCCAAACCCCAAATCCCTGCAGGAGAGCAGCTCCTGTTCCCCCAAACCCCAAATCCCTGCAGGAGAGCAGCTCCTGCCCTCCCAAACCCCAAATCCCTGTTCTCCCAAACCCCAAACCCCTGCAGGACAGCAGCTCCCTTCTCCCTCCCCGCTCTGCTCCTCCTCTGCCCAGGCCCCAGGCAGAACAGGGAATAAATCCCACCTTCACTAAGGGAAAAGGCAAAGGGAGCAGCTGCTGCATTTTTAAACATCCCATAACCCCAAATAAATATTTCAGTTAAGGAGTGTCTGATAGTGAAGGGAAGTTGTTGGTGAGGAAATCTCTCTCTTTTAAAGGTTACCATTTATAATTGTTCAGCTTCGTGCTTCCCTCACTTCTCCCAGGCAACTTGTGTTGAAAGACAGGGATTTTCAAACTGTTCAACTACACACAAATGTGTTTCACAATGGAGTTCCACAATGTTTGGTGCAGCTTCCATATCCCTCCTCCTCACATCAGTTTTCATTTGCCATGAAAACCAGACACAAAGTCATTCCCAATTTATCACACACACATCTCCGTGCGTTTGACTTTGCAGAATCTCCTCCCCCCAGCAGCTTCACTTTGATCTGACTAACACAAATAAAACAAATAAAGCAAACAAACTCCTCCTGCCTTCCCATCTGAGGAAAACGTGGCTCAGGGTGGGGCTGCAGCTCTGGGGGTGGAAGGACAGGACCCTTCCTTCAGGAGGGAATGAAAGCTCCAGGGGTGTTCAGAGCTCATCTTCCCATGGCAGGGGCTGCAAGGAATCCACCTTAAATCAGGGTCCAGCATCACAATCCCTCCCCACCACAAGAAAACACACTGAAAAAAAAGATTAATATTATTGTAGCACCAGGAAACCCAATAGAAATGCATAAACCCTCTATTACTGCACACCTTTATATTCTTATTAAATATCCTCCCTGATTTTACTGGACATTGTTTTATATTCAAACATGCCAGGGGGCATGAGCAGAGCCCAGGGAGGAAAAGGAAGGAAAGGAAGGACAAGGGAGGAAAGGAAGGACAAACCCCTGTCCCACAGTGCAGGTCTGACACCCCCAAACGCTCCTGGGCAATTTAAAGTAAAGGGATCAATGAGAGACAACCTGTGCCACCAACAAAGCAAATTCTTAATTATTCAGACCCCATTGGTTTTGTTCTAATGAAATAAACAGTTCAATAATCAGCTCCTGAAAACCTGCAGCAGGTCCAAGTTCTCAAATTTGCCTCCAGCCTCAGCTTCCATTTGTGTTTCCAGTCGATTTCTCCCACTCTGGCACACTTAAATCTTCCTGCAGATCCATAAACATGCAAAGCCCTTTCGAAGAAAAATACCACATTTGCAAAGCCAAGCTGGAGTCCCACGTACAGAGAAATCCAGGGGTAGAAAAACCTCCTAAAAAACAAAGCACATGCTCGTTTTAGAGCAGCTCTTTCCAGAGCCCAGTGGAAAGGACACGAGCCAGGCCCACATCCCATCCCTGCAGTCTGCTGGGTGCTGCTGGCACACGAGGGAGGGCACAGAGACCTCAGCAGCAGGCTGGGAAATCCCAGCACAAAGCATCTCCAGAGCAGCAATTCCCACCCTGGTTATTGCAGTGGTCTCACTCAGCATTGCCTGAGCCCAGCACAATCCCAAACCAGCCCTGGGATCTTCACTGCTACGAGATTACAGAATCACAGAACCTGAAATAAATCCAAATCTCAGTGACACAACCAGGGGAAAAAAGACAAAAAACTTCTTCCATTCACTCAAACCATTTTCTCCATCTGCCAAGACCCAAAGGATTTTGTGACCAAGCTAAGCAGCACTGGAGCAGATCCCTGCTCCTCCTCAAGGTCTAAATAACTTCACTTTTTAAACTCAAAGGTAATTTCAGTGTTTGCAGCCCCAGTTAATCTCCAGAGAGCTGACAGAGTTAATAACATCCCAGCTGGGCAGAGGGGACAAAGAGGAGCTGGAAGGCAGAGCTGTTGGTGTCCCTGCAGGGCTGGGGGTCCCAGCCTGGTCCCCCTGGGGTGTTGGGGAGCAGGAGCAGCCCCAGAGCAGCTCCTGGCCCAGCCAGGCCAGCAGGGCAGGGCCAGCCCAGCCCAGAGCCCTGCAGGACAAAGCTCCAGCCCAGAGCCCTGCAGGACAAAGCTCCAGCCCCTCCTGCCCTGCAGGACAAAGCTCCAGCCCAGCCCAGAGCCCTGCAGGACAAAGCTCCAGCCCAGAGCCCTGCAGGACAAAGCTCCAGCCCCTCCTGCCCTGCAGGACAAAGCTCCAGCCCAGCCCAGAGCCCTGCAGGACAAAGCTCCAGCCCAGAGCCCTGCAGGACAAAGCTCCAGCCCCTCCTGCCCTGCAGGACAAAGCTCCAGCCCAGCCCAGAGCCCTGCAGGACAAAGCTCCAGCCCAGAGCCCTGCAGGACAAAGCTCCAGCCCAGGGCCCTGCAGGACAAAGCTCCAGCCCAGAGCCCTGCAGGACAAAGCTCCAGCCCCTCCTGCCCTGCAGGACAAAGCTCCAGCCCAGGGCCCTGCAGGACAAAGCTCCAGCCCAGAGCCCTGCAGGACAGAGCTCCAGCCCAGAGCCCTGCAGGACAAAGCTCCAGCCCAGGGCCCTGCAGGACAAAGCTCCAGCCCAGAGCCCTGCAGGACAAAGCTCCAGCCCAGAGCCCTGCAGGACAAAGCTCCAGCCCAGGGCCCTGCAGGACAAAGCTCCAGCCCCTCCTGCCCTGCAGGACAAAGCTCCAGCCCAGAGCCCTGCAGGACAAAGCTCCAGCCCCTCCTGCCCTGCAGGACAAAGCTCCAGCCCAGAGCCCTGCAGGACAAAGCTCCAGCCCAGAGCCCTGCAGGACAAAGCTCCAGCCCAGAGCCCTGCAGGACAAAGCTCCAGCCCAGAGCCCTGCAGGACAAAGCTCCAGCCCAGAGCCCTGCAGGACAAAGCTCCAGCCCCTCCTGCCCTGCAGGACAAAGCTCCAGCCCAGAGCCCTGCAGGACAAAGCTCCAGCCCAGAGCCCTGCAGGACAAAGCTCCAGCCCAGAGCCCTGCAGGACAAAGCTCCAGCCCCTCCTGCCCTGCAGGACAAAGCTCCAGCCCAGAGCCCTGCAGGACAAAGCTCCAGCCCAGAGCCCTGCAGGACAAAGCTCCAGCCCCCCCTGCCCTGCTCCAGCCCAGGACTGCAGTCACTCTGCACACTCCCCAAAACTCCGGTGCAGCCCCAGCCTGACTCCCTGCACTGCTGCACTCCTGTCCAAACACTGATAAAGCTTTATTTAGGGCAATGTTTATTCTCCTTCCAGCAGAGATATCCGTTTGAAACACATTTAGAACACCAAACAAAGCACAGACAACAGAAAAGAGACAAACCACCATAGGAAGCACCAAAATCATCCCCAACTACTTCCTGCCCCACAGCTTCAATGGCAGGGATGGAAGAGTATTAAATTATACAATTATAGGATGTTTGGGGTTGGAAGGGATGCTGAAGCTCATCCATCCCATCCCATCCATGGCAGGGACGTCTCCCACTGTCCCAGGTGCTCCAGCCCCAGTGTCCAGCCTGGCCCTGGCACTGACAGGGATCCAGGGGCTGCCACAGCTGCTCTGGGCACCCTAAATTAAATTAAACAAGCAGGTTGTGTTGCTTCAAGAGAGAAAATGGGGAAAAATTATACTCAATTTGGACTTCACAATTTTTCACCTCCAGCACTCTGAAAGATTAATTCAGATTTGTTTTTAAAACAATGATGCCAAGGTTCATTGAAGCAGAATGCAGTGACAGTGGTGTCTGTGTTACTGCCCTGTCCCAGCCTCCACCAGCTCCTCATTGTCAGACTCAGTTGTGGTTCCATGAAGAGAAATTAATGTGTTCAAACGTGCTGCCATTCTCTGTTAGCAGAGCTGGATTTAGTGCATCCCATCCCATCACATCTTCATCTGATTCCAGAGTGTGCCACACAACGTGACAAATTAGCCAACAAGGGCTGAGCAGCCCTCACCTGGTGTGCACTCAGCCTCAAACTGAGCTCACTGTGCCCAGCAGGAACTCTCCCCTCTCTGCTGCCTGCCCCAGAGAGCTCAGCTCCTCCTGGCCAAGGAGCAGCCCCACAATTTCCATTGCTCATCACTTCCTCTTCACACATTTACAGAAGCCACTGAGGGAGTGGAATCATCTCCCATGTCCCAGACAGGAGGTTAAGTGACAAGGAAAACCTGAAGGTGCATCCAGGTCTAACAAAAACCCTTTCTGAACTTTTCCTTCCAGCCTCTGGCCAAGCCTTTCCCCACAGGACAGTTCTGTGTCAAATCTCCACATTGCAGCAATCACACCCTGCAGAGGGAAAGAATTGGCTCCAAACAGCGCTTTGAGAGCAGAAAGGACTCCTCAAATTAACGTGATTGCAGTGGAGATGCTCTGGCAGAGCCTGGGGAAGCTCCTGCAGCCCCCAGCAATTCCAGCCTGTCACATCAGGGAGGACAAAGACCCCACCAGCTTCTGGCATTTCCCTGAGTCCTTCCAAACTGGGCTTGAGACCAAAACCCAACTGCCCAGGGGCTGGGGACAGAGCTGGGAGAGAGGGAGGAGAGAGCTGGGCAGCACCTTGCAGGGCTGGAAAGCCACAGTGAGCTCCAGAGCAGGTCCTGCAGCTGGGGACACGATGGGGACACGATGGGGACACTCTGGGACACAATGGGGACACTCTGGGACACGATGGGGACATGATGGGGACACGATGGGGACACTCTGGGGACACAATGGGGACACGATGGGGACACGATGGGGACACGATGGGGACACAATGGGGACACGATGGGGTCATGATGGGGACACAATGGGGACACTCTGGGACACGATGGGGACACTCTGGGGACACTCTGGGGACACTCTGGGACATGATGGGGACACTCCGGGACACAATGGGACACTCTGGGACACTCTGGGACACTCTGGGACATGATGGGGACACTCTGGGACACAATGAGGACACAATGGGGACACTCTGGGACACTCTGGGACACTCTGGGACACAATGAGGACACAATGGGGACACTCTGGGACATGATGGGGACACTCTGGGACACAATGGGGACACGATGGGGACACTATGGGGACACTCTGGGACACTCTGGGACACGATGGGGACACTCTAGAACACTCTGGGACACTCTGGGGACACTCTGGGACACTCTGGGACACGATGGGGACACTCTGGGACACTCTGGGACACGATGGGGACACTCTAGAACACTCTGGGACACTCTGGGGACACAATGAGGACACAATGAGGACACAATGAGGACACTCTGGGGACACAATGGGGACACTCTGGGGACACTCTGGGACACTCTGGGACACTCTGGGGACACTCTGGGACACTCTGGGACAGCTGTGGGGACACAATGAGGACACTCTGGGGACACTCTGGGACACTCTGGGACAGCTGTGGGGGCTGAGCCCCAGCTCCACACCCGGGCACACCTCGCCTTGGGCAGCTCCAGGAGGAGAACACCGGGTGTTCCAAAGCCTGAGCAGCTCTCAGGAGCTCAGTCCCACTGGTCCTCGTCCATCTGAGCTGAGCTTTAGGCTCAGCCCACAGTCATTGTTCAGATTCAGTTAATACTCAGATGGAGCTGTGAGATAAGGACAGACACCCTCAAAGGCACAGTCTCTCCTGTTTGCCTTCTATCAGTGACACTTTGGTCACTGTGGGGTCAGGCTGCTCAAATTCAAATCAGGTTTAAATCTTGCAGGCTTTGAAGCTTTTAGGTGACACAGAACAATTCAGAGAGGGACTCGTGGCAGTTTGTAATTATCTGTTGGGTTTCTCTCACTGATAATTATATGAGGTTCTCCCTTACAGTTCAAGTAATTAACACAGCTTCCTTCATCCCTTGCCATCGCTGACACTGTGGCCTCACCCATGGCCACAGGGAAGCAGGAAATCCAAAGGATCCCGTTATCTCAAAATGCAAACCCAGCTCCTGTTCCTGCCTCAGCGCTGCCCTGCCTGCCTTGGTTCCAGGCCAAGACAGCAATTAACTGCACGCTGCTGCTTAGCAGCTCGGGAATGGCCAGACTGAAATGACACCAAACTGCCACTCCAGCGAGGAGAAAAGCAGAATTGGAGCTGGGACAGAGCTGCACCTCCTCCCAGCGCAGGGGAAGAGTTTATCTCCAGAGAACTTTGAATGAAAAGAGAGCAGGGAGGGTTTTAAATTTGTTATTATGGAAACAACTATTTCAGTCTTATTTGCCAAGCCCACAGCTCAGGTTTGTGTGGAATATCCCTAAACTCTGACAGACCCTGCAGGCTAAGGACAGCACTCCTCTGTGAGCAGTGCCACGAGGAGCCACGAGTGAGGAAACAATGCCAGGGAATTCTGACTGCTGCTGTAGGAGCTGTGCTGAGGCAGACACCGTGATCTGAGGCTGGGAGATTTACACAGACAGTGTGTTTTATTAGCTCAGCTGCTGGGACCTGGGGGAAACAAGCAGGACAAGCTCTCAGACACAGCAGCCGTGCAGGCTGCTCTCCCTGCCCCACAGTCAGACCCAACAAAGGGATTGCCTCCTCCTGGAAACCTTCCCTCTGTCATTTCACTCACTGGCAGTATAAAAAAAAAACTTTCAGTGACTCGTGCTTTTTTAAAAAAATGTTATTTCTTCTTTCTGAGGAGCTCAGCTGCACAAGAGTTCTTGTGCAGCCCCCCGGCCCCTGGAGCAGCACTCCTGGTCCCTCCTGTCCTTGCTGGTCCCTCCTGTCCCTGCTGGTCCCTCCTGTCCCTCCTGTCCCTGCTGGTCCCTCCTGTCCCTGCTGGTCCCTGCTGGTCCCTGCTGGTCCCTCCTGTCCCTGTGCCAGCAGGATGGCACACGGCTGCTCTGAGCCCCCTGGCTCCCACTCCCCATCCCTGCCAGCACAAACACATGAACATCCCCCCTTGTTTCCAGCTCCTGAGCCCCTCTCTCATCTCCTCAGCCCCTCTCTCATCTCCTCAGCCCCTCTCTCATCTCCTGAGCCCCCTCCCCATCTCCTGAGCCCCTCCCCATCTCCTGAGCCCCCCTCCCCATCTCCTGAGCCCCTCTCTCATCTCCTGAGCCCCTCTCTCATCTCCTGAGCCCCCTCCCCATCTCCTGAGCCCCTCTCTCATCTCCTGAGCCCCTCCCCATCTCCTGAGCCCCTTTCTCATCTCCTGAACCCCTCTCTTATCTCCTGAGCCCCTCTCCCCATCTCCTGAGCCCCTCTCTCATCTCCTGAGCCCCTCCCCATCTCCTGAGCCCCTTTCTCATCTCCTGAACCCCTCTCTTATCTCCTGAGCCCCTCTCTCATCTCCTGAGCCCCTCTCCCCATCTCCTGAGCCCCTCCCCATCTCCTGAGCCCCTTTCCCCATCTCCTGAGCCCCTCTCTCATCTCCTGAGCTCTCTGTTCCCCTCCCCAGCCCTGCCAAGGCTGTGCCCCAGTGTCCCCTGCCCGGACAGGGGCTGTGATCTCGTGCCCAGAGCTCACTCTGCAGCCCCTCTGTGCCCTTGATTTCTGTCACTGCACACCCAGTTTTAGCTCCACTCCTGCCTTTCTGCAGCCTGTCCTAAAAAAGTCAGCCAGATCTCTTTGCCTTCACTCCCAGCCTATTGAGTGACCTTGGCAATGGTCTAATCTCTCTTGGCAGATTCAAGATAGAGAAAACAAGCACTGGAGACAGAGCTGCTGGGCTCTGCTATTGATCAGCCCTTGAGTGAAAGCTCATTATGAGCTGCAGGAACGTGCAGGAACAAGTTCTCCTACACTGCAGCAGCCAGGACATGAGAAACTCCAGTGGAGAAGGGGTGGCTGGGCTTTGATTTGGGGGGAAGGCACAGTGTGGGGAGGGGGAAAAGGGCAGGGGGAGAGAAAAAGAGCAGACAACACCATGGCCAGTGGGGCTGTGACTGACAGGGACACAGGGACACAGGGACACACAGGGACACAGGGACACAGAGCCCCGTGGGGACACAGTGACACACAGGGACACACAGGGACACACAGGGACACAGGGACACAGGGACACAGTGACTCACAGGGACACACAGGGACACAGGGACACACAGTGACACACAGCCCCACAGGGACACACAGTGACACAGGGACACACAGGGACACAGGGGACACAGGGACACACAGGGACACAGGGACACACAGGGACACAGGGACACAGGGGCACACAGGGACACACAGTGACACAGGGACACACAGGGACACCGGGACACAGGGACACACAGTGACACAGGGACACAGGGACACAGGGACACAGGGACACAGTGACACAGGGACACACAGGGACACAGGGACACAGGGGCACACAGGGACACACAGGGACACACAGGGACACACAGGGACACAGGGACACAGGGGCACACAGGGACACACAGGGACACACAGGGACACACAGGGACACAGTGACACAGGGACACAGTGACACACAGTGACACAGGGACACAGGGACACACAGGGACACAGGGACACAGGGGCACACAGGGACACACAGTGACACAGTGACACAGGGACACAGTGACACACAGTGACACAGGGACACAGGGACACACAGGGACACAGTGACACAGGGACACAGGGACACACAGTGACACAGGGACACACAGGGACACACAGGGACACAGTGACACAGGGACACAGGGACACACAGTGACACACAGCCCCACAGGGACACACAGGGACACAGGGACACAGTGACACAGGGACACACAGGGACACAGAGCCCCATAGGGATACAGGGACACACAGTGACACAGGGACACAGTGACACAGTGACACAGTGACACACAGCCCCACAGGGACACAGGGACACACAGGGACACACAGTGACACAGGGACACAGGGACACACAGGGACACACAGGGACACACAGGGACACAGGGATACAGGGACACACAGCCCCACAGCCCCACAGGGACACACAGTGACACAGTGACACAGGGACACACAGGGACACACAGTGACACAGTGACACACAGCCAGCACGGCTTTCAGGCCCTCCAGATGAAAACATGACACCCAGAGTTATTCCTTGTGGCTCCAGCTCTGTGGCACTGGGGACAGTTCAGTGAGGGACGTGCTGGTGGGCTGAGGGCTGGACCTGCTGGTCTCAAAGGTCTTTTCCAACCTTAATCCTGTGATGCTGCCCTCAGCTGATTTCATGGAGATTTTGAGATCTCAGTTTCCTCAGGAACACTCTGCATAAGGACAAAACCAGTGGGGAAAATGATGCCGTGTAGGAGGAGTGGGAAAAGCAATTCTGATGTGCCTAAAAGCCTCAAAAGCTTTCCTCTGAAGCAAAGTGTTAATATTTTTCATAAAATATTTATAAAGTGGTACATGATATTTATAAAAGAACATCAGCATATTTTTATAGAGAACTTGGAAGTTCTCAATACAGGATTTAGCAGAAAAAGGAAAGCTCTCTTTCAGAGCACTTTTGCATCCTTTTGCATAATTTCCTTGACATGTTGGGTTTTTATTAAACTTTATAGGATGATTTCAAGAAGTTGCCCAGTGGTTATAAAGCTGTACCTGATTTGAAAGCCCCTTTTCACAACAGAGAACAGAGGCACATCTCTTCTCATAGAACTCCTAGAAAGGGATCCACATTTTTTCCTCACAAATCTCATCAGAAGCATTTACAATTTCATACAACAGCTAAAAGCTGTGCACAGAGTCCCAGAATAACCAGTTCAAAATGGAAGCAGTGGCAGGGAAAGTCTGTGCTCCCAGGGGCCAGCATTAATGTCCTTTTTAGCCTGAAGGAATCCATCCTGTCCACGAAAGAAAAGCTCAGTTTCCTTCTGCAGTTGTGGGTTTTCTGCTAAATAACAGAAAAGGTCAGCTTTAAAACCAAAGCAATACTTCTGGTGGGTGACTCCTGGTCAGTTAATAAAGCCACATTTCTGTAGCACATTAGTGTTATTGGATTTCCAAATCACATTTCAGTAGCTGACAAAACATACAGACAAAAAAAATCCAATATCAGTAACAACACAAATATTGAATGGATTCAGGTAAAACAAGCCAACACCACAAGAACATTTTATTTAAACAGAGCACAAGTACAAGAATCACTCTGGATACTTATTAACTGTGATCAGGGCTGAAAACCCAGACATTAAGTCACTTCCTACAATAATTTCTGCTGGGTTTATATGCACAAAATTGTCCTAGGATAATAAAAAATTAGTCTTAAATGCTTCCCCAGTCCATCCCACTGACACAAAGCAGAATCAGCAGCAAGGGTGTGCAGCACAAGGTGTTCTCCTCCCCTCTGGAGAGGGAGCTGTGGGGATCCTGCAGAATTCAGTGGCCATTGCAGTATTTAACTCTCCTCCCACTTACAGAGTTTGTTATTAGTGGCACAAACCTCCCTCCTGCAACAGATGCTTTTGTTCTGTTCTCCTCCCAGGGCCCAGAACAAATATTTAATTACCACCCCTACTGCCCACAGATCTGCACCCAAACACGGGGAACAATGCAAGCTGATTGAAATGCTGCGTGTGCAATATTTAATAGCAGCTGTGAAGTGTGCAGGAGCAGCTGTGGGATGTTTTACTGCAATATAAACTGCCTGGCTCTGTCAAGGCAGCAGGAATTGGGGATTCATGTGTGTGACAGTGTGCTCCCACACTGGGCTGCCACAGCACAGCTCTGCCTCCCTCAAACTCGCTCAGAAATGCCCCAGGTATCAGGATTCTCCAGCCAACCTTTAATGGACCTCCCCCATAACCATCAGGTTTAGTTTAGACCCTGATTCTACACAGAATTTGGTTTCTGTTCTTTCTGGAGGGCACTCAGAGCAAACCCTCATTGTCAGCACTGTGACACCCCAGAAGTTCACAGCCCTGTGGTCTCCAGACCCCCAAAGCTCCAGGAATGTGACCCCAAGCAAAGTGGAGAAACCTTAAATTGTTTTTTCCTGCCCAGGCAGGGCTGTCAGACCCCTGAGCTGCATCACAACCTGTGCCACAACTCCAAAGCTTCCCCTACACAAAAATCCAAATTGGTTTCAGAATAAATGTTCTCTGCACAGAAAACATTCTGGCCATAAGTGATTGTGCTGCAGCAGATTTGTCTGGTGACAAACAGTGAGGTGGCACCAAAGCTGGGGGTGAGAGATGAGGAGTTCTAGAAGAACCAAAGAATAAACCCAAGAGCCTGTGGGTGTTTCCCAGCCATTCCCTGCACACACAGCTGGCCAAACTGGGCCAGAACAGGACCCAAACTGGGCCAAAACAGGACCCAAACTGGGCCAGAACAGGACCCAAACTGGGCCAGCAAACTCCTCAAGCCCCCCTGCCTGGGAGCCCCTGTGGCAGAGATGATTAAATAGAGGGCAGTGATTATTCCTCCATCTCACAGCAATACTACAGGCACTTAATTTGATACAGTCCCAGCTAATAAACAGAAAACAGATGAGATAATTTATCTCTATTTACTGGAAATTCCACAGGGAAAAGAAAACCCTGTCAAACCTGGTTGTGCCTGCAGTATTGCATGGAAGTCTCTGGTAACTGCTTGGCACACTGCTCCTAAGGTGGGAGAAAATTCATTCATATTTTTGGCTTTGAAAAGCAACACAAAATGCTCCCTTTTCCTTCTGCTTTGTCCCTCATTAGACATCATAAACCACCCCCAAAATCCTTCACTGTTCTGTGCACAGGGGGTGTCTGTGGATTCAATCTTTAGATGGATAATTTCAAGCTTTTCCACCCCAACAGCCCAGAGAAGGGGCTGGTTTAAGCACACAGCAGGTCTGGGACAGAAGCTTGGCTTAGCTGACAGGATTGGCTGCCTCCTCCTAATCACAGCACAGGGATCCCAAGGATGTGAGAGGGTTTTGTCTGTGCATTATTGATCCTGCTGGATTCCTCCCTGCCCCACATCCAGCACTGAACTGAGCTGCTGGCCCTGGAGCCAGCACTGCTCCCACCAGCACACCTGCAGCCCTGGCAGGCACCACACAGCACCCCAGGCTCCTGGGGATGGGGCAACAACTTAAAAATAATATATATAAATAAAAATAAAAATAAAAATAAAAATAAAAATAAAAATAAAAATAAAAATAAAAATAAAAATAAAAAATATATAATATAATATTATAAATAGAGATATATAATATAATATAATAATTTACAATAAATATAAATACAAATATAAATATACATATACATATAAATATAAATATAAATATATAAATAATGATTATAAATATATAATATAATATTATAAATAGAGAGATATAATATAATAATTTACAATAAATATAAATACAAATATAAATATAAATACAAATATAAATATAAATATACGTATACATATACATATAAATATACATATACATATACATTAACAAGTTTAAAACAACATCCCATGAGAATGAGTTGGATCAATGTCCTCACCCATACAGGCCTGGCTGTGATTTACAAGGTCCCCTCCAACCCAAAGCAATCTGTGACTCTAAATAAACTTGAGAATCACAAAATATGAATTGTCACTGAGTAGAAGTGGCCTTTGCCCACCAGGGTTGGGATAAAGCCCTGGGCACCAAGGGCACCATCAATGTAAAAGCAGCGAACCAAGGAGAATGGGCCATGAGCTCCTCACCAGGGCAGCTCACTTTTCAAACCCACCACAAACACTTAGTCTTCATTCCGACAATTCAGCTTAACCTTTTGGAAATGCTGCTGCTAATAAGCTAAGGGGAATAATAAAGAAACATTCCTTTCCTTGAAGTTCATCTATTTGGCCTTCTCTTAGTGCTGAAGGATTAAAATGGATGCTGAACCCCAAAGTGCTGGAATTAAAGACTTTCACTTTTCTCTTCCAAAACTCAGCTTAGGTCTTTGATCACAGGCAGTGAAAACTTTGCAGTACAGTTGGAGCATTTTCTGACAGGTTCCTTCCTGCTGTGCAGCCACCATCTGAGAAACTGCTCCTTCAAAACCCCTGTGCATGGCAGTTGCATTTGATTCATTATGCTTAATAAGGAAATTGATGTAACATCATTAAGGAGTGCAATTAACTGTCCAAATGACGCAGTTACACATGTACCCTAAGCACACGAAGAGCCTGGTAATTGCCTGAGCATTAATTCAAGTTATTCAAGAAAATTACATTTAAAAATACAGATGCCCACAGCAGCACAAGTTGCTTTTCAGGAGTCAGGCTGCACACATTCCATTTTAAAGCCATTACTCCCTAAATCTATTAGTATTTCTACAAAGGCACACACCTGCACTACCCCTCTGGGACAGGGAACAAACCCCAGCTATTGTTTATATAAACCTGGATCGCATTTTCTGCCTCCTTTGATGGCTGAGACCTCCCAGAGAATGGCTGTGTTTGAGGTGAAATTGTGCTTAAATAAACAGTGTCTATGGGAGGATCACACTGACTTGGAAATAAAACACAAGCCTTTGTTGTTCTACATGAACCACAGAGAACCCAGAAAAAACACTTGCAATTTTTCATCAGTCCAAAGCCATATGAAATATCCCTGCCTCAAACCAGGCTCACCTGCGTCAGGAAAAAATTCAGCTGAACCTTCAGTGGAATAAGAATCTGAAATTCTGGAAGTGTTGCAGTTAGCAAGTGCCCAATCCTTACCCTGCTGGAGAAGCAGCATTTGGATGATAATTTTCAAAGCAAATACAAAAAGTAAAACCCCTTACTGGTGCTTTAGGAAGTTCTGTGCCTATTCACATTTTTTTACTTTTTTCTTATCGCTTTTGGGGCCGTCCTTTAAAAGTGTTCATGCTCCTGCTGCAGATGCTCCAGTGCTGATGGATTTGTGCTCCCAGCACATGAAATGCTCACAGAGCGTGCAGGGGCCATCAGAGCTGTGTGACCTTCTGCTTCAACTCAGATAGCTCGAGATGCACAAGGATTTTTGCATCAGACCAGAAAAATCCTGGCCTGGCTTTCACAGGGTACCCAACACAGCTCTGAGCACAACATGGCACCAAATCCTTCACCTGCTGCGTGCCAAACTCCTCATCCCACCTGGAAATGCAATTTTCAGCTGCATCCTGCCTGGAGCCCCAGAGCCTCATCTCCTCCAGGGCGCCCCAGAGCACTATTGCTGAATATTCCATTTCCTGCAATAATGTAGGGATTAATAAACCTTTAACACACAACCGAAAAGTTGTGTATGAGGTTCTTCCACCAAAAAAAAAAACCAAAAAAAAACCAAAAAAAAACCCAAAACACTCAGCTCTAATAAATTTTGTGAAAATATGAACTCCTCAAAATACTCATTGAAATTCATCTTAAATTAATTAATACTTCTTGAAAATAAATCCACTTTTTCAAAAAATGGACTGTATTAGACACATAAATCAGGTTGCAACTAAGAAAAAATAATTCTTTTCTGAAGTGACATTTGTCAACTAAATGAAGAAGTACTTTGACATTTATAGGAACTGTGACACTACTAAAGCTATACAGTACTGCTTAATGTTATTTTCCTTTTATATAAAGAGAGTCACAATTTGAGCATAAAAATTGCTCTTATTAGGCAGAGAATGTCAAGTCTCATTGCTAAATTTACTGTAGTGATTCAGCATGAAAACAAGCATTGCCCTCTTGGCTTCCAGCAGCTCTGTTAAAGTGCCCATTCATTACCCACATTAACTTTAGTGCAGTGGCATTACCAGGGCCAGCCACCGGGCTTTGATCCAGAAATCCCAGATTCCCTCCAGCACTGACCCAGGTCACACAAACACAGAGCCCAGGGCCCTGCCAAGGGCTGGGCTAGCAAAGAACAGCCTGGGGCAAGCTGGGGAATGCACCCTGCTGGCCCAGAGCAGGGGGATGCTGGCCAGGGCAGGAGGATGCTGGCCCAGAGCAGGAGGATGCTGGCCCAGGGCAGGGGGATGCTGGCCCAGGGCAGGAGGATGCTGGCCCAGGGCAGGAGGATGCTGGCCCAGAGCAGGAGGATGCTGGCCCAGACCAGGAGGATGCTGGCCCAGACCAGGAGGATGCTGGCCCAGACCAGGAGGATGCTGGCCCAGAGCAGGAGGATGCTGGCCCAGGGCAGGAGGATGCTGGCCCAGAGGGAATGGGAGGGATGCTGGCCCCAGAGTCCCAGCAAGCCCAGGGGCAGGTGCTGAAGCTGCTGAAGCTGCTGAGCTGAGGCAGAAGCAGCTGGGGACAGGGAGGGACAGTGCCCAGTCAGTGGGGATTGGTCTGGGAGGGACCAGGAGCTGAGCAGGTTGAATTCTGAGGAGGAATGGGTGACAAGTGACACCATCCACCAAAGATGAAGCCAGCCTGGGATCACTGGACATTCCAGGACCTTTCTCAGCAGATTCCTCCCATCCCAGGTTCCAGCTCTGGAGGACAACGTGCAACAACTCCTCACAAACCCACAAATGTCCCTAAATGTTTAAACAGTTCGGGAGCTCACACACAAACCAAGGCCCATTTGGAGACCAAAATCAAAGCAATCCATTTTTCCAGATGCTCTACTGGTTCTCCAGCTGTAATGGCACACTTATAAGGAACTGTAATAAAAAAGACAAAATGCTCATGCAATGCAGCAGGAGCAGAGCCAAACAGGCATTAATATTGTTCTCAAAGAAGAATGGCTCATGGAATAGCCTGAAAGGACACCTGACATGCATCTTCCCCTTCTTTCACCAAATATAACCGTACATAAAACTGATATGATTACTTGCTAAATCTAATAAGTTTCTTTTTCTTTGATGGTTGTTTGCTCCTTAATGTGCTTTAAATGCATAATAAAAATATAATGAAAAACATACATTTATTCTATGTGGCAGCTACTGCATATTCCATAAAAAAGTAATCTTATAAAGTTTAATTTTACAGTGTTTCTTAAATCTATTTCTACTTATTCACTATATGCTGAAGGTATCGGCAAAGGAATTTAATACTGAACATAACCCTTTTCTTCACTGATATTAATGCCAAATTTTCTTTTTACAGTCATTGTCTTGTCCCTTCTGTAAGCCTAGCAAAGGAAAAGCAAATGGATTTAAGGTTTCCAAAGAGTCTCATTAAAATGTAAAGTCCAAATATCCACATAATTTTTTCCCTGATTGCTTTAGGGCTGTTGTGGGATTTTTCCTGTCTGGGCATTTGTCTTCCATAACATTTTAATTTCCTTGAGAAAACTCTGGACTGAGCTTATCTGCTTGCCACTGGTGATATCAGAGCATCTGTTTTGCATTAAGGGAATGCAAATGTGAGCACAACTGAATTAAAGACCGCTCACTTTTCAGAAGGCATTTGTCAGGAGAAACAGCAAATAAAAGCCATTGACAGGAAACCCTGTGCAAATCTTTAGGATAATGGAGTCCAGAAAAACCTCTTGGGACAGACTCCTTCACTTCCCTTTGCAGCAGAACTTACTGCCAAAAATCAGATTTGCAGCCAATAATCAATTTTTAAAATACTCCTGCATTACACACACTTGGCTTTCATGCCTGCCAATCATTTAAAGCAAAAAAACTCAAACATCTCCTCCCAAATCTGCACATCCCTCCCCAAACTGTGCTTGGATCCCTCCCCAAAGGTCAGCCCTTGCTCTGCAATCCTCCCACATCCCCTCCCCTGCCTCACAGCCACCCTCAGGGCTGGGGTAAAATGTCCTTTATTCCCTGCCACCATAAAAATGCCACTTCAGCACACTCAGGCAGGAGGCTTTAGTGCCTGGGACAGGTGGCAGAACCAAAGATGCTCTGAAATGGTTGGGATTGGGAACAAACACCCTGTCCCTGGCTGTCAGAGGGGTGCTGCCCTACAGACAGCACACCTGGTCCTAGGGGAGCTCCAGGGATCCCCTCTGGAATCACCCTGCATGGAATTAACCTCAGGCCTTAAAGCTTTTTGTGAGCCACGATTTAAATTCACTTTCTTGCACCTATTTGTGCACCTGTTGCTTGGTACTGTGCTGCTCCTGGCTCGTGCTTCCCCTCCACCTTTACCTTAAACACACAGCACAAGAGCCATTTGCTCATCTGGGCAATATTGACATGTTGAATTTGTTCAGACAACAAGGATCAATAGCACACACAACTCCAGAGACCTGCCAGGACATGGAAAAATGTAATAAAGCTCAAGGTGACAGCAGGTTTTAATTAGGTGAGAGGAGAGGAGAAGGTGTGTTCTGCAAGGGCTCTGCAATTTGAGACTATAATCAAAATGTCATCAGCCTGCCTCTCGTGTTTTCAATCTCTCAGGAAAATGACTAAAATGGGATAACATTCTCAGATTAATTTTGATGCCTCCATCAGAAGGGCTGACATTTGGCTAATGTCAGACATCACCTCCACTGTCGTTTGATTTCTCTCTTCCCCCTGGGGTGTCACTTCACTAATGACCTGGGAGTGGTAATGAAACAGTGAACAGACTGAAGACAGAGCTCTGGAAGATGAAGCAATATCTGCTCTGACATTCACATGCTGCTCATGGAAACCTTCACAAATGGGTGTGATTTGCCAGCCACGTGGCACAGGTGTTTAAAAACCATGTGCAAGCAGTCTCGTCATTTATCAAACTTGATAATGAATCAATTTGCTTCAGTACTTCAGGAATTCTCATCAGAACACAGAATATCTGTGAGGAGCACCACAAAGTCTCTCCAGCTCCATCACAGCCTCCACTGCAGGAGCAGCTTCTGCCCTCCCTTTCCCATGGAGCATCATGTAAACCATGACCTGTCTGTGCTCAGCCTACACCACCCTCCTGGTGTATCACTGTCCCCTTCCTTCCTTTAAGTCTCCTGGGGGTTTGAGATCAAATAATATGCCAAAATAAAAACAATTAATTAATTAATTAATTAATTAAATTAAATAAACAAACAAACAAATAAATAAAGATGACATTTTCACTGTCACCTTCCGTGAAGAATCCTGTGACACCAACCACACATCACAACAAGGAAAGGCTAACCTGGCAAACATGGCATGGAAATGCAAGAGGAAGGAATTATTTAAGCCCCTTGAAAGGAAACACCATGAAATATGCAGGTGGGATCAAGGAATCAGAGTAACAAAGCTGGCAAGGACTCAGGGATCAGAGAGGCAGCACTGCCCCAGGTGCCCAAGGACAGTTTGGGCTCAGCCCTGCTCCCCATAGTGCTGCAGCAGCCCCAGGGATGCTCTGCAGGCTGGAATCCCATCCCAGGGATGCTCTGCAGGATGGAATCCCACCCCAGGGGTGCTCTGCAGGCTGGAATCCCACCCCAGGGATGCTCTGCAGGCTGGAATCCCACCCCAGGGGTGCTCTACAGGTTGAAATCCCACCCCAGGGATGCTCTGCAGGATGGAATCTCACCCCAGGAGTACTCTGCAGGCTGGAATCCCATCCCAGGGATGCTCTGCAGGCTGGAATCCCACCCCAGGGATGCTCTGCAGGCTGGAATCCCATCCCAGGGATGCTCTGCAGGATGGAATCCCATCCCAGGGATGCTCTGCAGGCTGGAATCCCATCCCAGGGATGCTCTGCAGGCTGGAATTCCATTCCAGGGATGCTCTGCAGGCTGGAATTCCATCCCAGGGATGCTCTGCAGGCTGGAATCCCACCCCAGGGGTGCTTGCAGGCTGGAATCCCACCCCAGGGATGCTCTGCAGGATGGAATCCCACCCCAGGGATGCTCTGCAGGATGGAATCTCACCCCAGGAGTACTCTGCAGGCTGGAATCCCATCCCAGGGATGCTCTGCAGGCTGGAATCCCACCCCAGGGATGCTCTGCAGGATGGAATCTCACCCCAGGGATGCTCTGCAGGCTGGAATCTCACCCCAGGGATGCTCTGCAGGCTGGAATCCCACCCCAGGAGTGCTCTGCAGGCTGGAATCTCACCCCAGGAGTACTCTGCAGGCTGGAATTCCATCCCAGGGGTGCTCTGAAGGCTGGAATCCCATCCCAGGGATGCTCTGCAGGCTGGAATCCCATCCCAGGGATGCTCTGCAGGCTGGAATCCCACCCCAGGAGTGCTCTGCAGGCTGGAATCCCATCCCAGGGATGCTCTGCAGGCTGGAATCCCACCCCAGGAGTGCTCTGCAGGATGGAATCCCATCCCAGGGATGCTCTGCAGGCTGGAATCCCACCCCAGGGATGTTCTGCAGGCTGGAATCCCATCCCAGGGGTGCTCTGCAGGATGGAATCTCACCCCAGGAGTACTCTGCAGGCTGGAATCCCACCCCAGGGAGCCCGAGGGAAGCACCCAGCGCTGCAGAATCGTGGGCAGGTGCTGAGCATGGCAGGAGGAGCCTGGGACCCCCAAGCCCAGAGCCCTCCTGGGCACCAAAGAATCCCAGCTGGGCACCGAGGCACAGCAGCCCAGAGAGACTGGGATTGCTGCCCAGCATCCTCACACCAAGTGACACTGCAGGGACACGGGGACACTTTTATTCTCCAGCAGGCTCCACCTGTGGGGTTTGCCTGTTCACACCCTCCCAGTGCCACCCCCTCCCTGCAGGGACAGCCAGGGTTTGTCACAGCTCAGGGTCCCTGACTGAACCGGCTCTGCCTGTCCAGGAGGCTGGAACAGTGCAGCAGTGCTCTGGGATGTCATCACCATCATCATCATCATCATCATCATCACCATCATCGTCATCATCATCACCATCATCACCATCACCATCATCACCACCATCATCATCACCATCACCATCATCATCTCCACTGCAAACAGAGCCCTTCCCAGCCTCTCTTCCTCAGGACTTCCTAAACTCACCCAGCTTCTTCCCACCACTACAGAAGATTATTGCACTGCAATTTTAAAGCAGAATGTGGCTGCCTTATAACAATGTGATCTCAAGTACTTTCCAATTACTTCTCCCTGGGGCCTTTCAAGCAATGAGAACTCTGAGATCTACGGTTCTTCCCCAATTCTTGATCTTTTCTGAGGCTCTTCTACAGGCCAGGAAAACAGCAGGAACAAAATTTGCTGCGTGCCAAGGTCTGCATTCACATCACACAAGAACTTGCCTTTGTCCTCTCACTCTCTAGGTGGAAGCAGAGATTAAACTCCCAAATGATCAATTCCTTTTTACAGAATTTAACCTGTACAAAGATTTGCCTTCCTTGGCCCTCTGGGTGTTACAGGAGACCCCAGGCTGCCCTCAGCTCCCAAAAACCCTGCAGGGAAGCCCTGCAGTAAATTGAGGAAGCTCTGCCTGCCCTGGCTGTGGCAGGGGTGAGTTTGTTACTCTGCACAATGACCCTGTTTGGAAAAGGTGCCTTGTCCAGGGTGAAACCACAGCTGGGACAAACTGAGCCAGGGCATCCCCACATCTTTGTGCCTTTGTCACCTGGCCAGGGCACAGAGCCCCCACCAGGGTCACCCCTGGGGGTTTGGGTGCCCAACATCCACAAAAAAACAGAAAAAAAACCAAAAAAAAGCCCCAAAATCCACAGACCCCAAACCCCACAGACCCAAACCCCACAGCAAAGGTCCCAAACCCCACAGACCCCACAGACCCCAAACCCCACAGACCCCAAACCCCACAGCACAAACTCCAAACCCCACAGACCCCAAACCCCACAGGTCCCAAACCCCACAGACCCCAAACCCCACAGACCCCAAACCCCACAGACCCCAAACCCCACAGACCCCAAACCCCACAGCACAGACCCCAAACCCCACAGACCCCAAACCCCACAGGACAGACCCCAAACCCCACAGACCCCAAACCCCACAGACCCCAAACCCCACAGCACAGACCCCAAACCCCACAACCCCTCTGAGCAGCACAGGTACAGCAGGGAGGGCAAAGTTTGTGTTTTGCCCTCAAGGCACAAACCTGGTGGTTTGTTGGGGTGATAGACCTTGTCTGAAACTGGGAGCCAGGCTTAAAAAAACCCCAAAATTTAATATTTTTTTTTCTTCTCTTAAAAATGCTGCAAGAACTCCAGTTTGCTTATGGATAACACAGAGCTCCTCTGCACAGAGCAATCTGAAGCCGTGTTATCCAAAGCCAAAAGGTTATCAAGGCCAAGAGCTGTTACAGCACTGAAAAATCTACAGATGTGGAGCTCCTAATTAGTGCAGGAATCCTGGAAGTGTTTGTAGAAGAGCGTTTTGCTGCATTTTCTGCTGGGCTGATGCACAGCACAGCCCTGAGGGCAGAGCTGTGCCTGTGCCTGGGGCTCTCACAGGGCTCAGCTGACACCTCATTTCCAGGCTGGCTCCTTTTCCTGCCAGCTCTGAGCCTGCCAGCAAGAGTTAATTGGTGACAGCAGTGACAGGGAGTGCTCCAGTGCAGGAAATGTGTCCAGGATTCAGGAATGGTCCCCGTGGTTATCCTGCAGGTGGGTGGCAGGGCTGGGCAGGGAGCAGAGCTCAGGGAGCTGCAGGTGAGCTGGGGAGCCTGTCACCCCCACTGCCCCAGGAAAGAGCAGCTCTGGAGGGGGGAGATGGCTGTTAGTGCTCCTCAGGTTTATTGGAGCAGTTCTGGAGAGAGGATATCACTGTGATTCTCCCCAGGTTTATCTGTGCAGTTCTGGAGGGAGGATATCACTGTGATTCTCCCCAGGTTTATCTGTGCAGTTCTGGAGGGGGGATATCACTGTTACTGCTCCCCAGGTTTATCTGAGCAGTTCTGGAGGGGGGATATCACTGTTACTGCTCCCCAGGTTCATTGGAGCAGTTCTGGAAGGAGGATATCACTGTGATTCTCCCCAGGTTTATTGGAGCAGTTCTGGAGGGAGGATATCACTGTGATTCTCCCCAGGTTTATCTGAGCAGTTCTGGAGGGAGGATATCACTGTGATTCTCCCCAGGTTTATTGGAGCAGTTCTGGAAGGAGGATATCAGTGTGATTCTCCCCAGGTTTATTGGAGTAATTCTGGAGGGAGGATATCACTGTTACTGCTCCCCAGGTTTATTTGAGAAGCTCTGGAGGGAGGATATCACTGTGATTCTCCCCAGGTTTATCTGTGCAGTTCTGGAGGGAGGATATCACTGTGATTCTCCCCAGGTTTATCTGTGCAGTTCTGGAGGGAGGATATCACTGTGATTCTCCCCAGGTTTATCTGTGCAGTTCTGGAGGGAGGATATCACTGTGATTCTCCCCAGGTTTATCTGAGCATGTCTGGAGGGAGGATATCACTTATTCTCCCCAGGTTTATTGGAACAGTTCTGGAGGGAGGATATCAGTGTGATTCTCCACAGGTTTATCTGTGCAGTTCTGGAGGAAGGATATCACTGTTATTGCTCTCCAGGTTCATTTCAAATCCCCGCTCACCTCCCTTTGGAAGAGAACAGGCAATGATCCCCAGCAGTACAGTGGCAAAGCGATAAATAACTGATATCTGTAATGAAATGGAGCTGTGACACCAGTAATCAGCACTGGGACACAGGCTGGGGCTCAGGGGTGGGGGACCTGCCCTGCAGGGTGAAATGGGGCTCGAGGGACACACCATGGTTTTTATATCAGCATCATTTCATGGATCTTTGGGTACAAATCTGTCCAAATCCCACTGTCATCACTGAAAGCTTTTCCATGCACTTCACATGTCTCCAAATGAAGCTCCTGGTGCTCAGAGTCACTGGCAGCTCTGGTACTGCCCTCACTGGTTATCTGGCAGTTCTGGCACTGCCCTCACTGGTTATCCCAGCTGGCAGCTCTGGCACTGCCCTCACTGGTTATCTGGCAGCTCTGGCACTGCCCTCACTGGTTATCTGGCAGCTCTGGCACTGCCCTCACTGGTTATCTGGCAGCCCTGGCACTGCCCTCACTGGTTATCTGGCAGTTCTGGCACTGCCCTCACTGGTTATCCCAGCTGGCAGCTCTGGCACTGCCCTCACTGGTTATCTGGCAGCTCTGGCACTGCCCTCACTGGTTATCTGACAGTTCTGGCACTGCCTCACTGGTTATCCCAGCTGGCAGCTCTGTCTCTGCAGCAGAGCCGTGGCCCTGCCTGGAGCACTCATCCAACCTGACACCAAACATCTCCAGAGTCCTTTGGTAACCACCAGGATTTCAGCAGAAGCAAAGTTTAATCCTTCAGGTGATACCAGCAGGAACTGGGCTAAGTTCTCTCTGCTGCTGCTGCTGCTGTGGTCCTCCCTCTGAGCCCAGGCTTTGATCGTGCAGCTCTTGCTGGTGTGGTTTGCAGAACAAGAGTGGAAATTCCTCCCTGGAGAGGCCCCTGGCAAAACCCCCTGAAGCAGAACGAGGCAGCCTCAGCTCTGACAACACAGAGGTGAGGAATGTGCTGTTCTCCTGAGCGGGGCTGGGGAGATTCACAAGCTGTGAGATGTAAAAGGACACGAGAAGATGACTTTTATATTGCTCAAAGGCAGCGCAGCAGCACAGGCGCAGCGACTGAAGCGGCTCCTGCCCTCAGCACAGCCCAGGAATGGCCTCGGGCACTTGGACAACGAGCCAGGGAGGGAAGAGGGCCGGGAAAGGCAAATTCACTGGGTTTGCTGTCGGTAGGGATCCAGCATCACTGCCTGAGGTGCTCACAGAGAGGATGGGGGTGTCCCTGAGAGGGACAGGCTGCCAGCCCAGCGGCTCCTGCCATCCTCACAGGGAAATGTCCCTGGAAGCACAAGGGTCACTCTGGTGGCCACGGGACACCCTCAGCCAGGTGCTGCAGGGTTTGCAGGTGGTTTGTCATAGCTGGGAATCGTTCAGGCAGGATGGGGGGATTTGCATCCCCCTGACTGTGCCTACTGTGAGCCACCAGCAATAAAAGCAAAAAAACCAGAAACTTTGCAGCTCTAAGGAACTTTGCCAGCCTTTTCTTCATTATTTTCACTTCCTGCCTGTTTTGCTTACATAATTCCCATTGTGTCCTGATTCTCACAGTCAGGCTTCCTTTCTTCCCCCTCCCATCCCTTCCCAGACAACTCTGTCCCTCTTATCCTTCGTCTCCTTTCATGCACGCTGTGAGTGGCAGCACAGAGCAACGTGCGAGTTCCCCTCAAAGACTTGAGAGAGTTTTGTGCTTCTGACTCTGCCTTGTGTTCTTCTGCCTTTGTGCTATCCAAAGAAGCTGTTTGCACACCCTGAACTGCGAGATTCAGCTCCCAAGGAAGCGCCCAAGCATTGTCAAACACCTGAGCTCTGAGCACCTCACAGCGATGGCACAAACCAATTTATATCAACATTTCTGTTCCTGGGGCTCTGTGAGCAGCGAGTGGGCAGGGCTGGGGGTTGTCCTCCACTGCCACTCATCAGGTTACCAAATCCTTGTAGCACATCTGGAATTCCCAGGGGTCCCACAGAGCCCTGGAGCAGTGTTTGTGATCGGGCTCTGTGTATCTGGAAGCCCAGGCAGACATCTGGGCACGTCTGAACTTGATCTCCACAAGAGGTGCTGAGAAAAACGATCATAATTCATTTCCCTGTTCTTTTCAAAGGACCAAAAGTAAACAAAGGGCTTAGTTCAACTCTGGGAGGCAATCAGTGCAGTGGCTTTGGGGAGAGCACATCTGGAATTCAGATGGGATTTTCAGTGCCCTGGAGCAGCTGTTATTTTGTCTCGGCTCCCAAAGCTTCTGCGGGGCATTATGTGCAAAGTGCCCGGGATGCTGAGCGAGGGATGCTGAGTGAGGGATGCTGAGGGAGGGATGCTGAGAGAGGGATGCTGAGAGAGGGATGCTGAGCGAGGGATGCTGAGAGAGGGATGCTGAGCGAGGGATGCTGAGTGGGGGATGCTGAGTGAGGGATGCTGAGCGAGCACCGACATTCTCTGCCCTGGATGTGCGGCCCTGGCTCGGAATTTCACACCTGCCGTTAACATCACGGCTTTTAAAAGAGGATTTGCAGTTAGGAACGAGCGGGTTTGCTTTCAGCGCTGAGAAATGAGAACAATAGCGGGACTGAGAGGGGCAGGGCTGGCTCGGAGCCGCTCCTCGCCTTCCCCTGCCGAGCCCAGGGAAGGTTGTGGAGCCCAGCCCGTGCTGCCTTTCCAGCCGCAGCGGTCCCAGACTGCTCCATGGGGTGTGAGCTTTGTTCACAAACACTGTGCTTTGTTCACAAACACTGTGCTTTGTTCACAAACACTGTGCTTTGTTCACAAACACTGTACTCTGTTCACACTGTACTCTGTTCACAAACACTGTACTCTGTTCACAAACACTGTACTTGGTTCACACTGTACTCTGTTCACAAACACTGTACTCTGTTCACAAACATTGTACTTTGTTCACAAACATTGTACTTTGTTCACAAACACTGTACTCTGTTCACACTGTACTCTGTTCACACTGTACTCTGTTCACAAACACTGTACTCTGTTCACAAACACTGTACTCTGTTCACAAACACTGTGCTTTGTTCACACTGTACTTTGTTCACAAACACTGTACTCTGTTCACAAACACTGTACTTGGTTCACAAACACTGTGCTCTGTTCACACTGTACTCTGTTCACAAACACTGTACTCTGTTCACAAACACTGTACTCTGTTCACAAACACTGTACTTGGTTCACAAACACTGTACTCTGTTCACAAACACTGTACTTTGTTCACACTGTACTCTGTTCACAGACACTGTACTTTGTTCACACTGTACTCTGTTCACAAACACTGTACTCATCGTTACCCCACAGCCGCACAGCTCTGAAAATGTCACTCAGCACTATCGGCTCTCTTCAGGGCTGCAGCAAGGGGCAGATCTCCTAAAATATCCTTTCCAGCACCCCCGGCCCCATTCGAGGCCGAGGTCTCCCCCCAGATCCAGCCTGGTTTCCTGGCTCTGGCGATCCCTGGAAATGCGCCGGGAAACAGAAAGTTTTGTCACAGTGCCACCCGCTGGGGTGTGAGAGCCCCGGGGTGTCCGGGGCCAGCTGGGGACACGGCACGGCACTGCCCCGGGACAGGGATCGGGCAGCACCGGCACCGAGACCGGGACACCGGGAATTCCGACCCGGCACCAGGACCGGCTCCAGAACACCGGGAATTCCGACCCTGCACCAGGACCGGCTCTGGAAAACGCCGGGAATTCTGACCCTGCACTGGAACCGGGACTGGAAAACACCGGGAATTCTGACCCGGCACCGCGACTGACTCCAGAACACCGGGAATCCCGACCCTGCACTGGGACCGGGACTGGGACCGGGACACAGGGAATTCCAATCCGGGACCGAGATTGGGACCGGGACACCGGGAATTCCAACCCGGGACCGGGACTGGGACCGGGACACCAGGAATTCCGGTCCGGCACCGGGACCAGCTCTGGAAAACGCCGGGAATTCCGACCCGGCACTGAGACCGGCTCCAGAACACCGGGAATTCCAACTCTGCACCAGGATCGGCTCTGGAAAACGCCGGGAATCCCGACCCTACACTGGGACCGGGACATCGGGAATCCCGACCCGGCACCGGGACCAGCTCTGGAAAACGCCGGGAATTCTGACCCTGCACCGGGACCAGCTCCAGAACACCGGGAATTCCGACCCTGCACTGGAACCGGGACTGGGACCGGGACACAGGGAATTCCAACCCGGGACCGGGACTGGGATCAGGACACCGGGAATCCCGACTCTGCACCAGGACCGGGACACAGGGAATTCGGACCCTGCGCTGGGACCGGGACACCGGAATCCCGACTCTGCACCAGGACCGGCTCCCGAACTCGGGGAATTCCATCCCTGCCTTGCAGGCAAGGAGGAGATGGGGATATTGGAGAGATCTGGGTTCTGCAGGACTCCCTCATTCTTAGCTTATGAAAAATAAACTCATTATTGTGAAGGAAGCACAATGGGGCAAGGGGATTATTGGGGAAATCCGGCACAAAAACTGCAGGAAGGAGCAGAACCAAGGTCTGAGGCAAGTCTGCATGTTCCAATGGAGCAACAAAAACATTTACAGTCCTGCAATTTAGTTAAAAATTCTGAGTATCTGTGTGCTAGAAGTGTTTGTGTACTCTAAGAGGTGGTAAGTGGTAAGTATGGGGGGAAAAACCAAACCCCTAATTGTACAAAGATTTTCAGATATTTCAGTGTTTGAATTCCTGCATTTTGTGTCTGTGCAAGGAGCGAGGCCGTGTTCTGAGCAGCCACACGAGGAGGTGAAACACCTCAGCCTTCAGGCTGGAAATCAACCCCTAATTGTGGTTAAGACTATGGAGGGAGTTCATGTAGAGATTAGTTTAGGTCTAATTCTCTGGGAGTTTCCTCATTGATTTAAAAAGGACTCAGGTCATTGCTCCAGGGCTTCCTCATGAAACATCCGTGATCACAGCTGGATAAAGAATAAAGAATTAATTTAGATAATGCCTAAGAGGAGACATTGAAATGTGAGCAGGGAATAAGAACCAACAGAGTATGTCCTCAAGGTCCCTGTTATTAGCATTTAACATGTAGTGAGAATAAATAAATACAAAATGTGACATAAACAAGTGCTGCCTGTGGGGGCTGCAGTCTGACAAGGAGGGCAGTGAGGAATGCAAGAGCCAAAATCCTCGTTCAGGTGTGCTGGGGCTTTGGCTGGAGGCATTGCAGAGCTGGAGGAGGCAGAGAGCACCCCAGGGACAGCAATTCCCAAATCCCAAATCCCAAATCCTGCCTGCTGGAGGACAGAGCCTGAGCCAAGCCCACGGCAGGAGCAGATCTCAGCTCCCTGCTCACCTGCTGGTGTCTCACAGTGCTCAGAGCCTGCTGGGAGAGACTGGGCTCCTGTCCAGAGTTAATTATTCATGCATACATTCAATAGAGAATGTACCCATTAATACTTTTAATAAAAGATCAGATTAACTCTGTTCCAAACACAGATACCATCTCCACACGGGTCTGCCTGGCTCTTTATCGCCTCCGTGGTGTCTGTAGCTGTGAATGTGAACAATCCATCCCCCCTTGGCTGCTGCCTTCCTCCTCCTCCTGGACATGGTGTTTTCAGGGAGACAGAGCTTTGGGAGCTGCGCTGCTCAGCTCTGTCCCTGCTGTTGTGCTTGGACATTTCTCTGAGGAAATGGGATTCCTGTGCCCTGGCAGAAAAGGAATTGACACCACTGCTGGTTTAGGTGAGAACATCCCATCCCTGTGAAGGGAGAGGGGCCATGGCCTCTTCAGCCAAGAGCCAGGAGCTGGAGAGGGACTTGGCCAAGGACATGCAGTGACAGGACACGCTGGAGGGTGACACGAGCTTTTCCTGCTCTGCAGGCAGGGAATTCTGTTCTCCAAGGGTCTCACTGAACAATGCTCCTCCTGCTGAACAGCACTCCTCTTCCTGACCTGCCAAATCCCATGTCAAGAATGCACAAATTAATACTACTGATAAGAATAAAGTGACACAAAGATGTAAGCAATCATATTATTAATTTACAGTGAAAGGGCAAAAAAGCCACAGATCCCAGAATGGCTGGTGCCACGTTACCTTTGCATGTGGCAAATAAAAACCTGGAAGGAAATGTGTTTGCTGTTCAAAGAAGCACAGGTAAAAGTTCCCAGTGTCAGTATCACCCTTCCTTCCTTCCTTCCTTCCTTCCTTCCTTCCTTCCTTCCTTCCTTCCTTCCTTCCTTCCTTCCTTCCTTCCTTCCTTCCTTCCTTCCTTCCTTCCTTCCTTCCTTCCTTCCTTCCTTCCTTCCTTCCTTCCTTCCTTCCTTCCTTCCTTCCTTCCTTCCTTCCTTCCTTCCTTCCTTCCTTCCCTTAAATGCTTCAAGCTCTAGATTTGTTCAGCAACTAAGAAAATATTTGTAAAGGCCATTTAATATTTACAATATTGAGTGGTGGAAGAGCAGCTTCCTTTGCATTTCCCAGCAGAGCCCCCAGCTCCTCCTGTGTCAGTGTGAGTGCCAGCAGCAGGGATGGGAGGCAGTGCTGGCCCTGCAGCTCTCCCAGAGATGGGGGAGCAGATTCCCTCCTCAAGGACAGGGTTCAGGTCTGCTTGGGGTGAGAAGCTTTTCCTTCCCAAATAATTGATGTTTCACTGCAAAACCCAAAATTCCAGAGACAAGATTTTTTAAATAACTCCATGTTCTTGATCAGGGTTTATCGATTCTGATTTTGACCCAAAGGGAAGGGAAGAAGGTTCAATACAGAAGCAGAACTGCTCATTAACTCTGTGTTTAACACAGAGAGGGCAGTGTCTCTGACAGAACAGCTTAAAACATCAATGCAGGCAAGTTTTAATGAGAAATTGGAGATAAAAACCGTTTAATAGTGAGTCTGCTAAGAGATAATGTGTATTTCTTGTATTTTTTCAGAATGTTCTTGGGAACAGAGGGAGGAGGAGCCTCCAGTGCTGCCCTGAGAGATGGATTTGTCCAAAGGGATCCTGCAGCTGAGCAGGAGCTGCTCAGACCAATGCCCAGGGCTGGACTCCTGCTGGACACAGCAATGGCACCACAGAACCCCACAGGGAGAAAGGGAAACCCACACAAGGAGGAGAAATGGATCTCCAAAATCTTTGGCTGTTTTCACATTTGCTATGGGGTATTTTATGCCCTGTGCTCATGAGTATTTAGCAATTTACTTGGACATTCTTTTGTAAATCAATTTTAACCTGGTGGGGAATATTTTCATAAACCCTGTTTCAGATTGCAGATGTGAGTGCTCATGCTGGAAGCCTCATTAGAAGCATTACCAGTAATACGCCATTAATGTGTCCAACAAAAAGAAATTAATTCTGAAGATGGACTACAAATGAACTTCAGATCAAGAATTGTCTGCCAAAATTACTTCGTGATGAGCTGAATAGTGAACACTGGCAATTTGTGACAAGGAAATGAGGCAGGATGTATTGAATAAATTTCTCCTGGGTTTGCTGTAGTGGTGCTCGAGGTATTGCTGGGCTGAGTCTGGAGCTGAGCTCTGCCACAGGAATAAATTCCTTGCTGTCATGTCCTCACCTGGCATTTCCAGTGGTCACAGAACCAGAGAATGCTGAAATCCCACCCAGGGCCACCCCTGCCATGGCAGGGACACCTCCCACCTTCCCAGGCTGCTCCCAGCCAGATGTCCCCATCCCTGGAGTGTCCCAGGAATTCCTGGAGGTGGCACTCAGCCCTGGGGACAAGGGGGACACGGCTGGGACTCGCTGGGCTGGGAGGGCTCTGCCAGCCTCAGTGGTTCTGTGTCACCCTGTGCCTGAGGGGGAAATGTCACTTCCCTGGGCTGTCCCTGCATGTCCCAGGGTGTGCCCTGGGCTGTCCCTGCATTTCCCAGGATGGATCCTGGGCTGTCCCTGCATTTCCCAGGTGTGCCCTGGGCTGTCCCTGCATGTCCCAGGGTGTGCCCTGGGCTGTCCCTGCATTTCCTGGAATGGATCCTGGGCTGTCCCTGCATGTCCCAGGGTGTGCCCTGGGCTGTCCCTGCATTTCCCAGGGTGTGCCCTGGGCTGTCCCTGCATTTCCCCCGTGGCTCCGTAGGTGGCGAGTGCTGCCTTCCCAAAGCAGCCCAGAGTGAATTCAGGATTCCTGCTGCTCGGGATTCCTTCGGTGCTGCGGAGCTGGGCAGGGGCTGGGGGCGCTCATCCAGCCAGACAGGACATCCCCACCATTCTCACAGCATCCTCAGAGCATCCTCACACCATCCTCACAGGATTCTCACGGCATCTTCACAGCATCTTTAAAGCATCCTTAGAGCACCCTCAGAGCATCCTCACAGCATCCTCACAGCACCTTCACAACATCCTCACAGGATCCTCACAGGATCCTCAGAGCATCCTCACAGCATCCTCACAGCCCCTCACAGCATCCTCACAGGATCCTCACAGGATCCTCGCAGCCCCTCTCAGCCCCATCAGAGCAGCCCTGGGGCGCCCTGCAGTCCCCGGAGCTCTCCAGAGCAATGCCATGGAGTGCAGGAAGATGAAATTCCCACCCTGCAGCCCCCGGAGCTCTCCAGAGCTCTCCATGGAGTGCAGGAGATGAAATTCCCACCCTGCAGCCCCCGGAGCTCTCCAGAGCTCTCCATGGAGTGCAGGAAGATGAAATTCCCGAGTTCTGCACATCAGCCCCACCTCTGTTCTCTCCGGATTTGCAGATGCCCAGTTCTGCTGAAACAGGAAAAAAAGGCAGGGAAAAGTTCCCAACACCCCAAGAACAAATCCCAGGGCTGCACTCTGCTGCCCGTTCCAGCAGAATTATCCAGGGATGGACGAGCCCTCAGCATAGCTGGACTCACAGATTTCCTGCTGAGGCTCCCAGTGATGGACCTGCACTGGGGGAGAGGACAGGGACACGTGTGGCACAGGGACACGAGTGGCACAGGGACACGTGTGGGGCAGTTCTGGGGGTTTCTCTGCCTCAGCAGGGATGAACTATCTGGGGTTTGGATGAACAACATCTGCCTGCACTGTCTCCTTTCATGCAGCATCACACAGACACATCCCTGACCCTCACACGTGCCACATCAATAAAGAAAAGGCTCAGTTTAGAAAGGAGCTGGGCAGATCCAGGCCTGGAGTAAATCCTGTGGCTGCAGCAGAGTCAGCAGAGAGCAGAGCTACAGAGCCTGCCCCACCAGGGCTGAGGGAATTGTTACTGCTGGGGATCTGCAGATTAGACAAGAAAAGTGTGTGGTTCATGGGAATGTGGGAGCTCTCCCAGCACGGGCAAGTGCCTGGAAATGGGCAGAGAGCTAAAGAACATTTTGATGTGTTTTAAAAGTGGCACGTGAAGATGTGTCCAGTTAAAGGCACTCAGACCCCTGCCCTGCTCCACACCCTCTGACATGCTGCAATCCATAAGAATTCACTTTCTGTGCCTAAACTGAGGGTGCCTAGCCCTCCTGCACAGCTCAGCATGGCGCTGCTGGGCTCAGCCACGCTGGGACATGGTCACAGCAACCAGACACCGGGCACTGTGACATGAGAGGGGTTTTCAGTCTTTCTGCTTTTCCTAAAAGACAATCTCAGCCTGGGTGTTCCTGACTGCAGATATAACCTGGGATTTATGAACAAACCAGCCTTAGCTGGTGTGACCTTGTGATGTGGTTCTGAGCCCAGCCTGAGCTTGGCTTTCTCTCACAGAACCGTTTGGGTGGGAAAAGCCCTCTGAGATCATTGAGCCCAACCATCAAGTGTTTCCTTCACAGAATCACAGAATCCTGGGGTGGTTTGGGTTGGAAAGGACCTCAAAGAGCCCCCAGTCCCAAATCCCCTCCTGTGGGCAGGGACACTTCCCCTGGAGCAGGTTCTTCTCTGAGGGATTCGATTTTGGGAGCTGCTGCTGTTCTCCTCAGCCTATAAAACACTTCAAAGATAATAATTTAATGAGCAGTTTAAGATGATGGACCATCTTTGTGTTTCTTATCTCTGAGTTTACTCAGCACTAAGATAACCATAATAAATCCCTTTATTATGCCTGAGATGTTTTTTGGCTCTGGTTCTGCCAGCAGGAAGGGGGAGCGCAGCACCAGCGTGAGCTCAGCACATTTCACACCCCCAACAACTCAGGGTGCATTTCCTGAGCACAGCAAGGATTTGGGGTAAAATAGAGATTAATGGCTTGAAAATAACGGGGAATATTTATGGCCTGAGCCTTCCTTTGTCACTGGGCTGTGCTGAGGTTTGCTGGTGTCCAGCCCTGGCCCTGCAGAGCTCCCCACCCCTCACAGGCAGTGTGTATTCACTTCCCCACAGCAGGGAGAGGCACAAGGATGGAAATGTCCACAGCAAAAATCACCCCCAAAGCCTGACCCTGAGGGGCCACATCCCATGGCACACATGAGTTCAGTTTTATTCTGTTAAATCCCCAGCAGAAGTGATAAACATCAGCTGAGATGATGCCCTGCCCTGGGACAGGAGGGGAGCTCTCTGAAATGCATTTGCTGTTTGTGTGTGGCTCCAGGAGCCTGAGGCAGCAGCCAGTGAAGCTGAGGAGCATCAGCAGAGCCCACCCTGAGCTCAGAGCTGGGCTTTGCCTTCCCAGCCCTGCTCCCAGACTGGATCCTGCTGCCGTGGGGAGAAGGGAATCCCCACAGGAGCCTGGCAGGAGCTGCCCCTGCCCTCCTGCCTGCTGCCAGCCCTGCCCCTTCTCTCTTCCTCCTTTTTAAAAATGAAGTTTTTTTCCTCACCTGGATCAAGAGTTCTCAACCCTACCCAGCTCCACGTCCAAGTTTTAATTAAGATCAGCGCAGGACTTTGAAGCTCTCAGATAAAAGCAGGCCATAAATGCAGCAAATTCTATTTCCGAGAGGCGTCGGGAGAGATAAGAAAAGTCCCAAGCCCCATATTTGCATTTTTTGGAAATTTGAAGAATCTGGGGCCTAAGTAATTCTTGGATATTTATAGACCTGGGCCTTTCAGTTCTGTTATTCAGGTCAGAACAAGTCTCTACGCCCTTCACCTCACAGGCATTTGGTCTCTGCTTTTGCACTGCAGCCTTGCAGCCCGTTCTATAATTGAGGCAGTTATTTGGGGGTAGGTGTGAATCCACGTGTACACATGTTTGTGGTCTAGTGTGACTTTAAAAATAAAGTTTCTGATGCTGCAAACACTTCCACATACCCTGAACCAGACGTAATTAATGCCATGGAGATTACTGAAGGAAAATAAAATGCATTTCTGGGGAAGATGGGACCATTCACTTACATCACTCAAGCAAGATTAACTTGAGATGTTTGCCATGTAAATGCTTAGCTGAGAAATTCCCCAGAAAGTAAACTCAGAACTAGAGTTGCTCTTTTGCCCAGTGTCCATTTTGTTTTCAGTGCAGGGTTGTTTATGGGATTTTTGGAGTCATTCTGGAATTCTCTGAGCAGGGGCTGAAGTCAATGGAATGAAATAAACTCCAGTCCTGAGATTCTCGTGTCAAAACCATTTTGGGGTGAAACTCTGCAAATCTGGGAAGGCCAAGGAGCCACACGTGCCAAGGTCCTTGGAGGGGGTGCCAAGCTCTGAGTGCTCGGTGTCTGGAGCAGGAACATTAACCCTGCTGTGATTTATCTGCTGCACACTGAGCTTCTCACTGGGTTGCAGAATGCATCTGGACCAGCCTAATGAGCACATTCTTCACCATTAGAGAGGCTGTGGAGGGCTTCAAATATTTTAGACATGATTCACAGAGCCAAAAGGTCTTGTTTACTGATATGCTATTTATACCTAGCTCAATTAAACCTCTTTGGAAAGAAAAAAATTCAAGGATGCCAACACTGGCAGTGCTGTTGGAAGTGAGCATCTCCTCGTTAAAAAGGTTAGAAAAACACCATTAATAATTCTGATGGGCTCTGTTTATGCCCCAGTGTGTGTCCAAGTGCACCCAGTGTCCTGCCCAGTGTGGTTTTGGCAGCAGCTCAGCCCAGGAGGGGTCTGGCCGTGTCCTGGTGCTGCTGGTGCCAGGTGCCACCAGCCCAGCCCTCACCCTCCTGGCAGGGCTGAGCTGCCCCACGCCCTGCAGCAGCCTGAGGGGCCAGCACAGGCTCAGGGAGCCCCAGGAAGGGACAGAACCAGAGCCAGGGCTGCTCTCCCCAGGGAGCAGAGCTCTCCCACCAAGGTGTTCCCATCCCTGCCAGGATCTGGAGGCTGCTCTGAGCACCCTGCTCCAGTGCAAGGAGTCCTGCCCAGGGCAGGGCATGGATCCAGGTGGGCTTTAGGGTCCCTTCCACCTCAAACCCTCCCTGTGTCCCCAGGTTCTGCTGCTCCAGCTCCTCGGTGACCGCTGCCAGGAGAGGAGCTGGGAGTTCCCAGGAGCTGCAGGGATGGGGCTGAGGGTGGCAGGGGCACACAGCAGGGCCCTGGGGACAGCACAGGGACACAGGAGGAGCACAGCTCCACTGGGCTCTGCACAGCCAGGAAAGGGGGAGATCGCCAGGAGGTCCCGTTCTTGGGGAGAAGGAGATGCCTGCTCAGAGCAGAAAGTCAGAGGATAACACCAGGATCAGCTTCTTGGACATGTAGGGCTTCTGAGCCCCCAGAATCTCAGTTTCTTGGACATGCAGGGGCTTTGGAGCCTTCAGAATCTCAGTTTCTTGGACACACAGAGCTTCTGAGCCTTCAGAATCTCAGCTTCTTGGACACACAGAGCTTCTGAGCCTTCAGAATCTCAGCTTCTTGGACATGCAGGGCTTTGGAGCCTTCAGAATCTCAGTTTCTTGGACATGCAGGGGGTTTGAACCTTCAGAATCTCAGTTTCTTGGACATGCAGGGGGTTTGAACCTTCAGAATCTCAGTTTCTTGGACATGCAGGGCTTTGGAGCCTGAGCTTGAGGGAAGTCTGTGCATGGATATCCATTTCCATGGATAAATCCAGCATCCTGCCATGTGCTCCCAGCAGGGTTAAGCTGTCCCTGACACTCCCACCCCTGTGTGGGGACATGCACAGCCAGGGCTCCCTGTCCCATGTCACCAAACCTCGCCCAAGCCCTGGCAGGAGCGAGGAGCCCGAGATAAGGAGGAGATAAGGAGCAGTTCCTGCGGCAGGAGCGCCGGGAGCGCTGCCATGGAATCCTGAGACGTAAATCAGGGGTGGAAAGGAAGCACAACAGCTTTTATAGAACACTTCAGAGCCATGTACTCATTAAATAACAAAGGGTTTTTTCCCTTAATACACTATTAACAAATTCCAAACCATCGTATCTTTAAAAAAATTGTCCTCCAGTGGAGTGGAAAGTGAACTAATGTGGGCTTGGAAAGAGGTTGGGAGTGCAACAAATTATAAATGCTTTCTCCTTTATCAGCATTAGAGAGTACTATTAATTTTAAAAATAGCTTCTAAAAACATACATGGCATACCATAATGGAGATGGCTGGGTTTCAATACATCATCCTGATGACTCTTTCCACAGCAATGAGTTATGCAGACACTGCTTTGCAAATATGGCATGTAGGGGCTGCAGGGAACGCTCAAAAAGACAGCTTTGTCTTTGGGTTCAGGGTGGGGCTGGGATTCCCAGCAGGAGCACTCAGGGATGAGCTCTGTGTGATGGGACATCCCTTCCCACCAGCAGCATCCCTGCAGAACATCCATCATCCCGCAGAGCCGGAGCCAGCCCTCTGCACGTTCTGAATGGTTACAGATGAAGATGTTAATGGCCAGGGCTGTGTGCCTGAGCAGCTCCTGAAGGGCTCGGTGCTAATTGGCACCTCCCAGGCTCTGGGTCTGAGTGCTGGGGAGGCAGTTTCCATGGCAAGGGCTGTTTTTATTGGCTGCTTGCAGGAAAGAGACACATAAAACCCTGACTGGGGCCAGAAGTGAGTTAGAAAAATCCCTGGGTAGCTCTAACTTACACTCGACTTTGTTTGCTTGCCTGTTTTTTTGGTCCCTCAGGCTGCACAGCTCTTTACTCCTCACAATGCAGCAATTACAAATATGAGGGAGGTCAGTGCCCCCTTCCCCAGCCCCGGAGGGCCTGGGGAAAGCTCTGCCTTCCCTCTGTGGGAAAGGAGCCCCAGCCCAGTGTCCCATCCTGGGATGTGTCCCCAGGGTTCCTGTGCCACCCCTGCAGCTCTCTCCCCTCTCCAGCAGGCATTTTCAGCTCATTCACCAGTTCTGAATTGCCCAAAGCCCCACGGTGCCTCAGTGCCCAGAGCTCTGCTGGAGCAGGGCTGACCAAGGAGCCAGAGTTTGCACATTTTATTGGGAATGCACACTTGGGTTTCTCTCTCGTGGCCCCTTCCATGTGCACTGCAGCACCAGCTCCTGTCCAAGGGTCCTTCAGCTGCACATTCCCAAATTTTCTTCCCCACTATTTACAGAACAGTATTGTTACTTCCCTGGCAGGTGAGAATATTCCTGACAGAGCCCATGAGGGTTCCCTGGTCCTGTTTTCTTTTATTTAGTAACTCAGGACTATCCTTAATTTAATCACCATTTACTGGTTCCCTAATTCAACCCAAAAGACCAGAATCCATTGAAAGGCAGAAGATTCATTCTCTAAAGGAATTTGAATAATGGTCAAGCTGTAGTGGTAAGGTTGGCAAAGTCACTTATTTTACTGCTTTATCACCTCTAAAAAACAAATGTTCCTGCCTAGTAATGTCAAACTCCACTTCCCTGTGCCTGGGCTGTCGAACTCCCTTCCTTCAGGCATTCCCTCCTCCCCTGCTCCCAGCCGTGGCTCCTGGGCTCATGAGCTCCTGCTGCCCACGGGGGAAGGTGGCAACTGAATCCGTGTGCAGTGACAGGACCTGGATCTGCATGCTCCTGTTCTCAGACACAAACCCATCCCCAGCCCTCACACAGCACTGCTTCCTCTCTTGTTGGTGTGATTACAGAGATAAATAATTCTGCTGGAGCAGCGCTGGGTGAGATCTTTACAATGACAGCTACAAGGAAATTCCTTTGCCCAGATTTACCTCCACACGCTGCTATGGAGCTCAGAGCTGTAAATCTGCTTCCTCTGTGGCCAAGAGCCACATTCCAAACCCAGGCAGTGAATGTGTGTGTGTGAGGCTGTGACGGATGGACACACACACCGTGGGCACAGCCAGCCCTTTCCTTTCCTTTCCTTTCCTTTCCTTTCCTTTCCTTTCCTTTCCTTTCCTTTCCTTTCCTTTCCTTTCCTTTCCTTTCCTTTCCTTTCCTTTCCTTTCCTTTCCTTTCCTTTCCTTTCCTTTCCTTTCCTGTCCTTTCCTGTCCTTTCCTGTCCTTTCCTGTCCTGAACTTTCCTGAACTTTCCTTTCCTGAACTTTCCTTTCCTGAACTTTCCTGAACTTTCCTGAACTTTCCTTTTCCTTTCCTTTCCCTCCCCAGTTTTTCCCAGTACTCCATAAGTTCAATATCCAGCAGCACCTCTCCAGATGATGACCCAGCTCACCCTGGGAGCCATAATTTCCCATCCTGTTCTGGTCCCTCATTTCCCATCCTGTTCTGTTCTCTCATTTCCCATTCTGGTCCCTCGTTTCCCATCCTGTCCTGGTCCCTCATTTCCCATCCTGTTCTCTCATTTCCCATCCCGTTCTGTTCTCTCATTTCCCGTTCTGTTCTCTCATTTCCCGTTCTGTTCTCTCATTTCCCGTTCTGGTCTCTCATTTCCCATCCTGTTCTCTCATTTCCCATCCTGTTCTGTTCCCTCATTTCCCATCCTGGTCTCTCATTTCCCATCCTGTTCTCTCATTTCCCATCCTGGTCCCTCGTTTCCCATCCTGTTCTGTTCTCTCATTTCCCATCCTGTCCTGGTCCCTCATTTCCCGTTCTGGTCTCTCATTTCCCATCCTGGTCTCTCATTTCCCATTCTGTTCTCTCATTTCCCATCCTGTCCTGGTCCCTCATTTCCCGTTCTGTTCCCATCAGTTGCTGTCACCAGGGGTTCCAGCTCCATCCTGCAGCAGGCTCTGAGGAGTGTTCTGCACCGTGGTTCCCACAGTGAGAGATCTCTGAGAGCAATCAGGATTGTTTCTGCTTCCAGCAAAGGAGAAGAGACTTGGCTGTTTGCACATGGCCGAGTTCTGTGTTCTGGTGTTGTTTGTTTTATCGAGCCTACAGAACAGAATTAAAAGATTCCCATTTTGCTGTTGTTTAGGCAGTAACTGAGGTGTGTCTCTCACTGGTATGAATTTCCCAGGAGAAATTTAGAGACCCACTGAGGGAACAGAAATACCTTCATCTTTTCAAATCATGAAACTTCTGCTCCCTTATTCCCTGGCAGAGTTTCCCTCAGGAATCTCCAGGGTGCTCAGCCCGTGCCAGTCCAGCACGGAGCCAAGGGAGGGAGAATTTCCCCAGACAGGTCCAGAGTTACAGCCCCTTAAATCAAATTAGTGACAGCACCTGAGTGGGAGCCTCAGGGAGATGAAGGAGCTGGCAGCTTCAAAGAGGGACAGCGAGGTCATAAACAAGATTAACACAAAGCTGATGGAGAAATGGAGATAAACACAGGCATGTCCATGTAGTGCCAGAAGGGCTGCACACCACACTTGGGCAAGAGTTTGAGGCCTCTTGTAGTCACAGCGAGGATACCCTGTGAGGGACAGGGACAGGGGCTGGGGCTGGACAGGGACAGGGACAGGAGCAGGGACAGGGGCTGGGACAGCGGCTGGGGCTGGGACAGGAAGAGGGACAGGAGCAGGGACAGGGAAAGGGATGGAACAGGGACAGGGACAGGGATGGGGCAGGGACTGGGATGGGAATGGGGACAGGGACAGGGGCTGGGACAGGGACAGGGACACAGGGACAGGGACAGGGGCTGGGACAGGGACAGGGACAGGGGCTGGGACAGGGACAGGGACAGGGACAGGGACGGGGCAGGGATGGGACAGGGACAGGGATGGGGACAGGGACAGGAGCAGGGACAGGGGCTGGGACAGGAGCAGGGACAGGGACAAGAGCAGGGACAGGGATGGAACAGGGACAGGGACAAGGGCTGGGGCTGGGACAGGGATGGGGCAGGGACAGGGATGGGAATGGGGACAGGGACAGGGACTGGGGCTGGGACTGGGACTGGGGCTGGGACAGGAAGAGGGACAGGAGCAGGGACAGGGAAAGGGATGGAGCAGGGGATGGGACAGGGACAGGGGCTGGGGATGGGGCTGGACAGGGACAGGGACAGGGGCTGGGGCTGGGACAGGAGCAGGGACAGGGACAAGAGCAGGGACAGGGATGGAACAGGGACAGGGACAGGAGCAGGGACAGGAGCAGGGACAGGGGCAGGGACAGGGACAGGAGCAGGGACAGGGACAGGAGCAGGGACAGGAGCAGGGACAGGGACAGGAGCAGGGACAGGGGCTGGGGTCACATTTTGGGCACACGAGCTCATCTCAGGGTGAATTCCTTCAGTGCCCTCGCTGCTGTGTGAGCACTGATGGGCAGTGTCCCCTGGGAGCTGTCACTGTCACAGCCCCGTGGCACAGCAAGGCCCTTCATCCCCAGCTCTTCCAGCTCTCGAGAACATTTGATAAACTGGAGCTAAACCATCAGGAAATAAATGCTTTCTTTAAAATCCATAGCTGTTTTTTGAACTTGCGAGCAGCCGGTTAAGCTGGATGGATTTAGAGAGGCCCTGCAGTGTTTTTCTGTTGAAATACCAGATGATAAACACAATTTTTCTTGTGTCCCTGCAGAAACAAGACAGCCTGGGGTAACATAAAATGTTCCTTGACTTCCTTCTGACAATGGCCCATTTCTTCTTTTAGAGAATGATTAATATTTATTACTACAGTAAATGGCAATTTAAATATATGTTGAGCCCTGCAGTGTACCATTAATTTAAGGAAACAGGACACCTCCTATCAAACCTCAATGGGTCCTTCTGCAGTGAATTATGGGGGTGATCTGGCAGCCTTTTCAGAGGAGTTCCTGAGCCCTTCCCATGCAGCAGCAGATCGCTCTGATGGCAATGCCCAGGTGAGGCACCTCTGTCACACTGCAAGCAGCAGCAAAATAATCAGCAAGTGGGAAAATGTGAATATCCATGTTCTCCTCGTGAAGGCTGTGGAGAGAAGTGCTCCATCCTGTTCCATCCTTGTCCATCCTTGTCCACCCTGATCCATCCTTGTCCATCCTTGTCCATCCTTGTCCACCCTGCTCCATCCCAGGGCTGTGCTGGGGGCAGGACTGCTCCATCTGTAAAAGGTCCCTGGTAATTTCTTCCAAAAGAGGGTTTGGAGCTGGGAGAGAGCCCTTTGTGGCCAAGTTTCAATGAAGAAGATACTTTGCAGAGGAGGAATCTTTGGGTTTGACCCTTCTGCTCTTTGGGATTCCTGAGCTGTTTTCAGATGTGCCTTTTGGAAAGTTAAAAGAGGGCTCTTAGTGTCAAAAAGAAAAACAGTTAATCCATAAAACGACATGCCAGACCCTAAAGAGGAGCATCAGATAAGGTTTGCTAATGGTTCTATTTTTCAACTGCAAAACTACTTTTGTTCCTTTTGCATTCTTGCATTTCTAAGATTTCTCCCTGGTAGTAAAGTTCCTAATGTCATAACATTTCAGTCTTCAAGGGCCAGCCCAGGGCCCTGACACAGACACTCACACAGAGGTGTCAGACACTTGGCCATGGTTTATTTACCTGCACTTCCAATGCCCGATAAGGCAGCGGGGTCTCGCTCAGCAGGACTCTGTCATTGTGGGGTGAAGCATTTACAGCCCCAGGACAAACCCTGAGCCCAGCAGAGCTGCACTGCAGCTCCAGCAGCACAGCTGGATCCTGTGGGCATGTCTGGAACAGCTGGACTTGGTCTGCCCTGCCACACCTCACTATCCCTTCTGCTCCAGCATCTTCATCCTCCCACACCTCCTACATCATCCTCACCGTCCCCTCTGATCCAGCACCTTCATCCTCCTACATCACCCTCACTATCCCTTCTGATCCAGCACCTTCATCCTCTTTTATCATCCTCACCGTCCCCTCTGCTCCAGCATCTTCATCCTCCTACACCTCCTACATCATCCTCACCGTCCCCTCTGCTCCAGCACCTCCAGCAGCTGCATTCTCCTACTCCAGCTTCATCATCTCCACCCCCTCATCATCTCCACCCCCTCATCATCTCCACCCCCTCATCATCTCCCCCCCTGCAGCCCTGTGACTGGCCCCTGCCCTCCAGATGCACATGCTGGCCTCTAACAGCCTCAGACATCAGCTAGAGCAGCCCCTCACCTGAAACGTCCCTTCTGGGACAACTCTTCTTTCCTTTGTGTCCACCCACAGCTTCCTCAAGAGCTTTGACTCCTCCAGATTCAATCTCCTCCCTCCCCAGATTCACCCTCTGAGCAGGTGGGACAAAGTCACTGCTGGGCAGAGCCCTGAGGACAGGGGTGATGTGATGGAGATGGGACAGGGCAGCCCTGTGACATCCCCAGGGCACAGAGCTCTGCCCATCTCAGAGCAGGACGGTCCCACAGCAGCAGAATGGTTCCCCAGTCCCTGAGCAGCCTCCAGCTGGGTTTGGGCACTGCAGGCTGTGCCAGCCCCATGGCACCCATTGTCCCCAAACACAGGACTGGCTGTGCCAGGCCATTCCCATGTCCCCAAACACAGGACTGGCTGTGCCATCCCCATGTCCCCAAACACAGGAGTGGCTGTGCCAGCCCCATGTCCCCAAACACAGGACTGGCTGTGCCATCCCCATGTCCCCAAACACAGGACTGGCTGTGCCAGCCCCATGTCCCCAAACACAGGACTGGCTGTGCCAGCCCCATGTCCCCAAACACAGGACTGGCTGTGCCATCCCCATGTCCCCAAACACAGGACTGGCTGTGCCAGCCCCATGTCCCCAAACACAGGAGATGGCTCTGCCATCCCCATGTCCCCAAACACAGGACTGGCTGTGCCATTCCCATGTCCCCAAACACAGGAGATGGCTGTTCCATTCCCATGTCCCCACACACAGGACTGGCTGTGCCATCCCCATGTCCCCAAACACAGGACTGGCCATGCCAGCCCCATGTCCCCAAACACAGGACTGGCTGTGCCAGCCCCATGTCCCCAAACACAGGACTGGCTGTGCCATCCCCATGTCCCCAAACACAGGAGTGGCTGTGCCATCCCCATGTCCCCAAGCACAGGACTGGCTGTGCCATTCCCATGTCCCCAAACACAGGACTGGCTGTGCCATCCCCATGTCCCCACACACAGGACTGGCTGTGCCATCCCCATGTCCCCAAGCACAGGACTGGCTGTGCCAGCCCCATGTCCCCAAACACAGGAGTTGGCTGTGCCAGCCCCATGTCCCCAAACACAGGACTGGCTGTGCCATCCCCATGTCCCCAAACACAGGACTGGCTGTGCCATCCCCATGTCCCCAAACACAGGAGTGGCTGTGCCATCCCCATGTCCCCAAGCACAGGACTGGCTGTGCCATTCCCATGTCCCCAAACACAGGACTGGTTGTGCCAGCCCCATGTCCCCAAACACAGGACTGGCTGTGCCAGCCCAGCCCCGTGTCCCCAAACAGAGGAGATGGCTGTGCCATTCCCATGTCCCCAAACACAGGATTGGCTGTGCCAGCCCCATGTCCCCAAACACAGGAGATGGCTGTGCCATTCCCATGTCCCCAAACACAGGATTGGCTGTGCCAGCCCCATGTCCCCAAACACAGGAGTTGGCTGTGCCAGCCCCATGTCCCCAAACACAGGACTGGCTGTTCCATTCCCATGTCCCCAAACACAGGAGATGGCTGTGCCAGCCCCATGTCCCCAAACACAGGAGATGGCTGTTCCATCCCCATGTCCCCACACACAGGACTGGCTGTGCCAGCCCCATGTCCCCAAACACAGGAGCTGGCTGTTCCATCCCCGTGTCCCCACACACAGGACTGGCTGTGCCATCCCCATGTCCCCAAACACAGGACTGGCTGTGCCATCCCCATGTCCCCAAACACAGGACTGGCTGTGCCAGCCCCATGTCCCCAAACACAGGAGATGGCTGTTCCATCCCCATGTCCCCAAACACAGGAGTGGCTGTGCCAGCCCCATGTCCCCAAACACAGGAGTGGCTGTGCCAGCCCCATGTCCCCAAACACAGGAGATGGCTGTTCCATCCCCATGTCCCCAAACACAGGAGATGGCTGTGCCATTCCCATGTCCCCAAACACAGGACTGGCTGTGCCAGCCCCATGTCCCCACAGTTCCCCTGAGCAGCACAGCACAGGCAGAGGTAAAGGGAGTCCTTGACTCAAAATAAAAGGGCAGAAAGATAAAGATAATTCATTCTCTCCGTGTGTGTCATTTCCCACATCACAGACAGACTCACAGAGCTCCCAGCCCATGACTCTGCCGTGATTTCAAATGCTTTACTCACTACAAAAAATCTTTTGATGATGAAACCAAGTGCGTAAAGTTTGGAAGAAAGTGAATATAGCCAAATTAGGAAAGCCCTCCCTAACAGCTGTGTTCAAAACCACACGTATTGCTGGTTTATTTTTTAATCTACATTACTGAATCTATTTTTGACTACAAACGGGATGACTCATTTGATCACGACCAGTGAAAAAACTCTGTGTGTGTGTCGCCACAAAATATTTCTGAGAGTTGATGCAGTATTTTCCTTCCTTCCTACTTCAATCCTGTATCTCTGTAAATCAACCACAGGGAAAAGCAGCACATACAAAAATTCAGGTTATCTTAGTCAACATTAATAGAAAAGGAGCTGCCTGGATTTAACTGGCCTTTGTCTGCCTTTTTGATTAGTTTTTTCCATTTATTTTCCTGTCATTTCCCTTTGATTGCTCTGCTCTGACTGGAGATCCAGGAGATGAAAATTTCTTCAAAAATATTTCAACCAAATCCATAGCTCTACTACCACGCTCATGGAAGGGTGAAAACACTTAACTGGAAGCAGCTGCAGAGCCGTATTTTCTACTTCATTTATCCCTTTATGTCTGTACAAAGGAGAAAAATTGAAAATTAGCCAAGAATGTAATACCTCAGATTGCCTCCCTAGAAAACACGGCAGAGTTTGCAGTAATCCCCTTAACCACAGCACCAGCCCCTCTTCCTCCAGCACCCAGAGGGGTGAAACCCCGTCCCAGAGGTGATGCTGGGCTGTCCCTGCTCCTGGGCTGTCCCTGCTGCTGGGCTGTCCCTGCTCCTGGGCTGTCCCTGCTCCTGGGCTGTCCCTGCTGCCACCTCAGGGTGTGCTCCTGCCACCTCACCGACCCACAGCATCAGAAACATTCATCAGCCCTGGCCATTTCTGTTCTCTGTGGGCAGATTTTCACTGAATTTCCCAAGAAGTCATTCAAACAGCCCCTCTGGAGGGACACCCCTGGTGTGGACGTGCCTGGAAGCACCAGGGCTCCATGGGCTCCTCACCCCCGAGCCCACAGCCTCAGCGTGCTGGGGAGCAGCAAACCTCACCCCCAGCTTGCATCCCTTCCTCCACTGATGCCTTTCATTTCTTTCTGCTGTCCCCATGGCCAGGCTGATGTCCCCAGAGCCAGACTGCTGTCCCCATGGCCAGGCTGCTGTCCCCATGGCCAGGCTGCTGTCCCCAGTGACAGGCTGCTGTCCCAGTGACAGACTGCTGCCCCATGTCCAGACTGCTGTCCCCATGGCCATACTGCTGTCCCCAGTGACAGACTGCTGTCCCCATGGCCATACTGCTGTCCCCAGTGACAGACTGCTGTCCCCATGGCCATACTGCTGTCCCAGTGACAGACTGCTGTCCCCAGTGACAGACTGCTGTCCCCAGTGACAGACTGCTGTCCCCATGGCCATACTGCTGTCCCAGTGACAGACTGCTGTCCCCAGTGACAGACTGCTGTCCCCCGTACCAGACTGTTGTCCCCATGGCCAGACTGTTGTCCCCAGAGGTCAGCACACCCCCAGGAGGCCCCGTCTGGTGACCCCTGTGCAGGGATGGTTTTGTGCTGACAAAAGCTGCCAGTGAATCAACAGGAAGCTGAAATCCCTGATTCTCATAAGCGACATCCCTGCCGCTGTGTCAGCCAGTGACGGGAGCAGGGATCAGCTGGCTTTAGTCACAGCAGGGTTCTGTCCCTTCCTAGCACAGAGCTAACTTTAGCCCAAACTCAGTACTGGGCACTGATCCCCTGCTGGCAGCCCTCCCACAGCTCGGCTGTCTCAGAGCGCCTGGAGCTCACCTGGAGCTCACCTGTCCTGGAGCTCACCTGTCCCTGGAGCTCACCTGTCCTGGAGCTCACCTGTCCTGGAGCTCACCTGGAGCTCACCTGTCCTGGAGCTCACCTGTCCTGGAGCTCACCTGCCCTGGAGCTCACCTGGAGCTCACCTGTCCTGGAGCTCACCTGTCCCTGGAGCTCACCTGTCCTGGAGCTCACCTGTCCTGGAGCCCTCCTGTCCTGGAACTCACCTGGAGCTCACCTGGAGCTCACCTGGAGCTCACCTGTCCTGGAGCTCAGCTCACCTGGAGCTCACCTGTCCTGGAGCTCACCTATCCTGGAGCTCACCTGTCCTGGAGCCCTCCTGTCCTGGAACTCACCTGGAGCTCACCTGGAGCTCACCTGGAGCTCACCTGTCCTGGAGCTCAGCTCACCTGGAGCTCACCTGTCCTGGAGCTCACCTATCCTGGAGCTCACCTGTTCTGGAGCCCTCCTGTCCTGGAACTCACCTGGAACTCACCTGGAGCTCACCTGTCCTGGAGCTCACCTGGAGCTCACCTGTCCTGGAGCTCAGCTGTCCCTGGAGCTCTCCTGTCCTGGAGCTCACCTGTCCTGGAGCTCACCTGTCTGGGAACTCACCTGGAGCTCACCTGTCCTGGAGCTCACCTGTCCTGGAGCTCACCTGTCCCTGGAGCTCTCCTGTCCCTGGAGCTCACCTATCCTGGAGCTCACCTGTCCCTGGAACTCACCTGGATCTCATCTGGAGCTCACCTGTCCTGGATCTCACCTGGAGCTCACCTGTCCTGGAGCTCACCTGTCCTGGAGCTCACCTGGAGCTCACCTCCTCTGGAGCTCTCCTGTCCCTGGAGCTCACCTGTCCCTGGAACTCACCTGGAGCTCACCTGGAGCTCACCTCCTCTGGAGCTCACCTCCCCTCTCCCCGGCTGCCCCCTCTGCCAGCACATTTCATCCCCAGGATCTTTATGGTTCTCTGTCCCTGTGTCTTGCCAGGCTGACCCATTCACAAACCTGGAGCTAAAGCAGCCCCTGTCCAGCCTGGCTGTGTTTCCCACCCCAGAGAGCTCCCTGTCCAGCCTGGCTGTGTTTCCCACCCCAGAGATCTCCCCCATCAGATCAGGACGTGGGGAATGTCCTGCCCTTGGTGTGGTGTGCCCCTCACTCTGCCCCTGAGTCACTACCATGGTTCGTTTGTGCTATTGATAACTACAGCTGTTCCAGATGTGTTTGTATTGCCAATGGAAGCATCCAGAAGGGTTCTAACTCCTATTCCAGCGCTGGGTTTATGCTGCTGGAAGGCCTTGGCTGCTCAGGGAGTGCCCAGTGCTGCTCAGCACCCGGAGCTGTGGGGGCACAGCTCTGCTACTGCTGCCTGAACCTAAACCCAACAAACCAAGCCCACCCAAACCTGCCACTCATACCTGTCACATCTCCCTGCTACACGGATTCACCCCCACACAAAAACATTCCCTCCACACTCTCCAAGGCGTGAGCTCAGCTCCTGTGAGCCTGGCAGACCATGGGGACCTGCCCCAGTGTCCCTGCGTGGGTGGCAGCGTGGCAGGGCCCTGCTCCTGCTGGCTGCTGGCCTGGCACCCCGTGCCCCGTGCCCTGCGGTGCCTTGGTGAGTTCTTTCCTATGTCCCAGGTGCCACGTGCGTGTGTGCCTTGGGAAAGGCAGATAATGTCACCCCATTGCCATGTCAAACCTCTCCCAGGGCTGCCAAGCCCTTCATGAGCCTGAAAAACAATATCCCTGTGCTGTTTGTTCTCTCTGCTCACTCCCAAAATGCCTCTGCAAGGTCAGGTTCAAACGCTCTCCCAGCAGGGACTTTATCCCTCCAGAATTTCTATTCTGCCATTGCTTTCTAACCCAGATTTTTTTGAGGATGTTCAAATACCTCTTCTAAAAATGCTCATTCATTCACTCAGAGGCACATTTCTGTCCTGTGGAGGGGCTGCCCGCCCCCAGATCCCATGGCATTGCTGTCCCCAGGGGATCCCGAGCACAGAATTCACTGCCCCAGCTGCCCCTGCACGGACCCGGGCAGCACAGCCACCCCAGCCGGGAGCAGCAGCAATCCTCCTCTTCCTCAGGAGCAGAGCAGGGGATGGGGATGGGGATGGGGATGGGGATGGGGATGGGGATGGGGATGGGGATGGGGATGGGGATGGGGATGGGGATGGGGACAGGACACACAGTCTGTGCTGCCTTCCCATCCCCTCCCAGTGCAGAGCTGGCTCTTGCTGCTGTTCACTCCTTTCCCTTTCCACAGGGCTGCTGTAAATTCTATTCCTTCATTTGGAATAGCATATCCATCTCCATACGACCCTGGGATATCTGTTTCCCTGTTCTCCTTCTCTGCAGGAATGCTGCAAGAAATTTTTGGGAAAAATGTACTAACAAGGGAGAAATTAAATCAACAAGAGTTTAGGATTTTTTTTTCCATGTTGCAGTTCTAAGGAGCCAGTTTGGCTCTGAGCTGGGGGTGTGCTCCTAGATCACAGATCATAACAGGCAGCTGGATCCTGGTTTCTGTTATTTCAGGGTTTTTCCTGGACTCAGGCACCATGAAGAAGGGAGAATGGCTGGGATCAGTGGGAAATGGGGAACAGGAGAGTGAGCTGGGAGCATGTGGAGCCCTCTCTCCCTTACCTGCACAAAGGGGCTTTGTGCTGGACCTCTTGGCCTCAGCAGGAGCAGGCAGGAATGTTTGTTGGAGCAGGCAGGAATGTTTGCTAAAGCAGTAAAGACCTCACCAATCCATGTAAAAAAATCCTCGAAACACAAAAGGCAATAGATTGTTATTCAGCGCTCAACATCCAGTGAAATAAGAAGAGAAACACGGTTTTGGACAGTTTCTTCTGCTAAAAACATTCCGTGTGTGTCCGCTGTGAGAAACTGCCCCGGCACATTCCTGTCTGATTCGGAAATCCATCTCCCTGTGCTTGGTGTCGGAGCCTGCGGTGGGAGGATGTGGAACAGAGGGACAGGGGGACGGGGACAGAGGGACAGAGGGACAGGGGGACAGAGGGACAGGGGGACAGAGGGACAGAGGGACAGGGGGACAGGGAGACAGAGGGACAGAGGGACAGAGGGACAGGGGGACTGCGGGACAGAGGGACAGAGGGACAGGGGGACAGGGGGACTGCGGGACAGAGGGACAGAGGGACAGAGGGACAGCCACAAGAGGCAGCTTGGCTGGAGAGCTCCAGCTCACCGCAGCCCAGCCAGGGGCTGCTCAGTGCTCAGTGCTCGGGTACCCCGGAGCATCAGCCCCACGCCTGCCCTCCTGGCCCTGCTGCTTTGGGGCAGGAACACTCACAAGCACCACACACACCACAAACACCACAAACACCACAAGCACCACAAGCACCACAAGCACCACAAACACCACAAACACCGTTCCTCTTTGCCCTCTTTTTTTGACCCCCAGGGACTGTGCAGTCCCAGCACGGAATCCCAGGGTGGTTTGATTATTGACAAGGATGAGCTTTACCCAGTTCCATCCTCCCTGCCGTGGGCAGGGACACCTTCCACTGCGCCAGGTTATTCCAAGCCTGGTCGAACCCGGCCTTGGACACTTGCAGGGGCGGGACAGCCCCAGCCGCTCCGGGCACTGACAGGGAACGATCCCCCCGCAGTGTCCCCTGTCCCTGTGCCCTCTCTGAGCCCATTCCCCCTGTCCCTGTCCCCATCCCTGTCCCCATCCCTGTCCCCATCCCTGTCCCTGTCCCCATCCCTGTCCCCATCCCGCTTTTCCCTGTCCCCATCCCCGTCCCCATCCCTGTCCCTGTCCCCATCCCTGTCCCCATCCCTGTCCCTGTTCCCATCCCTGTCCCCATCCCTGTCCCCATCCCTGTCCCTGTCCCCATCCCTGTCCCCATCCCTGTCCCCATCCCTGTCCCCATCCCTGTCCCTGTCCCCATCCCTGTCCCCATCCCGCTTTTCCCCGTCCCCATCCCTGTCCCCATCCCTGTCTCTGTCCCTGTCCCTGTCCCTGTCCCCATCCCTGTCCCTGTCCCTGTCCCCATCCCTGTCCCCATCCCTGTCCCCATCCCTGTCCCCATCCCTGTCCCTGTCCCCATCCCTGTCTCTGTCCCTGTCCCTGTCCCTGTCCCCATCCCTGTCCCTGTCCCTGTCCCTGTCCCCATCCCTGTCCCCATCCCTGTCCCTGTCCCCATCCCTGTCTCTGTCCCTGTCCCTGTCCCTGTCCCCATCCCTGTCCCCATCCCTGTCCCCATCCCTGTCCCCATCCCTGTCCCCGTCCCCATCCCTGTCCCCATCCCTGTCCCCGTCCCCATCCCTGTCCCCATCCCTGTCCCCATCCCTGTCCCTGTCCCCATCCCTGTCTCTGTCCCTGTCCCCATCCCTGTCCCCATCCCCATCCCTGTCCCCATCCCTGTCCCTGTCCCCATCCCTGTCCCTGTCCCCATCCCTGTCCCCATCCTTGTCCCCATCCCTGTCCCCATCCCTGTCCCCATCCCTGTCCCTGTCCCCATCCCTGTCCCCATCCCTGTCCCCATCCCTGTCCCGGTCCCCGCCGCGGGCTCGCGCCCCCGCTCCGCGCTCCCCCATTGGCCGGGGATATTTTGGGGCGGCTCGGGATTGGCCGGGAGCGGCTCGGGGGCGCCGCGCGCGCCAATGAAAGGCGGAGCTCGGGCAGCGCCAGCGGCGGCGGCGGCGGGAGCGGCGGGACGGGCGGAGGTGAGAGCGGCACCGGGACCGGGACCGGGACTGGGACCGGGACAGCGGGGATGGGAGCGACCGTGTCCCGGGACAGCCCTGGGACAGCGGGGATGGGAACGATCCATGGGCCGGGACAGCCCTGGGACAGCGGGGATGGGAACGATCCATGGGCCGGGACAGCCCTGGGACAGCGGGGATGGGACAGCGGGGACCAGGACAGCCCTGGGACAGCGGGGATCGGGACAGCGGGGATGGGAGCGATCCACGGGCCGGGACAGCCCTGGGACAGCGGGGATGGGAGCGACCATGTCCCGGAACAGCGGGGATGGGAGAGATCCACGTACCGGGCCAGATCCGTGTCCCGGGACAGCGGGAATGGGACAGATCCACGTACCGGGCCAGATCCGTGTCCCGGGACAGCGGGAATGGGACAGATCCACGTACCGGGCCAGATCCGTGTCCCTGGACAGCGGGGATGGGACAGATCCACGTACCGGGCCAGATCCGTGTCCCTGGACAGCGGGGATGGGAGAGATCCACGTACCGGGATAGATCCGTGTCCCGGGACAGCGGGGATGGGACCGATCCACGTACCAGGACAGCAGGGATGGGACAGATCCCTGTCCCGGGACAGCAGGGATGGGACAGATCCCTGTCCCGGGACAGCAGGGGTGGGAGCAATCCACGTACCGGGACAGATCGGTGTGCCGGGACAGCGGGGATGGGACAGATCCGTGTCCCGGGACAAGCCCTGGGGACAGTGGGAATGGTCCGTGTGCCAGGACAGCCTTGGGACACCGGGACAGCGGGAATGATCCATTCCTGAGACAGCGGGACAGCCCGGGGCACAGAGGGAGCGATCCCGATCCCTGTCCCGGGACAGCCCGGGGCACAGCGGGAGCGATCCCGATCCCTGTCCCGATCCCTGTCCCGATCCCTGTCCCGATCCCTGTCCCGGGGCACAGCGGGAGCGATCCCCGGGAGCGGCGGGTGCGCACCGGGCACCGCCGGGCTGAGAACGCCGGGCTTGGTTTGTTTTCCCCCGGTATCTCCTGGTTCTGCTGCCCTGGCAGAGCCCCGAGCGGGCTGGGGCCGGGGGCACAGAGCCCATCCATCGCTCTTGCCTCCCTCCTGCCCTGTCCCTGTCCCCGAGCCGCTGTCCCTGTCCCCAGGGCTGTGCCGCTCTGTGCTCGTTGCGGTGCCAAAGGCGCTCCTGGCAAAGCCGCTGTTCGCCGTGTGAATTAACTCGTGTACAGCACAGCTCTGCTGAGCCGCGCTCCTGAGCCACTCGGGCCATCGCGTGTCCCCTTCTGCAGCCTCTGGGGACAATAAACCGGCTCTCCCCGCAGTGAGCCCTCCTGGCACGGCCCCGAGCTCTGTGCAGGGTTCTGGTGGCTGATAAACCTGTGGAATGGCAGCAGCTGCTCTCCTGACCTTGCTCTCTGCACCTTTGTCACCGCGTGCTCCGGGGATGAGTTCAGCACCCCGAGTGAGCCCGGAGTGACCCCAGCTGGCTGGGCAGTGCCCAGAGTGACCCCAGCTCGCTGGGCAGTGCCCAGGCTGTGCCCAGAGTGACCCCACCTCGCTGGGCAGTGCCCAGGCTGTGCCCAGAGTGACCCCACCTCGCTGGGCAGTGCCCAGGCTGTGCCCAGAGTGACCCCAGCTGGCTGGACAGTGCCCAGGCTGTGCCCAGAGTGACCCCAGCTGGCTGGACAGTGCCCAGGCTGTGCCCAGAGTGACCCCAGCTGGCTGGACAGTGCCCAGGCTGTGCCCAGAGTGACCCCAGCTCGCTGGGCAGTGCTCAGGCTGTGCCCAGAGTGACCCCAGCTCTCTGGGCAGTGCCCAGGCTGTGCCCAGAGAGACCCCACCTCGCTGGGCAGTGCCCAGGCTGTGCCCGGAGTGACCCCACCTCGCTGGGCAGTGCCCAGGCTGTGCCCGGAGTGACCCCACCTCGCTGGGCAGTGCCCAGGCTGTGCCCAGAGTGACCCCAGCTCGCTGGGCAGTGCCCAGGCTGTGCCCGGAGTGACCCCAGCTGGCTGGGCAGTGCTCAGGCTGTGCCCTGGCACCACCCTGGGGCACCTCAGCCCCTGCCCTGTGGGGTTGGCTCCCTGTGCCAGGAAGTCTCTCGGCAGTGCTGCCCTTGGGCTGCAGTCAGGATGGGAAGGTCAGCCTGGCTGAGGTGTGGCACCTTCTGTCCCCTTAGGTCTGAGCTGAGCTGCTGCTGGGTCCCAAGGAAAGCTGCAAATCAGCTCTCCCTGACAGCTGGGTGACCAGGCTGGGTGACACTCAGCTCCTGTTGGTGGAAGGGCAAAGGACAAGATGTCACCTTTAATGTCACTTTAACCTGAGGCAGTAGCACAGACTCTGGGGGGAAGGTGCAGTTCTGCTGGGCAGGGGGATGCCCAGGCTCTGCACAGCTCTGCTGCCTGTCTCCTCTAACCCCAGCGCTGCAGGATGAAAAAAGACATCCCAGCTAGTTTGTACTTCAAAAGGGATGTGAGATGACATAATGAAAACAAGGAGAAAGAATAATTCAGGCCCTGTATCAGCGTCTGGATAATCGACGTCCAAACAGAAATGGGTGTCTGCAGTAGACGGCTGCTTAATTTCCTGGATCCTAAGACGGGCACTTTTTCTGGGCATGCTGTGGAATACTGTCAAATTTTAATTTAGCTTGGCAGTGTCGCACAGCCAGTCTGAGCAAGTCGGGGAAGGCAAGTCTGGAACTCATTAGAGCTTGTTGCGAGGCCCCGAAAATTTGATTTTCAATCACTGTTGGGTTTAATTATTGTTGATGTCTTGCCTAGCGTACTCTGGGATTCTTTCTGAGGAAATTAAAGCAGCGTGAGTGGGACAGCATTCTGTTTGGCACAGGGCTTGTTTAGATTAAATTCTGAGTGGGGAGTTAAGGCTCAAAGCAGGGAGAAGGCGATGGCTGGCACGGCGCGAGCGCTGGAGCGAGCCCAGCTGGCCAGGCAGCCTCTGGGGCTTGTGTGCTGTTCTCACTGAACTGTCCCTTCTGCTCTGAGCAAAAAGCACCCAGCAAAGCCAAGGAAAATTACTCAGTTAATACAGATTTGGGTTCTGTAACTTTTTCTTTCTTTGGTTCTTCAGCATGGCACTCGCAGACATGCAGAGCATCCTGCAGGACAGCAGAGGAGCGCTGCTGCTGCTGCTGCAGGGCTTGATGGGCTGCAGGGTATGGCCCTGGGTGCCTCAGGAGCTCCCTTCATCAGCAAAGTCCTGGGTGCTGGCAGAGCCTCCCAGGTGTGCTGGGAGTGCTGCTTGGGACTGGTAAAGTCCAAAACCTTGGAAATGTCAGAAACTCGCCATCCCAGCTGGAAGCTGAGCTTTGTGGCTCATGTTTTCATAGCTGGGTGCCTTGCTCAGGGTGTGCAGGGTGCCTGGGCTGCTCCTGGCAGTGCCTGGCTCTGTGGGAAGGATGCTCAGCTCCCACATTTCAGGAGGTTATGCCCAGAGATTCTGGGAAGGCTCTGTCATGTCCCAGAGCTCTGGGAGCAGCTTGGGTGGGTGCTGAGGGTGCTGAGTGAGGGGCTGTGCCTCAATCCCTCGAAGGTGCTGCTGCTCCATGGTGTGAACAGCCAGGGCTGGAAAAAGCAGCCTCCCCTCGGATCTGTGACCATGGCACTTGGAGCAGTGCCACTGTGTGTCCCTTGCAGAGCTCTCACACCCATCATTTCTGGCTGTAGAACCTGTGGCAGAAGCTCAGTTCCATTGTGGAGCTGGGGCTGTCCCTGCAGAGCCCCATGAGGAGCTTGGTGCCACTGCTGGGACAGGTCACACGTGGCTGGTGGCCTGGGCAGGTGGCTGTGGTTTGTCCTGAGGGGACAGAGCAGTGTCCTTGTGCTGGAGCCCAGGGGAGGAAACAGATTGGATCTAAATGCAGAAACCTGCTCTGGGCAAGTGTTTATAGATGTGGAATTATAAAGCAGCACAGGGGTTAAAGCCCTTATTTGGGACTTGGACTCAGAGCTAAGCTGAGCCCAATAAAATGCGATTTACAAATTACAAAATCCCTCTGATCCTGCAGAGAGACAATGTCTGGAGTACTTGTTTAGGCTGGGTTTTCTCCTCTCTTTTAAAGAAGGAAATTCTGTATTCCAGCCATCCAGGAAAGGCAGCACTCAGATGTCCCATCTCAGAGCTACTGTTCCGTTTAGAGATGGGGCTCAGAGAAAGGGGAATATTTCCAGGCAGCTATTTGCAATTTTTGGAGAGCTGGAGTTTCCTAATGCTGGTCCCAGCCTGATTCCCCACACTTTCACCGTCTCACCTACTCCCAGCTCTGGCTCCATGGTTGGTTGTGTCAGATGAACACAGGAAGTGAATTCTCTCCAAAACACCACGATGGGTGCCTGTGTCTTGCTGGGATTTGGGGTGGCACAGTCCCTCAGCTTCTGCCTTGGGTTCAGGGCACCACCAGCCACAAGATTCACTTGGACTTGGCCATGTGCTCCTTCTGACCTGCAAATGCTTTGCTCAAACACACCTCACTTGATTCTCCAGCCTGTGCTGGGGGTGTGAAGCTCAGGGCTGGCACAGAGGGGCTGCAGTGGGGGACAGGGATGGGGACAGGGATGGGGACAGGGATGGGGACCCAGGCATGGCCCTGCCCTCGTGCCCACCTGCAGCTCCCTCCTGCTCCCTGACTGTAAGGATCTTTAGCCCTGGATCAGTTGTTGTGTGGAGCTCTGATGGAAGCAGCTCTGTCAGTGCATCCTGCCCGTGTTCTGAGGGCTCCCCATTCCCAGAGAGATCCAGAACCTTCTCCTGGTGTGGGAGGTGGGAAGGACCCGGCTGTTCTGGGCAGGTGACTGGGCGTCACCCTGACAGCCTCACCTGGCTGCTCTGGAACAGCACATCTGCTGTTTCATTAATTCTGGGGGGGATTCTTCCCATTCCAGACACTCCCTCACATCTTGCTTTGGGTTTATAATTAAGTCCAAGCGTCTGAAGCGCTGTCTGGCTTGTGAAAAAAATCTGATTTTTCAGCATTTGCCCTTCTCTTATCGTTAATTCACACATTGTTAGTGAAGAAAGGAATGCTGCCAGCTATGTGCTCTTGGAACAGGCAGATATTTGCAGAGGCCCTGGTTGCTGGAGCTCTGTCGTGCTGTAGGCTGGGATCTGGCAGCTCTGTTGAAATAGTTTCCTCCAGTGTCTGGCCTTTACCTGGTCTTTATGCTGCTAAAATAAAAGGCAGCAAACTTCTCACTGTGCAAAGTTTAATACAGTAAGTGCTTCCAGTATTCCAGATGATATCAACCCATTCATTGATGCCTTAAATAAATCCAATAGAGAGAATCTGAGATGAAAGGCAGCCTTTTGGAAGGGAATTCTTTTCCTGGGAGTGTGGTAATTGGGATAACGCCTGCTTGGAACCTGGCACAGAAACAAATTGCTTGCAGGTCACGATTACAATGGGTGTTTTCTACGAAAATGAGAACAAAACAAATCAAAACATCCCTTTGCTGTTCTCAGAACTGCCGTGGTGGATGTGTTTATTGGGTAATGCCCTTCTAAGGGCTTGCCTTGCTCAGATTTATTCCCCTTGCAGCTGCTGTCAAGGAGCCTCTCCTGAAACCAGAGCAGCCCCAAGTGTCCCACCCGAGCTGAGCATCCTCAGGGGAGGCTCTGGGCTGCTCTGGGCTGTTCTGGGAGCTGGTCCTGGCCACAGCTGAGGCTGCAGCTCACCAGATGCTGGGTGCACTCAAGGGGAGTTGAACTTCAATGTCCCTTGAACCCAAGCCATTCCCTTTGCTGGTCATCAGCAGGAAAGGAGGGATTCAGCCAAGTGCCAAATGTGACCTGGAGCACGAGCATTCCCCTGGCTGGCACTGACACCTCTGGTGTTGGCTGTAAACCCCTGCACAATCCTGCTTTGGGAGTCCTGGAGGAAGCTGGAGCCAGCCCCAAATCCTGGAGGAAGTTGGAGCAAGCCCCAAATCCTGGAGGAAGTTGGAGCAAGCCCCAAATCCTGGAGGAAGCTGGAGCAAGCCCCAAATCCTGGAGGAAGCTGGAGCAAGCCCCAAATCCTGGAGGAAGTTGGAGCAAGCCCCAAATCCTGGAGGAAGTTGGAGCAAGCCCCAAATCCTGGAGGAAGCTGGAGCTAACCCCGGATTTTTAAGGAAGCTGGAGCCAGCCCGCTGTTGTTGTGCAAGCTGAGCTCCATTACAGTCAGATAATGACAATGAGTGCTCTGCTCTCCAGCCCTGTCCCCCAGCAGTGCTGAGCATTGTGTGGCTTTTCCCTGCTCCTTTGTTATGGGTCTCTTTCAGAGCTGGCTGTAAATCTTCAAAACTCATTGCAGCTGGAGGAGCCCCCAAAGGGCTCTGGGGGTGCCTCAGCTCCCTGGAGCTGTGTCCTGCCACGGCTGGGATTTAGGGCAGGGTCTGTGATTTAGGGCTGGGGTCTGTGATTTAGGGACAGGGGTCTGTGATTTAGGGCCAGGGTCTGTGATTTTGGGCCGGGCTCTGTGATTTAGGGACAGGAGTCTGTGATTTAGGGCCGGGCTCTGTGATTTAGGGACAGGGTTCTGGAATTTAGGGACAGGTTCTGTGATTTAGGGCCAGGTTTCTGTGATTTAGGGCCGGGCTCTGGGATTTAGGGACAGGGTCTGTGATTTAGAGCTGGATTCTGTGATTTAGGGCAGGGTTCTGTGATTTAGGGACAGGGCTCTGTGATTTAGGACAGGGGTCTGTGATTTAGGGACAGGGTATCTGTGATTTAGGACTGGGTTCTGTGATTTAGGACTGGGTTCTGTGATTTAGGGAAGGGTTCTGTGATTTAGGGACAGGGTATCTGTGATTTAGGGCTGGGTTCTGTGACTTAGGGAGGGGTCTGTGATTCAGGACCGGGCTCTGTGATTTAGGGCCAGGCTCTGTGATTTAGGGCCGGGCTCTGTGATTTAGGGCTGGGGTCTGTGATTTAGGGCCGGGTATCTGTGATTTAGGGCCGGGTATCTGTGATTTAGGGCAGGGGTCTGTGATTTAGGGCTGGGTATCTGTGATTTAGGGACAGGGGTCTGTGATTTAGGGCTGGGTATCTGTGATTTAGGGACTGGGGTCTGTGATTTAGGGCCGGGCTCTGTGATTTAGGGCCGGGCTCTGTGATTTAGGGACAGGCTCTGTGATTTAGGGCCGGGTTCTGTGACTTAGGGCCAGGCTCTGTGATTTAGGACAGGGTTCTGTGATTTAGGGCCGGGCTCTGTGATTTAGGGCCGGGTTTCTGTGATTCAGGGATGGGGTTCTGTGATTTAGGGCCGGTGTCTGATGCTGGGGCTGCAGGAGGGTTTGGATGGAGCTGTCGTGGCCACTGGGGAGAGGTGAAACGAGGACCCAGGCTCTGAAGGGCTGTTGTGAACTTGGAGTAACTTTTTGGAAACCAGCTTTTCCTCTTCCCTCCCTAAAAAGGAGGGAGAACATACTTGAGGTAGTTACGTGTCTGCAGCACGCTTTGCACTCTCCAAATAGGGTGTTGTGCAATCGATGCTTTCGGGATCCAGGAGCCCCCGTGGAAGCAGCAGGGCCCCTGTGCCAGTCCCTCTGGGGCTGTGGGGGTGGCACTGGGTCCCCAAAGCCCTGCTGGGGGCTGCAGAGCCCTGGGTGACACTGCCAGCAGTGCCAGGAGGGACGAGGGACATGGGACAGCCTCACCTGCCCGGACTGCCCTGGTGGCACTCGTGGGATGGGATGGGATAATGGGATGGGATGGGATGGGATGGGATGGGATGGGATGGGATGGGATGGGATGGGATGGGATGGGATGGGATGGGATGGGATGGGTGGGATGGGATAATAGGATGGGATGGGATAATGGGATGGGATAGGATAGGATAGGATAGGATAGGATAGGATAGGATAGGATAGGATAGGATAGGATAGGATAATGGGATGGGATGGGATGGGATGTGGGATGTGTGCTGGGATATGGGATATGGGGTGTAGGATAGGATAAGGGATGTGGGATAGGATGTGGGATGGGATATGTGCTGGGATATGGGATGTGGGATGTGTGCTGGGATATGGGATGTGGGATAGGATGTAGGATAGTATATGGGATGTAGGATAGGATATGGGTTGTGGGATGTAGGATAGGGTGTGTGCTGGGATATGGGATGTCGGATGTGGGATGGGATGTGTGTGGGATATGGGATAGGATGTGGGATGTATGTGGAATGTGTGCTGGGATGTGGGATATGGGATGTGTGCTGGGATATGAGATGTGTGTGGGATATGGGATGTGGGATGGGATGTGTGTGGGATATGGGATGTGGGATGTATGTGGAATGTGTGCTGGGATATGGGATGTGGGATAGGCTATGGGATGTGTGCTGGGATGTGGGATGTGTGTGGGATATGGGATGTAGGATGGGATATGGGATGTGGGATGGGATATGGGATGTGGGATAGGCTATGGGATGTGTGCTGGGATGTGGGATGTGGGATGGGATGTGTGTGGGATATGGGATGTGGGATGTGGGATGGGATGTGTGTGGGATATGGGATGTGTGCTGGGATGTGGGATATGGGATGTAGGATAGGATATGGGATGTGGGATAGGCTGTGGGATATGGGATGGGATGTGTGTGGGATGTGGGATGTGTGCTGGGATGTGGGATGGGATGTGTGTGGGATATGCGATGTGTGCTGGGCCCTCGAGGCTCCTGGATTAACCACCCCGCTGGCCAAGCTTCCTGACACTCTGCAGGTGATGTCAGCCCGAGCTGTGCAGGCTCTGCTGGCCCTGAGCAGCCCCTGCACCCAGCCCCGCTGTCAGAGTGGCAGTAGAGCCTTGGGAAGGGTCCCTGGGCAAGGTGACAGAGCAGAGCCCCAGCAAACAGAGCCTGAGCTGCTCAGAGCTCCTGGCCAGGACCCACCAGACCCCAGGGAAGCTCAGGGCTCCTTTCCAGAGGAGTCCTCGAGCTCTGGACCAGGCTGGAGCCGTGTCTGGGCTCCTTCCCTGTCCCTTGTCACTCCAGGCTGTTTCCAGCTGCTCAGTGACCATGGCCCTGCCCTTGGCTGTGGCATTCCTGGTGTGCTCCTGACTCTGCTCAGTGTTCCTGTGGGTAGAGCAGCCTCCATTTCCTATCATTTCACTGCCCAAGAATTTCCTCTGCCCTGACTCGCTTTCTCTCCTCCAGCAGCAGGAATGCTGTGAGGCACAAAAAGCCAAAACAGGAATCTTGCAAGGAGTCTATCTAGTCCTGGGGAGCAGGATTTGCTTTTCTTCCACCAGTTTGTTGACACAGGCCAGTTTTTGGGGTTTTTGGTGCTTTTCTAAAGCGTTACAAACGCCTCCAACCCCTTTATCTGAAGGTGGTGCCAAAGTTCAGTTGCAGTTGTCGATGGGCTGGGGTTTAGGTGGAGCCTGGATAGTCACAGCATTTGTTTCACATTATCTTACCGGCTCTGGGCTTTTTGCAGTGTCTTGCATCATTTTCTATAAGGAATCTCCTTTTCTGCCCATGTGAGGAGCTGCAGCAGAGCAGGAGGAGAGGCTGCAGGGGCAGGACGTGCAGGGACAGGCACTGGTGCCTCTTTGTTTGTTCCTGCACAGGGATGGGAGTGGGAGAGGCTCAGATCTGCTCCTGGGGAGTGAGGAAAGCTCCCCTCCAAGCAGGGCTTTCAGAACCTCGAGGAGATGCTGGCCCGAGGGCTCTGGGCTTGCTTTCACCCTTTGGGGCTGTGAGTTCCTGCACTGACCCCTCCATGGGCTCCTGTGCTGCTGTTCCCCAGTGGGAATGAGCCTTTTCCAAAGCAGTTTGTTCGAGCCAGATGTTTGTGTTGTAGACAGAGCATCCCTGAGCTGCTGCTCAGCCCCTGTTTGGCTCACTGAGGTCAGAGCCAGCTGGACCCAGTGGTACCCAGCTCCAGGGCTGGCAGGGAGGGTTCTGAGTGCCTGGGAATCCTCCGTGTCCTCACCTGTCCTGGACAGCTGGCACGTGGTGAGGGACCAAAAACATCCTCTGCTGGGGTACTGGAGGCAGAGGGGAGAACTTGGGCATGTTAAGGCAATTTTTAAGATTGGGGGTGAGAGGTCTTTTCAGAATATTGGGACAAACTGCAGGTGAAAACTGAGATGAAAATTCCAGGTAAAAGGTGAGGCAGAAATGAAACAGCATCCTGGGGCAAGTGGAGCATTTCCTACCCCTTGGGCTGGGTTTCTCCAGGATGAGCTGCCTTGTGTGGAGATTTAATAGTTCAGGGCAAGAAAAAGGCTTGTAAAGGCCTTAAAGTTGGCAGGCAAACATCTGGTCATTTCTAGAACATCTGTTTATAACAACTTTGAACTTTTAACGACGTCGTGTTTTCCAAGGAAGTGAAATATCTGTCCTGAGTGCCACCAAATAACCTTTTCCTCCTGAGAGCTGCAGAATGGGTTTGAACATCAGAGGAGAGCTCGGGGTGCCCCAGGTCCGTGCAGAGGCTTTGAGGAGCTGGGGCTGAAGGGGGCAGAGGAGGAAGGGCTGCAGCATCAGCCCTGGTTTTGCCTCTGAGCACAGACCCAGAGCTGGGGCTGCTGGCACAGCCAGGTCCCAAGGGCTGGGCAGCTCCCTGCTCTTCTGCCTCACTGTGCTGCTCACCCCTCCTTTGAAAACAGGTTCTGGCAAGGACAGCCCCTCCAACTGCCAAAGGGGGATTTAAATAGTGCATGATGTTGTGCTGAGGACTGTGGCAGTGCAGGGACTGCAGCCAGGCTGCAGGGGCAGGGACCAGGACTGGGCACCTCAGAGCCAGGGCTGAGCCTGACCTGTGCCAGGGCTGAGCCTGACCTGTGCCAGGGCTGAGCCTGACCTGTGCCAGGGCTGAGCCTGACCTGTGCAATGCCAGGGCTGAGCCTGACCCGTGCCAGGGCTGAGCCTGACCTGTGCCAGGGCTGAGCCTGACCCGTGCCAGGGCTGAGCCTGACCTGGGCCAGAGCTGAGCCTGACCCGTGCCAGGGCTGAGCCTGACCTGGGCCAGAGCTGAGCCTGACCCGTGCCAGGGCTGAGCCTGACCCGTGCCAGGGCTGAGCCTGAATCGTGCCAGGGCTGAGCCTGACCCGTGCCAGGGCTGAGCCTGACCTGTGCAATGCCAGGGCTGAGCCTGACCCGTGCCAGGGCTGAGCCTGACCCGTGCCAGGGCTGAGCCTGACCCGTGCCAGGGCTGAGCCTGACCTGGGCCAGAGCTGAGCCTGACCCGTGCCAGGGCTGAGCCTGACCCGTGCCAGGGCTGAGCCTGACCTGGGCCAGAGCTGAGCCTGACCTGTGCAATGCCAGGGCTAAGCCTGACCCGTGCCAGGGCTGAACCTCTCCTGACCTGTGCCAGGGCTGAGCCTGACCTGTGCCAGGGCTAAGCCTGACCCGTGCCAGGGCTGAACCTCTCCTGACCTGTGCCAGGCTGAGCCTGACCTGTGCCAGGGCTGAGCCTGACCTGTGCTGTGCCAGGGCTGAGCCTGACCTGTGCCAGGGCTGAACCTCTCCTGACCTGTGCCAGGGCTGAACCTGACCTGTGCCATGCCAGGGCTGAGCCTGACCTGTGCCAGAGCTGAGCCTGACCCGTGCCAGGGCTGAGCCTGACCTGTACCAGAGCTGAGCCTGACCCGTGCCAGGGCTGAGCCTGACCCGTGCCAGGGCTGAGCCTGACCCGTGCCAGGGCTGAGCCTGACCCGTGCCAGGGCTGAGCCTGACCTGTGCCAGGGCTGAGCCTGACCCGTGCCAGGGCTGAGCCTGACCCGTGCCATGCCAGGGCTGAGCCTGACCCGTGCCAGGGTGCTCTGTTTGGGGTGCTGGGTGCTCTGTTCTCTGGGTGCTCTGTTTGGGGTGCTGGGTGCTCTGTTCCCTGGGTGCTCTGTTTGGGGTGCTGGATGCTCTGTTCTCTGGGTGCTCTGGGTGCTCTGATCTCTGACAGGGGTCAGATCTGCCGAGCTGGGGTGACACCCCCAGGGTGCTGCCACTGCTCCTGCTGGCCTTGGGGCTCTCCTGGCTTCCCTCCAGCTCATTTTTACAGGGAACAAGCGTGTCTTTGAGCCTGACAGCTCCTGCACAAACATCCAGGCTGAGATAAATTCAGTCTGGTGCTGTCACCTTGCCTGTGCCTCCTGCAGCGCTGTTTGTGTCTCCTGCAGTGCCCTGCTGTGTTCCTCACCTCCAAAAGCTGTGTTTGATAAATCCATGGGGCAGGCTGTAAATGGGTTTATTTCCCAGCGCTGTGGGCTCCTGGTGTGGGTTTTTGCCCACCTTTCTCCTGTTGTTAGGATGTCTCTGCAGCACCCAGGGATGGGTGATTTTTGCTTGCAGTGAGCAGCAAAAAGTGCAGCACAGCCCCAGCCCCATGTCCCTCCACCTCTGCTCCCCAGAGCCTTCCCCTGCTCTGTTTCCTGCTCACTGTGGAAACCACCCCAAAAGTCCAGTGCCAGAGGCATGGAAACGTGCCACACTCCCAAAGGACACCTGGAGAAAGACCAAGGAGCTCCAAGGTGCAGTAAAGCAAGTTCAGCATCAGGTTATGGCTGAGCCCCCCGTGTCCCCTGCCTGACCCCCTGTACCATCCATGTGCAGCGTGTGAACTCCATAAGCTGGGTCCCAATCGCCTGTAAATGAGCCCTGAGGTCTCTGGGTGAGGGAAGGAGGCTGTCCAGTGTGTGGGCATGGGTTTGGTGTGCCAGCCCCTCATCTTCCCTCTCCTGGCAGGGAAAACTTCATCCCAAGCATCCGTAAATGAACTCCTAGCAGGGTTCATGGACGGGGTCAGAAGGTGCTTGGGAGGTTTGAGGGTTCATGGCACACGAGGAATGCAGTCTGAGGGACACTGTGCACCCTCAGTGCTGTCTCAGGCTCTGAGGGTGAAGCCTTTCCAGCTGTGTGTGCTGCTCTTTTCCAGATGTCGGGGAGAGGAGCGCCGTGTTTGCGCTGCCGAGGGCTGTGCACGGGCTTCGAGCCCCACTCCTGGAGGTAACCCTGCATCCTGTCCTGCCCCCCTGACCTGAATCTCGTCCTGCCCCATGTCCTGCCCCATGTCCTGAATCCTGTGCTGGCCCCCTGTCCTGAATCCTGTCCTACATCCCAGCTGAAAGGGGCTCAGTGGCAGAGCTGCCCCTGAGCTGACCCTTTATTTCCAGTTTTCCTCTCAAAAACACAAACTGGGGTGCACAGCCCCTGATAGCAGCAGCTGGAGGGAGCAGACCAGGACAGTCCCAGCTCAGGACAACAAAGGGGCTTCAGAACGGAGTGCAGACATCCAGATGTCACTAATTAAAGGGAATTAGTGATCTCTAGGCTGCTCACAAACCCTGGGCTCCTCTGCTGAGCTCCCCAGGCTGCTGGGCCCGTGGTGGTGTGCAGGGGCTGTGGTCCAGCTGTGCTGCTGCAGCTGGAATGCCTTGGATGCCTTCAGCTCCCACCTGGGACACCTCAGCTGTGTGAAATCCTTACTTTAAAGCACTCATTTGGTGGAAGCACAGCCATTTGTTTTAATTGACTCCATTAAAGGCTGCTGCACTCTTACTCCGAGATGCTGCTGAAATCCTCGGGGCTGTGTCAGAGTTACTCTGCCCCTTTAGCTATTAGTGTTTGATGGCAGTGCTGGCCACCAGAGTGTCCTTAGACACTTGTCTGGGTGATTTATACCTATTAGAGTTCAAATTACAGCAAATTAAGCATCAGTTCCTTCCAGCAGTCACTTTTTAATGGCATGTAAAGATTCATAATAGGCAAGGCTGGTGGAATCTGGTGAGGAGACTGATCTCCAGTCTCGTGATGCTTAAAGGAGTTCCCAGAGTCCAGGGGAAGGAGCAGCAGATTTTGTAGTGCCAGGAGAAGGGGAATGGCTTCCCAGTGCCGTAGGGGATTTGGGCAGGAATTGTTCCCTGGGAGGGTGGGCAGGGCTTGCACAGGGTGCCCCTGGATCCCTGGCAGTGCCCAGGCCAGGTTGGACACCGGGGCTGGAGCAGTGGGACAGTGGAGGTGTCCCTGCCATGGATGGGTGGCTCTGGCTGGATTTAGGGTCCCTTCCCACCCTGAACCTTTGTCCCACCCCACACCCGTGGCACCCCAGCCCTGCTCACACCCAGGGGATCTCTCTTTCGTGGCACAGGAAGATCTGCAAGTCGTGCAAGTGCAGCCAGGAGGAGCACGGGCTGAGCTCGGAGCTGGACGAGGACCGCAAGGTCGGGGGGCTGCTCTCGGGCTCGCGCTACGCGGCGCTCACGGCGCGCCCCAAGGGCGGCGACGGCGCCCGCATCTACAAGAGGAACCGCATGATCGTCACCAACCCCAACATCTCGGGCAAGGACCCCACCTTCGACACCATCACCTACGAGTGGGCCCCGCCAGGGCTCACCCAGAAGCTGGTGAGGGCTGGGGAGCAGAGCTCTGCTCTGCAGTGGGGAAAACATCAATCCTGGGCTGGTTTGGAAAACTGTCCCAACAGCAGAGCAGCTGGGAGAGGGCACAGAATGCCTCTGGGTTTATCCCTCTGCTGCCACCAGAGCCACACTCACACCCAGCTCTGGAGCTGGGAATTTTTTCCTTACAGTTTAATCTGGTCCAAATAAAAAATCTGTTCTAAAGAGAGCTCAGGGTAAAAAGGTGAGATAGGGAGTGTGGTCTCATTCCAAGGGCTGGATCCAAACCAAGCCCCCAGCCCAGCTCCAGCTCCCTGCTGTGCCTGGCTTCCATCTGGACCAGCTGTGTAGGAAGGGGTGGAAGTGGTTTTTGGCACGTGGAAGTGTGAGCCAGCAGAGCATTTCTTGGGGGAAAGCATTTAGCTGGCTTTTCACTGAGCTGTGGTATAAAATGTTCTGTATTCCACTGTCAGGAGCGGGCACTGAAGAGTTTCTGCTCCTCAAATGCACAAATAGCTGCAAGCTGTTGATACAAATAGCTGAAAGCTGCTGAAAATGCAACCAGACCCTTTAAAAGAAGAATCTGGGATACAGATGTGAAAGTGCAGCCACAGCCCCCAGAGCCAGAACTGGCTTAAAAGACAATTGTCCTGAGGGCTGTGGACAGGCTGGGTGGGGGTTGAGCTGTGTGCTGGGGATGCTTCATCGAGGTCCTTCCCCTTCCCCTGGATGCAGAACGAAGCCCCCAGCCCAGTCCCACCCTCCTGATGGGGGAGGTTCAAATATGAAAGTTTTGGATCTCTTTGTAGTGCCTGGAGAGGCTGGAATAGATCTTGGTTCAAGTAAACAACAGGCAGGAGCTTTGGAGACAACCTTGATAAATCCTGGCTTGCAGAGGAACTTGACAAACTTTGAGAAGTGTTGGATGTCAGCCACTCTCGGGATCGTTCCTAAGGGATCTGGGCCAAAGAGCTGTGAGAGCACAACTGCCTCTCCAGGGCTCTGCTCCTGAAGGCAGCCTGGAAACTTGGATGGCTTTTCACCTTGTTTTGCTGAAGTGGATGGTCAATAATAGGAGGAAGTTCAGGGCATGTTCTTGTTAAACTGTGCAGAAGTCATGAAGCAGATACTCGGGTCCTTGGGGAGGGTGAAAAGAACAGATGATAAATTGCCCTGAGATCCAGTAGTGAACAGTGAAAACTGAAATACTCTTCCTCCAAATTACCTGCACTCAGGCAGCATAGTGAAGCATTGGCCATAACAATAAGTGGTAGCAGCAGATATACTAACTTTTTCTTGTTCCTCATGGCAGTTTTTGATGTCAGGTTGGATTTCCCCCCCCACCTCCAATCTTTTATCTGGACACATTTTTATGACATCTGCAATTACAACTTTAAGCATTCCCCTGGTCAGGAGTGAAATCCCACTGCATGTCTGGGGAGATATGAAACCTGCCCCTGAGCAGGCTTTAAGGAAGCCTTTTAAAAAGCCTTTAAAAAGATCTTTCTTTCCTCTGTCTCAGCACAGAGCTTTGTATTGGGAATGGAGATCCTGGAGCAGATCCTGTGCTGGCCCCTCACTCTGGTATCAGTGTTCTTCTGTGAGCCCAGGGGGAGCAGTCAGGGAATTCTTGTCTCTCCTGTCATTCCTCTTAGGGTTCCTCAGGTCTGTGAAAGCCATTTGTGCCCCAGATCACTGCCCCAGCATCCCACAGCTCTGCAAGCAGCACCTTCCCCCACAGGGCAGATCCTCCCCAGGAGCCATGAGCCCACCTTTGCACAGGGGCACAGTGTACCCAGTGGTGATGTCTGATATCCCAGTGTCAGTGATTTAACCTGCACCCCAAGACGTGGGGAAGAAACCCTGATCCCATGAAACCATTATGTGCTGCTGTTCCGAATTTCCTGTCAGGAATTCCGCCGGCAGCGCTGCTCTCTGGCTCAGAGCAGCCAAGGTGGAAGTGACGTGGAGGTTTTTCCTGAAGAGCTCAGTGCTGTGCAGGCATTTCTGTGTTGAAAAGCCCAGCCTGAACCAGCAGATGTGCCACAAACAGTTAAATCTCCTTGCTGAGTTTTTTAGGATGGAGTTTCAAGAAGCGAATCCAATGCAGCTGGGTGCTGGTGTGACTGGGAATGGCAGGGAGCCAAGTGGCTGCCCTGGCACTCCTCGCATTACAATAGGAAAATACTGAGGGGGAAACTCCCTTCCCCTGTTCCCAGCCAGAAGTTAACTGTGCATTCATTAACTGTGCAGTAACTGTGCATTAACTGCAGTAACTGTGCATTAAATGTGCATTAACTGCAGTAACTGTGCATTAACTGCAGTAATTGTGCTTTAACTGTGCAGTAACTGCAGTAATTGTGCATTAACTGCAGTAACTGTGCTTTAACTGCAGTAACTGTGCATTAAATGTGCATTAACTGTGCAGTAACTGCTGTAACTGTGCATTAACTGTGCAGTAACTGTGCATTAACTGCAGTAACTGTGCTTTAACTGTGCAGTAACTGCAGTAATTGTGCATTAACTGCAGTAACTGTGCATTAACTGCAGTAACTGTGCATTAAATGTGCATTAACTGCAGTAACTGTGCATTAACTGCAGTAACTGTGCTTTAACTGTGCAGTAACTGTGCATTAACTGTGCAGTAACTGCAGTAATTGTGCATTAACTGCAGTAACTGTGCATTAACTGCAGTAACTGTGCATTAACTGCATTGACTGTGCAGTAACTGTGCAGTAACTGCAGTGACTGTGCAGTAACTGTGCATTAACTGCAGTAACTGAGCATTAACTGAGCATTAACTGTGCATTAACTGAGCATTAACTGTGCATTAACTGCACAGTAACTGTGGTGATGTAATTTTATCAGTCATTCACTGGGCCTCCATGGCCCATTAACAGGCGATATCTCCTGGAGGAAGGATGGGTTGTGAAAAGATCAAGATGACTGCCTTACCTGGTTTTAACAGACAGCCCATTAGCAGAGAATATCTCCCACAGAGATAAGGATCCCTGCCCCACGTGGTTTCAACTGATGGTGATATAATAGATACTTTTGGTCATGTCCTGTATTGCAACCTAAGACACCCAGCTGTGCCAGCAATGTGACCCAGCTGTGTGACCCAGCTGTGTGGCCCAGCTGTGCCAGCAGTGTGACCCAGCTGTGTGACCCAGCTGTGCCAGCAGTGTGTCCCCTGTCTCGTGCAGGCCATGCAGTACATGGAGCTGGTGCCCCCGGAGCTGCAGCCCGTGGCGGGCACGGAGGGCGCGTTCCATCGCCGGCGGCGCCTGGCGCGGCAGCTCCCGCTGCACGACCAGGACCCGGCCCAGTGCCGCGGGCTCAGCGAGGGAGAGCAGCCCCTGATGGAGGAGTTCGTCAGGAAGTACAAGGCTGAGGCGCTGGGGGTCGGGGAGGTGGCACTGCCGGGCCAGGGCGGCGGCGGCGGGAAGGAGGAGGAGAAGCGCCAGGACAAGAGCACGGAGCCCAGCAGAGCCCCCGAGTCACCCAACGGGGCCCTGGAGAGCACAGCGGGCACCGGGCACTACGTGAGTGGGGATGGGATGGGATGGGATGGGATATTGGGATGGGATGGGATATTGGGATAGGATATTGGGATGGGATATTGGGATGGGATATTGGGATGGGATGGGATCCATGGGATCCATGGGATGGGATGGGATGGGATGGGATGGGATGGGATATGGGATGGGATGGGATATTGAGATGGGATATTGGGATGGGATCATGGCAAGGCATGGCAGTGCTGGGGCTGCTCTGGGCACTGGGAATAGATTCGGTCTCAACCCAAGGGGCAAAAATCCCACCAGGAAGGGAGATCTGTGCCTTGTCCCCATCCTGCTCCCAGGGCATTCTCCGTGCCTGCTGCAGCTGCTCAGTCACATTGTGAGGTGTTGCAGCAGCACTGTGAGCACTGGAGGGGCCCTGCTGAGCACCAGGGTCCATCTGGCAGGGCTGGTGAGGGTGTTCTCCTCTGCTCCACCTCCCTTTCTGTGCAGCACAGGCCTTGCTGAGCCACCAGGGTCAGGGAGTTCTCACTGTGGGAGCTGGTTTGAGCTCTGGGTTCTTGGCAGCTCTGAGAGTTGGGCATGACACGTCCCTGGATGGTGTGGGAAGAGTGTCTGGTGGCATTGAGTTAAAAGCTGAACTGGATGATCTCGGAGGTCTTTTCCAACCTTTACCCTTCTGTGATGCCAGTCAGTATTTCCAGGTGGGCTTCTTACCCAGAAAGACCACAAATGGCAGGAGGTGAAGCTCTGTGCAGTTAGCACAGAGCTGTGGACATGCAGACAGTGTTCCCAGGGCTGTAATCACTCTGGGGAAGTGCAAACAGCTGCCCTGGGTCCTGGGCATACAAATGCATTTCCACAGAGGAATGGCTGAGATTCCTCAAACACCCTTTCAGATTTATATCCCCCAGGGCTGCCAGGAGTGGCTGCTGAACAGATGCTTATTATAAAATATGGTGAGTGGAAATACCTTGTCCTGGTCCTTGTGAGGGTGACTTGCAGCAGAGGATTTAAAGCTGAAATAGAAAATGGTGTCCAAACGTTTTTAAGAGGAGATTCTTTCCTGCCATTCCTGCCCTGAGGTTGTACATGTAAAGAGCAGTTTTCATTTTCAGGCCATATTGGGTAATGTCTCCCCTCTGCCATGGTCTGTTAATGTACTTCTGACTTCGAATCCAGTGACACTAAAGATCTTCACTATTGCAACAAAACACTGAATTTTAAGATAAAAAATAGCCAAAAAAGGAAGGTTTGCTTTAAACATATCAATAAGTCATCCTAGCAATGACTTACTGCTAGTAAACCCTCCCTAGCAATGAGGGTTTACTTAAACTGCGAGTTTGTCCTTTCAAATAAATAAATACATAACTGTGATGTTATTCTCCTTAGCTTGAAGCATCATTTCTCTCAAGGCAGCAGCTGAAAAATGGAGCAGCTTTCCCAGCAGTGGCAGATCCTGTGGGACAGCCCAGGGCATGGAGACTGGGGAGGAGAGGGGCCCCTGGCCCTGCTGAGCACAGAGCTCGTGTTCTCCACGTCCCTGGGCAAGTCTGTCCCACGAGATGATGGGATTGTGTGAGATGATTCTGTGTTCTCCACAGAGCACAGAGTCCTTACACCCCCTCTGGTGTCACTGCCCTGGAATCAAATCAAATCCTGAGGCTATTGATCCCAATTAGTCATTGTTCCCAAAATCTGGAGCCCAGCAGTACAGGGAGTGCTCAGAGTGCTGGTGGTGTCTGGAGCTCCTGCCCTGGAGCTGGCACTGCAGAACAGGAGCTGGGAGGAGCAGGGTGGCAAAGCTAAAGAGAACAGGACCCAGTTTTGGCCAACACCTCTGGGAATTCAACTAACAAAGTCCTCACTCCTCTGCCTGCATGATGGAGATGTAAAAGGAGCACCAAGCTGTAATCCCACCTCCAATTTGAAGAATCACTTCTCTGTAGTGTGAGAATAGCAGGATATGGGGGTTGTATAATGCTTGGGAAAAGCCCTGTGAATAGTTTATCCCTGTGAATAATTTCCATAGAAAGAAACGACAAAATAAGTTGTTTTTTTACCAGTTTTGTTGGCAAGAAACTTGAGCTGAGGGTTGGAAACTGCTGTGTTTGTTCTTGCTTTAGATCCTGCAAGATAAGCAGGGCTGGGCTGAGGCTGTGGCTTCTTGGGGCTGATGGAGCAGAGGCAGCTGCAGGGGCTGGCTCTGGGGCTGACCCCAAATCTGGAGCCTCAGGGGGTGTTGGGGTCTCAGTGGGGTGTGATGGGTGTGGAGCTGCTCGGTGCCCTCTGTCCCTTCTGTCCCCAAGGGCTCTGCCTCCACAGCTGCCCCATCCTGTGCTGGCTCAGCCAGAGCAGAGCTGCCACAGCCCAGCTTCCCCTGTCCCTGGATGGGCTGGGAGTGCTCGGGGATGTGTCTGGAGCCCTCGGGGCTGGAAGGAGCAGTGTCAGCACTGGATCCTTCCAGCTGCTCGGAGCAGCCAAGCCAGCAAACATTCAGTGCTGTCAGCCTGCATTTCCTGGGCAAACGGGCAGTGCCCATCAGCCAGGGCCTGGGGCACTCATGGAAACACAGCTGGGGAGGGAGCAGGCCATGGGGAAACGTGGGGTGCTGGAAAATCAGTGACCAAACACCCCAAACACCTGGGGGTGCAGAGGTGCTGTGGCTCTGCTGTGTAACGGGAGAGAGCAGGGGAAGGAAATGCAGTGGGTGCCAAGAGCAGAGTCCAGCACTGCCCCAACCTGAGTGCTGTGTCCATCCCCAGTGTCCATCCCCAGTGTCCATCCCAGTGTCCATCCCAGTGTCCATCCCAGCCCTCTGACCGCTGTCCCTGTCCCACAGCTCTGTGACTCCTGCCATCAGCCCGTGCCCGGGGACTGCCCCGTGGTCTATGCCGACCGTGCTGGCTACTCGCGGCAGTGGCACCCGGGCTGCTTCGTGTGCTGCCGCTGCTCCGAGCCCCTCGTGGACCTCATCTACTTCTGGAAGAGCGGGGCAGCCTGGTGTGGGCGGCACTACTGCGAGAGCCTGCGGCCCCGCTGCGCCGGCTGCGACGAGGTACGGGGGGGACAGAGTCATTGTGACCCCTGTGCCAGGGTACAGAGTGACCAGAGTCATTGTGAGCCCCTGTGCCAGGGCAGGGAGTGACCAGAGTCATTGTGAGCCCCTGTGCCAGGGCACAGAGTGACCAGAGTCATTGTGATCCCCTGTGCCAGGGTACAGAGTGACCAGAGTCATTGTGAGCCCCTGTGCCAGGGAACAGAGTGACCAGAGTCATTGTGAGCCCCTGTGCCAGGGAACAGAGTGACCAGAGTCATTGTGACCCCTGTGCCAGGGCAGGGAGTGACCAGAGTCATTGTGAGCCCCTGTGCCAGGGTACAGAGTGACCAGAGTCATTGTGAGCCCCTGTGCCAGGGCACAGAGTGACCAGAGTCATTGTGATCCCCTGTGCCAGGGCACAGAGTGACCAGAGTCATTGTGAGCCCCTGTGCCAGGGTACAGAGTGACCAGAGTCATTGTGAGCCCCTGTGCCAGGGTACAGAGTGACCAGAGTCATTGTGATCCCCTGTGCCAGGGTACAGAGTGACCAGAGTCATTGTGAGCCCCTGTGCCAGGGTACAGAGTGACCAGAGCCCCTGTGACCCCTGTGCCAGGGTACAGAGTGACCAGAGCCCCTGTGACCCCCCGTGCCCCCCGTGCCAGGGTACAGAGTGACCAGAGCCCCTGTGCCCCCCGTGCCAGGGCAGAGTGACCAGCTGGAGTCCCTCTGGTCCCAGCAGTGCCAGGTGGGAAGCTCCCAGTGGCCCTGCCAGTGCCAGGCTCAGTCAGGGCTCCTGAGCCACCTGGGCCAGGGGAAGGTGTCCCTGGGACAAGGTGACCTCTGCAGGTCCCTTCCACCCCCAGCCATCCTGGGGTTATTTCATATGCCCTTTGCTGACCTGCACGGCTCACGGGCTGGGTGGGAGCTGTGGGGTCAGCTCTCCTGCTCCTGCCCCGCTCCAGCTTGGTGAGGTGCTGGAAATCAGCAGTTTGTCTGTCTGTCTGTCTGTCTGTCTGTCTGCAGATCATCTTCTCGGAGGACTACCAGCAGGTGGAAGGGCTGGCCTGGCACAACAAGCACTTTGCCTGCCTGGAGTGTGAGACGCTGCTGCTGGGCAAACCCTTTGCCCTGGCCAATGCCAGCCTGCTGTGCACCACCTGCAGCCAGAGCCGGGTCTGAGCAGGGCCCTGGGCTCCCCGAGCTCCCACCAGCACTGGGGGCGATTGGAAACACAGCAGAAGGGGAAGGTTAAACAGTTCAAGAGTCTGACTATTCACTTGCAAGCAGCTCTGTGTCCCCTTGCATCCAGCACAGCCCAAGGGAAGCATTTCCTCAGCTCCTCTGGGTGTGACAGAGCCCTTGTGCCAGGGTGCCTGGCAGGAGGAACTGCAGAGGAGGGCTGGGCTGGGCTGGTTTCTGTCAACTCTGTCCAACCTTCTTATGACTAAGGTCTTGCAATCGTCCTTTGGAAATAACACATCTCAGCAGTAACTTCTGGTGTACTAAACCTACAGTTGTGGTCAAAAACAAGGGGTGTTTGTGGTTTTTAAATCCTTACTGGAACTGGGCTTGCAGGCTGCTGCCCCTGCCAAGGCAGTGGGTTTGAGGAATTTGATCAGCTTGCTGAAAGCAGAGATATAAAATTGCAGCTGGGGCTCTGTGCTGTGCCCGAGCCCAGCAGTGGGCACAGAGGGCAGGGGGCTCACCCGGTGAGAGGGGAGGCACAGCTCAGCCTGCTCAGCCCACGGAGCTGTGCCTGCAACTGGAATGGGAAGAATTCCGTGGAAAACAACTTCACAGCCTCAGCTGTCTCAGGAGGCAGTGTGTGTGTGTCCCTGAGATGCTGCGATGTCACTGCTGGTGCCACCCCCATGGGCACCACTTCTGCTGCATTTGGGGATCCACATTTACACTCTAGAGGGAGGGTTTTCAGTAGAACCCGTTTTTGTGGGTAACCCTCCCCTCTGGCCTGCCTGGGGAGCTCTGGGGCTGAGGGGGATCCCCAGTGGGGATCCAGCCCGGGCAGGGTGGCAGTGGCAGCTCTTGGCTGCAGAGGAGAGCGGGTGGAAGCTTGGGCAAATGTCAGAGCAGAGCACGGGGACAGCAGGATTTTGGGGGAGCACTGAGAACTCTGCTCTGCCCCAGCCCCACTCATGGGGGGCAGTGAGGGCAGGGCTGGGGCATCCCCACCACCCTCCTGCCCTGGGTCTCTCTGACAGGAGGGGGTCAGTTCACTTCCTGCACTGTGAACGACTCCAGGACACCCTGTGGATACCTGACAGAACCTAAAGGGGCTCCAGGGGAGCTGCAGGGGGCTGGAGTCAGTGGCAGCACGCTCTGAGGCTTGGGTTTGTGATCTGTAAAGTGTAATTCACTGTTCCAGCACACTCTTACTCACCTCAGGCCTTTGGGACTGCTGGCACCTGCTCAAGCCTTGCAGGTATTTCTGCAGCTCGTAAAATACTGTCTGCTAAAGGAATTTACTGCAATTAAACAGCTTAACAAAATCCTGTGCCTCGCCAGTGTCGGGAGCAAAAGCGTGAAATTAATGCTCAAAACATATTCTCCCTACAGAGAAAGAACCACTGATGGGGGGAAGCCACAGCCCAGCAAAAGTTCTGCAAGCTGGAGTTTCTCAGAGCTTAGCTGCTCTGAACCTGCAGATATCTGCAGTGCTGTCTCACCTGTGGTGCCCCCTTTTTTTAAGAGCTGTGCTAGGCAGAGAAATGTGTCTGTGATGGGGGAGAGGGAGCCAGGGCAGAGGCAGAGGCTGGCTGAGGACAGGTGGGCACAGCTGGGTCACCTTCCTCCCCACTGTCCCCACCTGGGGCTGCTGTCCCTGGGAGCAGGGAGGTTCCTGTGCCCTGCACCTGAGCACTGGGGGCTTTACCTGCTGTGGTGGGAGGAAAGCACAGAGAGTGAGAGGTGCTGGAGCTGTGACACAGCTGGGAGGGCAGGGAGAGCCCTGCAGCCACTGCTGCTTCCTCGGGGATACTTGTGATAGTCAGGACAAAGCTAACAGTTAAACCTGAAATTCAGTTTCTCAGCTCCTATGGGTAGGAGAAAGCTCCCAGTCCCAGGAGGACAGTGAGTCACTGCTCAGGGCTGGGGTCACCAGGGGAAGCCACCAGGGGAGCTGGCATCTCAGAGCAAGGCTCTCTGCAGGCAGCAGGGAGGGAGGGAGGGCTGGAGGTATTTAAAGGTTTCCCTGGTTGATGGGAAACACCTGGACCCTGAGCTGTATTTATTTATCTGTTGATTTATCTATTGATTTATTTATTGGCACTGGACCCATGGGGAAGGAGCCCTGTCCTCAGGGGTCAGTGGGTGGGAGGAGGGATCTGTGGGGCACAGGGGTGTGGGAGCCTGGACCAGCTCTGCCCCCAGCTCTGCCCCCCTGTGCTTCTGGAACTGTGCAGGAAATCCAAACATCAGGGGAAAAACTGCAGTGCCTGGCTCTGGGTGTGAGAGCAGAGCCCCAGGCTGGGGGTTTGGGCTCTGAGCATCATTCCAGGCCAGAAAACAATCAGCCTTCTCCTTTACAGCTTGTTTCCAGAAACATCTCTTTGCTTGGATACTTCTGCAATGGATGGAGGCAGACCTGATTGATTGCAGTGGATGGGATTCCTGTTCTCTGCCTGGTGGTAACAAACAGCCCCAGAGAGGCTGTTGATCCTGGGTATAACTCAGTAAGAACCTGATCCTGGGGTGGAGGACAACTGCCTTAAACAGAAACTTTTAAGGGGCTTTATTAGGCAGTTAGTTCTTAAAAAAAAAAAAAAAAAAAAAGTGATTTCAGATACCTGTAACTAATAAACCTCAAAATTCAGTGGCTGCAGGCGAGAAAAACATAAACCAAAGGCAGAGTGAGTTGGCTGTATAAACACTACAATAAAACCTGCTTAAAAGCCCCAGAGAGAAAAATGTAGAGGTGAAAAAGCAAGTATTCATGAAGTGCGGGTGGGTTTCATGGAAACTTCCTGAGACCTGCAGCAGCTGCTGCTTTAGGGCAGGGCTAAAGAAAGCCCATATGGCTGTGTGCTCTTCTGTAAAAAGTGAGGTTATGTTTGTATAAATCTAATTTGAGCTTTTATTTACTTTTCAACTCCCTTTCTTCGGCCCAATCACCAAAACCTCACCCTGTCCACAGCGAGGGTTTTGTGGATTGTTGTGTGATTTGAAAAAGCGTTACAGGAGATGTTGACATCACCTGGAGCAGCCCAGGAGCAGCAGGGACTGTACTTATTGTGGCTGCAGAGGAGGATGGATGGCAGCCCAGCCCCTGAGCACTGCCCTGTGCCAGTGCTGTCCCACTGCAGTGTGACAGGGCAGTGACACCGTGTGCTGTCCCACTGCAGTGTCACAGGGCAGTGTCACCGTGTGCTGTCCCACTGCAGTGTCACAGGGCAGTGACACCGTGTGCTGTCACAGGGCAGTGACACCGTGTGCTGTCCCACTCCAGTGTCACAGGGCAGTGACACCGTGTGCTGTCCCACTGCAGTGTCACAGGGCAGTGACACCGTGTGCTGTCCCACTCCAGTGACACCGTGTGCTGTCCCACTCCAGTGTCACAGGGCGGTGACACCGTGTGCTGTCCCACTGCAGTGTCACAGGGCAGTGACACCATGTGCTGTCCCACTGCAGTGTCACAGGGCAGTGACACCGTGTGCTGTCCCTCTCCAGTGTCACAGGGCAGTGACACCGTGTGCTGTCCCACTGCAGTGTCACAGGGCAGTGTCACCGTGTGCTGTCCCACTGCAGTGTCACAGGGCAGTGACACCGTGTGCTGTCACAGGGCAGTGACACCGTGTGCTGTCCCACTCCAGTGTCACAGGGCAGTGACACCGTGTGCTGTCCCACTGCAGTGTCACAGGGCAGTGACACCGTGTGCTGTCCCACTCCAGTGACACCGTGTGCTGTCCCACTCCAGTGTCACAGGGCGGTGACACCGTGTGCTGTCCCACTGCAGTGTCACAGGGCAGTGACACCATGTGCTGTCCCACTGCAGTGTCACAGGGCAGTGACACCGTGTGCTGTCCCTCTCCAGTGTCACAGGGCAGTGACACCGTGTGCTGTCCCACTGCAGTGTCACAGGGCAGTGGCACCGTGTGCTGTCCCACTGCAGTGTCACCGTGTGCTGTCCCACTGCAGTGTCACCGTGTGCTGTCCCACTGCAGTGACACCGTGTGCTGTCCCCCTGCAGTGACACCGTGTGCTGTCCCACTGCAGTGTCACAGGGCAGTGACACCGTGTGCTGTCCCACTGCAGTGTCACAGAGCAGTGACACTGTGAGCTGTCCCAGGGGTGGCACCGTGTCTCTGAAGTCCCTGCTGTGCCAGCTCTGCTGCTCTCCTGCCTTTCCCAGGGAGGTTAAGCCAAGGCTGCGTTTCAGAGGTGTCTCAGGGATGCTGACATGTCAAGGGAACACCTCCACATCCTCTGGGCACAGTTAATATTTGGACAGTGTTAAAATACAACCAGGCTGGCTGTGCCCCAGCCCTGCCCAACCTGCCTGGCTCCCCTCCCGTGCACGGGGCTGGGATGGAAACCAAACACAATTAATCTGCACAGGGACTGCCTGAGCAGCACAGCCACAGCAGGGGCTGAGCACAGAAACAATGCATCTGCTCAGGAAAAATATTGGGAGAGTGGCTCTGCAAACACTGGGCTTTTCTCTCTCAAAAATAAAGAAGGAGCCTGAGGTTGAGAGCTGTGCTCTGAATATTCATGGATTTTGCTGGTCCCCAGTTTGGGTCCTGTCCCCCCAGTTTGGGTCCTGTTCCCAGTTTGGGTCCTGTTCCCCCAGTTTGGGTCCTGTCTCCCCAATTGGGTCCTGTCCCCAGTTGGGTCCTGTCCCCCCAGTTTGGGTCCTGTCCCCAGTTTGGGTCCTGTTCCCCCAGTTTGGGTCCTGTCTCCCCAGTTGGGTCCTGTCCCCAGTTTGGGTCCTGTCCTCCCAGTTTGGGTCCTGTCCCCAGTTTGGGTCCTGTCCCCAGTTTGGGTCCTGTCCCCCCAGTTTGGGTCCTGTCTCCAGTTGGGTCCTGCCCCCCAGTTTGGGTCCTGTCCCCCCAGTTTGGGTCTTGTTCCCAGTTGGGTCCTGTCCCCAGTTTGGGTCCTGTCCCCAGTTTGGGTCCTGTCCCCAGTTTGAGTCCTGTCCCCCCAGTTTGGGTCCTGTCCCCCCCAGTTTGAGTCCTGTCCCCCCAGTTTGGGTCCTGTCCCCAGTTTGGGTCCTGTCCCCCCCAGTTTGGGTCCTGTCCCCAGTTTGGGTCCTGTCCCCCCAGTTTGGGTCCTGTCCCCCCAGTTTGGGTCCTGTCCCCCCAGTTGGGTCCTGTCCCCAGTTTGGGTCCTGTTCCCAGTTTGGGTGCTGTCCTCCCAGTTTGGGTCCTGTCCCCCCAGTTTGGGTCCCACACACAGCCCCTGCACTGTGGCTCTCCTGGGGAATTACAGATGAAGGAACAAAACACTGAATTTCTTTGTGGCACAAGTGTGCGTGCAGGTGCTGCAGGAAGCACAGCGAGTTTGGCTCTTTACCCCTCAGAAAGGGGAAAACTCCACACCAAGCTGAGCTTTAAGGTCCTTTCCAACCAAAACCATTCTGTGATTTGGGACCCCTCCTCTCCCCTGCCAAAGCTGCCTGCACAGCCCTGTGGTCTTCCAGCTCAGGAAGGTCCAGCCCAAAGCCCTGGAACGCTCTAAAAACCCCCCAAAATTAGGCACAGTCAGTTGATCAAGATTAGTTCATTAGAGGCCACTTGTTATTAATTTGTAGATTACCAGAATAAGTTTAGTCCCTGTAAAGTTACCAGAAAAGAAAAATTGCTGCAGCAAGTTTTGCTTGGGTTTGAAAAATGACCTTTCTGGCCCGAGTGGATTCAGAGCTGCACACCCACGGCAGCCCCAAGCCCCTCTCACTCCAGTTCTGCTCTGCAAGCGCTGTCAATCCCAGGAAATTTATTTAGGCAGTCTCAAGGGAAGGTCTTGGCAAAGCATGAATGGCTTTCTTTTATAAAAGAGCCCTTTATTCGCTGGGCTGTGCCTGCTCTGGTTGGGCCCACGTGCAGAGCCAAGCTCTGAGCGTTTCCTCGGGAGCTCACCGAGCCCTGAGCAAACATCTGGCTCAGCAGCCACAGCTGGATGTGCTGCACCTCAGCCTCTGGGCACCCTGGCACCTCGGAATGTGTGCTGGTCCCACTGGGAATGGGGCTGGGGAGGAGGAGCCCTGTGCAGGTGGGAGGACACTGAAATGGGGACAGAGCTGGCACTGCCTGCAGCTGGGCTGGGATCCCAGATCCCTTAGAAGGACCAAACTCAAAGTGATGTGGGAGAGCCCAGCTCTCCAAAAGGGATCCCAGCTCTGGGAAAACCCATTCCAAATGGTTAAGAAAACACACATCTGAGACATTTCAATTAACTGCAACTCTCACAGGGTCTCAGATTTGTCTCAGAGCCTCCCCAGATTTTCCTCCTTAATCCTAAAATGAAATTAAATTTATTTCATATGTTCTTGGTGCCTAAACAATTGTTGTACCCTTGCAGTCACTTGTGGGGCCTTTTTTCCTTCCCTTCCCACATGGAAGAGCCATTTCCTTGTTTTCCATAGCTCAGGACAAGCGTGGCCAGCTGATGTCTTCACCATCTGAGTGGTTCCATGTCAAAAATAGATGCAAGAAGTCAAGGGAACTCCAACCCCCACAGAGTTACCAAAGGGATGAGCACAATTCCTGCTGCTGCTTCCTGAGTCCTGCCTCAAATAGAGATTTTCATTATGGTTTTCCACATAAATAGTATAGAAGATTAGAAATAAAAAATGATAAATAAAATTCCAAATTAGTTCTCATTATTAATCAGTTCTGGAAAATGTAGGCCCTGTCCTGGTCCAGCCCATGGACATCCAAAACTCAACATTCCTCAGCCATTCCACCCCCAGAAACACCAGCAGCACAAGCTGGCAACACCACTTCTGGTAACAGAATTTATTCTGACTCAGATTTGTCCTTAAATATAGCAAAATTAATTGGGTTATCTCTGAAGAACCATTAATATGTGAGTTTTGTGTTGTTTGTGTTTATGCAATCAGGAAATATCCCTAACCCAGAAACATCCCTTCATCTGATTTTTCAAACAAAGTCTTTTTATTTCTAATTAGCTCTTGGCTCAGAAGATTTTTCTAGCAGGAGATGAGATTTTCCAGCCAAAAGGAGGCGAGCTGGGCTGTGAATTTGGGACATGGCAGGAGGAAAGTGCAGAGCAGGGAGATGAAGGAGGCTGTGCCCAGGTGTGGAGGGCTGGGCTCCCACCTGGCCTCGATGGGAGCGTGGACAGACAGAGCCAGGGGCAGGGAAAGCTGCTGTTCTGGGGTAAATAATAAATAATGACACTGGTGTCACTGTCACACGTCCCTCAGTGAGCTCCTGGGGTAAATAACAAATAATGGCACTGGTGTCACTGTCACACGTGCCTCAGTGTGCTCCTGGGGTAAATATTAAATAATGGCACTGGTGCCACTGTCACACACTCCCCTCTGACAGAGCTGGCTCTGAGCTGTGACACCCTGGGGACAGGCTCAGGGGCACCTGGTGGCCTCAAACACACCCTGGCAGCTCCTGAGCAGGGGGCTCAGAGCTCTCCCCAAACTGCCCCCTGTCCCTGCTGTGCTCCAGGTCACACCCTGCTGTCCCCACAGAGGGGTCCCACGGGGGGATGGCCTGGGACCGGCTGCCTGGGGGCTGATGTCACTGGAAGCACACAGGGAAAGGCCAAATAAGGCAGCAGTGTGGGGAAGACGTGTCCTAAAATGGGAGCTGGACTGGTGACCAGCAAGCACTGAGCACAGGGGTGACATTGCCATGCTGAGAGCCCAGAGCTGGAAAATCCCTCCAGCACCTGGGAAGGTGAGAGAAAACCATCCCAGACCAGAGCTCTGAGGTCCCCAAACACAGCCAGGGCCACAGGTCAGCGTGGGAGGGAGCCCAGGGCTGCGAGGGATGGACACATCCGTGAGAACTGTCCTGGGAACACGCTGGGTTTGGGGAGTTCCTTCTGCAGGATCTTGGCTGTTCAGCACAGAGCAATGAACTCATTCTGGGCAATAGGAGAAATGTGATTTTAGAGGGGATTGAGGCCACAGCCGGGCAGGACTCTGGGCTGCACAGGGAGCAGTGGAGTGGATCCCACAGCAGCCCCAGGCTGGGCAGGGATGCTGGGAGCCACTGGGAAGTGCTGGCCCAGGGCAAGGCTCCTTCCCTGCTGGATGGAGCAGCTCTCTGGGGTATCCTGGTGTGCTCAGCAGCCTGGGAACAGGGATCAGCACCCCTGGCAGAGGGATTCCTCAGGAGGAGCCCAGCAAAGCCCCTGGAACCTGCCCACCTCCCCTCTGCCATGCTGCATGCCCTGGCACCAGCAGAGGGGCTGAGCTGGGCACTGCTGGCTTTCCATATTTATTGGATGGAATTGAACTTAGTGTCCAAAGAATGAACTTGATTTACAACCCATGTCCCAAGGCCCCAGTCCAGGGAGGAGCTGAGGGGAGATTTGGGCTCACCCAGCAGAATTTGCTCCTTTGGGCAGGGATGGGGCCTCGCCAAGGGGCTGCTCAGGCTCTGTAATAAGAGCCAGTTTAATCAAAGGCACAGCTGTGCCCCAGCTGCAGCTGCCCCTGTGCCATCTGCACCCCTGGCAGCTGTGCAGACACACGGGTGGGTGTGCTCAGGGCACTGGGGGAATTCCTGGGCACCGAGCCCATCAGGAGAAATCCAGGAGCTAGCCAAGGCCCTGAGCATCCCAGCCATGGTGTGGAGCACCACGCTCAGGTGCTGTCCCCAGGCAGGGCCCTGTGCCCTCCCAAACACAGGCTGGGGATGTCAGCAGCCCGAGCTGCTCTCCTCATTCCCATGCAGCACTAATAATAAATGCAGCTATTAATAACAGCCGTGGGCAGAGTGTGCAGTGACGACACCGAGCACAGGCAGCAGGGCCCCAGCAATGTGATAGCTTCCTGTGAAAGAGCTCCTGCTCATTCAGCAGGCATCAGAAAGTGTGGGCAAGCCAAGAATGTATTTATTTTTCATCTAAATATAGCTGAAGTTCTATTAAAACCTGCCAGGAGTGGCCAGACTCGACCCCACAGCTGGCACCAGGGAGGTGACACTGGCTCTGGTGCCAGTCCCTCGTTTCCACGTGTGCCTTCATCCCAGGACACTCATCCCCCTGGCTGGGTGATGTTTGGCACAGGGAGGGGCTGTGGAGGGGGATGGCACCACTTACCTGTGCCCAGGTAAGACAGGGGTGGCCACAGCCTGTCCCCAGGCACAGGAACATGAGGCAGGGACACCCAGCCCCAGGAGGGGACACCCAGCCCCAGGCAGTGACACCCAGCCCCTGGCAGTGACACCCAGCCTCAGGCAGAGACACCCAGCCCCAGGCAGGGACACCTAGCCCCAGGAGGGGACACCCAGCTCCAGGAGGGGACACCCAGTCCCAGGAGGGGACACCCAGCCCCAGGCAGTGACACCCAGCCCCGGGAGGGGACACCCAGCACCAGGCAGTGACACCCAGCCCCAGACAGGGACATCCAGCCCCAGGCGGGGACACCCAGCCCCAGGCAGGGACACCCAGCCCCAGGCAGGGACACCCAGCCCCAGGAGGTGACACCCAGCCCCAGGCAGTGACACCCAGCCCCAGGCAGTGACACCCAGCCCCGGGAGGGGACACCCAGCCCCAGGCAGTGACACCCAGCCCCAGGAGGGGACACCCAGCTCCAGGAGGGGACACCCAGCCCCGGGAGGGGACACCCAGCCCCAGACAGGGACACCCAGCCCCAGGCAGGGCTGGGGGATGTCTGGGGGTCACTGCTCAGCCTCTGGCAGCAGCACTGCAGAGGATGAAGTCGATGTCGTGCTTCAAGAATGACTCTGACAGCAAACTGGGTTGTATTTGTTTCGGGACAACCACTAGCAACTGCTGGGGCCAGCAGGAATCCGGCCTGATGATTATTTAGGATATTTGGAGAGCTTTGACAGCTTGTCCAAACTGTCTGGGCCCTCGTTGGTGGCTCAGGGGAAGAACTCCCTGGGTTTCCTCTCTGCCCTGCCGGTGTTGTGTGGACATCCCAAACGGCACAGGGACCCCTGACAGCTCCAGCCCCCTCAGGGGAAGGGGCCTTGCTGTGGGAGGGCTGTGACCACATGTCACTGCTAGCCTGGGCCCCGTGGGACAGGACAGAGCCCTGGGATTCAGCCTGGCCACTGCTGCTGCCCCATCCCTGCCCTGTGCCCACAGCACCCTGGGGGTGACCCCCTCCTCATGTCCCTTCTGCCATGACCTCTCATCCCTTATTTCCCTTCTGCCCATTATCTCATCCCTTATCTCCTTCTCCCACCACCCCTCGTTACCTGCCCCACGGGAGCCCCTCTCAGCTCTCCCTGTGCTCTCTCTCCATTGCTCTTCTCACCAGCTCCAGCTCTGCAGCTGCACCAAGCCCAGGTGTCCCCGAGGGTTTCATGCCCAGGTGTCCCCGAGGGTTTCACACCCAGGGCTCAGGGGCTGCCCCTTGAGCCCCTCAAACACTTCAGAAGGGGTGGAGGTTTAACCTGCAAACAGGAGCAAGCCCCCAGCTCCAGTCTGTAAGCACACACATAAATAATTTCAGGTGTTTCTGTGTGAATAGATGGGAAGGAATGACTTTGCAGGGGCATTTTTGCTGTTTAGGAAAACCTGCCCCCACCTCTCTCATGCTCAAGACTCTCAAAGCTCGGAAGCCAAAGGAAGGAGAGAACACTGCCCAGCTCTCTCCAAAGATGCTGATTTTTAACCAGAGGATCTTCAGGGAGGGGTGTAAATCCCCAGGTGAGGCAGCTGGGATTGGCAGGAGCCCCACACAGTTTGAGCCTGAAATGAAGTGGAAGCCAGAAATTCACCAAAGAATTGGTTTAGACAGACCCCACGGAAAATCAAACCATCACACTTAGAGCTTATTTTGGGTTTTTTTGGTTCACTGGCATTTTTCCTGTGAAACCTCTTTCCTGTGTGTGAAGACAGTATGTTTGTCCTGGGGTGACGTTATGGTGGCCTGTATCCCCAATCGTGTGTCCTGTATAAGTAGAAGTTTGTTTAGCTGAGCTCTTGCATCTGCAATCACATTTAGAACAGCAGCAGCAACGGAGATTGCAACACTCCAGCGAGGATCAGATGGAGCAGAATCCTAATGTTTATTCAGAATTAACTACTATGGTAAAAATAGTGGTAATAAATAATGTCTGCCTGGGCTCTGAAAATGCAAAAGGAACAATAATAACAGTCACCTTCATCTTTCAATACATTTCTAAAAAAAATATTTTGCTGGCATTTGACTTGGTAATTGAGATGTCTGTGATAATTAGAATTTCCTTTTCATTTGCCAAAGATCTGAAGTCTAAATAAAAGATGTAATCAGGGACTGTTTTCAGCATCTTCCTGTGTTTAGCCAGGGCAGGCTGGGCAGCAGGACATGGCCCTGCCCTGCTGCAGGGTGAGGGAGGAGCTGGGACTGCTGCCCTGGGACATCTCAGGCTGCAGATGGGGAACATCTGCACGGAACAAACCCAGGGTGCTGCTCTGGCACTAACACACTCATTACACCTGTCCCCAGCACACTGACAAGACCTGGGCAGTACTCAGAGCAGACAAAGCTCCAGGTGTCAGCAGATGTGCAGGGACAGGCTGCTCCCCATGGGGAGGACAGCTCGGGGTCATGGCCTAACCCCAGGAGCAGCTGAGAACCAGCTCCTGAGACATGCACTGCATCCCAATCCCAACCCCAAACCCTGGCCTCTGTCAGCACTCACCCACCCCAGCCAAAACAGCACCCACTGTCCCAGCTGCCAGGCTGGATTAAAATCTGGCTCTGGGATCCATGGCACCTTCCCCCAGCAGCTGCTTCTCCTGCTGCTAAATCGGAAAGCTGCTTTCAAAACCTCTGAAACTGCCCCCAGGCTCTTTCCCAACACCTGAGTACGTTCAAATGCTCCCTAATTTCCAAGGACAATAGCCAATCCTGCCTGATTTGTGTGCACTCCCACATTAGCTTCTTAATAACCTTGTCACAGATGACTCTGGCATAAACAGTCCCGAAATGAGATCTCCACGGGGATCCCCAGGGTTCCAGAGCCTCCTGGCAGCAGGAGAGGTGCTGTGCTCCCTTTCCAAAGCTCAGGAACCAGCGTGCTCCATTACCTGCAGGAGTGGTGTGGCTGTGCCAGGGGGGCTGAGGGGGTCAGCAGGGCAGCCTGGACCCTGCACCCCAGTGCCCACCAGTGTGGGGCACGGCTGGGCCACTGCCAGGCTCTCGGGATGGAGGGGATGTGCTCTGGCCAACAAAGGCTCCTCACAGAGTGACTGAGGGCACTTTGTGGGAATGGGCAGTGCTCAGAGCGCCCAGCAGGACAGTGGTGGCTTTTGCTGCACCTCACAAGATTCCTCTGCCCTCTGTGTGATCTCCAGTGCTGCAGCTCCCAGATGGAAACGCCTGAGCAACACCACCTCCAGAGCCAGCAGCTGGCACTGGAGCCCTGGAAAAAGGAGCCAGGCACTGCCCCACCTCAGCCCTGGCACCAGGGCTCCAGCAGGGCAGAGGCTCCATCCCTGAGCTCTGCCTGACCACAAACCATCCCCTTCCTCTGAAACATCCCTTACCTGTGAACCACAAACCATCCCCTGCATCTGAACCATCCCTACCTGTGAACCTCAAACCATCCCTGCCTCTGAAACATCCTACCTGTGAACCACAAACCATCCCTGCCTCTGAGCCACAAACCATCCCCTTCCTCTGAACCAGAAACCACATCCCTGCCTCTGAACCACCCCTACCTGTGAACCACAAACTATCCCCTTCCTCTGAACCACAAACCTTCCCCTTCCTCTAAAAAATCCCTTACCTGTGAACCACAAACCATCCCTGCCTCTGAAAGATCCCTATCTCTGAAGCACAAACCATCCCCTCCCTCTGAAACACAAACCATCCCCTTCCTCTGAACCAGAAACCATCCCTGCCTCTGAACCATCCTACCTGTGAACCACAAACCATCCCCATCTTTGAAACACAAACCTTCCCCTTCCTCTGAACCACAAACCATCCCTGCCTCTGAACCATCCCTGTAAACCCTGTAAACCACAAACCTTCCCTGATCTCTGAACCACAAACCATCCCTGATCTCTGAACCACAAAGCACCCCTGCCTCTGAACCCAGCTCAGCTCCCACCACAAGACAGTCCCCACTACAGAATAAAGCCATCCCTCCAAGCCCCTGTTGGGGGAAATTACTGCCCAAGGCAGTAAATCCCCTCGCAGCTTCCCCCCAGAGAGCCCAGCTGAACTCCTGAGCCTTCCAAGAAAACCAGGAATAGAAAGCCCTGACCTGGAGTCCTGCCCACCCAGGTCACCCCAGCTGCTGGAGCTGCTTCTCCTTGGCACGGTGGCACAGGGTTGGCTGCTGGCCAGCACAGCTGCTGCACCTCTGGTGCAGAACACGGCATTTCAAACGGAGTGGGAGCACTGCAGGCTCTCAGAGCTCTGTGGATCCACAGAGATTCCCTGGATCTGTGTATACACACATTTCAAACGGGAGTGGGAGCACTGCAGGCTCTCAGAGCTCCCTGGATTCCCTGGATCTGCAGAGGTTCCCTGGATCTGTGTGTACACGGCCTTTCAAACGGGAGTGGGAGCACTGCAGGCACTCAGAGCTCTGTGGATCCACAGAGATTCCCTGGATCTGTGTGTGCTCGGCGTTTCAAACGGGGGTGGGAGCACTGCAGGCTCTCAGAGCTCTGTGGATTCCCTGGATCTGCAGAGATTCCCTGGATCTGTGTGTACACGGCATTTCAAACGGGAGTGGAAGCACTGCAGGCACTCACAGTTCCATGGATCCGTGGATTCCCTGGATCCGTGTGTGCCCGGTGGCTGCAGGAGTCAGCGATGGCACACTCACACTGATGTGCCATCCCCTGGGCCCTGCCGAGAGGGAAGCATCGCGTTTGCTGGGACAAACAAATAACCAATACCAGCCTCAAACCTATCTGCAGACGCAGAATTAGGCTCAGGATGCAGGTGCCCGTCTGATGAGGGCCAGCCCCGCTGCCCGATGCGCTCTGGGGGCTGTGCCCTGCTCTGACATGCAGCAGCACCCCGGCAGCGCTGCAGCGGATCAGCAGCAGTTAACACTGATTCATGGGGGCTCTTCAAGCCGTCATTAGCCCCAGCGGATTCATGCTTTGGAGTGACTGCCTCGGTTACGCGATACCATCTCTGTTATTCCTAACTTAATGGAGCCGCATAAACAAAGCGGGTTTAGAGCAGTCCCTTCGTTTTTTTCCCCTCCCTTAAAGATCATTGTTTGGATAAAGCAGAGGGTGGTAATAATTCTGCCGGCTGTGCTGGCCGTGAAACCTCTGAGCACAGCCGGGCACTGGGAGCCGGCCCCAGGAGCAGCTCGGGTGGCTGCAGCTGCTGGATCCGTCCTGCCCGGCCTCAGCATCCCCTGCCCAGCCTCAGCATCCCCTGCCCGGTCAGTTCTGTCCATCCTGCCCGGCCTCAGCATCCCCTGCCTGGCCTCAGCATCCCCTGTCCAGCTTCAGCATCCCCTGTCCAGTCAGCTCTGTCCATCTCAGCCTCAGCATCCCCTGCCCGGCCTCAGCATCCCCTGCCCAGCCTCAGCATCCCCTGCCAGGTCAGCTCTGTCCATCCTGTCCGGCCTCAGCATCCCCTGCCCGGCCTCAGCATCCCCTGCCAGGTCAGCTGTGTCCATCCCAGATCTCAGCATCCCCTGCCCGGCCTCAGCATCCCCTGCCCAGCTTCAGCATCCCCTGCCCGGCCTCAGCATCTCCTGCCCGGCCTCAACATCCCCTGCCTGATCAGCTCTGTCCATCCCAGCCTCAGCATCCCCTGCCTGGTCAGTTCTGTCCATCCCAGCCTCAGCATCCCCTGTCCAGCCTCAGCATCCCCTGCCTGGTCAGCTCTGTCCATCCTGGCCTCAGCATCCCCTGCCTGGTCAGCTCTGTCCATCCTGGCCTCAGCATCCCCTGCCTGGTCAGCTCTGTCCCTCCTGGCCTCAGCATCCCCTGCCTGGTCAGCTCTGTCCCTCCTGGCCTCAGCATCCCCTGCCTGGTCAGCTCTGTCCATCCCAGCCTCAGCATCCCCTGCCTGGTCAGCTCTGTCCATCCCAGCCTCAGCATCCCCTGCCTGGTCAGCTCTGTCCATCCTGCCCAGCCTCAGCATCCCCTGCCTGGTCACTCTGTCCAGATCCCCCAACGCCCTTCCCGAAAGGCTCTGGACCAGCCTTCTGGGGGTCTGGCAGTTCTGGCTGCTGGGAACCCTCAGCAAGGGGCAGCCACTGGCTGCTGGAGATCAGCTCTTACCAGTGATTTCAGCTCTCACCAGTGAAATTCAGCTCTCACCAGTGACATTCAGCTCTCACCAGTGATTTCAGCTCTTACCAGTGATTTCAGCTCTCACCAGTGAAATTCAGCTCTGCTTGTGAGGCCATCCCAGGCCGACTCCGGACAGAGACAGAAGTGTCATATGGCAAATTCCACAGAGGTTCCTTTGATGTCCAGCAGCTCTATGAAGGGACAGGGACAAAGCTCCCTATGAGCTGGGGAGAAGCTGGGGTTTTATGGGGAAAGCAAGGGTGGTACCAAAGGGGGAAGGACCAATGGGTTACAAAGGATTTCCAGGGGCACATGGTGGGATAGCTGAAGCCCTGGGGATAGCTCAGCATGGCCCGAGGACGTGCCCATCCAAGGGACATCTCTCCAGGAGAGTTCAGGGGGACTGACTGCCCATCCTCCTGGGATGTTTCTCCAGGGCAGAGCTGCAGAAGGTTTATCAACATTCACACGAGGGGATTTGAGATGCAGGGCAAGGGGAACCAGACAGCACCTGCAGCTGCCCAAAGGCTGCAACAAGAGCAGGGGAACCCCAGAGCCAGAGCAAGAACACACAGGGGAACCCCAGAGCCAGAGCAAGGACACACAGATGAATCCCAGAGTCAGTGCAAGGACACACAGGGGAACCCCAGAGCCAGAGCAAGGACACACAGGGGAACCCCAGAGTCAGAGCAAGGACACACAGGTGAACCCCAGAGTCAGAGCAAGGACACACAGGGGAACCCCAGAGCCAGAGCAAGGACACACAGGGGAACCCCAGAGTCAGAGCAAGGACACACAGGTGAACCCCACAGTCAGAGCAAGGACACACAGGGGAACCCCCAGAGCCAGAGCAAGGACACACAGGTGAATCCCAGTCAGAGCAAGGACACACAGGGGAACCCCAGAGTCAGAGCAAGGACACACAGGGGAACCCCACAGTCAGGGCAAGGACACACAGATGAATCCCAGAGTCAGAGCAAGGACACACAGGCTGCCCAGCTCCTCCCCACCTGCACCTCCCACACCAGGACTGGGCACAGATGTGACACTCCCAGCAGCAGATTATTCCTGCACAGAGCTGCCCAGGCATCTGGGATATCTTGCATTATGCACACACACCCTTCCTGCATCTAAATTCAGTGACAAAATCCTGCTCCTAACGGGACACAATCCAAAGCCATAAAATTGTGCTGCACAACCATTAAGGGAGTCATAAATAAAAATTATTTCACAAAGGCAAATGTCTCTGTAGGGCTGGCAAAATAAAGCAATTTTTTTCCATTATTAATTATTTCACTTAAAAAGTAAAATAAATTGACCAGCTACAGAGCTTGTCAAAAGCTAAATGGGAACTGTCACACAAACAAATGTTCTGCTAATGTCGGAAAAGGAATTTCCTTTGAAAGAGGAAAGATTATCCAGCACTGTTTCTGGATGAGGCTGTGGCAAGAGCTGTCCTCAAACTCACAAAGGAGAAAAACAACATGAAGAAGAGATGCCTGTGACCATCCCAGGGAGCTGGGGTCCCCATCAGCCTGGGGCTGGTGCCAGGGTCACCCCACCCTGGCTGTGCCTGAACACAGGCCCAGAGCTGCTCACCTGTGCCACTCCAAGGTGTCCTGGCTCACCCCCTGCCCCAGAGGGAGTGCCCAGGGGTTGGCCCCTCTGGAAATGACACTGAGGGATGGAAGGCAGGTGAAACCCCAAGCAGATGTTGCTCACAGCTGCAGGAAGGCTCACAGCTCAGCAGCTGAAGCCATGGCCAGGTGAGCAGTGGGCTGAGCTCCAAGCAGCCCAGCCAGCACCCAGCTGATCCCAGCTCATTCCAGCAGAGCACTGGCACAGCCAGGCTGGGTTCCCAGGCCTGTGCCCACAGCAGGGACCCCCCCTTTGCTTGGGGCAGCTCCCCCGGTGCCCAGGGCTCGGGGACATTCCCAGCCAGGACAGGCACAGCCAGATGTCAAAGCCAAAACATCTGGGGGCAGGAGCAGAGCCCAGGGGCACGGGGAGCTGTGAGCTGGGCACACACGTGCAGCGGGCAGGAGGGAGGGCTGGTGGCACTGGCGTGTGTGCCATGGGATTGGCATGTGTGCCATAGCACTGACCTGTGTGCCACAGCACTGACAGGTTCCATGGGACTGGCCCCTGGCACCGACACACGTTCCATGGCACTGACACATGTTCCGTGGCACTGACACACACGTTCCATGGCACTGACCTGCAGAGACCAGGCAGGACCTGGGGTCATCGTTCAAACCGAGAGCTGGGGTTTGCCATCCCTGCCCAGGGCTGGCTTTGCTCTCCCTGCCCAGGGCTGGCTTTGCTCTCCTGCCCAGGGCTGGCTTTGCTCTCCTGCCCAGCCCTGGCTTTGCTCTCCCTGCCCAGGGCTGGCTTTGCTTTCCCTGCCCCGTCCTGGCTTTGCTCTCCTGCCCAGCCCTGGCTTTGCTCTCCCTGCCCAGCCCTGGCTTTGCTCTCCCTGCCCAGCCCTGGCTTTGCTCTCCTGCCCAGGGCTGGCTTTGCTCTCTCCTGCCCAGGACTGGCTTTGCTCTCCCTGCCCAGCCCTGGCTTTGCTCTCCTGCCCAGCCCTGGCTTTGCTCTCCCTGCCCAGCCCTGGCTTTGCCCTCTCCCTGCCCAGTCCCTGCGCTGCAGTGGAGCAACACTGACCCCCTGTGTGGCCGGCAGAGCCCTGCAGGACCAGCCTGAGCCCCGGACCGGTGGCCACAAGCGCTGGGGGTCTGGAGGGGAGCGGGGCCATCATCCCCAGCCTGTGCTCAGAGCACAGAGCCGAGCTGGGATGGACACACCGGAGCCACAGCCCAGGCTGGGCTCAGCACCAGAACGGCTCTGGGGGCTTCCCAAAGCCCCGGACACCTGGTCTGAAACAGGTGAGAGGCTGCAGCTGCAGAGCTCAGCGCTGCACTCACCTGCAAGGCAGGGCACCATGGAGCTGAGGGGCAGGGATGCCTCTCTCTGCCTTTTCCTTAAAGTTTCCAACTCATTTTCATTCTGCTCGTGGGACATGGGCTGTTTGTTTCCTCAGGTGTCACTCTAAAAATAACCACTGGGAACAATCAGTCCTCCTCATGTCCAAACTCCTTGGCGTTATTCAGCCTATGAAAGTGACCTTCAGATTGCAGCAGATTAAAAAACTCCGTCTAGGCAAGAAAAGCACCCAGAGGAGGCAGGAAATGCCAGGCTGGGCACAGCACCCGGTCTGACGGCGCAGGGACAGTCGGGGTGTCATCCACCACTGATTTATTGCACTTTTCTTCTGAGAGCACAGACAGCAAAATTAATCGCTCCATTATTTGTTCCTATGAAAATAAAACCCCACACACTTCATTGGAAATGTCACAGTGCAGGAGAGGCTGCTCTTGAGCTGCAGGAGCACAGGTCCCAAAGGGGTGAGCAGGAAGCTCTGCAGGAACCTCCCAGAGAAAAGTGAATCAGTGAGATGAATTCAGCACCTCGGTCATGCCCAGACCAAACAGGAACATCATCCTCAGGGGCTGGGGAGAGTCAGGCCGTTTGAGAATTAGCTCAATGGGAATGGGGTTGGGGTTGGAAGGGATGAAGTCCCACGTGCAGTGGGATCGCTGGGCTCTGCCCTGTGTAACACCCTCGGGTCACAGACCTGGCCCAGCCCCTTCCACAAACACCGACTGACCCTTGGTGAGACAGAGTTTGGTTCTGGAAACGCTTATTTTTAACCCACGACTTGAAAAGCCTGTTTATGAATAGCTCAGTGAAGGAGTACGAGCGCACAGAAATAGAGACTCGTCAGCACAGCATCGGCGTGGCAGTGCCAGGGGCTGGCTCTGCCCTCCTGTTCTGTGGAGACACTTCTGGAAAGCACTTCTGTTCTGTTTTTGTGCTCTGAAATGTGTGAGCAGTTAAAACGCCGAGAATGGCACTAAAGAGCTCGAAACCGTGAGTGCTCGGGAGTGTTCACACCCTAAAGTGCGTGTGAGTAGTGTGGTACAAAGGAAAACAAAGCTGTGCAGAAGGACCTGTTGGATCCCGAGAGCAGTTCCCGATTTTTCGGACAGCTGTGCAGGCAGGAACTGCACACACCCAGCAGCACAAGGTGCTGACACCTCTCCCTGCCCCTGTGCCCAGCCCTTTCCTTCACCAGATGTCAGCTCCTGGTGGCACTGACCCCCACCCCTGCAAACAGCTGAAAAACACTTCTGATCCAACACAGCACAGAAACAACCCAACCTGACCTCTCTGCATGCTCAGAAACCCAAGGCTGAGCTGACTGCAGATGGGCAGTTCACTAAAATAATATTTACAGAATGAAATGGGCTGAACTGGTCCTTACCAACACCTCAGCAGCCTCTCACATGACAGAGCTTCAGGCACGTCCGACACTCTGCTCCAGCCATCAGCGCTGAAACCTGCCTGGTGACCAGGCTGCTTTATCTTTCCATCCCAGTGCATCCATCATCCATCCATCCATCCCAGTGCATCCATCATCCATCCATCCATCCATCCTCCATCCACCCATCCCAGTGCATCCATCCATCATCTCAGTCCATCTATCTATCCATCCATCCATCCATCCATCATCCATCCCAGTGCATCCATCCATCCATCCATCATCCATCCCAGTGCATCCATCCATCCATCCATCCATGATCCATCCCTCCACCCATCCATCCATCCATCCATCCATGATCCATCCATCCATCCCCCCATCCCAGTTCCCACCCCCCCATCCCAGTTCCCATCCCAAGGAACAGGGGCTGGCCCCAGGCTGCCCAAACCCCAGCAGGGCCCAGCTGCACTCCTGACTTCTCTGACTGGGCAGAATGTCTCTCTAATGTCTGCATTTCCCCTCTTTCAGTCTGAAACCACTGCTCCTTGTCCTGTCACTACACTTCCTGATGATTTATCCCAGGAGTACAAATAGTTGGAGTTTGTTCTTTTGGGTGGGTACAAATAATTTTTAATGGCACTTGCCCATATAAAATGCACAGTCCAGACTATTTCAAGCAGCTCTTTGCCAAAACCAAGTGCTAATCTTTTATCTGGAGCCATTAAAATATAATTATTAGTCCAAACAGAACAGCAGAACTTCAAGCCAGGGTCAAAGTTATCTTTTCTTATCATCGAGCCACAAAAGAAAGAACCAATAAACATAAAAGTGCACCAATAACTGCTTGTTCTAATGAGCAAAAATAACTCTGGCACAACAGGCACGTGGAGCAGAAACTTTCCCCAGAAATACAGAACTGCAGATAACAGCCCGGTGAGTTTAAAACCGACGCGTGCTGTGGGATTTGCAGCTGGAATGTGGGGACATTGCCAAGCCCTGGACAACCCTCACTAGATGGTGCTGTGAGACAGCAGAACAGCACCGACAGCAGCTCCCTCCCCTGACTGTTTGAGCAGCGCCAAAATCCCACATGTCCAGTGTTCCATGCTCTATTGAGCCAAATCAAAATTGTGAATAATTCCAGTTTGATAAAATATTCACGGTTGGCATATCGATTGCAACATCCATTTTTCACTCAAAGCCCCCAGGAGCAGATCTGCTCTCCAGTCACCTCTCTGAAACATTCCTTTCACCTACTTCAAACGTTCTATGCAAAGGCTTTTTTAAAATAAAGACAATTTCACAGAGCTGTACACAGGAGAAAGTTTAAACTCCAGCCCTTACTCTGCACATGTGCAATGAGATTTTCTAGACCCCTGCTCCAGCCACCACTGCCTTTAATCTAAAATAAACCAGAAGTGCTTCCATCAGTCTTTCCTCCTTGCTCACATCTTCCTTTCCTCCTCCTCTGTGTCCCACACCAAACAGAAGATGCCCAACCATTGCAGGAGGGATGTCACCCTGCAGGCAGCATCAGTCCTTGGGGATATTCAGTTCATTGGGGACATTTTCAAAGAGGAGCCGTGTCCATGTAACAGCCACAAGGAAGGTGAAATCGCTCCAGAGCCTGGGGGCTGGTGGTGGTACAGCCCCAAAGGTGCCAGCCATCCTCCCTTCTCCCTCCTGGGCAGGACTGGAGGGCTCAGAGCTCTGGAAATCAGCAATGCAGATTGATAAAAAAGTGCCATTTGGCCCCAAGCCGCTCCAATATTTGCTTTTACTATAAAAGGAGCCTTGGCCTGTTGGTGAGCACAGGCTGGATGTGGTTCCACAGCGCCTGGGAAAGCTGAGGGCTGTGTTTTCAAACCCCCTGTTCTGCTTCTGACAGCCCAAACTCCCCTAAGCCTGAGCTCAGCCCCAGGAGCTGTCCCATGCCCAGAGCTGGGGATGCTGAACTAAACCCTGAGCACAGCCCCGGTGCCAGGCACTGCTGAGCCCAGAGCAGCACTGCAGGGAACAGCCCTGGGGGCTCACCCCAAACACCCATCCCAAAGGAACAGAGCTGCACTGGGGCAGCCCAGGCTGGGGAGGGGACCCCAGGCGGGTCCAGCTGAGCTGAGCATCCCTGGAAGAGCTCCAGGGAACCCGGGCTGGGGTTTGGAGCAATGCTCTCTGATGGAAGGGGGTGCACTGGATCACCCTTAGGGTCTCTCCCAACCCAAACCATTCTGTAATTTCCATCCCCTTCTCACGCTGTGAGCTCACCCCAACCCCAGAGGCCCTTAGAGCACATTTCCCCTCCTCATCTCCTGGATTTTCCAAGGTAGAATCTTTGACTTAAGTTTCTGCAGGAAAAAAACATCAAAGCAAACCAGAAGCGACTGCAGCAGCTGCCAGCTCCACCTCCAGCAGGCACAGGGCTCAAAGCATCAGAGGGTCACTCTAATTTTCATTTTACAGCCATTTAATGATGACAATACAGTCTCCAAAGCAATGGCAGTAAAAGTCGAGTCCAAAGCAGCACAGAGCAGCCTGGGACCTCTGCCCTGGCTCCAGCTGCTGGGACTGGAGCCAAACTGCAGAAGGTGTGATGTGGATTCCCAAAGCAGAGACCTGAATCTGCCCAGAGCTCTGGGGCTGTGTGAGACCACCCCCAGCAGCAGGGTGGGCACAAAGAGCCTTGTTTGAGTCAAAGAGATGGGATGGCAGGGGAAAACACATGGAGCAAAGCCAGGGAGCACAGGACTGTCAGCAGAGCCCCCGAAGCTGCCCAACCTGAACTCCTGACAGATGTGCAAACAGAGCCATCCTGCTCCTGCATCCACCCCCAAAGCGTTCACACAGCATCACGGGGGAAAATCGAGTGGAAAATGTCAGTCTGTGCTTTTGGATTGCTCAGGTTCAGTGGGGGAAGGGCGTTTGCAGCCAAGAACGTGTCAAACCAGGCATGAGCACACCAAATATCCACGTGTATTTATATTTCTCTGGGAAAAGAACGTTGGAAAATGCTGCCCTCTGCTTGTAACCACCATGTCCTGAGGACAAATAATTTTGGCTTTTTCCAGGAAACAATCAACAATCACAGTAGGGCTTCAGGCTGCCCCTCATCACCAGGGACAGGGCTGGTTGAGCTCAGCAGCTGGGTGAGGTGTGACCCTGCACCCCTGCACACCCCTGCACCCCTGCACACCCCTGCACACCTCTGCACACCCCTGCACCCCTCAGCTCCCCCTGCCCTGCCAGGGAAGCACAGAGCCCAGCCCGTGGAGCCCTTGCCAGAGCAGGGACACATCAGCACATCCCCCAGGACAGGTGAGCCCAGGCACAGCCCCAGCCCTGCCCTGCTCCCCCCAGGGCCCCCAGCACTCTCTGCCTCTCTCCAGGGATGTGCAGTTTCCCCTCTCCGTGCTCAGGGGCAGGGCTCACACGATGGAGGATGTCAAAGTGATGAGATTTTCTTGCCAAATGTTTTTCCTTATAATAAAAACAAGGGCAAGAATAACATTTGTTCAATCTCATGGTTCTTGCAGTGTCTGTTTTTCTGGACTCTGGCACTGCTTGCCCCGAAGGCTGAGCAGGTTCTTCATGAAATGCCATTGAGTCTTGGGCCATGACTTTAGAGGGCACCAGAAATAGTGTGGGGAAGCAGAAAAGCAGCATTGTTTTTCTTCCACATATGGAATCCAGTCCCAGTTAGGGATTTACACACACAAACATCATCCCTTTTGATTCTGACATAGCTGGGACCTTGTTGACGCTCTTCTATTTTTCCCCCCATCTATTATACCATTAACAATTAAATTTCTTGTTCCTTTTTTGGCCATCTTTTCCCTCCAGTTCAGTGTGGCTCAGCCAGTTTCTCCCAGTGCAGATGGGGCTATCAGGGCACTCCAGCCCAGCTGTCCATCCCCAGAGCAAGGTGGGTCCCTCTCCGTGTCCCTGCATGTCCAGGTGTCCCCTCGAAGGGACATCCCCACAGGGGACATTGCCTTGGACACCCCCTCGAAGGCACAGCTCTGCTGCTGAGGCTCAGTGCTGTGTGAGCAGAGTGCTGCAGGCTCCTCCACCCCCTTGCCTTCCCTGCTGCCTCCTCAGAGGGGCTCAGCGCTGCCATGGCTCAGGTAATTTCCACGTGGCAATTCCCAGCCACCTCCCCTGGTGCAGTGCCCACCTGGTGTGTCCATCCCAGGATGTCCTGCAGACCTGAGCCCAGCCTGCACAGCCCCTCTGTGCTGCCTGCAGGGAATGTGGCTCCAGCTTTGGACTGGGGAGCCCAGACCCTCCTGTCCCCCCATTCCTGCCCACCTGAGGCTCACCTCAGCACCAGGTGCACGAGGGCTGGGTCACTGCAAACACCCCCAGCAGCAGAGGCTTTTCAGAAAGCAAAAATTTGTGCACTGAGTCTGTCCAGCCACATGTGAGCCACATCTGTGACAGCCACTCCTGATTTATACAGCACACTCAGGGGAAGTTATGAATATTAATTCCTTTAGCTCTGCCATAAACAGTCCCAGACAGTAACCCCCATTAAAATACAAACAGTCCAGTGTTAACTGCTGGAGAGCCCCAGCACAGAGTCACAGATCCCACATGGCTGAGCCCCTGGGCTCTCTGAGCAGCCTCCCCCAGCAGGAGCAGCCCCTCTCAGGGTCTGGCTCTGTGTGCCCAAAGGGAACCAGAACCTGCTGGGTTTTCCAGCCCTCAGCCTCACAGCTAAAGCATTTTCTGTGCTGGAGCACAGCTGGCCCTGCAGAGCAGTTATCCCCATCCCAGAGACCCCAGGGAGCTCTGACCCAAATTCCATCTCACACCCAGGGTGAAGCACAGCAGGAGGAGCAGAGCCAGCCCTGGGCACACAGAGGCACCCACAGGGACAGCACTGCCAGCAGAGCTGTGCCCAGGCTGGCCTCTCACCTGAGAGCTGGGGGACAAGGGGGAGCACAGAGGGACTGGGATTGTCACTGTCACCGCCTGGGCAAGCTCCGTGTGCCTGACACCCACGGATGTTTGTATGGACCTGGACAGTCCCAGCTGAAACCCCCAAATCCTGTCTGCAAGATAAAGGCAGTGGAACAAAATAAAGATTATTTATTCTATTTCTTCCCTCTATCCTGAGCAGAGCAATCAATAATTTTATACACTAAAGAAATGTTTATTTTAAATGGAATTTCCCTTCTCTATCTAATAAGCCAACGTGCACCTTCCACTGCTCAGATCTTGGACACTGCTGAAATCACCTGGCTCCTACAACTGGGTTACAATTACAGCCCAGTTACAAATGGGTTTGTGTGCCCTATTTGCATTAAAACACCACAAATTAGGTACTGGGTGCTGGCTATGCTCCAATGGACACGAGAGCATCCGCATTCCTGCAGAGTTACAGTGCTTCCTCCACAGCCTGGATTTATATCCACATCCAAACTAAATAAATCATCAACCACTGCCCCTAAACCAGCTCACTTATCACACCAAGTGTGAATAATGAAATGTCATAATATTTGCCCAAGACACGTGGTTTGTTTGCTTTCAATAAATAAGGCTAGAAGGGAAGGAAAAAAAAAAAAAAAAAAAAAAAAAAAAAGAAGTAGAGTTTTCTTTCTTGGTCATTGTTGGGAGTGGGAATGGTCTCTGGGCTGGTGGGCCAAGGCAGAAAGGGCCCCCAGAAGAGCCCCCCAGTGCTCAGCATCCCAGGGAATGCTGCAGAGCCAGGCAGGGGCAGCTGCAGGGGCTGAGCTCTGGGACAGCCCTGGGGATGCTCTGCAGCAGCAGCCACGGCCCCTGAGAGCCTGGGGGAACAGGAACCTGCTGGAGGGTCTGGGCAGCCTGCTGGAACCTGCTGGAGGGTCTGGGGAGTCTGCTGGAACCTGCTGGAGGGTTTGGGCAGCCTGCTGGAACCTGCTGGAGGGTCTGGGGAGTCTGCTGGAACCTGCTGGAACCTGCTGGAGGGTCTGGGCAGCCTGCTGGAACCTGCTGGAACCTGCTGGAGGGTCTGGGGAGTCTGCTGGAACCTGCTGGAGGGTCTGGGCAGCCTGCTGGGACCTGCTGGGGGGTCTGGGCAGCCTGCTGGAACCTGCTGGAAGGTTTGGGCAGCCTGCTGGAACCTGCTGGGGGGTCTGGGCAGCCTGCTGGGGGGTCTGGGCAGCCTGCTGGAACCTGCTGGGGGGCTCTGGGCAGCCTGCTGGAACCTGCTGGAGGGTCTGGGCAGCCTGCTGGGGCTGTTCTGTACCAGAGCAGCTTTTCCAGTCACACACCATCACACACTCTGCTACACGAAACTTTCCTGGGATGGAGAGGGAGAAGGAACCTCTCTCTTCACGTTACTATATTTGCTTTCCAGCAGCTGTCAGCATGCTAAGCTGGGATTCTAGGTGCTCACAAACTTGTCAGGTTTTGCCTTTGGGGTGAATTACCCCCTTGCACACAGGGCAGTGCTGCCCTCAGGGACCCCAGCCAGCAGTGCCACAGAAACTCAGCCTGGCCATCTGCCTGAGCTCCACAGCTGCTCCTTTGGAAAGGAAAGATGGTCAGCAGCCACTCTGGAGCCTGAGCCCAGCCCAGGACTCAGTTTTAGACAGGCACTGCCAGAGAGGAGAGACCCACAATGGGTCAGAACGGGAGCAGGATGGGGCAGAGCAGCTGAGACCTCCACGTGCAAAGCTCCCAGGGCTAGAAATAGGATCTGTGCTCTGTGCTGGGTTATTATGAGACTCATCCTGCTCCAGGGCTCAAAAGGATTTTATGTGCAGGCATCAGGAGCCTCCTGGCTGTGCCAAGGAATGCCAAACCCCTCTGTGCATCCCAGCCTGGCAGCACCCAGGGGCAGAGCCTTTCCTTCCCCCCAGCACTCAGCCCTGCTCTGCACTCCCACCCCTCACACACACCTCAGCCAGGGCTGCCACAGAGGGCTGGACACTGCCACAGAGAGCTGGACACTGCCACAGGGGGCTGGACACTGCCACAGGGGGCTGGACACTGCCACACGGGGCTGGACACTGCCACAGAGTCACTGCCACACAGGGCTGGACACCGCCACACAGGGCTGGACACTGCCACAGAGAGCTGGACACCGCCACAGGGGGCTGGACACTGCCACAGGGGGCTGGACACTGCCACAGGGGGCTGGACACTGCCACAGGGGGCTGGACACTGCCACACAGGGCTGGACACTGCCACAGGGGGCTGGACACTGCCACAGGGGGCTGGACACCGCCACAGAGACACTGCCACACAGGGATGGACACTGCCACACAGGGATGGACACTGCCACAGAGGGCTGGACACTGCCACAGAGGGCTGGACACTGCCACAGAGGGGGCTGGACACTGCCACAGGGGGCTGGACACTGCCACACAGAGGGCTGGACACTGCCACACAGAGGGCTGGACACTGCCACAGGGGGCTGGACACTGCCACACAGGGGGCTGGACACTGCCACACAGGGGGCTGGACACTGCCACACAGGGGGCTGGACACCGCCACAGAGGGCTGGACACCGCCACAGAGACACTGCCACAGAGAGCTGGACACTGCCACACAGGGCTGGACACCGCCACAGGGGGCTGGACACTGCCACAGAGACACTGCCACAGAGAGCTGGACACTGCCACAGAGAGCTGGACACTGCCACAGGGGGCTGGACACTGCCACAGAGACACTGCCACAGGGGGCTGGACACTGCCACAGGGGGCTGGACACTGCCACAGGGGGCTGGACACTGCCACACAGGGGGCTGGACACTGCCACAGGGGGCTGGACACTGCCACAGGGGGCTGGACACTGCCACACAGGGGGCTGGACACCGCCACAGGGGGCTGGACACCGCCACAGGGGGCTGGACACTGCCACACGGGGCTGGACACTGCCACACAGGGGGCTGGACACCGCCACAGGGGGCTGGACACCGCCACACGGGGCTGGACACTGCCACACGGGGCTGGACACTGCCACACGGGGCTGGACACTGCCACACGGGGCTGGACACCGCCACAGAGAGCTGGACACTGCCACAGAGACACTGCCACAGAGGGCTGGACACTGCCACAGAGACACTGCCACAGAGAGCTGGACACTGCCACACAGGGCTGGACACCGCCACACGGGGCTGGACACCGCCACAGGGGGCTGGACACTGCCACAGAGGGCTGGACACTGCCACAGAGGGCTGGACACTGCCACACAGGGCTGGACACTGCCACAGAGACACTGCCACAGAGGGCTGGACACTGCCACAGAGAGCTGGACACCGCCACACGGGGCTGGACACTGCCACAGGGGGCTGGACACCGCCACAGAGGGCTGGACACTGCCACAGGGGGCTGGACACCGCCACAGAGGGCTGGACACTGCCACAGGGGGCTGGACACCGCCACAGGGGGCTGGACACCGCCACAGGGGGCTGGACACCGCCACAGAGACACTGCCACAGAGGGCTGGACACTGCCACAGAGAGCTGGACACCGCCACACGGGGCTGGACACCGCCACAGGGGGCTGGACACCGCCACAGGGGGCTGGACACCGCCACAGAGAGCTGGACACTGCCACAGGGGGCTGGACACTGCCACAGGGGGCTGGACACTGCCACAGGGGGCTGGACACTGCCACAGAGACACTGCCACAGGGGGCTGGACACTGCCACACAGGGCTGGACACTGCCACACAGGGCTGGACACAGCCACAGAGAGCTGGACACTGCCACAGGGGACTGGACACTGCCACAGAGGGCTGGACACTGCCACAGAGGGCTGGACACTGCCACAGGGACACTGTCACAGAGGGCTGGACACTGCCACAGAGAGCTGGACACCGCCACAGAGGGCTGGACACTGCCACAGAGGGCTGGACACTGCCACAGGGGGCTGGACACTGCCACAGAGGGCTGGACACTGCCACAGAGGGCTGGACACTGCCACACAGGGCTGGACACCGCCACACGGGGCTGGACACCGCCACACGGGGCTGGACACTGCCACACAGGGCTGGACACCGCCACAGGGGCACTGCCACACGGGGCTGGACACTGCCACACAGGGATGGACACTGCCACACAGGGATGGACACCGCCACACAGGGCTGGACACTGCCACAGAGAGCTGGACACTGCCACAGAGAGCTGGACACTGCCACACGGGGCTGGACACTGCCACAGGGACACTGCCACAGAGGGCTGGACACTGCCACAGGGGGCTGGACACTGCCACAGGGGGCTGGACACTGCCACAGAGGGCTGGACCCTGCCACAGAGGGCTGGACCCTGCCACACAGGGCTGGACACTGCCACACAGGGCTGGACACTGCCACAGAGACACTGCCACAGAGGGCTGGACACTGCCACAGGGGGCTGGACACTGCCACACAGGGCTGGACACTGCCACAGGGGGCTGGACACTGCCACAGAGGGCTGGACACTGCCACAGAGGGCTGGACACTGCCACAGAGGGATGGACACTGCCACAGAGGGATGGACACTGCCACAGAGAGCTGGACACTGCCACAGGGGGCTGGACAGTGCCACAGAGGCACTTTTTCCTGAGGAGGAGCTTTGGAGCTCAGCCCAGAGCAGGCAGCCCCAGTCTGGGGGAGCTCATCACAGAGCACACTCACACTCACCCCCTCCTACCCCAAACCTGGCCCACAAAGCCCTGTCTGTGCCCATTTCTGCTCAGGGGGACACTTCTACCCCCTCATTCCCTGCAGTGGTCAGAGCCCTTCCCTGAGCCCTGGGCTGTGCCTGCTGGCTGAGAGGAGAGCATCACCCCCCTGCTGCCCGCTCTGCATCCCAGGGAACACAAACACTGCAGGACAAAGGACAGCAAAGGCAGGTCCCCACAGGGACCCCTGTTCTAACCAGCACAACTGGTTAACTCTGGTGATCTCAGAGTGCCCTGCTGCTCATGTCACAAGTGATAAATCAAGGCAAGACTGTCTCTTGATAAGGAAAAGCCAAGCGAGGCTATTTTAAAATGAAAATCCATAGGAATTCGAAGTGCCAGTGTGAGAGAGAAGAGCTGAGATTAGGAGGTGACATAAACACAGGCTGAAAGACACCACCCCAGGGCTGTCCTGTGCCTTCAGCAGAGGAGCAGCAGCATCCCATGGGGTACCCAGGGCCCCCAGCTCCTCTCCCAGCCCTCAGACAGACCAGGATGCAGAGATTGGTGCTTGTGTGGCACAGGGGCACGAATCTGATATTCATAGACTTTCTCTCTCTTTTAAAGGGCAACACTCCTTGTATAGAAACAAACCAGGACAGCAACCTGAATGATAAATTACCCTTCTTCTGTACTTCCTCTGTGAAATTTAATTTTAATTGATATTAAACATGACAGAGCTTCTGCTCAAACTCACATTTGCCAGCCACGATTTCTGCTGCCCCTGCAGAGCAAACACCAGCACATCCCTGCCCTCAGCATCCTCCGAGTCCTGGGCTGGGGACACCTAAACACAGGAGCCCTGTGGCCCTCCAGGGCCAGGACAATGCCCAAGGCAAGATTCCACCCAAGGGCTCTGCACAAACGCTGCAGCAAGGCTGGATTCCTCAGCTAACAGAGAGGGGAGCCACACTCCCAATTTCTCCTCCTTTACCATCCCTTCACTGCAGTTCTGGTCTCTTCATTTTCACAGGAGTTTGATCTCCATTTATTTCTGCTTTATTCTTCTCTGCTCAAGAGAGATAAATCTATTTTGCTTGCTGGGTCCTTGCAGCAGGTTGTTTATCTGACTTCTCAAAGGCTTCCAGGTGCACAGCCCAGTCCTAGAACCTGCTCAGGTCCTGACAATCTGTTCCCAAAAGCAGTGCTCCTCCTGAGAGCACACACAAGGCTGCTCAGGGGCAATGCCACTGCCTGTTTCTGCACAGGGAAATGTGTCACCAGGTTTCTAAACACATGTTCTCACAATGGAAGGCTTGGATTTCAGTGGAAAAAACTCCCATGGCATCCATTTGGGGCAGGTGTGTGCAGGGATGGGCCAGAGCAGCCTGGGCAGTGTCCCTGCCTGCTGCACTGTGTGTGTGACTCTCCACTTCACACAGTGTCCCACTCACAGAAACTACCGGGAAATGCATTTATTTATAGCACTGCAGTGCAACCCAATCCGCCCCTGGCTGCTGGACACGTTCCCTCCCTGCCCGTGGGTGCTCATCTCCTGCTCCCACCCGGGACCCCAGAGCCACCCCGGTGGGGACAGCCAGGGCCACCCCCGGTGGGGACAGCCAGGGCCACCCCACCCACAGGCAGTGACTCCTGCCAGCAGAAATGCCCTGGAGCAGGGCAGGGGAGTGTCCCTGAGCACAAACCCGGGGCTGGGGCAGCTGGGGACCCCTGGCAGGGCAGGGTAGGGCAGGGCAGGGCACCCGAACCCTGCCCAGCAGAGCCTGCCAGGGGGAACCAGAGCAGAAATCCTGGGGTCCCAGCCCTCAGCAGGGACAGCAGCTGTGCCTCCCAAACTGGGGCTGGCTCCTGGCCAGGCCAGCCTGGCCGTGCCCACAGCAGCAGGGTTGTTCTGTGTCACACCGAGCCTCTCCTCAGCCCCGGACAGGGACAGCAGCCGGCTCTGCTCGCACACCCTGCCTGCTCTGTGCTGGGTGCTGAGCCCCAGAGCAGGGCACAGAGCCTGGCACAGCCTCCAGAGAGCACCAGGCAGGCTGGCACAGTATCCAGCCAGCACCAGGCAGCTCTGGTACAGCATCCAGAGAGCACCAGGCAGCCCTGGCACAGCATCCAGCCAGCACCAGGTAGCCCTGGCACAGCCCTGGCACAGCACCCAGAGAGCACCAGGCAGCTCTGGCACAGCATCCAGAGAGCACCAGGCAGCCCTGGCACAGCTCTGGCACAGCACCCAGCCAGCACCAGGCAGCCCTGGCACAGCACCCAGCCAGCACCAGGCAGCTCTGGCGCAGCACCCAGACAGCACCAGGCAGCCCTGGCACAGCATCCAGAGAGCACCAGGGAGCTCTGGCACAGCCCTGGCACAGCACCCAGCCAGCACCAGGCATCTCTGGCCTCCAGCTGCTGCCCAGAGTCCTGGGGCTGCTGCCCAAAGCCCTGGGGCATGGGAGGCTTTGACCTCCAGCACCATCTGAGCCGTGTTTGGGATCTCCCAGCTTCTGTGGAGCAGAAGAGGGGTACAGGGGTGTGGAACTGGTTCCAGCAAAGGTTTCCCAGTGTCCCCTTGCCCAGGCCCTGGTGGCACTCCTCTCCAGAAGCAGCCTGCCACGCTCCCAGCCCTTGGCAGGGTTTCTCTGCACGGGTGCCCGGGTGTCTCTGCAGGACCCTGTGGGTTCAGGCACTGATAACACAGCCCTGCCCAGGGTTTGGGGGCAGCAGAGCCTTTTACCTTCAACCCCTCCCCTGCAGTGCCAGCCATGCTCGGGGGCTCTGCCTGGCACCTCCAGCCTCCCTGGGGACACCGAGGGGACACACACAGCCACCGAGGGGACACACACAGCCACTGAGGGGACACACACAGCCACCGAGGGGACACACGGCCACCGAGGGGGACACACGGCCACCGAGGGGACACACGGCCACCGAGGGGACACACGGCCACCGAGGGACACACACAGCCACCGAGGGGACACACGGCCACCGAGGGGACACACGGCCACCGAGGGACACACATGGCCACCGAGGGACACACGGCCACCGAGGGGACACACGGCCACCGAGGGGACACACGTCCCTCCCTCTCCACCCACCCTTAGGGACCCAAACACCCCTGTACCCCTAGTTTGTGAAGTGTTTTTTTCACAAAAGCGTTACTTTTAAACACAACTGCAGGTCATGAAAGGCAAGAGCTCACAGGATACACGGAGGAGGATTAGCAGGGACAGCCCAGGTTCAATAAATCCCCATTAATAGACCAGGCATCCCTGGAGGGGCTGTTCCACCACTGTGGCTCGGTGGGTTGGGGTTGGATTTCCTCGAGTTTCCATGGATAAAGAGCTGGAGATAAGGACCCCAAGCTGGCACCACAAGCCTTCCCCTGGGCTCTGAACAGCCCCTGGGCAGCTCTGGCCACCCAGGACCGTGGCTCCTCTGGGTGACATTTGTAGATGTGATTCCTGCTTCATTTACAGACTCATAAACAACAATTTCTTCCAGGCTTTTGAGGATTTTGCCCCGATTTGGGCATTGTTTGTCCCACTCAAGCATAAAATCCCGCAGGCCACAGCTGGGCTGGGGGCTGCCCCCACCTGTGCCACCCCCGCCCTGGCCAAAGGCCACCAGCCACCCACACACATGCCATCCCCCTGAGGTGACAGCGCAGGGCCGGCCCCAGAAAAGCCCCTTTAAGGGACACTTGAGGGCGGCCTCGGGAGCCAGGACATTAATTTTAGCCTGGAGCAGGGCCAGGGCTTGGGGCAGCTGCTGCAGGCGGGGCGGGCTGTCCCCTCTGTCCCCGCTGTCCCCAGTCCCCAGCAGCATGGCAGAGGAGCACAGCGGGCTGGAGGAGCGGATCATCATCAAGGACCAGCACACCAAGGAGATCGACCTGGTCAACAGAGACCCCAAGCACATCAACGAGGACGTGGTGAAGGTAGGGCTGTCCCCACTGTGTGTGGGGACAGATTTGGGGTTCAGCCCTTGCTGTGAGCTTGGCTCAGCCCAGCCTGGGCTGTTGGTCCTGGTCCCTGTGCCCCAGAGGTGACAGCCCCGCTGGCTGGGCACACAGACACTGCTGGGTGCACGCCTGGCCTCTCTTAATGCCATATTTCCCATTCCTTCAGCGGGCTCTCTCCACTTCCATTGTGGCTCAAAAATTTATGGGGACACTTCCTTTGTACCAGTGAGCGGGCAGCCAAAAATAACACAGAAATTAAATATAACCAGTCTAAAGGGATATTGGAAAAGGCTGCTAGCCTTCAAGACAGCACAGTGTCGGTTCTGGATTGTTTGGTGTGTGTTGTCCTGTTTGGGAAGGTTGTTCCCCCCAGGGTAGCCCAGAGGGGCAGCAGCCCTCAGCTCCCTTTCTGACCAAGAGGAATTCCCATTCCAACTCCTGGGCTTCCTCTAGAACTGCAAACAAAACGTGCCTCTGTTAGCCAAAGGTGATTCCAGCCCAAAGCAGAACAGGGGAGGTGGAAGGGTTTTGTTGAAACCGTGTTTGTGACTGCCACAGCAGAAGGGACAGTGGCACAGAGCTGCTCACACAGGATTTGTCACAGGCTGTGACCTTGACAGCACTGCTGAAACACAGACCTGAATTTGGGCATTAAAACACCACCACAGCTGCAGCACGGTGTGCTCAAATCCAGTTCCCTTGGCTGAGCCGTGGCAGTGACAGCCATCGATGGCTCCCTGCCCTGACCCCTCAGCATCCCTGCAGGACATCCCGCAGCCCTGCACGGCATCCCGCAGCCCTGCACGGCATCCCGCAGCCCTGCACGGCATCCCGCAGCCCTGCACGGCATCCCGCAGCCCTGCACGGCATCCCGCAGCCCTGCACGGCATCCCGCAGCCCTGCACGGCATCCCGCAGCCCCGCAGAGCATCCCGCAGCCCTGCACGGCATCCCGCAGCCCTGCACGGCATCCCGCAGCCCTGCACGGCATCCCGCAGCCCTGCACGGCATCCCGCAGCCCTGCACGGCATCCCGCAGCCCTGCAGAGCATCCCGCAGCCCTGCACGGCATCCCGCAGCCCCGCAGAGCATCCCGCAGCCCTGCACGGCATCCCGCAGCCCTGCACGGCATCCCGCAGCCCTGCACGGCATCCCGCAGCCCCGCAGGGCATCCCGCAGCCCTGCAGAGCATCCCGCAGCCCTGCACGGCATCCCGCAGCCCTGCACGGCATCCCGCAGCCCTGCACGGCATCCCGCAGCCCTGCAGCGCATCCCGCAGCCCTGCAGCGCATCCCGCAGCCCTGCAGAGCATCCCGCAGCCCTGCAGAGCATCCCGCAGCCCTGCAGGGCATCCCGCAGCCCCGCAGAGCATCCCGCAGCCCTGCACGGCATCCCGCAGCCCTGCACGGCACCCCGCAGCCCTGCACGGCATCCCGCAGCCCTGCAGCGCATCCCGCAGCCCTGCACGGCATCCCGCAGCCCTGCACGGCATCCCGCAGCCCTGGGCTCGGGGAGGTGCCAGCCCAGGGCAGCAGCGCTCTGCCATGGCACAGGAGAGCCTCAGCCCAGGGCCAGGCAGCGCTCTGGGCTCCTGGGGACAGCACCAGCACCGTCCTGGCATCCACAGCCTCCCTCCCCAGCACATCCCTGCCTCTCCCAACCAGAGCCTCCAAAGCCTGCAGAGACCAAGCTCACCCACGCTGCTCCCTCAGCTCTGGGAGCTCCAGAGCTCAGCATTCCTGCACCCTAAAATAGCCTGGCTGATAGGGCTGGGGAGGAGCACACTCACCCTGCTCATCCAGACAGCCAGGACGTGCAGCAGGAGCGCTCTGGGAGCACAGAGCCAGCCAGCAGGGCAGCAGGGAGCTGCAGGGCTCCGGGGGATGGAGGGCTCACCTGGCCCTGGATCAACATCACAAAGCACCAGCCAGAATCTGGGATCACGTTCCAGAAGTGGCAGTGGCCTCAGAGTCTTTGCAGAGCTTCACAAACCCCTCCAGGCACAGCAGCAGAGCAATGCATGGCTACACCGGGTGACCTGAGGGAAGCTTTCCCAGCCCAAAAGGTTCCAGAGTTCTAGAAAGGAACAGTACCTGCATGTGCTGGTCCCTGAGCTCCTCCAGGAGCTGAGTCTGAGCCTCCAGTGCTCCTCCAGACCCTCCCAGTGTGATGGCAGCAGAAAGAATAACAGGGCAGGGCCTCTGCTTTTGTATCCCACTGCTCCCTGCATTAAGTGATCCCTGCTGGGCTCATCAGGCAGCTGGGCAGTAACCTGGGCTGACCCCAGCACACCTGGGCTGACCCCAGCACACCTAACCCTAACCCTAACCCTAACCCTGAGGGCCAGCTCTCAGAGCTGCTGTCCCCTCATTGCCAATGCTTCTCTCAGCACCTCCTGCTCCCTCCAGGAAATTAAAGATGACACAGAGTGATTTTGTGATCCAAGTGCTTCCAAAGCAGAATGAATTTTGTTATTTAACGTGAATGTACAGACACGTCAGCTGCCGGAGGGGACGCCAGGCTGGTTTTCAAGACAAATAGTTCAGTTTATGCATTCCCTGGAAGGGAGTTACACCCCGAGGGGATCTCTGCCTGGGGCTCTGGGGAGGGTTTTGGGTCACTCAGAGGCACCCCCAGTGCCTGCAGGAACAGCAGGGGCAGGGCTGAGCCCCAGCTCCCTTCCCCAGAAGGAACACAGACAGCACTGAGCACCTCATCCTAGGGGTATAAATAAATAATCCATAAATCCAGAGGGCTGCTGGATCTTTATTAGCACAAACACCTTCCTGCCGAGTGGGCAGCCTTGTCCCTGAACGCTAAAAAAGGGCAGGAATGGGCTCTGGCCACCTCTGCAGCCAACACTCCCACGCACAGCTCCTGTTCCAGGGCTCCTGCCTGGCCTCCTCCTGACTCCCAGGGGATGGCACAGGGACTGTGACCCCCCAGTGCTGTGGGCTGAGCCACCTCCCTGCTGCCCACGGGCTGTGGCTGGGCAGTGCTGGGAGCCCTGAGCCATCCCCATCTCTGCAGGGGTGCAGGGGCTGGGGGATCCACCCCACAGCCCCCTCTCCCATCTGGGATCTGCAGGGCCTCGTCCTTGCTGCCCCCCAAACCTCCCTCGTGCCCATCTGCTTCCTCCCAGGTGGATTTTGAGGATGTGATAGCCGAGCCCGTGGGCACGTACAGCTTCGACGGCGTCTGGAAAAGCAGCTACACCACCTTCACCGTCAGCAAGTACTGGTGCTACCGGCTGCTCTCCGCCGTCCTGGGCATCCCCCTGGCCGTCGTCTGGGGCTTCCTCTTCGCCCTCATCTCCTTCTGCCACATTTGGGCAGTGGTGCCCTGCATCAAGAGCTACCTGATCGAGATCCAGTGTGTGAGCCGGATCTACTCGCTGTGCATCCACACCTTCTGCGACCCGCTCTTCGAGGCGCTCTCCAAGATCTGCACCAACATCCGAGTCGCTGTCCGCAAGGAGACTTAGGTCCTGGCAGCTGCCCCAACAGCCTGGCACAACCCCCTCTGTGCAGGCTGCCTGTCCTTGGGCAATGGACACCCCTGTCCAGTGAGTGACCTGCCCATGGACACCCCTGTCCTGTGAGTGACCTGCACATGGACACCCCTGTCCTGTGAGTGACCTGCACATGGACACCCCTGTCCTGTGAGTGACCTGCCCATGGACACTCCTGTCCAGTGAGTGACCTGCACATGGACACCCCTGTCCAGTGAGTGACCTGCACATGGACACCCCTGTCCTGTGAGTGACCTGCCCATGGACACCCCTGTCCAGTGAGTGACCTGCCCATGGACACCCCTGTCCTGTGAAGGGACTGACCATGGACACCCCTGTCCTGTGAGTGACCTGCCCATGGACACCCCTGTCCTGTGAGTGACCTGCCCATGGACATCCCTGTCCTGTGAGTGACCTGCACATGGACACCCCTGTCCTGTGAGTGACCTGCCCATGGACACCCCTGTCCTGTGAGGGACCTGCCCATGGACACCCCTGTCCTGTGAGGGACCTGCCCATGGACACCCCTGTCCTGTGAGTGACCTGCACATGGACACCCCTGTCCAGTGAGTGACCTGCCCATGGACACCCCTGTCCAGTGAAGGGACTGCACATGGACACTCCTGTCCAGTTAAGAGCTGTGGGCAGGGTCCAGGACAGGATCCAGGACAGGTGGGAGCCAGCCCTGAGCAGGGCCCTGAGCTGGGGCTGGGGGAGGGCAAGGGGGACACAGAGCTTTTGGGAACGTCACTTGAGAGACAAGCTGGGCTCTGAGCTAAGCTCAGGCTCGTTCCTCAGGGACACTTTTTGGCACACGTGTTCAGTGCATGCTGAGCTGGCTGCAGCCCAGCAGTGTGTGCATCCCATAGGCCAGGGCTGTCCCTCCTCTGTGGCCTGAGATGGAGAGAGAGGGGCAGGATGGCACTGACCCCTCAGCACTGACCCCTCAGCACTGACCCCTCACATCCAGCCAGGCCCCTCTGGGGTCACCCCAATGGATGGGGAGGGCAGAGGAAGAGGAAGGAGCCTCTGCCAGGACCCTGCTGCTCTGGCTCCAGGGGATGAGGAGTGAGGTGCAGTTCAGGGCTGTTTCCTCCCCTGTACTGCCAATTAATGGCAATTAATTTGTTGGTCCCTCTTGCACGGAGCTGCACTTTCACTTGGAGGCTTTGAGGCTCTTTTGGCTCCAGCCTCAAGTGCTTTGCTGACCCAGGGCCCGGGAGGTCTCGTTGTTCAGAGGCTGCTCTCAATTGTCTCCGTGTGTGCCTTCCCTTGGCTTCCAGCAAAGACTTGGAGCCCAAGACTCCCCTGTGCCGTGCCAAGGATGAGAAAGAGCCAGGGTTTTACTGGAGCTCTTCCAAGGGCTTGGGATTGTATTCTGCTGTTATTCCATAGCACTGTGGTACCCAAGCTCCAGGACATCGGGGCCCAAGAAGAACGGAGTGATTAAAAAAAAACAAGACAAAACAAAACAAAAAGGTATTTAGGTAATTAGAGGGGGGGTGGGAGACCTTAAGAGATCTTTCCCAACCTAAAGGGTTCCACAGTTCTATAAAGGAACATTATTTGCATGTGCTGGTCTCAAAAAACACTTCATTTTTTGTGGGAATAAAAATAATTAAAATCAATTGTATCATGGGCTTATATCACTAAGTTTTTACTGTTGCTGTTCTAGTAGTTCACTGCCTGAAACCTGAAATGCTGATGTCCCCACCACATTGCTTCCTGGGCGCCAACACTTGGGGCACACACGCTGCTCACCTGTCAGCACCTCTGTTCCACTTCGGGCCCTCCTGGAAAGCTTTTTGGCTTTTATATCCAATGCACTCACCTGGGACACTCCCCGGGTGCTCTCATGGGACTCTCCCCACTATCCCGGGACACTCCCCACTCTCTTGGGACTCTCCCCACTCTCCCGGGACTCTCCCCACTATCCCGGGACTCTCCCCACTCTCCCGGGACACTCCCCTGGCTGCTCTCATGGGACTCTCCCCACTCTCCCGGGACACTCCCCACTATCCCGAGACTCTCCCCACTCTCCCGGGACTCTCCCCACCCTCTCGGGACTCTCCCCGCTGCTCTCCTGTCCCTCTCTGCTCAGCCTGGGCACCCTGCAGGAGCTCACCGCGGCACCTCTCGGCTGCAGCATCCCCAGGCGTGGGGCATGGCCCTGCCTCACCCCCAGACACCCCACAAAGCGCAGCCGGGGCTGGAGGGCAGTGCCCTGTGTCCCACAGCCCCTCTGCTCCCCGTGCATCATCCCGGTCACATCCCCTGCCCTGCTCTCGTTCCTCCCTGACGATGCACCTCCGACTCCCCAGGAAAGGAGACCCCTCCTTCCCGGCTTTGTGCACTCTCAAGGAGAAGGAAGGTGAACGTGGGAGGAAAATGCTCTGTGGTGTCCTGAGGATTTCAAGCAGTCAGCAAATGTGCTGAGAGCTCACTTGGAGCTTCCACAAAAAAAAAAAAAAATTAAAGGAATGTCAGGATAGGAAAGGTGCAAATGGACCTGCTGGTGACAGTGGAGAAATAAAGAACACATTTCAATGCATTTTCCATGTTCATTCCCATCATGAAAGGCCAAACCCACCACCCCTTGAGAGGGGCACTGTGCCCCTGCAGTGCCCGTGCCCAGCACAGCTGGCTGGGGCAGTTCCGTGCTCCAGCCCTGCTTCCCATCCGTCCCCTTCATCCCCTCAGCCCAGCGCTCCCCCCACGCCTCCCACCAGACACAGTCAGAAAAGTTTATTTACAGTATTTGCTAACAATAAAAACCCATGCCGTCAGCATGCCCGTGCGCTATAGAGCAAGCGAGTGGCGCTGGGAGACGTGGTGGATCTGCGGCGAGCCCGGAGCTGGCCTTGGGGACACGAGGGAGTGTCCCTGTGACAGCCCGGGGACCCGACCCGACCCCACACACCCTCAGGGCAGGAGCTGCTCAGCACCCTCAGAACAGAAACTGCCCAGACCCCCGGCCCAGCCGTGCCCCAGCTCTGGCGATCGTCTGCACAGCCTCGCTGGCCACGGGGCTGGCACGGTGCGGGGCTGGCACGGTGAGGAGCTGCAGGGCTGCAGGGCTGGCACGGTGCGGGGCTGGCACTGTGTGGGGTTGTGGGGCTGCAGGGTTGGCAGGGTGCTGAGCTGCAGGGCTGCAGGGCCGGCACAGTGCAGGACTGGCACGGTGCGGGGCTGGCACGGTGCGGGAGTGCAGGGCTGCAGGGCTGCAGGGCTGTGGGGTTGCAGGTCTGCAGGGCTGGCACAGTGCGGGGATGGCACGGTGCAGGGCTGCAAGGCTGGCACGGTGCAGGGCTGCAGGGTTGCGGGGCTGGCACGGTGCGGGGATGCAGGGATGGCACGGTGCGGGGATGCAGGGCTGGCACCCTGCAGGACGCTGCTGCAGGCGGAGGTGGGACAGTGCCCGCCGTGTGCCCGGGTGCCAGCCCCATCCCCGTGTGCCGCAGCAGCTCCTGCCGTCCCGCAGGGCTGCGCCACCCCTGCCCCAGCAGCACCGGGTCCTTTGTCCCTCCCGGTGGCGTCCGTGAGCCCCTGTTGGGGCGTCAGGAGCGGCTCCCTGCTGTCTGATCCCAGGCAGCACTGAAACCCGGGCACAGAATTCCTCCCGCACTGCCGTCTCCGTTAAACAACGCCCTGTGTGCATGCTTACACCTATATACACCTATTTATGGCCCCCTCCTTGTCCGGGCTTTCCCAGGGAAGCACGGGAGCAGCGCAGCACAGACACGAGTCCCCGCCACGGCCTCACGTCGCGGGCGGCTGCACGAAGCTCCTGTGGCTCGGGCTCCTGCAGCTGAGCACGAAGGACGAGGAGTTGCTCTTCTTGCTCAGCTCACACCCCGGCCGCGCCTTCAGGTACCGCGTGGAGCAGCAGAGGAAGCGGCGCATCAGGTCATGGAAGAGGTGCCCGGTGTAGAGCATGTAGATCCAGGGGTTGCAGCAGCTGTTGAGGCTGGCCAGGAGCATGGCGATGATGAACGGGGAGGCTGCGAGAGAGGCGCGGCCGTGTCAGGGCACGGGGGCCCTGCCGAGAGCCGCAGCTGTGCCGGCATCGCGACACACCGACACCCGACATCGCGACACACCGACAAACAGACACACCGACACCTTGACAGACATCCCGACACACCGACACCGACACCCGACACACCGACATACCGACACACTGACACCCAACACACTGACAGACACCCCGACATCCCGACACACCGACAGACAGACACACAGACACACCGAAACACCGACACCCGACACACCGACAGAGACCCCGACAGACAGACACCCGACACACCGACACCCGACACACAGACACACTGACACCCTGACAGACACACAGACCCACTGACACCCGACACACAGACACACTGACACACCGACAAACAGACACACAGACACACCAACACACCGACACCTGACACACTGACACACCGACAGACAGACACACCGACACACAGACACCCGACACACCGAGACCCGACACACAGACACACTGACACACCGACAGACAGACACCTGACACACAGACACACTGACACACAGACACACAGACACACCGACAGACAGACACCCGACACACCGACATACCGACACACCGACACCCGACACAGTGATACACAGACACACCGACAGACAGACACCTGACACACCGACACACCGACACACCGACACCCGACATCCCGACACACAGACACACCGACACACAGACACACCGACAAACAAACACCCAACACACCGACACCCGACACACAGACACACCGACACCCGACACACAGACACACCGACACACCGAGACCCGACACACAGACACACCGACACCCGACACACAGACACACCGACACCCGACACACAGACACCCGACATCCCGACACACCGACACCGACAGACAGACACCTGACACGCTGACACCCGACACACCAACACCCGACGCACACCCGACACTCTCTCCCGGCGGGGATGAGCCGCAGGAACACCACGGGAAATGAGAGCTGGGAAATGAGAGGGCTGAGTTTCAGTTCCAGCCCCTTGGATTTCGGTTTTCCCCCCCACGAGCCGCATTTCCCTGCAGTGCTGTCCCCTGCCCCTGGCTGTCCCCTGTCCCTGGCTGTCCCCTGTCCCTGAGCTGTCCCTGCTCCTAGGCTGTCCCCTGCCCCTGGCTGTCCCCACCGCCAGCCCGGCCCTGTCCGAGCCCTTTGCCCGCTGCTCTCCCAGCCCCTTTCTCCAGCCACCTTTCTCTCCCCCGAATTCCACAGTGCTGTGCCAGGAAAGGGGACAGCCAGCCATTCCCACCTCCCGGCTGCCTCCATCCCCCGGGGATGGGGCCATGGTGCCAGGGCGGTGCCAGGACATCAGGTCTGGTGCTGCTCTCTGTGCCCAGAGCACAGAGCACCGCCTGTCCCACCTGAGGGGCTGGATCAGACGAGGGGACGGTGGGACTGGCACTGCCATGGCACCAAGGGGGACATCCCTGCCTGAAGGGGCTGCAGGGGGAGCTGGAGCCTTCATCCCCCTCCTGTGCTCCAGCCCAGCCCCTCTGCTCCCACAGGACGTGCCAGCAGCATGAACGCGCTGGGTTTGGCTGCTCCTGGCCCCTTCGTGCCTCTGCAAAAATGCACTGGCAGCTCTTCGGCCAGTGAAGAAATGTGACTATAAATGCTGGCTTCCAAATTCACCTTTAGCCAACGGATGCGTAATTCCTGCTCTTGTGATGTCTGCTCCAACTACTTTTAATTTCCAGCATATGCTGAAAGCTAATTCCATGCAGAGCGGTTACAAACCCCAGGCACCAGACCTGAAATACATCACAGCGTTTCTACCACTTGAAAACGCCCGGCCAGGGCTGACTCAGCTCTTCCCTCTCCGCAGGAGGCAAATTGAATTTCAGGGACTGAGTGCAGGGCGGGTCCGGAGCGGGGATCGCTCCCTCCCTGCTGGAGCAGCAGAGACCCCGAGGGGTGTGCAGCCGGCCAGCCCTGCCCAGGATGGCCCTGCCCCAGGATGGCCCTGCCCAGGATGGTCCCAGGCTGTGCCCCAGCAGGGCTGGGGGGCTCTGCTGCCAACTCCCAGCGCTGGGGTGGGATGAGAGGCTCCCCAGCGCTGACTGGAGCCATCACTCACAGCCCAGTGTCAGGGCACCTGCCCCGAGTGAAGGGACCAGCAGAGCAGTCCTGGTGATTCTCAGCCCCACTCTTGTCCTCCAGGAGCCAGGAGCCAGCTCTGACCCGAGCTCGGAGTCCTGCAGGTTTCTGTGCAGTGTGTGCAGCACAGCTTCCCTCCAACCTGTGAGGCTGTGCAGGGTCCCCAGTGCTTAAACTGCTCCTGGATCATAAGGTGGAGCTGCAGCCCACCTTACAGAGGCTTTGGGAGTGGGGAGGGTGGAACAGCTGCAGAGCCCCTGATCCCTTACAGCAAAGAGGGAAAGAAAGGGAAAAGAGAAAGGAAAAAATGGGAAAAGTGCTGCAAGGCCTACTGCACAGGGTGAGCAAGGGAAAAGTTCCCCTTGCAGCCAGAAGGATTGGGATGGACAAAGCAGAGATTTGGGTGCTGCCAAGGGCTGTGTGCTGGGAAAGGAGGGGCAGCCCTCAAGAGTGAAGGGTTAAAATACAGCACGAGGGAGGGCAGCTGCTTCACCCCAGAGCCCATCCAGGAACTAGAAGTTTTGACCAGCCTGAATCAGGTGGAAAACCCCTGGAGCACCCAGGGAGGTGCAAAAGCCACATTCCACCTCTCCTGAAATAAATGGAGCAGAGAGAAGCAGGAGAGGCAAAGCCTGCCTGGCTGGCTGCTCTCTGGCCAGCCCAGGGAACAGAGACACGCTGTGGGTTTTGTACAGGGCACCGTGCAGCTGGGGCAGGGTTTGGGAAGGGCAGAGCAGTTGTGCCCTGAGAGCTGTCCTGAGAGCTGCTCTGTGTCCTGTGCCCTGTGCTCTGTGCCCTGAGAGCTGCTCTGTGCCCTGTGCCCAGCACTGCTCAGCCCTCCTTGGCGCTCTGCTGAGCCTGGGTCAGTCTGTGTAAGGAGCTCTCATCCCTGGCTGCACTTTTCTGCCCTTTCTCCCACCTCACAAAGCTGTGAAGAGTTTTTGTTTAAGCTGTCCCAGGTGTTTCCCCCATCTCCAGGGGACAGCACAGACCTGCACAGCTCCAGCCACGTCACACCAGGGAGGGTGGCACTTTCTGTTCTCTGCAGCCTCAGTGACGACAGGAGCAGCCAGCCCAAATATAAAAAATGGCAAATCCGTGACACCACATCTTTAGGAAAAGGTTTTGCTCATAAATCAGGGTTTTTCTACGGGAACTGTGCTCCAGTCAGAGATAAAATAACAGCAGTTTAGTCTGGGGTGGATGGAGCGGGAGGAGAGGGAGAAGAGGCCAAGAGTAGAAAGCAAAAAGTCAGTGAGGAAAAAAAGGATACAACAAAGGGAAGGAAGAAAGGAAGTCAGGCTGTGCAGCTTTCTCCTGAGCTCTCACACTTCCCAGGCTGGGCAGTGAATCTCCAGGGACCCCAGAGCAGCCCCCAGGGACGGCCCCATGCAGGGACAGTCCCCACCCAAGGACAGCCACCACCAGCTGCACTGCCCGAGCCCGGAGCTGTAGTGGCCCAGAATTTGCCAGAGCTGTGGCAGCCCTTGGCCCGGGACAGCTGCAGCTCAGCCACTGCTGCCTGCCGGGGGTTTCTCCGTGCTCAGGACTTTGTCCCATGTCCCTCCACCCACCCAAACCCAGCGTGGAGCAGTGTCTGCCCTGGGTGTCCCAAGGCCAGCAGGAGGGAGGGGACTGTACCTTCGTGCGGGGCGTTGGTGTCCCACACTGACCACATCTGCACGAAGAAGAAGGGAGTCCAGCACACGATGAACGCCAGCACGATGATAAAGGTCATTTTGACTGTCCGGATCTTGGCTTTGGAGATGAGCCTGGTGCTGCTGACCCTGGCAAACACCATCCCACCACGGGAGCCTGCGCCCAGACCCACGCTGGGCCCGTGGGCCGTCTTCAGCTTCACGTTCTGCCAGATCTTGAAGCTGATTAAGCCGTAGCAGATGCTCAGCATCAACACAGGGATGATATAGACCATGAGGGTGATCCAGGTAACGTAGGCTTTTGGTCCCCAGGGCTGGATGAAATCTGCCCAACAGTCATAAACCCCGTTCCCCACATCCCTCAGAGAAAATATGTGGATCTGAGGGATGCTGACCAGCAGGCACAGCAGCCAGGTGAGGAGGACAGAGACCCGGTCAGCTCTCCTGTGCAGGGACCTCAGTGGCTGACAGATGGCCAAGCAGCGGTCCAGGGACATCAGCAGCAGCATGTAGGTGGAAGCGAACATTCCCACCACCTGCAGGTACTTGATCAAGCGGCAGAGGAAGTCCGGCCCGTAGAACCTGAAGGTGATGTCCCAGATGAGCTGGGGCAGCACCTGGAAGATGGCCACGACCAGGTCAGCGATGCTCAGGTGCTTCATGAAGAAGTACATGCGGGAGTGCTTGTGGCGGGTGGTGTGGATGGCCAGCAGCACGCACAGGTTGCCGGTCAGGGCGAGGAACAGGATGAGGCACAGGACTGTCACCTCCACCTTGGCCATGTCCTCGTTCCTCTTCAGGGGGTCGGCGCTGCTGTTCCTGCCCGCGCTCAGGTTCTCCAGCCGGAGGCTGCCGTTCCCCAGGGAGCTGTTGATGGTCCAGGTGCTGCTCCCCGCCAGGTACAGCTTCTCCATGGCCAGCGCCGGCCCGCATCGAGCCTGGGGCAGGGCGAGGGCAGGGGCAGGGCGAGGGCAGGGCGAGGGCAGGGAGCGGGCAGAGAGCGGGCAGGGAGCGGGCAGGGAGCGGGCAGGGAGCGGGCAGAGAGCGGGCAGAGAGCGGGCAGGGAGCGGGCAGAGAGCGGGCAGGGAGCGGGCAGGGAGCGGGCAGAGAGCGGGCAGGGAGCGGGCAGAGAGCGGGCAGAGAGCGGGCAGGGAGCGGGCAGGGAGCGGGCAGGGAGCGGGCAGGGCGAGGGCAGAGAGCGGGCAGGGAGCGGGCAGAGAGCGGGCAGGGAGCGGGCACGGAGCGGGCACAGAGCGGGCACGGAGCGGGCACAGAGCGGGCACGGAGCGGGCAGGGAGCGGGCAGGGCGAGGGCAGAGAGCGGGCACAGAGCGGGCAGGGCGAGGGCAGAGAGCGGGCACAGAGCGGGCACGGAGCGGGCACAGAGCGGGCACGGAGCGGGCAGGGAGCGGGCAGGGCGAGGGCAGAGAGCGGGCAGGGAGCGGGCAGGGAGCGGGCACAGAGCGGGCAGAGAGCGGGCAGAGAGCGGGCAGGGAGCGGGCAGAGAGCGGGCAGGGAGCGGGCAGGGAGCCGGCAGAGCCCGCACCGATGCGCTCCTGTGCGGAGCGCGGTGTCCCCGCCGCTCTCTCTCCGTGTCCCCCCGGTGCTCAGTATTCCATCTCTCCCCGTGTCCCCTCGCTCCGTGTCCCCGCCGGTCGCTGTGCCCGTGTCCCGGCTGGCTGCCGCTGCTGTCCCCTGGCCGGTCGCTCTCCGTCCCCGCCCCTGCCCCGCTCGCAGCCCCAGCGCAGGGGCCGGCCGAGCGGCGGGGGCGGCGGGCAGGGGCGGCTCCGGCCCGGCCCCTCGGGGCCCGCCCGCGGCCGCTGGCCCCGCACCGGACCCGCCTCAGCATCTTCAGCATCTTCAGCATCTTCAGCATCTTCTGCATCTTCCCCCGCGCCCTCCCCGCAGCTCACCCGACCGGCGGCCCCGGCTCCCTTTGCCCCGCTCCGCCCAGGCAGCCCCGGTTCTCCGTTCCCCGTGTCCCGGTTCATCGCAGCCCGGCTCCCCGTGTCCCGGTTCATCGCAGCCCGGCTCCCGTGTCCCGGTTCATCGCAGCCCGGCTCCCCGTGTCCCGGTTCATCGCAGCCCGGCTCCCCGGTTCCCGGTTCATCGCAGCCCGTTCCCCGTGTCCCCGTTTATCGCAGCCCGGCTCCCGTGTCCCGGTTCCCGGAGCGGAGCCGCGAGGGGGAGCGGCGGAGCGAGGCTGCGGTGATGGGCGAGGGGACCGGCGCCCCCGATAGCCCAAAGCCCCCCGGGACCGATGTCTGGGCACACAGCGGAGCTGGGAGCGCGCACCGGGCTCGTCCCCAGCCCTGCCCAGCCCAGCCCAGCCCAGCCCAGCCCTGCCCCAGCACTGGACACCCAGGGCACTGGACACCCCCCGTAGATGCCAGCCCGGCCTCGTCCCAGGAGCGGGCTCAGGCTCTGGTCACACACCCACCAAGAGCTTCCCTCTTCTTTCAGGAGGAAGATTTCAGAGTGTTATTTCTATAAAAGAAGGAGTGGAGCTGTGAGTGACACCATTTGTCACCAGCTCATCAGCACAGCTCAACGGCTGTCCCCACTTTCAGGGTCCCTACAAGGGATCCAGGAGCTGGAAGAGCAGGTGGGATGTTCAGGAGAGCACAGAACCCTCCCAGGTCACCCCTCAGTGCAGTGGCCCCAAAGGCCCCAGCACCTCCACCCTCTGCTCCCCACTTCCAGTCATATCCTAATCCTCCCCAGCCCCGCCTTGGGCCCTGAACAAACATCCCTGCAGATATTTTTAAAGATTTTTTGGGAAGCTTTAGCTCCACGCAAGATGTAGAAACGTTAAATACTTTGGCACGTTCTTCCCTCCAGGGTTCACGTTCTTCCTCCTTCAGGCAATAAAGCTGCTGTGGGAATGGCTGTGGAGCACAGCTCACCATGTGCAATGCTTTTTTGATTGTTCTGCTGGGCTGGGGAGAGCTCTGAGGGAGCTGGGGGGAAACCTTGGCTCCAGAGGAGGCAAGGAAAGGTTTGCCCTTGGTTCTGCTCGGTGCCTTGAGCATGTTGCAGGCACGGAGGGATGTCCTTGGGGACCCAGGGGTGGTGGCAGCACCTGAGATGGTGCTTGAGGTGAGGCAGAGCAGCCTGTGCTCCTCTGTGCCCGTGGCTGAGGTGCCACCCCTGGCTGCACAGACCCCAGCTCCCTCCCAGAACAGACCTGAGCTGGGAAGGAGCCCAGGGTCCTGGTGCACCCATGGCAGTGAGCACCTCCAGCACCGGTGTGCAGCTCTGGAGTGTTTTTCATGCCAGCCAGGTGCTCAGCTGGGGAGGGCTGGCCCAGGAGTGACCCTGTGTGTGCCCTGCCACTGTCACCCTGCTCCCAGGGCCATCTGGCCCAGGAGTGACCCTGTGTGTGCCACGCCACTGTCACCCTGCTCCCAGGGCCATCTGGCCCAGGAGTGACCCTGTGTGTGCCACGCCACTGTCACCCTGCTCCCAGGGCCATCTGGCCCAGGAGTGACCCTGTGTGTGCCATGCCACTGTCACCCTGCTCCCAGAGCCATCTGGCCCAGGAGTGACCCTGTGTGTGCCATGCCGCTGTCACCCTGCTCCCAGGGCCATCTGGCCCAGGAGTGACCCTGTGTGTGCCATGCCACTGTCACCCTGCTCCCAGGGCCATCTCTGACCCCTCTCCTTGTCCTGGAGTGCAGCAGCAGCTCAGTGAGGACTGCGCTCCTGGGGTCTGAAATTTGGGGTTTGGGGGGCTCAGGACAGCATCCAGCTCCCCGTGCCCTTCCTTGGCCCCCAACAGCCAGAGGTGCTCGTGGCCCCTCGCAGCCCCCAGTCCTTATTCAGGCAAAGCTGCAGCTGCTCCTCTAAAACCCAAACACACGTGATTGTGAAGCAAAGAATCCTGTGAGAACCAAAGGGTTTTCTGAGTCATCCCCTACGTCTTCCAGCTTTAAATGTTCAGGGATGCCATAGAGCTGGAAACATTTTTATTTTAAAAATACATGCTTTGGATAATCAGAAGCACAAACAACTAAATAAAGCTAAATTTAATTGCATTTCGGTTTGCTGCTGGATCTGAAATAGCTGGTTTTCCAATAGCTATCTGGAATCACAACTTTATGGTCCCCAGGACAGAAGAGGTCTGGCAGGATGTCAAGGCCAGGCCAGAGCTTTGTGGATGGAGCTGCAGCGCCCACGGACTCGTGCATGGCTGCAGCCCACAGCAGGCACTGTAGGATGGGACCTGGCTGCTCCCGCACTGCAATTTCTCTTCATCCTAGAATTCTTCCCTGGTCCTCACCTCTTGCCCTCGGCCTGCAGGAAGCCTAACTTTGGTAAATCTGCTAAAAGCACAGGGAGGAGCATGGACACATCCTCATGGAAAAGGCAGATCTGTGCTTCAGCACAGAGCTGATGGATGCTGTGGGAATTAAACCAGGCTTGGGAGCATACTAAGTTTCCATGTCTTGCTTAAATGTGCACGAGGAAATTCTCAAGTCTGGTTTAGAGTTCCTCCATGGCTCACCAGCTGGTGTGCTGATTTCCAGAAAAATACAGAATCAATATTGTAAAATGTTCTGTACCAAAGGAAACAAGGCTTTGGAATCAAAACATGGAAATACCAGCAATGCACAGAATTATTTGGTCCCAAACCCATACACAAAACTCCTTCTGTTACCAAGCTCACTGATCAGGGGCAGCATAAGCCAGCCCAGACTGTGTTCAGGTGCAGGTGACAGTGACATTCCTGGGTAATGCTGTCATCCATCACATCCCCTGACTGCACCATCCTCTGGCCATGCTATTTCTTTTTCTTAGGTAAAACAAACAAAAAAAAAAAACCACAAAAAAACCCCCCACAGAACAACAACGAAACACCCAACCAAAAACTAGTACTCAGATTCATTACAATTTAAAAAATTGGAAAACATCCCTGCAGCCCATGGTCAGTCAGAGTTTCTGGCCCAGCACACCACCTGGCCGTCAGACTGGTGCCATGGCTGGGGAAGGTTTTGGAAGCTTGAGTCATCAGAACATTACTGGGAGGGGAAAAGGAGCCAGAGGAGCTACTTGTGTCCATATCTGAATGAAGAAGGGAGGATCAGCTTGGATGCTGCAGCCTTGAGTTCTATAGAGCATTCACAGCAGAAAGAATTCACACAAGTTCCTGTGCACATCAAGATCATTTCTTTTCTCTTCCCCTGGTTTATCTGGGAACACACTAACCTCACTCACAGAACCTCTCACCTCATGTCCCTGAAAGGTTTATAGGATCCAAACCATTTCCTCTGAATCCCCAGCTCACTGAAATCCACTGGCCTCTGCTCCCACGGCCTCCAGCCCACAGCAGCACTGGAGAACCAGTCAGGCTCATCCAGCTTTGGGAGCTAAATCCTGGAAAAAGCCTCAATTTCCTGGCATGAAGCCAGTAGACATTTCCATCCCCACCAGCCCTGGCACTCCACATGAGAGCCCTGCAGACACACCCAGAGAACACTGGGCTGGGGCACAGCAGAGCTCTGATCCCATCAGCCAGCTCCAACCCACCAGAGCTATGGATGCTGATAATCCAGCTGATCTGTCACCCACAGTCCCACCGAGGCTGGGCAGACCACACAGGGGGGATGTCTGTGGTTTCTGTAGGGAATTCCCTCACTCCCATCTGCCCATTGCCCTGCACATCCAGGTGAGCAAAGGTGGCAGAGGCTGTCCCCAGGCACCTCTCCCAGGAGCCAGGTCTGTGCAGGGCTCCCAAGGACTCTGGTGGTGCTAAAATGTTCCTTGCTTCATCCCATTATGGCCTCAAAGCCCATAAAACCAATGGAGCCTGCCCAGACCCTGGGAGTAACAAGCTGGGATAATAAAGTTGAAATGTGTGGGTTTTAACAAAGAGGTTTCAGGTTCAAGATGTTGGGAGACAATACAATTTTACAATTTGGGGGGTATCACTACACTTGTGTGTAACTTCAGGGTGTTCACTGCAGTGCCCTGAACTCTCACCCACACCAAGGAACAGAAAGCAAAGGGAGAGCAGAGCCCTGGGGCTGGGATTCACACCTGCAGCAGTGACAGTGCTACAGGACCTGCACAGCCAGGTGACACTCGTGCCACCTCCTGGGACCTGGGGTATTCACTGCACCTTTCCAGAGCCACAGGCACGGCTCACCCAGCCAGGCACCCCATGCACAGCCCTGCACACACACCTGCCCAGGGAAGGGAGGCACTTTCCTATTTGAACAAAACATAAAGAGCAAGTTCTGGCTGAGATCTTGTGAGGTAAAGAGAGAAGAGCCAGAACAAAACCAGAATATAGTCTGTTTGAATATATATTCATGTGCAAATTCTACAGTTATTTACACATGTATATAAAGGGAAGTGAATCGAGTTTGGTGCTCATCACTCCAACAAAATCTTAGCCAAGGGGTATGAAGGAGGCTGCAGCCCTCAGGATAATTCAGTGTATGTGTGAGTACCTAAGCAGGCGTGCACCTGGGAATGCCCCCACAGGTGAGGGTGTTCCCACAGCCCCCATTTCTGTCCCACCGAATACCTGCAATGAACCCCCAGCCCAGGCTCCAGGAATGCTCCGTGGGGCCAAATAATTCACCAGAGCAGTGAGCTCTCACAGTAAAAATGAAAGCCAGCTAGATTTACACAAACTTTTCTGCCTCACTAATTACTTCCCATTTGCAGTAATGTGTTTACCTTCTCCTTCCTGAAGCTGGTAATTCATCCTCTTCTTTATTTAATTCCAGGTGGTTGTTTTGCAGCCAATTTGTCCAAATGATTTTGAATTCAGGCCCTCTGGCTCCTCTGATGCCAGCTGTGTGTGACAGCTCAGAGTGCCCAGCTGTGTGTGACAGCCCAGTGTGACAGGTCACCCACCGTGTGCCCAGCTGGGTCACAGCTCACCCAGTAACCACAAGGCAAAGTTTGGGAACAGAGAGAAGCTGTTCTGAGCAGGCAGGAACAGTTACCACAGCCTGGGCAAATTCCCTCTGCCTGGCAAAAACAATCCAACAGAAGCTCCCTGATACCTGCAAAGCCCCACAAAACCAGGAGAGCCCCCCACCCAAACCCCTGCTGAGCCCCAGCTGCTATTCCAGCAGAGAGGGCCATGGCCAGCAGGGTTACTCATGGCCAGCAGGGTAACCCATGGCCAGTAGAGTGACCCATGGCCAGCAGGGTGACCCATGGCCAGTAGAGTGACCCATGGCCAGCAGAGTGACCCATGGCCAGTAGAGTGACCCATGGCCAGCAGGGTGACCCATGGCCAGCAGGGAAGCCCATGGTCAGCAGAGTGACCCATGGCCAGCAGGGAGGCCCATGGCCAGCAGGATGACCCGTGGCCAGCAGGGAGTTCCATGGCCAGCAGAGTGACCCATGGCCAGCAGAGTGACCCATGGCCAGCAGGGAGGCCCATGGCCAGCAGTGACCCATGGCCAGCAGGGTGACCCATGGCCAGTAGAGTGACCCATGGCCAGCAGTGACCCATGGCCAGCAGGGTGACCCATGGCCAGCAGGGAGGCCCATGGCCAGCAGTGACCCATGGCCAGTAGGGTGACCCATGGCCAGTAGGGTGACCCATGGCCAGCAGGGTGACTCTGCTCCTGCCTCTCCCCCATTCCCAGGATCTCTGCTTTTCTCACGGACAGGACATTTTTACTTTCTGATTATTTTGTTTTCACTTTTGCCCTTCTGCCTTGGCCTGAGGGACTGCCCCATGACTTAATTCATTTCCTCCTGAATGGATTCCCTGCCCAAAGCAGCCCTTCCCAAAGGTTCCCAGCCCAGCACCACCCTGGCTGCCCCATGGGAGCTTCTGCCCTACTCCCAATTGTCCAGGGAGCCATTGGGAACTGCCTCAGATCCACTCTGGGCATTGCTGCAGAGGCTGGACCCACTGCAGGGTGGGATGGAGGGGCCCTGGCACTCACCCCTGGAGTGCCAAGCCCAGCACAAGGCAGCAGCTGCAGGGGATGTGACAAACATCACTCACCATCAGCCCAGTGAAGAGGGGCCAGGAGGATGCAGGAACTTCATGGTTACTCACTCTAAGAACACAGTGGTGGGGTTTTCCCCCTGGATGGGCTGTGGGCCATGCTCAGCCCCAGCAGGACCCTGGACATCCCCTGCCAGCACTGCCTTGGCTCCTCTGGCCGTGACCTGTGCCCCCAGCCCCGCTGCTCACAGCCCCTGACTGCTCCCACTTGCCCCTTGACTCAGTGACGGAGGAGCAGAGCTGCCCAGGGGAGCAGGGGACACAAGAGCGTGGGGAGGACACTCTGTTTCCTTCCCTGTTGTTTTTTCCCTTATGTTACGCAGTTCCTGTGAATCCTGGGCTGGTGAGATGTGCAGCAAGCTTCATGTATGGCACCCGGGGGATCAGGAGCAAAGGCTGGACCTGGCAGCACCCTGGCAACTTGCCTGGGGCTGGAGCTGGCCCTGGGTCTGGCAAGAGAGACTGGATCCTGCCCAGGCACCCACTGGGTTAGGGGGGGATCACACCCACTGGGTCAGACACCAGACCATCAAATCCACTTTTTTCCCTGAGCCTCACACTGCCCAGGGTGTCTGCTCCCCTGCACCTCGGCCACCAAGTCTCACAGCCACACACCCCACTCGTGTTTGTGAGCTCCACAAATCCACTGCTCTCCTCTGGCACCAACCCACAGCCCCTGCAAAAGGAGGGAGAAAGCTCCATCTCAGGCACAGGTCACCAGTTGGGACTTCAAATGGTGATGACAACAACGAGTGATATAAAAACAATTACTCTTCACAGGCTGTCAGCAAACCAGTCTGATCCATGCCCTAGTTAACATGTCAGCTGCTCTCTCCCTTCTCCTGCCCCATGGAATTGCCACACTCCCGTGGCAGGGTGGAATTTCAGCTCATTTCCAGGGAAATGTCAGTACCTGCCCACAGCAGCCCTGTGTCCCCACAGCAGTGCCCTCCCTCACCACCACAGCAGCTGCTCTGCCCTTTATGGCAATAATCCCCAATATTATCACCATTCACTGGCCAACTGCAACCAATTCCAAAGCCTGGTGTGAGCTGCTGTGACAAAAGGGCAGCCCTAAAGCAGACATCAGTAATTGCTCTTTCAAAAGGTTTGGTTTAGTAGAAAAATAACCAAATCAACACAACCAGATTCCTGCTTTGCCTCTGCATCTCTCCACCTCAGGCACTTATGATAGTTTATATCTGCCGTGATTTAGCCTGTTCCAAACACAAATATTCCTGGGAACCATGGCTTGAGGAGGATTATTTCTGAATCCCAGCTACAGTTTGAAGTCAAGACACAACAACTCTCAATCTTCCCAGATTTTCTGCCTTCCTTGCCAAGCTCCCACTGACAGGCTCTGACCAAAACTTCAGGGCTCAGCAAAAGCACCTGAAGTATTTTTCATATTTTGCTTACAAGCTTTGTTTTTCAAACTCTTCCCTGGTGTTCAGGTTTCTTGCATTTCCCTCATTTTCTTGCACTGCTTTATTGCATCACAAAATACCACCAGCTCCTAAGGAAGATCAGACCTTTCAATGTAATCATTTGCTTGAAAGCTAGAACACTTCATGCCCAACAACCTTCAGATTCCTTTCCAGTTTCAGGGCTTCAAGCTGAAATGATGACACACAATGCTGAGTCAGTTCACACAGACATATATAAAAAAGCCTGTTAGTGTAGGACAGAATCTCCCCCCATTCCTCCCTCCCTCCCCTGGCTGTGCCACAAACTGGGGCACCAGTACCTGCCCACCCCCACAGAACTGTCCTGCAGCTGCTTCCAGGAGGGCAGAGGAGGCTTCCAGAGGGTGCAAGCAAGAGCAGTGGCAGCACACACACCCAGCTGCTGCTCTAGCAAGGGAACTCAGGCACAGGAGCCAGGCCAGGCTCCCACAGGGCTCTGGCACTCTGTGCCCAACCCCAACCATCAGTGGGCTGTGGGCAAACCCAGCAGCCTGGTCATTAAGGCAGCTGGAATGGCAGTGATGTGAAAATGGAGCGTTTTACTCAGTACCCAGGTACAGTGGGAATGGGAAAAGGCCAGGAGGTGTTTCCCAGCATGCAGCACTAGCTCCTCTTGCGCTTGCCCTGGGGCATCACTCCGTCCTTGTCCTTCTCCTCAGGGACTCGAGACCGCCGCAGCTTCCTCTTGTTCCCTGCCAGGGCCACCGAGCTGCTGCTGGGGGCGACAGCAACGGGACAGGGGTGAGCAAGTGTCCAAGGACAGCAAGGGGACAGGGGTGAGCAAGTGTCTAAGGACAGCAAGGGTGACAGGGGATAGCAAGTGTCTAAGGACAGCAAGGGGACAGGGGTGAGCAAGTGTCCCAAGGACAGCAAGGGGGACAGGGGTTAGCAAGTGTCTAAGGACAGCAAGGGGGACAGGGGTTAGCAAGTGTCTAAGGACAGCAAGGGGGACAGGGGTTAGCAACTGCCCTAAAGACAGCAAGGGGGACAGGGGTGAGCAAGTGTCTAAGGACAGCAAGGGGGACAGGGGTTAGCAAGTGTCCTAAGGGCAGCAAGGGTAACAGGGGATAGCAAGTGCCCTAAGGGTGACAGGGGTTAGCAAGTCCCCAAGGACAGCACACACCCCAGTGCTGTACAGAAGCACTGTGAGCAGGACACTGATGTTGCACACACACATGTTACAGGTGATGGGAGTCATGGCATGGTTGGGGTGGGAAGGGACCTCAAAGATCATCTCATCCCAGTCCTGCCATGGCAGGGACACCTTCACTACCCCAGGGTGCCCCAAGCCCTGCCCAACCTGGCCTGGGACACTCCCAAGGATGGGGAGGTCTTCCCATTCGGAGAAGGTGACAGCTCCACAAACCATCCCACAGCCCTGAGCCTGAAGAACAAGGTCACCACAATGTCCCTGTCCCCAGAGAGCAGTGTGGAACCCAAGCAATAGCAGCAACCCCCCAGCCTCCTGCCCATAACTGAGGACAAGCCCTGGCAGTGACAAAAGCACAGGATTTCTATCAGGAGAGGCAGTTTGGGGCACAGCACCAGAGGTTGGTCAGTGTTACCCCAAAGGAGGGCCTAGGGCCTGCAGCCTTGCCAGGCACTTTCCTCATTTATGGACAAAGTATTTTCCACAGAAAACTCAACTGTTTTATTTTTAGTCACCATTAACTTTAAAGAAAAAACTCTTAAACTAGCTGTATGTAAATGAAGCAGCTGATTTCCATCATTCAGCCTCGAGTTTAGAATCCCACACAGTGTTGACATGAAAGATGCCGCTAATCTGTCAACAGCTTTTGCTAATTAAACATTCCTTTTAAGTGCACTCAGTTTCATACATCTGCTAGGCTGGATCCATCCTGCAGGGACTATTCATTTGTCTTACTCTGGGAATTCACAACTGAAAATAACAATTAAAAACTCTGAGATGCTGCAGTCCACATCTGCTGAGTGCCAGCAGACACACGCTGAGGATGCTGCAGGAGTGATTTGTGTTCCAGAGCTGCACCACGAGGGAAATGCAGCTCCTGCACCCCTGGGACCCTCAGGCACGCCCAGGCAGATCCCTGAACACACACTCCCAGAGGCCTCTCCAGCTCTCCCCAGACCCTTCACAGGGCTTTCATATGGGAAACAGAAATGTGATTCAGAGACTTGCAGACACTGAGATTTTAACAACCAGGAAGTGCTCTTCTAATTTCAAACAAGTCAATTAAAACAGATGCTCGATTCCAATGTGTTCAACTTGTCAGCCTCACCTACAGCTCTGTCAACAAGGGAATTTTCAAATGTCATAGAAGATAAGATTTAAGATTTAATTTTCCATAAAAAAGCAGTTTCTTCTTTTTTTCTTTTTTCTTCTTTTTTTTTTTTTAAATTAAAATAGATACTTACCTATCCCTTAGAATAAAGATATTCAATTGGGCATCTGTGGATTCTTGTAGGACCCAGGTATCATTTTTCAAGGATCCACATTCACTGACCAAACAGTGGGGACTCTCCAACAATCTGACTTTCCTGAGGCATTTGCTTCTCCAGGATTCCACCAACTGCAAACTACAGAGCTAAACCCATCCCAGGGACTGCAGCTCTTGGATATTCCACTCACCTGTCAGAGGATGCTGAACACGTGTCAGACCCTTCCACATCTGCCAGAATGTCCGAATTGGTGCTGAAGGGGAAAATAAAATGGATGGAAATTATTTCAGCAACACCCACAGCAATGCAGGGCTCCACTCAGTGCCTGGGTGAGACCAACCCCTCCAGCAGCAGCAATGAGAAATAACATCAACCTAGAGCACATCCAGAAACTTCTACCTCTGTCTCACTCCATTTTTAGCTATCCCTGGGCCCTCATTATCATTATTTAGCACACAAGACAATTGCATGTTTATGTCTGTTAGGTGGTAACTACTCCACCTCTGTCTTCCCAGGCACCAGGAAGTTTCTCTGGAGAGAATCTGCAAGATGTTCTGGGGGTAAAGTGTCCCTTCTTTATTTAAAGTCTCTCTCAAATAAATCAGTGTAACATAAAATGTCTATAAGGCAGCAGGATTTTCTTTCTCAGCTGTTACTGTGGAGATAACTACAGAACCAACAGGAATTTGGCTGGACAAGCAACACCAGGTTAGAGTAACCTCCAACACATGCACATACAGATAAAAAGGAAAAAGATACCAAAAATGGATGGGGAACGTTTTGAAAGTCAAATAGTTTTTACTCTCACAATTAGAAGTCCATCAAAAGCTCATTTTCAGCGCTGGAAGTGGATGCCCAGGGAATGAATTATCATATTTCCAAACCCCACTCTGATGTTCCAGTTGCATTTTAAAAAAGAACTGGGGAGGATACAGGGCTATTTATGTGCTTTTAGTCCCCTAAAATAGAAGAAGAACAGGTTTGAGGCCTGAACATGATGTACTTCCCTGCCCTGAAAACTGCAGCATTTATCACCCGCCGCGTTTCTCACCGCAAAACAATAAAACTGAAAAAGTCTGGCCAGGGCTCAAACCAAGAATGCACGTTCAGAATTCACATGTGGAGCGCAGGCCTGGGCCCAGCAAAGCTCTTTAAACCAAAGTACAAAAGGTCCTGGAGGAGCTGCACCCTGACACCACAGCCAGGGACCCCAATTAACTCCTGTCCCTGATTGCAGCGGGATCCAGGAGCTGCACAAAGCAGAGCTCTCAACTCCCAGCTGGAACCACCAGCCCTCTGCTCCAGGACCCCTTCCTGCCTCCCCTGATCTCTGCCTCCCCTGATCTCTGCCTCCAGCTCTCCCAGGCATCCATTTCAGCTCAGAACCCCAGCAGGGCTGGCTTTGGAGCTGAGCTGATCACACACCTGCCAGGAGACAAAAGTGTTGGAATTTATTTTTTTAAATCCTTAAATATGCCACAGTTGAAAAACGATGATCAAAACACCACTGTCAACTAAATAAAAGTGACTTTGACCACCGAGTTTGTATCGTAAATTAACTTTTTCCTTCCCTGAAGAAAACTCCTCCCTCTTAATCAGATGATTAGCTCTTAAACTGAAGATTATGAATTAAATAAGAGAAACAGCTGCCTCATTCAGAAGGTTTTTTTTCCTGTAAATTTTAGCCCACAGAGGCCAAAGAGAACACGGAATTTAGAATTTTTGTTTTGTTCATTTCTCCAATGTTTTCTGCCTTTTCAACGCCCCAGAGGTATCTACACTGCATCCAGGCACAGCAAAACATCCCTTCAGACTTTATTCAGACACCAAACTCAAGACAAATTCCCACAACAGGTTTTCTGTCCTTTTCTTAACTAAAGGTCACTAATTTCTCCCACTATATGACAGATAATTTCCAGATGAGTCAGTTTTACAGCAAAACTGCTGAAGTTCTTCACCTGAACTGCTCAAGATGCAGCCAGCACTCTGTGGCAGGGTGATCCTGCACTTATTCATGCCTCCACACTGGGAAAAATGCAGCTGCAGTGACTCAGGCAACTGCCCAATCCATATTCCTGCAGGACTGGTTTCCCTGATTCCTCACACAGTCAACCCAGCTCCAACTCTTCCCTTCCTGACCATCAGCTGGGTTTGACTTCCAGCACCACCCTTATCTTTCACTGAAGATAAACACACCACCCCAAAGCAGAGAGAAAAAAGCTGATGTAAGTGTGGGTGACATGTCTTGTTCTAAAACTGAGAGGAGTAAACTGCTCTTTGAACTGCTTTATTTTAAGGCAGATTAAGTTCCTCCTTGGCCTTGTGTGAGCAGCCAGCCTCCCCCCATCCATCCATCCATCCATCCATCATCCATCAACCATCCATCCATCATCCATCCATCCATCCATCCATCCATCCATCATCCATCCATCCATCCATCCATCATCCATCCATCCATCCATCATCCATCCATCCATCCATCCATCCATCATCCATCCATCCATCATCCATCCATCCATCCATCCATCCATCCATCCATCCATCCACCATCCATCCATCATCCATCCATCCATCCATCCATCATCCATCCATCCATCATCCATCATCCATCATCCATCCATCATCCATCCATCCATCATCCATCCATCATCCATCCATCATCCATCATCCATCCATCATCCATCCATCCATCATCCATCATCCATCCATCATCCATCCATCATCCATCCATCCATCCATCATCCATCCATCATCCATCATCCATCCATCATCCATCCATCCATCATCCATCCACCCATCCATCCATCCATCCATCCATCATCCATCCATCATCCATCCATCATCCATCCATCCATCATCCATCCACCATCCATCCATCATCCATCCATCCATCCATCCATCATCCATCCATCATCCATCCATCCATCATCCATCCATCCATCCATCATCCATCCATCCATCATCCATCCATCCATCATCCATCCATCATCCATCCATCCATCATCCATCCATCATCCATCCATCCATCATCCATCCATCATCCATCCATCCATCATCCATCCATCCATCATCCATCCATCCATCATCCTCCATCCTGCCACGTGCAGGGGACCAGGCTCTGGGCACGTTTCCCTCAGTGCTGGCACAACCAAGGAGCTCTGGCCCATTTACCAGTGCATTTGTCAGTCCCCAGAGGGCAGGGAAAGCAGCCTTTTCCCTTTCCCATCCTGCCTGCACAGCTCCCCAGTAACTGGGATGAGCAGCCCAGGCACAGTGCCATGTCTCAGACGACCTGTGTGACACAACACCTGCCCTGGCTTTCCAGAACCTCCTCCTCAGACCCCATGGCTTCATCCTCCTCTCCAGACCCCATGGCTTGGCCCAGGCCCCGAGGAGGGCTGCTGTCTGCTGTCCATACCAAACCCTCCCCAGGTTCCACAGCCTTGCTGCTTCCCTCGACTCTCCCCAGGCTCCCTTAGTTTGCCTCAGCCTCCCCTGCAGCCCAAGGACTCAGCTTTGGGGCTGTGCCTTGGGAAAGATCTGCTGCAGCCCCCCGAACTGCTTCCCTCAGGAGTGTGGCACCAGTGGCATGTGCTGCCTGAAGCATCTCCCTACAACTCCATGTCCAGGGCTCAGAGATGCCCACACCCCAGAGCTCCTGACCAGGCCTGATGAAAAGTATGAATCAACAGCATAGCAGAAAAGTGTCATCATCCTTTCACAATGAACCCGTATCTGAGGCCAAAATTCACAGATCAAACACTCCTGTCTAACACTGTGATACACATCATCTCTGAGCCAAAGCACTGCAAGATTTATTAAGTAAAAAAGTCCTGAAGAACTAAAAAAGGCAATTATTGCACTGATCAACGCATTTTCATACACTTCTCTCATCTGACAGCAATGGCCACGGCACAGGACTCACTGCTCCAAGCTCAGGCTGAGGCAGCTGCCCAGCAGCTCCCAGATTTGCAAGCACTCCATCCTGCCAGCTGTGCCAAACCCTGTCACCCACTGCACAGGGCTGCTGCCATCCAGTGCTCTCCCACTGCTGCCTCTTCTGCTGCTGATGAACTGAAGCACATAAATCCAAGGATAAGTGACCTGCTAAATCCAGATCTTGGATCCCGACCAGTGGCTCCTGAACTCACTGCCAGAAAGCCCCACATATTGCAAATGAGGCCCCTTCCTTGAGCATGAACCCCTCCTGGCAGACACTGAGTCACTCTGGGCATTCCAGCAGCACAGGGATTTATACAGGCTGTGCACACAGCTCCTTCCCACCAGGATTTCAAAATTCTGACTGTGTTTCAGCATCTCAGACAAGGCCAATGTTGGGTTTTGTCTGCTGTTCAAGGCTCACTCTACAATCATCAGGAACCAACACTCATGCTGAATACAGTTTTAAAAAAGAATAATTTGCTTTAAAAACTGCACATTATTCCCACTATATAAAATACTTATAATGGAATATTTCCTTTACATAGCTCATTAACTAGCTTATCGTTGTTCCTCCTAATTTCTTTTCTAATTCTCCTATTGTTTAAGTAATTGCATAAAATTTGGCTCCAGTTCCAGAAAGGCAAAGAACAGCACAGGACCATTCCCATGGAGCACTGTGGAAGCCCTGTGCAAATGTGATTTCAGAGTTTGAAAAATCACCCTTTCAAAGGCATGGCTGTGTTCTGGTGCTCATCTGTAGCACACACTTTGCTGCCTTGGTGGGATCATCAATCTCTCTGAGGCACAAGCGTGTTTGGGGCACTGCTACACCCCCACACCTGGAGGATCTGCTCTCCAGCACGAGTAAAACTCGTTTTTTCAGTTTTAGCATGGACCTTTGAATAATATCAGTTCATCAGTGATTACTGTACAATGCATAAATTTGTAATCCTGACCAACTACTCCCTTGGAAAAACTGACACGAGACTGAAAAGGGACAAACCTTGTGAGGAGAAAACAGAAGAATCACTGATTTCTTTGCACCATCTTTTTGCAGAACAAACATTTCAACTCTGACTTGCAGATTGTTCTGTTGTAGTCTACTCAACATTCTCATTTTGTTTTAATTCATCAGAACAGCCCTCCATTTAGAAGTGCCCTCCTCACAGGAGCACAGCATGCAGATTTGGAATGCCAAATATATTTCCAGTTTTGACATTTCAATGTGAAAAACATTTACTCTTGGCAAAGATACCCTCTCGTTATCAGAAGAACACAAGCCTCAGAAATCCATTACTTGATACAATACCACAATGCTACTAAAACCATCATTCTTGTTTGATTTGTGCTGCATTTATTTCATTACAATTAACAAAATGCCAGCCCCATGGTAACCACACAGTGATAAACTGTCTTTCTTTCATGCAGTTTGAATGACTGCACCTGCTTGCTACAGCCCTGCCAGAACCCAGAGCCCTTGGGACAGAGTCCTGTGGGAGCCAGAGCTGCATCCTGGACAGAGCTGCCCAGCCCAGAGCTGCTCCCCAAATCAGGAGCTGGGCACTGCCCTGAGCCCAGCAGCCCTGGCAGCCCTCCTGCCCTCCAGAGCAGTGCCCAGGAGCACAGACAGACAGACAGAGAGCACCTGTGATCCTTTTCAGTGAGTGTTCCTGTACCTCAGCACTGGGGAAGGGGGAGATTCCCTGCAACCTTTCTTTAATCCAGAGATCATAGGAAAACACTCAATGAGGAGCACTGTGGTCAGACAAGAGGGACCTTCCATCAGCCCCAGGCAGCATCTGGCACTCCAGCTGAGCTGCCCTGCATTTCTGCTGCTGCTCTCATCTCTGTGCAGCCCCAGCACTGCCCTGGCTGCAGACTGGGATGCCCCAAGGCTCCCTGGGCTCTCAGCTGGCCCTGCCCTGGGCAGTCAGAGCAGGGTCACCCAGCCCTGCAGGTCAGTGTGTCCCACTGGGGGATGGGGACTCTGCTCTGACACCACACTGGAAATGAGACACTGCAGCACCACAGTGTGTGAGTTCTGTGTGATCCCAGAGCTCTGGGAGTGACCAAGAGACCAGCAGGAGAACAGTCCCCTGATGACAGGGAAGGAAAAACTGTTGTCATCACTTACATCCTGAGAAACTGAGATAAATCCAGTCCAGCACTCCTCTCAGAGGCTCACTGCACATGGAACAGCAAATAAACTGATCTGCTGCCTTTATCAGTTTAACAGTACCAGCTCAGGCAGAAAGACACAGATAGCACAGAGGGGAAAGGCCACAGGAGGGGAAGGGTTTTATTGGTCTGTAAGGCAGGTCTGAAGTCAAACAGAAATGCAGGGATATTCTGAAAGGGCAACAAGGACCCTTCCTGCCTCCCAGTGCTCTGCCAGCCAGCATATTGCTGTTTACTGACAAATATTTACTGTATGCCCCCACTCATTCAGGTAAATGGAAACAGGCAGCAAAGTTTGATCCTGTAAAACAAAGACATTTACTGTCTGATGCTCTCTAATTCCCTGACCTGATCTCCCTGCTCCAAAGTCTCCCCAAGCTTTCACTCACAGTTCAACATTTCCCTCTGTGAAAGGGAACCCTCACTACGACTTTTAAAGCTCTTTCACCCTCATGATGGCTTTTAAAAGTTCTTTGTGGAACAAAATGACTTTAGGAAAATTGGTTTCTGTTAAAATATTTCAATTAGATTGCTCTGTTAATAACCAACAATGAAGCCAATCACTACTGTACTCTTAGTATTTGCAGAGCAAGGAGGAAGAGACGGGTACTAGGGGTCTAAGGGGTGGGAAATCAAGAAATGTCACTCCTAGCTCAGCTGGTGACCTTCAGCTACTTCCTCTGATTATCTCCCACTTCTACAAACACAGGAAACCTTTTTACTCCTGGCAATGAGACCTGCATTCTCCTCTCATTTCTGTTATTAACAAGATAGCCAGATTGGTTCTCTTGCTTTTAGACACATTGCAAAACCCAATTATTCTGTATTTGTCTTCAATGACTTTTTCACCTTTCCTCCAGAGACTGAGGTCACAGGTCCTTACAGCTGTACTACTTAGATTGGGGCCACATGAATTTTAAATAAAAACTAAATAAATCTTGCAGCAGATGGAAGGTGAAGCAGTGGAAAGGACTCACCCTGGCTCCCCAGACACTGCACTCCCTGTTTCTGTACCAAAAGGAACATGCACACTAGCAATCATTTATGAAGTATTAAGGGAATTCCCTGTGTATTTTGTCTCCACTCCTGCAGCTCCTGAGCCCCCAGGAGCAGGGTGGAGAAGGAAGCTGAGAGCACAGCTCAGCACCCAGCAGTGCCACAGCTTTCCCAGGTGTGCTCCAGGCAGAAGTGACTCCCTCACCAACCTGCTTGTGGAGGCAGATGAGAGGGAGAATTCAGGAGAGGATGATCTCTGGTATGCCTTCAAGCAATGGGATTCACTTCTCTGGCCATCAGGAATTTCTGATTGGAGTGTCTGGGCTTTTCCAGGGACAACAGCTGAGTGATGCTCTTCCCCAGGTTCTACCAAGAGGAAAGACAGAGATTAGAAAGAATGATAATGAAAAATACTATTGTTTAGGGTTCTGCAGCCTAGAAATAGATTTTTAAGAAAAAATTAAGATATAAACATTTAAACAGCAACATCTCATTCCCACATACTTGCTTTCCAAAACTTTGACAATTTCAAAGGTTGACTTTCTTTTTACGCATACTTAAAAAAAGAAACCAACCAACAGCTCCCTGAGAACCAGAAATCTTCCACTGCTGAGTTTCAAACACAAGTAGAGAAATAAAGGGTCAGGATGTTACACATTTCATAAGATGGAACTTAATTTCAGAAATTAGCAAGCACTTAATGAGTTCTGTTGGCTGCTTGTGCCACCAATTCCCTTCAGACAGCTTGAGCTTTAAGTTCACAGATGCAGTTAACAGGCTTATTTTCAGCTGTGATTTACTTCCTTATGCAGCTAAGACAAGGTCAATGCACTGACATTTCCATTTCAACAGGAAAAGTAATTTCTAGGCAACACAACAGACAAAAATTGAAAACCATTCTGCTGGTTTTGTGTCAAGTGTTTTGTTCAATGAAAAGATGAACAGTTCTCTGAAAAGACACCTTCTGCCCCTCCACAGAGAAAACAGATTTGGGTTAAAATCTGGTATGAGAGTAGAGACTGCCCTATGCCATACCCACAAATATTTCCACATGAGTTATGAACTCAGAACCACTGAGACACAGAGCCCTCCCCAGCCCTCAGTGCTGAGAGATGGTGACAGGCACAGTCACTCCTGGCTCCCTCTCAGGGCCCAAGCCTTGCTCCTGCCCCTCCAGCAATGGCTTGGGCAGAAATGGCCAGGCAGAACTTTAATTAGAGTGTGGAGGGCCCTCACAATCTTGGAATTCAGCTCAGCTTGCCCTTTCTCTCCTGCTAACAGGCACAATTAAATATCAGGGCCATATTTTTGTCTGCTGAAAACAACCAGCAGATCCCAGTGAGTCGGTTGTCCAACTAATGAAACACAACTCTGAAATTAGCAGGGTAAAAATAGCAAAGGCCTGTGCAATAATGCAGCCCAGCACAGTTAATATTTATCAAATCAAATTCTTTAGCACCAGTATATATCAAATCCTTATGGCACTTCCCCCTTAGGCAAAGCTTAGCCCCATGTTTAAAAGTTATAAAGACTTGGAAACAGATATTTTAAGCTTAAAGATGAAAAGCAAGATGATGTAAATCAGGAACAGATGATTAAAATGTCACCACAAACAAAGTGAGGTTAAATTACATCCACCAATAGCAGAGGGCAGTGGAAGAGATGGAGAGGGAAATTAAAATAAATGAACAAACCAACAAAACCCCAAGCAAACCAAAGATCTGGTTTAACTATGTACAATTCCAGCACCCCCATGAGAACCCAGAGGAGGTGGGTGAGGAATGCAGCCAGAGCCTGGCTCCACCAGCTGTCACCATCAGGCCAGCTCTGGCTCCTCTGCCGTGCTGCAGCTCCCAGAGTGACCCAAAGGCAGCTGCTGTGAACAAGGAACCCTGGACAAACAGGCTGCAGGCACCTGCTCCTTCCCCTGTACATCACCTTTCTGCTTTTCCAGGTGTTTACAAACCATCATCCATGTGCAGATGTTGTGTATAGAACTCAACACTGAAATTCCAGGGATTTATTGGAAGCTCAGAGAACAAAGTGTAATGGAAACTGTGCAGGTTTGCCAGAACCAAACGAGGTGCTGCCACATTCTGAACGTGATGCAGGATAAAAGATCTGATCCAAGTTATTTTCTACCTGATCACTCTTCTGGAAAAACTCCATGGTTTAACTCTTAGAGCCTGCAGGACAGCACACAGAGAACAGCTCACACAGGAGACACAAACCCCAAAACCCACAGCAGCCCACCCCTCCCTCCTGGAGCTGGGAATCAAGGCTGTGACCCCACCACCCAATAACACACTGCCTCTGCTTCTGCTATAGAAGAGGAACAGCTTAAAATCTTTAATCCTTGAAATTCCTTCACTTTTCACCCTTCACACAGAATGGACTGTGCACTGCACCAAGGTCTGCAGGAAACAACAAGGATAAAATTCATACTATTATACTGTTTTCTTCATCTCTTTTTATTCTTCAGAGCTGTGCTGGAAGAGCCCCAGATGAAGTGAGCCCAAGAGCAGAGGGATTTGGGGGAGCTGGGACAAACGACTCTGCCATGTTTTCTGAGCACACAGACAGCAGCACGTCCCAGCCTGGCCACTGGGATCCTGGCCAGCACTCAGTCTCTCAAACAGATTAGAAATCCACAAGTTCTATTAGGCTGAGGAATGCTCTTCTAAACCCCACACTCAAAGACAGATGTTCCCTGCCCAAGCAGCCAGGAAGCACAACCCAGAGAGCCCAAAGGCTCCTGCAGGCAGCACCCAGGTGATGTTTGGGGCTGGGGCAGCAAGGACAATGAACAGGCTGGGGGCTGCTGCTTCCCCCAGCAGTGAGAACTGCAGCCATGTATTCCCACTTCTCACTGGGCTCCAGGACATGAACACAAAACATAGCAAGGTAAAGAGGAACATCCTGCATGCACAGCCTGAAACAAGCCCAGGGATTTTATTGCTTCGGTCTCAGGACAAGTAATTCCTGAACTCAATCCCACAAACACTTCTGCAGTTCCCAATTACCAACCCCCCTCACAGAAAGGATGCTGGAAGGCAGCAAGCAGCACCCACCTCCCCCTTCATTCCAGAGTGGCCATGTGGCCACCCTCAGCAAACCTGGACCAGAACCCAACACCTCTTTCCAACCACCTGAAATGTGCCCCAGACAAATCCACACACAACACAGAAATCAAACTAATGTTCAGTATGGGTCATGCTTATGTTCTACACTAAAATCAATAGTAGTAAATCATTTTAGGGTCTGTTTGATCTTTATGGTGGTTGGATTTTTTAAGCCTTAAAGATTCTAGAAGAACAACAGATGAAAGACCATTTCTTTGGGAGCTCTACACCTCTTAGTGTGGTCCAAGAGGGGACAATACTAGATGTCACTGACCTGTGGCTCCTGGCAGCTCTTTGACAGCAATTTCATCTTTGTTTTGAGTCTTTTCTGCTTTCCTGTCACCTGTCTTCTTCCACCGTTTATTTACTTGATCCACCAAGAACTTGAATTCACTTCTGTGTTTGTTTCCTGGAAGGTAACAGAGCATCACTGACCACCCCACAGGACTGAGGCATGGCACAAACACTGAGAGGACATGAACAGAAATGGACACACAAAACTGAACTAAAAGCATTTTGTTTGTAAAGCCAAGCTAGCACTGTGATACGTCCCACATTCTATTGATGATCTGTGCTTTCACAGAGCCAGCCACAGTGCAGAGCACTGGCACAGATGAACACTTCATGCTCTGTGCCATGCCCATCACACTGCTGGGATTCAGATCCTTTAGGCAAGTTAATAATAAAAATACTCTCTGCACTTTCCATCAAGCTCTAAGCACTCCTCTGGTGCTCAGCCAGAGCAATGGAACTGTTTAACCTCGACACTTCTAATGCTTTACTCAAGGCTGGGCAAACACTGGTGCTCAGCAGGACAGTGCATCACCCAGGCTGGGCAGGCAGGGAGGGGAGCCAGGCCAGAGGGACAGCAAGGTGGGGTCAGGCTGCTCCCAGAACAGGCACAGGGGGAGAGCAAACAGCCTGGAGCTCTGCCAGGGGAGGCTCAGGCTGACATCAGCGAGAACTTCCTCTCAGAAAGGACTGTCAAGCATTGTGTCACCTCCCTGAGGAGCCCATTCCAGGGACTGACCACCCTTTCAGTGCAGAATTCTTTGATGTATTCTATGAGAAAACAACACCAAGTTCTGCCCCCCAGAAGGGAACAGATTTGACACTGACTCCCTTTCCCTGATAGCTGAAAACACCACATAAGGCCAAAATTCTGTTAATAAAAAGCAAGTTCTGTCCCAGATGTCGTGTGTGAGTCGCTGCACTCTCATTACAGAATTCCTTTGGTGCTTCAGTTTTTCCAGCATTACTATCTTTTGTTGTTCTGGCTCATGGCAGAACTACAAAGATTTCTGAGGAGAAATGTCCTGGCACACAAGCGCTGCTCAGCTACCCTGTAAATCAGTGTGGTGCTGAAACGACACCCCAAGCACATCCCACCAAACTGCAGCAGCATGAACCAGCCCCAGACACAAGGACAAACATCTGAAACACAGCACAAAGCAGCAGACCTCCAAAGAACAGGGAAAATTAAAAGATTTACAAGCAGAAAAGACAATCAAGTAAGTTTTTTTTTTTTTCACAGATGTATTTCCTTTCCTGCAGATGTTTTAACCCTTTTAAATAAAGACCATGAAAGAAGCAGAGTGGGCTGAGGGTGTCCCCAGCCCTGCAGAGCAGAAGGAAATGACAGTGGCTGGAACTGCAGGCAGAGCTCCCATCCTCAGCTTCATCAAGCCCAAGCATTAATTGCCATTTCATAAACAGTAAAAAAATGCCAACAGTGCAATGTGCAAATTGCCAAGAGCCTGGGAAAGTGCAAAGAAGCAGAAAAAAAGGTGTTTTCTCCCAAACAGTCTGTCCTGCCTCTCCCCAAGGCTGTTCACACTCCCAGTGGGTTTTTTCATATGGAAAAGCAGAAAAAAAGTACATTTGGGGGTTTTATTCAGAATTTACACCAGAGTTCACTTATTGAGCTTGGAATTAGAGTCTGAGGTGGAAATGCTGTAAAATAAAAGGGATAAAATGTTTCATTGTGTAATAAAGCTTTCTAAAGTCCATCTGTCTTACAGTGGCATTTGGTGAGAGTTCTTTAATCTCAAACAGTTCGTGAATTTTAACAAACAGTTCTTTTATCATGTTCATGATTTCCTCCTCATTATTTTATGAGAAATAATTACCTGATACCAGTTACCATTTGCCTCTTTGGTCAGTATTTCTTATTAATTTTAAAACTGTATCTTCCCATTAAATACTTTTCTATCTTCCCCTTTTTCCTATTTTTTAAAACCTTTCAATTTTCAGTTAATCTGCTTCAGACTATCAAGATCTCCAAGTGACTGGTTTTGTAGGCACGTCTGTTTAGCAATCTAAACTCAATCAAATACCTGTCTTTAAAAATTAATTCAGTATTTAATATATTTTTGTTCTAGAAAATAAAAGCAGGAGCAGGAAGAGCAGTTCTGCTGCAGAGGGCTCCAGTGACACCACACAACTGCACATCCCACACCCTGCTCTGCTGCTCTCATGTCCAGCAAACATGGCAGGACACAAGAAAGAACCAAGTGCACAAACTGCCTTTGGAGGCAATCAGTGTGTGCACTCTAGCACAAAGGAAAATAATTTAAAAAGCAAATTTAAAAAGAAATTAAATGTTACTTACGATATTCAGCATGGATCTCATCTATTTCTTCCTCTGTCTGGTCCTTTGTGAAGGTCAAGCTCTACAGAAATCACACAAATGTTTTTAACATTAAAAAAAAAAAGACAATAAAGCTGCAGATTTTGAAATTTAAAACTGGAACAAATGTTTGTTTTCCTCCCCCAGCTTTCAGTACCTCATCACATTAATCCACATTTCCAGAACACACCCACAGTGTCCTGCCCCGCTGCCACCAAGTCACCAGGACCAAGCCAGCACATGTGGGCCACAAAATATTTCCTAACACTGCAACAAACAGGCTTCAAAAGTCACCAAGGATCAAGTGTCATGGGAACAGGAACATGCTAGTGCCCATACGCAATCATGGAATTTGCTGGCTAAATCCTAGAGAGTTCTAGGAAACAAAACATTCCCCACACTGCCATGGAGGGACAAAATCTTCCAGTATGGTCAAGAAGAACATTACTCAAGGATTTTTATTGCAGTCAAAAGCTGCTCCTACTTAAAGGCTTTGGGTACAAAGCTCAGCAGGACACCCAGGACTGCCCATGACAAATGTGTGGTGTGAGAAAATCCCAGGGTGCTGAATGTGAATTCTAATGTGCACAATAAAGCAACAGGCAGACACCCTCAGTGGCCACTCTGCAGTTTCTGTGGCCACCCCTCTGGGAGAAGCAAGACCAGTCACTCACATTTTCACCAGCTTTATTACACTCCAGCTGAACCCGAATCTTCTCATTCTTTTCCAGCTCTTTAACAACCTCTGCAACTGTTTGGAAATACAAGAAAGGGATTGCTGAGACAGGACTGGCCAATAAAGGCTGAAACTACCCTGAATTTCCAACACAAACAGCATTAGCCCTCCAAGAGGGAAAGCCAGGCTCCAATCCCAGGCAAATGTGCTCTTTCCAAATCCTCCCAAAGCTCCCTCCTGCACCAACAGGGCTTGTGCACACAGGCCATCACTCAGACTCTTTCCATTTTACACTGGACATTTCAATGGAAGACAATAATTGCATCTACTGTTTATCTTACTCTCTCCCCCAAACCACCTTCCAGGACAACAGAACCATGTGCAGGCTCAAGAGCAAAGCCCACAGAGGAATTACAACCAATTTCAACAATTGTCAGACACATCCAAAGCCTATAAACAACATAACTAACATTCAGCTAGAGCCATGGCTCTGCAGAACCCTGAACAGTTTACTTTGACATTTACTTTTACAAATCTGTTTCTGCAATTCATCATCCCCACAGCACTGCCAGGTAGCTGTGGGCAGTTATTGAAACAAACACTTCACCACACAGTGAAGCAGTCAGGACAAAATCTTATTAAGCTGTGAAGGAATAAAACCTGCTCCAAACTGGTTTAAGCACACTCCAGGAATTTGGCACCTGTGCTTGCTCAGAAGCTCAGCTATTCGTGCTCCACAGTGACCTCAGGCTCCCTGCTACCACCAAAATCACGCCTGCATCTCAAGTGGGAGTTTAATAATTCACCCTTTGTGCACAGGCTCTGAGCACAGCAGGAGTTGGGCGCTGTTGAGGGGAGAGCAGCAGGAGGGCACAGCACACAGCCCTTAGCAGGAGCTGGGCACAGCACACACCCCAGAACCCTGCCTTAGCAGGGCACAGCACACACCCCAGAACTCTGCCTTTGTTCTGGCTGAACACACACAGATTCAGAGCCACCCTCAGTGCTCACAGCACTCAGAGCAGGTACATAAACCAGTATTTTGCACTGATCTTGACTAATACAGATAAATTCTTCCAGCAGCCAAACAGTGTCACACCTACCCCGAGGTGACAGAAGGGGAAATGCTGATGGTCTGAGGTGGCAGTGACCTCCCTGCAGTGTCTCACGTACCTGATTTGGGGTTTAGGGAATCACACTGAGCATTGTACATGTGCACAAACTCCTGGTGCCTCTTAATGAGCTGCTGGCGGGTCCCAGAGGTGGACAGACCGTGTTCCTTGAGCTTCTTCCTCAGGTCCCGATCCGACAGCAGGTTATAAACAACTTTGGACATCACCTTCCTTTTGTGAGCAGAACTGCCAGGGGAAAACAAGAGACTTAATTAACACTCCTATGAAAATCAAAGTATTTGCAATTGCTTAAGGGTACTTCACACACTCAGGGTAACATACACATGAAAGAAATTTGGGTTTTCCACTCCAGTACTGACCATGGCTTACTTGAGTCAGCTGGAGAAATCTTAAAATCATTAAAACATCAAGCCAAAACTTGAATTGGGAGATTTGTCAGCTTTCTGGAAAAATGTCTTTGGGAAACACAGTCATCATGTACCTGAAGGCAGCAGCTCCCAGCTAACAGAAGAATGGTTTGGTGATGCAGACAATGAAGATAACTAACAGTGCTCTCAGAGGAGTAACATCTAAAGCCAAAATTTACTGCTTTCTATTGCTTTGTGTCAGAAGGACTCAACATTCCTGGCACAGCTGGGGAAAACATCTTAATTACAGGAACCTGCCAGAGAAACTTCAAGTCCTAGTACAACTTTTGTCACCTAAAATTAGCAGAACATTTCCTCCTGTCAAACTAGCTCAGGCTTCCCTACACCTCCTGGTGAGATACTCTCAAACTAGGAAAAACAAAGGGGCCAAAACCCATCTACAGCCTTACTCACCCTCTGCAACTGCAGTAATTTACAGAGGAATGGCATTTAATTACACATTTTTCTTTCTGCAGCAAAATAAAGCTCAGCTGCACTACTCTGGATTACAGAGCAGTTAACAGCTTTCCACTGTGAAAATGAGAGATTTATTTGAAAACTATTCAGCACTTTTGACTTACCACATTGAAAATTTCAAGGTTAAGAAAAAAAAGTCTCACACAAAAATTGTCAAGAATTCATTTACTCTCATCCAGCCCTGTGGCATGGCTGGTAAAAAAACAGATGGATTACCACAATACACTCTTCAGGGAGAGCCAGCACCCCGGGATTGCCAGGGCCAGCATCCCAGGATTGCCAGTGCCCAGGGGCTGGGACACCTGCTGAAGGCTAAGCAGTCTAGAGATTAAATAAGCACAACTTAAAATCCTGTTAGGGGCATGGGCGTGACACCAAGGACAGATCTAGCTTGTTTTTCCATTTATTAAGAACAGAGAAAGCATTAAACCACTCCAAATGGAAATTAAATGTAACATCAGATTTCAATATTCATTTACCATTTTTTCATCTTGAAAGTCCTTTAGCTTACAGATTGCACTCTAAGCATGACTGGGCAAAACAAGAGCTTCAACATAAAATTACTTTTTAATTAAAGGTTCAGGGGAATTGGAAAAACAAGCATTGAAGTACAAATCCTCCCAGTTCTTCAGACTGATCAGTCAGAAATAACAGCCCAAATTTCTGCTGTAAGTAAAACAAACTGAGACTCCACTTCTGATGTGAATGTGGTGACCGTGACCAATGCTGGGGCAGGGGCACAAAGCCAAAGGAATGCATTAATCTTATGGAAATCGAGATCTTCAGGAAACGTCAACAGCCCCACAGAGAGCAAAGAAAGGTGCAATTTTTATTCTTTAACCTGACAGCTATTGAAGAAAATGTCTCTTGGCACACCTGAACCGAAGGAAGCAATTCATTCACCAAATGAAAAATGGGAATCATGTTATCTGAAGGGAATTTTAATGCCAGGGAGCAGAAGGGTGATAAGAACAACACACAAAGTTCTCCTTGTGCTGAATTTTTTAAAGCATTGGCCACTGTTTTCTTGCCACTAAAAGCCAAAGAGTAATTGAGCTGGCAATCCACAAGCCTTTTCAAGGGGTCCAATCCCCACAGTGATTTCAGAGTGCTCTCCACAGCAGGGAAGGCAGAAACAAACACAAACCAGTGCTACCACAGCCCAAGAAGAGCCAGCTCCTGGCTCAGGGTGCACAGAGCAGGCACAGGCAGCTGGCAGCTCCCAGAGCTGCTCCTTACCTTCGCAGGCTGTCCTTCTTCTCCTCCCTGCTCAAGCAGCTATCCAGATGTTTGTTGATATATTGCTCTAGAATAGCAACCTCACAAACAGGACATTCCACTGCAAGCAAGGGAGAAGGAATTTACTAGTGTGGATATTACAGCAAAGAGCAAATGTTTTCTTCTGAGAAACTAATAGCTGGGACAGCAACAAAACACACTGATCCTGAGCTGCTACTGTACTGGAACTTACGTCTGAGTTCTCAGAACAGGAACAAATAACACTAAAGCCTCCCACTGCAGGTGATCCACAAACACTGTCTGACCAACTACTCTGCATTTGTGCATGCTCAAAGATTCCAAAAGATCACAAAATGGGAAGCAGGTACAAGTTTTAATTGCTTAAAAATAAACAAACGGTAAAATTTCATGTGATATTAAATTATCAACACAAGCAGGTCTGATGTGTGAAACCATGGCAGGATTCTTGTGGCTCCTTTCCTGGCTGTGGTACCTCTTTAAGCAGGACTCATCCAGCTAATGAATATATATGAACTTCAGAGTTCCAGATGAATAAATCGTTAAACAAGAGAACAGCTAAATTTGAACTAATAGGAGCCAGGGGTGTATTCCTACATGGTGTTTTGTTTTAATTTAGGCTTTTAGCTGGGTCAATAGGATGGCTGCCAGCATGTCAGAACTAAGAGGATTCTGCCATTTTATTGTGGTTGATTAGTATAAATGGAGATTTTCATGCTTCAAAGTAAATTCACCCTAACTCTCCAGAATTACAAAAGAATAAAGCAGATGACTCTTCTGGAGAGTGTGTGAACAGAAATGCTAACAGAGCTGCTGCCATGCTCTTTTTGAGCTCAGGCTCACCCCTCAAGTAACAAACACATTATAAAATAACCTGCATCTGCTTACTCAAGGATCCAAGAGCAGAACAAATGCCAGTGTCTGTCTAGTCATTAGGGGGAAGGAGAAATTACTTCACTTTTACTAAGACTGTTGCACAACTATTGTTTTTTAGTGCTGTTACTCAAAGCAAAGGAATCTCTAAGTGCTGAATTCCACTGAATTCCCTGGCAGCAGCTGAAGCTTTCTGTGAAGAACATGTTTGGAGCAGAGCAGTGATGTGAAGGGAGCACAGGCCAGTTAAAGGGGCAGAAGCTGAACGTGCCAGCACGGATCAGAACCACACAGAAACAGGATGGGTGTCACACACAGAGCCCTCTGACACACAGAGCCAGCCACAGGTGGGGGACAGGGCAGGACACAAGCAGAAATCAAACACCTCACCTTTCCTCTCTCCTTTCACCACAGATGTAGAAGGCTTCTCATGATTTTCGGTGCACCCAGGAATCTCCTGTGACCCCACTTTGCTGTCTTTGCCACCAACCTCTGCAGGAGTGCTGTGCAGGTCATGGTGCTCCTCAGTTTTGACACTCTTCTGAGCAGGGCATGGCAGCCCTGCCTCTGTGGAGGTGCAGCCTTTGTCCTTCCTCGGGAAGCTGTGGATCCCTGGCCCCTCTGCAGGCTCTGGCTGGGCACCAGCACTGCTGTGGCTCTCGGCAGCCGGACACTGGCCAGGGGCTGGGGGGGATGGAGCTGGGGCAGCATCCAACACCAGCTGCAGCAGCTGCTGCCTGGAAACATGCACAGGAAAACACTCAGCCAGCACACTGCGTGGTGCTAACAACCTGAAAACTTGTTTGCCAGCGCACGCTCTCTTCTGGGTGTGAAAATACAGACAGTGCTAGGACTGAGGGCAGAAGAGGAGGGAGCAGTCCCACACTGGCTTCTCCCAGGATGTGGTTTTTGGGTTCACTAGCAGCTGGCTGATGACATCTCATGGTCCCACGCCCCAGCCCTGGGACACAAGAGCCAGGGCACAGCAGATGCTCCTGGCACAGCCCTGGGGTCTCACTTTGTCACCTGCCACCCTCTCCCTCAGCACAGAGTGAATTACTCAAATGTCTCACTCATCACAGAAACTCTGACAGTGTGACTGGAGAGATTCAGGCAAACATGACTGGACTGGAAGCTCATCCATCATTCAGCCCAGAGAAAGCAGGCAGTGATGGAGGGGTCCAGCCTGGCCAGCTCACCTGGGAGCTGATGCTGCAGCAAACATCAGCTCTACAGGATGTTCAAAAACCTCTGTGTTGTGTAAGGTCTCAGTTATGTGATCCTTATAAGAATTTAACAGCCTGCTGCGAGTTCTGAGCTGACAGAATTTTACCTTCCTGGCACAAAGCAGTAACTGCAGCCCAGCTGACAATGCTCAGTTTATGAGCAGAGCAGTGTCCTTCCCTTTGAGATGAATCAGCCAGGTGTGACAGTGAGCCCAGATCCAGCAGAACACCACGACCCAAACCCTCCTCAGTCACTGAGATGGAGCAGGGCAGGGGGTTAAAAATTACCTGTTTAAGTAAAGATGGATGGCTTCTAAACATTCTGCCCTCCAGCACCCCCCCTCTGCTTCAACAGCAGCATAGACAGCTTCCCACATCTTTTCCTTCACATCTGCAACACCCACAAAAACCAAGTGTCCTTCATCAGGCTCCTGGTTCCCATTTCACAATTCCCATTTCTGTTTACTTCTCTCTTGCTGAAGAAGCAATGAAGTAGAGCTGTTGGGAATCTACGGCTCCCACATAAATAAATACCAAGGAAGAGCCAGAGCTGTGAATCTTCCTAGGAACAACTCACACAGAACGGCCACAACTGCACTAAAGGCAATGGATCTCCTTGAAATTCCTCCTGCATTCCCGTGGAGGCTCAATCACTGTGTCAGCAGTGACAGCACCTGCTCTCTCCAGCACCCACAATCGATGTGTTTATTCCTGACTCACTACCTGGCCAGTAACCCTGAATAGGAAACAGGGAGAAATTGGACAGTAAAAACATTTTTCTTCCCTATGTATGAAGAAAAGCAGAGATTGTTTTCAGCGAGGACTACTACTTTTTTACTTAGGCAAGTATAACTCTAATTTCTATTGTTAAGTTTTCTAACAAGGTAAAGCAGAAATTGATAATTTTTTTCAAAATAATCTCTTTAGTAGAGGACAATGACAGTTCTTTATACATCACACAAAACTTGACATGTTATTTCTCAATAACTGGCCTCACTGTAACTGATAAGGGAATTCTACATTAAGGACAGCAAATACTGCTGCTCATCCTTCTCTCCTGGCCTGGCCAGAGCCATGAGTTCTGCCCAGAGCAGACACAGGTGAGGAACAGAACTGCAATGGCAATGTCCTGCTGGCTGAGGGCTGCTCCACCAGGCACTGCACAGCCACAGCCAGGCAAGCCTGCCCAGGACTGCTGCTCTGCCTCTCCCAACAGCCACGGGCACAGGGAAGCCCAGGACACCTGCAGTGTCACTGAGAGCCCACCCTGGGCACAGGGAGGGAGCTGCACTGCCACACACCCCTGAGCATCACCACAGCTCACCTGCCAACAGCCAGGGCTGAGGAGCACAAACAGGATCAGCTCTCACTCTGGCATGATTCCCACTCCCTGCACGCACTGACCTTGGAGCACAGCTTTCACTCTAAGTGCCACCAACATTACCATTTTCTTCCCCTCCAGGCCTGACTTAAGAAATGGGTTTGCACTTTGTGAAACGCTGAGAAGATTTAAGGCCTAATTTTCATAAACATCAAACTACTCAAGGCTCAAAGTCAAGTTAGAACTCACTGGATCTTTGAAACATGCTGAGCTCTTCAGCCCCTGGACTGTGGGTTTGCTTTTGGGGACAGCCAAGGGGACACAAAGCAGTTGGAGGAGGAGACAGAGGCAGAAGATTTTCCTGTACAAGAGCAGGTGCTCTGAGTGAGTGACACTCACACAGCAGTGTCCCCTCAGGGCAGGGCAGGGGCAGCCCCAGGGACAGAGCTGCCCCAGGTGCCCAGCCCTGCTCAGCTCTCTGAGCACTCCTGCTCTCCCAGAGGAGCCAGCCCCACTGAGGCACAGAGCAGGGAGCCTTCCCACCCACAGCCTGCACTGCTTCCCTCCACAGGGCTCACAGCCCTCCTGATCCAGCTCCATGGGAGCAATTGATTGAACTCCAAGTCACAAGAGGGAAGGTTATTGAACTACTCTCACTGGTAAGATTTATACTGATCCATAGAAGCAGTCAAAAAAAAAAATTAACATTTAAGATTCAATATCATAATGGATCCAAGTCAGCACTACTTGTTCCCTACAAAATTAGGCATTAACAAAAAATAGTAATCCATTTATCACGAGGAAGCACCAGAATTCAAGCTGAAACAGTGGAACTGTAGGATTTGAATTACTCAAATAAATCAATTAAATTTAGTAGTGGTCATATAGAAGATTACATCTATCTACATTCTATGATCTTCATCAGAGAGAAATTCTCTCATGAAACAAAGCCATCAACTGAACTATGCTTCTTGTCATTTACAAAGCCAAGAGTCTCACTGATTCCAGCTCCAAGTTCATTTCAGAGAAAAAGATGAAAGTGCATTTGTCTCCTATAGAGACAGGAACACCAACAGAATTCCCAGAAAATCAATGAGTAGCTTCTCATCAAAAGAAACCAGACAGATAATATAAGCTGCTTTGTGTATCTACTGTTGTGAGAATTTACCAGGTCATATTTATTTCGTTGTTCCTGTCTTTTAAAGGGATGCAAAGCTCAAAGACGAATTAAAAACAAACAGAAAAGGTAAGAAATTGAGTTGAAAGCACAGCATGCCATCACTTTACTTACTCAAGCAAACTCCCATTTTTAGTCTTTCAATACCTGCATTTTTCCTAGCCAGTGACTTCACCAAAAGACTGCTCCTGCAGGGTGACCACTACCACTGGACAAATCCTTCTGTTCCCACACAGGAAGGATCCTGAAGAAAGTCTTTACTACCATCATTTCTCCCCCAGAATCCTGACATGTCTGCTGACCCTGCAGTGGCAGAGTCCTCCAGGAACTTCCAGAGCAGCCACCCAGAAGCAGAACCAAAACAAGTTTGTAAAACCTCCACACCACTGGAGCGGACAGCAACCTCAACCAGAACACTGCAGGGCTTTTCCAAAGTGTAAACATTCATCTTTGACAATGCTTCTGTGACAACACAATTTTTTTTTTGCCCAGTTCTCACACTGCTCCTCTCCAGGGCTGGTCACACCTTTCCAGCTGCCAAAGCAGAGAGAGTAGCCATAAAACCACATAAATACCTTGCAGAATTAAAGCTCTTCACTAGATCATCTAAAAGCCGGTTGGTTCTCAGGTCAGATTCTGAGACTGCCTATTAAAAAAACAAAGACAAGAAAAAACAAACAAATAAAAAACAAGAAACCTAAACAAACAAACATTCAAATGCAGTGAAAACAGCAAGTGCCCAGAAAATGCTCAAGTGATCAATAACTTGCTACTTGGCTCAATGCCTCAACTCCCCCACTAAAGTGCTACAGGAATTAAGATGCTTAAAGGGTAAACACTGCTTCCCCAAAAATACCTCATATTAAAATATCTGCCTGAGAACTTGTCTGAGATATTAAGGGTAATAGATAAAAACAAAGCATAAAGCTAAAGCAACAAAGCCCAGCTTGCCCAGGCTCCAACAATGGTTTATTGCAGCACAGGTCTAACAATTTGGAAAACCAAACCAAAGATCTTCTGAAGGCAGTGAGAATCTTAAGCAACAAAGCATGAAAACTGATGAAGGAAAACATTAATCTTCTGATTATGGAATGAAAATATGAATTACAGGATGCCTTTGTGCATTCAACTCATTCTTTTTAAATGATTTCTGATTTTTACCTCACTGCAACTCTCTCTGCTCTTCTTTTTAACAAAGCTTTTGTTATTTTTTTATTGTGAGATCAAATGGTGCCACTCACGCACAGAAAATTAAGCACTTATGTTTCAGCACTGCTGATTTAAATGATGGAGTATTTTAACAAATTAATGCTAAATGTTTTGTGACAGATTGCACTCAGAGCCCTGAGCCAAACCCCAGGTCTGATGCTCCATCCCCTTCTGCCTGCACTGACAGAGAGCCTCTGAAACTGGAGAATTCCAGATGCAAGAGCACCACACTCTGCCATGCAATCAGAATTATTTGGCACAGTCCAAAGGGAAAAGCTCCTGAGATTTGCCAGAAGATAAAGAATAAACTAAGGGGAGAAAAAACCAAAAGCACACTTACCACACAGCATGTTGGACACTGCGTTTTGTAGGACAGAAACTTGCGGATACAAAGGGAACAATCTGGAAAATGAAACACATAATTTTGAGCATTACTCCAAATGCAGTTCCACATCCTTGCTTGTGTATTTCCTTATTGTACAATACATGTAAGCTATACCACAATACACAAATATTGAAAAGGCACCATTTCTACATGGAATTGAGATTATTCTTGCTGCAAAAGAACCTGTATTTTATGCAAACATGTTTCAATATCAACTATCAGCTCCTCTGTCTAAAGCTGATGTTTGTGTCCTTTTGTTTCCCAGTGCAAGAAACCCTCGGTCAGCACCATCTCTCCAGCAGTGCCTGCACTGCTCACTCCCTCACCACGTTCCTGACATGACTGATGTTCACCACTTTCATCTTCCTGCACAGCCCCAGACAAACTCACAGTCCCCCCATTTCCCCAGGCTCTTCTGCCCCTTTCCAAAACAATACCAACTTGTTGTTGAAAGAAGAGGCTAGAAAGGAGGGGAGGCAGCCCTGAAATGCTGAGAGACAGCTCAATGTCATCCCACCACCACAGGACGCCTCAAGAGACTGGGTGGTGAAACACGCCGTAAGTTTCATATTGCCACAGTAAATTTCTGTGTTTGTTACACTTTGTCAATTTATCCACCAGCTTTCACAGCCAATGAAGGATTTAAAAAGTCTCATCATTCTCCAGGAAAAGACATTCCCTCACTAGACCATCATGGGTCAGTCTCAGCACTGAACACACTCAGCAGCAGCTCCTGAAGAAGATCTATACTTCACAGCCCCTCTGGGAATAGATCTGAAAAGCAGCAGAAACATTAATTAATCCCAGCATGGTTCGGGGTGGGAGGGACCATAAAAGCTCATTTCATCCCACCCCTGCCAAGGGCAGTGACATCTTTCACTCGACCAAATTGCTCCAAGCCCAATCCAACCTGGTCTAATGCACCAATTAACACTTCGACCCGCAAATCCATCTAAATGTGTAAAAAATGCTACATCTATAATAAGAAGTGATACAGGGTGAGAAACCCATGAAGAAAAGAAGCAAACTTCAGCTGTATGAACAGGAATGAAGCGGCAGATGCAGCATCTGGCAGGGCAGCACCTTGCCATGGGCAGGCCCTGCTGCAATGATTGCTCCTGTGCCCCAGCAGGCTGCACCACCAGCAAGGGCACACAACTCCCACTTTTGTGGCTCCCCACACTGCTTTCAATGGTGACAGCTTTGCCAAGCTAAACTAAACTTCCCTGCCAAACTACAATGTCCCCCTTCACGGAGGGAAGTGCTGCAGTTTCTGGAGCAAACAATTGCAAGCATTTATTTTAACGTGAGAAAAGGCAAGGTACTGCCCCTCTAATCTGGCTTCAGCAAACCACTTGGGGCCAGGTTCCAGCAGATATCGCCCAGGGCAGACAGAGCAGCACGGAAAATTTGAGCTCTCAATGCCCTCCACACAGAGCTTTGCGTTTGTACCACCCGCAAGATGTTAAGAAAGATATTTAAATGAAGACTGCCAGATGCCACATGTTTGTACCAGAGCAGGAACTACACAAGGGAAGGCTCTGGCTCCTTCCATCCTGCAAAGCTCCTCCCAGCCTCCATCCCAAAGAGATCACAGAGCTCTAGAATGGTTTGGGTTGAAGGGACCTTAGAGCCCATGCAGTGTCACCCCTGCCATGGCAGGGACACCTCCCCCTGTCCCACTGCTCCAAACCCTGTCCAGCCTGGCCCTGGGCACTGCCAGGGATGGAGCAGCCACGGCTGCTCTGGGCACCTGTGCCAGGGCATCACCACCGCCCAGGGAACAGTTTCTTCTGCATCTCTACGCTACCCCTGTCCTGTGGCAGCAGGAAGTCATTCCCCCTTGTGCTGGCACTCCAGGCCCTTGCAAACAGAGTCTGTCCATCCTCCCTGCAGGCCGGGAACCTTCCGTCTGCCATCCCGGCCGTGGCTCCCGGGGCACTCACAGCTGTGCGAGCACTGCGGGATGATCACGGCGATGCTGAAGTAGTCGAAGCAGATCCCGCAGCGCAGCAAGTCATCCACGGCCTGCAAGGAGAGCGGGGAGAGCGGGGTGAGCAGGGCAGGGGCGGCACGGCACGGCACGGCACGGCCCGGCCATCGGGGACCGCTGCGAACCGCCCCGGGCCCGGCCGTGCCGGCACCGGCTGCGAACCGCGAACCGCGAACTGCGAACCGGCCCGGGCCCGGCCGTGCCGGCACCGGCTGCGAACCGCGAACCGCGAACTGCGAACCGGGCCGGGCCCGCCGCCCGCCCTGCGGCCCCGCACGCACCTTCAGCGGGGCCAGGCGGGGCGGCCACGGCGGCTCCACCAGCGGCAGCGCCACGGCCATGGCGGTGCGGCCCGACCCGGCTGGTGAGGCCCCCACGGCCCCGGTACGGTCCGACCCGGCTCGGTACGGCCCGACCCGGCCCCGGTGCGGCCCCACGGTCCGAGCGCGGCGGGCCCGGATCCGCGCGCTCAGCGCCGCGCGCTTCCGCCCGCGCTTCCGGCGGCGGCGGGAACGAGCGGGAACGGGAACGGGAGCGGGATAGAGAACGGGAGAGAGGACGGGAGAGGGGACGAACGGGAACGGGGATGGCGAGCCGGGATACGCAGGGAGCGGGGATGGCAAGCCAGGCGGTGCCGGGAGCTCAGGCCCCCCCGGCCCCGCCGTTCCCCGCAGGCCGGGCCAGCCCCAGCCCCGCTGTTCCCCTCAGGCCGGGCCCGGCCCCGCCGTTCCCCGGGCAGCCCCAGCCCCGCCGTTCCCCGCAGGCCGGGCCCGGCCGTGCCCTCGCTCGCAGCGCTGCCGTGGCCGCACACAGGCCGAGCTGTGCCAGACCTGCAGAACCCCTGTGTTCGTTTCCAATGCAGCCTGGCCGGGCGCTGCTCGGGCCGCTCCCGGGGCTGTGGCGAGCGGCGGTGCCGAGCCCAGGGCAGAGCCCAGCCCAGCCCAGCACAGCCCGGGCATTGCCAGCCCTGGTGTGCTCAGGGCCAGCCGGGATGTGTCCGATCCCGCAGGGTGCACGTGTGTCCCCACCTGTATCTGAATTTGTACACTTGAGTGGATCTGGTTACTGCCTGCCCCTTGCCAAAAGTGCTGGAATTTACAGAACAGTGTCATTGCCACTCAATTGCCTGTTCTTTTCACCTTAAGGAATCAATTTCTGCTTTCTCTGTGAGCCATGACCTAACTAATGCATTAAACTCCTACAATTTTCTGTTCTCTTCATCCCCTCGTGCACACGGCTGCTCTTGGTTCGCACATTCTGGAAATTAACTCACCCAGGAATGGGCACACAGGGTTCATGGGTTCATTGCTGGAGCAATGCATTTATTTTTTGTTCGAGGGGACTGATGAAGAGCACAGGGCAGTGAATTTACAGCCAAGCACCACACACACAGCCCGCTGCTGAATAAAACACAGTTTAAACTATTTCCATGCTAACAGCACCGTATGAATAACCCTGGTGAATTTGTTCTTTCCCCCGAGCCCCGCACGCTGCAGGAGCTGCAGAGGATCCGCTCAGCGCACAGGACGGTCCCTGTGCCCAGGCTGCACATCCCGGGTGAGTGAGCTCTGTCCTGCCAGCACACAGCGCTGTGCCATGTCCCACCATGTCCCACTGTCACCAGGGCTCCTGCAGCCCTGTGGGCAAGGCTTGGCCCTGCTCCAGCCTGCCTGGGCCCTCCCCGCAGCCCTGCTGGCTGAGGACAGCTCTCCTCCCCTGCACGATCCCTTCCTGCTGTTTTATTGGCACTCTGTGCTTCTGTGTAGCAGGAATAAACTGCTTTATCTTGCTGAACGACCACGTTACAACTTGTTATTATACACAGAATATATCTCCTCCTCCCAAGCCCCTGAAATACTCATTTAAATTAAAATACCAGGAGGTCCCAACTGCATTTTCATAAACTTGTTGCTCTTTTCTGTTCCCATAAAAATGTATGGAAAAGCTTAGTAGGAGGTGCCTGACACAAAGCAAATTTTCAAAAGCTAGTGATTTTCACTTGTGTTATTGAGATAAAATATTTAAGTGGAGTTTTACATTGTTCCCATCTGGTTGTGCACAGCTTAATAAAGTAAAGAGCATTTGTTCCCCCGTGGTGCTCGGTGCCTCGTGCAGTGTTGTTTTCCTCCATGCCCTGACAAACAACTCATCCTCAGCTGCCTTCAGTACATGGAGCCTGAAACCAGAACCTGCCAGTCCACCAAGGTCTGCCTCATGCCACTGGACATTCTTCATTGGAGATGTACAAAAACCACAGAAACAAACCTCTGGACACCAGCGTGTAGACTGGATGAAAAATCAGCAGAAGAACATACTGTACTTTAAAAGAAATATCAAACCAGAGAACATTTTGAGTTAATTGTTTCTCAGTATTTTCAGAGATTCCTTAATGTTTAAAGCAGTGGAAAGTTTCTCATCATGTCGCTCCCAACTGGAAAGAAAAACCTGAAACCATGGGTAAAATTGTTCAGAAATATTTAACATTGACCTTGCTCTGCCCTTGTGTTAAAGTTGGCAACCACTTATTGATTTCTACAGGACTAAATTTAGTCTGATGTTGAGACTTTTGGAACAAAAAGATCCCACATTGTGGTTTAACCTCAGTCAGCATCCAGGCCTCACACAGCTGCCCCCTCACTCCCCCACCAGTGGGACTGGAGATAGAATCAGATGGGTGAAAGTAAGAAAATTTACTTTGTGGGTTTGAGATAAAGACAGTTTAATAGGTGGAGCAAAGGCCACACATGCAAGCAAAGTAAAGGCATTAATTCAGTACCTTCCATGGGCACGCAGGTGTTCAGCCACCTCCAGGACAGCAGGGCTCCATCTCATGCAGTTACTTGGGAAGGCAAACTGCAGTGCCCCCCACTTTGTGCCCTGAGCACGGTGTCCATGAGGTCTGGAGCATCCTTTGGGGTCCCCGTTCCTGGCTGTCCCCCCAGCCTGCCGTGGCTGTGGCAGCACAGGGATCCCTCCTGCCCTGCCCCTTGGTGCTCCAGCACTGCCCAGCCCAGTCTCACCAGGAGCCTGGTGGGTCCCAGGAGCCCCTGGAGATGGATTTCCCTGGATCCAGGGGCCTCAGCAGAGCCTGGCTGCTCCTCGTGCCACTGTGTCACCTACAGCTCAGCTCGCTCTGCCTTCACTGTGAGCTCTGCTCATCACATGAGGGAGGGTAAAACAGAACAAGTGAACTATGAGAGGCAATTCTGGCTTCTGCTCAGTTTAGCCCGTTTGTGCCTGGATTTATGTGCCAGAATGAGACTAAACTGAGGGAGGAGGAGCCGTTTGTCACCAGAACAGCTGCAGAAACAGCAGCCAGCCCGTCCATGGCACAGCAGCCAGCTCCAGCAGTGCACAAACCACTGCTGATCAGTCTGGGCTGAGATGTGTGTTGGGATTGACGCCAGTGGTGGAAAACAAAACCTCTTGAGTGCTGGCAGCTGAAACACCAGGTAATTACTTAATTGAGTCCATGATTTCCACCTTGGAGCAGTGGCTTGCAGCATCAGACTAAAAGCAGAAGCCCATTAGTAATTCTGGCAGCAGTTAATGTCCCAGGCCATGGAAAGCAGGGACCCAGAGCACGGCTGGTGCAGTGTTTGGAAGCTGAGACACCCTGCATCCATCCATCCGTCCATCCATCCATCCATCCATCCATCCATCCATCCATCCATCTGCCTGGAGCACTCACCCCTGCTGGACCCAGCAGAGACCAGACACAGACCCAGAGTGTCCAGAACTGAGAGATCCAGGCAGGGAAACCAGACTGAAATCCAAGACTTATCAATAGAAATTCAGCACCTGCTGGGTGGTACTGAGCAGACTGGCAGCCACAGGAATCCTGGGGGAGGAGGGAGCCTTGGGATGGGCAGGGAGCACCAGATCCACACAAGGTTTAAACTGGAATCAAGAGGCAAACAAGTGAGCAGAGTTATAAAGATGCTGCAGAGTAGCAGTGCCAGAATGGGGAAGCTCTGTGGGAATAGAACCACATTTGGGGGTCACTTTGGCTGTTGGGTGTGTAAAACATTTCCTTGCATTCTCCTCAGGCAGAGCAGCCCTCACCAACACATTCACACAGCAAAGGGATGCAGATCCTGGGTGTGTCACTGCACTTGCTGCCATCAGCCCAGTCCTGGGGAAGGCACCAGCACCCAGTGCCAGGCTGGCAGGTCTGGAGGGCACAGCAGTGTCACCAGCACCCAGGGGCAGGCAGGCAGGTCTGGAGGGCACAGCAGTGTCACCAGGGGCTGCCACTCTGGGCACACCCACAGCCAATTCAGCTGTCAGCATGTCCATCAATAACCTCAGCTCCAAACACAGGGAATTGTCCATTGGAGCTGACTTTGGCAGGAATAAATCCACCCTGGCTCTGCTGGGCAGGCACAATGTGTTTGGATTTGCTGCTGGCAGCTCGGGGCAGCAGGGCCAGGAGCAGCTGGACCCAAAGGCAGGAGCGAACAGCACAAGGGAAGGGGTGGCTGCACACGAGCCTTGTCCCCAAAAGCCCTGTGAACAATGTATAACTTATTACAGGAAACAATCATTTATATCATTCCCATGGACTTCAGTTGCCACACCAGGGAGGAGGGAAGGCATTAGTCATGCACTACCAGATGTTTTGACTTATGTAAGACTTAATTTTTTTCTTCCTTTCTTTTAAGAAAAAGGCTGCATCTCACCCTGGCGCCTTGTTGAGAACCCCCTCAGCCATTGCCACAGCCTCACCAGCTCGGCACAGCTCTATGGCACAGCTCTTAAATATATTATTTTTATAAAGGCTGTCTTGAAAGGGGTGAAAAAAAATGGATGCAACAACAATTTAGAGACAGAAATCCAACACAAGTTTGATTAGTGCTCAGCAGGTAGGGGGTGGTAACACTGCCAAGGACAATTATTTCTGTCAGCAAGGCACATCAAGGAGGGAAACAAGCTGGTTAGCTTTGAGCAGGGTGGGGACCAGCGCTGATCCCAGCCCTTTCCTGGGCAGTCACAGAGCCCAGAGTCCATCCAGCCCCGTCCCTCAGGGCACCAGCTCCCTGGGACAGCAGCCAAGGGACAGCAGCTCCCAGCCAAGCTCGGGCTCATCACAGTCTGTGAGTGCCCCAGGCAGCTGCAGGTCTTCATTAAGAAATTTATAAATTTATAAATTTATCTTCATTAGATGGAACTGGCCAGAGATGAGTCTCATGCTGATGGGTGGAATTAGGAGCTGTCAGAGGGTGCCTGGCCTTTGGATGCTGTCAGGAGGCTGTTATTAGATTTAAAGGTCTGGGATAAGCTTTGCTCCAGAGCTGAAGATTCATTTCCAACACACAAACCTTCACTGATTTTGCAGCATCAAGGACTCCAAGCCCAAGCCTCTGGAATATTCCTGGGGAGAGAGGAGGTGTCTCTGTGGAACAGAGCAAGGCTGGTTTACCTGCAATGCTTACGCTGATCTGATGCATGAGATATTTAAAATCCAGCAAATTACACTTTTATCGCATTAAACACTTACAGCAAAATGCTTCAACAGCTGCTGCCCCCCACCCCACAAGCAAGGGAAGTGATCCCAAAGGGCAGCAGGAATGTGATGTTATTTTCCAGCTGAGCTGTGATCATAAAAAGGTTTCCAACTGCTCCACAGTATTTACAGAAGATGGATAATGCTGCAGTCCCTCAGGCCTGCTAAAGTCTGGTTTCCAGAGTTTCTATACTGAGGCTGCAGGTGTATATTAAGGGGAAATAAAAAAGTTATCCGAGGTTGGGTAAATATTTTGGGCTCCATGCTGGCTGCCCAGCCTGGCCCCTGGCTCTGCACAGATGCCATCCCAGGGCACTCAGAGGCACAGGAGGGACAGGGAGCTGTGCACAGCCATGAGCTCACTGCAGGCTCTGGGCACCCACAGCTCACTGCTCTGTTTTAGTTCTAAACATGGATGGGAAATCTTTACCTCATTTGCTAAAAGCACTTTAATGTCTCTGCACATGAAAAAAAATTGCTAAAGTGTATTAGTAATTTGGATTATTTGATTCAGTCAGCAGGACTGAGAGCACTTTTCACTTTGAGCCCAGGTTCAAAGCACTAATCACTAAGTTCTGCATCATTTCCTCTACATTTCATTTCTGTGTCATTTTTTCATTCATTAGCTGTGAGTGTGACAGGTGCCAGAGTGCCCTTGGGTGCCCCTTGGAGCACACACAGAGAGTGGCTCTTGGATCCATCCACACTGAGCTGCTGGGCCAATCCAAGTCAAAGACAGACCATTCCTTGGCAGTCGGTTACCCCAGAGGTGACTGAGAGCTGAGCTCCTTTCACACCTCAGGGGTTCTGGAGTTGAGGGAGGTGCTGCTGAGGCAGGGGCAGGGCTGGCACTGCAGCACTGTCCTGCTCCAGCCCCAGAGCACACAGCAAGGGCTGAGCTGTTTGTCCTCACCAGGGGAGAGCAGGGTGAGCTGGCACAGCATCTGCCCCCAGCCCTCTCTGTCCCCCTCTGCATTTCAGCAGTTTTCCACTTGACAAAATTCCCTGCCCTCATCCCACTGAAGTGGGGTGGGGATGGAGGAGCCTGGACCCTGTTCAGCCTGGGCCAGGTCCATGACACCAGCCTGGTATATGCCTTGTGCATCCCATTATCCCATCCCATCCCATCCCATTATGCCATTATCCCATCATCCCATCCCATCCTGCAGTGCCACGCTCCCATCACCTGGCTCGGATGCACCCACGAGGATGTGTCCTCACAACACTCACCAGTTAAAACAATTTTTAACTTCGGACGGAAATCAATGCACGTGTCAGAGCGCAGTGGTGTGGAAAGGTAATTTAAATGCAAATGATGCATTCGGCCCATAGAAATTAATAAATACGTTCAATTTATTGTTCACACTTAGAGTTAATGATTATTACACCTCACCCGGGTAACTGGACCCTCTGGAGAGAAATAGTTCAGGTGTTAATTGCAGTTCAATCAGCTGGCAGTGGAAAGGGAAAGGAAAAGGAAAGGAAAAGGAAAGGAAAAGGAAAGGAAAAGGAAAGGAAAGGAAAGGAAAGGAAAGGAAAGGAAAGGAAAGGAAAGGAAAGGAAAGGAAAGGAAAGGAAAGGAAAGGAAAGGAAAGGAAAGGAAAGGAAAGGAAAGGAAAACGAAAGGAAAATGAAAAGGGAAGGAAAATGAAAGGAAAGGAAAAGGAAAGGAAAGGAAAAGGAAATGAAAGGATCCGGTTCTCCCCGCGCGGGGGCCCGGCCGGGCGCGGGGCGCTGCTGCCCCCTGCTGGCGGCGGGCGGGCACTGCGGGACGGGCGGGCACCGAGCACACCTGGAGCACACCTGGAGCACACCTGGCACATCTGGAGCACACCTGGAGCACACCGAGCACACCTGGAGCACACCTGGAGCACACCTGGAGCACACCGAGCACACCTGGAGCACACACTGAGCTCACACCTGGAGCACACCTGGAGCACACCAAGCACACCCCGTAGAGGCCTCACGAGTGTCGCACACAGCTGGCACACAGCTGGCACCCTCCAGGGCCTGTTTCCCCCAGGGGGGTGCCCAGGATGCCCCCGGTACCGGGCTGTGTCAGAGCCGGACCCAGCTGCACCCACCTCCCCCGAGGCTGAGCCCGTTAACTGTATTTAAGGAGGGGGAATTAAGGACAAGGGGATGCAGGTCCAGCCCCACCTGCAGCCCACCCAGTCCTGCCCAGCCCATGGCCCGCACAGAGCCCTGCTCAGCTGTGGCTGCCCCACCGAAGGATGGATGGTGGGGGGAACCAGGGGGCTCTCTGCCTCTCCATGCTGCCACGACGGGAGGAAAGGGAAGCCACGAACCGGCAGCAACAATGGAAAAGAGATGTAGCGCAGCCTGAAGAGTCCAGCGCAGTTCCTCACAGCTTGGGTGTGAAGGGCTCTGGGGCTGCTTGTTTGAACCTGAGTTTTTTAACCCCTCAGCAGCCACAAACAGCAGCCAGAGCCCGGCTGCAGGGGCAGCAGACAGGGTCTGTTCTGCCCAGAGCAGGGCAGGATGCTGTGGGGTGCGGGAGGGCGTGGGGAAGAAACACAGGCAAGAGACAGCAAATCTTCTGAAACCACAGACAACGCTTTTGAGAAAAGTTAAGCAGTTTATTCAACAGGATGAGTCCACACCCAACCAGTGGCTTCATCTACATGGCATCACCAGCACACACGAGGACCCACTCAGACACTCTAGCTGACGGCATCTCACCATACGTTACAGAGACAACAGCAGAGGAGGAGGAGGAGGAGGAGGATGGCCGGTACAGTGGGCAGTAGCCGGCGGTTCCCACGGCCTCCCGGCATGACCAGCCCCGTCCCCACCAGCCCTCACGGCCCAGCCACGCAAAGCAAACCAGACTGGGGACATCACTGCTGCCCCCGAGAACCACAACACTGCTACTGCAATAACACGCCTGGCATACAAAAACCACCGAGCAGGGACTTCAGCCTAAGGAACAAAGCGCAGTCACTGCTGCCCCGGGGCTGCGCCCAGTGCTGAGGGGCTGGGTGGGACAGGGCCACGGTGACACTGCTGCCCTGAGCACCATCACAGGGCCACGGTGACACTGCTCCCCCCTGAGCACTGTGACAGGCCATGGTGACACTGTGCTCCCCCTGAGCACTGTCACAGGCCATGGTGACACTGCTGCCCTGAGCACCATCACAGGCCACGGTGACACTGCTGCCCTGAGCACTGTCACAGGGCCATGGTGACACTGCTGCCCTGAGCACTGTCACAGGCCATGGTGACACTGCTGCCCTGAGCAACATCACAGGCCATGGTGACACTGCTGCCCTGAGCACCATCACAGAGCCATGGACAGGCTGGATGGGGCTGGGTCATAGTGTCACTGTGCTCCCCTGAGCACCATCACAGGGCCATGGTGACACTCCTGCCCTGAGCACCATCACAGGCCATGGCTGGGCTGTGCAGGACAGGGCCACGGTGACACTGCTCCTCTGAGCACTGTCACAGGCCATGGTGACACTGCTGCCCTGAGCACCATCACAGGCCATGGTGACACTGCTGCCCTGAGCACTGTGACAGGCCATGGTGACACTGCTGCCCTGAGCACCATCACAGGGCCATGGTGACACTGCTGCCCTGAGCACTGTGACAGGCCATGGTGACACTGCTGCCCTGAGCACCATCACAGGGCCATGGTGACACTGCTGCCCTGAGCAACATCACAGGCCATGGACGGGCTGGATGGGACAGAGCCATGGTGACACTGCTGCCCCTGAGCACTGTCACAGGGCCATGGTGACACTGCTGCCCTGAGCACTGTCACAGGGCCATGGTGACACTGCTGCCCTGAGCACCGTCACAGGCCATGGTTGGGCTGGATGGGACAGGGCCATGGTGACACTGCTGCCCTGAGCAACATCACAGGTCATGGCTGGGCTGTGCAGGACAGGGCCACGGTGACACTGCTGCCCTGAGCACCATCACAGAGCCATGGTTGGGCTGGATGGGCTGTGCAGGGCAGGGCTGCAGAAGCCAAGCTCGGATCAGCACTCGCCCTCACAGCACAGGAGCCCCTGCCAGGGCAGTGCTCACCCTCACAGCACAGGAGCCCCTGCCAGGGCAGTGCTCACCCTCACAGCACAGGAGCCCCTGCCAGGGCAGCACTCGCCCTCCGGCCGCAGCGCTCGCCGCTCTCCGCGGGCTGCAGCCCAGGCAGAGCTCACCCAGCCCTGCTCCAGCTGCAGCTCGCCCTGGGTGTCACAGTGGAGCTCTGTGAACTCTGCAGCCCACACACAGCCTGTGCCCTCAGGGAGGGAGCGAGGATCAGTCACTCACTCACAAACATGAGCGAGTTCCAGTTATGATGCTCCTACAATGTACGTGGTTCAATTTTGTGCCAAGTTTGCTTACAGAAAAATACATTTCTTCCCTTAAATTTACAGTAGTTAAAACTCCACTTGGAATACCATATTACAAAGGGGGAGTTTATTCTCCAACAAAAAGTCTTGGTTCCCTTTTCATTGAACAGAAAAATGGAAGGACTTTAAAAGCAATCACCCCCAGCACAACACGACTGCCCAGACGAACCCATGTGTGCACAGCCCCCAGGCCTGAACTCCAACCGTTTGTTTTGGTGCTCAAAAAGGCACTTAAAGATAAGAAAACAACTGTATTAAAAACCCACAACAAAACAAAACAAAGGAAAACGAAAGGCAATAATTTAATAGAAAGACACTGGAATTTGTACCATATGGTCAAAAGTAAGAAGGGAGGAAATAAAACCCCTAATGAAGATGGGTTTGCTCTCAAGTCATCTCAGAAAGCATATAAAAAACAGAAAACTGGCAAAGTGAGTGTTCTCCAGGAACTAAATGGAAACAAAAGTAATAATTACTGGCAATGGATACACAGCACTGGTGCCAAATGGGTCCTTCCTGCCCGGCACAGGTCCCTGCCCAGCCCAGCCCAGCATCTGTGAACATCTGTGCCGGGCCAGGCAGGGGCTGTGCCAGGACAGGGGGATGATGGAGAAATAAACACCAACATGAACCAAACGCCAAGGACGTTCACAGACAGCACACACAGCGTCTGCCCTGCCGAGGGCAGGAGGGACACGGGCAGAGCTGCTCCCCACGGGCTCTGCCAGGGGTGCCGGCGGCTTCGCTTCCCTTCGGCATTACTATTATTATTACTGGGTTTATTTTTACATTGAGCTACCTACTAAGTGCAAAGATTTGTTGAGTGGCATCGTCTTTACCTAATTTTAGCCTATTTTTGTACAGTTTACAGGTTAACAGTTACTTCTGAGCGGTTAAGCAAGTAGAGCAGTATTTACAGGGCTGGCAGAGCGGGGCGAGGGGACGCGTGCGATGGGCACGGGACAGCACCAGCCGGGCCCAAGGGCTGCCTGGCAGCGCTGTGGCAGTGCCAGGGGGGCAGGTGGGGAGGTGCAGATGTGGGGGTGCAGCTGTGGAAGGACAAGCACGGAGGTGCAGGTACAGAGGTACAGGTGTGAGCGTACAAGGCTGGTGCACGGGTGAGCTCCCCAGCGAGGAGCCACTGCAGGACTGATGGCCCTGCCAGCCTGGTCAGTGCCTCCACTGCCTTCTGGAAGCCAGGCTGCTCCTCCTGCAGAGCTGCAGTCCACAGCAGTGCTGCAGAGATGAGGAAGATGAAGGGGTGGGGGGACAAGCAAAGGCCTGGGCAGGGTAGGTGGCTGCTGGGTGAGGCAGGAGGGCTTGCAGGCATCTTCACCCAGGCACAGAGCAGCAGGATCAGAGAGAGCAGGGAGGAAGGATGAACGTTAGGAGACATTAGCACGTGGCCATGGGGAAGTGCCAAACCAAACCATGGGGCACTGCATGGAAATCTGTACAAGGAAAAGCTGCAGGAGAAGCACAGAGCATCTTGGATTCAGTGCTTACAGAGGAATCTGGAGTATCAGACAGGACCATGCAATCCTCAGCCTTCTGCATATTTTTTCTGTGGGTAAAACAAAATGTAGATTCCTTTGCATAAACTCAAACGGCTGTATTATATGGTACAGTACAGAAAGTGCAAAGTATCACCCATCAGATCACTTCTGCATCTGATGCGGTCAAACACGGCTCATGCTTCTCATGCAGGACAACCACTCTGACCCGAGACCCCTCCTCGCTGCTCAGGCCTGACTCTCAAGAGACCACTGGGTTGGGCTTTGATTAAAAAAAAAGGAAAAAGCACGTGGGGAAAGGGAGATGAAGAATCTCCAAACTCTGTAAGTTACTCCATGCTTTACCACAGGTTTGGTCACTAGTCCTTGTTCACTCGGAAAACTTGAGAGCAGCAGCGTTCCACGGAGCCAGCGCAGCGTCCTCCTCCTGCACGAGGGTGAGGGCACACACCTCACCCGGTCCCACCCATGACACTCACTTCACTCCATTCCCACTCATGGCACACACCTTGCTTTGTCCCTGCTGCCAGGGCATCACGGGCACATGAAAACATCTCAGGATTCAGGATTGGAAAGACTGCAGCTGGCTGGAGGCGCGTGGGTCATGTATGGATTTCCAGCTCTTCTCCACAGCCCAGCAGTGAACAGACCCCACTGTATTCCCATCCCTTTTTTTTTTTGTTTTATGCTAAGAGGTACAGAAAATAAATTCCAGGATGGCCTTGTATTGCTTGACACACAGCTGCTGCAATGTGGGCTTCCATGTGCACACAGACAGCCTTGGAAACCCAGACCAACCCACTGTCTCAAGAGAGGACATTTCAGAGCCAGTTTCTGAGGTAAATCTACTATTTTAAAAAGTCACTGAATTCTGTACACTTAGTTTTTAATATATACTTCTACATTGAGTGTGTTATCCAGTGCCAACACGTAGAGCTGCTGTCTCCTCCTGCCGTAGGACTGCAAGCTTGGGAAGTGTTTCTGCATGGCTGGGGTGTGTGCACCCCTCTGTACATACACACACGATGCACAGCACCAGGCCCAGGCCCCACCAGCGTTTCCTTTCCCGGAGCTCCCCAGCAGGGCTCTGAGCCCTGCCCAAGCCAGCGAGGCTGTGCCACACCTGCCCCGCTCCTGCTCTGCTGTCCCGCCACAGCGCCCGCGCCTACATGGTGCCCGATTTGTCTGCCGAGCTGCTGGGGAAGAGCTTCTCGGTGGGGGTGACAGCAGGGCTGCCCACGCCCGAGCTGCTGCTGCTGCTGGAGCGGTGCTGCACCACCGGCCGCACCGGTCGCATGGGCGGCGGCCGCAGCTGCGCCCCGGCCAGCCGGGCCGACAGCGCCGGCTTGAAGGTGGTCATCATCTCGGTGGTGGAGCTGCTGCTGCGCCGCATGGCCGCCTCGGGGTCCCGGATCAGGATGGTGTGCAGGGGGCTGGCCGGCTCTGAGTTGGCGGCGCCCATCGGGGGGTTCTTCATGGGCTCCAGCGTGTCCAGCACCACGTCGGGCGCCTGCTTGGCCGTGTTCTGCCGCTCCAGCTCCCGCAGCTCGTTCAGCGCTGTGCTCATGGTCTTCTCGATGTCCTGTGAATGCCAAAGGTGTGTCAGCACCGTGCCACAGCACCACTGCCCTCCTGCACTGCACCCCAGAATCTGCACAGGGAGTCCCTGATCTGAGAGCTCCCAGGGCAAACAGGAGTTTGGAGAGAAGGTGTGAAGCCCAAGCTGGCTGCACAAAGGTGCCCTGTGTTCCCCAGATCAGCAGGAGCTTGGTCACCAGCCCCAAAGGGCACGAATCCCGAGCACCAGGAGCGATGGGGTGAACACCAGCCTGCCCACGGGCACTGCCCAGGAGTTCCCCTTCAGCCTCTCTTGGTCCCTTCCCTCTTACCTCAGCAAGAGCTTCTGCTTCCAGGGATTTCTGATCTCCAAGGCTGCTGTGCCGGGTGGATCCACAGGTGGATCTCAGTGGGTGGCTGTCGGCCAGGGCCTTCCTGTCTGGGAAATTGATGCTGCCCACGCTGCCAAACGTGGCCATCCTGCGCTTCTCGGGGCTCTCGATCCTGCCCCTGTTGAGGGGGATCTTGTGGGGGCTGCTGGGGCAGGCTGCTGCTCGAGGAGGGGTGTCTATGCCGGGCCCCATCCCTCGGGGGGGGCTGTGGGTGTCCCCCCCGCTGCGGCGCCGGGGGATGGCTGCACCATCAGACCTCAATCTCACTCTGCAAAGAACCCAGCACGACAGCAGGTCAGTGTCTGCCAGCCCTGCTGCAGTTGGCTGCAGCTGCAGACCAAATTCCAGCCTCCCAGCTTCAGAACACTCCAGCAAAAGGGAAGACAAATATTTTAGCCAGTACCAAGAAAGGGACAGCATCAAATCATGGCAGTAGTTTGGCTTGGAAGGGACCTCAAAGGTCATGTTGTTCCAATCCCCTACCATGGGCAGGGACATTTTCCACTATGCCAGATTGCTCAGAGCCCCACTGTATCCTCTGTAAGTGTTAAATCCCCATTAGCAGTGCACATGAAATCCCCCCAAGCTCGTATTACCCTGCCGTGCTTACTAGAGCTGTCCCTCCATCCTGCCCTACCCCACACACCAACTGTCCGCCCCTGTGACAGCCACCCCCTCCATGGTGACAGGAACACGAGTTACCTGCCCATCACTCCCCCAAAGCCATAGTCCATGATGTGGTCTGTGGGTGACTGGATGTCGTTCTTGGAGGAGGCTTTATCATCCAGCAGGGGCCCGCTGCTCGCCTCGCTGTCTGCCTTCTGGCTCAGGCTGTCGGAGAATGCATCATCCCTGGGGAAGGAACCACACCAGTGACAGGCTGTGCCCCGGGGGAGCCAGGGCCTGGACACCATGCCAACCTGAACATCACTTCAGCAGCTCCACACTCTGTTTTAACAAGGAGCTGGACCAAGGTCACCACTTCACTGGGAGCTTGGTGCACATCTGCCTCCCCATCCCCTGTGCTGTGGCTGCCACTGCCATTTACTCCACACACAGTACTAGCAAGAGACAAAGCACCTGCAAAGGGCCCTGGGATCTGCCCACAGGCCAGGTGAGCACCACACAATCCAGACTCACAGCCCCTTAGCTCAGTGGTAAACCTGGGTCACACCATGTTTGGAGTCAGAGACAATGAGGGGTCCAGGTATTCTGAGTACAATGTTTAGTACTGCTCTTTATCAGCCCAAATCAGAAGCAAATGGAGCCAATACATGGAGGGGGAGAAGTGAACAGGCCCAGATTTCTCACCAAAGTCATTAAACCTCAGCAAAACGGATTATTTTAGTTGACTGAAGTGGACCTTGTGCAAGCAGATGATTTGAACAACGCTCACTTTACTCACATGTCTTGCACCACGATGTACTGGTGGGGAATGAGCCCGTCCACCCCGTTGTGTCTCCCTTCCCACCAGTCCTCGGACGCCCGATGGTACAGCAGGAGTGAGGCCCCTTTCTTGAAGGAGAGCTCCCGTGGAGATCGCCCAACGTAGTCGAACTTGGCTATGGCTTCAATCTGCTCCACCTCTGCACAGGAGGGAGGCACAGCAAAGGGCAGCTCAGTTCAGCCCTGCAGGGAGGCTGAGCCCCAGAGAGCAGTGCTGCTGCTGCCCAGCATCCCCAGAGCACCTCACCCTGAGCACAGCCCTTGTTTTCACACTGATCAATTCTTATTGTTGTTCCAGGCTTTCTGGGACCGACCTCAGCCTCACAAACCACTGGCAATTACAAACAGCTACAAAGCAGATGGGGAGCAGCAGGAATCTCCCTCTGTGCATATGGCATCCCCACCCACACTCCATTTTCCGCCTTTGGTTACAGAACCCCATTATCCTCCAGCCTGAGATTCTGTCAAGCCATGGCAGATGCTGTGATCAAACCCCACTTACCTTCTCTTCCCTTCCTTATTCTGGAGACAGTTTGGCCTGAATTATTGATAAGCAACTAATGCCCCTTTGGGGATCCCCATGGAAATAATGCTACAGCTCCAGCCAGCAGCTGCTCTGCACCCTGCCATCTGCAGCACTCTGCCTCACTGCTTCCCTGCTTGTCCTCACACAAGCTCTACCAAACACCCCTGACACAGACTGGGGGCTCAGGGCCTGAAACACAGGAGGGCTGAGGCAGAACCTCACTTTGGAAGGTCATGAACACACCAAGGTCCTCTAAGCCTCTGACCAAGGGTGTCACAGCAGGAGCTGCTGGGGCTGCTGGGGAACACCGAACACTAAATAAACCATTGCAACAACTGCACAGCAGCAACAGTGCCTCTCTCCTCACTAACCAGAGGGCCCACACTGTGCCTTGTTTGGGTGGCAGATTGCTGCCAGTGCCCAGCCACTCCTGCATTAACATGCCTTGATTACTGAGACAATGGATCATTCCAATCCCCACCTGGAGACTGGCAGACAGAAAATGACAAAGCAAAACAGGGGAAGCCCACCCAGTTCCTCCAGATCTGCCTCAATCTCATTAAACAAGGAAACCTTCTCTGCCCCACCACTGACTGTGGGCTCAGCAGCCATCAGTGTGTGGGGAGATGCTGCATTGGCCAGGCACTTCAGCAGATTCACTTCTGCCCTGTAAGCAGCCCCCACATGAGGGCAGAGTGTCTGGGAACACCTCGGGGACCAACACTGAGTGTTCTGGAGGAGACAGAGCCAGGAGGGCTCCCACAGCCCTGACACAAACCTGGGCTACCAGCAGGAAGTGCATACAGAGCAAGGGGGAGAGGGAACATGTAAATTCACAAAATACAGCCACTCCTCTGCTCTGCACTTGGCACCACAGCTCATCACTGGGAAACCCCAATGGGAGCCATGAACGTGGCCACCCAAGTGTGAAATTGGCTGCACAGCAGCTCCCTTTCCTCCCTGTGCCAGGCCTGTCAGCTCCTGCCTGGAGCTGAGAGCAGGCCTAGAGCTGCCCTGCCCTGCATGCCCTCCCTGTGCCCAGAGCCACCTTCCCTGTGTGCCCTCCCTGTGCCCGGAGCCACCTGGCCCTGCTGTGCCCTCCCTGTGCCCAGAGCCACCTGGACCTGTGTGCCCTCCCTGTGCCCTCCCTGTGCCCAGAGCCACCTGGCCCCGTGTGCCCTCCCTGTGCCCAGAGCCACCTGGCCCTGTGTGCCCTCCCTGTGCCCAGAGCCACCTGGCCCTGTGTGCCCTCCCTGTGCCCTCCCTGTGCCCAGAGCCACCTGGCCCCGTGTGCCCTCCCTGTGCCCGGAGCCACCTGGCCCTGTGTGCCCTCTCTGTGCCCGGGGCCACCTGGCCCCGTGTGCCCTCCCTGTGCCCTTCCTGTGCCTGGAGCCACCTGCCCTGTGTGCCCTCCCTGTGCCCGGAGCCACCTGCCCTGTGTGCCCTCCCTGTGCCCGGAGCCACCTGGCCCTGTGTGCCCTCCCTGTGCCCAGAGCCACCTGGCCCTGTGTGCCCTCCCTGTGCCCATGGCCCTGCTCGCCAGGTGAGCCCTTGCCTGGCAGGGCAGGTGTGTTGTGCCAGGCAGGACACAGCCCTGGCAGCAGCAGCTGTTGGAAGCAGAAGGTGCTCAGCTCCCCAGGGCCCTTCCAACGCAGCAAGCCCTGCCTTGGTTCCCTGCAGTGCCAGCGGCATTTCCTGAACTCTCCCCTTGTGCTGCTGGCATGTGGGGAGCTCAGCACTGCCTCTGCCCCAGCCCAGCCCTGCCAGCCTCCCTCCCTGCTGCAGCACAGCCCTGCTGGCACAGCCCCAGCCCTGCCCTGTGCCCAGCATCTGCTCACCGTCGTCGCTGGTGTGTGGCTCTGTCCCGTTGTCGTGATCCACCTCATCGATGGTGCCCGGCTCGCTGTGCGGGCTGTCACTGCAGAGAACACACCAGGCTGTCACACTGCACGGACACACGCTGCTCCCAGCACACCCAGGGAGCTGGTGGAGCCCCCCTCTCTGGGGGGTACAAAGGTGGTGCTGGGTCAAAGGGCTGGACTCAGTCCTGGAGGTCCTTCCAACCTCACTGATTCTGTGATTTGTGATTCTCTGATTCTGTGATTTCAAATCACAGCAGAGCCCTGAAATTGCTCTGAGAACAGCAGACACACCACACCCAGAATGTCACCTTCTGTTGGCTCCTGTCTTTAGCACAGTCTGGCAAAACTAACACAAAGTGACACCAAGTTAAATGTCCCACTCCCTCGTTCACAGTGAGCTTAGCTCCTCTGCTGCACCAGGAGGGATGGTGGCAGGTGACCAGTACCAGGCATGGTGAGGTCTCAGAAATGTACAAAACTTGTAGAAAATCAGTTCAAGTGTGTTATCGATCCAGGTTTGTTAAACCCAGATCTGAATATTGAGTTAGAATTCCAGCAACAAAGGGAACTGGAAGGTTTGGGTTAACCTCAGGGTTTTATCCAACCAGCTGAAACTATCAGTCTTTACTCAAAATTTCCAGCCTAGAAGGAATTTGGATAGAATTTACCTTGAATTCCATTTTGTCAAAGACACTTCTATGATCTACAGCTCAAAAAATCTTCATCAATATTAGTATCTGCACTGGAAAAAGTTTCTTTTGGTGTTTTTTACTGAGTGTTATAATATTGAGTCAGCACAAGAAAATGAGATACCTGGTGAAACTGCCTGTTTTGACTGGTAGGACTAAATCAAATGGTTCAGTGTGCAAGAGCCTCCTGGGCTGACGAAGGTTTTGCAGCCAGGGGCCCTGCAGAGAGCTCACCAGTACTCCTCCCCTCCGGTCATGCACTTCTCGTAGACAGGCCCCTCCAGCTCCCGGTGGCTGGGGAAGATGCCCTCGTGGTGGATGATGATGGTTTTGATGACCTCATTGACGTGGGCCTGGCAGGACACCGGATCCTGCCCGTCAGGAATGTGCATCAGCGTGGGCCCGAAGCAGATGGCCAGGTTGTAGGGATCCATCATGTTCTCATCGCTGTACTGGGACAAGCTGCAAGCACACGTGTGAGGGAGCTCTGCTGTGCTCCTGCTCGCCTGGAAAACCTCCCAGCAAAGCCCCAGCCCCGCCACCGAGCTGGCCCCTGCCCCAGGCACACAGCCAGGCTCAGCAAGGCTGGGCAGGAAGCAAGCACTCCCCATGGCAACACCACAAAGGGCTCATGCAGCAGAGACGGGGAAGCCCTGGCAGCAGGGACAGCCAGGAGAACTCTGTGAGGCAGGAAACACTCACTGGTTAAGGAAAGCAAAGAGGTATCTCATGACCACGATGACAGCCCGAGGCAGAGTGACAATGATCTGCTGGATCTGGTGCACTCTCTCTGCAGGGTTCTCAGTTTCTGGAACACATGGATAGAAAGCACATCCTTAAAAAGCTTTTCAGGACCAGACAGCTCAGCACCAGAGGGACTTGCTCCAGATCTAGTGGCCCAGTAAGAGAGGAAGACAAAAGCCTGTCTCCAGAGGTCATCTGTGAGTTTAGTACTAAGGTGCAGAAAGAAAATGGAGAACACTGCTGCTCCAGTGGGGAACTCCTATGTTCAGATGCAGCATGAGCAGCAAATAAAGACATTTCTTTATTCATTTTTAAAATAAATGTTTATGCATTATTCATTTCATTCCTCAACAACTCCTCTGTTCCTCAAAAGCCTGAGTCAATGGGGCACTGAAAACAGAGCACTGCTTGGTTTTCTAGGGCAGATTTTTAAATGAGGTTCTTTTTCAGGTTACCCTTCTGGGTTATGCACTGGATCCTTCTGAGAGGCTGGAGCAGACACTGCCCACTGCTGCCCTACAGCTGAGACACCCCTGCAGCCACAATGGGCAGCACTTCCATCCCCTCTGAACCTTCCAGCTCATTTTGCCTCCTTTGCTCCCCCCAGAGAAGTGATTTCCCCTCTCCTCCCCCAGTGCACTCCTGTCCTTTCCTCACAGCTCCCACTGCCCACCTGGCACATGGGTGCTCCTGTCCCCATTCAGTGCTTCCCTCATCCCACCCAGCTCCCCATGAAGAGCTGCCACATGTACTTACTTATAGTAGATATCAAATCTTGAAACCTTTCCTTAGGAAAGAGGGGGTTTTCCAGTCCTCGGAAATACAGCTTCAAGACTCCAGCCACTGAGTTAATGTCTCGTTCGTTCTGATCATCAGCAAGGGGGTCTTCACCTGCCCAGACAAGGGTTTCTGTCCAGCATCACATCTAGCTGGACTAACACAAGTGGTCTTCCTCATTTAGTGGAACACCAAACTTCCCAGGGTTCAGAAACTCTCCTCATGTGCAATGGCAATGCTTATTTTTTTCTGAAAACCAATTCTACTGGGGGATTCCAAACCTTTCCTGGGGATGATATTGGTTGTTTCTCCTCCACCGTCTCCAGCTCAGTGCATTTTTTGCATTTACAGCACCAATCCTTTTCCACAAGGAAAGCTGAGGAGGTCTGAAGGACAGTGAGTGAGAGCCTGAGAGGACAGGCTTGGCTGGAGGATACAATTACAGCTCTGGAATGAACCCAGGGGTTCTGGACAGCTTTGTACAATTTAAATCTGTGAGAGGTTTTCAGTGTCCCTGAGATTTGGATACTAATTAATCTTAAATTGGATGTGCAAATCCTCCAGCCTTTGACAATCCTAACATTACCTTATCCATCCACCTTCATCCTGATCCTTCCAATGCTGCTCAAGGATTAAGGGTCCCTGCTCCCAGCAGGACTGTCCCTGTCACAGCTCCCCTCCTCTCAGGACAGCAGGACTGCTTTCCCTTTCTCACTGGCCTGGGTGTGATTTTCTCAGCAGATTCCCTGGTGCCTCCACAGCCAGCAGGTACAGGGAGGAATGCTGCACCTCCCTTGGCAAACTGCTGCAGGAAGGATGAAAGGATCCCCAGCAAACTCTTTTATGGCTCTTGTGCTTTTAACAACTGTGGAAAAGACTTCTGCACCTGCCCCTACTTCTCACACTCCTTCCCTGGGTGACTTCACTACTGCCAGAGACACAGCATTGAGAAACCCAAAAGGGATGAAATCTGCTCATTTCTCATAGCAGAGAGGGCTTTATTTAACACAGGCTTCACACCATGGCTGATGCAGCCACCACCTCCCACCAAGGATCCCTGCACAGGCAGCATCCTGCTGTACTGCACACCCAGCTACACACCTCTCTCAAACGAGTTCTTGATGTCATTGACTTCCACCTGGGAGCCAGGGACTCTGAAGATGCCCTGCTGCTGGAGGCCTGGAAGAGAAAAATGCTTTAGGAGAGATTTCTGGAACTGTTGGGCAATACCTGCAGGAAAAAACAGCAGAATGCAGGAGCTGATGCACCAGGCAGGCTTGGAGCAAGCAGGGACAGCAAGGGACAAGCAGGGACAGCCTGCTGCACCTCACTTCTGCTCCTATTCCCCAACCAAGGACCCAGATCAAGGTCCCTGAAGAGCTGAAAGGGCTCATGGCCTGAGTGAACAATTTAACCTGGGCACGTGCTAATAAATGAACAATTTAACCTGGGCACGTGCTAATAAAACCTCTCTATTCACCAGCCATCCAGCACTGCACCACAGCCCATGGGGAACGGGCTGCAGGCACCAGGAGCCCTGCTGGACCCCAGTGCTCACTCCAGTGCTCTGTCCCCTGGCAGGGTTCTGGGGCTGTAGTGACCCAACTCACCATACAGGTTGATGTAGCGGATGCAGCTTTCTACGACAAGTGGAATGGCCTGTCCTGAATCCTTCAGGAAAGGAAAGGGAAAAGAGAAAAAATTACTGGTTTATTGCTAACAAAGCACAGGAAATGCACTGAGGATTGCAAAACCAGAGATTTGAAAATTAGTGCTGTGGAGTTTAGTAAGAGGACAGGCAGGGAAAGGAGGTGTTACAAACATCAGAGCGCTGAGGACACCGTGTGCAGCCAGATGTGCACAAGGAAGCTGCAACCAGGGTGTGAAACATTGCTGCTCCCTGCCTGGCTCAGACAGGAGACTGCCACGAGGGATCACAGCTACGCCACCCCAAAGGGGGAATGCTGAGCTGAAGTAAAACTTGTGCTGTACCTGGCTGATGGAATAAGCTTCCCATAACACAGCTTACAATATTTCCACCAAAGGATAGAGCCACTGTCAGCAGGTGCTAAAAAACCAACAAACACCACTGTGTACAGAATGAAGTGCCTGAGTCTGAACCAGTGCTGAGTTCTGGCTTGTCCCCAGGCCCCTTGTGGCAGGGGGACCCTGGGCCATGTCTGACAGCCCAAGTGGATTTCTCTGTGGGGTTCTGGCTGTTTTCCCAGCAGAGCACAGTGGCATCTCTGGGCAATTCCCTCCACCTCAGAGATGAGCCTCCAGTAAGTACCTGATTCCTCGTTCGTGCATTCCTCCTTCCTCTGAGCACACAGAGAAGCAGCAGAGTGGAAAAAAGAGAACAGATTAAGCAGGGATAAGTTCAGTTAGAGGTAAGCACGTCCTTTGGAGGCCGTGAACGCTCAAATGCAATGGCAGCTTAGCAAGGGTCAACACAGCCTGTGGGGCACCCACCCTCCCTCCCAAACCCTGGGCACCTCCACCCCAGCCTCAGCAGGAACAGCCTCCTGGATTTCCTCCTGTCTGAACTTGTGGCCTCCCAGGAGCCCGAGGACAGGCACAGAGCTGGCCTGGGGCACAGGCACGGCTCTGAGGGGGCACTGGGTGACCAGGGGACAGCAGGGCAGGCAGCAGTGGCCCAGTGCCTGTGAGGCTGTGCACCCCCAGGGCAGGCAGCAGTGCCCAAAGGGGTCTCTGCTAGCACAGGACACTGCTGCTCAGATGGATTTCTAGAGCAGGTAATTCCTCCTCCTCGGTGCTGAACAGGCTGGCATTTAATGAGCATTACTTTTTAGACACCAGTTTAAGTCAGAAGTAATCACAAATCCTAACGGGATTACAGGCTTTGCCAGCAGGGCCAGTGCTCTCTGTGCTGGTGCTGTGTACAGACACTGCCCTCAGGTTAGGGCTGAGCTGGAGGGAATAAACCCAGCCAGACGATGCCTGTTAGTCACCTAATCCAACGGTTTGTCTTTACTGCTTCCTGAGGAGTTTTCACTGCAGCTTTCTCCAGAGCAGGACACAGGACAGCACCTGCCAGCAGCCGTGGCTGTTACTGATGTATTTGTGTGTGAAGCTTTGATCACCTGTCTGCCCTCCAACACGGCCAACAGACAGCAGGATTTCTAGCCCAGGCTGAGAGACACTTTCTGGGGTCATTTTACCTTCCTTCTCAGCCACAATGATGGATGACCACCAAAACCACGTGGAAAGAGGAAGGGGCTGTGTCTGCTGCTCCTTTGAGGGCTGGGCTGAGCTTGTGTAATCTTTATTTTGGGGATGGGAAGAAGCAGCAGGACAGGGAGGACACTGAGCCAGGACTACCTCATTCTGCACGTGGCCACCAGCCATGGGTGGGTCTGGAGCTCACACTGATGGGACAGAACGCCAGGAATGCACAAGGGGAGCTATGGAGAGGAATCATCCCTGGGGCCAAGCTGGGTGCAGATGGGCTGGAGGGACCCCTGAGGATGGCAAGCAGCCAGGACAGGACAGCCACCATTGCATTGCCAGCGTTCACAGACACTCCTGGCAGGCAGCAAGTACCTTAATGAACGTTTCCATATTGCCGTTAAAGAGTTTATGGTTATACACTGAGAGAGGCCTAGGTCTCCTCATTTTCTGTGGCTTAGGGGGAAGACATGGGGGCCTGGGAGAAAATGGAACAAAATAAATCAACAAAACACCAACGTAAATGCAATGACAGGGTGAGACCTCACAGGTTATAACTGAGAAGAAGAAATCAAACAGAAAAGTCCCTCTGTAAGGACCACACTCCCTGCAGCCACTCACTGATGTGTCCCACACTGACACCACTCCAGCAGGAAACCAAGGGCAGGCAGGAGACAAAACAAAACTAACCACAGCTACCCCAGAAAACACTGGGCTATTCCTGTTTGCTCCTGAACAGATTTCATTCTGCTCACAGAATGAGGACAATGGGAACACCTCCACCTTCCTGTATCTAGCTTCTGCCTGGAGTGCCGGGGCTGGGGATGACCCTCCCACTGCCAGTGACAGGGTTCAGTGCAGCACTGAGGAACTGGGCTACTTCCATTAATGCTACTCCCAGCCCAGTTCCCCTGGATAACAAAGGATATTCAGTGTCTAGATCATAAAAAAGGAGAAAAAACCCACAAAATCCCAAACAGATTTCTGCCCTGCCCTCTGGCCCAGGCTGTAGTAATGTCTGCAGGGAAGAGAACACGACTGCAGCCACACACAGCACTGGAGGTGGGAGCCTGCTCTCCGAAGGTCCCTCTCTGTCCTGGCAGCACCTCGGTGCCCGCTGGGTGCCAGCCCTGAGGCACTGGGCACAAGGAGCTCCTTCCTTCCTGCCTGGCAAGGCAGCCCAGGCTGCACCATCTGCTCCACCACTCCTGACAGGGAGGGCAGCTCTTTCTGCTGCTATTATAAATTTTATTAAACACAAACAAGGCTGGAACAAGCTCACACACAGAGAGCTGTGAGTGTTCCAGGGAGCTGCTGGGAGGCTGTGCTGGGCTGTGCCTCGCTGTCAGAACACCAGCACACCCCTAGCAAGCCACTGGAGCTCTGTGGAGATGCTTCACAGACTGGACATGGATGAAAGCCTCCTCTCTGTGACATTTACCCAGCCCTGTCTCCTGCAGTAGAGGGGTGAAGTCTGAGACACAGGCATGCTCTGCACTCACAGCTAAAGCAGCCAGAGCTGGGAGAGGATTTCAGGGGCACGTTAAAGTCCTCAAAGGAAGAGGGGTGGCAGGGAGTGCGTGGACACCTTTGTGTCACCCTGTGAACACAGCCCCACCTCAGCTTTGCCCCAGGGCACGGCACCGTGCTGACCAAGCACATCCAGGCACATCAGAGGCAGCCAGCCAGAAACCACACTGCAGCAGAACCAAGGGCTCTTGCCATCCCCCTGAGCCCAGCCCTCCAGGCATGCAGCTGGGAAGCAGGATGTGGGGCACAGGGGGCTGCAGGTGGGTAACTGAACCCCACCAAGCTGCACCAGTGCAAAGCAAACCCCCTCTCCCACAGCCCCCTCCTGCCAGCACCAGCCCTCCCCAGGAGCAAGGAAGGGGAACAAAGTGCTCACCTGGTTGTTCCACACTCAGCTCTTTCACCTGTAAGAAACACAAGTTGCCATCATCCCTCCACATCAGCCACCACCAGAGCACTGCACAGCACAGCTGCTCACACCCTCACTGCTGGCTCCTGCACCCCAAGAACGGCTTCTGGCAGAGAAAAGCTGCATTGGGGGAGGAGAAATGCACACCTGATGCTCCCACCATTAAAATAGAGATTAGAAATCTGGAGGGAGATTAAATCTTCTAGGGGAGAAGAGGGAGAGGAGGGAAAGAGGCAGAGGGTGGGAGGGAGTGGCAATCTCTGCTGCTGGAGAAGTAACCCAGCACTTCAGCACCCAGTGTCAGATTCAGAGATGTCTGTGTGCACTCCCAAAGAAAAGTGGGAGGAGTGATTCAAGGAAATCATGATTTTGCATGTCACAGGTTAGCTGAGCAGCAGCAGGCAGGCACAGAAGCACCAGTCCCTCAGGAGAGCACACACAGGTGAGGCACACAGGTGAGGCTCACAGGTGAGGCTCACAGGTGACACACGGCTTAAACCCTCGCAGGGGATTGGAGCACCCTCCCTGGGCCTGACCCCAACTCACCTTCTCCCAGGGTTTGCTTCAGCAGGTCGTGTTTAGCCTGGAGCTTTGTGATGAGGTTACTGCCATTCAGATACTCCTTAAATTTCTGGAATTAAAGAACAAACGGGGTGGGTTAAGCACCGCAGCCCCTAATGGACATTCACTGCTGCCTGGGGGGCTCAGGAGGCTGCACCAGCTGCAGGGCTCAGCAGGGTCTAATCACTTCTCCCTGCTCCTGATGGTCTCATTAGCCTGGTCTCCTTGGAGCTGCCCCTCCTGCCCAGGAACGCAGGGAGCACAAAGAGTTCAAAGCTGCCTTTCTTTGTCAGCCTTCTGGGAACAGCCCAGGAAATCAAAGCAGCTTTCCCTGCCCTGCCAAGGCTTCATCTCTGCAACCAACAATGCCAAGCAGAGCTCCCAGTGCCTGAGCCCTGCAGCAGGGACTGCCAGGTGCTCTGTGCTGCAGGGGACACTGTGCACAACAACTGCCCGTGCCACAGAGGGGCTGGGGACACCCAGGAACACTCCAGAGCAAGGCACTGCACATGTCAGAGGGGAGGGAGACGAGATGGAAAACAGAGAATGGGAAAGACCAAATCTCTGCAAAAACCATTAAAGTAATCCCATGCACATTTCCAGATGAAAAGTGCAATTTCCCCCCAGTTTACAGTAATACTATCAAGAGAAAGTAGAAGCTCTTCCATGCATATGGAATACATCACAAGATGCTGTGAACCACAGGCTGTGGCCCACACTGAAATGAGGGAGAGTGCTGGTGAACTCATGGCTGTTGCCTGCATTTCGGGTACCAGAACAGAGACCTGAGCTCTGCCTGGGGTGCAGGGCAGGCACACACCCCAGCTCAGCTTCTGTGCCTTCCTTGGCCTGTCAGTGGCTTCAGCTCATCTGCGGGCCCAGGGCAAATTCAAGCTGTATAGGCTAGAGAGGAGGACTTGGCTCAGAGTCCTGAAGGCTTCCTGAAGTGACCCAGGATGGTGGCCCACGGTGAGGCCATCTGGAGTCTGAACCCTGCTCTGAGCCTCTCCTACTCTACTCAGTAAGTTTTCAATCTCATGTGGCTGCTCCAGTTGTTCCTTCAAAGAGAAAAACAAGGCAGGCACTGGATTGTCAGTCCCTGTGCAGTGCCCTGCCACTGAAATGCATTCCAGACCCAGATCTGACAGAAGAAAAGTACTTAAAGAGACTGAATTGGTTCTTGCTCTTCACTAATGAGCACTTAACTGGGCCTCAGCCCTGGTAATTAATGCTCTGCTGTCCTGTATGGGCTGAGCTGAGACTCACAGTGAAATAGAACATTTCAGTCTCCTGCTGGTTGGCTCTCCTCTTGGCAATGTTGATTTTGCTCATGTAGGTCTCTGATGCAGCTGATTTGACCGACTCAGTGGAGCGGCTGTGCTGGAAGGCATCTGAAACATCAAAATCTTCCACTGTCAGCATGTCCTGCAAGGTCTGCATGGTGGCATCCAGCGTTTTCCGTACCTGTGAGAAACAGGACAGCGTGGGTTTGGGGCAGACTGGGAAAAGGGCACGTGGTGAGCCAAAACAATCCCTCAGCAGGCAGCTCCTGCGCCCTGGGCTAGCACTGGCTGTGCTCTGAGCACTTCCAGCTCTGCCACAGCAGGGCTCCACACCTGAGCACAGCAGGAAGGCTCCAGGGGGAGAAAGGCTCAGCAGTGCTGCCCACAGAGCCAGCCTCTTACCTCTTCATTCTCGATCTTGAGGGTGGCCAGCCGGGACTGCAGCTGGTGGTAGCGCATCAGCAGCTCGGTCTGCACAGGCTGCTGGGCGCTCACCTGGCACACCTGGGACAGGAGACATTCTGGGTCATGCATGCACCAGACACACATTCCCATCCCCACACCACTCCCTGCAGCCCCCACGAGCTCCTGGCAGCTCCAGAGAGGTTGTGCTGCCATGCGTCCCATCAGCAGTGCCCGGGACCTGGGCCAGCACCGAGCGTTTTGCTCAGCACTCTGCCCTCTCCCAATTACAGCAGATTAATCACAGCTCCCCTGTGCAGATCTGGGGGACAGAGGGAGCCAAACCAAGGCTCCCTAATTGGGAGAGACACGAGCAAGAGGCAGCCTGAAAGGAGGAGCAGTAACAAGCCAGGAGTCTCATTAGGAAAGGAAACAGCAGCAGGGTGTGAAGGCGGCAGGGAGGGGAAGGAGCCAGGAACAATTGCACAGTGATGGCTCAGAGGAGGGGAGGCCAGGCCCCTGTGCAGTTACCTCATCCCCCATGTGAGGCTGGAACTCGAACTTGAGCGGCGGGCAGAAGACCTGGTTGCACATGTCCATGATGGTGTGCTTGTCGCTGCGCGCGTCCAGGTTGTCCACGGCGTTCTCGATGACGTCCAGCCCCTCGTGGCGCGACGTCTCCAGGTTGTACTCGGCAGACAGGTACGTCCTGAAGGTGCGGGCGAGGCTGGCGTGGAACCCCAGATCGCAGCACTGAGGACACAAAGCAGGGGCTGCTCACACAAACGCTGCCAAGAACCACCAGGTTCTCAAACACAGATGGACGCTGGAGCGAGGGGAGGCAGTGGGCACAGCCCTGCAGCGTGTGCACAGCCCTGCAGCGTGTGCACATCCTGCTCTGTCCCTGGCAGCTCCCACCACAGAGCAGCTCCTCATGCTGCTGATCACTCATGTCTGTCTCAGGGAAAATGATAAAACTTGGAGTTAATTGCTGCCAAAATACTGTACTTTAGAAAAAACCCTGGTTTTAAACATTGTCCTCACTTTAAATGAATTTGCTATGTCAAGTGTCATGCCAGCACAGGGATTTGCTGCCCTGAAAGTTCCATCAGAGCTGAGCAAGTCCAACCTGTGCCCAATCCCCACCCTGTCACCCAGCCCAGGGCACTGAATGCCACATCCAGCTGTTCCTTGAACTCCTCCAGGCATGGAAACTCCACCACCTCCCTGGGCAGCCTGTTCCAGTGTCTGACAACCCTTTCCATGAAGAAATACTTCCTGAAGTTCATATTGATAAACTCGAAGTGAAATCCAAAACCTCAGTTGGTGCCACAAGCAGCTCCAGCCCCAGCAGTCTCACGGTTGGTGCTGATGTGAGGAGACACCATCAGCTGAGATCACATCACAGCAGGGCTGTGCTTGCTTCAGCCTCTCCTAAAATCAGCAAAGCTACACTGGGCCAGCTCTCAGCCCCACTGCCCCTCCTGGCATCTAAAAGCTGTGAAACCCCACGTGCAGCAACGAGGAGTTTTGTAAAAACTGTTAAATTGTCACAGCCCTTCATTTATCCTGCTTCTATTTAGCTTCTAATCACATTAATGGAGAGTATGGGCAGTTATGGACTGGCACAGACCTGCCTTAAAAAAAAAAATCAACAAGCAACACAAAAAAGGTAAGGGGTGAATTTCCATTTGCTGCTTGGGGCAAAACCTCATTCTGCACTGCACATCTCTGCCATAAGACAGCTTTAGCATGAACACCCTGCAATCACTGCAGGCTGCACAGAAACCCCAGAGCTGGAACAATGCAGACTGTGCCAGCACTGAGGGTAGAGCAGCGCTCCTGCCATGGCCAGCAGTGCCTGGGAACGGACTGGGAGCTCCCAGCACCTCCCACCCCCGAAATCACAACCACTTTGCTACAAAAAACTACCAGGAGGAAATATCTGCTGCTGTTCAAGGGTGGGAATTCCCAAGGCACACAAAACCCAGCACTATGAGGCAAAGCACTGAATGCACAGAACCCGAGGACAGGGCATTGCCAGATGCTTTTAGGACCAAATTCCAAATTGCATGTGAAACGTTTCCCATTTTTTGCTGCCAGACTTGCACTGAAGCCGGTGGTGATTTGCAGTGTCCAGAGAGCAGCTGCTCCTGCAAAGCAGGGCAGGCACTTCCCACACACACTGCACACTGCAGCCCCTGGAGTCAGCACCGTGCTGCCTGCTTCACACACGGATGCCCAGGGAAGAAAAGACGGAGCAGGGACTTCCACGCAATTCCCAGAGGAACACACAATGGGGAGGGGAGAAGAAAAAGGAAGGAAAAAAAAGACTTCAAACCGATGCTCCCAGCCCCAGAACAAATGGCATTTTCTCACCCCTCTCATCCCTTTGATGGCAAATAAATTAGAACCACAAATAACGATCCCCAGCCCTTCCGCAGCGCCTTTCATCCGCCAGGCTCAGAGCTCCCCGAGCATTAATCCATCACGTCTGGTAACACCCTGCAAGGGCTGGGAACGGAGGATCCAGTGCTCAGCCTGAGAAACCAGCCAGCTCCTGCAGCTCGAGCAGCACGTTTGGCCAAACACCAGGGATGCAGCCAAAACCCCAGTGCCTCCCCAAACAAACCCCCAGTGCCTCCCCCAACTCATTTGCTCTGCTCTGTTCCCCCTTTTCTGCCTTTTATTCTTATCTGTTTTCTAAAATATATTCTGCATTATTTTTAATTATAGGCATAATATATAATAATTATATGTGTATTTTAATTTTTGGCCTCTACTCTCTTGATGCTGTCACAAAACCCAGAGCTGTCCTGAGCAGCAAGCAAATCACAGAATCCCAGAATGGTTTATGCTGGGAGACCTTAAAGATTACCCAATTTCAACTACCCTGCCATGAACAGGGACACCTTGCACCAGCCCAGGTTGCTCCAAGCCCCGTTACCAGTAAAGCCAAGTGAGGATTTTTGGCATAACTATTTCAACCGCTGTTTCTGTTCCCTAGCTTGGCTCAGCTAATTTTTCCAGGGACCAAGCAATGTGACAGATCCATGTGATGTTGAATTTGCTCAGAGTTCCCCTCCTTTCCTGGCCTGTCTCAGACACAGAAGCACCAATCCTTAGGGAGGTAAGCTGCTGCTCCAGAAGGACTCAGAGGGGGCTGCACACGTTTTGGCAGATCAGTTTGTATGGACACCAACTGCTCCATTTTCTCTGCTGAATCCAGTGATATCTTTCATGTGACCACTTCAAACTACCTTGCAGCCATTTCCCACAGAACTCCAGAGGGATGGATAAGGAGCTTTATCTCCTCTTTACATACGTGGCCAAAAAGATTAACTGGTGACAGAGTTAATGACAGAAACGAGTCAAGCCCAGCGTTTAAACAGATGCACGTGCCACAGTGACAGGGAAAAGCTGATTTGATCTGCCTCTATATCCTTCCCTTCCTTTCTAGGACAAAACAACGAGGCCACTGGAGACAGGGGCAGACGGCTCTGTCCCCTGCATGGCTCCAGTTCTCATTAGCCACAGCCCAGGAGGGCTCCCAGCTGGCCCTCTGTGCCCAGTGAGCCCCAGCCAGGGCTGCAGGGATCCCAGGCTGTGCCTGGGACACACCACTGAGCCACTTGGCTTGGGGACACAGAAAACTCGGGGTGAATCACTGAGCAGTGTCCTGGCGGGTCGGGTTTGTGTGAAACCAGCAGCTGCACATGGCAATTTGTGCTGGGGATGGAGGCTGTGTGACCCATTCCCTGTCCCAGTTTGTGCTGGGAATGGAGGCTGTGTGACCCCTTCCCCTCTCCCAGTCTGTGCTGGGGATGGAGGCTGTGTGACCCTTCCCCTGTCCCAGTTTGTGCTGAGGATGGAGGCTGTGTGACCCCTTCCCCTGTCCCAGTCTGTGCTGGGGATGGAGGCTGTGTGACCCTCCCTGTCCCAGTCTGTGCTGGACACAGAGGCTGTGTGACCCATTCCCTGTCCCAGTTTGTGCTGGGGATGGAGGCTGTGTGACCCCTCCCCTGTCCCAGTCTGTGCTGGACACAGAGGCTGTGTGACCCTCCCCTGTCCCAGTTTGTGCTGGGGATGGAGGCTGTGTGACCCTTCTCTCTCCCAGTTTGTGCTGGACACAGAGGCTGTGTGACCCCTCACCATTCCCAGTTTGTGCTGGGAATGGAGGCTGTGTGACCCCTTCCCCTCTCCCAGTCTGTGCTGGACACAGAGGCTGGACACAGACCCCTCCAGCACACTGGGACTCATTCCTTCTGGAGCTGCTGCAGCCCTTCTTGCCTCACCCCTGCAGAACACACTGAACTTTTAGAAAAGCTGTGCAGACAAACTGCTCTCCCTCCGAGGATACAGGACACCCATGCTCAGCTCACACACCCAGTATTCTGTTTCTTTGGTGAATGTAATTTATAATCGGGGAAATTTCATTGCTCCATGTTAAAGATGCTTTAGTTAAATCCCTGAAGGGATTCCTGGAGTGCAGAAATGCCATCTGCTGACTCCAGTGGAAGTGTCAGGAGGAAATAAAAGTTGGGAAGAATAAGATAAACAGACAGAGTTAAAATGGAACTCGGCAAATCTCCAGAAAATCAAAGTTCAAAAAACTCCACTAAAGTAAGTCATTCTTGCTTAAAAAATAATTAAACGAAAGAAAAAAAACACAAAAGTAGAAAGCCTGCAGAGAAATCAAGGTGTTCTCACACCTTGCCATTCAAATGTCTCCACAATCAACTTACTTGTTTTTTAACACATCTTCAATAATAAAGAGAAGGGACATAATGAAGAGTATTTTATCACATATGAAATCTTGAAGTCATCAGGGGTTTTGCATCAGACTTGCTTTAATTCTCTGAAGTGCAACCACATGCTAACGAGCTAGGAAAGGAGGTAAACACTGTGGCAGCTTTTTAAATTGCACATTTAGGTAACGATGGTAACTCAGTGCTTCAAGCTCAGCTATTTATGCACTGTGCAATCTACACACCATGGGATGCCTGCTAAAGGAAGAAGCAGAAATCCCTTCTCTGGGTGAATCCCTCCTCTGAACCACCTCCAAGCAGTCTGCAGGAGTCACCAGGGCTCAGTTCCTGCCACTGCCCTGAGCTCATCCCCTGCCAGGAGCACCAGGACCAAGCCCAGAGGTGCCTTCCCCAGGCAGGACAGCACTGCCACCAGTGCTGAATCCCACCAAAGTCACCAAGCAGCAGAAAGAAGAACCCCTCTGTTCCAGCACCAAAAGCAAGGCTGTGTCTGACCTGGGGAAGCATTTCTGTGTCTCAAACACAGACTGACCAAAGGGCCCAGAAGGAACCTCGGTGACACCTGGCTCACCCCAAGGCAAATCCATCCACAGGACACCTTTGGTCCCAGTTAAGAACACCCCAAAGCCCCCCAGACACCCTTCAGCACCCAGGGCAGTGCAGCTGAGAGCTCAGCAGGCCGGGCACAGGGAGGACTCACGTCGATGAGGTCGGACACGTCGTGGATGTAATATTTGCTGACGGCTGCGTTGGTGGCTGCCAGGTTCAGCAGGTAGTCATTCCTGGCTTTTGTACACTTCAGCTTGTTCTCAGAATACTTGGCTTGTCTCTGGAAAAGCAGAATGGAGAGTCAGAGCACAAACAGGATGGCACTGGCACAGTTTATCCTGCCACAGAGCCCCACAGCACCCTGCAGCCTGGGTGTGACGAGGTAATTACTGAAAGTTGGTCTCTGGTATGAAAACAGAGACCTTGCCAGGGTGGGGGAGATCCCATCTGAGCACCCCTCACACTGCCAGCCAGCCATGACGAGTGAGTGCATCCTGCTAGAGGTACTTGGAACCCTGAGCACAGCTGCTGCTGGGGATTTTGGCATCAGTCAAAAACAGAGGGCCAAATTTCCCCCCAGAAATGCTGACATATGTTTGGACTTGCTCCAGATGTGTGCAGCTGTATCAAAATGGAATCTGGCCCAGAGGCCCAAGCTACACAATTCAGAACAGGATCCAGAATTCAAAACTGTAGGAAAGCAGATGTGCTCCAGATCTGGGACATCTGCTCAGGCAGATCCCTGCTCTGAAGGCTGAATCAAAAGATTAACCCTTCTGAGAAGTTCACTGTTAGAAATGTCCCAGGGCTGGGTGCATCAGCAAGCAAATGCATCCTGCTGGGGAAGCTATCTCCTTTTCTCCAAAATTAACACAAAAACTTGTGGAGATCCTGAGACACAGGGGATTTGCTGAGGCCAGAATGGCACAAAGTGTTTTGCCTAGCAAATCCATCTAAATGCTGCACTCTCACTCCCAGACACTCTGCAGAGGAAGAACACTGGTGTTTTATAGATTCAGCTATTTTTTCACTACCAGGAGTCAGTGCCTGAGCGAATCCAAGGCTGCTGTTCATTTTTAAAAGCACATCCTTACAGAACACATCACAAACCCCAATCTCCCGGAGCAGGGACTGGTGTCCAGACCAGGACCCCTGCCCACTGCAGGCCTGGTGCCCTGCCCTCCCTGGAGCCTCTCAGCTCCCAGCTGGCACAGCCAGGTCCCTGCCACACTGTGCAGCTCCCACCCTATCCAGTCCTCCTCCCTGTCCTGTGCTCCAGGAGCCACCCAGGCCCCTCCAGCTGTCTCAGCTCCCCCTGCACAGACACAGCCAGGAAGGTGCCCAGGTGGTTCCTGTGCAGGTCCAGCACCCTGTCCAAGGCTGCACTGCCCATCCCTGCCATGCCATCCTGACCCTCAGTCAAACCCTCTCTAGAAGCTGCTCCTGGCCCTTCTCCACACCTGTGATGGCCTCGGGGTGCCTCCCAGCAGAACACGAGACATCAGCCGTCCCAAGCCCTTCCCAGGGGCACAGGAACGGCCTCACAGACAGAGACATGGCTGGAGCCAACCCCTGCTGCCTGCAGGGAGCCCCAGCCCCAGCCCAGCTCCCTCCTCCTTCCCTCTCACCCACCTTCTCTTTCATCTTCTCAATCTTCTTGACGGAGCTGCGCCGCTGCGGCCGGTCCTCGTGTCGCAGCAGGTTCACACTGATGTCCCCTGACTTGTTGAACTGCTTTTCTTCCTGCTTCTCTGCCTCCTTCAGCTTGCTCTCGGCACTGATGCTCTCTGCATGGTACATGTGGTAGGTCTTCATCACCTGCAGGCACAGGAGGTCATGAGCCACCTTCCCCTGTGACCTGCAGCAGGACACGCCAGCAGCCCCGGGCAGGGCAAGGGGCTCTGGGGCATGAAGGAGCAAAGAGGGGAGAAAAGCTTGAGAGATTCATCCCAGCCCTCCTTCTAGAGGCCCCAGGCTGGTCTAAGGACGGTGGTGACACTCAGCCCCACTGTGGGGATGTGACCCAGCTGCAGTCAGAGCACTGCCTGCCCTCCAGCAGGAAACAAGGAATGACCCCAGAGCTCTGCAGCTGGGATATGGGGCCATGGCAAGTGACTGTGGGGGAGGCCACAGTCACTCTGAACTCCCTTCTGACCCAACCCCTCTGCTCCTACACTCGCTAAGCCATCAGACAGCTCTGCCACCCAGACAGCAGAACCTTCTGGAAGTGGAGGAGCTGCAATTCCCAGGCAGAAATGGGGTTTGTCTCCTCTCACCACCTCATTCCCCCTGGCTGCCACCAGCAGGCACAGGCAGTGCCAGGACAGCAGCACCTTGCTCTTCACACTGCAGACCCACGAGAGATGACGCTGATCCTGGACACTCGACAGGCAAAACTTCCACCACAGCCTTCCCTTTCAGGAACAGGATCCCAAAGGGCACACTGGATCATTCTAACAGAGCTGGCAGCAGGGACACATCTGCTCCTCTGTCTTTATGCCTTTAGTCACACTGTCCCCTTCTATCATCTCCCTTTGGGATGTGGAAGGTTTATTTCACATTGCCTTGACACAGCCCCCAGTGCCCGACTGCTCACGGCCATCAGCCTCACCAGGGCTGGGAATAAAGGCTGGGACACGCTGGGACGGGCTGGGGACACGCTGGGACAGGCTGGGACACGCTGGGACGGGCTGGGCACACGCTGGGACGGGCTGGGCACACGCTGGGACGGGCTGGGCACACGCTGGGACGGGCTGTCTGAGGCCCAAGGGTTAAAACAGAGCAGGAACCCGCAAATGCAGGGCATTTTTACACACAGCTTAATGTAGAAAACACAGAGTGTCCTCAGCTGCAGCTGTCAGCAGGACCCAGGAGTGTTTGCCTTGGAGCAGATCAGGCTGAGACACATGATCCCTCCTCCTGCCAAGCAAACCTCAGCTGCTGCAGCTCCCAGTGCTGCATCCACAAACCTGCCACTGCAGGGACATCCCATCCCAATGCAGGGACACCCCAATGCAGGGACATCCCACCCCAGAGCAGGGACATCCCACCCCAGAGCAGGGACATCCCACCCCACTGCAGGGACATCCCATCCCAATGCAGGGACATCCCACCCCAATGCAGGGACATCCCACCCCAGTGCAGGGACATCCCACCCCAGTGCAGGGACATCCCCCATCCCACTGCAGGGACATCCCACCCCAGTGCAGGGACAGGCACGGGGCAGTGAACAAAGGCTCCTGCCTCGTCCCTGAGCTCCTGCATTTCCAAACCCTGCAAATCCTCAGCAGATTCCAGCCACGTATTTCAACTGCCTCTTCTGCAGTGAATGTCACAGGACACACAGACACCAGACAATTCCTGGGGTTTTCTTAAGGGCAAAGGCCAGAGGGTTTCATTGAGCCCTCCTCATCCTCACCATCCACATCTTTGTGTGAAACACAGAGGGAAGTGAAAGAGCAAAGTGCTGCCTACCAGGGCCTCAGGCAGTAAGAGGAAAGGGTTCTGCAGCACTCAGGTCCTCACACATGACAGAGAAGCCCAACGAGTAACAGGGGACCAAACTGCAGGATTTTTGTGAAATCTCAAGGTTGTGGGACAGTTACCCAACCAAAACAGACACCTGAAACAGCTCCCTGTGCTCCTCACCAGTGCCCTGCCACACAGCTCCTGGAAATTCAGAGGATATTTCTGCTTAATATCTGCCTCAATTCTGGCTGGGGCCAAGCTGCAGTGCAGCAGTCAGCCCCTGATCTGCAATTCCCTGGTGCCATCCCGGTGCCTGCAATCACATCACCAGCCCTGGCCTGCACTGCTGTGACACAAAGACAAACTGCCACAGCTGCGTCCCGGGGATCCTTCCTGCAAATCAGTTAATTAGCTGCAGCCAAGGAGGAAAAATATGTTCCAATGTTCATTAGTTATTTAACAACACGAGTTGTGTTTTCCATATTAATTACATGTTCTGGATAAAGGCTGTTGCCAAAATACCAGCCGTAAATGGCACTGCTGGCAGTCTCCAGCTACAAGGGCTTTGTTCTCCTCAACAGCTCATCCCCAAGGCTCTGACCCAGAGAGGAGCAGAGCAGAAATGGGGTGACCATGGCAGGTACAGGCTCAGGCCCCCTCATTCCTCTGCCTTCACCAGCCCCAGCTGGAACCTCTGCTGGAACCCATAAGGAGGAGCCAAAGGAATCAAGATGGTTTTAATTCACAGCCAAATTATTTCTGCACAAAACCATTCACAAGCATCTCCACTTCAGAATGAAAGTCATCCACTTCTGTTTTGATTAAAGTCAGTGTGGCTTTGGTTCCCTGCACACAGAGTCCACAGGGTGACTCGCATCAGAACAGCAACAAGGCTGAACTAAAATCAATGTGGTTGTTTTGGCTTAAGTTTGAGACAGTGAATGCCTGAGAAGCCTGTAAAAAATTGTCATTTCCACCCAATGCACAGAATTCCCCTCGGAGAGGCTTAAAAAGCAGCCTTGGCAGGGCATGGATGAGCTGTGGGTAAAGGCCTGGCCAGAGGCAGGAAAATCGACTTCCCAGTGCTGACAGCAGCCAAGTGACATTTCTGCAGGAGCAGCAGAGCCCTGTGAGCCAGGCCCTTCCCCTGGCTCTGCTTCTGGCAGCAGCCACAGCTCCTGTGCTGCACAGGACACGCCAGCAGCAGCTCAGCCCAGAGGTGTCCCCAGCAGCCCTGAGCCAGGGGACCCCTGGGCAGAACTGTGACCAGCAGGAGCTGCTGGCACCAGGCAGATGTGAGGTTACCCCAGGATTTCTCTTGGTGCTTTTGAACCCAGTGTGTGCCTGCCCTGCTCCTCCCTGCTGCAGGAAGGACACAGCAGTTTGTTACCTCAGCAGGACACAAACACAGAGCTCCTGCAGCTGCTGCAGCCTCACCACTCAAACCAGTCTGCCTCACCACTCAGGCCCATTCTGCACAGCACACGGAGCAAAGCAGGGCATGGGAGAAAGCTCAGCTCCGTGGGGACGAGCAGAACTGCCCTGTGTGCTCCTCCCTGACCACTGTCACCCCCCCCAGTGACCCCAGCACATCCCTTGGGGATGGCCCTGTCCCTGGCTGGGCTCAGAGCACACTGGTCCACAGCTATCCAGGTCAGCCCAGCCCTTGTTAGTCTTTCCTTGTTTTGCATCTGTCATGCTGCTGCTGTAATTAATCTTAATTAGTCACCACCCCTAACACAGCTTGTGACATTCAACCATCAACAATGCACTCCCAAATCTCACAGAGGCTTTTTAATCTGATCTGCTGTCCACCCACACTGCAGGTCTCACAACAATCAAATCCTTCAACAGCCAATGCAGGAACAAACCTGTTAAGAGGAGATTTATGGCAGAAATTTCAAACACAATCATTCATGCTATGTTGTTTAGGCCTGTTTTTTAAAAAGATGAAATAGAATGATTGTTTAGGAATAAACCTACTGCAGTATTATTTATGTACCAGTTACAGACACAACGAAAGAAAGCAAATACATTATCTCAATTTTCCAACAAAAGGCAGACTCTATATGGTTTTGTTGCTCCTAAACCACAAATAAAATAGATTTAAAGAAAAAAAACACAACACTTGCTACAGGGCAAGAGGCAGCAGCAACACAAAGACTTTTAATACCCTGCTATGAAAACCTGCTTGAAGAGCCATGTCCTGACTAACTGGGAGGCACAGACAACTGTGCAGCCAAAGCTCCTCGGGGCACAAACAGAGCTGAGCCCCTCTGAGCCAGAGGCTTCTGCATTCCCCAGCAGAAGGTCCTGTCCAGCCATCCCCCAGGCCACAGGAGCCTGTCTGTCCAACAAACAAGCACGGCCAGCTCAGAGCCACTGGTGCTGCAATCACAACCCAGCAGGGCCAAAAGGTGACAGTGGTGCCAGAGCCCAGCAGGGCAGAGCACCACAGGCACAGGGATCACCCTGGAGCACTGGAGGTGGGATCAGCTCCTGCTCACCGTGTAGAGCTCGTTGGTGACCTTCTGGAGCTCCTCGTGCATCTGGAGGCCAATCTCCTTGCTCTGCAAGACAAAAACAAGAGGTGACACTGTTACACTCAAAACATGCAGCTCTAAAATGAAAATACATTTCAGACAAATCGTAAATGTGAATACACAGTGCAGCAGTCTTGGGCAGTTTCAGAACTGCTGTGTGTTCATTTGATGTTTGCCCATGGATCACCTAACCTGGGTTTCAGAGACCATGAAAAGGAATTTCACATCATTTAACTTACTTATCCTGCAAAACAGATGAATCTAAAATTGCAGGGAATACTGCTTTGCCCTTCCACTGGTAGAATTCACTCCCAGCCCACAGCCAACTCCCCATTTGGGTGTACACTCAACAGTCTCCCCCAGTTTGGGGACTGGCAGAGACTCCCTTTGAGGCTGGCAGGGTGTACATCCCCCATGTGTGGTTGTGCAGTCCCCTGGACTGGCATTCTGCAGCCCCACAGCATCACCTGGCAGTCTGTCTGGATCTGAAACACTCTGCTGCTCTGTGACTGAACACGTGCTGCTGGATCTGCCATTTCCAGCCAATGCTGGTATTTCAGAGCAAACACTACCAGGGCTCCCCAGCACTGGCATCCCAGGTTTACATTCCCCATCACCCACCCCCAGCTGCTCCTCAGTAGCTCATTTTCTCTATTCTGACTCGAGTGAACCAAAGCATCTCCGATAGAGAGCATTACAAAACAGCTACACCACAGTTACATAATAAAGTTTCCAGTTTCACAACAGCAGCAGCCAAAGTTCAGCCAGCTGAGGAGGCACTCACTGCCAGCGAGGAACTCCTGGCATCCTCCTGTCTGCTGAAATCCCATTGTCAGCCTGTGTTTTCCCTCTCCTTGCCAGGCAGGATGAGGCAGATGCAGTCACCAGGCTCCTGGAGCAGGGACACAGCCCTTAAGAGAGGGCAGAGCACGGGGAGCTGCCCAGCACTGCAGCCTGGCTGCAGACCAAACCAGCTCCTGCTGCACCCTGCAGCTGGAGGTGCTGGCATGGGCTCACCCTGCTCTCCTGCCTGCCTGCAATTGCACCACAAATCTCTCCAAGGAATCTTCTTGGCTAGGAAATACTTATTATAGCTTGAAGATGTGTTTAAACTAAGTATAGACACCCCCCTCCTCCCTCCCCTAAACCAAACCAAAACAAAACTGAGCAGTTTCTTCCAGATTTCCTCAAATAACTCCAGGAAGTTTTGTGCACGTGGGCAGGGAAAACAACATTCCACCAGGCTGGGGGATGAGAGAAGCCCTGACACGGGAAGATCCTCTAACTCCAGTCAATGGCACAACCTACATACTTCAAAACCTTAATCTAGATTATTGGAAGTCAGACTTAGAGCAAAGCTCGAAGCAGCGAGTCTGAAGGGTGGAAATCCCACCCAGCACCCCGAGTGTGTCCATGAGTTAGTGCCAGGGTTTCTGGCTCAGTGCCATCCTCAGACTGATGCACACTGGTCCCTCCATGGGTACAAGGGGCCAGGACGATGCCAGTGACCACGAGGTGCTCAAGGAGCCAGCAGGAACCCTCACCTGGACTGGACCCCAGGCTCCCAAGGGACAAGGGACAAGAGGAAACAGCCTCAAGTTGTACCAGGGAGGTTTAGGTTGAGTATTAGGAAAAATTTCTTCTTCTCTCCTGGAGGAATGTAAAAGCTGTGTGGATGTGGCACCTGGGGACAAGGGGCAGTGGTGGCCTTGGCAGTGCTGGGGGAAGGGTTGGACTCGATGGTCTCAGAGAGCTTTTCCAACCTAAACCATGCTGTGATTCTAATTAAAGTCCAGGTCTACAAACAGGGGGCTTGGAGCCCACAGCCTGCAGGAGCTGAGGCACACAGACTTCAAGCACAGGCAACTGAGCAGCTGAAGGACTTGCCTCTCCTCTGAGAAATTATATCTGTGTGTTTACAGGAGACAACACCAAAACATCATTCCAGTTCCCTGGCACCATCCACAAATCCCAAACTACAATTTAGCTGCCTCACATTCCTCCTATAACCCACAGTTGCTCACTGAGACAGCAATGGCTTCAAGTTAGCAATTTATTAAAAATCCTGCCACTGCTGACAAAGTGTGGGAAGCAGCAGCATGGATGACTGGTGACAGAGAACACTTATTCTAAAGACAAAGACAAGAGCTCCCATCCAGACACTACTTCTTCATCCAACCTCCATCCAGGACAATGCAGCACGGGCTGTAATTAAAATCACTGTCACAGCCCATAATTAAATCCCACGCTGGGGAATAACCCAGCACCCTTATTTTGGACACAGCAATGCTCTGTCTCAAATGTATAATTTCCTGTATCCATATCTGGAAGAAGCATCAAAGCTCCTTCTGCCACAGCAGAGCAAACACCTGCTGGCAATGGGTCCCTCAGCCCGGGTTTGGGTCTGCCAGGACACACTGTGAGGTTTCATGGTGACAGTCTCTCCCTGACAGCAGAGTGAGCCAGATCCCTGCAGGGACACATCTCAGCATCTCCATTTCCTATCAGCAGCATCAGCACGCTCGCCTCCATCGTCCCCCCTGCACCGGGAACGTGACTCGCACTGCCAGCTCCAGGGAAATTTGCCCAACTGAGTTCTCTTCTTCTGCTTTCCTCACAGAATCACAGGATGGTTTGGCTTGGAAGGGTTCCCAGGCAGACACAGAGGAGGGGCTGGAGCTGCTGCTGGCCAGGGGGGACTCTTGGGTGGGGAGGAACAAAGCACAGTGACAGTTCAGTGGTGGGTGAGCCCAGCCCAGCACCCCAGAGCAGCACCCACATTTCCTAGCCAGGTTACCTCTTGCTGAGCAACTGCTCCTTAGTTCTGCTCATCCTGCACCCCTGAGCCCTCCCTGCAGGGATTGTTTACATTTACATAATGAATGCAGCAAACACAAAACCTCCTGGTTCCTTATGTCCCCACAGCATGTCACAGGCCATTAATAAACTCTAAATGGGAAGAATTAAAAGTGACATTTCTGGAAAAAAACGTTATCCTAATTTATCATCAAAGAGCAATCTCCAGCACACCCAGCAGCTGAACCATGAGTGTGGGTGCTTTAACCCTTCTGGAGCTGGGTTCTCTGCCAGCAGCCTGCACAGCCTGGCCCCTGGAGGAGGGCTTGGAGCTCTTCACCCACCACACTCCAAGCCAGACTGGACATCTCAGACACAGACTCCTCCTCTGAGCAGCCTCAGACCCATCAAGGCTGGATCAGGCTCCTGTTTCACACAGCAGCCCGAGGTTCCCTCTGAGCACTGCTGGGAAGTGCAGCCTCAGATCCCTTCAGACAAGGCATGCTACAGGCTGAGAAAAATAAATAACCTGAATGTGCCCAAAAGCTGCAGCCTCCCTGTCCACATGGAAGGCAAACATTGACACTGAGTCTCTTCCCTGATTTGGCTGAATATTATTCCCAGGGACAGGAAAGTCCAAGGAACAAACACAGTGAAATCACGGATGCCCAAAACTGCAAAGTTCCTCTGGATGCAAAGCAGGTGCACACAGACCACGCCAGCTCTGCTGGCAGCAGATGGAGGACACAGAAACAAGGAGCAAATAGCTCTATCAAATTTAAATGTTGAACCTTAGAAGGTGAAATTCAAGCTCCAAAATGAGAGGAGATGGAAGAACACCAAACACAAAGAAATAATTCTGCTGAGTGGATGATATATTTCACCAGCCTGTTCTGGCTGAGGATTGACATGCAACACTCAAAACACTGAATATATGTCCTTGTTTAGAGCTGCCTGAATTCTTCCTGTGCTTCCAAACAAGACACAGCATCCACAGACACAGGCAGGGAAAGCAGAAGGATAGTTTAAATATAAATCTCAAAAAATGGTTCAGAGTAAAATGCAAATGGAAGGAACGTTTTGAGACAGAACTAGATTAACCAACATATACCAAATATCTCAATTTCTGGAGGGCAGGAAAACAGGAAAAGCAATGATATCCCACATCAAATCAGCCAACACAAACCCGACCTTGCAGTTTAATTTCTAGGTCAGATCTACAAACTAGAGGAAATTGGCCATAGAAATATCACATTAAATTTATTCTCCAGTCAGGCAGAAATTCCAAGACAAGCCCTGATCATGAAGGTTCTCCTGTTGCAGAGGCAGGTGCCCTGTGGCTCACCCTGCTCCCTCACCACAGCCCCAGCTGCCCCTGATGAAAACAAGGCCACAGAGCCTCTGCTGGGACTGTGCTCTGACCACATCCTCACCTCCAATGAACAGTCCTGGTCCACCTGAGTGTGATTCTCACAAGTCTCTGATGCTCTTTTTCAATTTGGTCATCGTTAATAATTCTGTATCATCAGCAGATTTAGTCATCTTACTATTCAGACTTTTTCCAAATAATTCATTATGAACTGCATTGGAACTCTTCTTCCTTTTTTTCCTGTCTTTTAACTAATCATTAACCCAGAAAACAACTCCTCTCTTTAACAGCTCTTCAGGAATTTCAGCTAAGGCCCTTTTCCAGTGAAGCTAACGAGATGATTCATGTCATGACATGTCATTCCCTGCACCAGATAATGACATGACCTCTGGAAATACCTCCACCAAATTTCTGAGGCACGACTCTTCCCTTCAGGAGGCCCCACCGACTCCTTTCTTGTACCTGCCTCACAGCTGCCGTTCTGCTCTTGAGCAAGGTTCCACCCAACAGCCTATCCTGATCTGCTCTCTGAAGCCCTCCAAGAGCCTTCAAAAAAATTCATCACATTTCCACTCCTCATTTCTCTGGCACTGACACTTTGGGCACCAGGTCACACCTCACACTCTAGACTTGACAGGTCTAGATCTCAGTTTCTTTAAAACTCTAGGATAAACTTCACCTGGAAAGACTTTTAGTGTTAGTCCCTTGCAAGATTTGCTCTGCAACATTCATGACAATTCTATTTTAGCCTGAAATTCCAGGATGGATGCCCAGGTTACCTTTTTGAAGAGCCTGATGACATCCTCACTGATCTGGGACAGCCTGACAATGACATTGTTCATGAAGATGTCGTTCAGCGTGGCGTGGTCTCGGCTCTCCCGACGGGTCTGAGTCAGAACCAGGTACCAGCAGTTCACAGGGGAAAGGAGGTGCTGATCTTTCCTAGAGAATTGCGGAAAAAAACCCCAAAAAGGCCAGGTCACATCACAAAGACACACATTTTCAAAGGTGCTGAAGGGACTGTAAATCCTGAGTGTCACAGCCTCATCAGAACAATGACACACATGAGCAGCTGGGGAAGCGGCGCAGATGAGCCTGGTAAGGGCAGGTACAGAGCAGTCTGGAAATAAAAAATGTATTAATGGAGTCTCTGGATGTGGAATGGACAGTGAGGACTCAGCAGGAGCGAGCACTGAAACCAAGCTGACCCAATTAACATCACCAACACCAGCACTTCTGCCCAGTTCTCTTAGAACAGGGGAGAACCACTCTTCACCTGTGGACACTGCACAGCAGCAGCTGCCAGAACTGCAGGAAAGCCCAAATACTGCTCTGAGCTAATGGGTGAGGCCAGACACCTCCTGAACCTTTGTGGGCTCCATCTCTGAACCAGAGCTCCTCACTGGCCAATTCCTTCCACTCCTCGGTGCACACTGCAGCATCCAGCAGCACACCACAGTCAGATGCCAAAAGGACAGAGAGGATCTGAAGAGCAGCTCCTCATCAGCAGGGCTTGGCATAAGGCAGCAGTAAAGCCTCACACTGGAGAGACCGAGTAAACAGATTAAATGGGATTTAGTAATATGGAATAAATAGGATTTAGTAATGTAACAGCAAAAATCACTGCTCTTGCAGCTGAAACAGAAAAAAAAAAATCACCAGGGGTTAGAGGAAGAAACAGACTGTGGAGAGCCTGGGGCTGGTGAGGAGAAGGGCAGCAAGAGGCAAAGCCCAGGCTCTGCAAAAGGCGCTGAACAGCAGCTGCAGTCTTTGGCCACTGAACTGAACGACAGGACTTTCACCTGGAGCAAAGGGCACAGCTCCAGCTCAGACACTGTCACAGACAGCACTGGCAGAAGGGACAGGGACAAACACTGCGGGCCAGGGAGCAAAGGTGGAGAGCTCAGGCTGAGGTGAAGCAAGGAGAGCAGCCAGGAGCAGCACCTGGCTCCATGGTGGAGGAGCTGCCACATGGCCACGGGGCACGGATTGTGCTGGGCACAGGGCACAGATCCCACTGGGCACAGGGCACAGATCCCACCGGGCACAGGGCACAGACTGTGCCAGAACAGTCCCTGTTGGGCACAGATCCCACTGGGCACAGGGCACAGACTGTGCCAGAACAGTCCCTGCTGGGCACAGGGCACACATCAGCCCTGCTGGGCACAGATCCCACTGGGCACAGGGCACAGACTGTGCCAGAACAGTCCCTGCTGGGCACAGGGCACAGACTGTGCCAGAACAGTCCCTGCCAGGCACAGGGCACAGATCCCACTGGGCACAGGGCACAGACTGTGCCAGAACAGTCCCTGCTGGGCACAGGGCACAGATTGGCACAAGCCAGCATCTCACCATAGAGCAATCATCTCCAAACTGAAATTCTGAGCCAAGTTTGTTTTTCTTTCTGTTTTTTCACATGTTTTCTGTTTTAGCCAAGCTCACCAGTGCAGTTAGACTGAGAGGAAGCTACTTTTGAAAACACATTATTTACATATTCATGAATTTCACAATTGCATCACTGGTTTGAGTCTCACACAATCCCAGGACTGAGTTCATATTTCCTACTTCAAAGCTTTGTTTCACAATATTTCCACTAAGAATCTGCCTCCCTCCAACACCACATAGCTAAGTACCGAAAAAACACATACTTTATTGCAAATAAAGTGCAGTAAACTCCATTTCCAGAAACAGCTTCCAAGCCTGAGCCTGCCAGTGAGCCTGCATGAAAATGCAGCCTGGACAGCTGAGGACTGGGCTACACAAGGAAAGCAGGGCTATAGACCAGGCCCATCATTATTTGCACAATGAAATCATGGCTGAATTGAAGACCCCTCCAAAAATCGAGGAGTTTGGCTCCTTCCTATCCCCCAATCCGTGTTTTCATTGTATTGCTCAACAGGTGTGCAGTAAGTGCAATCCCCTCAGCACAGGTCAGTGGTGCTGTGGTGGAAGGAGCCAGGTCCAGGTGCTGCTGAGAGCCCCACGCAGGAATGGACACACGGGACCCTGCTGCCCCACGGACTTTGCTGCACTTGGGGACTGTGCAGCTCCACAGCAACCTGCAGCGCTCCCAGCCACCTCCCCATGCCCTGGGAACAGCCCTGGGAACAGCACTTACTTGAACTGGTGCTCTCTGGAGCTGCGGATCTTGGAGGAGAAGCGCTCGGCCAGCTTCTCCAGGCTGCGCGAGTACTCGAGCTCGATCTCAGCCTTCCTGCGGAAGAACTCCTGCAGGTCCTGCAGCAGCTGCAGCCGCGACTCCGACTGCTGCTCCAGGCATTTCAGCTGCTCCACCAGCTGCGTGCGGATCTCTGCAGGCACACAGGACAAACAACATCAGCTGCAGGCAGGGCCAGGGAGTCCCTTTGTGCCGGGCCAGCAGCACGGCTCTGCCGGAGCTCCCTCCGAGCCCAGCAAGGCCAAGGGATCTGCTTCAAAGAGAGAGCAGAGCACTGCCACCGACCAGCCTCACACTAAACCTGACTCTTTGTCAAAACAAACAGTCTTACAACACCGACACCAACCTCAGAGCTTTCAACTGCTTTCTGAAACCAGAAAACAACACTTCTATCCATCTGGTACTACCCGAAATCACACACTACTTTCATATAAACTAACACGTTATTTCTTGATAAATATCCCTGTGAACACCTCCAGGATGGCCAGCTCTGACCTTAAAGAAGCTGGCACTGCCACCTCTCTCACCCCATCCCCTGCACTGCTGGGTCTACCAACAAACCCAACCCAGCTCTGGCTGGGAACAGGTGAAACCTTTGGTGTTTTTGAGCTGGGATTTGGAGGGTGTGAAAGACCACACGGCCCCTGGCAGAAGGGAGGTGGGCACAGCTGAGCTGAGGCAGCTCCTGCAGGTGCTCACCTCGAGACCCTTCACTTTCTTCCCCCCGTGACAGCGCCCAGACCAGCCAGGGCACTTGTGGCCATTTCAGTCTACAGGAACAGCCTCTCTAATGCTGCTCATGGCTGTATAAACAGCCCACAGCACAGAGATGGCCTCTGCCTTTCCCTCAGGCTTGTGAGCAGTCTGTTTTCCTCACTCTGCTCACCTGAGGCTGGTGAGAAGCCCAGCCCCTGGCAGAGGAGGGAGCTGAGGCAGAGCAGGGATGCTCAGGGATGCTCACACAGCTGCAGCCTCTGCCCACTCAGGGCTTTCCCTGGACTCTGGGCATCTGCTGCACTCAGACATCAGCCCTCACCCACTGCCAGCTGTAGGAACTCCAAAAGGAAGGACAATCCCACTCCACAGAGAATGCTAGAGATACCTTTAAATGTTAACTTCTCTGCTAAAAGAATGCAGGAAAGGAAACTAAATTGCAAATGAGATCTCACAACAACTGCTATCAGTGCCTCAGTCTTGATCCTCTCTGTTCCCAGTTTGCTGGAATCCAGCTCTCTCTGTCCCTGGCACAGTTTGACCTTTGCCAACAGAATTTCTTTGTTTTTCCTATGCCTGTAACGTGTTGATTTGACACTTCCAAGTTTCCTTGCAGGAGTTCAGCCAGGTCAGTGCCAGCCCAGCATGCAGAGGCCAAGGCTCTGTGGGCACAGGGAGCTGTGACCCTAAAGCCACCAGAGACAAGCCATCACACCAACAGGGGACACGGGCACTGACCCAGGGCTGCTGCAGCATGCTAAACGGGAAGGGTTTGTGTAGAGCACAAAATGAAAAGCTGCTGGGATCTCCAATGCCAAGACAGACGTGGCAGCAGAGACAAGGACATAGCTCAGTGCTCCAAGGGTCCCAGGACAGCTCCTGCACTGCTGGCAGCCACACTGCATCCATCCTGTCCCTTGTGGGGGGATGCACAGGTCTGGAACCACAAACCCCAACCAACTGCCAATTGTGTTTTCCCCATTAGATAATCCTCTCTTCAGCACCCAAACCCAAAACTTTACCCTGGGCTCCTCAACTGGCATCAGCCCCTGTGGAAGCCAGCCCCAGCAGGATATCCTGCAGAGCTTGTGGACAGGCAGCACGTGAAGGGTCATTAAACAAACCCAGTTCTACACAGGCAAAGTGGTGAAAAGCAGGCAATGGAATTTAAAATCCTGGATAGTTAAGACTCGTAAAGGATGGAGGCTAAACTGACACAGGAGAGGCCAGGGGAGCAGGGTGTGCTCCAGCACAGGGGAGCCTGAACAGTGGGACTGGGGGAGCTGGAGCCCTGGGCACTGGGGGAAACTGGGGCTGGGGGCGCTGGGGGAAATATGGAGCTGTGGGCACTGGTGCTGCCCCAAACCCTGCCCAGCCCTGCCCAGCAGCTGCAGACCGAGCCAGGCCCCTGCAGGCCAGCATCCTCCTCCTGCAGGAGATGGGGTTTTGGCACAATCCCCCTCGCAGCCCCGCCAGCCCCGAGCCAGCTCTGGCTGCTCAGACAGGCTCAGACAAAAGCAGGGGTTTCTCTAGCAACGCGCCGGGATGAAAGCGGCCGGAGCCAGCAGGACAAAGCCCTGCTGCCAAGCCCAGAGCTGGGGTGCAGCCCACCACCCCCCAGCCAGGCCAGGGGGCTGCTCCACCATGCTGAATTATCTGAATTATCCAGCCAGAGAACAGTGTTGTCACGGATCCTCCCGCCAGGCAGCCTGAGACAGCCGCTCCTCTAACATATGCTTCACCCCACTGATTTGTGACAAGTGAGAAAATATGCTTGGCAACAAAAGCCATTCTTCTCTCACAACTGGGATTAGGCCCAATAGCTCACTGCAAATATAGCACAGCAAGCTGGACTCAGGGAGGATCCAGTTCTTACACAAACACAGAATACACTAACGAGGCCATTTGAGCCTCAGTTGTTTTTATGCCCCCTTTTATGCTGCCTTCCCTAAAAGTCAGCCCTGTTCATAACAGACACACCTCGGATGTATTTTCTAGTGCTTTGTCATGTTTCACCAGCACACACCATCTCCCTTGGGAGAGCTCTCACACACAGAGCTAACGCACCTTGAGCCTGGATCTGTTATCAAATGGATGTTCCATGCACCAGGAAAACCCCAGCCACGGGCAGGTGTGACCAGCACAGCCCCAAGAGTGGCTGGAGCCTGGGTGCGACCCCAAGCAGGCAGGAGATGGTGGCACAGCAGTTTTGGGAGCCCACACATCTGTGGGACGGTGTCAGGGCAGTTTTGGGAGCCCACACATCTGTGGGACGGTGTCAGGGCAGTTTTGGGAGCCCACACATCTGTGGGACGGTGGCAGGGCAGAGCTTTGGGAGCCCACACATCTGTGGGACAGTGTCAGGGCAGTTTTGGGAGCCCACACGTGTCTGTGGGATGGTGGCAGGGCAGTTTTGGGAGCCCACACATCTGTGGGACGGTGGCAGGGCAGTTCTGGGAGCCCACACGTGTCTGGGACAGTGTCAGGGCAGTTTTGGGAGCCCACACGTGTCTGTGGGACGGTGTCAGGGCAGTTTTGGGAGCCCACACACATCCATGGCATGGCTCTCCCTACACAGCAAGCTGCCAACAGCAGCACAGGGCTGGGAGCAGCAGCAGGGGGATGCAAGGGAAGGGGCTCCAGAGCCCCATGCACCTTCCCTGTGAGCACTGCAGCCAAGGAGAGGCTTTGCCAGGTGCCAGCAGTGACACTGCTGAGCTGCAACAGCTGCAGGGCCCACAGACAGAAATGCCAGGGCTGCATCCATCCTGCACAGCTCCCTGTGGAGCAGGGGCACCTGCAGGGAAAGCAAACAGCCCAGAGCAAGCCAAGAAGCTTCCCCTCTCCTTCCTGCCCTGTGATCAGTAACATCACTGCCTACACAAAGACAAGAGATATGGCTCCTGGTAAAACAAAGAACAAGACAAGCCTTTTATCTGAAACAAGAAGCTCTGGGTTAAAAAAAAAAAAAAAAAAAAAAACAGAAAGGAAAACACTTCTCTTCAGTCTGAAAACAGCTCCTATGGCACTGGCACTTTTCAGGTTTTTTTCACGTGTCTGTAATCCCCAGCCCCTGCCCAAGCAGCAGCACTCCACATGCACAGCCCCAGTTTTCCCTCGCACCCACACCAAGCCCCCACACTGCGACTTGCTGGGCTGTGAGGCAACACCTTCATCTGCAACCACTCAGAAGGGAACTGAAAGTGTAAGAAATTCTATCATGAACCCAGCGACTTCCTCTCTCCTGGGAAACCCCTGCCCTGGAGCAGCTCCTACTTTAATGCCAAGAGCAAAGAAGATGAGAACAGTTCCTCACTGTCCAAGAACAAATATCATAGCTGATATGATGACAATGAAGCCTTGAAAAGATTAATAATAAGCTTAGCAAGCACAGGAGCAAGGTGGCAAAGCTCTGTCACCGACCAGCACAGCAGCAGATCCCACAGGCTGCTCCTCACAGCCCCCTTCCCTCTCCCTCCCTGCACAGGATGGTGGCCCCAAGGTGGTGGCATATGTCACACACTCTGGTATTCCAAATCCACAGGAGTTACTGGCACTGGATTTCCCTTAACAGCTGAAAGCCAGCCTGGCTCACGAGGAGGCAGCAGGGAACAAGGTTTGGGTGAACAGAGCATCCAGCTCCCTTCCACAGGCAGCACTGCCTGCAGGACAGCCCGTGCTCCTGGGACACAAGGAACCAAAAACCCAACCAAAGGAATCCCAACAGTGTTTATTGTCAACTTCAGCTGAGCCTCAAGCCAAACTACCCACAGATCAAGAGTGAGAACAGATATAATGGTGTGTTGCAATTATGTCCAATTTGAGAACAGAAACAGCACTTCAAACCACACATCCTGTGTGCCAGATGGGAAGAGAGAGCCGGCCAGAGAGTGCCCAGAACAGGAACCAGCGCCAGTCACAGCTCCCCTGGCTCCCCAGGTGCTCTCAGAGTGGAACCCAGTGCTGTCCAGGGATGCCACGGTCCCTCCTTCTGTGACTGAGAAGAAGAAATCTTGCAGAAGAAATGCTTGCAGAAGAAATCCTCACTCAGCACGGGAGCTTTGTTCCACCCTGCAGCACCCACAGAAATGAGCCAGACTGACCCAGGGTGGTTCTTCTCCCTGCCCCTGTCTGTGAACAGAGGCATGGGCAGAGCTGGAGCCGGCCAGCAGGTACTGACCCACATCTGTGCCAGATGCTGGGGATGGGGTGATCCTCACTTTGGAGCTGTGTTTACCACAGGAGTCACACTGGGACTAGACAAGCTTCAGGGGCTAAATTTAGGCAACAGAAGTGCTTCTTTTCGCATTTTCTCCTGCCTGGCACAGAGGCTATATCCAGGGATGACCCTGCAGTGCCCACCCTGGATCCCTCCGTGGCCCTGTCACAGGCACAGCCCTGCCTGGCAGGTGCAGGGCACAGGCACAGCACAGCCCCACGCTGTGCCCTCCTCCAGGGAGCTCTGCAAGCTCCAGAGCCACCCCAGCTCTTGGCTCGCTCAGCCCTTGCCTGCTTCTGATAAAGGCTCATGCCAGCAGAGAGGTCTGTGCCCACCCAGGGCTGGCAGGGACACTGCACAGGGACACTGCACAGGGACACAGGGGGACACTGCACAGGGACACGGGGGGGACAGGGACACACTGCACAGGGACACAGGGGCACAGGGGGACACTGCACAGGGACACAGGGGGACACTGCACAGGGACACAGGGGGGACACTGCACAGGGACACAGGGGGACACTGCACAGGGACACAGGGGGGACACTGCACAGGGACACAGGGGGACAGGGACACACTGCAGGGGGACACTGCACAGGGACACACTGCAGGGGGACACAGGACACAGGGGGAGAGGCGGACACTGCACAGGGACACAGGGGGACAGGGACACACTGCAGGGGGACACAGGGGGACACTGCACAGGGACACAGGGGGAGAGGGGGACACTGCACAGGGACACAGGGGGAGAGGGGCACACTGCACAGGGACACTGCAGCCCCAGGGAGCAGCACACAGCCCCTGGCACGCAGCATCCTCCTCCCGCTCCCTTCCCCACAGCCCCTGGCACCTCCCGTTTCCTTGGGAACAGAGACTTGTCCACTTGTAATTCACAGCCTGAACTCGTCACATCTGCTGCCACTTTTGTCTGACCGAGAGCAGCACCGAGGGAGTAAATCTCATTTACTGTCCCTGCACCCCATTGTCTGGGCTATGTGGCCCTGCACTGATCACGCTGATCAATGGGAGGGAGAATTTACAGGACTGGAAGTGGAGCAGGACTCCAGAAACGCTCATTAAAAAGGTTTTGAGGAGGCTGGGGCTGGTTTTGTTGTTCAGAGTTTGGACTGGGGGTTTTTGGTGTTCTCTTAGAGAAGCCAAACTTCAGAGAGTTCCACTCCAAAGCCCCAGCATTCCAAGACCCCTGGCAATCCCCTGCTTGCTGCCCGTGTCTCTTGGGGAATCCCTTGTGCCCCACAGCCAGCACTTCTGCCAGGTGAGCTCTGTCCCCAGCTAGGAGCAGCACAAGGGGGAAGGCAGAACAACTTTGCTGAGCTTGTGCCTCCTGTTTCTGCCTGTCAGGAATACAAAGGATGCAAAAAACCATTAAAAACAAAGAGCCAAACAGACCTCTTGTGTTTGTTCATGATTTAAGAGGAGCAAAAGAAGCTTCACAAAAACAGATGGTGGCTTTTTCCCCCAGAGAAAAGAGCTCCTGTGACTGCCCTCCTGCACAGCCTGAGCTCCAGACCCCTCATCTGTCCACTCTGCAGCCTGGACACTGCACATGGGGTCGGCTGCACAAAGTCTTTTAGGAACTGAAAGCCCTGAAATGATGTAACCGGAGCTCTGGGATTGGGGCTATTAAGATGCAAAGGAGAATGTATTCAAACGGGGAAAGAAAGAGCTGAACAAGAATGTGAGTCCTGCCCTGAGCCACTGAGATGGAATAAAGGAGAAGATCATTAAACGGCTCAGTTCAGCACCTCACATTCCTTAATCCAGGCATGGAAAGATTTCACAGATCATTAAGAGAGCAGAGCTTTGCAGACAGTTCCTAGAACCAGCCCCGTGCATCTGTGCAAGCTCCCCAACCTCTGTACAGCCTGACAGGACCAAATATTATACACACAAATCAGATCAGATTACCCAGCAGTGCCTTCTGGCCTGAAAAATCTGGGCAGTCATGGATCCACTGAACCAATTCTCCTCCAGAGTAATACTTTACATGCATTACAAATACAGCATAATTCCTTATAAGAACTTTTCATCTCACATCTCAAAGCATCCTATAAGCCTCAACATGTTCAAGAAAGAGGCATGGATTACAAACTAATTTTACAGATAGGATAAAACAAGTCTTTCCTCGGGCATCTCTGCCTTTCCCACTGTGCCCTTCTGCAGTGGCAATGGACCTGAACTTTGTTCCAAGACCAAACTGCTCCAGTCCAAAGAGACACAGAAAACAAAAACTAATTCCAAAGCAGTAGACTCAAACTGAAGAGTCTGTAGGAATCAGCAAGTCCATCAGCAGCAGTTGCCCAATTTATTTTATTTGTTTGATTTAATGTTCCTAAAAATATAATGGGCAACTGCACCTGGCACAGCCAGCTTCACACAGTGCCTCTGACCAAAACCTCCAGTGCTTGATCCAGCTCCCAGATGTGCCTCCAGGCCAAAACCTGCTGAGCATTCCTGATCACACTGAAACGCTGCTCATCCACGTCCTCTTGGCTATCTCCAGTGTGCTTTTTCAATTTCAGCAGGAAGGAGCAGCCAAAGGCAAGCGCAGATGCTCTGCCCACTGCCCTCATCAGCACTGAGCAGGAAAGCCTCAGCTGCTGCCAGGGGATCAGCACAACACCGCCCAAGGCTGACACTGCTCTTCACTCCTCCTCCTTCCCAGGAAAGGCACAATATTGCAATAGCAAGGCAGAGCTGAGCCATGACCAGTGAAAGTACATCACCTCCATCCAGCCAGCCTGGAGCTGGCAGCCAGGAAACATAAACACAGTGAGGAATTTCACCTTCCCAAGAGCCAGCACATCCCTCCCAGTGGCTGCAAACACAGCCTCAGGCAGCAGCAGCAGCCTTGGGGTGTTTCAGGGTGAATGAAGACCTGCAGAAGCTCCCTCCTGCAGTGCAGAAGGACCATGTGGATATTCAGAATGAACACGCAATGGAGAATCCAGCAGCTGTGGGGACACTGTCTCCAAAGGGCTTTCCATACCAAACAGGATCCAGCCCAACACTTCACAACCTCCTCATGAATTCATTTACTACAGACCTGGAGCAAGTTCCAGACTGCACACAGCTTAGCTTGAGGCTAATAATATGTTCTACATTGGGATCACTGGGTTGTGCAGCTGCCACCCACAAAGCAGAGATTATCGCCCTCGCCTGCTTCATGCCTTCAGTCCCAGTGATTGTGTTCCTGCCTTCTAAAGAAGGGAAAATCAGCATAAAGCATATTGTCTGCTCTCACCTTCTTCCCCAGCATCCCATTTATTAGTGGGTGCAGAACCAGATGGTTATAGATAAACAATACCAAAGAAAACAGAAATAGCCTAGTGTAGTACACGAGTGTTAAATTCCCATCCAGAAACAAGAAAGGGCGTTAAAGGTACTTGGGCAGCTCCAGGGGAAGCGAGCCAGCAGACAAACACAATCCATGTGCATCAGTGTGCACAGCTTTTCCTGAAGCACTATCAGACAAAAAGAGCTCCTGCAGCTACAGCTCTGGCTAAAATCAGCTGTCACTGCAGGTGTCCATCACTTCCAGAAAATAATCCCTCAGATATTTCACTTGATTCCCTTGGTATGCAGAGCAGAGCTGCTGCAGCACTGTTCCTGCAGGGCTCCTGCCATGCCTGCCTAGTGTCACACAGAAGGCAAGATATAGATGTAAACATTCCAGCACTCCTTCTGTCAAGGCACTGATTTTTTTTTTTAAATCTTTCTCTTCTGCTCCTACTCTGACGTGCAGAGTTCTGCAATTCTCAGAATTCACATCCCTTCATACAAACAGGGCTTGCAGCTTGGTTGAGATATCAGTCAGGATAACAACATTCACTTAAAAAATGAAATAATGCATTGTCCTGGTGAGCAAATGAAGGCTGGCATTTGTTCATCTGTGTGAACAGTCACTGAGGCAGAGGTGACCCTTGTCCAGATCTCCCTGACCCAAGTGCCATGGCCTGGCCCACCAAGCCCATCTCAGCTGCCCTCAGCACAGGAGCAGGGGGTGTCCTGGGGCAGCCTGTGCCCCTTGTGGGCTTGGTAGCCAAGCCTGAACCCTGGGCTATGGACACATCTGCCCCTCCTGTGCAGCACTGCTGACACATTCCCCTGCACTCCCCTGAGCCCATGAGTCTGCACCTTGCATCTCCAGCACAGCAGCAAGTCCCACACTGATCACTGCAGTGGCTTTGTCCCAGCAGCAGTGCTTGCCCAGAAAGGCCACACCATGCACAAGCCCATGGGCTGCTGTGGGGACAGCCCTGTCTGAGCCAGTCCTTTGCATGCCACAGAGCTCTGTCTGCCTCTTCCCTAGCTCCTTCCTGAGCAGATTGCTAATTGCTCCTGGTTTCTGCTCTTCTAAAATAAGCTCAGACTGCAATCTGCATAAATGCTGCAGAAAGAGTAATGAACTGCCTGCCCACCTGAAATTCAGACTTGAGCAAAGCACACAGGAGACAGAAGGATGGAATGAGCCACCAGCAACCCTGGCCATGCCACTGGCACCCATCTGAGGGCAGGGGAGCAGGGGGCACAAGGGACTGTTCCAAGTAAAGCCGTGGACTTCTACCCATACTGAGGACTGTAAACAAAGACTAAATGGCAGCAAAGAAGCCTGGCATCACTCAGGCAAGAGGGGACAGCAGAGGGGAGCATGTCAGTGGGCACAGACCTGCAGGAGTGGGAGAGTAGAGAGGAATTAAAAATTAAACCTGCCAGCCCCTGGTTTCTACCACTCATTTAAAAAATGCATGGCTGCAGATGCCCAAGGTGTAAAAGGAAGCAATTACATACACAACCCCCCCACAAATAAACATCTCATGACTATCACCAGACAATCTTCAACAGCAAAAGCACATCAGACCATTACTCTGCGCTCAACCTGAGTTGTCAGCTGTGACCATGCACACCCCCAACCTGCAGCACGCAGGCACTGCTCCCCTGCTTCTGCATCTCCCAAAAACACCACACAGAGACAGCCAGCACAGGCGTTGTTTAAAGCTCTGTTAAATGAAGGGTTTGTTTACTGCAGTGAACTCTCCATCCATGCTGGAATACAGATGCAGAAGCAACAGAGAAGTGTCTGTACACCTGCACAACTCCCCCTGCCACCAAAGCACAGCTCTGAGTCACCACTGCTGGCTTCTCTTCTTCAGCTAAGGGAGGACCTAAGAAAATCAACCATTTAACTCTAGACTAAGCATCTGGAGAGCACCTTGTAATTACCAGTTCTGGTTCTCCTCTCCCTGACAGCCTCTCAAAACACACGTGGATCCTGGAACATCCCAGAGCCAGCTCCCTTCTCCCCTGGTGGCCCTCCCAGCTGGAGCTGCTGCATCAACTCTGGTATTTATAGCCCCTCTTTGCTGATTCACTACTGCTCCTGCCTTCTTTAGAAGCTGTTTTAACTACTTTTGCTTTTGACAGTGTCACATTGATCACCCTCACGTGTAATTTTGACACTTTGCCCTTCCAAAACCAGTACAGCAGGGACATCTTCTGCCTCTCAGTGCAGACGGGTGGGGATGTCCAGAACTCCTCTGCATTCCACTTTCTTTCCTTGTCCTGACTTGGGGAGTTCAGAGGAACAGAACCTGGCTGAATCTGACAGAAACACTGAGTTTGGCAGGAGAGCTGAGATGACAGGGCAGCCAGCTCAGGGGGTCTGGCCTGAGCCACTGCTCCCCACACTGAGCTCATGGGCAGCTTCTCCCCAGCCCTGTCCCTGGGTTTCCTCCCACCTGGCCTTAGGATGTCCATCCACACCATGCCAACACTGCCAACACCACAGCCAGCTAGCTGGAAAGTGATTAAAGCAAGCAATTAGTTAAAGGAAGAGGAAGGATTTGCTACAGGCTGGTATAAATACACTAAAACCGAGGGTTTAGGCAGCAGCAGCACCTTACACACATCACCATCTTTTAATGTGTTGTTGTTACCTACAAGCCTGTACTCCATAGGGAAGGTTTTTTGCCCCAGCCCTCCCAAAACCCCCTTTTGAAATGCTGAGTCTCTCTGAGCAGGAATCTTGAACTTCCCTTGGCCCTGAGATCATCCTGAGGGGTCACAACCTTCAGGCAATTTTAGCACATTTTTAGGACAGGGTTTGACATTGGAACAGGTTATAAAAACATGGAACTGATGCTCCCTGTGCACTCTGCAGTGACTGACAGGCTCTCAGCCCTCCAGCCCAGCACCACACCGCAGTCCCTCTGAGAGCTGCTCCCTTTCTCTGCTTGACCTGCACGACCAGAAAAGCTGCTCCTCCTGATCTGTCAGCCTAGCAGTGAAAAAGAAGAAAAATTACTTCCAAAAGTGTTTCTCTATCACTCCTGCGTGCAACAAAGCCCTCACTGACAGCTTGGGGAAAATCTGGCAAAATGTTTTCCAATTCAATTTAAAAAAATTATCAAGCACGAAGTTGTTACACAAGAACCTCACAGTTATCAAAACACGCACCCAAATGTCCTTAATAACAAGGACAAGTCAAGCTTAGCAAGAGGAGAACTTAATGGTCTTGCTATTTGCTTTGTCCAAGGAGCCTGTGGGCTCAGCTACTTTAAACATAATTTCCCTGCATAAAACATGTGCAATATGCTACACACTGGGAGCGTTCCAAACACACTCACGCTCTTCTGCTCTAACCTCCTGGGTTTTGAAGGCACCAGCCACAATCCCACCCTTTAAAACGGCAGAACCTGCACAAGAGCTGCTCTAAGAGCAGCTGCCCAGCAGCAGGCTGCACCCACACCTCTGCCCTTTGTGCCTCCCTCTGCAACCATTCATCCTGGGGAGCAGCAGCACAAAGGGGCTCCCCTTTCTCAGGGGAGCTCAGCAGCTCCTCCAGAGGCACCTTTAACCCCTGCCTTTGAGACACCACCACCATCCCCACCCCGGGATGAACTCTCTGAACAGCGAGAGTCCCCGGCTCCTCCCAGAGCCAGCCTCTCCCTCCTTAGCTCCATGTGTTATTCCCATTCTCTCCCACACATCCAGCTGCCCATTTACGTGACTCTGAGCTACGTTTAGCACCATCTCCTCACTGAGTTAGACCTGAACTGGAGCCTACAGCCCCCCACTGTAAAATGCCTCCCTGTCTCTGGAGCAAGATGAGCAAAGCAGGCATGGGCAGAAAAAGGCAGCCTGGAAAGGTGGGGATGGCTCTGCTCTCTCTGGGCACAGGGGTCAGCCTCAGCACACCTGGGCTTCAGCCCAGACCCCTGAGCACAGCAGTGCCTTAGACACACTGGGACACATCTCCTCCTGCTCCAAAACCGCCTCTGCCCAGCCTGGCACAAACCAAACTCACCCATGTGAACAGCTCACCATCGATGCTCAGCAGCACTTCATGGACTAAAATCCCCCTGGAATTGCACCTACTGCTGCCAAGGGGTAAGCATGGCATAGTCCAAGGAGTTCTTGAGGTCCCAGATAAGGGATCTCCCGAGTTCAGACCCCAAAGTGAAAGAAAACATTCAAAATCTTTTTGTTTAAAAGTATTGTTTGCTATCGCACATCCATGCAATAAATCAAATGATGTATCAAAGCACCTCTGGTAGAAAACTGTATTTTACTCTTCATCTTATGCTGTAAACAGAATCTTTTAGATATAAAATTTCAAACAAATAAAGGTGGCAGCATGCTGTCACTGTTCCTCACACGAATTCCTAATTTCATGATTACATCCTGCCATCAGTGTCAGGAATAAACTGAAGTCTCCGATCCTACAATAACTGTGCTCCTCCTCTAACACAAGCTCTGGTGGAACAAGCCCCTCTATCACACAGATTCAGTGTCCTCATTCCCATCTGACAGCACAAAGCCTGAGCAGTGATGAACTCAGGGGCTCACTTAGCTGTAAATAACACACGTGGAATGCAGAGCAGGGGATGAATGACACGCAGCAGAACCCACAGAGCCACCCCAGTTTCATTTCTCCTGACAACACATTATTCCAGACTAATACAACTGACACCCACCCCTCCCTGCACGTGAAGTGTGTAATCAACCCTCTGCAAATGCTCCTCAATGGAGATCTGTACTCAGTTACTAAAATTCTGACAACGTCAGCAAAACAATCCTGGAGCTGTGTGTGCCACAGCTCACTCGTGTTTGTTTTCTGTGCAAGAGCCATTCCTCCTGTGAGACACTCCCAGTGAGGGATGACTTGTGCTCACACAAGCAGCCAATATTGACTGGAACCACGCTGGGCTGTGGAGCTGCTCCTGCCGAGCAGCACCAGCTGATCAACGCTTGTACCAATCTGCACAGGAGCGGCTCCAAGCTCGTCTGAAAAACAGAATTTATCTCCCTGAATTGAGAGAACAAGGCTTGAACCACTGAAGCATCACAAGCACCAACCCTGTACATGCCTTCTGCTCTTCTCCAGTGTGTGTGAGCACTGGAGCCCCATGTCCCCTGCCCTGCCCAGCCTCTGACCTCAGCTGAACCCTGCCCCGTCCTGCTCTCAGCATTACTCACTCCACATCTGTCTACCAAGGCACTCTTATTCCATCACATCACATTTGGCGTTCAGAGCAGCATCTGTAACCCAGAGCAAAAGCACACAGTCAGTATTTTAGGCCATGAGTCCCAAGTGACACTCAGATTTTCATCTCCATTGCCTCGTTCAGAGGCAGAGAAGACTCCAAATTATCAGTCAGTAACACTGCACAGCCCTGCACAGGTGTGTGCCCCTCCAAACACACCCCAGACCTGACCAAGCCCTTCTCCCCTGCAAAAGGAGGAGACTCCAGTGCTCTTCCCTGTGGCTGAGGGTGGACAAGAATCTGCTGAATCCTCCAAGCTTCATGTGCTCCCTGAAAATAAAAGCACTTGAGAATTTAACCCTCCCTGTGCAGGGCCAGGCAGGGCACTCAGCAATGGTGAAATGACCCAGTATGTGGTTTTGTCTGTTTTCATGCTGTCCCCCCAAGATGATGCTGTTCCCTTCTGAAGGGACACAGAAGTGAGACAAAGAGCATGAATGGACCTTTGAGGTAGGGAGCCTTTCAACCACAAACTGCAATAACTGCAGGCTGAAGGAAAAGGCTGACAGTGTCTTGACATGGCCACTTACATAAAATGCACCCCATTTCTTTTGTGCCATATGCCTTTGGTGCATTATCATTCCCACTCTTCTTGATTGCTTTTCAAAAGCCATCTAAATTAATGTGAATTGGTAAAGGGTAATTATTCCTATGACTAATCAGTGTATGCTAATAAATGCAAAAATAGGAGAAAATGCAAAGTTTCAGCAGCACTGAGTGTTCCTATGGATGGCAGTCCCTGATAAAGGCACCCACAGCGGGACAGGGAGGAAGCTGAGTCCTTCCTGCAGGACTGCAGAGTTACTCTGCTCAGCAAAGGAGACACAGCTCCTGCTCTGGCTAAAGCACCATCCTGCCCAGGACTGGCTGGTCTGCTCCTTGCAAAATTCTATAGGAATCCATATTCCTACATGGATTCACACAGCACAGTTAGGGGGGCTGCAGCACACTCACAGCATTAAACAGCACACAAGAACAAGGAGAAACGTTTGAGCCTTCTCAGCAAAGGCAGGAAACTCCAAGTGAGAACTAAGATCCTGCTTAAAATAAATGGCCATTAAGAATTCTCTGCAAATTGCATTTGCTGCCTCCTCAAAGTCACAGCATACGTTCTGGCAACATGATGGGAAAGACATCAGTGAATTACAAGAAACATTTTCAATCCAGTTAGAGACCAGCCCACCATTATTTTATTAGCGTGCTTTTTAAGAAATGTAACAGTACAGTGAGTCTAGAAGAGCTATTTCCCCATCATTTGGGAAAAAAAGACCTGCAGGACTTGGCAGTTGCCTTGCTGAGCCTGTCTGGAGTGCTGCAGCGTGTGTGCCCAGGGCTCGGGGTGCCTGTGGCAGCACAGGAGCCTCAGCCAGGCTCAGGGCACACACCTGGACCACTGCAGACCCCGCTCACCTGGGCACAGTGTCAGGGTGGCTCTGAAGCCACCTCCTCCTCAGAACCCATTTCACAAGCACCAAGGAAAATGCAGGAACGAGTCACCTCCTTCACAAAGCAAAATTTAGTTTCAGCACTGGGAAAGAAGTGTCAAATCAGTCAACAGACTACCCAGGGAGGATGTCAGATCTCGCAGCGCTGCAGGATTTTATCAACAGGCTAGATGAGCATCTGTCAAAGACGTCTGCTGTGCCAGGAAGAAATGCAGATACAGGAGAGGCGTTGGTGAGGGAGTTTTTTGGCAGAGCGACCTTTCCCACAGAGCCAAGGGGATGTCGCTGCCTTGCTGCCCTCCCCAGCACAGAGCTGCAGGGACAGGAATCCCCCTGCACACCCAGAGCCTCACTGAGAGCTGCACAGGCACAGCCCAGATCTGTCAGTGCAGCACACACGGAGCAGTGCCCTGCTCCTGGAGCCATCACATCGCCTTGGTCACAGCCACAGCAGCACCATCCCTGCATGGCCTTGTGCTCACTCCCTGCTCGGGAAAAACACAGCTTGGCCTTCAGGGAACTCATTGAGGAAAACACCTGGAGCTGAGGAAGGCACAGGCTACGGACACACTGACTGCTAGGCAAAGTACAGGAAAAAAATCCAAAATCCTTACAAATAATTGAGTATTTCTAACATGCTGGAACTTTTAAGATCAAACTTGAGATGCATACTTTTATTGTAAGTTTTAAAATGTAAATTATTAATAAAAATTACAATCACTTCAGTGAAAAGGTGGAAGGCTACATATTAATATTTCCCTGAACTAATGTCTATATATTATATGACTGTCTCTTACTAGGCATTAATTCCAAACTCAGCAGAACTACTTCAGTGGGAAAAAAATCTCCCTTTAACTTAGGAGCTTTTCATTCAAATGAATGCTGAAACTGAATACAACAAAGCAGAGAAGCTGTCCAAGCTAAGGAATGTGTAAAGAACTCGCCTAAATTTAGCTGAAGATCCATTAATAACTATAAGCAAATCAACTTTTTTTTTAATTCACAGGGTTTATCCTAACAACTTTACTGTAAATTTCAATGGATTATTTTCTCTCTCCCTTTCCCAAAAAATGCCACAAGATGCCTTTGCTCATAAATTATGTCCAGTAAGTTTCCTCCAGCCAGGACATTGTACTGAGATAAGGAACAGCTGCATTATACAGAGCTATCGTTGTTTCAAGAAGATCATCAACAGGGATATGATTTTCTATTTGGACTTAAAAGTAGTGAACAAAAGCAGTCCCCGTGTGAGCAGCACTGCACAAGGCCAGGCTGCTCTGGAGCATCCCCAGAGTTGGTTGCAGCAGCAGCCTGGATGGAGGGGCTGGGGCTGGCAAAGCCAGCACCCTCACAGTCACTGGGACCAGCACAGCCCCAGAAGGGCTGCTGTCTGTCTCTAAAGAATTCCAGAAAAACTCCTATGAAAAACCTGTTAACAGGCACTGCTGAGAACCAGGGAATCATGGATTATAACACAAACTCAGCTTCAGCACAAAAACAGTCACCAATTACAAAAAAACCATCACCACGTTAATGTGGTACTAAAAATCTGAGCTAAGAGGTCAAAGAACATTCAGAGATCTGGAGGTAAAATGGGAATGTCCTACCTCACTCCCACTGCCAGACTAGCTCACCCTTATGGAAAATCTTTTGTTACTATGGTGATGGGGAATCGAAAAAACTTAGATCCATGTAAACACAGGTTTCCATACACAGATTGCAGTATTCTGTACTGTCAGTTAATCCCGATTTATGAATTTTCAGTTATTCAGCCAACCAGAGAAAACTCAGTGATTATTCATAAATATAAAAGTTAAAGTTCATTCCTAGAAAAATAGCAAGCAAAACCAGGTCTGAATGTCTCATATCCATCATTCACAATGACTAATTCACTCACCTCTAGTTACTTACCAAAACCCAGACACACTAATCTCAATTACTTATTTTAGAGGGGGGGCAACTCTTCCCTGTTTTCCTCATGGTTTATTTGCATACATACACATGTAAATAACCATACATATATCTGTATGTTCCCTCCCCTCCATGGGCCACACACAGAGTAAACAAGGAACAGTGAAGGCTTCTGAAATTCACTATATTCAGCTTTGAACTGCTGGCCCAAGGGTGAAATCAGAACTGACTCATAATGCCTCAGTTCTTTTTTAAGCTGCAACTGAACATTCATAGGAAAATGAAAATAACCTGAAACAGTTTCAGCTACCAGTTGTGATGGTTTTTATCTCCAATGTCCTGACAGCAGCCATTCATTTTTCTTCTTTTTTGAACCTTTTCAAATTTGAGTTCCAGGAACACACAGAAATCAGTGTCACACCCCAGGCACCTGCCACCTCCTCTTGCCTACCTGAACCTTATCCTACAGCTTCCAAGGAGGAATCCAGTCCTGCCTCCTTTATCAAACAGAGTTCTGGGATTTCAGGAATCTGCCAGCTTTCCTCAGGTGAGGATCCTGCACTCTGGGTTGCCACAGCTGTGCAGCAGCCAAAGGGCACAGCACACCCACCCGAGTGGTGCCCACCACCAGCCCCTTCCCAACAAGCCCGTTCCAGATTCACAGGAACCCTGCACAGGAACCTTCGGTAACAACAGCAGCAGCCGAGGCCTCACACTGCTCTGGCAGCGCTGTCGGGCAATCCATGACCAGATGGATGTATTTGTAAATAAGGCAGATCAGTTTTGTCAGGTTCTAATTGGTTTTAGAACAAGCAATTCCCACGCTGACAAACAACAGCTAAAGAGCACAGAGCCCCACAGAGCAACACTGAGCGGGCAGCACTTGGGGACAGCAGCAAAGGGGAGCAGGGACAGGGCCATGGGAGCCAAGGGGAGCAATGGCAGGGCCATCAGAGCCAAGGGCAGCAGGGACAGGGCCATGGGAGCCAAGGGGAGCAGGGACAGGGCCATCGGAGCCAAGGGGAGCAGGGACAGGGCCATGGGAGCAGGGACAGGGCCATCAGAGCCAAGGGCAGCAGGGACAGGGCCATGGGAGCAGGGACAGGGCCATCAGAGCCAAGGGCAGCAGGGACAGGGCCATCAGAGCCAAGGGCAGCAGGGACAGGGCCATGGGAGCCAAGGGGAGCAAGGGCAGGGCCATGGGAGCCAAGGGGAGCAAGGGCAGGGCCATGGGAGCCAAGGGCAGCAGGGACAGGGCCATGGGAGCAAGAGGGAACAGCAGCAGTGCCATTGATGACACACAGATGGCTTCATCCCAGATGGATGCAGTGCAGAACAGGAACGCTCAGCAGCACTGCCAGGGTCCTCCCAGGGCCACTGCAGAAGTTGAGGATGTTGGGTGCCCCTGAAGCTACAGCTGGAGCCACAGCTAACACCTCGGCAAGTCCGAGCCTGCAAGGGCCAGCTGTCCTCCTGTCCTGGCAAGGCACCGGGATGCAGGCTGGCAAACAGCAGGCAAGCTGCTGGGAAACCTGAGACTTCACACAAAGACTGGGGACAAGGAGCTCTTCCCAACAAACTCTGGACATGTGCAGCCTGGTGAAGACCCCCAAAAGGGAAGGAAGAGGACACTGAAGATTTTTTCCTTTCTTCCAAAGGTATACTGCCACCATAAATTGCTGCAGGCTCAGTAGTTAGCTTGGTGACCATAAATGTCTTTTTCACTGTCATTGTGATGTACACCACAGACAAGGACACTGCAGCAAACTCAGTGACAACGTGACCAGCCTCCATGCAAATTCCTGGCACACCAACAAGACTACATGCACCAGGAACCAGCAGGGTAGCTGGGTTTACACCCAGCTCACACACAGCCAGGGAAATCCTGTCACAACCTGTGACTGCTCCCATGACCAACCACCACTAAATCCCCAATGAAGGTTTAATTCTGAAGGTATTCTCTGGCTTTGTGACCTGCAAAATTACTTCCTTTCACCCAGAGCCTTGAGAAAGGTACACCATCTGCTGCAGGCTCCTCTCCCATGCAACACAGATGTCTGCTCACTGCCCTGGACAGGCGTTTAAAAGCACAAGTTTGAAAGCAGCCACATCAACAGCACAGTCCCAGGGACACACGAGTGCACGCTGTGTGATTAGGAGGAGAGGCAAAGAGTCTGCACTTCTTTTTTCCTCTTCTTCCCACTCCCCCTTAGTTTGGAGCTGACCTCTCCCACGGAACAGATTATTATTGTTATCTCAACAGCGCTCCTCACGCTGCCGTCCCGCAGAACAATGACTACGCGAGCACTCTTTGTAATAGTTTCACTTCCAGGAGTTTAGACTGTAACATTTTCACTTACAATATGTTTACTTTGTATTTCTTTAGGAATTTCTGCAATAGTAGGTCAAGAGCACACAAGCAGGAAAAAACATGCAGGAAAAAAATTCTTTTAAAGCCATGAGTCACTCAGAGCACGATCCAGCAAGGATGTTAAAAGAAACAAAAAATGCTTTGAAAGAACCTACTGAGAGTCTGATTCCCAGGTTACTTGATCTATTCCAAATTAAAACTCTTTTTTGACACACTTCCTCAGGCTCTTCCTGAGCTATTTGAAAAATCCAATTACAGTGGAGATCCTGATTTCCATGTTCATTTATTACCACAGTAGAAGTCTCATTCACTTTAGCAGTAAAAAAGAACAGGGCAATAGGAAATCCCCTATAAAACATTTAATGTATTTATTGGAAAATAAAATCAAAAAGGAAAAGCCAGCAAAATAGAAGAGTTTCTGTCAATGACTGTAGAAGTCAATTCCAAGTGCTGAGGTCCTCAGCCTGACAACCAACAAGGATTCTGACCTGCAGGAAGGGACAGGAAAGCAGGAAGGGACATCCCAAAGCAGGATCCTGACTGGTGCTGCTGGAGGGGTGGCTGTGGACAGGCTTCTGCTATTGCAGGATGAAGAGCAAGGTGAAGATCACAACTCCTAGCACTGCATGATCCCTCATGTGAGCAGGGATTTTGGCACAGGATCCCACGGGCACAGCCCATGGGACACATCCCACCCACTCGAGGACTTTATTAAACCCACGGCGACATGGTTGACAGCAGCTGAGCACATTTTCAAATCAAACTCTCTTTTGGCCAGAGCAGGATTTCCCCACCACTGAAGGGTCATTTAGGTTCTTCCAGAGCAATCAGCACTCTCTCCCACATAACAGAGGAGCAGGAACAGGTGCCCACAATAACATTTCCTTAGAAGGCCCAATACATCTTCATCATCTGGGGGCATGTCACCTTCCAGTGGGAGTGACTGCTGGTCAGTGGTCCACAGCAGCCTTACAGGGACACCGCTGGGCAGCCATCCCCATTCCCATCCCCATCCAGCTTACAAGGCCCCGAGCTCCAGCTCCACAGTGACCACGGTCACCTGCTCAGCACCAGCATCAGTCTGGATAATCAGCCTTTGAGGGCAAGCAGGAGCACTAGATGGGGACTTCAAGAAAAAGCTAAATATACTCTCTGATGTTGGCAGGGTAATCTTGCCAGCAGCATTTCCTCCTGCACTGAGCAGCTAAACATGGTATTTTTCACACCATTCCCATCCTGTCCTAAGCCACAGCCCACTAATCCCACTGCATTCCACGCCAGGGCAGCATTCCCAAACAGCACTTGCTGCAGAAGGCTTTGCCTCCTGACCATCACTCCCTGGCAATGCAGCTCCCACCTCAAGCTCTCCTGCAGCTCCAGCCCTGCTATGCTGCCAACACTGCAGAATGGCAGCAGGAGTGCACTCCCCCCTGCTCGGGTACAAGGCTGTATCTTCAACATTTCCAACACTAACAAGCTGTCTTGAATGAATCACCATTTAGGCTTTTCCTAAAGATCAATTAACCCATTTTCACACAGAGAAAATCTTCAATTGTCTCTGAAGTCCTTGCCAACACAAAAGCTTCAGGCTGCCACACCAACAGTCTGATCTCTTGTCCCTACTCTTCCATGAGTTCCATGATCTCAATGATTAAAGTGGCATGAGAATCCAGTTTCCATGAAGTCAAAATAAAAAATTTTAAAAATTAAAAAAAAAAAGGAGTGGAGATTTAAATCCAGACTGGTTAGCAAACCCAGTGCATTCAGAGCCATCAGTCACTGGGGTGGACAGCCAGAGCTGCACACTGACTGATGCTCCAAAGCTCTCGCTGCGTGAGCCCCTCGGATCCCAGCTGCTGGTGGCCAGAAGGCTGCACACACAGACACCCTGTGGAAAGTGTTCAGCTGCTCTGGGTACCCAGCCTGCTCCATAAGTAGAGCAGAATTCCAGCACCTTGGGCAGGGGAAGCATTTTCAATCCTTACCCACACCAGTGTCATTCCCATGAAGCAACTACTGATTTATCAGCATGTTTGACAAGAGCACACACGAGGCCAGCAACCTAAAATTATCAAACTGATGATCTGAAGCTTAGATCTGTTCTTGAGATCATCTCCTCTTAAAGTTCCAAAGGCACAACACCCCCTCGGGCTCTCACAGTGCACAGAAGTGCCTGGAGACTACAAACAACTCCTCAAACAAACAGCAACACTACAGCAGCAAGAAGGAAACAGATCTTTGGGGCTCTGTCATGGTGAAGGAGAAGCCACTACTTTAAGTCCATGACAAAGCCTTTTACTGCACAAGGTTGGACAAACAGATGGGCAAAAGCCATGGAAAACCAGATTCCCTCTTCCCTCAATGAGAATCATTAAAGTCAGTCCTTCATCTCCTGAACTGCAGTCCTTCTGTATCCTTCTCTCTTCTTAAATATTCACATTTAAAATACAAGCTTGAGGAAAGAAACACTAGCTTCACCCCAGCACTCCAGCTGGCTCTGCTGTCTGCAGTAACAACCAAAGCACAAGCCATGGATAAATTCCCACCCTGGAGGGCTGCATTCCCAGAAGCAGCAGGATGAACAGAACCCCAAAGAGCAGCACTCCCTCCTGGGGCAGGACATCAGAGGTGCCCAAGGAAGGAGCAGCCTCCTCTCCCAGCTGATACTCACACTGACACCATTTCACCCCACAGTCCCTGGCAGCAGCTTCTCTGCTGTCCTGCACACCTGCCGTGAATACAAGGTGCAGCAATGTTTTCCAGAGCTACTTCGGGAAGCCACACACATTCCAGTGGCTGCCATCCCTCGCCACAGACAAAACTGCTCCTCCAAAGGCTGAGGTGAAAAAGTTGAAGGTATTTTTACCCTCTTCAAAACCATTCTCCAACTTTGAAGGCAAGAAGAGTGACCAATACTGATGCAAATTCTCCTTGCAAGCTGCTGGACACCGTGTGGCTGTGTAATTTTCCCAAACTGCAGTTTCCAGAGCAAAATCTGAAGCACTGCACAGAGAAACTCCTTGAACATCAGCAGAGCTTTGTAGCCAGGAGAGCACATTTGGAAAGCTACCAGAAACACTTCTGGGAGGCAGACTGTTTAAGGCAGCTCAACAGCACGAGACATATAAGCAAGAGGCTCCCCAAGCTGGGGAGCCCACCTGGTACAGACAGACAGACAGACCACTCCACAGCCACGTCCCAACAGCCCCATGAAGCCAGCCAGAGGCACTGCTGCTGCTCCCCTCTGATAAAAATGCTGCGCCTGCAGAGCTGGGATTATGCTGCCACACCTTTTTTACATGTCTTTGTTGGTAAAGCAAAGGGGAATATTTAAATTAAGGAGGATTTAAAGCCTCTCCTTCCCCACCATGACCATCCCAGCAGCCGTGTCCTCAGTGCTGAGTGCCAGCAAGCCTGGGAGAGAAGCACAGCCCTGACAAGCAGGGCTGGATGTCCCTGGCCTGGCAGCCCTGCCCTGTGACCATTTCTCACCTGAACTCCAGAGCCAAGCTGCTGGAAACCACTAAATTCAGCATTTCCCCAGCACCCTGGTGTAAGGAACACACAGCCCCATCACACCAACTGGGTCCAGCCCAGGGAACACACCACAGCACCAACTCCCTCACTAATTTTATTTTGATACTCCACTTCCTCTCCTGAAATTGCATGTTGCAATACACTGTTCAGTGGTGCCTCTGCCCAAACCACTGCAACTGCCTTACACAGACAACAGGGAGGCTAAAATAAGTTATCTCAGGGCAGTTTGTCAGGGAAAAGTTTACAAATCGGGCTCTTGAAAATGTGAACAGCATAAAGCGCACTCAATAACCACAGGCCCAGAGCACACACAGCACATCAGTTATTCCTAAGGAACATTCATGTTTTCAGGGGGAGGAATTAAATCAAAAGCCAGGACTCCAGAGCCACCCAGGCTGTAGGACAGGGGAGACGACTTCATGCCAGTTTTGCTGGAGAGTGCAGGAGGAGCACACCTGCACACACCCTGAGCCCCAGCCCGGTGTCACCTGTGTGAATGTCGCCTCACCTGCCAGCAGCACGGCCACCTCCCAGGGCAGGAGGTGATCTCTGCTGCGTGGGAGCTCCACAAACAGCTGCTGAAACCGAGCCAAACCAGGCAGGAGAAAACCCGAGAGCTCAGGGAGGAGCCCCCACGTTCCACAGAACAGCAAAAGGGAGAGTAAATCCTGCTCCTGGCAGGGGCTGAAACTGCTCACAGAACTTACATCTTACAGAGGCTTATAAATATCTGCTGAGCACCTGAAGGGCATTTGGTGCTGCACTCCAACAGCCCTTAAAACACTTCACCTGGAACCAAGACTAGCTGCAGGCCTCGAGTAAGTGTTGTAAGAGGGTTTTATTGTTATCAGGAGGAGAGGCAGACTGACAAATAATGCCAGGTGCACCCACGGGCACCCGCCAGCTATCAGGGAAGAATACAGCCAGCCATACAGCATCAAACCACCCTTCTTTGGTACCTAAAACACCTCAGAGCATGGCAGGACCCCTGCCCTGGGCCAAGCCACAACCCTGGACACATTGCTCAGCAGCTCTGAGCTCTGGCCATGCAGACAAGCAGGAGGAGCTGAGGATGGATGGACACCCCACCAGCACAGAGCTGGTGGTGTCAGCCCCATGCAGGAGCTGCTGACTCAGCTGAACCATCCCAGCCTTGCTGCAGCACTCAGGACTTTGCAGGAACAGCTCTGATAAATTCCAATTGTTTCCATTAGAAACCGACAATTAATCTCTGTTAGGAATCACACCCAAACTCCCTGTTTATCCCAGCGCCTGCACAGAGGGCTCTGCAAAGCCCAGGGCCATGGAGGAAAGGCAGCAGGGAAGGGGCAGGTAACATCAGGAGCAGCGTGGAGTTCTCCTGAAGTCTCCCAGCAGAGACCAAACCAACTGATCAGGATCTGCTCCCTGCTGCAGACAGCTCCAAAGCCAGCTGAGCTATGCCAGGCACGCTGGGTGCCCTTGGGTCACACTGCCCCACTAACACTTTGTTAAGCACAACAATTAATCCGAGACATTTCCTATCTCTTTGTGTGATTAACACTGAGCAGTTTCCCACCAGCCCCCACAAAGGGATGCAACTTTCTCTCTTGCACAGAACTGTTTCACTGAATGAGCTGTCAGGTTCAAGCCTCCATGACTCTCCTTCCTGGAAAGCAAAGCTCCTCCCCTGAAAAAAACAGTATCCTAGAAAATCATTTGGCATGAGAATTTTCCCAACATTTTCTGAGCAAAGTGGAAAGACAGCAAGAGGTAGGAAAAGAAAATAGACACAAAAGAAGGGATGCAGCTCCTGCAACAGAATAAGTAAAAGGAAGCTAATGGGCAATGATAAATTACCCTAAACTTTACAAAAATGGGAAATAATACATTGGTTTTCTTTGGCCCAAGTCTGCAAATCTCTGTAGTGTTTTTATTTGCTAAAACCACCAAAACTCTAGTTTTATTATGAATTTACACAGCAGCTAGGAGTCCCAGAAGTCAAGGCATCATCCCTTTGCCACCATGCAGGGAGATGCACCCTCAGGAGAGCCCCACGCCAGGATCACAAAGGATCGTGTCACCTGCCAGTCACAGCACACAAGATGCTGCTGCCTCACAGCAGCCTCCCACCGACAGCAGCCAGAGGGATCACTCAGGGATTTGCCAGGGTTAAGGCAAAACTGCAGGAAGCAATATAAAATAAACACAATGTGCAATTTTCTGCAAGATTGCCAATGCTGGACCATAGGCGGTTGCATCTGCATAATTAAAACTGGTTTGTTTTGCTGCCACAAATCAGGCATGTGACCATAATGAGGGAGAGACATTTATTCAGATTTCTGGCCAGACAGACCAATTAAAAGTGCACATCTGAAAACATGCACTTTGAATTGTGCATCCAAGGATCTGCGGTGCTCTGTGTTCCGCAGGCAGCTTTCATGTGGCAGTTGTAAATCTGCAGCCATATCTCCATGGGTGTTTATTTTTAACACCACCACTCCTGTCTGAAAGGCTAAGGCAAATAACAAAACCTGTCTCCTGAAAGTATTCTTAAATATTTTCTTCCTGGTACCATCCAGCAAGCATCTCGTGGCAGTGCTGGGGCCGGCTCTCCCCTCTCCCGGCAGCTGGAGGGTGCAAAGCAGCAGCAGAGGGAAGGACAGAGCCTGGATAAGAGAGACACTGCACGGTGGGAAGGAGCCTGCCAGCGCTGTGTGTGTGCAGAGAGGTGAGACAGAGGTCTGCATGCACGGGCAGGCAGCAAACACTCTGCAGAGCTGCAGGAGCAGCGCCTGCAGCAGCACAGACAGCAGCAGTCACCTACTGCCACTGCCAGCAGCTCAGTGGCACTGGCCAGAGCCTCACACACCCTGCAGCAGCCAGTCCCTGTCACCACAGCCCTCCCTGGACACCCAGAGCAGCCCCCAGCCCTCCCTGGACACCCAGAGCAGCCCCCAGCCCATCCTGAACACCCAGAGCAGCCCCCAGCCCAACCTGGGACACCCAGAGTAGCCCCCAGCCCACCCTGGACACCCAGAGCAGCCCCCAGCCCATCCTGGGACACCCAGAGTAGCCCCCAGCCCACCCTGGACACCCAGAGCAGCCCCCAGCCCACCCTGGGACACCCAGAGCAGCCCCCAGCCCATCCTGGGACACCCAGAGCAGCCCCCAGCCCTCCCTGGACACCCAGAGCAGCCCCCAGCCCACCCTGGACACCCAGAGCAGCCCCCAGCCCTCCCTGGACACCCAGAGCAGCCCCCAGCCCACCCTGGACACCCACAGCAGCGTGGCCAGCAGGGCACTCATGCACACTCACGTGCACCTCACACACCCCTGCTATCTTTCCCAGCGTTTTCAGGACAGCTCCTTCCCACCATGAGAGGAGCAGACAGTTCTCCAGGGAAGGAAGGGAGATACAGAGCCATCATGGCCAATCAATCACCCTGTGCATGAAGATAATTCCGCAGTTGGACCCTGCTCCTTCCAATCTCGCTGGGCACACGGGCTCCTCGACTGCTGCACCACAGGCTGGGCAGGGCTCCCAGCCTGCAGGACTGACAGCCATCCCCAAAACACCCTGCTCTAATTCCCAGCAAACAGAGCCAGAGCCTTCAGCAAAGCTCTGGAGTCAGCCTCAGCAGCTTTTCCCCGCTCTGTGTCATGCCAGGTGTCTGTCAGCTCCCGTGTCTGTACAGAGGCTTTCCTCCCCCGGGGCCTCACCCAGCCCTGGCTGACACCTCACAGCAGCAGCACCCTGCCCTGCCACCCTCTCTGACCTCATCTTCAAACGCATTTCCAGTGCAGCTTCGCTGGGGTTGCATCTTCCATCCATGCTGACATGTGCCTTGGAGCTCACACCTTTCTCCCTCCCATTTTCCTGTCCGTAAGCACTGTGTTCAGATTCCAGGCCCATCCTCCACAGCATGAGATCAGTGCTTCAAATTTTCATCTACTATCATCTTCGTATTTCAGCATTTCTGTATCAACACTTCAGTTATTACTCCCCCTTGCCACCACTTCCCCTCTTCTTTATCCCTATTTCTCTTCCATTTCAGTCTTTCTCTGGAGGTTTGGGCATCTGTCTCCACAAGGGTAGCAAGGGATTAGATATGAATAGAGTAATGACTCAATCCTTGAAGAAAATAAACAGGATTTCTGGGATAATAAGGGAGCCTACATCCAATCCCTCGGTCAAGCCAGGAGATTAGACCCTGCACAAGGGAGGTGGGTGTCCATGGTCACTGTCACAGCCTCAGAGATGTTTCCATGGTCACAAACCCTGGCCCCTGCCAGGCTGGCACACTCAGCTGAGCACAGAACAGCCCCGCTCCTTCCCAGTGCACCCACGGCCACCAGCCCTCCTTGGGTCCCACAAACGCAGTGACAGCTCTGCCACGTTTGTTTACACTGCTCCTGCTCGCTGAGGAAGCACAGGCTGCAGCAGATCTCTGTGCCCACCCCTCCAAACTGTGATGGTTATCCTCTGGCACAGCTCAGCGAGCACAGGCTGCAGCAGATCTCTGTGCCAGCCCCTCCAAACTGTGATGGTTATCCTCTGGCACAGCTCAGCCAGGCGGGAGGGTCAGAACCCCCCGGTCCCACAGAGCGGTGACAGCGAGCGATGGCCGAGCAGCCACAGCTGTGAGCACCAGAGCATCCCACCCTGCCCTCACCACCCCAGACCACGCTGGCCCTGTACAGACCCGGGATGGAGCTGGCAGCTCTCGGGGTCTGAGCCTCCCACCCTCCCCAGACACAGGCACAGCCAGCCCTGTCAGCGCCAGACTCGGCCTTCGTTCAGGTGAAAACACAAACCAAGCCCACACCAGCAATCAGACATTCCTGGAGGTGTAACTATGCACAGAATAATATCAAGGAAATTATTACTGGGCCAACAGCAAGCCGTCTGCATTACAGCTGCCCAGAAGGTGATCCTGTGTAATGTAACACCCTCACACACACGGCATTAACTGCCTCACATATGGAAACCATGAGGCTGCACCAGCCAGGCCAAGAACGATCCTGGCCACGAGTACTCCAGTCACAAACAACAATCAGGAAAAACACTGGAGACATCCACGGCAAAGCTTTGGGAACAGCTCAGAGCCAGCCCTGCCCCAGTGACCCCTCTGCAGCCCGAGGAGCAGGACAGGACACCCGGCCAGGACAGCTCCGAGGATAACCTGAAACCACGGGACAGTCCTGGCAACAAACGCCAATCCCCTCCGTGAAACGAACAATACCACAGACTAAAAGAATATTTCATCTGCTTAACTGCAGGGTGCAATAACATCAATTTGCCCAAATTACACACAAGCAGAAAGGTAATTGGCACCGAGCAGGGCGTGTTGTGACTGCTCCGTCACTCTTCGAGGCCAGCTACAAAAGACTGAAATTCACGAAAGTAAACAATGGCACGAAACCAACAGCCAGCCCCTTCCCCAGAATCCCTCCCCTGGCATCGCGCTGCCGCAGTTAGGCTGAGACTTGCCGAGCCGAGCCTGTGCAGACCAGCCATCACCCGGCTCCGCTGGGCTCTGGGCAAAAATGGCAGCTCCCGAGTTTGCACAAGCACACGTTAATCTGCACAAGAGCTATTTTACACTTTTAATTAACCATGTCCTGCACTTGAATGTAATGGAGGGGTGAACACACAGCCACATAAAACAGCCAGCAAAGGGAGAGTGGAGCAGGTTTTATATAATAGCGAGGGGACTGAAGAAGGCAGTGCAAGAAAAAGACATGAAATAAGCAGCTCAGAGTATCCTCTGTCTGAAGGTGGGAAAAGGAGCTGTCATGAGCTAACGCAGTTAGCAATTACTGCAATAACGAGCAGATTTATTAAGTTATCCAGAAATGCCCATTAATACAATTTAGTAGCAACACGAAAATCCCTGGGTGTGCAATAGCCAGAAGGTTGCAGCTGCTCATTTCCTTGTGCCCCCATCCCGCTCAGCCCTTCCCTGGGCTGCAGGCTGCCATGTGTCACAGGGTACCAACTTTCCCTCGAAACAACAATTAACTGGGAGCCTGGCATGTGATGCTCAGGGGTCTCAACAGACACAACCTCTGGCTTTATCCCTCTCCAACACTCAGGAACGCAGCGCCTGCCGCACAGCTCCGCACCCCGCACCACCACCGGCACTTGCATAATAATGACTGCGGGCCTGGAGGCGAGGGGCCGGAGCACCGAGGCGAACTCCCTTACATAAGGACCGCAGGATCGGTGCGCTCCCGACCCCGCACAGCGCCGGGAATCCCGCGGGCGGGCGCTGAACGGACCGTGCCCATCCCCGGGGCCCGAACGGACCATGCCCATCCCGGAGCTCCGGAGCCCGAACGGACCGTGCCCATCCCCGGAGCTCCGGGGCCCGAACGGACCGTGCCCATCCCCGGAGCTCCGGGGCCCGAACGGACCGTGCCCATCCCCGGAGCTCCGGGGCCCGAACGGACCGTGCCCATCGCCGGGCCCCGAACGGTCCGTGCCCATCCCCGGGCCCCGAACGGACCGTGCCCATCCCCGGGGCCCGAACGGTCCGTGCCCATCGCAGCGCTCCGCACGCCGAGCCCCGCACGGCGCTGGCAGCGCCCGGCGGGCAGGGCCGGTTCCCCCGGCGGAGCCCCCGCGGCTCCGTGCCCGGCGCTGCCGCAGCGCGGGAGGGGCGGGGGGCGGCGGCGCAGCCCCCGCGCCCGGAGCCGGCCCGACCCGCCCCGCCCCGCACACAAAGGCGGCCCCGCCGCGCCCCGCTCCGCACCTTTGACCTGCGCCTCGTAGTCGGCGATGATCTCTTTGTCCTTCTTGAACTTGCCCTGCGCTGACATGGTGCGGGAGGGCGCGGGCCCCGCCGGCACCGCCGCCCGCCGCGCTCCGCCGCCGCCTCACCCGGCCGCGGCCCCGCCGCCGCCAGCGGCCGCCGGCATTGGCGGCGCCGGGGACACCGCGCACGGCCGCGACACCGCCGGGACAGCGCCGGGACACCGCGCAGCGCCGCCGGGAGCGGAGCCGGGCGGGGCGGGGCAGGGCAGAGCCGGGCCGAGCCGAGCCGAGCCGAGCCGAGCCGAGCGCAGCCGCTCCCGCCGCCGGCCGAGGCGGGCCCTGCGCCGCTCCTGCGCTCAGGTTGCGCGCGGGGCGGGCGCTCCCGAGCCCCTTCCCCGCCCCGGCCCCGCCCCGGCCCCGCCGCGCTCGGCTCGGCTCGGCCGCGCCCCCGGCCGGTGCTGCCGGTCCCCGGTGCTGCCGGTACCGCCGGCACGGCACGGCCCGTGTGCAGCCCCGCTGCGGGATCCGCCGCTGTCCCCGGGATCGCCTCCCGCACCCCGGGGCTCCGGCACCGTCCGGTCCGCGCTGGAACGGCGCGGGTGCGCTGGAGCAGATTTGTCATTTCTTGTCACAATTGAGGAGAAGCGGAGAAATGCTCGTTCCGGCAGCAGCAGTCACGGTTAAGGCGCTCAGCCCTCTGGCTCTACCGGGGCTCACCCGAGCCTGGGGCGGGCGAGGCGCGGAGCAGCTCCGCGGATCCCGGAGCATGAGAGGGGCTCTGTCCGGCACGGCTCTGCTCCCATCACAGCTCCACACAATGGGGTCCTTTATGGGTGTCTTGTGAGCAGTGAATTCAGGGACACTCGATGATTCACAGTTGCTCTGCCAACTTTAAAAAACAACTCCAGCACATTACACAAATAATTTACCTAGTGCAAGCAGGCGGCACAGAGGAGCATTCTGCATCTCAGTGGCTGTGGAAAGGCCTGGGGAGGAGGGAGGAAAAGCGAGTCCTCGCAGGGAAATGCAGCCGCAGGAGAATGTGAGGCCCGGGCTCAGGCTGAGCAGAGTTACTCCAGGTGGACCAAGGGGCTCAGAGTCTCAGGGAAAGCAAAAACTGTGCTAGAGCCCCACTGGCACAGGGAGAGGCAGAGGACAGGGGCCACAGGGAGGGCACAGGGACAGTGGCTCAGTGTTTGTGGCAGGGCAGGACAGCGTGTACCAGTCCCTGGGGTGAGCTGCTGCATCCCCTGCCCGGGAATCTGGGAAGGGGCTGGGCTGGGATGCTGTGATGCTGGGATGCTGTGTGTGACTGCCCTGAGCTGTGCTTGGAGCAGGGCTGGGAAGGCAACACCAGGAGATATCAAAGAATGATCCTCCAGGACCGTCAGGCCTCTGGAGAGGGTGCCAGCGGGGTGTGAAATGGTTGGTGCACACCAAAGGTTTATCACCTCCCAAAGCAAGAAAACGCCAACTTACACAATGACCAGAAAAGTCCAGGGATGGTGGTGTTGTGTTCCTTCACAGCCAAGAACACTCTGGAGGGACCTTATGGTTCTAGGCTCACTCTCCACAAAGAAAAACCAAGCCAAACTAAGCATGGAAAGAGAAACACAGGCCGTTTGATAAAGGATCCATCCTAGCAGCAGTCACTTCTCCTGCAACACCCACAGGGGTTCAGAGAGCGAGGACCAGCATTCCTGATAACCACCTGTGCCACAAGACAGATTTTGATTTTCTTGCCAAATTGGTTTAAACCTTTGAGACCATCTCTGAGGTCAAAGCCAAGTGTCTGAGGGTGCTAAGCATCTTTTCTCAGAGTGGTCAGCAATATAGTGGTGCAAGAAAAATCCCAGTCATGAAATGATCCAACAGCACCAGGGGTTTCTGCTACTCAGACATCATGAAGAACAAAGAAGCAGTGATGGCTGAAGAAAAATAATCCAATCATGAATTAATGATCTTTAATAAATATCAATGTCTAAGATACTTTATGGAATTTCTACTTGAAACAGCTTCTTAAAAGGAAGGATTACATTGTAATTCACTTATGACACTCTGAACCCAGAATTTTTTAATGAGGAATGGACGGGATGGGATTTAATCATAATAAACACTTCAAGCTTGAGGTATAGAGGAACCAACAGTAGCTATGGCAACGTGGTCACTCCAGTAAGGCTAATGCAGATTATTTCCAGGGCAGTAGCCTTGTGTGTGCTCAGGAAGCAGAGGTAATGTTGGCTTAAAGCAATTCCTAAATTAAGGAAATTTTTTTAAGCAGAAGCTGTCTTGCACTCTTTGTTTCCAGCTTCAAACTGTAAGTGTTTGTCGATGTGCTGAACATCCACACAGCAGCTCGGCAGAGTATTGACCTGCTGCTCCCAGAGACACTCACGTGTGTCCCCACGAGTTGGGCAGACCCTCTGCTCATGGATTCACAGAAGGGCTTGGCTTGGAAAGGACCCTGAGGCTCATCTCATTCCAGCCCCTGCCATGGGCAGGGACACCCTCCACTCCCCTGGGTGCTCCAAGCACTGCCCAGCCCCACCTTGGATACTTTCAGAGATGGAATATCCATCATACCCACCCTCACACCAGCAAAGCTTTGCCAGAGGAGGCTGGAGCCAGGGCAGAGGCCACAGATGATCGGACACCAAGCTGTTACTGAGACCCTTCCCAGCCCTGTGAAGTGCCAGAGCTGCTGCACTGCCACCAGTCACTCATCCCAGAGCAAGGCAGCCCGTGACACAGCCCCAGCTCTCCCTTGGTCTTTCTGCTTCCCTGAGGTCTCTGAAAGGCAGAATCCCTTGTGCCACTCCTTGGGTTGATGAGGTTTGGGAAGGGAGATGTGTTTGGCCATTGAACTGTGGCTAAACCCTCTGCAGCCTCTCTGGGAAGTTACTGTAAACTAGAACTTGGTGATGGAAACTGTTCCAGACCGGATCGCAAGGAGGGTTGGGCTCTGCCCCAGGCTGAGACCTGCAGTAAACCAGCCAGGCTGGGAGAGGCTCCCGTGCAGGGTCAGCTGGGCAACAAAATCTGTGTGAGCTGGGGCACAGAGCCCACCCACTGCTGTCCCCTCCGTGGGAATGGCACAGCTCTGCACAGCGTGCTGGGGAGAGGCTCCCGTGCACACATCTCCCAGGGCAGCAGTAAACTCTCTGGAGACACACAACACAGCTGCTGCACTACATCACCTTTGTTTTTTGAGCCTTACATCTTCTTTCCTGCCAGCAAAGTGCTGTTACCTTGTCATATTAACAGAGAACTACTTCTTACTCTGCTCCCTTTTTTATCTCTGTAGTGAAGTGCAGTTGTAACTTGGCACTGACAGAGCTGCCTCAACGGGTCCTGCCTTAGCACCCAAAATAGCTGCAGCCAAAAATTTCTGTATGTGGAAATGCATGTTGTTTTTCAGGCAATGCATCCCAGAAGTTTGCTTTTGATTTTTATTTTATTCAGGTCTCCAACAGCTCAGTTGTAAGTAGAAAGGTATCTTCCAAAAATACATGTGTAGTATCCTTGAGGCCATGAATATTCAGAGAAGAAAAAGAGCATTCTAAAATACACACCCATGTCTATCCCAGCCTTTTCCACTGTTGCCATCTTAAGCCCTTGTGGTACCAGTAGAATTCAGCATTATGCTGGTCAATAATTTGAGTACCTGTAAGAAATGGGAATATTTATGTGTGACTAAATGCATGAAGAATTATGATAAACAATTTGGCAAGGCAACAGCAATTCTTCCCAGTAGCTCTAATTCTCCTATAAAAGGCATTGAAGTCACAAGGAACCTGTTGTAACTGCTCAAGGCCGTGGTCACACTGCACAGGGCTTATCAGTGGTGAAAAGGCCCTTGCAAGCAGTTTCTTGATAGAGATCTGCTACCTCTGCTTCCTCAGGGAGATTGCCCAGGCCCTGTGGTCAGAGCTGCACTTTCATTTCCCTGCTGCAAGCAGCAGCTTCAGCTGGTGCTGGAGCAGCCTCTGCTTTGGGAGGGGCACTCAGCGTCCCCAGGCTCTCCTGAAGGACTGACACAGGGCTGACATTTCAGTGTCAACACCACGGTGTGCAGCTCAGGTCCCAGCAGCTGCTCACGGGATGGGTTGCAGCCCTTTGCCCTGCACCATGCATGCCCCCAAAGAAGAGCTTGAGCACAGCTCTCCAGGAAAGCAGCAGGAGCTGTGTGCTCTGCTGGGCTCTTTCCACAGCTTTGATCCTGTGCTAAATCCAGACAGCTCTTGGACCATCCCACCTGTGCACACCGTGCTGAAGCTGCCAGAACCAGATCTTTAATTATACCCCCACTGATTCAGAGGAAAGCTAAATAAGTAATAATTCCCGTGCATCAGTTGTCCCCCTTTCTCCATATGTTATTGTTCCTCTCTGCCCCATTTTCTTCCATTTCCCCCCATTCTCTCCCTCCCCAGGGGGAGGATGCCCACCCTGTGCTCTGGGAGCTGTGGTCCCCATCCAGCACAGTCCCATCTCCTCTTCCCCAGGACACAGCCCTGCTCAGGGTGGGCACTCTGCTGTTTGCTGCAGCTGCATTTGCAGTTTGGGTTTACCTGGCCCGTAGGTTCTGCCTGTGCAGACCTGACCTGCAGCTCCGTGGCCTCCTCAGGGTCTGCCCCACGGGAAACACCAGCTGTGGGAGGGAGAACTGAAATGCAGCACTGCTTTAAAACCAGCTTTAACATTCCCAAATCCAGATGACCTCTGTTGCAGTTACTCAGATTTTACATTTCTGCTCTGTGCCACCAGCATAAGTTGAACTTTGCTGAAACAGTACTGGGCAAGAAGTTTGTTTCTTTTTCAGGATTATCAAAGCTTTGGGGATTTTGGTACAGAATATGATTTGTGGGTAAAATACATGATGTTCACATGCAAAAGAAATAAAGCCAAGAAATCCAGTGTTTATAATCACCCACTAGATTTAAATAAATTGATTTAATGTGTTTCTGAGAGGAAGGAGGAAAGAGCAACACAGGAATTCTTGTCACACGATTTTCATCTGAAATCTAACACAATTATTGCAGCAGGATTCAGTTACCAAAGGCAAAAAAAAAGAAGGGAAATCAGGAGTCAATTGAGTTGCTGCAAAATTTAATATCTTGCTGTCATCTTTGTTCTTGGTAGAGAGTTGCTGTAGCAACAGACCAAAAAAAGAACTTGCACAAGAGGAGGAGCTTGCTGCTCTTTTAACAACATCTCTTTACCCTCCCTGAATTGCTGTTTATGGCCAGTGAATCGTTTCCTGAGGTATCAATGCCTGTGGACCCAAGGCCAGAGCCTGCAGGCGTTTCACCTGTCACACACAGTGCTGCTCTCAGCTCCTCCATGCAGCTCACATGGTGGCCACTCTTCTGTAGAGCCCGTCCTCACATGCAAGATCCATCCATTCCTTGATCCACTTCCATCTCTGGGGGCTCTGCACCCTGCAGATCAGCACTGCGTGGGACTGTGCAGCTATAAATAAGAGACAGCTTCCCCAGCACTGCCTTTGTGGCCCGTGCTGACAGCACAGCAGCTCAGGAGGGACAGGCTGTGGGGCAGCAGGAGGCAGCAGCTCCAGGGTGGTGATGCCAGCAGCTCAGGTCCTGCACAGGGCAGAGCCTGGAGCTGTGTGCAGCTGCTCCTGCTGAAGCAGAGGAAGCTCCAGCGTTGGTGCTGCCTGGGCTGCCAGTGTTTTCCAATAGCTGGGTCCCTGCTGTTTGTTGTTCCCAATTAATTTAGTCACACACAATCTCCAGTTCTCCATCTGCAGTGTGAAACCCACAAACAGCAATTTTAGGGATGCAAAACTCCTAAGTGCAGGTTGGAAATAGCTGCAGGAGCTTTCCCTGTGTGCCCTGTGGAAGGGCCAGCAGGACCAGCAGGTTCATGGCCCTGAACACCCCTGAACACCCCAAAACGGGGTCCCTGCACATCACTGCACATCTGATGTGTGCTGGATCTGCAGCAGGGCACAGAGCCGAGGGTGAGCCCCTGCTCCCACCTGAGCCTTGGCAGCAGGAGGGCAGGAGGGTGGGCATGGGGCACACTGGGACACAAACAGGCTCATCTGGGACACCGAGGTCTTGCCCACATCCCATCTCCATGTCTGCAGGTGGGGCTGGCATTCCTGCTTCCTTCTGGGGGCACTTCCATGGCTGCTGATGGAAAGGAGCATCCCCTGGTGTGGGGATGGCCCTGCAGCCCTGCCCCTGAGAAAGGCACCACCAGCCTGTAGCAGAGACTCAGCCTAGTTTGATTTGTTTTAAGCTTCACTCTGTTGCTCTCCTCTCCAGCACCTCCATCAGCCTGGGTGTCTCCTGTGGCAGGGGAGCAGAGCCACGGGCACACAGCACCGTGTCCCTCCAGAGCCAGCCCTGTGCCATCCCCAAATCTCAGCGAGGGCACTGCCTGCCTGGGACCAGCCCGGAGCCCTCCTTCATTCCTGCTGGGCATTCTTGCTCAGGTCTGTTGTACTCGAGGGAAATGATGCAGTACCTGCAGCTGGAGCCGGGGCAGGGCTCCCTTTGTTCGGTGCCAGCAGCCCCTGCAGCCCCGCACTGCCGGGGGCTTCCAGCGGGACAGCCAGGGCAGAAAAGGAAAAGCCTGGGAAACTGAGCTGGCACTGTGTGCTCGCACAAAGCACTATTGTTCCGGGCTCAGAGATGCAGTTTAGTAGGGCAGGCTGTCCTCCCCAGCCGCCCCGGGCAGCACACAGCCCCAAGGGAAGCTGCATGTGGGGCCTCTGTCTGAACTGACAGCGATTGATGAGCGAAAAGGGGCCAAATGGAAAACACAGCTTTGAGGGAGAATTCAGCTCTCTCATTAGAGCTGAATACAGCTGGCCAAAGGGGCCTTTTCCTGGAGGAGCCCCAGGCTCCAGCCACATTCACAACTTCATTGCAAATTCCAGCGTGCGAGTGTTGTTTCCAGTGGAAAGTTTTGGGGTGTTTTTAATTGCCCCTTCCCACCGGCACAGCAGCGGCACGGAGACCCAGTGACCTGGCACGGAGACACTGAGGGGGGATTCTGTTACCTGAGGTCTCAGCCATGTATTAGCAGCCCAGCCAGAGGGATTTTTTAGCTTTTCTCAGAAACTCGGGCTAGGCACCCTGGAATGGGCTCGGGGCATTACTCACCACTGTCCATCCATGGATTTTTTACCACTGGGCACTCACGAGGAAACACCAGCACTTCACACACAAGTTGTTTCCATGGTCTTGGCTTCAGCACTAATTCAGCAGGCAGGGATTTTCTGATTTCCTCCAGCACCTCAGCTGAATGCAAAGTAGGCTGGGACAATGGCAGCTGTGGGGTTGAAGGGCTGGAGAGGAGGGGACTGGTCTGTGAGCTCAGGGGCTCCAGGGGCTCTGCCACGGAACTGCTGAACCAAGAGCCACTGGAGCCAAGAGAGCATCTGCCAGGATTTCAGCTGGCTCTGGGTCAGTCTCGGATCATTTGGAAGAAGGTGTTTGAGACATGAACACAACCCTAGAGCCCAAAAGCACTGGGTCTGGCTGAGGAAAAGCCAGGCTCCATCCTGGCAGATGTGGTGTCAGGGCTGCCTGGTGTCAGCACAACCCCTGCAGCACCAGCCCTGCTCTGGGGCTGCAGCAAAGCTGCCAACAAGCCCTGGGGCCTGGGAAAGCCCAGGGTCCCTCCTGCTGTCCTAATCAACCTGCCTGTGGGCTGGAGCAGCAAATCCTCCCTCCCCAGCAGCCAGGGTTAGTCTGCAGCACCAGTGCCAGCTCTGGCCAGCTCTGGGGCACAGCCCTGCAGCCAGGGAGATCTGGAGATGGAGATGAACCTGCCCTGGAGAAGGGAGCAGCATCAGTCAAACCTTCCAGAACAGCTGAAGCAGCATAAGCCCTGTGCTGACACGAGCTGTGTCAGCACGTCTGGACCTGGCCAAGCCTCTCCTGGGTCTGCAGAGGTTTGGGCTGCAGTGAGGTGTCCCCACGGCCAAGCCCAGGCTGCCACCCCCTGGGAGGGTCCCCAGGCCCTGCCTGAGCTGTAGGACAGGGATTGCTGCAGCTCCCAGGGATTCCTGAGCCTTCCCTGGCTGCCCTGCACGGAGTGAGCCTGGCAGCAGCCCTTCCAATCTGCACCATGGGGACAAAGCATCAGCCTGGGGCAGGCAGGGAAGGCTGGACCACCACAGCATCCCAGCCTGGCTGTGCCTGTAGGACACAGAGAGACTCCCAGAGTGAGGCAAGGACAGCAATCCACTTTTATGCCATGTTTTTAAAGCTGTTTTCTTTCCTCTATGACCAGCATCACTGTGCTTTGGGTTGGACAGTTTGTGTGCACAGTGAATCTAATTTGGTTTTTATCCTTTTTGTCTCCCTCTATTTTGCACACTACATTAGGCTTTTGTTCCAAGGCAGTTAAAGCAGATTTGCTGTGTGCTTTGAGCTGCCCTGCAGTGCTGGCAGAGCCTCAGAGCACAGACGAGTGTCACGTAACAGAAATGCTATCGATAAGGGGGAGGCTCGCACAGCAGGGAGGCCCAGAAAACCAGAATTCTCAACAACAGCAATAAACCCAGCTCTGTGTGAGCAGGTCCCTCCAGCTGCAGAGCTGCACTGTGGTCACTGGAGCTGCAGCCACAGGAGGGAATTGTCCAGGAGGCTCCAAGAGCTTCAAGAGAAACAGCAGCCCTGCTATTGTTCAGCTACACCCCGATGTTTGATGTCTCTTTCCCCCTTTCCTAAGTTCCTGCTGTGTTGGCTGAGCTGCTCTCACAGCCCTGTGAAATGTGGAGGTGGCAGAGCAGCAGCTGTTGGTGGCCCAAGCTCTGCACTGGGGGTCTGCCCAGCAGAGCTGAGCATCCAGCCCACGGCTGGGACGGGCCAGCTCCTCCTGAGACGCCACTCCATGAGCTGCATGCGAATCCTTCCCTTCAGGCAGGATCAGGAATGTCCCAGCATGCTCTAAGTATAGCCACAACTGCTTTCCAGAAAAAAAACTGCACTAATTTGTGTTGGCACTCATTTGGCACTAGTTCCTCATGTGCCAATCATGATACATTTTCTTTCCCTGTCCTCCCCTAATCACTGCAGTTAGAAAAATCTGGTTTACAGAGACAGTAGAATATCCATTAGCTATTATTTCAATGTATATAGATCCATAGATGCTCAAATGTACTGAGATTCAAATGCCTTGAGGGGGAAATGAGGACAAAACATATTTTGTCAAGACAATAAAAAGTACATTGTATGAGACAATCTACTGGTTTAACAATACTAGAAAATATTTTAAATTACTGTGGACTTGTATTACCTCTGAGTTTCAGCCTGAAGGGAAAAGCCCACAATCCCTTCAGTGGCCCTGGGATCCCTGCAGTGACCCTGAGACTCACTTCAGTGACCATGGGACTCCCTGCAGTTACCCTGGGACTCCCTGCAGTTACCCTGGGACTCCTGTCAGTGGCCCTGGGACTCCTTTCAGTGGCCCTGGGACTCCTTTCAGTGACCCTGGGACTCCTTTCAGTGGCCCTGGGACTCCTTTCAGTGGCCCTGGGACTCCCTGCAGTAACCCTGGGACTCCTTTCAGTGGCCCTGGGACTCCTTTCAGTGGCCCTGGCTCCCTCCCAGGACTCCAGGGGCTCTGTGCTCCTGGCACTGCGTGTGCAGCTCTCAGAGCTGTGCCTCCTGCCAGCTCTCACAGCTTCTCCCCAGCAAGGACACGACCCTGCATTCCTGCTCCAAAGCACTGGCACTGCAGGGCTGCAGCTGCATCCCGCAGCTCCCAGACTGGAGGAGCACAGCAGAACACATGTGTAAAACAGGAACTCAGCTGGGCTGTGCCAGCTGTCCTCGTGCCCAGAATTGGTGCAAAACCCTGTCAGATCTAACTGGCAACCTCAGCTGTAACACCAACAGCACAGCACAGCTCGCTCCCAGGGACACACAGCCACGGCTTGTGTGAGAGGCAACATGTTGTGGGGGATTTTAATTTGAAATAAAGGCTGGAGTGACCTTTCATTTCAGGTTTTAATTAAGCTCCCCTGCCTCGAAGCTGCAAAGAAAAATCCTGAAAAATATAATCCAAGAAGATGGTAAAGTCTCATATGTCAAAGTTGAGCGAAATCCTGAGCTGTTGTTGTTTTAATTGTAAGTTTGTTAGTCCAAAGGACACAGCTTCCCCAATGCTCACAGTCTGACTTTTTGTAGGACACATCAAATGCCAGACAAGTCATAGATAAAAGCCTGCATTTCATCTTATCACAAGATGCTGATTTACCTGCATTCAGGATATTATTTTTCCATCCTTTCACTCCCTCAACTCAAAAGAGCTACTTGCAGAGCTCTGGTCAGTCTTTGGCTGAAGGTCTAGACCCCATTCTTTGCAAACAGGTCCCAAACCTCCTGTTCCCAGGCTCCATGGGATCTCCAGCATGCTCATCTCAGGTTAGTTCACATCCTTCTCTTTCTGTCTGGGTTTGGCTAGTGTTTGCCCAGGCAGATGTGCAGACAGCCCAGGATATTTACAGAGAAAGGCGAGCAGTGGTGCCCAGCACTCAGAGCTCCTTCCTCTCTGCTGGGCTGCAGGCTGGGGTCCTGCCCAAGCACCATGGGCAGTTCTGTCCCCTGTTCCTGTAGCCTTGGCATCCCTCCCTGTCCTCTTGCACTCCTGCTCCAGGTCCTTCCAAGAGCTGTTCCACTGCCAGTGTTTGAGATCGAGGCCTTGGCAGGCTCTGCAGAGAGGAAACGGAGCTGACACCAGGGCAGAGCCTGTGCAGCCTCACGGGGAAGCTGCTGCTTGCACAGGAGCTGGGCAGAGCAGGGGAGCCCCAATTTCCTGAGCAAACCACAGGGTCACGGTGTCACCATCAGCTTGGGCAGACATGGGGCAGCAGCATGAAACACTCCTGCAAATGTTCAGAACTGCGACAGGAACTCGGCACCAGCACTGCCAGACCTTTGCTCCGAATTATTTCACACTGAGCTGAATCCCACTGACCCACAAACGGGTGCTGTGAGCGTGGCTCAGGTTGCTGCACGGGGATGAGTTGTTGCTCCCTCTTCCCCCAGCTGTCCCATCCAAAACAGCTCCAGTTCACAGCACATCCAGGTCAAAAAGGAGAATCGGGTCAGCAGAGACAGTGACTGACACCCCCACACTCTCCTGTGACATGGGAAATTGCCAGGTAAGGGGAACCAGGAATTTGGGACAGCTGGCACCTCCCCAGCGCTCACTTCCACCGGCTAATCCACCCCACAAAGGAAGGCACAGCTGATGGAACTGACTGAACACTGCCATCCCCACGCAGGAGCCACACACGCTCTGGTCCCTGAGCTGTTTCACAGCCCCTGCACACAGCACTGCTGACACCAGCAGAGCTGGCCTGGCCACGGGAGCAGGGAACACACAGGTGATGGCTCCAGATGCGCAGGGAGCCCCACAGCCTCCAACCCAAAACCTTACAGGCAGGAATTTGGGTGAGTGACTCATGGCCGTGCTTAAGTTGGACTCATTCCAACAGAGGGTTATCTCCCCCTGCTGCGAAATGAGTTTGTAGATCAACATGTTTCAGAATTCAAAAATTACAAGCCTTGGTTCTCTGACTTCACTGTTTTGCAGCTCAGTCGAATCCCTGTCGCTGCTGAAGGGATTCCCTCCAGCCAGGGTAGGAATGCTGGAGGGGCAGCTCCGGGGAGCAGGACAGCCCAGCCAGAGGATGGGCATCCACAGCCCAGGGGACTGACCAGCCTCAAATTATCGCCATGGCTGCAAGTATTTCATATGAGCCACATTTGATGGTAATGTCTGCATGTAGTCATGGATATAGAACAAACAAATCACTAAATTGCAGAAAAACAGTGAGAAAATTTAAACCTGGAGTTCGCTCTGGATTCTGCTCTCTGCAGAGTTGCACAATCTTCCCAGTTTCACTTAAAATATCTCTGTGATTTAATGCCAAAGAGCTGGGTTTCGAGTGAAGCCTGGATTCCCCGTGGCTGATTGAGTTCAGCACTGTCTAACTTGGAAGGCACCTCCCCTCAGCCTTTGAAAAACTCCGTGCTGCAGAATCTGTGAAGGAATCGGTCAGATATCTGCTGAGACAGAAGGTTCATCGCAGCACAGTAATACCCAGAAACTCACACGTGAACCAGAACGTGCAGGGGGCTGTCTGACCCAGGAGAGCATGTAACTGCATGAAGAATTCACACAGATCAGTGGTGCTTCACAAGACCCTGCCAGGGACTGCAGGTTTGGAATGGAAACAATTATCAAATCTGAGTTTTCATCTTACTGACATCATCCTTTTAAAATCATTTGGGATGAAGGTGTAGCAGTAGGCAGATGTGTTATCCAGGATTACTCCTTTTCCTACAGAGGAGGGGCTGTCCCCTGGCAGCAGTGTGGAACAGTCACAATTCCCTGCGAGTCCCCTGTGAGCTGGGCGAGCCCTGAGCACACGGGAGATGCTGGGCTCGGCAGGACACGCAGCAGGAAACGCAGGGTTTGCTCTTTGTCACTTCTCACCCTGATGCTCCCTGCACAGCGCTGCAGGAGAGGGACATGCAGGAGGCACAGGTGGGTGCAGATCGATCTGGAGCCAGAGCCAGTTTGTGTGCTTGTGTTTGTGTGTTTGTGTGCGTTGATTGTGTGGTGTGTGTGTTGTGTGCGTGTTGTTTGTGTGTTTGTGTTGTTCCCCAGGCTCATGAAGATCCCAGGACTCAGCCAGGTCATTTGGGGAAGCCCCTCGCAGGGTGACTCTGCCGATCCCTGTGCACACACCCCCGTCCCTGACAGTGCCCTGACAGCTCTCCCACTGAAACGCCAGCCACAGGGACAGCTTTGTGCAGAATGGGCTCTAAGGAGGCGATCAAGCGGCTTTTATCATGTAAAACACACTGCAGGCTTCCCACTTAAAGGCAATCCCTCCGGTGCGGGGCAATCCCTCGTGGGCAGGGCAATTCCTCCGGTGCGGGGCAATCCCTCCGGTGCGGGGCAATCCCTCCGGTGCGGGGCAATCCCTCCGGCAGGCGCTGGCTGTGCCGGCTCAGGACAGGGCGGTCACAGCACCCGTGTGCCACTGCTTGGAATGCAGAGCCCTGCTTCCAGGGAAAAGAGCCTCAAATGGATTTCTTCTCAGCTCAGAAAAACACGCGTAGAAAAATCTCGCGAGGAAAAAAAACACGCGTGGAAAAAAATGGCGTGGGAAAAACACGCATAAAAAAACACGCGTGGAAAAACACGCGTGGAAAAAACTCGCGTGGAAAAAACACGCGTGGAAAAAAAACGCGTGAAAAAATCTCGCGTAAAAATCTCGCATGGAAAAATCTCGCGTGGAAAAATCTCGCGTGGAAAAATCTCGCGAGAAAAACACACGTGGAAAATTCTCGCGTGGAAAAAACACGCGTGGAAAAAGCACGCCTGGGAAAAACATGCGTGGAATAATCTCGTGTGGAAAACACGCCTGGATAAAACATGCATTGAGTACTTTCGCGTGGAAACCCGCGTGGGGTGGTCACTGCTGGGGGGCTCGCGGGGGGGCTCGCGGGGGGGGGGGGGCGCGGCTCACGTGGAGGGGGGCTCGCGGGGGGGGTCACGCATTGGGGGGCTCGCGTGCCGGTCGCGTGCCGGTCGCGTGGCGGTCGCGTGCGGGTCGCGTGGCAGTCGCGTGCGGGTCGCGTGGCGGTCGCGTGCGGGTCGCGTGGCGGTCGCGTGCGGGTCGCGTGGCGGTCGCGTGCCGGTCGCGTGGCAGTCGCGTGCCGGTCGCGTGCCGGTCGCGTGCGGGTCGCGTGCCGGTCGCGTGCCGGGCGCGTGGCGGTCGCGTGCCGGTCGCGTGGCAGTCGCGTGCCGGTCGCGTGCCGGTCGCGTGCGGGTCGCGTGCCGGTCGCGTGCGGGTCGCGTGCCGGTCGTGTGCGGGTCGCGTGCCAGTCGTGTGCGGGTCGCGTGCCAGTCGCGTGGCAGTCGCGTGCGGGTCGCGTGGCAGCCCGCGGGACACCGCGGTGACACACCCCCCCCCCCCCCGTGTGTCCCGGTCGCTGCTGGAGACCCACGGCGAGAACCAAGAGCAGATAAACACGTGTTGTCTTACACTCCCACTAAGAATAAAAACCCCAGCGCAGGTCTTGTAAGACTTTATAAGAGGGCAGTTTTTTGGGTGTGGAGGAGACTTTAAAATTCCATTAGCCTCTGTTCTGGCCCCTAAGTGATACTTGGCAAGTGTGTTAATATGCAAAAGCCTCAATTTGCTGACTAATAAATTAACTGTTAGGAAAACAAAGCTTCAGACCAAAGGCATTAGTAAAACACAGCTGCAGACGCTGAAGACACTCAGCAGTACCCGTGGTGGCTTCCCAAGGCTGTATATTCTTAGCATCACTGGCATTTTGGACTCGGGTAGGAGCCAATCAGGTGTAACAGAAGAATACAACAATGCACATTGGATGGCCACAGTGAGATTATATATTCCTGACCTGTGCTTCCAGATCTGTTAAAAATGACTGTAGGGTTTATTAGCTTGCCATTCTTCAAAGCTCACGGTAGCTCCACCAGCACTGTGAGCAACCCCAGTCTCCTGGCTGCCAAAGCAGATTCCAAACCATCCCTGGCTGGAAGAGAAAGAAATCCTGAACTGTGCGACCTCTTCCCTTGCCCACGCAGGGCACTGAGGCAGCACGAAGGGCTGGACACCGCCAGCCCTGTCTGACTGACCTGCAGGTCACACTCAGGCTGTCTAACCACACCTCATTCACACCTTGCCACCACCAGTTGATGTTAAAAGCCTGACAAAAATTCAGAATTGTAAACTGCTTAATCTTTGTTTGCTTTTTTTGTTTAATTATATGTGAAGGCATCTTCTCTTTACTAAGCTGTCCCAAAGTAAGCTGGAGTGTCAGGTCAGAAGCAGATGCTGTAGGTTAAAAGGCGATGTGGACAACTGCCCGTGCTAGCCCTGACTCCTGCAGTAAATCCCCGGAACCTTCTGAGCTGGGCAGAGCGGTGCAAAACTACATTTTTTAAAACAATCTCAGCAGCCAGGAAATAACTTGAAGAACTTTAACTCTTGCAAACTCAAGTGCTGGATGGAATTTACACAACGCATGCCTGTCACTGCAAGACAAACCAGATCAGGTCGCACCAAATTAATTCTGCAGCTCTTTAATGAGTTCAAACCAAGCAGATTTTCCAGGCAAGGCCGGTGCAGGCACAACTTGGCACTTCAGCAGTGGAAATTCAATTGTGTAAATTCGTTTATGACCTAAAAATTAATTAAACCAATCCATGAAGTTAAGGTCCGAGGGTCCAACAGGCGTTCCCTGCGGGGCTGTACGGACCGATACACGGTATCCAGGATCGATACCCCGTACCTGCCGGGCCATACGGACCGATACCCGGTACCGCGCGGACTGTAGGGACCGATACCCGGTACCCGGGATCTATACCCAGGACCTGCCGGGTCGTACGGACCGATACCCGGTACCCAGGACCGATATCCAGTACTGCACGGACTGTACGGACCGATACCCGGTACCCAGGATCGATACCCGGTACCGCACGGACCGATACTCGGTATCCAGGACCGATACCCGGTCCCTGCGGTACCGCACGGACCGATACCCGGTACCCAGGACCGATACCCGGTACGGCACGGACCGATATCCGGTACCGCACGGACCGATACCCGGTACCCAGTACCGATACCCGGTACCGCACGGGTGTCCGGTCCCCATCACCGCCCCGGTGCCCGCGGGGCCGCGGCGCCGCCTCCCGCCCGTGCCCGGAGCAGCGCAGAGCCCGGGGCGGTGCCGGGCGGCGCGGAAGCGGAAAGGGCGGGCGGGGAGGGCCGGGCCCGGTGGCTGGAGCGGTGTGCCCGGTGCTGGGTGCTGTGCCCGTGCTGGGTGCTGTGCCCCGGGCCGTGCTGCCCCGCTCCGGTCCGCTCGGGCGCTCCCTCAGCCCGGCATGGCGCAGGCGGGGCCGGCCGGCGATGCGGGGCTGGGCCCGGCCCCGGAGGGCGCGGAGCTGGCGGCCGTGATCGGCGCCACCGTGCCCACGGGCTTCGAGCACACGGCGGCCGAGGAGGTGCGGGAGAAGCTGGGCTCGGCCTCCAGGATCAGCAGGGATCGCGGCAAGATCTACTTCGAGGTGCCGGCCCGGAGCCTGCCGCAGGTCCGTGCGGCTCCGCGCCCCGCTCTCCCCCCGTGGCCCGGCCGGTTCGGTTCGGTTCGGTTCGTTCGAGGGGTCCCAGCCACGGCCTCGCTGCAGCTGCTGTGTCCGCCTTTACCGGGGCTTCAGGGGTGATTAAATGTTAGATGGGGACGTTAAATCAGTGCAAAGACGGAAACTAGAACTCCCGTGGGGACTGAAGGTGGAAAACCTCGACGTAAGATGGCAAAATTTAACGACAGTAAACACAGGCCCCGTGGCACACGGTTAGTAATGTGTTTCATCTCTTCCAGGTCCACCGTCTGAGGTCAGTGGATAATTTATTTGTTGTTGTTCAGGAATTCAAAGACTATCAATTTGAAGAAAATAAGGTGAGTTACTCTTTCTGTCCGTTATGGGGTTTGGGGTGTTATGTGGGGATTTTAATTTAAGGTTAGTATCAAAGTGTTTTGTTTGTTTAACAAGTTTTTCTTTTGTGATACTATTCCAATTCCCTTTTTCTGGCTTGTAACTGTAAGTGTGGCCATGTTGTCTAACATAATTTCTGCAGCTAAATACCTGACATTGGCAAAATCTGGGATAATGTTTGTAGGTCACAGACACAGGACAGTGAAGTGTCACTTCGGTCGCTTAATACAGTGTTAGTTGTCTGTTTTACAAGATGAATGATGAAATCCTGCATGTCTTGTGATTTTCAGTGTAATTCTGTTTAGCTGTGGCAAAACCCAGACAAAAATCTGTAAGCTTTGCTTAAACATATAGTGGATTAATGTTTAATAAACTACTTTGAGAGACCTCAAAATAAATAAATAATAGCTTTAAAAAGGATGGAATAACTTCAAAGCACAACTTTTTATGTTTTTTAAAGGAAGATGCTCTAAAACATTTGGAAGATTTGGTTAAAAAGCTGCCCTGGACCGATCCATTGAAAGTTTGGGAGTTGAACAACAGCCTGAAAAAGAAGAAGACAAAACGCAAAAAACACAATGTGCAGAGTCCTGCAAGCAGAGAGAAGCTGAGTGGTGGTGGAGGAGAGGGAGGAGCAGACCAAAATATCGCTAATGCCCAGGAGGACTGTGCCCAAAACCCTGCGGCTGTGGAGCCCGCTGGTGGCCAGGACACAGAGACTTCCCAAGGAGTGACGTCCAGGAATGGGCTGGAGGAGGAGGAGGAGGATAATGAGGCACCAGAGGTGAAAGTTGGAGTGCAGGCAGGTCCTGAGAGCGGGAGCAAGGCTGGTGACGGTGAGACAGGCGAGGGAGAGGAGAAGGTGCTGAGGTTCCGAGTGACGTGCAACAGGGCTGGAGACAAGCACAGCTTCACCTCCAACGAGGCCGCCAGAGACTTCGGGGGAGCCGTGCAAGAGCACTTCCAGTGGAAAGCTGACATGACTAATTTTGATGTGGAGGTACAGTGTGTGCCTTGGGAATACCTGTGTTTCTGCTGTACAGAATTGTAGTTCTTATTTCTGGTGCTCAGAGATCCCCAAACTGCCTTCCAGAGACTGGACCTGCAAACTGGTGATGCTGAAATCACCTCCTCTGGAGTGTTCATTTCCCTGGCAGCCTTGTGTGTGTCCTGATGCAAGCCTTGCCTTGCTTTCACCTTCAGTGAATCTCTCCTCTAGTGCATTGTTTAACAGCAGTCTCAGTTACCAGGAAATGCTCCAAATGGGAGCTGGTTTTGGGGTGAAAGGGGCAGAAGGAGTTAACAGTCACTGTCAGGTGTTTATTTTCTGTTGGGGGAGGGCAGAGGCTGGGAAAATACAACCAGCACCCCTGGCCTGTCAGTGGTGAGGAACAGCTGTTTGTGAGGGACAGAAAGACCTCTACGTTTCTCTTGCAGGACCTTCCTAATTAATGTAGGCCCCACCACAAATATGGTTTTTATTGCTGCTTTTGCAGATGGTTCACTGTGTCTTGCAGGACTTAGCTGGCTTCTGCCCCAGACTTACAAACCAAATCTTTTAAGAAGCTAGTGCAGTGGTTATGGTACTTTGAGGAGTCTTGTGCAACAGATTTGGTGTGAATGAGAGAGTCTGTGAATGCTTACCTGAATTCTGTCCTATTAAAAAGCTTTTCCAAGAAGAAAAGCTTTTCAAATGTCATTCCTGGATTTTAAATTACCGTCTAAGATTCCTGTAAATATTTACCAGGCATTCTGTGGAAAGATTCTGTTGCTCCTGAAATTCACTTCAGGTTTTTTCTTTAGGTTCTTCTCAATATTCACAACAGCGAGGTCGTGGTGGGGATTGCATTGACTGAAGAGAGTCTCCACAGAAGGAACATCACTCACTTTGGGCCCACAACGCTGCGCTCCACTCTGGCTTACGGCATGCTCAGGTCAGGGCAGTCACCTTGTGTGTTATGCTCAGTTAAAAAGTCGTTTTGTTTCCGAAATTAAACCTTTTATCTCCCCCACTGCTTCCTCAGAAGCCATTTCTATTAATTATTAAAGAAAAATAAATGTAAAAACCCTGGAATTGCTGCCACCATGTGCTTTGTAATAACAGTGGGTGTTTCCCAGCCTGGGAAAGTAAACATTTGCAGTATTAGCCAAGTTTCAAAATAGTGTACCACATTCTTGAAAGAATTTCACTGCATTGATGGTTATAAAATAGTAATTAACTCGTGGGAAAAATATGTAAAGTTTTTTGTTAGAAGGGTAGAATCAGAGTGATTAAAATAGTTCATTTTCCCTTATTTACAGAAATTCAGGTTTTTAAGATATTTCTCACCTTATCTTTTCTTCTGTTCCTCAGACTCTGTGATCCCCAGCCCACAGATATCATAGTTGATCCCATGTGTGGTACAGGTGCGATACCAATAGAGGTGATTCTTCCTTGATTTTTTAAACTTAATTAAATTGTCTGTATCTTCAGCTGACTAATATTAGTGAATAATTCTTGGTGATGACAGAATAGTAAGCTCCAATGTCACCAATTTTGATGCAATACACTTTTTGTAAATGACCTAATTTTCCTTCCATAGGACATAGCAGGAAGAGACTAAATCCAAAAGTATTATGAGCTTTAAAGGTGCAAAATACAGCTGTCTGTTACAGAATTCTAAATACCCTGCTGTCCACTTGCAGTTGCTTTGTTGTGTTCTGTCAAGTTTGAGAAATTATTCTGGGTTTCCTTTCATTCAAGCAGTGCTGATGCTAATGTTGCTGATTCTATTTCCCCAGGGAGCTGCAGAATGGCCCAACTGCTACCACCTTGCAGGGGATAACAGCCCTCAGGCAGTGAAGAGAGCAGCCAACAACATCTGCTCCTTGCTGAGGAAAAACGAGAGCAAGGACAGGTGAGAGGAGCCTGAGGGATTTACCTTTCCTGCAGCGCTGTATGCAGACAAATCCACTTTGCACTGATGCCTTTGAGTGCCTGGTTCATATTTTCTTGTTTATTTTATTGCCAACATTCTGGGCCTCCCCAGTGTGAAATCCTTCTGAGTGCTCATGTCTGAGGAACTCCCTTTGCTCTTGCAGCAGCACTGCCCTGGGCGTTCCCTTGGACGTCATCCAGTGGGACATCTGCAACCTGCCCCTGCGGACAGGCTCCGTGGACATCGTGGTGACAGACATGCCCTTCGGGAAGAGGTGAGCTCTGCTGGAGGGGGCTGAGGAGAGGTGAGCTGTGCTGAGGTGAGCTGTGCTGGGCTGAGTGTGCTCTCCTGGGCCAGGGCTGGCTTCTCCCCAGCGGGGTAACTGGGCCTGGGGGGGAAGGAGTCACAAGCCCTACGTTAAAAATGAGCTTGCAAGCAACTGAATGAGCAGATTGATGTGTGAGACACCAACACCACTGAACTGGTGCCAGTGATCACGGTGGGGATCTGAATGTGTCTTGCAGGATAGGGTCGAAGAAGAAGAACTGGGATCTCTACCCAGCCTGCCTGATGGAGATGGGTCGGATCTGCACCCCAGGGACAGGCAGGGCTGTGCTGCTTACCCAGGACAAGAAATGCTTTGCCAAGGTTTGTTCTGCAAGAGAAAATCAAACCTATTTACACTTGAAAATACATTGAGGGAAAAATTGTAAGCTGTCATCATTACAAAAGATACTCCATTTATAGAGCAATAATTAGTAATGCTTAAATTCAGTTTTGGACCTGAAAAGTCCTTTGATGTTGCCATCAGATGAGATATAGAATAATAAAAAACAACGTTGTTGTCTCAGTGTCAGTGTGGCTGTTTTTGCTTGCAGGCCCTGTCCCGCGTGGGGCACATCTGGCGCCGAGCTCAGACGGTGTGGGTGAACGTGGGCGGCCTCCACGCGGCCGTGTACCTGCTGCGGCGCACCGCCGAGCGCGCCGAGGAGAGCAGGCCCCGCTGGTGACCGCCCGCGGGGCACGGGAGACACCGCCGGGCTCTGAAAGCAAAGCAGAGAACACGTCTGTCACCTTCAAACCAAACAACCTGTGGAGAAACTGTCACACAAATATTCAACCAGGGATCAACTTGAGAGCGACCAGTTCTACATCACCTCTGCTCCCTTTACCCAAACTGAATTTCATTAGTGGAATTTGTAATTCTTTTCTTGGCTTGAATCTTCCCTTGTATTTTTCAGTTAAACGTTTATTTCTCTGCTTACAGCTGAAAACATGTTGAGGCAGTTCTGGGAGTAACAGTTTATTTATTTACCAAGTTGTGTCATCAAGTGACTAACAGTACTACTCAATCACCTTAAAGGGTTCAGAGGTAGTATCTCTAGTGTAGTTTTCTAATTTATACCATTGCTCAAATGTAAACTAATAATAAACCAGTATCTGGTTTTTGTGGTAAGCAAATTCCAGTTGGCAAACAAGGAATTATGCTGTGCTACTGGTTCTCTTGCCTATCACCTCATCTTAGGGCTAATTACCAGTAAAAGTCTGGTCCATTTTTTAGTGTTCCATTGCCATGGGTGAGGGGATAGATAACACACAGCCTTAGAAAACTGTAGTTACTATTCGAGGAAAGAGATTCTTTTAGCAATTATATTAAAAAGTTCATGGTTTCAGTGTCTACTGTGGATGCATCAAGGTGGCAATTTCAATTTCTTAGGTAATTTAACCACCACAGTTACACTGCCACAGTGTTCACAAAAATATTGTTGCAAATAATTTTTTCTTCTGTGACCGTACTATGATTTCTCGGGCCTCTTACTCTCCTCATCAGTCTGAAAACACATTGCTGGTTTGCCCTTTCCATTACAGCGTGTTCATGCTGAGTATGTGTAACTGTTCAGAGGTGAATTAACAAGTATTAAAGTTTTAGAAGTTTTGCATAAAGAGATGTGTCTTAATTGTGTTCTTTTTCTGGTTCATGTCCACATTTTCCAATATCTAGTCAATTTTTCTCAAATTTCACTGATTGCATATGTGTATGAGAAAGAGAATACAGTGTTTGGGTATCTACAGCTGAAGGATAAAGCAATGTTTTGGCACCCAGGGAAAGGAAGGAATTGGCTGCTTAACTGTTACTGACTGAGAAGCAATTGTCGGGATAGCCCTGGAGAGTCCAGTGCCTCAGTCCCAAGAGCTGCTGGAGGCTGCGGGGCGGTAAGACATGAGAGAGTTGACAGCTCCAGGTGACGCCTCGCGTGCCAAACGCCGGTTGCGTTTTCCGTCTGTTTGTTAAAAGGGTTTGGCGGCTCCGGGCGCGGCGCCCCTCACGGCGGGGCCCTCACGGCCAGGCGCAGGCGCAGGCGCAGGGGGGCGGGGCCCGACAGGGGGCGGTGCTTGGCAGGGGGCGGTGCTTGGCGGGGGGCGGTACCCTGAAGGGGGCGGTGCTTGGCGGGGGCGGTGCTTGTCGGGGGCGGTGCCTCTCCCTGGCCGCCCCCCGGTGCCGCCCCTGGCGCATGCGCGGCGGGCGCGGGGCCGCGATGTCGCCGCCAGGCCCGGAGCGCCCGGGTGCGGCCGGGCCCGTGCTGCGCTCGGTCAACACGCGGGAGCTCTCCCAGGTCGTGTTCAACAACCACAGCCCCCGCTGCGTGCTGCCCGTCTGGCTGGACTTCGAGGGCCAGCCGCGCCGCTACCCGGTCCTGCAGCCGCGCAGCGGGCGCGTCATGCACAGCTACCGGGGTGGGTGCGCCGGGACGGGCCGGGCTGGGCGTCGCGGGGCCCGGTGGGTGAGATGGTGGCGGTGCAATTGCCCTCCCCGTCTTCCCTTTTTCCTTTCTCTTCCCTTTTTCCTTCTTCACTTTCACCTTTCCCTTCCTTTTCCTTTTTTCTCTCTCCATTTCCTTTGCTCTTCCTCTTTCTTTTCCTTTTCGCATCTCCATTTCCTTTTGCCCTCTTCTTTTTCCTTTCCTTTCTTTTTTCCTTTCCTTTTCCCCTTATTCCTTTTCCCTTCCCACTGATATCAGTGACTGGGGCCATGATAGTGGCTCCTGCACACAGAGCTAAGCTGGAGAGCTCGGTCCCTTGTGAGCAGATGCCCTTCGGAGTCACTCATTAAAAAGTGCCATAACTGGTGCATCCCCACCTTGTTCCCTGCCAGGGCACCTCTGGCTGTTCCGGGATGCAGGGACCAACGACGGGCTGCTCGTCAACCAGCAGGAGCTGTTCGTGGCAGCCCCCAATGTGACCAAAGCTGACATCACACTGCCAGGTAAGGGACAGGACCACATATACCCTTGGGAATTCTGAACTTGGCCAGTTGGACTTCTTAGGATTAGTGAGAAATCAGATCCTTGTTAAATTAAACCTTCTTAGACACTGGAAGAGATGGTGAGGGGTTCTAGGTGGAGCTGTTGAATTGGGTGGAACTAGTGGTTCTAGTTCCCCTTCTCCTTTGAAGGGGTCTCTGATGGGTTTCCATGGGTGCCTCATGGCAGGAACCATGTCTGTCTCCGGTCTGGAGAGCCCAGCCTGTGGTGGGTCCCTGCTGCAGGCTGTGCTCTGTGTTCACGTGCTCAGAGCAGCACTGTTGGCACTGCAGCAGCAGCTGAGAGCCCTGACAAGGCTGTGTTGTGTTTGTGCTTACCTGCAGTGTTCACCCTGAAGGAGAGGTGTCTGCAGGTTGTGCGCAGCCTGGTCAGCCCAGTGGACTACAGGAAACTGGACATTGTTCAGTCCTTGTATGAAGAGCTGGAGGATCATCCTGATATTTGGAAGGATCTTCAGCGGCTTTCTCTGGAGAGAAATGAAGCACTGAGGAACAAAACTCTGGAAAACCATGATGACTCACTCCAGACTCCTCAGTAGCAAACCACCAAGTCTGAGCAGCAGGAGTCCCCAGGACTGATGCCTCCCTTTACAGTTTTGAAACTTAAACTCAGTAACATCGGTGATAGTCAAATCAATAGTCAATGACTGAACACACCTGGAGGCATACTCCATGTTCTGATGGGTCAGTTCATTTCTTCATTACAGGTATTGCAACCTGCAGGGTAAGATGAGGGCAGCTAAATGGAAAATATTCATACAGAGTAACTTTCATTGTATTAGAAAGCAAATTACACCAAGCATTAATTTAGCCCAGACTAGCGGTTGTAAGTGTCATCAGTTTTGAGTCATTTGTTTTGATGGAATTTCCCTCTGACATGTAGCCTCAAAGTGCCTGTGGGTCACAGAGCATGGGGAGGGTTTGTACATGAGGGTTTCCAGCAGTGCCTGAGGATCTGACAAACATTACATTGGTGGAAAGCTGATGTGTAAATGCTTGGAAGTTATTCTGCCTCGTACCTTTCCACGTACAAAGCCATGTCGTATCTGCTCTAGGTCTGACATATTTTTGCTGTTGTCATACCTCAAATGCCTTATTTGCCTTTGTCATAGGGTTCTTGCCTGGCTGATCTCAGCCACACAGACCAGATCCTAGTTTTGAGACACCCTTGTCCCCCACAGCTGCTTCCCCAGCAGCCTGTACAGGGTTCAGAGGAGGCAGATGCTTTAAGTTTTGTCTTTTCCCCTCAGAGTGCTGTAGTCCTGGTCACATTTGTGGCCTTGTCAGGGGGCATGGGCCTCTTGAGCTGCCTGTGTCATCTCAGGACCAGTGGGAGCTGTCCTGGGCCATGCTTAGTGGCAGGCTGGAGGAAGAGAGATAACATTTCTTTGGCTGTATTCTCTTCCCCACATTTCAGTGGAATGTGCTCTTGTGTGAATGCACAGAGAGAGTTCAAAGCAGCATAGTTTAGTGTTACCTGAATTGTCCATTGAGCAAAATGTGGTGCAGCTCAGATTCAAAGCAGATTGGCTGGAGATTGATTACAGCAGGTTATTTCTGTGAATGTTTCCCTCCAGTTGTATATCCTGAGAGCAGCTGTGAAAGTGAGACTCAGTGTATTTTGTAAGTATGGAATGTCTCCCTGTTTGTAAACTTGTTTTCTTACATATTCAAAGAAATTGACATAAAAACAAAAATGCATGCTAGCTTTCTGACTGTGATTCTGTCAGGTAACTCTCCAGTGCCTCTGTGTTTGTATTCCTGTCACACTCTGACAGTTGTGGTTGATCAGTAAACAGGCACTTTGGACTGTACAGCCTGCCCAGCCTGCTGCTGCAGAGCTGTGCTGTGGCTCTCATGAACTCAGCACAGCTTCAGGCAGTGCCTGCGCAGGAACGGGGCTGCTGCCAAGCTCTGCTCTTCCCACCTCTCACAGATCCCTGAGGGGAAAGGGAGCCCATGGCAGCAGACATGGCACAGTGTCCTGGGGAGCCCGAGGGTCAGAGAGTGCTGCATGCACTGTGCTCCTGACCATACCTGAGTGTCAGAGAGTGCTGCACTCTGCTCCTGACCATGCATCAGGGTCAGAGAGTGCTGCACTCTGCTCCTGACCATACCTGAGTGTCAGTGCTGCACTCTGCTCCTGACCGTACCTGAGTGTCAGAGAGTGCTGCATGCACTGTGCTCCTGACCATACCTGAGGGTCAGAGAGTGCTGCACTCTGCTCCTGACCATACCTGAGTGTCAGAGAGTGCTGCACTCTGCTCCTGACCATAGCTGAGTGTCAGAGAGTGCTGCACTGTGCTCCTGACCATAGCTGAGTGTCAGAGAGTGCTGCACTGTGCTCCTGACCATACCTGAGGGTCAGAGAGTGCTGCACTCTGCTCCTGACCGTACCTGAGGGTCAGAGAGTGCTGCACTCTGCTCCTGACCGTACCTGAGTGTCAGAGAGTGCTGCATGCACTGTGCTCCTGACCGTACCTGAGGGTCAGAGAGTGCTGCACTCTGCTCCTGACCATACCTGAGTGTCAGAGTGCTGCACTCTGCTCCTGACCGTACCTGACGGTCACAGAGTGCTGCACTCTGCTCCTGACCATACCCGAGAGGAGGTTCCCTCCTGCTGAGGGAGGTTGTGCACTGCAATTGGCATGGCAGCTCTGCCAAAGCCTGGCTCTGCAGAGCCTGGCCTGCTTTGCTGCAGCTTTTCCTGTAAGCTAGTTGGTATTAGGTGTTGGGTTTAACAGTCTGTATGTGGCACACACGTTCTGGGTGCTTCTGAGTTGGGTGGGGTCTGTGATTTCTTGTGTTTCTTATTAGAGTGTATTTTTCTGTTCTGGAGTGTTCCTTTAGATCAGAATAAAAGATTGGAGAAACCCCAGCTGGCTTTAACACATGGAGATTGGGAAATGCAGTGTCCTAGTAGTTACTCAGATGGGTTAGTAACGAGTGAAAGCTGTAATTTACTTGATTTACTTGTGGCAGCTGCGTTAGCACTGCAGGGTTTCAGCCCAGCACGGCCTGGCTGGAGCAGCAGCGAGAGCCAGCAGGGCCAGCCCCAAGGGCTGAACGGAAAAACCCCCGGGAAATAAATACTCTGACACTCTGCAGTGTCCAGGGGCTGGGGAGAGCACTCACAGTGCACAGTCCTGCCCACACCACTTGGAAAGGGAAGGTCTAACCACAGGAATATACAGGATTTTTCAGTCCCTGTTCAGCCGGTTTCAGTTCCCATTGGGGTCTGCATTACCTGTAGTATTCAGAGCAGAACTGAAGTCATTCACACAGTTGAATCTGTTCTTTCCCTTTGTTCCCCACTGAGGCAAATAGTCCACATGGTTTCACAAGTTTTTCCAGTACCCAAGGGGAAGAAGTCTTTTCTTCCTATTTCTATGTAGTTCTTCGCAACACGATTTTAGTCTCATCTTACATCACTTTCAGAGATGTTCAGTCATGAGAGCACTTAGGTGTCAGAGGGAGAGTAAGCAGGGAAAAGGAAGGGGAAAACCCCATCAATGCAACAACTGTTGTTGAACTGGTACTACTGCTAAAACAGCTCATCCCAAGGCAGTCTTTGAGTTGTCATATTTTAATTACCTTTTGGGTACTTCCGTTTATTTTTTCCTGTTCTTTGATATTTTAGCTACAACAATACTGCATTTTTTAGTTTTTCTTTGCCACAGCAGAGCTAAGAAGTTCACGATTTCTGAGGAGTGTAGAAAACTGCAAAAGTTTTAAAGTTTGATACTGAAAACAGGAGTTAGCTGTACTATAACATATATGCAGAGTACAAAGAAATAGTGAATTAAAAGCTGTCAAAACTGGCAGCACTTCTTGCAATTCATAGAAATTTAGACCTAGGGCTAAATACGAACAAGAGCAGAAGGATGGATGGTGGCACTTACATATCTGCTGGCAGTCTGTAGCAGCAGAAGTATGGCAGGAAGGCTGTCCTTTTTAACAGAAAAATTAGCAATACTTACACTGGCAGATTAATTAATTATGCATTTTTATCAAAATCAGGTTGAATTAAAAAATCAGAAAAAAAATTGTTGGTTTTACAAACATATTTTAAACCTAACCCCTGACAATCCAGACCTGGCCCTGATGTTCTTTACGTTCTGATGTTCGCCCTGCACATCCTAGCGCACCCCATACCGCAACGAGCGAGCTCCGGTGCGCACACCCAGCCGGAGGGGCCCTGCACGGCACCACCGCGGCTTTTCGGTGCCTTGTGTGGCGGTGCCCGCTCCTGCTCAGCCCCTGTGAGATCTGTGTCTTGCTGCCCAGCAGTGCGGCCCCAGCTCGCTGGGGAGTGTGGCTGGTGGGGCTTTTGGGGGTCCGTGTGTTGGGGGTCCGTGCTCAGATCCCATCTCCAGCGCAGGGCCCGTGTGGGTCCGTGCTCAGAGCCCGCTCCAGCGCAGGGCCCGTGTGGGTCCGTGCTCAGAGCCCGCTCCAGCGCAGGGCCCGTGTGGGTCCGTGCTCAGATCCCATCTCCAGCTTAGGGCCCGTGTGGGTCCGTGCTCAGAGCCCTCTCCAGCGCAGGGCCCGTGTGGGTCCGTGCTCAGAGCCCGCTCCAGCGCAGGGCCCGTGTGGGTCCGTGCTCAGAGCCCATCTCCAGCTTAGGGCCCGTGTGGGTCCGTGCTCAGAGCCCATCTCCAGCTCAGGGCCCGTGTGGGTCCGTGCTCAGAGCCCGCTCCAGCGCAGGGCCCGGGACGCGGCGGTGCCCGGCCCCGCTCCCGACCGGCCCGGCCCGGCCCCGCCGGCCCTGCCAGCTGTGCGCAACACCCGAGAAAACAGCCCTCGCTTCCGGCACGTGAAACTCGTAATTTGGCAACCCGGCTGAAGCAATAACCAGTCATGGAAAGGAAAATCTGATTGGCATCGGGGTCGGGGCCTGACGTCAGGCGGAGCAGGAAGCGGCGCTCGGAGCCTGCCGGAGCCGCTGGCAGCGCCCCGGACTCTGCCCGGCAGCGAGCCCGCCCGCTGGGCTGGCGCAGCCTGTGAGGGCCCCAGGGAAGAGGAAGCTCTGGGGAAAAGAGCAGAGGGCGGTGAGCGTCACTGCGGGTCCCCGGGCAGGCGCGCACCATGCGCGGCCGGCGCTGATGGCAGTGGGCACCCAGGGCTGTCCGGAGCGGCACCGCGGAGCCATGGCCCTGCAGCCGCCGCCCCTCGCCCTCAGGGCGGGCTCGGCCCCGGCGCTCTACATCCACAGCATGCCCGCCTGGGTGCTGGAGGACTTCTGCCAGAAGATGGACTGCTTGAGCGACTACGACTGGATGCGATTCGGTGAGGGGCACGGGGCCCGGGGGTGGCGGCGGGGCACGGGGGCAGCAGCGCCTTTGGGCCGGGGGCAGCCCCGGGGCACGGGGACAGCAGCGCCTTGGGGACGGGGGCAGCCCCGGGGCACACGGACAGCAGCGCTCCGGGCCGGGGGCAGCCCCGGGGCACCGGGACAGCAGCGCCTTGGGGACAGGCTGGAATGGAAGGACGCGAGGTTCGCGCTGTCCCCCCGCTGCCCAGCGCTCGGCAGAGCCCAGGTGTAAACAGGGAATTGCCGGGCTCCGCTCTGGTTTCGCTGTTCAAACACAGGTGGAATGCCAGACTCTGTGGTGCCGTGGTTTTTCCGGGATGCCCAGGCTCCTTCCCCTCACTCTCCGCAATCTTTCGCACTTCCTCGCCAGTCACACTCTATCTCCTGCCACTTCTCACTGCCTGTTTTCTCACATCTCCTCAGGTGTTCTATTTTTTTTTCCCTCCTTCTCTTTATGTATATTCCCTCATATTTTCTGCCTCTGTTTTTCTCGGCCCTGGCCGTATACGGTCAGTAAGTACAGAAAATTTAATCCCTGAGTTATTTACTCCTTTTTTCTGTATCCCAGTGCAAACAATTCTAAACTGAATCTTTTCTTAGTACCTGCCTTCCTTTATCTGACATTACTTCCCTAACTATGTGCTAAATAGGCTTTTAGCGCAGTTAAACTTCCTGATAGAAGTAGAGTAGGATTCATCTCCGCTACTTTCAGGTGCATAAAGCTGTGTTTCTGATGTGCTTCCAAAGCCAGCTGTGCTGACTCGGAGCTCCCAGCTCGGAGTCTCCGTCTCCACACGAACACCCCAGCCCCAGCCTTTTTCCTTCAGGAACAGCTGTGTTTAGGTGTGTGGGGTGGAGCTGGGGCAGCGTGAGGGGAGCTGGGTTTTGGATGGGTCAGGAATTGGAACACACTGTGTAGGGTCAGCTTTGGCACAGAATCTAAAAATAGCTGCATTTCCCTGATAGCTTTACCAGAGTGTAACTAGCACCAGGTGATTCAGTTATTGTTGGGCTCACCACAGCTCGGGATTTAGGAATGCAAGTGGGACTGCAGCCACTCCACTGATTGCTGTCACCTGTTTTGGGAGAATCACTCCAGGAATTTAATCTAACCTTACTTTGGTACAAAGTATTGAGAAGAATTACAGGGAAAATATGCTGAAAAGCGTGAGTGAGTCTTCTTTTCAACTGTTCCTGATATAATAAATTTTTTTCCAGAATAGTTGAAGGAATAAAAGGGATATCTTACTTTATGAACAGAAATTTCTTAATTTCCACGTAGGTAGTTTACTGTCATCCTTCCTTTTAAAGATATGGAAATGTAAAAGCAAACTGTGTCTCACACCTTAGCCTGCCCTGCTTGCATGTGCCTGTTTTTTCTAATATTTAAACAGAATATCCATTCTCTCCCACCAGCCTCTTACGTGATCACTGATCAAACAGAGCTACGGAAAATCAAGTGCATGGAGAAGACAGGGATCAGCATCACGAGGGAGCTCATGTGGTGGTGGGGAGTGAGGCTGGCCACAGTGCAGCAGCTCCTGGACCTGCTGCAAGGGCTGCAGCTTTACCGGGCGGCTCAGGTCATCCTGGACTGTGAGTACCCCCTTCCTCCCACGGCTCTGTGCTGCCCCTCACAGCACACAGACCCCTCCTGGCACATCTTCCTTGCTAGCTGAAGAAGCTTTTTGTTAGAAGTCACATCTCATGTCTCCACTGATTGTGATTTTCTGCTCACTCAAGTAGAATTGGTGGTGCGAGGGAAGAGGTGATACAGGTGCACTCACCCTTTGTGCTGGCCATCTTGGACCCTTCAGGAAGTGCCAGGAAGATGGGCTGTGGCCAGACGAGGGCTGGTGCTTGTATACATCAGACAGGGTTTCAGAACATGGGCTGCACAGAGGGGCCCTGCCCTTCAGGCCTGGTCCCGCAGCACCGGATCACATCCCGACAGCCAGCACACCGCAGCCCCTACCAGGATTGCTTCCAGTCCAAGAGCAGCTTCCAGCAGATAGCCCTGGAACAGACACAGTACAGACACAACCAATCACCATTCCTGCAGGGAAACACTCACCATCCCTCTGTGGGTCTGGTGTGCTCCCTGTCCTGTGTCAGCAGGGCGCTGCTTGCACAGTTTGCACCTGGTGTAGGTACAACAGGGCATTGCCTGCTTTCCCTTGTGCTTCTGTCAGTTCCTTTTTTTTTTCCTTAAACTTTTCTCTGTATCTGAATATGCTTACTCAGGTGATCCCTCTTGGGAAGATACAGAGGATATGTTGCTTGTTCTGTTGGGCACTTCAGAAAACTAAGCAGTCCTTACATCACCATAATTCAATTCATTCCTCCTTAAAGGAACCAGACACAGCACAAAGGGAGATTTTTTTTTGCTGGCAGATTACTTCCCAAAGAATTCTACCTCCCTGCAATAGTTCCTTGCACTCTCTAGTCCCACTTCTGAATGTCCTTAATTATGTTTTCTATGTCAGTTCTTTGTCATGCAGGAAGTTGCAAAAGTCATGAAAAACCCTGAAAAGTAGGCTGAATAAGGGAAGTGATGCTAAGCTCTGAGACTTCTAGGTTAAACCATGTGAGGAAAAAAACAGAACACAGGGACTCACCTGCAGAATGCAGGGAGTGTCAGTTTTGACCAGAGTCCTGCAGACTATTTGACAGCTAGTTTTAAAACCCTGTAAAATTTGGGATTTCATAACATTCTAACACAGTAACAAATATACCTGAGTTTTAATTTTCAGACCTGGTTTTGTTCACACCTGAATTCATTGAAGAAGACAGATAGAAACCTTAAACAGAACATGCCCATTTCTGCCATTACTGCCCTTCACGTGCTGCTGTTCTTCAGCCTCAGTGCCTGAATAGGCCACAGCTTGGCTTCTCACCCACAGTTTGCTGGCTCACGGGTCATACAAATAGCCCAGATTACACAAGAAGCACTGGGCTTCCTGCTTGTTCCATGTACTCCTAGTCTTTGTATAAATAAAAGAACACAAAGCTGTTGCCTGATTTCAGATGCAAACAGAGGCCTGGCGCATTTGATTCTGAGATCACCAGTTAAGATACAAAGCTGTTAGAAAAACAGGATAAGACCCACCATGTAATAATATTTGGGCTTATGGATTTTTCTGTGTAAAAATAAGACATTTTTTATTTTCAAGGAAACATTCAATGTATTGCTGGTAAAAGATGCCAGATGGAAGTTTAGAGCTACAACCAGGAAAATGTTATCAGGAAGCAGAAAGCTCTTATATCACCCCTAGTGCACACTGGGCATTTCCAGGCTCCTTTTCAACCTCAGTTTTAAGAGCATTTTAAGAGATCAGAATTCACCTGCTTTGGAGATGTTGACAACCTCATATATCACAGCATCTTGAACTTTTGTACTTTATTTCTTCCCATGCTAACTGTAGCCTAATCTCATCTGAATAATCCGCCCTCGGATAGTTAAGTTCCTGTACACTGTATCTTTGTACTTGTTTTAATCAGACTTCAAGCTGCTTTTTCAGGCCTGACCCTGAGGATTTTACAAGCTGTGTACAGCACAGGATCTGTTAGAACTGTAGTGATAATAATTCATCCTTTAAACTTTCCTTGTTTGAGTTGTGACCATTTTTTTGTTTTCCCTAGATTGTCTTTGGTTTGTTTCTTTCTGCTGTTAAGTAAAAGTATGAGTCTTTCTTACAAATAGTCCGGTATAATTTTCAGTAGAAGTTAATGTCTTGGCTATAGTCACAATTTAAATACTGTCTAAATTGCTTGAATGTGCATTTTAATGTTGATATTATTTTGAAGTCTGATGTCCTCACTAGGATTATTTTCTGATCACTGATTAGAGTCAGATTCTATTTCCCCTGGTTATCCTTATCTTCCATTTGCTCTGTTTTGAAGGGACATCAGCCTCTAACATCACCAGCCCTGGGAAAGAAGAGCCAGAGCCACCCAAACAGATCCTATCTGTACTTCCCACGGAAGGCAAAAGGAGAGAGAAAGAAAATGCCATAAATTTGTCACCATCCCCAGACTCCACACACCTGGGAGCAGTCCCAGCAGGCAGTAAGTACAGCACTGGACTCCAGATTTGCTCTGACATGAAATGACTGCATAGCCAAGGCTGCTGTGTGTTTGTGGTCAGGATAGTGCAATGAAGACACTCCCAGAAGATCTCCCAGATGGGCACAGCTGAGTGTTTGTTTTCGTAGCACTGCTGTCTGCTGTTTATTCCTACCTTTAACACACAACCTCCTGATTGTCCCTCCTTTAGCCCCCTTGGCTGTGTCTGTGCTCTGGGATCTCAGGATGGTTCCCAGGTCTCTGAATGCCTTGGTCCCATCCTGGCTCCATGCAAAGACTACAGCAGTGCATGCATGTCCTGCCCCATGTCCCTGTCTTCATGCACAGTAAATCTAGGTCAGCACAGAGCCGGGCAGGGGTCGACAGCCCCTCTGCTGAGAGAGGGAGGGAGAGAACCCCAGCACACACTGGGGAGGGCATCTGCAACAGCACAGACACAGGGACCTTCATGTCTCCATCCAGAGCTGGAGAGGGCTGCAAACATGGACCAGAAGGGAGCTCCCTGTCTTCACACAGAATTTCACAGTCTGACAGCTTGTCACAGATTATCCATGGTCAGCAAATTAAAAAAAAACTACCCCAGATCTTCATAATTCCTACACATTTGTAGTTAAATCACAGGTGGTGGTGTTGCAAAAATGTGTTTTCAATGCTGTTATCTCAGTTTCAGGTGCTGTTTCTGAAGGGGCCTTGTATTCCCTCCCTGCTCCACCACCTCCCCCAAGAGACCTTTTGAATTCCCTGCAGTCCAATCCTCCTGTCTTATCGAGTGTGAAGGTAAATCCCCTTAGTGCTCACTGACTATAACAAGGAAAATTGCCTTTATGACACTGTTTTCTTTCAGTTAAAGTTCATCCTTCCACTTGTACAAAAATGTTGATGTGGTGAAAACGTTGAGCTCGATTACAAAGGGTCTGCACTGAATACAGTACTAGTGCTTCAGTTCGATTGCATGTGGTTTACATCACGGGTTTTTGCCAGTGAAGGACCAGTGAGGGAAAAACTTGCAGTATTACTTCTGGTATAGCTCAGAAGGGATAGCATACCCACAAATAGCAGTTGAGTCTGAAGGACTCTCACATGCAGATTTTACAGAGGACTTACATTTCTGGTGTGATTGCAGGCCAGGACAGTAAATACCACTGATTAGTCAGAACCACATGCCTCTTTTCATTTCATTGTATACTTAAAATGTGGTTTCTGCTCAAAACTGGGCTAGTATTGAATTTAAGTCATGTTGCCCAAAGCCTTGTGTAGCTGACAACTGAAAATCTCCCAAGATAAAGGTTCCATCACCTCTTTGAGCCCTGTCCCAGTGCTAAACTATCACAGTGGGAAAAAAATCTCCTAATGTTCCTAATGATTTCAGCATGAAGTCTCCTGTTCTTTCCTCCCCACAGTTCTCTCATCTTTCATACAGTCCAACTAGATCTGTCCTGTCCCCAAAGTGTTTCCCAGATCTATGGGCACACCATAGTCCCATCATGGTTGTTCTTGGCCTGCTTTCTTTGGTTTATTTTGTCTGAGGCTTTAAATTCTTTCACAATAACATGGTCCAGGAGTACCAGCCAGGAGAGAATACTGACTCAGAGTGCAGTAGTTTCAGAGTTTCTTGAGAAGAAGTTGGTGCTTTGTTTCCTCAGGTTGGGTGCACATTAAAGTTGTGAAAGCTGCATGATTAGGCTCCAGTGGAACTGTAATTATAGCTGGTGTTAGGACTTACCACACTGGAAGCAATAAGTTATTGAGCAACTGATGCCAGATGCTTCAGAAGTAGATAGGAAGTTTCTACCAGAGGATAATTACATTATGAGGGACCCCACTTTCTCATCCAACTGTTTCTTAATATATAACCCAATTATAAATATTAATATCTTTTGTAAATCAGACTAACATCACTTCATGTAAATTTATAGACTTCTAAAGAAAGCGAAGTCTGTTTCCTGAGAAAGGTGGGAATGCAGATTGGTAACTGATTTCAAGTCAATTCTATGCAAAAGTTTTACATCATCCCAACACATCAGTAGAGGAATTACCTACACCCTAAGGAGTGATTGCATAGTACCTTTCACAGTTTCATTCAGCAATCACAGTGATTGCTTAAAACATGGGAAGGAAAATGGTGACACTGAAAGAAGGAAAAAGCATATGGATTATCATGAGATAAACTTGTTTCTTCCACAAATGTGTAGCCTTGCAGCTCTTCCACTCCTCGGCAGGAGACGATGGCTGATCTGCCCAGCGGGAGCCTCCTGTGGACCCAGAGGGAAATCGCCAACGCCACAAACAGTTTCAGTGATGAGAACAGGATCTGTGAAGGCACTTTTGCAGACATCTACAAAGGTCAGAGGAACAACATGGTGTTTGTCATCAAACGACTCAAGGAGGCAAGTACTGCATCTTTTTCTAGAAGAGGGTGTGTTATTAGCATGACTTGCCCATTAGCAGTTGTTGTTTAATATTGTGTGGGGAAGGAACCAGAACAGCTACGCAAGAGGAGAGCTAAAAATGAAGTTATGTAGATAATTAAATCTAAATTCAGAAACTACATGTGGTGGATACTTTACTCATGTGAGTAATTCCATTTACTCCATACATAGGAGTATAATTATAGCTGCCTGCATTGATGATTGGATCAGGGGTGTCTTTACACTCGTTTTTGTTCTAATTCCCAGTTAATTGTGGCCTTTGACTCAATGTTGCCATCAGTGGTACTTGCCTGTCTCCTGCACTAGCTTGTCATCTAGATCTGTATAAATGCAAAGTCCCAGTAGTTAGTAATGACATTCTCTTGCATGTTTTCATGTTTCAGCTGGAATGCACAAGCCCAAATTCCACCCAGAGGTTCTTTCATACAGAAGTGCAGATTTGCTTTCGGTGAGTGGTTGGCTTTCAGAGGCAGTGATGCATGTCCTGCTCGTGCTCTGCTGCTGAGTGTTACACCAACACTGCATCTGTTCTAGGCACCGTTCTGGGCTGGGGACAAAGGGTCGTGTGCTGCCAGTGCAGGAGCCCTGGGCAAGCAGCACAGTCCTGTGGCTACTGCTGGTTCTGGCTGAGCTGGCACAGCCACTCTGCAGCCTTGGGATGGGGAAGTGCCCACCTTGTACCCCTTGCTCAGTCAGCCTCCTGCCCCAGACTGTGTTGTGCCTCCAGCTGTGCTTCCAGCTGCAGCACACCATTCCAGTTGCCTTGAATTTAGGAACTGAGTCCAGCTCAGGAATGTATTTTTCTGTGTTGCTCTTATATAATTTGCAAATCACTGTTGATCTGTGCCTGCAGGTGTTGTCACATAAACATTCTGCAGCTGCTGGGGTTCTCGGTGGAAACTGGATCGCACTGTCTGATATATCCGTACTTGCCCAATGGCTCCTTGCAAAACAAGCTTCAGTGCCACGTAAGCAACAATCTGGGTCTGACACCTACTAGTGATTGCAAGTCCTCTCCTGGAATTCAGGGAAACACAATTGCAGCTCTTTGATTTCTGAGAAACAGCTATAATAAAAGGTGCCTTGGTTGCAAGCACCAGCAAGGCAGCAGCTCTTCTGGAGCTTGACTGGGACTCAGCTAAGCCTTTGGTTTTCTAAACTACCAATATCTTACAGTGTTTTATTCCATTAATTACCATTTTTTTCTGCCTTTCTTTGCAGGATGATTCTGCTCCACTGACCTGGGAGATGCGAATGAGCATTTCTATAGGAGTTATCAGAGCAGTGGAGTATTTGCATAATTTTGGAGTTCTTCATGGGAATATCAAGAGGTGAGGACTTTGGCATATCAGCCCTTCCTTGGTAACCTGGTAATTCAAGGATTTCTTTAACAGTCATGGCTAAAGTTTATACAATTTGGAAATCCATTTGCAGTATTTTCTGCTAACTCTTGTTCTGTAGGGCCTTTACCCTTTTTATTTAACCTCTCTTTCCTAAATGAGGAAAGTAAATTCTTTTGAAGTAATTTTTGGATGCTTGTTTTCCCCTTTCTTGCTCTCCAGCGTCCTTAAGCCTTACAGTTATATGCAGGAGGCCAAATGCTGGACACTTTCAGTGCTTGAGTTTAAAAGTATAAAACTAATTCTTGGCTCAAGATAAAGCAATGATTTGACCAATATTGTTATTTTTCTGTCATTATCGCAGCTCAAATGTCTTGTTAGATGAAAACTTTACACCAAAGCTTGGGCATTCTGGCCTGCGTTTGCATTCTTCTGATAAAAAATCAGAATATGCTGTGATGAAAACCAAAGTCCTACAAGCTTCTCTTACTTACCTGCCAGAAGATTTCGTCAGACATGGGCAGTTAACAGAAAAAGTGGATATATTCAGCTGTGGTGTGGTACGTTGCCTTTTTTCCATGCTCTGTTGCATTTTTTGATGCTTCTAGACAAGAAATTGAATGTAAGAGCAAGTACCTCATATGGTTGTTTTGCTGGCAATTTCCTATCATAGTTGCTGGCTCTATAATGTGTTGCAATCCTGTTTTTAATTGTTCACACTCCAAATATATATAATTTGTGGCAAAATTAAGTGAATCTTACAAATGAGAAACAAAAGTGTTTCTTACTGTAAATAAAATATTGCTGCTGATGGCTTAAAACAAATTAGATGCTCAAAATTCTTGCAGACTTACCACATGAACTGCTACAAATATTACCTGTTCATTTGTAATTTCAGCTAAAATAATTGATAGTCTATGATGTCACCCATCTCCAGGTGTTTCCATTTAAGTAGGAAGTTTCTACTAAGTAGGAAGCTACTCTGTTCAGTGTGATTTCTTATCTACATTTAGCTTTACTTGCTTCTTATTCTTTGTTTCAGCAGTATTTATTGAACTATAAAATCTGGGCTTGGCTCTGGAGGTAGATCTAATGTTTCATAAATGCCCTGAGCTGGCATTGCTAAAATATGAAAGTAAAAATATAATACCAGAATGCATGGAAAGTTCAATATTTCTTTAGTTAGAAACTTATTTTTAAAATTTGCTCATTATGAACAAATAATTCTATCTTTCTTACCTTTTTCATTTCATCTAGGTCTTAGCAGAGATACTGACTGGGATTAAGGCACTGGATGAAGACAGACACCCAATTTACCTGGTAAGAAAAAGCAGCAGTAATGAGCACCAATACAAATAAATAATTTTAATTTTATTTAAATGCAATTTGATATTTGCTGTCTGCTCTACATAGCCTGCATGTACAGGGAAGTTTAGGAGCCATATCCTGGTTCCATTTACATCAGTAGCCTGCCTGCCATTAGAACAGAATCAAAACAGATTTTCTCATTTCACATACCTGCTCAAGAGTGCTGGCCTGCATTGCATTAGGAGAGACTCCAAAATAAATAAATATCTAAGAGACAAGGCTTTGTGCTGAAATGCTGCTGGGTATTTTCTGTGTGCCAGGAGGATGTGGTATGAGCCACAGTGAGTGGGGAAACCTGGGTAGGCAGGAGCTGCAGAAGCTCATTATCATGTTTATCAGGCCGTGGAACTGATATCCCTGCCAGATTCCCAAGCTGAACTGCTCTCACAAGCCATCAGAACAGTACTAGGAGCACTAGTGACAAATACACAGCAATACTGATTCTCAGAGATTCATACAAAAATAAATGCTTGTGTTCATTTTGCCTTCGCTAATGCATCTCCTTCCTTTGAACAGAAAGATATAATTGCTGATGAAATCCAAGCAGCAAAAGAAAGCTCACACTCCAAAGTTAAAAATTTGGAAAAGCTGGCTGCCAAGGAAATCTGCTGCAAATACCTAGACAAAAAAGCAGGGCACTTGCTGGAAGAGGTGGCTGTTGATTTTGCAACAGCCATCTGCCTTTGCCTGAAAAAGAAGAATTCGAACATAGCAGAGGTAATATTTTAAATACATAGCCAAGATTTAAGTCTTCTTGTCATCAGGGTGTAAAGCTACAACATTCATGTTTTGCTTATTTTTGTGAGTGTTAATATAGGAAAATATGTGTAAGCAGGGATACAGGAATTACTATGCATTCACAGATTTGGTTGTTAAAAACAGGTACTTGAAATTATGGAAATGGCTGAAAATAAATTGAAAGAGCATTACATCTCTGGAAGCAGCACTTGTGGATTCTCCATGAACACTCCAGAAGAAACTGACGATGAGACAGCCAGTCTGAGTGTGGATGTGCCCTCTGCAGTGGGCAATAAAGAGGAGAGCACCCTGGCAGCAATCCTGAGCAGTGGCAGCCCCTGTGTGCCTCCCGTGGCAGCTGGGGCTCCCGACACCTATGGCATCTACATGTCACGGATCCCCTGTGAATCAGATGAGTCCGGCAGTTTCACATGGAATCCTCCAGAAAAGCCCACAGAGGAGTTAGGGAGCCACAGCTGTACCAGTGCAGAGAAAGTGGCAGCCTGTGATGGCAGGATGAAGCAGGGAACGCCTGCCCTCGAGCTGCAGGAGAGAAGCCTGGTGTGCTCCAGAGGTGAGGGCATCCTGGAGGCAGCAGTGGCTGCAGAGGATACCTGTCCTCAGGAGAACACAGACCTGGACTCCGAGAGTGCTCCACAAGGTAAAAGTGCCCTCATCTTGCAGGACTAGGGACAAACTACTCTATTCTCCAGAACTGCTCAGCTTCCTCTTCCTACTTTTAAACACATATCAGTAAATCTTTTCTCTTTGGTTATGAATATACTAATAAATCTACAAAACACTTAGCAGTTTTCTATCAGATTTTTTTCCTAAGCCATTTTTGTTGCTTGCTTTCTTGCTTGCTTTTTCTTATATAAAAAATTATCATCTATTCCTTAGGCAGTCGATGTGTATTTTTCCTCAGTGTTTTGGCTTTTTTGTTTTTCAGCCATAGCCAGAGAGACATCTTGGAAAATACAGATAAATGATCAAAAAAAGAAGCTCATGGAAAATATTTTGCTGTATGAAGAAGACAAATTAAACAGTTCTGAACTTTTTGAATCATAAATTGGATGGATTTATTAGCAGTGGCCAGCTCAGAAGAAGAACTAAGGACTGTCCCTCATTATAAAGATGGTAAAAGAGTACCTTGCACGTAAGATTAGGTAGCAGATTTGGATCAGGAACATTAGCCCTGGTTGAAGGAATCAAGAAGTACCACATGGAGAAGCACCAGAAAATACCTGTTGTGTAGCAGATTAAAGCACAGTCCCACTCTGTACACAGAAATGCCTTCTGCCTTTTCATCTGCAATGTGAAAAGGAATGGTGGACACAAGTGCCAAAATAATTCATGATTCATCTGCAGTGTGTTTCAGGAAACGTCTGTTGCTGTCACTAACCACAGTCCCAGGATTACAGAGCAAACACTGACCAGTGGCCAGGCAGCAATACCCTGTACTGTTTTCCCACTGTGTGCAGCACACAGGAATCCTCAGTCCTTGCAGAGGTTTTCCAGTGACTCTCTCCTATTCCATATAATCTTATCCATATTCTCAAAACCACTGCATTACCAGAGAGGGGATTTTCATGCAAGTTCTCAGAATGTTGTACATGGCTTCATCTTGGTTTGAACTCACTGACCACAGGTGTAAGTAAATAACTTCAGCCACTTTCCTCCACCCTGAGCTTCTCTCCCATGTACATGTGACACCACGTAAGTCCAACCTTTCAGTTCACTGTTGGGAGCTCTAAGACATATTTAATACTTCATAGGAGTATTTTTGGGAATTATTTTTTACTAAGTGCCCTTTACATGGTAATGTTTCTCACTGTGTTTCACATTGTAACTGTTGTATATTTTTGATTAGGGAAAATAATTTAAAATAGCTTTGATTTTTTTTTTTAATAGGACAATTGAAACATAATTTGTTGTATTTATTTTGGCAATGGGTCAAATATAAGCTAATAAGGGGAGTTGTTGATGGTCCCACACTCACCAGGCATTCTCAGAGGAATCCTTGTGGGTGTCCCTTGGTTCATCCAGCAGTAGAGCCTTCGTCTCAGGCCCAGGGATCACATGCAAAAGGAAAAATAGAAACTTGTATGCTGGTGTATTTATGATCAAGTAAAGCCCCCTTAAGAAAGTCTCACTTCGGGTTTTTTTATATTTATTATTTGTACTATTGCTAGCATATTCCAGTTATGTGCAGTCTAGGGAAAAACAGGTTTATTGTCAGAGAATTATCGAGTATGTAGCTCACCTTACAGACAGGTGAGCTGCCTCCTGAGAAAAGGGAACAGGTCCTGATGTGCAGAAATGGCTGCAATTCACAGTGCAGTTCAGGGAACAAAATTAAAATTAATTATTTGCAATTCTTTTCCGTGGAATTGTGTACTAGTATATATTCCTAGCTTTACACAAAGGTCTCACACCTTCTATTTTTGTACAATACCTAGTTAATTGTATGTATTATTATGAGCAAGTTATTCTCACACTAAAAACTGGTAAAATTCCTTAATTATAAGTGCCTTGGATACTGTCTTTGTATTTACCAGTGTCAGGGTTTTTTTGTTTTACCAGAATCAAACCAAGATAAGATTAGTACTGACATGAAACCCTGTATACTCAGATTGGTCAATAACTGCTTAATTCTACAGGATATTTAATCGAGGTAATTTTATGGCACAGAAAATGTAATATTCATTGTTTTTCCACTGGTATATTTTGGGATACCCGTGGTAAAAATCCTCATGTCTTCTCCAGAAAGGAATGCACATGGATACACTGCAGAGCTGAATGGGAAACTCGAGAGTTTTAAACTGAGAAATGTAGTTTGTGTGCAGTTCTGTTTCACGAAAGTACTTTAGAGATTTTGTTCTCCTGTAGTCACCAAATGGAATTGTTATTCTTTGCCTTGTACCCTGACAGTTTTAAAATATTCTGAGGTGATTTAGGTAGTCTTACAGAGTTACCTAAATATTTAGCATAACATACATAAGACACTGGCTGGTCTTACATTAACACTGTTAAGTAACTTGGCAGTTCAGAAGCCAGTTTATGCATTACCATTTACTAATAGCTTTGTGAATAAAAAACCTGAAAAATTTATTTTTTCTAGTCTGCTTTTTCATGATTCATGGCCCATAAAATGTATCTCATTCCACCCTATTTGGGCAAAAGCAGTAATTATTAGTACAGACATGTTTATTCAGTCTTAATTTACTGTCAAATAGCTGATTTTTTTCCTTTGTGATGGCTCTAGAGAGAAATTTCACCGTGAAATGAAATCGGAAGATCGGGGCGGTCCGGGCTGAGGGGAGCGGGCCCTTCCCGCCCTTCCCGGCACAGCCAATCAGCGCCGCCGCCGCCGCCCCGCCGGCCAATCAGCGCCAGGGGCGCGCGCGGGGCGGGGCTGCGCCTGAGGGGGGCGGCACGGGCAGAACTCTGATAAACTGAAATAAACTGTAATAAACACTGCCGCTTTTCAGCGCTTCTCATAAAACACCGGCTAACGTCGCTTTTAAAACTAACTTCAAAGTGTGCAAATGGGTTCACATCCTTCTTTCTTCCTTCCTTTATGACGAGTAAAGTTGTTGTAAGAGCAGAAAAGGGAAGCTGGCATTGCTTACGTTCTCCCTGGGAATTGCCAAGGAAAAGAAATGGGTTTGTAAAGCCTTGTCCCGTGACGTACCATTACATTAAAAAAAACCAACAAAAAACCCAAACTCTTGCAAAGCTAATTATATGGATGGGAAGATGTGACTGTGGCCTGGCTGAAGACAGACTGCAGACTCCATTGAAAAGGCAGTCCTGTGAAAAGATTATTTAATACCGCACACCACGTTTTAACCAATAGGATTTTATTCTGTTGGTATCTCAACAAAAAAAAATCCAAACAACTGAGGTACAGTACAGAAGTGTGACTAAAAAAAAATAAATCTTCAAACCATGGTTTGATGTATTGGTGTTGGTTAAATAACCCAGTTTGAGATTATTGTAAAGCAGAAGACATATGCATTCCACTACTCCTTTTCATCTGGAAGAAAACGAGGAGACTTTCACCTGTCCAAGCACATTATTTTCAGAAAGACACAAGTATAACATCACTGTTACCAGCAGAGCTAGCTAGCACACTACCAGCTAACCTGAGAACTCCACCAGCACTTTCCCTCACTTGAAAAAAAGTTTGGTCTTTGAGGGCACAGAGTATTTGTCCTCCTTGAATGAAGGAGTTCACACCTCATTGTTTTGACAGCTTCCCCCTGTTCTGTTCCAAGTGTGTGAACTCTGAGCACAGCACATCCAATCAAATTTGACCCTAAACCAAAAAAGCAGGGAATAATTCCTACAGCATCAAGGAGTAGTATCAGGCACAGTACTTGGCTATACTGTTTAAATTTAAGGGAATGTCAATTAAGGCTGATTATCAACATATTTGTAGCGTCTCAGTAATAGAGTGCTCATAAAATTGGATAATTGTTTCCCATGTTCATGTCCAGTTTAGATAAAATCAGTTCTCATCCAGCTAAAGACACATAGCAAATCAGGGACAGTGATCACTTGTTGAGCTGGAGTATTCCACTGTGCATCACTGCTCGTTCTGCTGCCCTTCTGTCACAGCAGACACCCCTCCTTGGCCCTTGTTCACGTCGCTGATACACGCCCACAGTCCGTCCACCGACTCCTTCCACAGCGTCACCTCAAAAACAGAGCAGGAACAGCTTTCAGCTTTAAGCACACCCTGTTTCCCCTTTTCTTGTAGCTACCACACCATGGGTTTGGTGATAGCCTACAGTCATATGAGAAGAGTATGTGAATTGTCAGTACCCCACAAAATCAAGTTCAGCCTGCATTTCCACCCTCCCATAAGGATTCAGAATGCAGTGCAAGTAGTTTTCCAAAGGTTAGGGTCTTCCTGCCCTGTTGATTAATCAGAATAAAAAATGTCCCCATCACAGCAAAGGAGACTCTACGACAGCCTTGTGTTAAACATGCAACAGTCTCATCTCAGCATCTCTGGAAAGAGCCCACAGGGATCAAAGCCAAGGCAGCAGTACTCACTTTGTTGTCTCCTCCAGACACTGCAAGGATGTTGGCAGTGATGGACCAGCTCACGTGCCAGACAACATCATTGAACTTGTGCAGCAGCTTTGGCGACCAGGAGTTTCCAGAGGCATCATCACACGTCCAGATAAACACTCTGCCATCCTGTAACAGCACAGAGACCAACCTGGCTGGGCACAAGGAACATAACCCTGATCTGCCCTTGGAGCTACACCTCCAAATCACAGCTCAGTCACCACCCCTTGATGTGTCCGCACAGATTTGTGCTCAGCACAGCAAGGGGGCTGTTTCCTTGCTGTGCATAAAGGTAAGGCAGGAGAACAGCTCTGATAAGAAAAACTACCAACAAACAGTAACTTGAAAAAAACAGAAAAGAGCCCCCAAAATACACATCTATCAGCTAAAATACTTCCCTAGAATGAGATTTTGTTTTCCAGTTACATGGCAGGAGCTCACTAGGTAGTCTTATTGGAATTAAAAAAAAAAAAAGTCCCAAAAAAGCATTTGATTGGCAGCAAGAACACAATAGTCAATATGAAGGCTGAGGACATCAGAGCTAATTAAGTATGCCAGTTATTAGAAAACAGTACTTGTAGAAGGAAGTTCAGTAAATTTGATCCCAAAACACTAAAATATGACATTAGGAAGATCTTCCTCCTAGTGAGGCCATTCTGTCCATAATTTTCAAAACAGAAGCCAGTCTTTGGTACAGAGGCGCACACACACATAAACCTTTGTCCAGAAATGCTTCTACTGAGCTTCTGAGCTAGGGAGGAACAGGAATCAAAGGCTCTTATGCAGAGACCCAGATACAGCAAAGCATTGCCAAGAGGACCTGTTAGAGCAGCTCTATTCCTACAATTCCTTTACCAGAGAAAGGGGAAGGAAGCACATGGAAGAGAGCTCACCAAGTGCCTCTGTCGCTCCACACAAAGCTCACCTGTGAGCAGCTGGCAATGGTGCTGGTTGGCAAACCTATGGATGGAGCCCAGGCCACGTCTCGTACCCAGTCACTGTGAGCCTCCAGCTTCTGCTCTTCTTTCCACTGACCTTCTTCTTCCCTGAAAACACAACTACATAGTCAGAAAGGCAGCAGCAGCATCCTTCATCCTGCTCAGGAAAGCTTTTGACTGTACCATTCAGACTCCTTGTTCATCAATACAATACAATGCACAAGTGTTCCCCACTTCTCCAAAAACCCCAATGGATTGAACTGACAAAATCCCTTCCAGGGGACAGAAAGCAGCACAGACAAAGAGGTTCTGACTTTCAGTTACTGTCAGAAATCTGCTATTACCAAAGTGGTAACCACAGACCATTAGAAACCCACCCTTAGAGACAGTATCACACAGGGCTGGCACAAGCTGAAAGAATCACAGGAGATACTGTGCATCACTAAGTTTCCATTTTTAAAACACTTCTCTAAAACAGTAATTCAAAGATGATACAACAGAGATGCTAAAAATATTACTCGAGATACTAACAGGGACACTCAAAGCCTAAAGTGTCAAGGGTTACTCTGGCAACAGGGCACTTACTTCCAGATCTTGACCAGGTTGTCACAGCCACCAGATGCAAATCTTTTGATGTAGTTTGGCTTTTGACCAGAGGGTTGTTCTATAAGGCTCCCTGGTACAACAGCAGGAGCCCAGCTTACTGCATTACATCCAATCTAGTTAATGAAAAATACCACTGTTAGAAGTTGCTTACTTTAATTAACTAAATAAATAGATAAAGGCTGCTGAGGGGGCGAAGAACATGTAGCATGCTCTCTGCTGAGAGTGGGGAATAAGCCCATCTCAGAAAAAGTGAAGTCTTGCACAATGCTGGTTGAATAAGAAATCCAGATGCAGTTTAGCCTCACTAAGGCACTTACTCAGAAAACCTGAGGTAGCTAAGGGCATTAACACACAAAATAGTTCATCTTGGATATGTAAACAGGGGAGACAGAGACAGAAACTGCAAAGACAAAAGGCACACAGAGTCGGTAAGATTTAGAACCACTGGAGTAGAAGAAACCTTTGGTACAAATTTCCTTCTACTGGGAGCCACTGCCATTAGCTTACTACGTTCTGCTTAAACAAAAATCTCCACAATTTTGGGAAAAACAGGAGTCCCACAGTTTTTCCAGATGGTGCAGGTATTCTCAGGACCAAGGCCATTTCTTAGCAGGCAACTTTCAGCACTGTGTGTAACAATAATGCCCAATAAACAGGCATTGCCAGTGCTGTTTAGTAAACTTCATTTCCACTTCATTTGAGTGACTAAGAAGTACACCTGCCTACTCTGGATGAACTTAAACTATTCTTGGTTCTGGATGTTTCACATCATTTCACTGCATTTCAGTATTTATCTAGTCAAGTCTCTGAGGCATCTCCTCAGTGTTATCTGCAGCTCTGGGAATTCGGGGCTGCTCCAAAGGACCAGACTCACCGTGTGTGCATTGCTGATCTTTTTGACTTCCCACTGCCCATCACCCGTGTAGCTCAACAAGGAAATGGCCCCGTCAGAGCTCCCACAGGCCAGGATCAGTCCATAGTCGTGTGGTGCCCAGCAGACAGAATTCACTGGGAAGGGTGAGACAGACCAGATTACAGCACAGGAACTACCTAAAACTGACTGACTAATTCACTAGCTGGTATCAGAGGCACAGTCACCAAAAGCAAGTGGCTTGAAAGCTGGGAATAAGTCAAATTCCAGCAAAAGCCAGCCTATTAGCATTGTTTACTCCGTAACAGATCTGCCTTGGGAGGATAAATCATCTGAATGCCACAGTTTCCATTTTAAAACAAAACACAGCATGATAAATGCAGTTTTTGTTACTGGAAACAGACAGTGTTTTCCTCAAGAATTCAGTACCCTGCCATCTTTACTTGAAAGCCAACTTATCTGTATAACATCACCTACAGAGGTATGCATCAGTAGTGGGTTATCTAGCAACAGGACCTCAGGGAAATGTCCTGCTAGTGCTAAACAGATTTACTCTCTTCAGTTTTTATCCTTTCATTTTTGACAGAGACTTTCTTCCTTAACACTAACAGATTTATTACAGTCTTACCCAAATCCCTTCATCTCTCCAGTCTCCCTTCCCAGCTCCATACTCCAGCCCTCCATACCTGAAGAATCATGTCCCGTGTACTCGTAGGTCTTTTCCCAAGTGCCATTTTCTTCCTTCCAGATAATAACCTTCCTATCATAGGAACAGGAAGCCAAGATATTCCCATACATAGGATGTGCCCAGGCAACCTGCCACACGGGACCTTCGTGCCTGCAAGAAACAACACCATTTGGAAAAGCTGAGAGAAACCCCTTCCAGCTGCAGCTGCCTCCCAGACCACTGCTGGGAATTGCTGTTCTGGGAGGGATTAGAGCTCTGACATGAGGAATGGGTAATGCTGTGATGGCAATGTTAGTGCCCTGACACAGGGTTCTCACTGTCACAGAAAACAATTCCAACTTGTATCAGTACATTTTACTCCTTGAAAATCACAGGTGCAAAGTATTAAATGAATGACTAAGCCCCACTGTGTTCCCCACTGGGGCTCTGTCCCCGCCCCAGCTCTGAGTTGCTCAGCACAGTCTTGGAGGAGTTCACCCCGGAATTCAACCTGCACTTTGTGCTGCCTAAGGGCAAAAGGACAAAGCATCAAGAATTTTCCCTGATCAACCTCTCCCATTGTGACATCTCACCCCCTCAGGTCTGCAATGAGGATCTGCCCCCCGTTGCGGACATCGAAGATCTTCACGGATCGGTCTGAGGAGCAGGTGGCCAGGCGCGTGCCGTAGTAATCCATCTGTGCATCGTGCTGCAGGGAGAGCAGGGAGAGCTGTGCTCAGCACGGCACCTCAGCCTGCTGACAGACCCCTCTGCAGCACAGCCGGGCCAAGAGAACGCTTCTAAACAATCCACACATGCCACACAAGCATTTGTTTCACGAGCGTTTTCATGACAGGGAATTCAGGCTGCTGACTACACAGCAGTAACCAGTTATGTATTTCTGTTTCTTTTATTTCTTAAAGGTGGGTGTACAAAAACTGCTCTTAATTACGTTTGAAATTTCACCACCACCGAACCACAGATTCTTAAGGCTGGAAAAAACCTCCAAGGTCACTGACTACAACCTTTGACCGCTAACTTGTCACTAGACCAGAGCCCTGAGAACTGCATCCAGTCATTTCCTGAACACTTTCAGGGATGGTGACTACACCACCTCCCTGGGCAGCCCTTTCCAATTACTGACAGCCTTTTCTGTGAAGAAATTCTTCCTCAAGAACTAGGCACACCCAGCTGGGTTCCTTCCTTCAACAAATTACCTTGAAATCTTTCTTCCTACCCACACTAATACATCTACTCCCAGAAACATCCGCATAGAGAAAAGCCATTTTTATCAGCCGAAGTTCTGTACCAGCAAATATACACGTTTCTATTATTTCACACAAACGGGCAGAAACAAGATTTTAAATTTAATTCCTCCGAGCCAAGGTTTCCTCTCCACACAGTACAAAATGGCAAGACCAGGATTTCAGACAGCATTCTGCATCCAACACCCCACGAGTGTGCTGTTACACGGGCACATCCATGCCGCCCTCCGTGCCCACAGAGAGCCCCAGAGCAGCTCTGTCACAGCAGCGACCCGGCACTTACGATCATGTCCTCGTGGGACGTGTCCACGGTGTTAATGACCGAGACCTGCGGGAGAAGGAACAGAACGAGCTCAGCGCACCAAGGCGGCCCCTGGAGCCGCAGTCCATCCCGCCCGCCCAGCCGGGGCAGCACCTGGGCCCGGTGCCCGCTGCCCCGTGTGCCGTGCTCCGGGCTGCCCGGGCCGCCACAGAAGCTGCGCTCAGGCCCCGCACCGGGCCGCCGCCGGTTCCCCACCCCGCTCCCTCCCGCCCCGGCCCCCCCGCCGGTGCCGGGCCCGTCCCCGCCTCACCATGGCGGCGGCGGCCCCGCGGAGCTCCGGCCCGGCCTCTGCCCGCGCTCAGACGTGGCACGCCGGTCCCGCGCACAACCGGCCCCGCCGCGCCCCGCCCGCCTGCGACGACGTTCCGCTCGTGCCGGGTTCCGGGGGCGGCCGCTGCCGGCGCTGGGCAGGGAGAGGGCGAGGGGCGGGAGCGGGGCCTGGCCTGTCCTGCCCCGGGCGCCCGAGCCGAGCGGCCGGGGGCACGGCCTGGGCCCGGACAGAACCCCCAGAGCCGCCTGGCCCGGCTCCTCCCGCCGCCTCGGGGTCCCCCAGCACGGAGCGGAGCGGGCGGCGCCCCGGGCCCCGCAGAGCGCTCCGCCATGGCCAGCGTCTCGTACCACATCTCCAGCCTGCTGGAGAAAATGACCTCCACCGACAAGGACTTCAGGTGCGGCAGCGACCGGGCGGAGGGGCTGCCGGGGAGCGGGGTGTGCGGGAGCCTGGCATTTGCTCCGGTTTTATTTACTGGGCTGCAAGCCGACCATGTCCTGGCTGAGGGGGAAAGGCAGAGGAACCTGCGGGGCTCCCCTCCCTTGCCTAGATTGGTGCCGGATGAAAGTGGGAGGGGGAATAAGTCTGGGCAGCTGGACTTCAAGTTGTTACTTGTTTTGTGAATAAAGAACGCCGTAGCAGAAATGCTTCTAATTTGTTTTGATAATTTGTGAGATAGTCAGTGCATTAACAGGGGTGAGTAGACCCCCGTGTCCCTGAGTGACAGATGCTGCCCATACTGGCTCTGCTCAGGCTGCTTGGAGAACTTTGTGATGGGAGAATGTGCCTCCCTAACAGAACTGAGATGCTTTTTTTTTTTTGTTTTGTTTATGTCAGGAGAAAAGTTGGCATCTTTTTAGGGTTAGGGGAATGGCTCAATGTGTAGGGCACTCTATAAAAAGTGATTAAAACTGACATATGTGAAAGATTTCACTCCTGAGCATATTGTTCTCTCAGTACCAACCTGGAGGGTAATGTTTGGGCAGACTTGGTATTTTGAGGCCTAAGAGAGGGGTTAGATTGATTTTTATAGAAGCTGCTGATGTTCTCAGATGTTAAAATAGGTACTTTATAAAGAAGTCAGTGATGGAGCAGTTGTACAGTCAGTTTGTTCGAAGAATTTCCAGTTGACACTCCCAAGGAGATGTGCCCAGCGCCGGGCACACACCATGTCACAGAGGCACTGCAGGGCCACCTCCTCCCAGCACAGGGCCAAAATGATGTGTTACAGGGCAGGTTTCTCTGTTCCCCGCACAGGTGGATGTGTTGGTGAGATCCCAAGGTGCTGGGCAGGATGGCAGCGCGTCCCAAGCTGGTGTGCTGCCGCAGAGGGCTCTGTGCAGCCCGTGGCCATAATTGGTCATGCTGGTTCCACACAGACACTGAGTGCAGCGTGCAGCTGAGAGCTCATGCACAATCAGAAATAGATTGCACCGTAACACCTTAGGGCACATTGCTGCTGTTTTCTCACTCTGGATTTCAGAGCAGAGTTTTCTCACTCTGGAACACCACAGCAGTCCCTCTCCAGATGAACCTCGTTGCTGCTCAGGAACGGGATTGCAGACTGAAGCCTCAAATGATGACCTGTACAATGTGCTGAATGAGTGACATCAGAGCCTAATTTAAAAGGGAGCTGTCATTTTGTAACGAGAGAGGAGACTTGGTGGTTCCTGTTAGACATCCTTCTGTGCAGGGCTCACATTGGAAAGCAGCTAACACATGACAGCCACACTGAGATTTCTTAGAACCTCTGACTCCTATACCAGCTCCTTTTGCTCTTCCTGCTCCTAGGAAAATGGATACTTTCCAGGACTTCTCAGTATCCATTTTGTCCCTGTTAGAAAACTGACTGTCAGTTGGGTCTTTGTTTTTCTTTCTAATCTAGATAAATATTCAATTGATTTTGCTCCCCGCAATCTAAATATAGACTAGTGCACTTCTGAGGTTTAGTTTGCATGGAGTCATGACTTTTTTTTTTTTTATTTTTGAAGGTGATAGGGCTTGTCCATGTGTGGGGTCATTCTGTGAGTGCTGAGTTAGCCAGAAAGAACAGAGCTAGGTACATTCTTAGACCCCAGGCCGCTTTTCCTAGGCCAGGTGACAAATTAATGAAAAAACCCATCGTGATTTTTTTCTAGCACAGTTAACCCTCTTCATTTAGTCACTGAGAAAAAATAAACATGCTGAGTGCCACTTTTGGAGTTTTTGCTTACCTGACTCCTGTTGGGTAGTTACCTACTTGTAAGACAGTAGTAATTTTCCTTTTTCTTAGGGCAGTGTTGTAAGTTACTCTTTGGTAGTGTGTTTTCATACAAGCACCAGTTGCCAGGGTCTGTCCCAGGTGATGCATTTGTGTCTGCACATCAGCCAATCCACTCCTTCCCTGTGTCCTTTCAGGTTTATGGCCACCAACGACCTGATGATGGAACTGCAGAAAGATTCAATAAAACTAGATGAAGACAGTGAGAAAAAAGTTGTGAAAATGCTTTTGAAATTGCTGGAGGACAAAAACGGGGAAGTACAGAACCTTGCTGTCAAATGGTAAGAGCCTGGACAGTGATAGCTGTGTTCCCTGGCACTGATGAAGCCATCACAGACTGCAGAGTGTGAGAGGGGAGCCTGGCCCTTGACACCTCCCCCAAACCTCCTCTGGACTTTGCCCTGTCTTGCCAGCACTGCACTTTCTCTCTGTAGACACAAGGGGTGAGCACACAGACACCTTTGTAGGAGCAAGAAATGATTTTGGAAGTAATTCAGTGTTGCTGTTACAAACCTTACCACATGGAAGGTGGATCCCTGAGATTTTATTTCTTCAGGGAGAAGCACAATTTAAAATTTTGGTCATCAAGCTCTTGTCCTCTCTCAGGCTTTTGAATGCAGTGCTGAATTTCTCCATTGATCTGTCTTTGATAGCAATGGTAGTAAACGTGTACAGCCCTTATGGGCTTTAATTTCAGGTCCAAATCCTTCTCTTCAAGGGAGTTTTCACAGAACTTTGTAATACACTTGGATTTTTCCCTGTCATGACTCTGAGTGCAGCCTGTGCTGTTGCTTTGACCATTCCCATTTTTTAAAATCCAAATGAACAAAAGCAGCAGGTTCCTCTGTTAGTGAATCCTCAGATAAAGGGATCCTGCTGCTGACATGTTCTTTCCCTCTCTTTCCCCAGCATGGCTAAGTGGGTGTGTTCAATCTAGAAATGCCAATGAATAGCTCATTTCATCCCAGGGCTGCAGAAGGATGGGACATTTAAAAACCTCTTTGGGTTCCTCTATTTTTTTCCTGCTGTGGATCCTATTCATAATCCTTTCTTTTCAACCAGGTGTTGCTTCTATCCCTGTACAGATATCCCTGTGTCCCTGTTGTATCTCTGTTATATCTCTGTTATATCTCTGTTGTGTCTCTGTTATATCTCTGTTATCTTTGGCCCTCTCTTTTTGATTCCCACTGTCCTGACTTTTCTTGGCCCTGTTCCTGTCTCTGCCTGCTTTGGGCTGGTTTATTCTGGGTTTTAAAGCAAAACAGTTGGGCACTGAGCAGAGGACCAACTTCTCACCTTCTCTGCCTGTTTATCTGTGGTTGTATCTGCAGTAAGTCCACACTCATTGCAATCTCTCATCCATCCTTTCCGTGCCTAAGGAGGTGCTTAGAGCGAAATGTCAGTCATTCCAGATAGGTGGCCAGGGTCTTTGATAAGGAGCAGTGAGATGGTTTGGAGGACATGGACACTTGGATTAGGCCCTTCCTCCTGACTGGCTTCTCCTCCTGCAGCCTGGGCCCGCTGGTTGGCAAAGTGAAGGAGTACCAGGTGGAGACCATCGTGGATACGCTCTGCACGAACATGCTGTCGGACAAGGAGCAGCTGCGAGATATCTCCAGCATCGGCCTCAAAACTGTTATTTCTGAGCTGCCACCAGCTGCCACAGGTACACTGCCTGTCCCCATTTGTCACTGAGGAACAGGGAGGCCCAGCCTTTGGCAAACGGGGTAAAGTGTCGAGTCCAGAGCCCAGAAGTTTCTGATTCTTTACTGACCTGACAGAGGACAATCTATGAAATCAGGAGGAGGGACGGTAGAGCTGAGGTACCAATGGGATGAAAGATGGAATGAAAACTTGAGCTGTATTTGGAACTATGTATCCAAAAACGCATCAGCTTTTCAGGGGATACCTGAGGCTCCCAGCAATAGGATTTTCCTCTGCAGCCATCTCAGTCTATCCTGATTTGATATCCCAGTGGTGATTTCTTTTTTCAGTGTATGAGGGAGTGAATAGTTCTAGCAGCAAAAAGGACTCCTTGTTAAGTGACAGCAGGGAAAATGTCTCTCTTGCAGGTTCCACCATGACAGCAAATGTGTGCAAAAAGATCACAGCCCAGCTGACAGGAGCCATTGGCAAGCAGGAGGATGTGTCCGTGCAGTTGGAAGCTCTTGACATCCTGTCAGATATGCTGAGCAGGTACCACAGGATTTCCTTCTGGCAGCTGTGCATAGAAGGGGGCTGCAGAGATGTGTCTGCTTTTGATTTCTTTATTTCCCTAATCCTATTACTGGGACTTAAAAACACAGGATTTGGTTTGCTGCTCCTAGGGAATATCTGAGTAGAGCAGGTCCCCAGCAGGGATGAGATAACAAGCCAAGCCTTTCTGTGCTTGGGAATGGCAGTGCCTCTGGTGATGGATCCCACAGAAGCTTAGCTCACACAAACGTGGAAGGGTGAGAGCAAAGCAGGGAGGTTTATTTTAGCTCTATGAGCCCATCACACATGCTTTTTTTTTTTTTCCTGGCTGCCTGTTTCTCTTGTTGCATAAGTCAGAGTGACAGTGTCGTATGTCATCTGCACGCAGGAGATTATTAGCACACCCTTGGGTCATCCAGAAGGACACAGTCAAAAACTCCTCCATGATAGAGACAAATAAGCTCTCCCTGTGTTTTACGGAGCAAGTCAGTGTTCAGACCAAAATGACAAACCTGCCCTTCTCCTCCCTCTCCCCACAACATGCATGAAGTCTCCACAGCTGAAGGATTTTTAGATTTGTTGCTGCCAAGAGGGCTTTTTTCTGAGCCTTTGACTTTACCTTGTGCCTTGTTCTGTTCAATGCAGGTTGGGAGGAACACTCTACTCATTCCATTCCTCCATCCTGACCTGCCTGCTGCCTCAGCTGACCAGCCCCAGGCTGGCAGTACGTAAACGGGCCATCATTGCCTTGGGGCACTTGGTCTTGACCTGCAGTGGAAACATCTTCTCAGAGCTCACAGAGCATCTGCTGGCAGAGCTGAAGAAGAATGAGTCTACATCTACCACCAGGACGTACATCCAGTGTGTGGCTGGCATCAGCAGGCAGGCTGGGCACCGCATAGGTAGGATGAGCAGCTTGAAATGATGCTGGGAAATGTACGTGCATTTTAGAGCACCTCCTCTTAGTGGTAAAAGAAGAGTGCTCATTGTTCTTGTGATCCCCTCTGTGGTTCTGGTCTGGCTCTCTGATCTTCACTTGGAAAGGAGACACCAGAGTATCTCTCTGGCTGCCCTTCTCTAGTCACTGTGATTGTCCCCTCGAGATCTTGCAGCACTTCCCTGGTTTGAATTAACACCTCTATGAACTAGGTCAGTGGATTCACCCCCTTTTAAATGACACAGGAGATGGCAACATATTGTATTACTTGTCTAAAAGACCTGCCAGAGTTGAGAGTAGGTCGTAAGAGATCTCTAATCACAGCTCTTCCTGTGACTGAAATGCCACCGAGGGGCTGCAGATAGAGAGCAGGGATCAGTTGTTGAAAACCAGCCCAGCTGGTTTTGGTGGGCTCTGGCTCCTTGCCTGTGAGATCTGGGGCAGGAATGCTCTACCAGGCACAGGAAGGAAGGGGCAGGTGGCTGAGCTGTCAGCTGCCCAGGTGAGTGAAGGCTGGAATGGTTTTTCACTGCTGCCTGCTCTGTCTTTCCCAGGAGAGCACCTGGAGAAGATAATTCCTCTGATTGTTCAGTACTGTAACGTGGATGATGATGAGCTGCGAGAGTATTGTTTCCAGGCCTTTGAGTCCTTTGTGAGAAGGTGTGTGCCCCTGGGGAATGCCTCTGCACCATCCTGTGCATCCCTCTCCTCCTGGTGTAAATATCCATACATTCAGCATCCTGGAAGGAGGGCCTTCCTGCAAGTATTCCTCTTGAGAATGGAGTTCATGTATGAAATCTCTTCTGCACATGCAGAGCAGAGTGGAATCATGAGCTGCTTTACCTCAGCATGGGAGGCTGTCCTTCTGTATTGGTTTTGCAGGAGTGGGAGTTTTCCTTGTCCTTGGAGTGTTCCTTAGCCAGAGGGACCTGCCTTGCTCCTGGAGGGAGCTGGAAGCAGGCAAGGGGGTTGGGCAGAAGAGCTGCTGAGCTGCAGCTCTCAGTTGGTGAAACATTTACTGCTTGGAAAAGGAGCCCTGCAGAGCTGCTGAGGTGTTCTCCCAGGAAGGGAGGATCCAACCAGGCTGTGTATGTGTGAACTGACACGTGCAGGTAACCAAGGGCCACCATCCAACCACAGCTGAAATGCCAGCAGCACGTTTATGTCATTGCCTTGCTAATAATGCTGGGTGACAGACAGATGGAGACACAGGCTCTGGGGTAGTTATCCCAGCTGTATTTTCTCTCCACAGCAGTTGTACTTCTGAAAACATGCAGGGGATGAGCAACATTAAGTAAAATAAATGGAGTTTTCCCACACTGACATCTTTAGCATTCCCAGCTGCAAGGTCACTTCGAGCAAAACTATTCCCTCCTCGTCGCCAAATCTTCTGGTTTTAACTCAGTCCTCCCAACAGGAAGAAGGCAATTGATTTATTTATTTGTCCTTATCAAAGTTATTGCATCCTTTCCATAGGGGAATGTAGGCCTTGCTTCATGCACAACAGGAAGGAGCATCTTTGGTTTAACTCATATTATCAAAATGTTCACATGGTCTGTGAAGCACTTTGTGATCCTTTTGAGATTAATAATATTATTTGGATATTTTAAACTGATAGTTTGGATATATAAAAACATAAAAAATATATTAAAAGCTTAGTCTCTGATTAACTCTTACAATTTTCATTTGTGATAGGTGCCCAAAGGAAATGGACCCTCACATCTCAAGTGTGATGGGACTGTGTTTGAAGTACATTACCTTTGACCCAAACTACAACTATGATAATGAGGAGGAAGAGGAAGAGATGATGGAAACTGAAAATGGGGAGGATGAAGAGCAAGGTGCCTGCTTGTGAGGATGGCTGTGCTCAGCAGAACACGGGGTTAACATTTCTCCCCCCCCTGCTTTCTCCTCCTGGAGAGGGCAGCTCTGAGGATCGAGTGCTCCTTTAGCTGCAGTTTTCTCACAATGCTGCCTTGTTTCCCCTTGTGTTGTTTCTAGAGAGCAACGACGAGTACAGCGACGACGACGACATCAGCTGGAAGGTGCGCAGGGCTGCGGCCAAGTGCCTGGAGGCCGTGGTCAGCAGCAGGCCTGATCTCCTGCAGGACTTCTACAGAACTCTCTCCCCAGCCTTGATAAGCAGGTTCAAAGAGAGGGAGGAGAATGTCAAAGCTGACATCTTCAATGCTTACATCTCCTTGCTGAAGCAAACTCTGCCTACCCAGAGCTGGCTGCACTCTTCTGATGCCTCTGGCAAGGATGACATTCCCCTGACAATGCTTCAGAACCAGGTGTGTGAGCAGGTTAAATCACAAAGCAGTGAGAAGTAGGTACCTTGAGGATGTGGCTAGCTGAAGGAGCCCTGGGGCAGGCATCTAGAGGGCCCCAGACCCAGAGAGCTGGCTGTTCCCTGTCTGTCCCCTGCCATTCCCAGGAGAAGAGTGCAGGCACAGCACAGGAGCGTGGGGGTACAGCCAGCACTGTCCTCCACCAGCCCTGGCACGTGTGAGGCCCAGGCTGGGGCAGGCTGGCTTCTGGCTGGTGCCCTACAGCAGCTGTTGCTCAGGAAACTCACCAAATAAACTGTGGTAGAAATGTACCAGAGTGAGCCTCTGAGAGCAGCTGGGATGATTCAGGTGTCCCCTTCTCATTTGCTTCTCCAAACTGCAGGTTCCCAACATCATCAAGGCCTTGCACAAGCAGCTCAAAGAAAAGAGCATCAAATCAAAACAGGGTTGCTTCAGCCTTCTGACAGAACTGGCCAGTGTTCTTCCTGGCTGCCTGGCAGATCATATACCTGCACTTATCCCTGGTAAGCTTGTCTGTGGTCTGGGGTGAAGCAGCAAAATCCATTCTGGGGTTGGTAAAACCCATTCTGAACACATGAACTCCTTGCCTGCACATTCCAGTTTTATTCCTTTGAGTTATTCTGCTCAGCATTAGGACAAACACATGAAGTTCTACTATGTGCTGCTGTGCTGAACAGCTCCCAAATTAATTCTGGCCTCTGTACTGAAAGCCAGGATAAAAATGCCAAATTCATTTCTAGAGTCCCCTGACAAGATGCTTTTGGGAGGGCCTATTCTGGCCTCCTCTGAAAGCAGCTGGAATTGTGCTGTTGCCACACTGAGATCAGAAATATAAATGCCATTTCCTTTTGCAAAATGCAGTGGCATTTAAAACAATTCTTTACATTGACCTGTTTAATTTGCACCACCACATTTTTCGATGAGCTCTTCTGGCCTGCGGGTTTATGAAGCATCCCACTACTGGAAGGCTCAGGTCCTGCCTTTGCTTTTGATGTGATTGTACAGTGAATATGAGAAAAGTCTCCTTTGATTGTCCCTGGCTGGATTCATGAACCTCCTCCTTTGGGAAAAATACAACATCATGATATTTTCTCCTGCCCAGGTATTGTTTTCTCCTTGGCGGATAAATCCAGCTCCTCCAACATGCGGATCGACACGCTGTCCTTCCTCCACGTCCTCCTGTGCAACCACCAGCCAGAGGTGTTTCACCCTCATGTCAAAGCCCTGCTGCCTTCTGTTGTGACCTGTATTGGAGACCCCTTCTATAAGATCACGTCAGAAGCTCTGCTGGTAACTCAGCAGCTTGTGAAAGTTATCAGGCCTTTGGACAAACCTTGCAGCTTTGATGCCAAGCCCTATGTGAAGGACCTTTTCTCTGGTACTCTGAAGAGGCTGAAGGCAGCTGACATCGACCAGGAGGTGAAGGAACGGGCCATCTCCTGCATGGGACAAATAATTTACAACTTGGGAGACCATTTAAGCACTGACCTCCAGCCAACCTTGAAGATATTTCTGGAGAGGCTCAAAAATGAAATCACCAGACTGACAACAGTCAAAGCATTAACCTTAATTGCTAATTCTCCACTTCAAATAGATTTGAGACCCATCCTAGGGGAAGGTCTCCCCATTCTAGCTTCCTTCTTGAGAAAGAATCAGCGTGCCTTGAAACTGAGCACCCTGAATGCTCTGGACATCCTGGTGAAGAACTATAGTGACAGCCTCAAGCCTGCCATGATTGAGGCTGTGCTGACAGAGCTCCCTGTCTTAATTACTGAGAATGACATGCATGTGTCCCAGGTGACCATCACGTTCCTCACCACTTTGGCCAAGATTTATCCATCCTGTATCTCCAAGATCAGCGGCTCCGTCCTTGCTGAAATCTTTCAGCTTGTCCACTCACCTTTGCTTCAAGGAGGGGCCCTGAATGCCATCATCGACTTCTTCCAGGCCCTGGTCCTGACAAAGACGGCTGGCATGGGTTACCCAGAGCTGGTGAAGCAGCTGACAGCACCCATTTACGGCTCGGGTTCGGCAGGGGCCTCGCTGACCTTGCACAAGCAGGCGTACCACTCCGTCGCCAAGTGTGTGGCAGCCCTGTGCTCAGCCTGCCCGAAGGAAGCCCCTGCCACAGTGAACCAGTTTGTCCAGGATGTGAAAAGCCCCAAGTCCAGCCCTGCTGTCCAAGTGCTGGCTTTCCTGTTCCTGGCAGAGGTGGGCCGCACCACGAACCTCAGTGCTCAGAGGGAGCTCAGGACCGTGCTCCTGGAGGCGTTTGCTTCCCCCAGCGAGGAGGTGAAATCCGCCGCCTCATACGCGCTGGGGAACGTCAGCGCCGGCAGCCTGCACGAGTACCTGCCCTTCCTGCTCAAGGAGATCGGAGGCCAGCCCAAGAGGCAGTACCTGCTGCTGCACTCCCTGAAGGAGGTGATCAGCTGCTCCCCAGCTGACAGCCTCACGCCCTACGTGGAGGATATCTGGGCTCTGCTCTTCAAGCACTGCGAGTGCACAGAGGAGGGGACGCGCAACGTGGTGGCAGAATGCCTGGGGAAGCTGACCCTGGTGAACCCTGCCGAGCTGCTGCCCCGGCTGAGGAAACAGCTGTCAGCAGGTATGGCTAGGGCAGTGGCCAGAGCAGGGAAATGCTGCCTTCTGATGGAAATTCCTCCTGTAAACTGCTTGTGGGTACAACAGGGAGCAAAGCCAGTCAAGAGGAGAGCAGGGATCAGGACAGATCCCTCTGCAAGGGGGATGAGAGGAGCCCTGGTTTGCACCAGAGCAGGAGGGTGCTGGGAACAGGGACTGCACTAGGAGATTGTGCAGGAGCAGATTCAAACACAGAGTTGACAAGATTCCCTTTTCTCTGTAAGACCTGTAACAGGACCAAGGGCAGAATGTGTACTAGAGAGTTACAGCAGTGATTTTCTCTCTTGATTTTTCACTGTTTCTCCCCCTCTCCATTGCAGGCTCCCCACATGCCCGGAGCACTGTGGTTACTGCCATCAAGTTCACCATCACAGACCAGCCTCAGCCCATCGATGCTCTCCTGAAAGGCTGCATAGGTAGGCTGCTTTGGAAGGGGTGTGAGCTGGTGCTTGAGGGGTTGGCTGTTGCTAGCAGTGCAGGGATTTTCCACTCCTGCGTGAACCTCATCTAGTCCAGTTAGTTTTTGTCAGTTTCTCAGCTTTTGAGATTAAACAACAACACTGTATTGTGAGTCCTTGCTAAATGCACTGATGCCTCTCTCTTGGGCATGCTCCATTGTTAATTAGAGTGCTTAAGTTCTTTCTACATTTAATCTCAGAATTCCAGCACCCCACAAAAAGGATCTTCAAGAGTAAACCTACATGAGGCGTGTTTGGTGTCCAGAGCGCCCACACATGGATATGCTGTATAAAAACCAGCCCTTCTGTTTCAGAGAAGTTTCATCAGATGGGATCTAAGCAAGAAAAATCCCCCACAGCTTCCTTGAATAACAAAGCTTCTGATTGGACTTTAGAGTGAGGTAGCTAGAGTCACAGTTTGTTTTTATGCCCAAATGCAGGACAGTCATGTTTCTTTCCTGTACCAAACAGAGGGAGAGAAAGCATCTCAAATGCCTCTGACAGACTGTGCTGCTAGTTATTTTACCATGAATGCTCTCATAACCAGCCTCCTTGAAATACACCCCAATATTCTTTTAAAACACTGCAGAAATGTTGCATCCTGTTGGCTGCAGGACTGACTGATGTGTTCTTATCCCTCAGGTGACTTCCTACAAACTCTGCAAGACCCAGACCTGAATGTTCGCCGCGTGTCTTTAGCCCTGTTTAATTCTGCTGCTCACAACAAGCCTTCTCTAATCCGGGATTTACTGACCTCGGTCCTCCCCAGCCTGTACAACGAAACCCGAGTGCGCAGGGAGCTCATCCGCGAGGTAACTGGGCTGGGCTGGGCTGGGCAGGACCCACAGCGTGACCCACAGCAGCCTGTGGAGCCCAGGTGCAGCTGCTGCTCTGCTCTTTGGTGACAGCTGTGCGGTTTGTCTTGGTTCAGGTGGAGATGGGGCCATTCAAGCACACAGTGGACGATGGCCTTGATGTGAGGAAAGCTGCTTTTGAGTGCATGTACACCCTGCTGGAAAGCTGCCTGGACCGGCTGGACATCTATGACTACCTGAACCACGTGGAGGATGGGCTGAAGGATCACTATGACATTCGGGTAGGTGCTGTGCCCTGACTGGTGTCATTTTCTCTGTGGGGCCTGGGCTGCAGCCGGGCTGTGTATGCCCACAGCCCCAGGCCAGGGAGTGCAGTGTCCCCAGGTGCTTTGCGGACACCTGCAGCACCGCACACACCTGGGCCAGCTGCAGCTCCAGCCCCTGGCTGCCTGGGGTGTGTTTCCAGCTCTTAGCACAAGTGCAGGGAAGTCAGCACAGTGCAGGGTCAGCCCAGCTGTGAGCAGAGCTGGTGCCCAGAGGTCCAACAGCAGTTTTCCCCCCGTGGCAGATGCTGACGTTCATCGTGCTGGCGCGGCTCTCGGTGCTCTGCCCCAGCGCTGTGCTGCAGCGGCTCGAGCGCCTCATCGAGCCCCTCCGGGCTACCTGCTCCACCAAGGTAAGAGCAGGGTCCTGCAGGGCCTGGCTGGCTCCTGCCCCACGCTGCCTCTGCTCCTGGCCTTCTCCCTCAGTGCTGCTGAGCCAGCCACTTCCCCACCTGGGAAATCCTGTGCTGGTCTCTGCTGCTGAGTTGGTTCTGTGCCTGTAGGTGGCATTTTCTAAATGCCCACTGAAAACGGGGCCTTGGATTTGCAGGTGAAGGCCGGCTCGGTGAAGCAGGAGTTTGAGAAGCAGGATGAGCTGAAGCACTCGGCCATGCGGGCAGTGGCTGCTCTCCTGACCATCCCCGAGGTGGAGAAAAGCCCAGCAATGGCTGAGTTCTCATCCCAGATCAGATCCAGTCCTGAAATGGCATCACTTTTTGAGAGCATTCAGAAAGATTCTGCTTCCCTCCCCACCTTGGAGTCAATGGACATGAGCTAAGATGTTTTTCCCCACCACCCTCCTGCCCTCGGGATGCCCCAGCCAGACACTGGCTGGCTGGAGAGGAACAAACAGCATTGAGCTGCTCTCCTGCCACAGCCAAGCCCACAGCCCTGGGCAGCCACAGGAGAGACTGGGGATGCTGTGCACTGTGACAGCTGGACAGGACTGGTTTGATCCAGCTGCACTTGTATCACACTCCTCAGAGATTTGGAATGACACCTGAGATCAGGGGAATACAGCCTCATGGAGGGCAGGGGCTGGAAGATGAATGTTCCCATGTTTTTAGGAAGTTTTAAGGGGTGCACAAAGCAATCACAGTTGTGGTTCTATGAACAATGGAAACAACTACTGCAAATACTCCTTACTGCAGTACAAAGTTTTTTTTTAATCACTGCACATGCACTTTCTACCTAAAATTGCCCAAGAATGTATTTATAGTGTTTTCACTAAGAAACATGGCTAAAATCTGGGAGCCATGTCTCTGTCAGTGGGTTCATCCCACAGGCCTTTGGGAAAGGAGACTGCACAGGGCAGGGGGGTACCTGACACCCCCACCCTCCTCCTGGGGCTTCAGTCTGACATTTGGGAAATTCAAAGCTGTGTTGCTTGGCTTTTGTATTTATGGTTTTGACTGCCAAATACCTCAGCCATCTTCCCTGAGGGATTGTTATTGACTGTTTCAGTGACAAACCCTGCTTAAAGCTTTGCTTTGCACTAACATGGCTTCTTTCTCCCCTTGGAGCACCTCAGTGTTGGTGTCACCAGCCACAAGGATCTGCTGGTCCTGGTCACACATCAGCAGCAGGCATCTGCAGGAGCACCAGTGGTCAGTGGCAGTCAGGGCTCAGAGGTGGCAAGCAGGAGCCAGGGGTGCAAGCACACAGCCCAGAGTGGCTGCTGTGCTCAAATTCTGCTTTGTCCAAGAGAAAATGCCTTAAGAGAGACTGAGGTTCTAGCAGCCAACTAGAGGATGAGGCCATGATGACAAACTGCTCTAGCCACAAACTGCTCTGTGCTTTCTTTTCTCTTTTGACAGAGTGGTTGATGTGAATAGTATTTATAGTGCTGTATGGAAGGACAGCTGTTGTCTGGGTGGTATAGAAAATAAAATAAAATACACTTGTGAAGCTGCGTGCCCTGAGTTCACTGACCATCACCCTGACACTGCTCCTTGAGTGCCCTGACAGCAGAGCCCACAGGCTGCTGCCCCTCCTCTGCCCATGAAAACAGCAGCCGAGTTGGACTGAGGCTTTTATTAAATACATCTGTGTGCAGAGCTGCTACTCGTTCTCCTCGCTGCGCAGTCTGGCGTTGGGGTTGGTGATCTTGATGGCGAGCTGGGCGGCTCTCTCCACGATCACCTTCCTGTTCTTGGAGGACACGTTGTGGGCAATCTCTGCACAGTACGACCTGGGGGGGACAGACAGCGTTGGGCTTGGCTCCAGCAGCACCCAGAGCTGAGGCAAAGCCCCCAGAGCCATGGCTGGAGCTGTCCTGCCAGCAGCACCCAGAGCCGAGGCAAAGCCCCCAGAGCCATGGCTGGAGCTGTCCTGCCAGCAGCACCCAGAGCCATGGCTGGAGCTGTCCTGCCTGCAGTGCCCAGAGCCATGGCTGGAGCTGTCCTGCCAGCAGCACTCAGGCCCCACTGCACAGGCCCTGAGCCATGATTGCCACCCCTCAGCAAGCCTGACCTGTGTGGCCTCAAGCAGGAGCTCCCCTCCAGGACAGCTCAGCTTCTCTTGTGACTGACTCAGTCAGAGGTAGTCCTTAATTATTGTTACTACTTTGTAGCAAAAACCAGCACTGGAACAGACTCGTGCCCAGACCAGATCCCAGTTCTGACCCTGGTTACCAGTGATGTGGCACAACCTCTGTGTATTTTTGCCAAGGGGATGATAGCCAGCCCCAAGGCCTCCCTGTGCCCCCACCCTCCAGCAGCACTGAGGGCATCGTGATGGTATCTGTGCTCTCAGAGGCAATGCCTTCCCTCGTTCCACCCTGACCATGCCACCTCTCCCCGGTGGGATACAGGCCCCACACACTCACTTGTTGCTCATCATCAGCACTTCCAGCTCTTTCACATTGTGGACCAGGAACTTTCTGAAGCCCGTGGGCAGCATGTGTTTTGTCTTCTTGTTGCTGCCATAGCCGATGTTGGGCATCAGGATCTGCCCCTTGAAGCGCCGGCGCACTCTGTTGTCGATGCCTCTGGGTTTGCGCCAGTTGCGCTGCACAAATGCAGAGAACAGTTACAAATCGGGATTGCTCCGAGCCCAGCCGGCCCGAAGGCTGCCTGCACTGACCTGCACTGGCCTCCTCACCCTCCCTGCCCAGCTGCTGCAGCTTGCCACCACCCTGCTGGGCTTTCCTTCCCACCTACAAAACACCCTCGGGAACCTGCAGCTACTCCTCACCTTGATCTTGACATAGCGGTCAGACTGGTGCCGGATGAACTTCTTGGTTCTCTTCTTGACGATCTTGGGCTTCACGAGAGGCCTGAGAGCAGGCATGGTGCCTGCGGGACAGAGTGGGGTGAGCGCGGGGCGCGGCCCAGGTGCGGTGCGGCTGCCCGGGCCACGCGTGTCGCAGACTGCCTTCCCCCGCGGGCCACGGCAGGCCGGCGAGGGAATGGGTCTTCATCTGCTGGGGCTCTGCCTCCCGCCTCCGAAGCTGGCAGAGCACTGGCAGCTCTCCAGATGCGATCCTGGGAGGTGCCGCGGTGCCATCCCCGCGCCCTGCGCTGCTCCTGCTGGAGCCCGGCACACCGCGGAGACGAACACCGACCGAGACCCGCGGCTCTGCCCGCCCCGGCTCGACCGAGCGCTGCCCCGGGAGCGCGGCCCCGCCGCCGGGAAGGGGCGCGGGCGAGGCCCCAGCGCCGCCCATCCGGGGCCGCCCCGGCCGGCACAGCAGCGGTCCTGGCCCGCGGGGGCCGCTTCCCGCGCCCCGGAGAAAAGACGCGGCGGAGAGAAAAGGAAAGGGAGGGAGCCGGTCCGTGCCAGAAGCGCGGGGGGCCGGATGGCCGCGGATGGGGCCGGATGGCCGCGGATGGCGCGGCCGGGACTCACCGGTGCCGATGGCGCCTCCGCCGCGGGCCCGCCCGAGAGAGGGAGGCGCCCCGCGCGCAAGCGGTTATGGGAACGCGGGGGGCGGTCCTGGCAGGGGCGGGCGGCGCTGCGGCCGCGCACACGGGGCACTGGCGAGACACCGGCGGGGCGGCGCGGAGCCTAGGCCGCCACCGCAGCGAGGTGGCAGCGGGCAGAGAGGTTCGGTCCGGCGCGGGAGCCCACAGCGGTGCTTCCCTGCCACCGTCACGAACAGCGCGCTTGCTACGAAGCTAACAGGACCTGTCGGTGTCAGCGCCAGGCTGTGCCCGCCCGCGACTTCCGCCAGTGCGAGCGGGCGGGCAGGCGCCACCTGGCGGCGCGGCGGAACCGAGCGCGGCGAGTCCCGAACCCGGCGGCAGCTCCGCCCCGGCACCGGCACCAGCACCGGGCTCTGCTCTGCCCAGGGCTGCTCCGGGCACCGGCTCTGCCCTCAGCCCCCGGCCAGCAGCACCGAGAGCACATCCCGACCGCCTGGCCCCGGGAAAGGGAACGGTGGGCATGGATGATGGCTGTGCCCAGCCAGCCCCCAGCCCGGGGAGGCAGCTGCAGGCACAGAGACATGAGACAGGCACTACAAAACAGGGACACGTTTATTTAAAAAATAGCAATGACCCCAGCCCTGACATCCCAGAACTGTGAGGGCACCCGAGGGGAAGTGATGGGGCCAGGTCACCCCCAGCTCAGCTCAGTCGATGCTCAGCCTCTCGTGGTTCTCCCACAGCCACGTGTGGTACACGTTCAACTTGTGGTCCTGTGGCTGCACCTGAGATACAAGAAAATGTCAAATATTTACTAAAACACCTTAAAATATCTCACTGCTCCAACACTGTGAGCGTTGGCTTCCCAGTGCCAGGGGCTCAGTGGGCACAAGTGGGATGCTGGAGGAGCCCGAGGGCACCACCCACCTCCTTCCACTCGTTCACACAGAAGATTCTGTAGGAGTCGTTGCCGTACTTGCCGATGCCGTGCAGCTCGATGGGGTAACGCCAGGCCTTGCTCAGGTACTCACCTGTGGGGCCAGCACAGCACTCAGAACCCTCACACACACCCCCTGCCCTCGCTGCTGCACGCCAGGAGCACCCTGTGCGCTGTTACACATCCTCACAGGCCATGAACCCCCACGGGTTAATCCTCCAACAAACCACCACAGGAGTTTTAATCATAACCTCATCAGAGCAAAATTCTCCTCTGCAGGTTCTGAGTTTAGGAAATACCAGAATCAGAGAGATCCCACCTGGAAGGGCCTCCTGCAGGTGACCAGAGCAACCCTGAGCAGAGCCACCCTGTAACAGCGCTGCAAACACAGCAGCAGTGCTGCGGGGCTTGGGTCTCCTCAACAGGTTTCTAGTGTCCTGCAGAACACACTGTGGCTAGCATTTCTCTCCCAGTTCAGACTGGGATCAGCAGTTTTGCCTGTGTGACACCAATGGATCCCAAACACTGCACAAAATAACCCACTCATCAGAGGAGAATCCACAGAGCAGCGTTTGGATCAAAGCTGTTTGTCTTTTGCCAGCATAACCAAGACTGGTCCAGAAGTCAGGAAAACCCACCTGAGAACCTGATGATGGTTTTGGCTCTGAGCTCGTAGAGGCCAAGAGGTTTGAGCAGCTCTGACATCTCTTTCCAGTCTGCAGCCCTGGCTACCTCAGGAGAAGGATACCTCCTCAGGAACTCCCAGAGCACTGGAATGGCCATTTTCCCTGGTGAAAGAATCCCGTGAGCGGGAGGCTGGGATGGAGTTCTCCTTCTGGACTATCCATATCCTTCCTCAAGTGAGCTTTTCCAAGGCAAGGTACCAACTAAGGATTATTATTTCACAGTGACACAAGTTAAAATAAACAGATTATTTAATTAACACCATTAAAACTGGCAGCTGTTTCAACCCTGCAACACCTCCCAACATTTACACACCCACTGCTGCCAGCTGACTACCTGAAGTTTTGTTGAGAAATATGGTGGCAATGAGAAGCTTCCACGGATCATGGAAGAGTGTTTCCTGGATAAGATTGAAAGGAGAACGTGGAGGAGTCCATTTTCTGAGAGCCTTCCTTCTGGGTGGGCTGGGGGCTGTAAAGGGGCAACACAGGAATATTTATTAGTCAGGAAAGAATGGTTTTACCTATTTAAGGAAAAAATATAAAATTACGACCTCTGAAGCATTTTTGTGGAGGCACTGTGCATGATGGAGCCACAGCAGCTCCCACACAGTTTTTACAGGGCTGCAGGGGACTGTGCCACACTTGGCACAGCTGCAACCAGTGTCAAGCTGTGAGGAATTATCCACATCATCACTTGATGCTGAGCCATCCTATCCCTTCCCCATTAAAAAAAAAAAATTTCCCTAAGTACAATACCTTCTTTGCTGTATTTACTGGAAAAATATGGACTTGTTTTCCTTCTCTCCACTCGTGTTCGAGGGACAGACTCTTCTGTAAAGAAATAAAACTTCAGCATTAGGAAAAGGATCAAATATTTTGCTGTCATGTTTCACACACCATTTCTGCTTTATGCTGGGATGGAAACAGAAGGAATTCTTCTCATGTACAGAACACAAAAGTCCCTTAAATCTCCAGATTATCACCTGACACTGTACAGCTTAAGAGCTTGGCACAGTGAGTTTCAGTTTTGAGTAAGTCTGCAATAATTTAAATGCTATTGGATAAAAATGAGATTTGGATGTCAGAGCAGCTTGACCTGAAGCAGAACACTTTCTGCTCTGGCACACACACCTGGTGCTGTTGTGACTGCTGTGCAGCTTGTCCTGTCCCACGGCTCAGCATCCCCCTGGGCATCAGATTTAACATCCTGCTGACCCAGATCCCCCGGACCTGGCACCTTCCCTGTCTCCAGTCCATGGGGCTTCTCCTCAGACCTCACAGCAGGTGTGTCACTGCAGCTTGGCCCCTCCTTTGGCAGGTGACCCAGCTCTCTCTGTGAGCCAGCCACTGACCTCAGCCGTGCCCTGGACGTTCCTGACAGAGCTTTCCCTGCCACAGGGTCAGCACCTGCATCAGCCACAGCCTGGCTGCCAGCTCCACGAGTGTCTGTCTGTCTGTGGACTCTCCTGTTCTGAACACACTTGGTCTCCAGTGTGTTAGAGATTCTCCTCTGCCTCTTGAGGGCACCTTGGTTCCTCCTTTCTGAGCCCTTCCCACGTCTCCTAGTTTGGACACTTTTCCCATCTGCCCCCTTCCTTCTGGTTTTCAAACTCTCCTCCAGGTTTGTGTCTTCCATTGCTAAATCTGTGCTTTCCACAGCAGATGTAGCATCTTCCAGGTGTCCATTCCCAGCCTGGATGTTCTGAATTCCAACCTCAGCACCATTCTGTGCATGGAGATGTTGCACTTGGCTCAGACAATCCTCCTTTTCCAGATCAGTCCTCACAGCTCCTGTGCCATATCCCCTCAACCCTGAGCATGTGCTCCCTCGAGGAGCTGTGAAATCAAAATCAGCTGCTTTCACTGCTGTCTCTCCAGTTTTCTGTAAATACTCCACAAGTGCTCGTTTTGACCTCAGCTTCTTCCCTTCAGGGCTGTGGTAAAAAAGGAAAGCAAATTAGCAATGATTTTCTCATTCTCCTATTCTTCGCTTTAAAATCTCAATAATACATACAACCCCAAAACAAAGGGCATGAACAGTTTCCAGGGCGATGTCGGGGCACATTCCTGTGGTCCTGCCAAGAAAGGGCACACAGAGCTCAGTGACAGCCCAGCCTCACCTCACGAAGTAGACATCGATCCTCCCGGCCGTCCTGCCCGATCGCCTGCGGCTGGTCACCCGCTGCCACCCGCGGGGGAGGGCGCTGGGCCCCGCTGGGCCGCGGTCCCCGGAGCCGGGGCTGGGCCATTCCGCCGCCGCGCTTCGACTGCCGCCGTCAGGGCTGCTGGGGAAGGAGAGCCCGGGTGAGGCCCAGCTGCCGGGAGAGCTCCGGGGACGGGGGCAGGCCTGGGCACGGGCCCCCACACGACCCCAGCGCCGGGCCACGGCCGCCCGGGCCACGGCCGCCCGCACCCCGCTGCCCGAGCCCCCCGCTGCCCGAGCCCCCCGCTGCCCGAGCCCCCCGCTGCCCGAGCCCCCCGCTGCCCGAGCCCCCCGCTGCCCGAGCCCCTCGCTGCCCGAGCCCCCCGCTCCCGCCCGGGCCCGCTCCGCCCTCACCCGCCCGCCGCCATCTCCCGCGCTCCGCTCACGTGACGCTCACATGACAGTCCCGCGCTCCGCTCACGTGATGATCACATGATAATCACGTGACATTCCCGCGCGAGCGTCCCCTGCCGGCCTGGCAGCGCCCCCTGGCGGGGCGGCGGACCCGCCGGCCCCGGGCGCGTTGCCGTGGCAGCAGCGGGGCGGGGGAAGCGGCGTCCGGCGCGGAGCGGAGCGGGCCGGGCCGAGAGGAGCGGTGCCGAGCCGAGCCGTGCGGGGCTCGAGGGATGCGGGCCGCGCTCACCTGGCGCGACAGGGCCGAGCAGTGGTGAGCGGCCCCGGGCACAGCCGCTGTCCCGGCCCGTTCGGGTGTCCCGGCCCGTCCCGCTCGGGGGGCTCGGCGCGGCTCGGTGGGCCCCTGGTGCTCGGGGATTTTAGCGAGCTCGCTGTGCCGTGCAGTGCTGGCCCTGACGGTGAGGGTCGCTCCCGTCTCCTGACCGCGGTTTTTGCCTCTTTGCTCCCCCAGTATTTACGACCTCGCCTTCAAGCCGGATGGGACCCAGCTGATAATCGCTGCTGGAAACAGGCTGCTGGTAGGGAAACCTTCCTGTGCTCTCTCCTCTGCAGCTGCATGAGCAGCATTTCTTTCACATTAACTTGTGAATATAACCTATCTGAAATCCCCTTATCTCGGTCAGTGCAGCCTCACAGCAGCATACATATTAATGCAGGCCAATTCTAAAGTGTTTTGAAGCTTTTTAATATTTCTTACCAAGTTTTAAGCTCTATTTCCAGCAGTAATGAGATTTACGTTCCTTGTGTCATCTCGTGCTCGTGTGCCATGCCGGGTTTGAGATGCAGGACCCAGCCCGTGGTGGGGAGGATGAGGAGCGCTCACCCCGAGCTGTTTGTGGGTCCCTGGGGCTGCTGCAGGAGAGCTCGGAGCCCGCTGCTCACGGGTGCTCAAAGCTTTCAGCTGGGGCAGGAGCTGCAGGAAGGGATGGGTGGGGTGCAGGGATGGTGGATGATTGCGGAGTTCAGCACTCAGCACATCAGGTGTCACTCTCAGGGCTAACAGAATCGTGTATTTACTGATGCTCCTTTGCAGTAATTTATTATGTTCAAACATCAAACGCTTACAAGAGATGTTTTAACAGCAGGATGTAAAATATAAAAATAAAAGATCAAAAGCCATTAAAATATAAAACAAGCTGCTGAACAAACTCTTGAAAAATGTCCTCTGTACATGTCATTTTCTAGTAATGACTTCTTTCTTTCTAAGAAGTATCATGTCACAGAAAGCTGCTTCTGTGCTAGAAAATATTTTGTCTTGTATGAACTGTGTGAAATCCAAAAAGCAGACACAAAAGGAAGTGCATAATCTGTTGTCCTTCAGTAGTTTTACATCCCAGCCCTCACACTGGAGGTGTTTTAGGCCGGGTTGGATGGGGCTTGTGGAAGGTCTCACTGCTCCATGGCAAGGGCATGACCTGAGTGAGCTTTGAGCTGCCTTCCCACCCAGATGGGGTTCTGTGATTCACTGAAGGGTTTTTGTTCTGTAAGTTCTTTTGTTTGTATGTTTGGATTGTTTCTTTCTCCCCATTTGAACAGGTGTACGATACTTCTGATGGAACCCTGATTCAGCCCTTGAAAGGACATAAAGACACTGTGTACTGCGTGGCTTATGCCAAAGATGGTAAATTGGGGCGCTGTTAGCCTGCTTTGTGGAGTGCATCTCTCCCATCTGTGGCTGCCCAGGGAAAATGGGGAAATGGGGGTTCTTTCAGTCTCACCTGGGAGTGCTGGGGATTTGTTCTTTAACCAGTGCTGGGGTTTGTTGTCCAGAGGAGGGTGTGAGCTGCGGTGCAGGTGCTCAGATCACCTGTGCACCGGAGAGCTGGGGTCCCACTGCCCCTCCCTTTGACCTCAGTGTTAGGTTTAGCACTGGTGAAGTGTGTATTCATGGGTAGCCTGGGGAGAAGGCTCTCCTCAGAGATTCCTGGTTGTCCACTCATCTGCCTCTGAGTTTTATTCCTGTAGTTCCTCTATCCCAGAGCTTCCTGATCCTTCTCATGTTACCTGCTCACTGCACTCTGGTTCCAACTCATGCTCTACAACTCTCATTCAGTGGGACTCACTCTGTGGGCTTGGGGGCCTTCCTGCAGCTGCTGCTGTTTGGGTGATGGGAGTTCCTGTGACAATGAACCAGTTTAACTTGTTTCCCTGTTCCCATCAATCCCCACCTGGGGCTGGACAGCACTGGAGGTGCTGGGTGCTGGCAGGGCCATGGAAATGGTGCAGTCCAGCCACTGGAACTCCATGTGGCTGGGAAACAGCAGCACATCCAGGCACTCAGTGTCAGCCCCTTTATTGCTTGAGCCTTGTCGAGTTCAAGAACTTCTTGCTCTCCCTTTGATTGAGTATTTGGAGTGAAAGTGATTCTTGTATGTGTGGGATTTAAATTATCTCTAATTCCTAGGCAAGCGTTTCGCATCTGGCTCTGCTGATAAAAGTGTGATAATTTGGACTTCAAAGTTAGAAGGAATTCTGAAGTACACGTAAGTGATGCCATTCAGTTCTGTGCCTCAAAAGCCAATTTTGATTATGCACTGCTGCAATCAAAGAGCACGAGCTGTTAGATTTGGGAGAGGGTTCACTAAGGTCAGAGAAAAGGGGTGATGGGGAGGGAGGAGGAAAAGAGCAGCTGAAGTATCTGAATGAGGCAGGAAAGCAATTAAAGGCATGAAAGGAGGTGGGGAATCCAGAGAATCTGAGTTTAGAGGGCTGACAGAGAACTTGGGAAACTCTGAATAGGTCAGAATAAAATGAAACATAATATGACCAGTCTTCTAAAATAAACCATAATTCTGGTTCAGAGATCAAGTTAAAAATGAGTTTGGCACTTCTGGTATATTCCAGTCATCTGGCTCTGTTTTCAGTCAGCCCTCTGAAGCAACAACTTCATGTTCTGTTTCCTGACTGCACATTTATCAGGAGTTGGTTTGTGTTAGCTGGTCACTGCAGAGTGTGCACAAGCACACTTGGTTTAGGATTTGGATACAACCTTCAGTTATATTTCACAAGCCACAGTTGCTTTAATCTTGATGAAATACAGTGAATCCTGCTACTTGGAGATAGTTTTTATAAGGTTTATTACTGATTTACTTTACAGTAATAGCAGATTTATTTGATGTACTATAAACCAATCCAATTATTTTGGCATCTGCTAAAGCTCTCAGCTCACTTGCTGAAAGTCAGAAAAGGGACATTTAAGAATGATTTATTGAAATCTGATTGTAACTTCATTCTAGGCATAATGACTCTATCCAGTGCGTTTCATACAATCCTCTCACTCACCAGCTGGCATCCTGCTCGTCTGGGGATTTTGGTATGTCTTCTCCCTTGAACATTTCCATTGAGTCACTGAATTCCATTGCAGCTGGATAGCTAAGCCAACCACAGACAGGTACAGCTCTGTAACTCCAGAAGGGATGGGACACAAAGCTGGCATTGGATGCTGATTTAAAGCACTTAAACTCAGTGGGAAAGGACAATGTAGTGAGGGGTCACAGGATCAAATGTGCTGTTCTGGTACTGGAATTTTTTGCAGAGACAAACTCTGTTATTTAGATGGATTTTTCCCCCCATTTAATAATAAATAATTGAAATGTCGTTCTAGCAGTGGACAAGACTTTGATCCTCTAAAATCCCAGCTGAGTTATCTGACAGTATTAGTTTATAGTCTGAACCTGGCACATCCTTACTTGTCATTGGCTTTTTGTTTTCTCTCATCAAGGCTTGTGGTCTCCTGAACAGAAGTCTGTCTCTAAACATAAAACAAGCTCCAAGATTACTTGCTGTAGGTAGGTTTTAAGGGTTATCTGTGTCATTTAAGTTAGTTTCAATACAGACCATTTAAAGTAAGATTGAAGCTATAAAAAAGAAGGACTTTTCCCTCCTTTTTAAGTGTTGGGTTATGCTTGGTCCTCTTTATAACCAAATCCTTCTGAAGGCATCAGACATAGTCTGGTCTTGAGCAGGTGTCTTAGGTTACCTGTCCATCTGTTCATCTGTCTTGTGCAACAGCAACAAAATGAAGTTAGAGGAAAAATAATAGCAATTTTTGTTTTTAGTTCACTCCCTGTACTGTTGGTGTTTTCAGTTGAAGAAGTTATTACTTTTGTGGGGAACCTGAGGCAAGGGTTCATTAACTGAAGTCATTCATCTGACTGAAGAAGAGACCAGAATAGACCCTAGGCCCCTTCTGCCTACACCAACCAGTTCTGTCTGGTCATGTTATAAATGTGGCTTTTAAAGCACTTTGGTCTGCTCCCAGACTGCCATCCCCAGAATGTATCTGACTTAGCACATGTTACAAATATTGCAAGCTTGAATTTGTTATTTTGCTTCTGTGTATATGATAAAATGTTCTCGATGTAGAGCCTGCTGTTGCTATAAATGTGGATTTAGATGTATAAACAAACCATAGGATTGCTAGCCACCTGCCAGAACTCCCTCTTAGAAATGCATTTTATCTACCATTCCTGTGTGAGTGTGCTATGTACCATCCTGCCTTCCTGCTGCTTGTTTGCATTAGTTTACTCTTCAGTGTGTGTGTTTTCTCAGCTGGACAAATGATGGCCAGTACCTTGCTTTGGGGATGTTCAATGGCATTGTCAGCATAAGGAACAAAAACGGTGATGAGAAAGTGAAAATAGAGAGGCCAGGGGGCTCTTCCTCTCCAGTATGGTCAATTTGTTGGAATCCTTCCAGGTAAATAACTTCGTCCTTCCTTTTTTCATGCTGAATAGAGAATCCTTGGCTCATTGTTGCAGAAAGGCTTGGTTTTTATCCCTGCTGGAGCAGGTTAATGCAATGTGTGTTACTTTCTTTAAGTGATGATATATTGTGGTTTTGGCTTTGCTGCCAGTCTTCAACTGAATGGAGAACCTGGAATAAGTTACCTTTAGATTGGAGACGTGGGGTTGTTTAGACTGGAAAAGCCCTTTGAGACATTCAGTCCAGCCCTTCCCCAGCCCTGCCAAGGCCACCACTGACCCCTGTCCCCAAGTGCCGCATGCTCAGAGCGTTTAAACCCCTCCAGGGATGGGCAGCTGTGCCAGAGCTGCACAGCCCTTTCAGGGAAGAAATTTTCCTAACACCCAACCTAAACCTTCCCTGGTGCTGCTTGAGGCCGTTTCCTCTTGTTGTGTCCTTGCTCCCTGGGAGCAGAGCCTGACCCCCCTCAAGCTTTGAGTTATTCCTGTAGAGGAGACTGGTTTTGATTTTGTGTCCCCAAGCTGTTCTCCACAGGTTTGAATGACAAACTGCTGTCCTTTCAGTTTGTAACTTTTAAAAGTAACATGAATTCTGCTATTCTGCTACTCGGTTCTGTTACTCTAAGAAATTTGTTAATATATTGCTGTAGAATTACTATTTTTCCTTTTTTTTTCTTTTTTTTTTGGCAGAGATGAACGCAATGACATTTTAGCTGTGGCAGACTGGGGTCAGAAGCTTTCCTTTTACCACCTGAGTGGCAAGCAGGTATGTCTTGGAGTGTTTATTCAAGAGTCACAGGGTATTTTTGGTTCTGTGTCCCACAATCAAAATATTTGTATACTGCTGCTTTATTAGTTACAGTAAATGTCTTCTGTTTTTCCAGCCTTTTATGACTCTACTTTTTTAACCATTACTCCACCAACTCTTGTTTCTCACATAGCAGCTCAGCTGCTGTCTTGCAGTTCTTCCATTAAAGCCCTTACAAAACTGCTGACTTCTATGACATGGTTCACTGGTTTGTGGAGAGCATCTTTGTGGGGTTTTCAGCTGGTTAAAGGGGTTTTGTGAGTTGTTGCCTTCTGAGCAGAATGGTTTGGGTCTGGTAATTTAGGACTGCCTTTGGCAATCTTAATACAGCCAGTGGTTCTGGCATGGAAGAGATGAATGGCATCAGTGGTGGCACTCTTGCCTTCAGGAAAGATGAAATGATCCTTTTAAAAATGTTTTTGATTTTTTTTTTTGTTTAATTTTCCCTGATAGATTGGGAAGGACAGAGTGCTCAATTTTGACCCATGCTGCATCAGCTACTTCACCAAAGGAGAGTATCTCTTGCTGGGAGGCTCAGACAGACAGGTTTCTCTCTTCACAAGGGATGGAGTACGCCTGGGCACTGTGGGAGAGCAGAGCAGCTGGGTGTGGACCTGCAAAGTTAAACCAGACTCCAACTATGTGGTGAGTAGGGATATGTTAGTTTTTCTAACATTTTCACAGGGAGTTTGTTACTTAAAGTAAGATCATACTTTTTCAGCTTAGTTGCTTGGACATTCCTACTGAGACAGTAGAACCTCATCAGTGTCTAGGGAGATCCAAGAACTGCCCCTGGAATTACAAATATCCCACAAAAGTAAAACCTGAGCTGTAAGAAGGATGTAAGGAGCATAACACCTTCTCTCAAGTGCTAAGGTGTTTGCTGCATTTTGGTTAAAAAAGAAGAGGGAAAGATAATTTAAAATATCAGCTAATAACTTCTGGAATTGACCAAATCTCATTCCATGATGGGAAGAAAATGCCTACAGGGCAACTGTCAGCCCAAAATGCTGCACTCTGAGTCCTGTACAGGTGGGAAGAGAATTAAAGCAAATTTAGAAATGAACAAACAAACACACCCCCTTCACAAATAATCTAACAATTCTCACCTCTGTACCAATTAACTAAAATGATTCCCTTCTTGTGTTCAGGCAGTGGGGTGTCAGGATGGAACCATCTCCTTCTACCAGCTGATTTTCAGCACTGTCCACGGCCTCTATAAGGATCGCTACGCCTACAGGGACAGCATGACCGATGTCATTGTCCAGCACCTCATCACGGAGCAAAAGGGTAATTCCACACTTGCAGGCGGGCCTAGGCTTCATGCAGCTTGTTTGAATGAATATCCATCAGGACACTTGGAATATACACTGCATGTACCTGACAGGCTGCTGTCCCTTTGGCACCCAGACTGTGGAACCCACTTTACATGAGGAGAGTGCAAACTTGGGGCGTGCAAGTTCAGAACTGACAAGTGTAATGAAAGATGTGGGGTTTGGCAAAGAGACTGGGAGGGACAGGGGCCCTTAAAATAAGGATTTAATCTCTGAGATAAAATACTACGTGTTATATTTAGCTTTTATTTTCCTTACTTGTAACCTCAAGCATTTGTGCTTATTTTGTTTCTTCATTTCTGCTGCCTTTCTATGGCAAAGATTTGAAGTACTGCTCTAGAATGTGCTGTTCATAGAGGGTGGTAAACTGTGACAGGGATGGTAGATGACGTGGATACAGAGCAGCAAACATATCTGAGCAGGAACGTGCTTTGAATTTTAGAGGTGCTCTAGGGAGATTCAATTTTAGTGTTTTAGTTCTCTGATTTCTGGTTGTTATTTTTGTGTCAGCTTATACTTTATCATTTTGGTGTTTTTTCTTTCTAGTTAGGATAAAAGGCAGAGAGCTTGTGAAGAAAATTGCAATCTACAAAAACAGATTAGCCATCCAGATGCCAGAGAAAATCCTGATTTATGAGTTGTACTCGGATGACTCTGCAGATATGTACTACCGGGTGAAGGAAAAGATCATAAAGAAATTTGAATGTAACTTGCTGGTGGTGTGTTCAGATCACATTATTTTATGCCAGGTATGTGCCTTAAAAGCTAGAGTATTCCTGTGGTGTGTTGGGTGTTCAAGGCAGCTGTCCCAGTCGTGGCTGGCAGGACATCTGTGCTGTGGGATCTGCTGCAGCACTTCCCCATGCAGTCCTGCTGTGCCTGCAGTGCTCAGGTGTGGCTCAGGGGACTCTGGTTCAGTAAAGTAGGCTCTGTAGTGAGTTTGATAAATTAGCACAGAGTCCAGGGGTACTTTTGGGTGGGAGAGAAATACTAGAAAAAGACTGGGGGGGGTGTTTATTTTTATTTGCGCATAGGATTGGAAAATCTTAAAGAATTCACCCATTAAATTGAATATTTGACTTTATGATTTTTAAATGTAAAAATAGACACACCTCCTAGTATATGTATAAACATCACGCATCAGACACAGATTTTTGTTTCCACCTCCAGACTGTGTTCTATATCTTACTTTGTCCTCAGGAGAAGAGATTGCAGTGCCTCTCATTCAGTGGTGTTAAAGAACGGGAATGGCTGATGGAATCTCTTATTCGTTACATTAAAGTGATTGGGGGCCCTCCAGGAAGAGAGGGCCTCTTAGTTGGTCTAAAGAATGGTCAGGTAACACATCATGTCTGCTATGTGTCTTTCACTGCAAATTAAATGTGTTCTGTGCTCTTAGAGGGACACCTTAGGAGCAGTAGGCTCTTTTACAACCTAGAATTTTGACAGTTTCATTTTGGGATTAAAAATTAATTACTTCTGTCTTTCACATGCTCTGACAGTAAAATTCATACAAATATGTTTAACTATGTCTAGAAGTCTGTGAGTTGTTATATCAACTGACAAAAATGGAGTTGTTGGTGCAGAGATCAGGTTTGCCTTTAGTGGGGGTTGGAGGGTGTACACATCTCCTGATGAGCACCTGTGAGGATGTGGCTGCTCTCCAGGTGTGGGTGCTGTGTTTCACAAGCTGGAAGTGTCCAGCTGGAGCCCAGAGGTACTGGTAGCAAGGAAGTTGAGATGCTGTGTGTCTTCTGTATGTTGTATATTCCTGTATTAATGAAATTGTGTAACTAGTGGAGAATCCAGGATGCATGGCATCTGATATATAGACTTGTGACCTAGAGCGTGTTGTAGCAGCCGGTCTACAAGAGACCTCAGGCTGGAAGCACTTCCCTTGTTTTACTGCAGATTTTCTCTGGAAAAGCTTCACACTTCAGCACTGAAGTTCTCACCCCGTGCTGTTTGCAGTGCTAGGGACAGAGATGTGTGCAGTGACTTTGTTTGTGCCTAGATCCTGAAGATCTTTGTGGACAATGCTCTGGCCATCGTACTGCTGAAGCAGTCCACGGCCGTGCGCTGCCTGGACATGAGCGCGTCCCGCAGCAAGCTGGCCGTGGTGGACGAGAACGACACCTGCCTGGTCTATGACATCCACACCAAGGAGCTGCTGTTCCAGGTGAAAACTGACTCTCAAAAGCAGGGCAGGACATCCCAAAAGTGTTGCTGTGCAAAAATTCTTGTAACTCATTTAAGCTATAAATCACATCTTGTAGCATTTAACTGCGTTCTATTTATGAAAACCACCCTCTCAGAGATGGTGCAGTGGGAATGAGAAGACAGGAAATCTGTGTGAGCAACAGCTGAATAAAGAGCTCTTAGACATGTGACCTTTTCAGTTCAATTTAGAGCTCTGCCCTGTTTCCCTCTGAAGCATTACAGTTAATGAGCATTTTAGTTTTATCATTAGTACGAACAGAATTAAAGCCTAAACATCTTTGTTCGTTGGGTATTCATAGGCTATAAAAGGAATCATGATAATGCTCTCTTCATTGGCAGTTTAGCAGTCACTTATTAATGTTGATTAAATGTTTTCAGAACACACTGGATAGCAAGGCTGGAGTGCTGCAAATACAGGGTCTGCAACTTCCTGTGTGTAATGGGCTGAGAAATGATCAATTAAATGTGCTAACTAGTATGTTATTGTGGAATTTGGTATTATGTTCTATAGATTGATTGTAGAGATCACTAATAATTATACATAAAAGGCAAGACTTATAGCTGAGTATTAAAACGTATTAAAAATTAAATAATATAAAAATTAAATATAAAAATAATAAAATTAATACATTCATATAAATTAAACATTAAAATTATAAAAATATAAAAATTAAAATATGTCCCTATGAATCTGTTTAGGAATATTCTAGGCTTTAGGATATTGCAAACTTGAATAGTTGGGGGGTGTGTACACACCAGGCTGTGGTGGGTCAAGTACTCAAGCTGAAGGAAGCATGTTCCTTGGCAAGGATGTGATTGCTCCAGTTGTAATCCTGAGATGTTCTGCTCATTAGGAACCCAATGCTAATAGTGTGGCCTGGAATACCCAGTGTGAGGACATGCTTTGCTTTTCTGGAGGGGGTTACCTCAATATCAAAGCTAGCAACTTCCCTGTCCACCAGCAAAAACTGCAAGGCTTTGTTGTGGGTTACAATGGCTCCAAGATCTTCTGCCTTCATGTTTTCTCTATGTCAGCAGTTGAAGTTCCGCAGGTAATCCTTTAATCTCATTAAGTGTTGCTTTATATCTCATAAACATGAATGTTTAACAAGTGAAGAGGCTTTTCTGAGATTTGCTTGTATTTCATTACTAAAATGATTGCACTTCACACTTTCCTCGTTGTTAAGTTCTATTGTGTGATCTATTTTATTTTTGTTTCTTTGGCATTAATTAACTAACTTCCTTTTTGCTGTTGGTAACTGTTGTTTCTGACTCTCCCTTTCTACTTGCAAATGTGCATAATCTAGTGTAGTGCAGGCCTTACCTCCTGCAGGATTTTTACTGTGTTCTCTCTGTATAGCTTTTCCCCATTGTAATTTCATTTTTCTTGACTACATCAAATACTGTTTCATTGTTGCTTCATCTAGATGTCTTTAGGCAATATTTAAATGGAATATTTTAGTCTGAGTGTATACTACCTGTGTGGTCTTTATTTTCAAAATTTAGGGATTGCCTTCCATAAAATGCTGTTTTCTCTGTCATGGGATGCAATGAAAGTCTGATTATCAGATATGATAATGATCACCCAAGAATGTTGTTCTGTATGTGTACAAAACTGAGATGTTTAATCTCTGGGTAGCTTGTAATAAATATATATAAGAATATATACTTTTTTCCCAATGTATGTAGAGAATGTCAGTAATGTATCTCAGCACTGTGCTTTCTGATACATGTTTTTTCTCTGACAATCCTCAGTCTGCACCCATGTACCAATATCTGGAACGGAAAATGTTTAAGGAAGCCTATCAGATTGCATGTTTGGGAGTGACTGATGCTGACTGGAGAGAGCTGGCCATGGAAGCCCTGGAAGGGCTGGAGTTTGAAACTGCTAAAAAGGTCAAGTGTTTATTTACCCGTTTAGCAGAAAGCTTGGGTTTGATATTTATACAGATGTGTGTGTATGTGTTTAATGCATGTCTTACTACTGGAATACAAGTGGTGTTCCTGTCTCGCTTGTCTCTAGTGTGTCTCCTTCCACAAACACACCAATCATTTGTTACAAACTCAGGATTTCGAGACGAGGCTTTGAACAGAAATCTAGTGTATCTCTGCAGATGAATGCCATGTTGTAAATCAAAGTTTTGGCTGGAAAGGAGATGGTTTCAGCTGGAGGGTGCGTTCAGGGTTTGGGGAGCAGGGCTGGGAGCTGCTCAGCAGTGCCCACCGGGTGGCAGCAGAGGAGCTCACCTGGCTCCCCCCTTCCCCAGGGCTGCACACCTGCCCTTTCCCCACAGATATTTAATATTGCCTCAGTACTGGTGTGAAGGTTGCCTATTCTTTGTTATCTGCCCATTGAGGTCAGAAGTGAAGGCAGTGGAGATGGGATAGGGTCATTTCAGTCCTTTGGTGTGGCATGCCTTGCTTTGGGAGTGGTCTGTGAATGGGCAGTAGACTGAAGAACTGAGTTTTCCCTGGCTTAAATTACTTCACTATTTTCTTTCACCACCTTTTCTCAAGTAAGAGAGAGCAAACTGAGTTCAATGTCATGAATATTGTATGAAAGACAAAACATTCTAAAAATATCCTGAGAATGGTCTGTAATGATAGGCATCTTTTAATAACAGGTTTTTTTTTAAAAAAAAGGAAATTAAATGCTTTATTTTTCTTCTTTTTTTTTTTCTTAAGTGGAGGCATCAGAATAATTCCAGATTCATGGATGGCTTTATGCAAATAGATACGTTTAAAAAGAAGTTTTCAGAGCCTCCTTGGAATTTTAAAGTAGTGCCCTCTTAGAATTAGAGCGGATTAATTCAAACAAAAGCAGCTTCTTGACATTAAAGGCTCTGATAGTTCCTAGTCCAATCCGATGTAAGCAGAATATTCTGTGCCCTCTTACATATTAGTTTGGTTGGAAGTCGTGAATGTGCAGCCCAAAGAGTTAAATTTCTGTTTTGTGATGCATGTCAGGAATAAGTGCTGAGCTACTGCAACTTGCACGTGACTTTGCCACTTGAGACTTTGGGTTGCACATTTATCTCCGTTTGCAAAGATATTACGCTGTCTTATACTTTTATCTTATCGTCTTCTTACTTCCTTTCCTCTCTCTGAGCTCCTTTCATGCTGGATTTTCGGAATGGTTTAAAAACTAGGAGCATATGCAGTAGGCTCTGACAATAGGATCAGTTATGTGCCCTTCTTTGTAACAGTTTCCTGAAATTCCCTTTCACGTCAAATGGAGAAGCTATAAAATAACCAGAAGAAAAGCATGTAACATTTTAGTTGACACTGTATTTCTTGGGGGCCTGAGAGGCTCCCACTCCCTGCAGTGCTGCTCGTGGTTTGGGTGTACCTTGTCTCCTTTCCTGTCACCTACACAAACCCAAACCCAGCAGACTTCTGACTGTCCTTTTTCATTAAAACAGCTTGATTCATGCACAATAATATTTGAGCTTTTCTGGGTTTTCAAATTAATGCCTTTTACTCTTTTTTCTAAATTATTTTCAATAGGCATTTACCAGGGTCCGAGACCTTCGATATTTAGAACTGATCAGCAGCATAGAGGTAAGCCAGTGCTCAAGGGAGTGTGTTTTCTTAAACTTACCATTGTGCCAAAATCAGTGCTTTCTGGTTTTGGAAGGACTTTTGTTTGGATAGTGCTTCTGACTGTTGGAGATGTATTTGAAGTGAAAAATCCTGATTAGTAGAGGTGACTCAAGCTCTAACCATGGGATTGGAACTTTGTGGACCAGAATGTAGGTGTTGGATGAGAACTTCTGAAATTGTCTTCAGGAGAACTGGAAAAACATTCAATATTCAATTAATAATTGGTAGAATACACTACTGTGCTGACAGAGCTTAGTACAGAATACTTCATAAACATGAGTTCATTAAGCCTTTCCCTACCCCCTGGAGGTAGGTAATTACTATTATCTCCTCCTTGCAGAGACAGAAACAGGCCCAGAGAAATGAAATGACAAACTCAGGGTCTCATGACAAGTCTGTGACAACTGGAAATAGAATTTGGGATTCCATGCTTCTATACTGTGCTCTAATCACTCCTTCCTATTCTTTTCACACTTCTTGATATAATTTCACTCAACAATAACTGTCTGTCATGAGCACTTGAAAATACACTCATCACCCTTGTCCTTCTGCAGAGATGGCAAGATAATGCTTAAAGATCTGCTGGGAGATGGCATAAAGGGAATTCCTCTTCCTTGTGTTAATTAGATTTACACCTTCTCTTAAAAGATACAATCCTTGTCTTCATGTCTGCAGAGCTGTCCTGCTGCTGTCAAAATACCAGCTGGTTGCAGTGAACTTTTCTCTAACACAGGATAAAGGTCTGCATTAAGAGACCCTTTTTCTGTTGGTTTTCTTTTTTTTTTCTTTCTAAGAGCATAGATATGTGAGAGCATTCTCTCACCAGCCGTAACCTTTCTTTTCCACATTTGCTTCTCCAGATCTGCATTTATTGAGGATATTCTGGATTTGTCATGTTATATTCTGTTTAATAAGAAAGAATCCCCCTAAAAATAGGCATAAACTTACTTTCACACTTCCTGAAAATGCTCCTTGTGCAGTGAGTTCTACATCCCCACTTACTCTAGCCTGCAGTGGATTGGATTCCTTTTAGGGCTTGTAGGGTGTAACTAAACAGATATATTCCATTAATGCCATGGTTTTCTCTCAGTAATGACACTTTGCCTTTCCTAATTTATGACAAAGAAAGCTATTGCCTATGCCTATATGGCAAGATTCTCTGGAGTCTTCAAAAAAGTGTGTAACGAGTCCTCTGATTGTTCATTTGACCAAATTTTTGGAAGGAACTTTGAGCACCAGCTCAGTGTCAGCCCGGTCAGTAAGTGTGACCAGGGAGTGATGGCTGAGCCCCTTTGGCAGCAGAGGATTGAATTTGGATGCTCATGGAATGCTTTTCCCCTTGCATGCAGTTTTCTTTGAATTCAGCTCTGTGTCCATGCAGTGTGGGCTAACTGCAGCAATGATTTTATCCAGGCAGGATAGTGGTGTGTGTCCAGTACCCAGGATAAAGCACACACATGGAAACACACACACGTGTGTGCAAACCTGTCCTGGGCCACTCACAGTGAGAGTTCTGCTGCAGTTGGATTGGTGAAGGATTTCTCCATGGCTCTGCACACATGAGGGTTTCTCCATGGCTCTGCACTAATGCTGGTCCCTGCCCAGGCAGTCAGAGCAAGCAGTTCTGGGTACCAGGAGATCATGTACAGGTGCTCTGGAAGTGGCTGGTGCTGACCCAAATCCATGAGCTCCTGCATGTGGGGACAGTGGAGGTGTCACTGGTTTGGATTCAGAGGCAGGCTAACATACTTTCTGAATCTACTTCTTGCTGGCAGTTACCCTCCTGTTTGCCATCCCACCTGCACATATTGTTAATTTAGCCAAATTATATGCTGGTGAGCTTGTAGGGAGAAAATGAGGAGCCCATCAGATGCCTTTTTTAAAATAGACTGGCATAATGATAGCATGTGTTCATTTTCCTGTGTGAAATCAAGAGAAGTGACTTTTCATCGCTTTGGTTTGTATAGTGACATTTAATTTTGCTCTTCATAATTTTAATTAAGAAGGGATTTAATTCTTTAATTATAAATTCACTAGAAATATAGGAGAGGCATAATTACCCTATCCTGTTACAGGTTTTAAATTATTTACAGTTAAAATCTAAGCCTGAAGACATAATTCCTCAAAGGCTATTTCTCACCTAGGTCCTGTCCATCTAGAATATTTTCTGCATCTCTCTTCAGTTTGGTTTTTTATTTTTCTGCAAAAGGACCGGAAAAAGCACGGAGAGAACAACAACGACCTGTTCCTGGCAGATGTTTATGCCTACCAGGGAAAATTCCAGGAGGCAGCAAAGCTGTACAAGAGGAGTGGCCATGAAAACCTGGCCCTGGAGATGTACTCGGACCTGCGCATGTTCGACCACGCGAAGGTAGGACCTGGCACCTGGACCCTGAAAGGCAGAAATATTGATGTAACTGTTTCCAAAGTGTCATCCTACAAAAGGTTTGGAAGAGGTGTGGGCTTTGAATTCCAATTTTATTTTCTCAGGTATTTGTTTGGAGGTGACTTGGCTTATAAGGGGAAAAGTGTCTCTGGCCTGGGGGCAATTCAGAGCTTGTCAGGGAATTCTCTTGGCGCCCCACCAGTGACTCTTGTGATTACATAGTATTATCCATAGCTGTTTTCCTTCTTTCAAAGCTAAAAATTTTGGGTTTGTGACTCCCTTTTCTCCATTATCTCATTCACAAGTCCCTTTTTATTTGTTTTTCCTCCAGAGACCACAAGGTAGTACCCATGTTGTAATAAAAATGTATTTATGGGTTGGAGTAAGTCAGTTCTATATTGATGCATTTTAAAACCATGTAATATGCTAACCTAGAATATTTTTGTTTACTACAGAATTTCTTCCAAAGATGTAATGTCTTGGATTTTTTAAAATTCAGTTTCCATGTAGGAATAAATTGAATATAATTCTAAAAAGTGATGGTTTTATATGGTGACAAGAAGCATTACTTGGCTTTTAAGTCTTCTGTGGTGTTTTCTTATCAAAATCCCTGAGAATGCATGCACTGTTTAGTCTCATTCATCACTCATCAGAGCCCTATTCTGCCCAATCCAGGACAAAGAATTCACCATGACATGCACAGAAACTCTTTAGCAGAGATTCCCCAAGCCGTGCTGCAGAGAGATCTTTTTCTTCCAAGAGCTCAACAGAAACATTTGGGGGCTTTGCTGATGTAAGCCCGACTTCCGCTATTTTTGGCTGATGAGCCTTTGTTAGCTTCAGTGTTTTGGCTCCTCTTGAACATAAATGTAATTCATACAGGAAAATGTTCCCATAAGTCTTTGTAAGAATCTTTTAGTTCTTGGCTGCAATCATGTCTAAATTTAACCAGTAGAGAGCAAGAGGTCTCATGTTTCCTATGCTTCAGAGTGACTCCAGGCAGAGAAATTCAAGGTGCTTCCTAAGGCAGCTTCTTGTGCAGGGAGTGCACAGGACAGAGAACATGCAACCCCCCTTGTCTGCCAGTTATTTATTCAAGGCAAGTTATTTTTGGGGGGGGGTATGTTTTTGTGTTGTTGTTTTCAGTGCTGCTGCTGGAATATTCGAAGAACCACAGAACCTTTGAGGTCTGGATGGGTCCAGACTGGAGACAGAGGTTGGGAGTCCTTTGATATTTGGTCACAGGCTCTGTATCACAGCACCAGATCACTAATTACTGGCAACTCACAAAAAGCTCTTTATACTGTGAGAAGCTGAGCTTAGCTTTTGATTTTGGGCTTATTTTGGTGACCTAAGCTGGAAAGCAAGTCATGGCAAAGAGATTGTTTGGCTTCACCCTTGAAGGGGTGGCTGAGTGGCTGCTCCTGCAGCAGGGCTGTGCTGCAGCAGGCAGGCTGGGCTCAGTTAGAGCTGGCACTGGTGGGGCAGTTCTGGCTGCAGCAGGGAGCTGCTGAATTGCACTGGTGAGGCAGGTCTGGTGTGGGGGTGCTCCCTGTAGAGGTTTTTGCCCATTTGTAGCTTGGGTTTTGGTTTTTTAAACATCAGTCAGAATTTGCCAGAAACACAGAGAATAGACAGTTTTCTACTCTTTTCCCACCTGTCATTTCTCCTCTGCTCTGATTTTTCTTTTGATAGAAGCTGTTTAATGGGCAGTAGCCTGTTCTGTTAACAGACAAAATTGCCCTTAATCTATCTTCTGGTGTTGAAGGGGGGTTTTATGTTTTTTTCCTGGCACATGATGTCAACAGATGTGAACCATATGGTGCCAGAGCTTTAGTATTGGCAGAAGAAGCTGAACTAACTATTAGAAATATTTCCAAAATGGTTGTCAACACAGGGTCCAGGCTTGGTGCTTGCATTCCTTCCACAAGTCCAAGCAGTGCTTCAGAGCACTCTCACTTTTGAACAGCTGTGGTTCTGTCCTTATAAAAGAACTTAATGGGTATATTTTTTACAATATCTTGTTTCCTGCAAAGACACTTGATAGTTGTTTCAACCTTCAGTTGATTTGTGTGGGGCATCCTGATGCCAGCATGTGATTAAGTGGATGTGCTGTTGTTAACTGAGTGTGGGCTGGGTCTGGGTTGTCTTTGAGAATGAATCCACCCCTGCTTGGCTTGCAGGAGAAAATCTGAAACTTGGAATTGATCTATTAGAGTTTTTTGATCTATTAGATTTTGTTTTGGGAAGGCCTGTTCCTGACAAGCTTGCAGAAATTGTAACTCATATCCTCAGAACCAGGCTTGGCAGAGAGCAGGAGGGACATCAGTGTTGCCTCTGAGGCACCTGCACTGTCCTTCTCCGGGCCTGGCCACAATCTCCTGCTTTGTTTTTTCACTTGAAAACTGTCTGGATGGGAGACTGGCCGTTGTTTCCTCCCATTCCTCCACGGGGCCTTGTTGATGAGCTGCTGAAGGCTGGCTCAGTCCATGTTGCTCTTCTTGGAGTATTTCTGTCCTTGGGAGGCATCATGATATTCATTTAAAAACCCTTTGTCTGTTTTAGAGTTTGGACTGTGATGGTGTTTGTGACCAGAAGGTAATGCACACTTTTGAATTGCACTGTTGCAGGAATTTCTGGGATCTGGAGATCCCAAAGACACAAAGATGCTGATAAAAAAGCAAGCAGACTGGGCCAAGGATATCAATGAACCCAAGGCAGCAGTGGAGATGTACCTCTCTGCTGGAGAGCACATGAAGGCCATCGAGATCAGCGGGGACCACGGCTGGGTGGACATGTGGGTTTCTTGTCACCTCAGGGATGATATGAGTGAGATATTATGAATTAATATTATGAATATAATAAGGCCAGATGTATTTGGTATCTGCCTTTATATCAGGTTGAGTATCTGAAACACATCTATGATTAAAAATGCTTTAAAAGTTACATTTGTTTAGAGGGTAGGGCCATAGATATGTTACAAAAACAAATGCATTGCAGCAGTGAAGAAGTGAAGCAGTGAAGCATGGGTTTATCTCCAATATGAGATTGTCTAAAATAGCCTGAATACCTTCAGAGTAATTATCACAGCAGTAATTGTTCCAGGTAGCCCATTGCTGATGTTCTCAGCTGTTTAGGATCATCACCTAGAGGGCAGAGAAGTTACCTGGAGCACAGAATCCTTAGAAGTTCTGTGGCCACTGCTGTCGCTGGTCATTCCTCATCTCTTTAGGTGGCACTTTGGGTCACTTGCTGAGCTGCCTTAAGATCTTGGCCAGGCCCCTCAGGCTGGCCTTGCCTCTGTTTTGCTGTGTGGCACAGGGTGATATTTATTCAGGAGCCCATTGCTCAGCAGGTGAGGGTTGGGAGCGTGTCCTGTGCCCTGAGTCATGCAGGACGTGTTCCCTCCTTCCCTCCTTCCCTCTGCACAGTCTGAGATATGGAGCTGAATGTGTGAGCAAAGAGGGGAGGAAGGGGGTTGAGTTTGCAAAAGCAAAAAGCTATTTGGAATGTTTACTGAAACTGTTTAAAGTGTTGCATGGTAGTACTATTAGGATGTTTATGAAATGTTAACTGATTAAAGGTGAAGTTATGACAATAATTAAAAGGCAAAGCACCAAGGCAGAATCTGAAACATCTGTCTTCTTTCTGCTGAGTCTAGGTTAATCGAAATTGCTCGAAAACTGGATAAAGCTGAGCGTGAGCCTTTGGCCAAATGTGCCTTCTATTTTAAGCAACTTGATAACCCTGGCTATGCTGCAGAAACCTACATGAAGGTTGGTGACCTGAAAGCACTGGTCCAGCTCCACGTGGAGACTCATCACTGGGAAGAAGTGAGTGTGGCCCTGATTTCTGTTTTGGAAACCACTGCTTTTATTGTCACTGGTTGCAACTAAACAGGGAGGCAAATGTCTGGCTGCCCCAGCAGTGTAGTGAGGGAGAGGGAGGGAGACTTCTGCAGAAGGATTCAGAGTATTTCAGTTATGTATATTCAGTTATTTCAGTGTATGCCAGCATGTGTTTGGTGGTGGTGTGGCTTTCTGAAAGTGAACCTAAACTGCATTTATAGTGTTACTTCAATTTCCTTAGAAAATGCATTCAGTAAAAATACAAATATTTTTTGTCTCTTGCTGGGAAATCTACTACATTTCCCAGATAATCACTTTCAAGTCTTTCTGTTTCAATATCAGTGTTATTATGCTAAGCTTCTTTTCTTTTGTTGTTGATTGCTTTTTATTTTAAAACACATAAGTTTCATACTGGAGAAAATATGGATTACACTGTCTATATGTTTCACTGTGAATTTTCTTAGAGCTGAAGGATTGATCCCATTGAATATTTTAAACCTTGTAACTGTTTAAACCATGCAATATTCTAAGAATGAGTTTTTTGTTTATGTCAGGCATTTACTTTGTGTGAAAAGCATCCTGAATTCAAAGATGAAGTCTATGTCCCTTATGCTCAGTGGCTGGCAGAGAGTGATCGATTTGAAGAAGCCCAGAAAGGTGAGAATGTCACTGACAGATCACTGCTCACTCCCTATTTACTCCATAGTTCTCCACCACATAATATGCAGACTCTGCCCTGGCCAATTTCTTATCAGTGGTATTCAAAACCAAATATAACCCATGTTTTCATGCTACTTTTAAAGTGACTGGAAATCTACTTATTTTACAGGAAAATGTGATGGATCTATCAAAAATTATGGCATCTAAATATAAGTCCTGATTTTCTATCTTGTATGTCTGAGTGTGGCACATAAGAGTTATTTGGCATTAAAAAAACCAACGTAATTTTTCCTTCTATTTAGCTAGTATTGGATTTGCACAAGCCAAATTTTCCTGTTTCTTTGAGGTTTTTGTGGGGTTTGTTTGGCTTATAAGAATCCATTTGAACAGAGCTGTGAACTTTCCATCTCAAGATGCAGTGCACAGAGAGCTGGAGAGGCAGGGAGCTGTTGGAGTGAGCTGTGTGTGCAGTGCCCTGGCTCAGGTGCAGTTCCAGGTGACAAGGACCTGCTGTCCCCTGAGCCAGCTGGGATCCGAGCCTGGCACTGCTTGGCTTAGGAGGGCCCAGCTGGGGAATGGGCTGGGCCTGAGCTGTGCACAGGGTGAGTTTGTGTGGCTTGGCACCAGGCTCTGAGCAGCTGGTTTGGGGCAGGGTGGTCGTTTGCCCTCCCTGAGTGCTGCTTAGAGACCCCATGGGCCCCACAAAGCTCCGTGCTGCTGGGGCTCAGCAAGTGTGGATCCCAGAACTGGATTTGCTGCAGGTCCTCATGGGACTGTTCTGGTCTTGGAACAGAATGTGAGGTCTGGTTCAAGCTGAGCTGGCTTCACTCAGGGGCAGCAGTGCTGTGGGGTTGGGATTTCTAGGGGTTGGTTCTCCCTCAGCCCCCTTTCTTTATAGGGAGACTGCATTGGCCAAATGCAGTTTGTCAAGTGAGAATTCAAGGTGTCACTTGGTGCATCAGAAAAGGAGATGTAGCATGAAAAACAAGGATGTAGTAGCTGTGCTCTTTTAAAGTATTCAGCACAATACTTTTAAAGTATTCATACACACCAGAGCACTAACTTCAAACAATTTATTGTAGTTTTGATTTTGAGTGAAGTTGTGATTTGCAGTATTTAGAGATCACTGTTGTTTGTACAGAGATCTAATCATCTCAGCATCTTCTCTCTTTTCTGTTTAAATAAACCCCAGCAACCAGTATTATACATACTCCTTGAGCTCAAGAGTTGCTGAGACAGTGTAAAAGCTTCAAAATACCTCCAGATTCTTCTCATGCTCCATTAGTGTCACTGTCAAGGAGGAAAATACCAGTGCATAATCCCTTTTATCCTGCCCTGGACAGTGTTTGATATGGGCTGAATAGACCGCTCCATTCCAAAGTGTTAATTTCCGTTAATTGATATAATGACCCTGTAAACCGCTCTTTGTTTTGGGCTGCAGCGTTTCACAAGGCAGGCCGGCAGAGAGAGGCCGTGCGGGTGCTGGAGCAGTTAACACACAACGCCGTGCTCGAAAGCCGATTTAACGACGCAGCCTATTATTACTGGATGCTTTCCATGCAGTGCTTAGACATAGCCCAAGGTGAGTCACCGGGAGGAAGTGTGTGTTTGTCACCTTATTGTGCACGTACACAAACAGCTCCTGCATTGTGATCGCGCTGCTGCAGCTGCTTCGCTGCTGGTGGTTTGCTTTGGGTTTTTGAATGCTGTGCATAGCTCGGGCTGAGCTATTTTTGTAGTCCCCTGTTTTTCCCATGTGCTAATTTAAAACAAATAAACAAACCAGCGACATCAGCAGGCATAAGGCTCCTTCTGAAGTCTGGCTGGGATGAAAATCGTGCCTCGTGGGACCATGTATCCTCCCGCACCTTCCCACCACACCCATTGCCTGCAGGGTTAACATGCTAGTAAATAGATGTTGGAGAGTGAGTTACCTCAAGTGTTTGAACATAGTTAGGGAGGTTACTAATTATTTCTGCCAGCAGGTAAAACTGATTGTTTGCTAGCTGTCATCTTGTCTCCCAAATGTCTGTCACTGGGAGAGAAGTGTTAATGGTTAATAGGTGTGGTTCAGTGATAATGAACACAGAAGGCTGGGAATGCTGCCTTTTCCTGGTGCTCTAAGTACCTTTGGTTTAGATCAGCTGATCTATCACCCCTCAGATGTTTGAGATGCACATTTTCCCAAACAGCTGAGTAGTGTATTTGGTGTTTGTGAAAGTTTTCAAAACTAATTGTATTTGTGAACTCTGGCATTCTGGAAGAGGTTTCCAGGGATGCACACCTGCTGCTCTCTACCTGTAGTTCACTGTAGCCTCTGGCTGTGCTAAACCATTGCCTCAACTGCTCTGTGTTTGGCTGTGCTTGTTTCAGGCCACAAGTTTGCTCAGAAGAATGGCAGCTCTTGCAGCATGTGATTTGCACAGGTCGATGGGGCATGCTTGACCTGGTACATCCCTCCTTTGGCAGTGCTGGTGCTAAAATCATCACAGGTTGTTTTCTTCCAGCTGAGTCTCATAGTCTGCCCTTTGAGACTGACACCAATGCCTTTGCCTCCTGCAGAAAACGAAGGACAGCAGACTGAAATGTTGCAGAAGTTTCATCACTTCCAGCATTTGGCAGAAGTTTACCACGTCTATCACTTTATTCAAAGATACACTGTAAGATAATCACTTTGAAATTGTGTATTTATGCTTCCTGAGCTTTTTTCCTTAGGGAGTCCAAAAATAACTAGGACTTTCCAGGCAATTACTGTATAGTAAATTTATTTATTTATTTTACTTTATTCTATTTTATTATACAGTCTTCAGCTGTCCTGTTCAAGAACTTGCTCAGCTCCTTACAGCTGCAGGTGGGGCAGGGCTGTGCTGATGCCTGACCTCCCTCCTGCCCTTTTTGCCTTGGTTTGGAGCCCTGGACCTGAGCCTCTGCTCCTGCACAGGCCAGGGTCAGTTTTTCCCTTAGTCATTGGAAATGAGGGTTGAGCAGAAGGCAGGCTAGCCTGGGATTTCCCCAGGGTGCCACGTGTTTCACTGATGTGCATCACGGGTGAGGAGCTCCTGCTAATTGCAGCACCTAGAGTCATGCTGCCATCACTGTTGGTGCAAATATCTGTTGTAAAACATTTGCTTGCTGTTTTACGAATGTAAAACATTTGTTTTGTTGTAAAACAAAACCTTGCTCAGTGCCCTTGCCCAAAAGAAGACTCTGTGCTATCAGACTGCTTTGGATCTCACAGTGTTAGAGACTCTGGGGCTGTGCAGGCTGCCCTCATTTTAAAATAACCTGTTAAAGGTTCTGTCTTAGCTACACTGATCTCTCTGTCTCTCTTTTCTATATCAAGCATGAGCTTTGGTGATAAAGACATGCAAAATCCACTGTTATGTTCTGTCAACACCTCTTTTCTCAAGGGATGAAAGAAACACAGTACTAGAGATGCCTTGTGCTGTGTTGCTTACTCATGTAAGTTGTTGGTTTTCCAGCTTAGAAATGTGTGTCTGTATTTTTCATACCACAGGAGGAGCCTTTCAGCTTCCACTTGCCTGAAACCCTCTTCAACATTTCCAGGTTTCTGCTTCACAGCTTGACAAAGGAGACTCCTCTGGGGATCTCAAAAGTGTATCCTTCCAATACAGTTCAAAATCTAGAAGTTACCATGTGATACATGAAAGGAATAACTGCTGTTGGTCCAAGGCAGGGACTTCCTGCAGGGACTCTGCTGTCAGCTGTTGGCTTTCATTAATGGGAACTGGCTTCTGTCCCTCGGGAATAATCAGCATCTTCAGACTATTGTGTGCTGAGCTGCACTAGTTTGCTCTTTGTTACAGTTTTGGAGAGCTGTCCAACTCAACTCACATGTGACTCTGTTGGGCCACCCTGGACACCTGCCCAGTCTGGTGTGTCCCCTGTGGCAGAGGAGCAGTTCTAGGACACCAGTCACTGCAGAAAGGCTGGCTCTGAATCTCTGAATCCTGACAGTGCAGGGAGACTGAGCTGAGGCAGAAGCAGTGAAACCCAGGACCTTGTGCTTTCCATGAGGTGTGGCCATGTGGTCTGTCAGGCCAACATCTGTGTGGCTTTGTTAGAGCCTGGTGAACCTCTGGGGAGTGAGTGCTCCCTGGAAGGGCTGTGTGGGCCCAGTGAAATGCACCTTTCTGCAAGAGAGAGCCACAGGGTCACTGCATGCCATGGGGAGGCCTCGTCTTGGTTTCACTTCATTTCTAGCTTTGGATGGGATGTTAGCTTTCTTTTTCATAATTTCCTCACTTAAAAATGTAGAACCTTTCATGAAGTCTTTGATAACAGTCCTTGTGGTCAGCAGATACTGTTTCACTGGTGAAAGGGAAGGACAACACTTGGTTGCTAACAGGGGTTTACTCTTTCAAATAACATCACACATTTACTCAGTGTCAGTGGGTTATTATGCTGTAAAAAAATGTTTGGATTTTGGGTTTTTTTGTGGCTGGGGGGAAAATGCATGCACCCCAAAATTACTGAAATTTTGTAAATGGAGTCAGAATATTTAACCATAGCAGCGTTTATGTAGGGTCAGTTCCTTACCTTGCCAATAATTGCCCACAGATATCGTGATAGTCCTTTCATACATGTTAGTAGGTGAAGTTCTGTAAACAGATTTCTCTGGTTAAAGCCTGTATGAAGTCCCGGTGTTGGATATGCTTCATTGCACAACTTCTGTGATGAGACAGAATATTGCATTTTTTTCATAAATGCTGTATGTATTTTTATTCCTTAATTAAATTATAGGAATACATTATTGGCCCTGGCAAAGCAGAGTAAAGCTCTTGGTGCATATAAATTGGCTCGTCATGCCTATGACAAGCTGCAGGGACTGCAGATCCCAGACAGGTTCCAGAAATCTGTTGAGCTGGGCAGCCTGACAATCCGATCCAAGCCATTCCATGACAGTGAAGTAAGCTGTAATGTGTTTCATGTTAATCATTAATATGTGGCCTAATCCTAGGATATGAGTTCCTGTGTGCACAAAACAATCTGAAATATATTATGCATGGGTCTGTGATATAATTATGTTTCTGCTGGAAACACAGTCCTTTTATTGTTATTCTTCAAGTCAGACTTCCTTCTGCTCCTGAGAGCAAATTAAAATCAGCCCTCTCTTTGTGGAGCTTCCATCCTCCCTCTCCTCTCTTGCAGTCACCTTCCTCTCTGCCTATTAATTCTTCCAAGCCCTTTTCTCTGCAGTTCACATGCTATTGTTCCACAGTCTTTGTCTCTCTCTCCAGCTGGAGGTCACTTTCATTTGTCCCACTCCTCACACTCTTTCCCTCCTCCCTCCATCCCTTCAGTGACCTTCCTTCCGTAAATCTTATTTTAACACCTTTTCTTCTTTCACCGAAGTCTGGCTTTCTGCAGTGTTCTATAAAGCCATGTCTCAGAGAGTACTCACTAAAAATAAATTGCATTGTACCAGTGAACATGCACCTGGCTCCTGAAATAATAGAAACACACCCTTTAAGAACTGCCTAAAATAACTCTGCTCTTGAAAATAGATGAATTAATTGGAGAACCTAAATTGGACCAAATCTTAAAGCAAAAAACTTTGCTTCAGTAAACTTCTCCTCAGCTTCTTTTGTCCCTGTGTATTTGATGCAGAATTCTGCTTCTGTTACTGCAAAGGCAAGGTGAAAATTTAATTGTTAAAATGGTGAAGACAGCTATTTTTAATGGGAAAACTTGCTGGTTTGTTAAAAAAGGAAAGCATTTTCAGATGTTGAAGGATCTGATTTCACAGCAGTGCTTCTCCAGACTGGTGCTGGTGTTGTATCCGTGTTGTCAGCCGAAGGGGCCCATATTTAATTGAAAACAAAGAGCTGAGGATGTGCTGGTCTGTGATTACCATGCTCTCAATGTGTCTTTTCAGGAGCTCGTGCCCCTGTGTTACAGGTGCTCCACCAACAACCCTCTGCTGAATAACCTGGGGAACGTCTGCATTAACTGCAGGCAGCCTTTCGTCTTCTCAGCCTCCTCCTACGGTGCGTTGGGAGCTCGGGCTTGTGCCTGCTTTGCAACTAGATAAATGTTAGAGTAGGTTACTGCTTCGTTTCTTCTCTGCAGTGCTGTTTGGCCAAACAAAGTTCTGTTACAAACTGAATTTGCTGAGTGGGGGTTGTTGGCTCTCACTGCGGAGCAGCAGCACAGCACTGTTTTATTGCCAGACACAGAAATGCAGCTCGGGTTCTGTGAAGGTGAACACAGTCCTTTCAGAAGTTCAGGGGGTTTGGTTTGCTGTAATTTTATTTTATTTAACTTGTTTTGTGAGAGAAGGTGGGCAGAACACCACTGATGTGAAGGAGCACAGTATCTGCTGTGAGCATTTCCTGAGCTCCTGCAGGTCAAACACTTCCCTGCCTTTCCCACCTTTCAGAGGTGCTGCATCTGGTTGAGTTCCATTTGGAAGAAGGCATCACAGATGAAGAAGCTGTAGCTCTCATTGATCTTGAAGCTCCAAGAGTGAGTAAATGGCAAGAGACGAGGAGTGAGCGTATCCTTCTGATCAGAACTGCTTTCCTTTTCTTAGGGAAAAATTAAACAACTTGGAGGTTATTTTTTCCCCCTAGGTTTAAACCTTTCCTTTTGTCATATGACTGATGTAAGTACAATTGCATCTTTGTTGTGTTACTGTAACGACCAAAATATGGTTTAACTAAATGTAGTATTGTCAGGATGCTTTTCCATCAGGACAGTTTATTTATAATCCTGTGCAATGTTTATTTTTAACAGTGGAATGCCATGCTTTACCTATTCTGTGTGACCTGCTTTCTGACAAGGATGAGGGGAATCTGGAGAGTGTTGCTTCCAATAACAGCTTCTTTTAGAGGCTGCCTTCTCCCAAGCCAAAGGAAGTAGCACACAACTGTTCCTGATGAGATCTGGTTTGGAATGCTTTGGCATCCAGAGCTCCCAGTTGCTGTGGGGGTTATGGAATATGAGATGTAGAGTAATGCACAAGAACATACAAACTCTGACTAAAGCTGCCCAAAAATGTAGCTTCAATAGATTGCTTCCTTTGCTCTGTCATCTGTGGAAGGGTAAGAAGTGATGTCATGCCTGGCTGTGGTCAGTCTTGCTGTTCTGCAGCAGCTGCAGTGATGAACTTCCCCAGTTACTGGAAACCCAGCAAGGCCTTCTTGGTACTTTTTGTAATGACCTGGCACTGTCACAGTTTGGGATACTCTGAAGCAGCAAGGGCACTGGGCCTGCTGGTTTTCTCTCATGCTGATTCTGTCCGTGCTGGCTGTGGTAAGCAGAGCCAGTTTCACAGGAATTCTTGTCCTTCCTTAAGACGTGCATCCAGATACTCAGAGTTTGAAGCTTGATGACAGTACAGATATTATTGAGGATGGTGATCCCTTTACAGCGAAACTGAGCTTTGAGGTAATAACTGTACTTGTGTCCACCAACAGAAATTAATAGAAAATTTTACTTTATAAAGCCACTCTTCTGGTGTGTGTGTGTGTGGTACAAAGAGAGCTGCAGAGCAGGGGACTGGGAAAGGGATGACACTTGAGAGGGAAATGGACTAACCAGTTAACTCCTCCCTTAAGAACACAAACAAAACGTTCAAAACAGACAAACAAAACAGCAAAACCCCCACAAAAAAAAACCCAAACAAACACACAAACCTCACAAAACAACAAATATTTTAAAGCAAACACTCCTAGAATTTTGTTTCCTCACTGTGCACTGGTACTGCAGCAACACATCCACAGAGCAGGCTGTACTGTGAGGGTTTCATAGAGACTGTGAGTGTGGCTGTTATTTGCAAGGAATTGTGTTACAGATAAGGGAAGCTCACTGGAAACAGATGTGGCTGGGTGCTGCTTTGGTGGAGGTTTTGATAAAACTGACAGGGACTTTGGTGGGACAAGGCTTAGGCCAGTTCTGTGTTAGCGTCTTTATTGAATTTTGCTTTGCTGCTTAAAGCAAGTGACACATGCTGAAGGGCCTGGCAGTTGGTAACAGTGATCTTTGCCCTCGTGTGTGGTGCAGCAGGGCGGCTCCGAGTTCGTGCCCGTGGTGGTGAGCCGCGCCGTGCTGCGCTCCATGAGCCGCAGGGACGTGCTGGTGAAGCGCTGGCCGCGCCCGCTGCGCTGGCAGTTCTACCGCTCGCTGCTGCCCGACGCCTCCATCACCATGTGCCCGTCCTGCTTCCAGGTACTGCCTCGTGCACAGCTCTGAAACACCAACAGAAAGCCCTGGCCAGAGCCTGATGGGTGAAACTGTGCTAATTGTCGAAACCTCCTACTCTAAAATGTGCTCAGCAAATTCCTGAGTGAGGCAGAGACAGAGCAGTGAGAGCCCAGCTCTGAGCTGTGTGATACACTGAGCTGCCTTGGAAGGCTTGGCCATAGCCAAGAATTTGAGAAGCTGCCCTGACAGTAAGTCAGAGCCTCTTGAGGAAACTTTGGCTGACCAACAGAAGCTATTTGTATTTATTTCCTTTTGCTCTGTCTCTCTGACTTGGTCTAGAGGTCTAGCAAGGAAAACCAGTCAGTGACTGTTACCTTGTGGTTCAGTCCTGCTCCTGCCTCGATCAGAAATGACTTTTTGAAATGCTGGAATTCAGTCATGTTTGCTTACACAACTGCCTAATTGTCCATCCTTCTGCAAAAGTATTTAATGGGTTTGTGCCTTCTCAGCAGCACGGTCAGAGGTCTCTGAAGTGCTTGCTGCTCTGTTCCAGGCTGTAGGATCTCAGGTGGTTGAGACCAGAGGAACAATCCTCTGTGATGGTAGTTCCAGAATATCTGTGCTATTGAGCAGCCATTGAGCTCAGTTTGCATTTTCTTTGAGCAGAGTACAGGCTAACTTGTTTTAAATCTGTTCCTAATTTGCAGATGTTTCACACAGAAGACTATGAGCTTCTCATACTCCAGAATAATTGCTGTCCATTCTGTCGGAGGAGAACAGAGGAATCAAACCAATGAAGAAAACCAGGCTTTTACCTCAACAACAGACTCCTCTGATGGCTTGGCAAAACACTACTTAGTCCTGTAGAGCTTTTGTAATAACTTAGTTACGTCATCTTGTCTCATTTTGTATGTAAGAGTGGAACAAGTTGAAGAATTGTAACTATTTTTTTAAATTAAAATGTCTGGGTTTTGTGAATGTGCTCTGGATTTTCCAGGCAAGCAGCTGAATTGCCACAGAATTTTACAGGAATGTTTCTAGGATCAAGTTCGGCCTTTGAGTAGTAGTTTTTACTCCAGATTGTACTTCTTAACACACACCAGTTAGTGACAGATCTTCAAATAAATGGGACTATTTTTCACTATTTATTGTTCCCTAATTTGCTATAACACTCATGCTTCTGATCTTGAATTTCTTTTTCCATTCTATTCCATTTAGACAAAAACAGTATTTAGAGTCCTCCAAATACAATCTGAAGAGTTCCACTACTCTTGGCTCTGGGGGCATCTCACAGACACCCTGGGGCAGGTGGTGGCTGAACCTGTGTGGGATTCACCTGAGCTCCGTGCTGCTGCCATGGAGGCTGTGCCCAGGGAGTGCTGCTGAGCACGGTGGCCCCAGCATCCCCCGGTGTCAGTCCTGAGCCAAGGGCGAGCTCAGTGTGCAGCTGGGAGGAGACAGACCCGCTGCTCTCTGCTGCAGCCGTGTGTGGAGGCACAAGACACGGGGCCATCAGTCCCAGGCTGCCCCTGGCTCACTCTCCCTACAGGATTGGGCAGGAAGTGGGAGAGCAAAAGCCAAGAAACTCCTGTATGGAGATAAACACAGTTTAATAGCTGAAGCAGAGCTCTGTGTGCGAGCAAAGCAAAGCAAGAAGGAATTTATTCCCTGCTTCCTGGAGAGCAGGGCTCAGCGTGAATAGCTGTCACTTGGGAAGGCAAACACCACAAACACAACATCCTCCCTTCCTCCCCCTTCCCCGAGCTTTTATTTTGGAGCACAACATCATCTGGGGTGGCACACCCCTTTGGCCAGCTGTGCCAGGTCTGTCCCTGTGCTCCCAGCCCTTCTCTGGCTGTTGCTGACGGGACAGAGCAGGCAGGATGGAGACCCCAGTGCTCAGCCCCAGCTGCAGCGCTGCTCTATTCCCAGTGCCAGTTTAGACACCCACGGCACCCCACGGTGCTGGGAGGAACTGAGCTCTGTGCCAGCAACACCAACAGAGATTCCCTGGGCAGGGGAATCTCACCAGCATGGCCACAGGGTCGTTCCCAGCAGTGGGAAGATTCCTGTAGGAAACCAGTTTGGCTGGAGCTGGGAAGTGCTGTGGCTCTTGACTTTAACCCAGTAGGAGCTGTGCCCATGTTGCCACGAGCTCTGTTGTGATGGCAGCCTGTCTGTTCCAGCCTTCACCCTGGGTGGGAAAGGACATGAGCTGAGGTGGTCAGTGCTGGGAGGGCAGCTCCCACAGGAGCAGCGCTCTGCACGTGAACGGGATGTGTGTCTGCTCCAGTTCCTCTGGAAAAGGAGATCCTGCAATCACACTGCCGGGTTTCCGAGTCCCTCAGTGGTTCCTGACCAAGTTTGCTTGATTTACCACTTTAAAAACATTCTGTTCTAATTACAGCTCGTCTGCTTTCTGACTCAGCTGTCACTGTTTGCAGTGAAGACTTTGCTATTGACATGGATAAACAATGCTGTTTGAGATGGGAGCCAGGGTGGAATTCAGCTCCTTCTGGAACAGAGCTGGCTGTGCAGAGCCAGTGGGAATGAAAAAGTATAAAAAAGAAGAGAAAGGGTTTGCTGTGACACAGAGACAAAATGGAATGTTTATTTTTTTTAAACAATTCTGCGAATATAGCCTAACTTTGAAAAGTGTTTTGGGCTTTTCTGTGCAGAAAGACTCTCCATGTCTCATACATGATGAAGGTGTTCTAGTCCAGGCTGTCCTGTGCCATGGAGTCCACCAGCTGGCTTCATGCTGAGAAGGCCCTGGAGGTACAAGAGGTCCCACCACAGCTCTCTGGTTGGAAGCTGCTGTGAGGAATTTGCCCCGTTCCTCTCGCTCTCAGCTGTCACACTGCTGCATCCAGCAGTGACGCACGCCAGCCCTAAGCTCTGCACAGCAGCTGCTACCTCAGCAGTGGCTTATTGCATCAGCTTAAAGTGTTTTAGGAAATAAACCTTTAATCCCTGAGTGCCAAGGTACAAGTGTAAAGAGCTGCATTTGCAGTTAGAAAGTGGTACTGCTCTGGCCTTGGCAACAAGTGTGAGAAATTAATTGAGAGGACTTAGGGTGAGCAGAGTGCGTGTGAGGACCTGGTGTTTTCATGTTAAGGTGAAGGAAGATCTTTGGGACTGTCCAGAGACTGTGGGGGCAGCCAGCAAAGTCTGCCCTAGTCTGTGGTGCCAGCACTTCAGCTCCTTCCACCTTCCCCACTTAGAGGGCAGCTTTCCCTGCTTGGTCTCTGCTCTAAGGAGAGTACAGTGCCTTGTGCTTTTTCCCATTAAACTTATTAGTAAACTAACCCACAAGGAAGGTTGGTGAAAACTAGGCCAGGACTGGAGGAAGTTTATTAAAGCCAAGAGGACATGAAGTTCTGCCCAGCTTGCCCCATGTGCTCCAGCAGCTCTGGTACATCCTCCTGTCCTGGATGGGGCCCTGGCGTTCACCTGCTCCTGGTGTGAGGAGCGCTCAGCTCAGCCCTCAGCGCAGCCAGAACAGCCAGGGGAGGTGGGTGCTCAGCTCCCTTCCAGCCCTGCCACCTGCAAAGGGGCAGTCTCTCTTTGTGCTCACCTCCTGTGCGTTTTGTGCCACTGCCTCTGAAAAATTAAGGAAAGACAGCGTGTAACTCAGCGGCTGTTTGGCACAGGGGATGTTTCAAGCACAACTGAGTGCATACAGTGGTGAGTCAGAGAGACACAGGGGGCACAGAAATCTCCAAGCAGAGCCTTCCCTGTGGAGTTTGGCGATTATGCAAGGTTTGAGGAGCCTGAGGTTGTCTGTCAACCAGCACATGAAGCTGAGCGCTGGCCTCAGCTCTGAACCTCCCATCAGTGCCCTGGTCCAGCAGCCTTCTCAGCACCACTGCAGAGTGATTCCAGTCCAGGATGGATGGAATAACAGCTATTTATTAGGTGTTACCAATGCAGTTGGCATGACCCAAATGAGATACAAGGACAGGCGCAGAGGAGGTGGCACAACTGGTAACCTGCCAGTGGACCAAGTGTTTCACAGTGGTCAAACCCCCACAGCCAAATCCTGAGCAGAGAGGTGGCTGGAGCATGTGGAGAAGGTTTGGTCATGCTGCTTCTGCAGCCTCCCACAGGGATGGCAGTGTGTGGGGGTGGCTCTGCAGTGGGGACTGGCTGCTCTCACAGATCCACAGTCCCCTTGTGAGAGTGGGGCTGGGACACTGCTCTGTCACCAAGGGACCACACCACGCCTGCCCAGCCTGGCCACCATTCCCAGCCCCTAAACCCACAGTCCTGGCGTTTGAACCACACATGTCCCTCCTTTTAGGGGGAAGGGAAAGGAAGAGCAAGGCTGTGCAAGGGCACTGCTGGCTGGTGTGAGCCCCTCCAAATGAACGCAGCAGTGCAGAGCTACCTCTTTATATATGTGACCATGAGCCGTGGTCTCCAACAATGACAGTGCTGGCCAGAAATTGGTGTCACCTTAACACCTTCCCAGGAAAGCCAATTACCCTGGGATGATTATGATTAATAATTCTCTAAACCCTAATCATGCTGACACCAGAGCCTGGAGCTTACCCTGGGGGCACTTTATAAGAGGTGCCCTGTGGGGGAGAGTTTAACTGGTTCTCCTTGGGGTGACAGTGAAGGCTGAGAGGTGGCAGGAGCTCCATTCCAGAGGCAATTTCTTCCTTCTGCAAAAGAACTCCCAGAGTAAGAGAGAAAGCACCTCACAAACTGCAACCATGAACGGGACAGAAGGCCAAGACTTCTACGTGCCCATGTCCAACAAGACCGGGGTGGTGCGGAGCCCCTTTGAGTACCCCCAGTACTACCTGGCTGAGCCTTGGAAGTTCTCAGCGCTGGCTGCTTACATGTTCATGTTGATTCTGCTGGGCTTCCCCATCAACTTCCTCACGCTGTACGTCACCATCCAGCACAAGAAGCTCCGCACACCTCTAAACTACATCCTCCTGAACCTGGCGGTCGCCGACCTCTTCATGGTGTTTGGAGGCTTCACAACCACGATGTACACCTCCATGAATGGGTACTTTGTCTTTGGAGTAACAGGGTGCTACATCGAAGGCTTCTTTGCCACACTGGGCGGTAAGTTTTCCAAATATTCAAATGTCTTCTGTCAGGAATTTCCCTGGATTTTAGTACTGGGAGGGAAAACACGCAGATGATCTTGGAAATACATGGGACCTGTAATGTCCTTGATCTGCTGCTGATGTGGACTGAGGCCACTTGCCATGTTTCTGGGTAGGACAAGTGACACTTTTTTTAAAAAAAGTGTTATTTTGGGAGCCACCTGCTCAGTATCCTGAGAACCAGAGTGCAGCACTGAAAAGCAGCCAATAGCAGATTTTGCAGATGTTGGATTTGCGCATCTCCTTGGCTCACTTTCTGACTCGAGAGATGACAATTGTGTTCCTCCCATTTCGCAGGGCTGAGTCTGCCACTGGTGCATGGTAGAGGCAAGCAGAGCCAGCTCTCCTCCCCATGCCATCCTGATATGGAACCAAACAGATGTTAAACAGAAATTGTGTGTCTAAAAATGCCATCCTCCATCAGCCACAGCTACTGTTTCACTGGTTTGGTCCTTGTGGCACAAGTTTCCTGGGAAGCTTTGGGCACTTGCTGCATATCAGAGTGTGACCACAGGCTTGCAGGTGCAAGTCTGAGATGAATGGTGTTATCAGCCATGAATCTCAAAACTTTGCAGCAAAGTGGTTCCTGTGGGTCAGCAGTACAGTGAGAAGGGGTCTTCTCATACTGTCCTACCTCATCTGCCCTTGATTGTTCTTCATTTGTCTTTCTGAACCGATGGTGGAGATTAACTGCTGCCAGGGGCTGTCCTCAGGAACATCAGTCTGAGGAGGCCTCACGCTGCCATCTGGGTGTTTTTATTTCTGTTGCTCAAAGTCCCTGTGCTCCTTTCTATCCCTCTCCCTGGTGCAGGTGAAATTGCTCTCTGGTCACTGGTGGTCCTGGCTATCGAACGATACGTAGTGGTCTGCAAGCCCATGAGCAACTTCCGCTTCGGGGAGAACCATGCCATCATGGGTGTTGCCTTCTCCTGGATCATGGCCTTGGCATGTGCAGCTCCCCCACTTTTCGGCTGGTCCAGGTAGGGAAGGCACTGGAGCCGGTGTCAGGGGTGTGGGAGCCTGGCTGGTGGCTCAGCTGTGGCTTGCAGCCCATCTCCTCTGCTGGGTGCTGACCTGCTGGGCTCACCTTGCAGGTACATCCCTGAGGGCATGCAGTGCTCGTGTGGGATCGACTATTACACTCTGAAGCCAGAGGTCAACAACGAATCTTTTGTCATCTACATGTTTGTGGTTCACTTCATGATCCCGCTGGCGATCATTTTCTTCTGCTATGGGAACCTGGTTTGCACTGTCAAGGAGGTGGGTACCAGTGGCCAGTAGGGCTACCCCTGTCCCCAGTGCTGGCAAGGGGCTCACACCAGGCTCAAGAATGGTGACAAGGAGGGCCCTCCAGGGGCCAGCCTAGCCATCCCTGAAGAGGGAAATAGCAAACTCCAGATGTGCAGCTTGACTACCCTGACCCTGCCCCTGAGTGCCCTGTTTCCATTCCCTTCTGCCCGCAGGCTGCTGCCCAGCAGCAGGAGTCTGCCACCACCCAGAAGGCAGAGAAAGAAGTGACTCGCATGGTCATCATCATGGTCATCTCCTTCCTGATCTGCTGGGTCCCCTATGCCAGTGTGGCGTTCTACATCTTCACCAACCAGGGATCGGACTTTGGGCCCATCTTCATGACCATCCCAGCTTTCTTTGCCAAGAGCTCGGCCATCTACAACCCTGTCATCTACATCGTCATGAACAAACAGGTAACTGGCAGGGTGCCAGGCAACTCCTTTTCTGTGTTTCTCTTTATAACAGCTGGCAGAGAGTGACAGCATCTCAGGGTGCCAGTGGTCAGCAGAGGGAATTGTTTCCAGGAGATCTAGTTCTGGCACAAGGGAAAGGAACTGTGCAGCTCATCCTTGGTGCTGCACAAATCTCACAAATGCAAGACCATTCCACCTGAAATAATGCAGGTGCTGGGGTGATGGAGGAGCCAGGATGGGAGCAGGCAGAGCTGGCAGGAGATGGGATGGGAAGCAGACAGTGGGGCAGGAGACTCCACACAGACATAGCTCCTCCTGGACCGCAGTACTGGGGGCTTCCAAGCAGCTTTGCTGGGTTTAAAGACAGCTCTGCAGCTAGAGCTGCGTGGTGTCCAGCTGGCTCACCCCGGCTTCCCTCTCTCCCAGTTCCGTAACTGCATGATCACAACCCTCTGCTGTGGAAAGAACCCTCTGGGTGACGAGGACACATCTGCTGGCAAGACAGAGACCTCGTCCGTCTCCACCAGCCAGGTCTCTCCTGCATAGGCCCCTTGGGAGCAGCCAGTCCCTGGGGTGCTGCCCTGGGGGCACCTTAGCCCCACCGCCGCCACGTCCTGCCCCTGCTTCACCGTGGCCAAGGCCCTGTGGGACAGGCTCCTCGCTCCTGGCACTAGGAACCCTGGGAACAAGGCTGAAAATGTGTACACACGTTTTGTAATTAAAATGCAAAGGCTTAGCTCCTCTGGCGAAAATCCATGTGTTTCTGTTGACTTGCTGAGAGCTCATGCCCCTTCTCTGAGTGTAGACTGGGTCAGAGAGCTCTGCTGGGCCATGGCAGAGCTGTCCCTGCCTCCCTCAACCCACCCTGACACCCCAGCCAGGGCATGTTCTGCATCTCCTGCTGCCGGGGCCAGAGCTGGGGCCACTTTCTGGCTCTTTTGTCAGAGCTGGATCCTAGCCAGTCCTGCCAGTCGCTCAGCCCATCGTGCTCTGTCTGCCCAGAGCAGGTTTGACTGCTGCAAAGTGCCCCAGCTCTGCCAGATGCTCCCAGCTCTGTCCCTGTCCCATCTGCCGTAAGTCCTGGGAGACGCTGTGATTCCTCCAGGGGGATGGGACAGACAGCAGTGCATGGATCCTGCTGGCAGGAAGGTGGCACAGAGGGCCCTGCCAGCATGGCACAGCCACGAGTGGCTCCAGGACAGCTCTGTGCTCAGTCCTCCAGCACGGCACAGCCACGAGTGGCTCCAGGACAGCTCTGTGCTCAGTCCTCCAGCACTGCACAGCCACGAGTGGCTCCAGGACAGCTCTGTGCTCAGTCCTCCAGCACTGCACAGCCACGAGTGGCTCCAGGACAGCTCTGTGCTCAGTCCTCCAGCACTGCACAGCCACGAGTGGCTCCAGGACAGCTCTGTGCTCAGTCTCCAGCACTGCACAGCAGCACACAGACAGAGTTTGCACCCTCAGCAGCAGCTCTGCTCCATGGCCCCCAGCACCCCTTCCCTGCAGTCCAATCTCTCTTCCTTAGGCATCTTTGCACCCCTAGGGCCAAGCCCCCAGCAAGCTTGCCCATGCCCCTGCCCGTTTTGGCTGTGGTCAGTTTGGCTCTGGCCCAGCAGGAGGTTTTGGGCAGCGCTGGTGCTCTGGAGGCTTGCTGGGCACAGGGCTGATCTCCTGCACGCCGCAGCAGGCAGGACCCAGAGCATATGGCTCAGCCATGCCGACATATGTTCGAAGCACTACAAGATGGCATATTGCAATTGTAGCAGCGTTCTTCATTTTTATTTTTAGTTCAGTTATACAAATAAGATGTTTTTCTCACTGTTCAGTGTTATCAACATTTGAAACTATTTTTGTACATTATTATCCTCTCTGATTTCTAATCCTATGCAGCTTTGCAAGGACTAATAGGGAATGTATAGAGCCCATGCGAGTTAAACCTTTAATAAAGAGCAATTTGCAAGTACAATTCTCTCATTATTTTTTTTATCGATACTTCTGCATATTCAGTGAAATCTAAAGATTAGAGTTTTATGAATAATTCAGTGTTTAGGCTGTCTGATTCATGTACTCCAAATCTGGGATGTGGTTTTGGAGGGAAGAGAGGAAGGATTCAGAGTTTATTTGCTGTCCGTGAGGCTGTGCTCCACAGGAGTGTGGTGATGCCCGGCACTGTGGTTCTCCTGCCCATGGAGGACCAGCCCTGGCACAAGGCCTGGCCCCAAGCCCACAGGCTGTCCCCACACTGTGCCACCTGGCTGCTGCTGCTGGTGCTAGGGGCAAACAAGGAGGCATCACAGAGCTACCAGAGAGGTGATGGATGGATGGATGGATCCAGGATGAGGAAATGCGCCCAAACCTTATGTGGTGCCAGCCCCAGCAGCTCTTCTGTGCCCCCACTGTCCCCTTCCTGGGGAATTCAGAATTGGACTGGAAATGAAGCAATAAACAGGCTGGTGCTGGTCTGGGGAGGAGGAGGGCGTGTGGGGCTCCAGGCAATGGGTCTGTCTCCCAGCTCCTTGCTCCAGGCCTGGCTCCTACTGGCACCTCAGCCAGGATCTGGCCCCTGGGCTCAAGAGGTGGGCACAGATCTTGACAAGGGTCTCTGTGGGCAGTGCTTTTCAGGTGCATTTCTGTGGCCGGTTGAGATGGCCATGAGCCAGTCCTGCCATCATGCAACCCTGCCTTACAACTTCCTCACATTTCCAACAGACAGTGCACACAAAATCCCTGTGAGTCCTGCCTGAGGTGGATGGTCTCTGCAGTGAGGACATCTGCACTGTTTCTACACCAAAGAGCCATTGGTGTTGTTCTCAGGCTCTCCTCACAAGCACAGGTGCCTGCATGGAGGGGTCGTGGAAGTGGCATGGCTGCCCCAGGGCTGGGAGTGCTCTCCCCTGAACGTGGAATTCAGTGCGTGGGGGCAGACTGTTGTCCTGCTTGTGACGCTTGGGGATACCGGGAGAGAGTTGCTCCTCCTGTCTCTGCTGGCTCACCAAGAAACTCTTAATTTTCCTCCTCTCACTTGTGGAATCTTCCCCTCCCACCACCATTATGAGTCCCATTTCCATGCTTGGTAAGGAAGACAGCACATCCCACCTTCACACTGGCAATGGGTCTGGGGGTGCCCCATGCTCTGGGTTGGTTCCCTGTGAACCCCACAGCAAGAGCTGTCAGCAAGCTGCAGTCGCAGCACCCCAACACCCAGCCTGCAGCAAATAGACACCTTTTGTCTGCCTGTTCAGGGTGATCAGCCTGCAAAACCCCCATCTCTCATCCTTTCCCAAACCCTCTGCTTAGATGTGCTCCTTCTCCCTCCAGCCCCTCACAAAGCTTTGGCAAAGGGCCATCAACTTCCAGACCCTGCTTCCACCAGAGCAATTAGCAGCTGACAACTAGCACCTGCAGCCCGGCTGTTCATCAGATAAATTGGATGGAGGTGAGCTGGATGTGATAGCAGGGCTTGGGTGCTGTGGAGAGAGGTGTCTGTGCCTGCCTGGGTTTGTGTGCCGCTATGGAGCCTACAGGTAAGGGGTTTGCAAGTGCTGTGGGGCTCCTCAGAGCTGGAGCTTGGGCTCAGGCTCTGACCTACGGTGGCTGTGGTCCCTGGGGGGCTATAGAGATGAGCAGGGTTGTGGTTGCTTGACTTCTGGGGGCTTTGAGGCTGCGGGGGGTGTGAGTGTCTCAGCAGTGGGCTCCAGTCCCAAATGATCCCTCTTTTAGCAGCCAAAGCTTCTGGTGTCGCCCGGCGTGGTCAGGCCCAGCACCCTCCCACCCTGCAGATGGTCAAAGAGGCTCTGCGGGCCCATGATGAGAAGAAAGGCGCTTCTGTTGTGGCCATCAAGCGTTTCATCCTGGCCAAGTACCCCAGTGTGGACCCCATCCGCCTCAAGTACCTGCTGAAGCAGGCGCTGAGCAAGGGGCTGAGCTGTGGGGAGCTGGTGCGGCCCCAAAACTCCTCTGCTGTGGGGGCCACGGGCACCTTCAAGGTGAGCAAGGGCTGCTGGAGCCACAGGGCTGGGCTGAGGTGCTGCTGGCCCTGCTGACTCCTCTCTCACCTCCAGCTAGCCCACAAGAAGCAGCTGGGCCAGGCAGACGCTGAGAGCGGCCAGGCCGGAAAGCCGGGACAGAAAGGAGCCGCCAAGGCTGCCCAGGCCCCTGTGGCAGGAGCACAACAGCAAGGTAAGGAAAGGGCTGCTGGTGCTGTGAACGAGCTCACACTGCCTGGCCCGGTCTGGACTCATCCCTTCTTTGCAGGTGCCACCAAGCAGCAGCCAGCAGCCACCAAGCAGCCCAAGGCGAAGCCTGTGAAGGTGAGTGGGGGCCAACAGTAGGGTGGGGTGGCTCATGGCGTAACAACACCCTGAGCTGCTGCCTTCCCTTCCCTCCAGGCCAAGCCTCCAGCAGCACAGAAGCCCAGGAGTGATAAAGCAAAGCATCCTCAAGCTGCTGAGCAGCCCCAGGCTCGTGGCACGGGGCCTGCTGGGGCCCCAAAAGCTGCCAGCCACCACCAGGCCCCCCGGAAAGGACGCTCCAAACCCAGCACAGCCCTGGCTGCTGAGAGCACAGGAGACAGTGACAGTGACAGCAGTGACAGCTCTGCCAGTGCTGGGGTGAAGGGGCCCCAAAAGCCCCCCAGGGGAAAGAGCAAGGGGAAGGTGCCAAAGGGGGCACAGCAGAATGCCCCCAAGGCACAGCGAGGTCAAGATCAGGCAAAGAAGCCCCGGGTGATGCCAGGAGCTCGGCAGGGGAAGAAGGCCAGGCCAAAGAAGGCAGCCCCTGTGGCAGCAGACAAAAAGGCTCCATAGCGAGCTTAGCTCTGCTTCAGCTGGCCCCAGGCCCTTGGGGTCTGGGCTGGTTTCAGTCCCTAGGACAGGTTTTAACTCTGTGCTCATCTCATTCTAATAAAGTGTCTTTACTTGCCTCATGGAATGCCATGACTGTTGTGGGTCCCTGTGCTTCCATGGCTGTGCTGACATCCCTGAGCCGTGTCCTCAACCTGCATGGCATGGTGGTGAGCTGTGCTGCAGGTGGCTGCCTTGCCTGCCCTCGTGGAGAGGTGCTCTCTCTGTCCCATCATGTCCCCAGCTGTGGTGCCAAGGGGCTGCTGGGTTTGGGGGCAGTTTGTGTGCAGGCTGACAGAGTGCCAGGTGATGGGCAGGGACCCCGAGGGACACAGCATGGTGACATCCCCAGGAACAGAGATGTTCAGGCTTGGCTGGTGCTGTGAGGAGCCATGGTGCCCACAGCCTGTGTGAGGTGTCCAACCCTCTGCTGTCCTGGCTGCCCTTGTGCTAATGCCTGGCTAAGCTGGGATTACAGGAGCACCAGGGCGGCAGGTCTGGGTGCATGCCATGGGCAAGTGTCTCCCAGCAGAGGTGAAGCAGCCTGTGCTTTAACTATGGTAAAAGGAAGATACCTTTATCTTGGGGCTCAAAAACCAAGTTTGGGGTGTTACTGTAGCCTCCAGCACAGCTTGTGCTCTTATTGCCAGTCTATGGCGGAGTTCTCACCTACAAACTTGTCTTGTGAGCTCTTGTGGGTCAGTGTATCATACTTCCATTTAATAGCTTCAATTGCCTGAATTTCTCTGGTTCTGCCCAGAGCAGGACCCTTCTGAAGGTCATGTTGATTGTGCAAAGGGTTACGTTCCTCCTCAGTGGGAGAAAATAAGTGTAAGTAAAACTCTTTCTAAAGAGGATTTTGTTAATCTGCGACTGGCCTTGCCATTGCCCTCCAAGGCTCCTGGCCTTGCTTTGAGGCTTAAGCAAGAGCTGAGCAAACTAACTTCTCTTAAACTTCAGTCTTGACTGTATTCCTTCTTTAATGGAAGTGGAACTTGTGTGTCCCCAGGAACAGGGTGGGGAATGTGGCAGCAGTAACTGTGCAGAGTTAACTGGATTCTCAAATGGGGATGGCCTCACAGAGCACCACTCACCTGTGTGGCAATGTCCCCAACACTGCCAGGAAGGAGCTGTGTCCTCCCTCTCACCAGCCACCAAGTGTGAAATGCAAAGCCCTCTAGCTTTGAGAAAAGCCAAATAATTTACTGGCTGGATTTAGCTTTGCAAAGAATCCACTCCCTAGTGGAAATAGAAAATCCCTCTGGTGTCTGGAGAGTGCAGCTTTTACTAGGGGAGGGGAAAATTTAGCAATGCTATGGTTATTAAGGGCCCTGGGCCCCAGCTGGTGTCAGGGTGCTGAAGCTGCAGTGAGGCTGGCAGTGCAGGGAGGCACCTGGCAGAGGTGGGGGTGCCTGGCCACAGCTGCTTCTGTGGGGTCACTGATCTTCATGTGCACAGTGCTGGTGAGTTCAGGTGCTGCTGTCTTCAGGCCAACTTATCCCCTCCTGTGCCTGCTCTGGGATGGAACTGTGGCTGTTGGAGTGGTGTGTGGAGAGCCCTGAGGGTTACAAACCTGTTCTCACTGGGTTGCTGACCCCATACATGGTCTGTCTTGCATGTTCAAAACTTGTCTGTGCAGGTGTCCTCTCCATGTGTCCTCCCCATGTGCTTGGCAGGAACTGCACTTCATAGGTTCAGCACCTTATTTTATTACAAAGATAGGCTTTGCCAGGAGTCTGCCACTTCCACTACACAGCAGGTAAGGGCACTACACCCACAACACGTGCCAAAGTTTAAAAACATCTTACAAAGGGCTCGGAGGTTCAAGACATCACTACAAACCCTCTGCTAAAGTTGCTCCTTTAAATGGTTGTAGCAACTACTTTTTATTTTTTCCTTTTTTTTTTCTTTTTGGCTTTGGAAAAAAATTAAATAATAAAACAATAGCTCCAATACATGGCCCAGCCACAGCACCTGGAGGCAAACTCTATTTACTCTTGGCTCACCTGTATCCTTTCCCTGAAACAAACAACATGGGGCTAATAGCTCCATGGCCCTTTCCCTGCCTCCAGCCACGCTCAACATTCTCTGCTACCTTGGTCCTTTCTCACCCTGACCTTTCCTGTGCTGGGCCCGCCTACATATCTGGTAGCTATTCACAGTTTCTAAAAGACAAAAACATCAAGAAATTTTTGTGAAATCACTTTCAAAATAAAATGTAGCCCAGCTACATTCTTAGAGTTTCTATTCTGAAGCCACATCCTCAGCAAAGACATTGGGACCTCCACAGTGTACATACTTTTTCTGTATTCTTTTTTTAAAAAAAAAAACTCTGTTCTCCCCCTTTCCCTCCCCACCTTTTAACATACTGGATAAAGTCTACTGTTTGTTTTAAAATAGATATCTATGTACACATACACAACTCTGATGTTCTGGTTTCTGACAAATGTGGCATTACTGGAAATGATGGCATGGAGACCACCTGTCCATGGCACTGAATCACCCAGGAGTTTTGGTGGACGAAGTCATCCAATGCCAGACTGCATCCTAGCCAGCTGGATGACTAACAGAGGCTTCCTTTACACCCTCCTGCAGTGAGGTAGTAACTGTGTTTCTGTCCTATATGGCAATTCAAGCTGTGGTGGTCAGCCCTGTGGGCAGGGGCCTTTGTCCATGCAGGAATGCTGACTTGGAACAGGTGGTGCTGGCTGTGTCCAGCCTCTGCAGGGCTGTGTGACGCAGGGCACCAGAGCAGTCATATCTCCCCAGCTGCAGGAGGGAGAATAGGTCACCAGGCTGGGCTGGCAGCGGGGCACTGGGCTGTCCAGTCTTGGCAAGCTCTGTTTTGTGTCACTGGGACCCTCCCAGTGACCCCAGCCTGAGCTGGAACACTCTGCCTTAGTTTGCAGCTCTGGGTGCTGGAGATGCTGTGCTGGCCTGTGTCACTGCTGGGCTGACAGCAGCTGGGTCTGGTCCCTGCGTCTTTCAGGGCTGAAAACAGACAGGCCATGCAGCCAAGGCTCACTCTCAGGTAGCAGCCACAGGGCTGGGCCCAAAGCAAGCACAACAAGCTGCTTTAGGAGACACCTCTGCAGGACTGGCCTCGTGTTTGGTGATGGTCACAGGGAGAGGCAGAGCCAGTGCTGCCTGGTTTTTCCCTGTGTGGGGCTGGATGCCCCTGTCAGAAGGCTGTCATGAGTGGTGGTTTTGGGCTGAGGTGGTGCAGTGCCATGGACACGTGTGGGGCCAGCAGGGCAGGAGTGAGGGGCTCAGTGCTTCCCCCACCCTGTCCAGGAGTGTGCCTGTGACTGCTGGGGAATGTTCCCTCCCCACTGTGCTCCAGCTCACCATGCATGGCACATGAGAGAGCAGAAAAGGCAGAACAGCCCTGCTGCTAACACAGCCTGTGCTCCCTGCAGCTCCACACTCCTGTCTCCACTAGGGATAAAGTGCTTTCACCATGCCTTAGCTGCTCAGGAAGCAACTGCTTTGTCTCAGCCCCAAGTTCCCTGCGCTGCCCAAGTCTCAGATGGAGGAGTGGTTATGTTTACACATACAGTACAAAAATTAAAAGGCACAAATATACACAGAATGCAGCAGATAGTGAACAGCTGATAAGAGTCCCTGGTGTTGGAAAAACAAGGATGTTGGAGGGATGGAGTGGGAGCTCGGGCCATGATGGTCCTTGCTGTCTGTGGTCATTACTCCCTGAGGTGACCTTTCTGCTTTGTGTCTGTTCCAGCCTCTGCAGCCCCGTCCCGAGGAACCACGCACAGGGATGCACGGAGTGCTGACCAAAGGGAAAGTGGAGAACTGAGCTTGCCACAAGGGCCATGCCTCCATTTCTGGCTGGCAACAGCAAATAAATTATGGGTGCCACAGTGCAGACCAGAGGAGTTTTAGCTGCTCGGAAAGTTGTCTTGTGGCTTCTTGGGAAGTGAGGCAAACTTTTAGCCATGGCCAGGCCCACCCCCTCCACAGGCTGGTTTGAGTATGACCAAGGTATGCCTGCAGCTGAAGGCAGGTTCCCTTGTGGCACTGTGCTGCAAGAAAGGTCACTTCCAGGACTGCAGCTGGCCTAGGCTTCACTGCAGGACTCATAGATGTTGTCCTCCATGAGCGCAATCACTTGCTCAAATTTGTGCTGGAGCTGGGTGCGCTTTGTCGTGGGGTTTGCGTCCAGGGCAGCCACAATCTGTGGGAGACACAGGCAGGCATGGTGCTGAGGCAGTTGGGGTGCCCACCTGCCAGCCCAGCTCCCCCCACCAGACCTATGGAGCCCAAATCCCAGCCAGAGCTCCAAAGGGGGGAGCCCACCCTTCCCTACAGCCCATGTGCTCACACCCCTGGCACCCCTGTTCTCCTGGGGCTCCTGGTCAGGGCTAGGAGTGGAATAGTATATGGTAAAAAATGCACTGTGATAGAGCTGAGAGCACAGCACCAGCCTACAGGCTGCAGAGGGACAGGAGCCAGCCAGGGCCACTGCCCTGATGGGACAGCGCGTGCAAGTTATTTTGGGGGTGGACCTTATCTGCATGTTTTGCTCTCCTGAAAGGGTCTATACATCTGGCAGCCCTTCTTTAGCCCAGCCAAATGCCATTAAGATCAGCTGGGAATAGCCAACTTTCTCTTCCAAGAAGTTGCCAGCCAAGGGACAGAAAGCAGGTTCATCTGCTTCTATTATGTATGTACTGCAGTTATGCACACCTGATAATCCCTATTCTGCGGGACTGGATGCAGGTGTCTTTGGGGTTATTGCAGAGATGGTTCCTCCCCTCCCAGGCAGCCCAGAGCCCTTGAGCTGTAAAAGCCACTCACCTGGGAGCGGTATCTCTTGGCATATTTGTATATCTCAGCCATGGCGACATTGGTGTTGAACTCATTTCGGTATTTCTTAATGAAGACAGAAAAGAGAAGGGAGAATATTAGCAGGATGGGGCAGGTGAGTTCCCTCCCAGCCAGCAGGCACTGACCACAGTAAAAGCAGATTGTGGCTGACTTCACTGTCACATTGGTACAGCTGGATTTTTAAGGAAGGTGCATTTGCTTGCATCAGGATAGGTCTTGGTCTTTCCAAAGCCAGCTATAAATACCCACATTGAGCAGCACTGCATATCCCTGTGTGCCCAAAGCCATTTCACAGGAGGGAGCAGCACATCAGCTGCACTGCAGAATATCAGCAGAAAAATCCTGCTTGGTGCTCAGAGCTAAAACACCCTGGAGAGAAGGTTTGATTTTGAGGAACCTGCAGTGCATCGCTGGCAGGACTCTAATCTGGCATGTGGCTTCCAGCTCTTGTGGCTGGTACCAGGGCTGGCTGCCAGTGGCTGCCTGGGACTCAGGGCTGTCCCTGGCAGTTGTGCCTGGGAGCCAGCTGGCTGGGTGGCTGTGGGACTGCAGAAATCTATGTCCAAACTTCCTGGCTTTTTGGCACTGAATTTTGCTCTCTACTCCCACTGGTGCCAGAGCTAGTTAGGCTCAAGCAAACTCATGGGTGTTTACTGCAGCTCTGGCAGTAATTGAAGATGCTTGGAATTAGGTCAGATGAAGTTTGTGTGTGGAAGTTTCAGGCAAAATATCCTTTCCTGTGTGCTCCTTCCAGCATGTAGGCAGTAGCTGATGGCAGCCCCCATGCATTCCCTGCTGTTGCCAGGCTCCAGCAGGACACTGAGCCTGCAGGCTCAACCCCATCCTCTCCACCCCTTACCCGCGACTCCTCGGCGAGGTGGGCGTTCATCTCCTGCTCGCTCAGAGGGGGCATGTCGTGGATTTGCTTGTAGTATCTCTGCACTATCTTCCGGTACTCAGGGATCTCCTTGGCATACAGCAATTTGTTGGTCGGGGAGTCCTAGAGCAAGGGCGAGACACCAAACTCAGGCACTGGGCTGTTCCTGGCTGAAAACCTTATCCTGTTTGCCTGACCAGAGCACTGACATCAGACAGGGACCTCAGCTACAGCTGGTGCAGGCAACAGCTTTGCCTTTGGTGCCAGCTGTGGCCAGAGAGGAGCGTGGAGCTGGGCAGCACCAAGGCATGGAACAGCTCGTGGCACAAGGGCTGAGACACACCCAGGATCTGTGGATGGCACCGTGTGCCTGTGGAGACACAGCACCATCCTGCTGCCCTTCATGAGCTGAACATCCATCAGCTCAATGCCAGACAATTACAAGATGAATTCCGTCAGTTGAAATGTTGCTTTTGGATTTTCCGTGTAGCTTTGATTTATTTTGCATTGGCTAATCCAGCCTGCCTGGCCTAAATTGAGTGCATGTAAAGTAATTAACAGAGAATACTGAATTCTCTTGATTAATGTCAGCTTGGACACAGCAGCCTTAACCTCCCAGTCACACAACTGGGTTGTTCCAGTGGAGGCACAACCCTGCTGCCCTCCTTGCAAACACTGCATGAATAATTTTAACCTCAGGCAATCCTGCCCTCCTGATATCATTACCCCAGGAATGAACTTGGCTGTCTACCCTCCTGTTGCATCCCCAAGGGGAACGGCTCCAGGCCTGGGGACACCAAAGGGAGTGAGATCACCATGTCCTGCCACACCAGCACCGTGTGCAGGACTCTCCCCAGTGCTCTGGCAGGTGGAGAGGGGAGGGGACCTGCTCAAGGGAGGGAGTGGCTGGCTCTGCCCACGGGCACACACTTGGCTCTGTCAGGCAGAATAGAGGAGCCCGGGGTGACTCCAATCTGCTGCTGCAATCTGTAGCTTGGCTAATGCTGCAGGGGAAACAGGAAACGGGCACCAGATCCCACAGCAGTTTATTTTCAAACCCAGTGACAAGGCATTATGAGAATATGGCCAACTTACAGAGAGCCTGCTCATAGCATTATTTTTTTTCCCTTGGAAACACAAAGGAAAACCATACTGCCTCCTCTCTAAGTTATTTTTTAATTTGTGTCTGATTTGTCTCTATTACAAAGAGATAGGCACTGGTTTATTAACTGCTTGTGCACTGTAGATGCATGGACTGAGTCTGCTCTCACATTTGCAGTATCAAGAGCAACATGCTGAAACCAAGAGAAGAATCCAGTCTGGAAAATGCGTGTACATGCAAGCTGATTTTTATGCTGAGGATTTATTCTTCCCACATTACTCAACAATTCATTCACTTATACTATTGTATTCCAGAAAAGTGTTTCCATCTGCTGTCTGACTCCAGCTGACCCCTCTTCCCCTCATCTGCCGCTTGACAAGGACAAATTGTAGGTGTTGCGTAACACATACAAAAAAAAGACCAAAACCCAAACAAACAAAAAATCAAGGTCTCATTAGATCTTCCTCCAGCATTAATCTCTCCCAACAAAGGCTTCCTGCAGCTCTGGAGCTGGGGGTGTAGCGCCCACCCCCTCACCTCAGGGTGTCCCCCAAGTCACACACTGTCACCATCAGCCTCTGGGCTGGGGGGTGATTTACAGCATTTCTTAATGAAACGTATTTATGTCAGGAAGTTTCAAATGTCAGCACTGTACTCGGCCAAGGCAGTGGGAGAAAAGAGAATGAATATGCACATGGGACGTCTTCCTGCCGGGCAGCCCTGGGCTGGGACAGGGCACCTGGCTCACACAGCCCTGGCTGGCTCGGGGCAGGCTCAGCTCCCCACTGCTGTGCTGAGCCCACCAGCCTCCAACCCCACGCTGGGACAGCCACGGTGGGATGGACACGGCAGGAGACACCAACTGTGGCAGTGTTTGCTGATGGACGGTGGCACTGGGATGGCCCCACACCTCCAGGTGGCCAGGCCTGCTCTGTGACACCTGGACAGGTACAGCCTGTGCTCTCAGAGTCTGGCTCACCTCCTGGGCTTCTCTCCTAGCTGAGAGGCTGTGCAGAAATCACCAACAACGACTGAAGCTTCACCTGGAGCTACATCATTTTCCATCCTGTCACTAGGAGTTTAAAATGTCCCTCAACTACTTTATGGGATCATTATAGTGTCCCCTAAACCAGCCCTGACTGGAGGAGCTGGGCTCCCCTGTGGGGTCTGCCCATGCCCAGTGCAGAACTGGCCCCCACCTGTGCTCAGTGCTCAATGTCCTGCCTAAGAAAACAGCAGAAAATGTTTGTCTGCTGCAGCAGCAGCTCAGCGGGGTCAGAAAGCGTTTCAGACACGGTGCAGAGCCAGCAGGGGCTCTGCCATGGCAGCAGGACAGCTCCTGGAGCTGATGGAGACCCTGAGCACACAGGGCTTGGTGTCCCCCACCCTCAGCTGGGGTCCCCACCTTGCACCCATCCTGTCTGTGACTGCGTCCCCACTCCCTGGCTACTAGAGGAGGTGCAAATCTCAAACTAAAGCCTGAGCAAAGGGGAGGGGAAGGAAGAGAAAAACACATCCCTGGAGACAACCAGAATGGAGCTGTGTGAGCCCAAGCAATGGCTCCAGCCAGCTGTGGAGGGAGGCTGGGCTGTGACCTCTGCCAGCCCTGCCCTGCCCGCCCAGCCCCGTCCCTGTGGGGCTGCCTGACAGGAGCCTGGCGGGATGTACCTTGCCCAGCTGCAGGTCGGAGAGCGAGCAGGCATCGATGAAGGCCTGGGCGATCACTGACAGACAGGCGTCAATGTGGTCTGTCTTGTCGATGTCGAAGACGAACTGCGGGTTTTTCAGGATGTTCACCCAAAACCTCAGTGGCAGGCTGCAGAGGGAAGGACCCAGGGACACACATGAGATGAGTTTTTATGTACCAGAGGAAGAGGGGCAGAAAAGCAGGAAAGATAATGATAGAAAGGGAGTAGTAGAGAGGAAAGCTGAGATATGTTCTGCTATTTCATCATCCCTGTACAGACCCCTGCCTTGATAGAGGGGCAGGGACACACCTTCACCCTCAAGATATTTTTTCAGGCTGGAAGACATGGCACATACAGCCTTCTCTAGGCACACACATGCCCTGCTCCTTCAGCAGCTCAGGCTCAGAGAGGCAGCAGCAGCTTTGCCCCTGCGGGTCTGGTGAGTCAGGCTTCCCCACTTGCTGCTGTTTGGAGCAATGGTGTCATCTCCTTCTCCCTCTTTCCTGACACTAACCATCATCTGCTTCTAATAGTGAGCCTGGCCCCACAGAACACATTTCATCTGTCTTTTTTTCTGTTCTCTCATCATTTTCTCCTTCAGTTATTTCACTGCTGATTTGGCCACAACACAGCTTCAGTCTATTGCTCACCCTTCCTACCCTTCAGAGCAGCTGAGAGGTGAAAACCACTGTAAGTCTTTATTCTACAGGCCAGTGAGGGTGGTAAAGGGTAGGCAGATCTGTTGCCCGATGATTGTAACTGCATGCCTGCTCTCCCAGTAAAATTTGGTTTAAATTTCACACGTTGGCTGGAAACAGTTCCTTTCTTCACAGTCTCCGAAGTGCTGAGCCTCTCCCTGACACTCTCCAAGCTGCCTGATCTCTCTATTTAAATCCTCTGGTTTCTTTCCTGCACTATCTCCCCTTCACTTTGGCTCCTCCACCCATTCCTGCTGCTCCTTCCCTCACCAGGCCACTGTCACAGCCCCTGTCCCCAGAGTCCCCTGAACACCCCAGAGACTCAGCTTGGCTACAGACCTAACTCAGGGGCTGAAAAGGCAGAAAGCAAATGAAAAGGATCAAAACATGCTGGTTTTAAAATTTCCATGACGTTTCAAGATCTGACATGGTCTTGGACTGTCTCAGATCTCCAGTGCTTGCAGCTAACACCATTGCTCTCCCATCATCCTAGTTCTCCTCTCATTATTTGTGCGTGCCAGCTCTTTCTACCCTTTGTCTGCCCATGCCTCCTCTTCCAGCTCACTGTTCCCCTGGGCTTCCTATTTGTTCAAAGCTCTCCAATCCTGTGTTTGGCTTCATCTTTCACAGCCCCTTCTGCCACCCTCCCTCTTTTCCAAGTCCCTCTTCTACTTCTGGCAATCTAATGGTTAGTCCAGGACCCCAGGGTTTTGCAGCCGCTGCTCCCAAGAGATGGAAGGAAGAAAAGAAGGATTTCCTCTTCCAAACCTGTTGGTCTTCCAGATGTGCAGAGTGTCAGGGTCTGTGATCCCTCTCTTCTCTGCCTGTTCCTCTAGGAAGTCAAAAAAATACTTCACAGCCACGGGTGGTTTGTCGTCTCGGATACTGAGAATGGCTTTGAACAAGTCATCCAGGAACTTCTGCAGCGTGCCCTGTGGACAAGGACACAGTGGACCCTGGGGGAGCAGCACCCAAGCCCAGAGAGCAGCAGAGGGGCTGTGACTGCTGCACACCAGGGGAAACCTTTGCTGCCAGCTGGATAATTCAGAGGAGAGAGGGGATGCCAAAGCAGGGAGGGAACAGTTTGTCTGTGGATAGTGATATAATAAACTTGCATTTGAGGTTAATTTCTTTTGGCATCAAGATTTTCTTTCTTACTGCTGTGATCTCACATCTGTGCTTGCTCTGTGCACCACAGACAAAGAAGACCAGAGACTGCTGGCCATCCCTGTGATCTCTGCTTCAGGGAGGCACCATGCTGCGATTAAAGATGGGCCAATCTGACCTCAGATCACACAGACATTTAAATCCCTGGCTCCTACAGCTGAGCATCTCCATCTCCTGTCCCAGCAGCATCCCTTTCTGGGGAGATGGGTTCAGGCCTCAGCTATGCATCTCAAGCCCTGAGGCAGCCAGAATCCTGCACAGACCCCAGTCCACCCCAGGGAGATCATGGGGCACTGCACAGCAGCAAGGACGAGCTGGGAAGCTGGAGGGACCCCAGGAGCCTGACAGCCTCACTAAAAATGCTGCAGCATCGTTCCCTGGAGCAGGCTCCCCCCTCCAGGCCACAAACAATCCCACCTGCCAAGAACAGGGCAGCCCAGCCCCTACCTTGGTGGAGAGCAGCCGTGTCAGGTAGATCTCTGGAAGAACTTTCTTCCTATGGCTCTGTCTGTGGGACTTCTTATGTTCCACTGATTCATCAGTTGGGAGAACCTGGTTCCAGATAAAGCACATGGTCAGAGCACTCTGCCCTGGAAGTGTCGTACTAAATTTTCCTTTCAGCATAGAATTTCAATTGCATATAAAATTCAATTAAAAAGCAGTTATGCTTTATAAACACATCCTTATATGGCTTTAAAATGTGATCCATAATACTCAGCTTTTCTGACATTTGCTTCTCATGTGCTCTTTATTGCCTCTCACCCTAGATGAAGGAAGTGAACCCATCTATCTCCCCTTGCACACTGGCCTGCTCGCCCCTCTGGGCTCTCACAGCCCTGTCTGGGCTGCACCTGGAGCTCCCAGCAGCCGTGCACACAGCTTCTGCAGAAACCAGCTTTGCTTGGATTTGGAAAAAGCACAGTGTGTAGGAATGCTGGCTTTTTCAAAATAAAAATGAATATTCCACTGGTCAGTTCAGTGAATTACTCTCTATAATGACAAAGCAAGCAACTGGAGTCCATCTTGGCATCGTTCCACGTGTGAGCATTGGTTTCCCATCCCTTTTCCCTCCTCGCTCTCCATGTGTGCATGTGCTTCTACTTCAGCACGGAAACGCTTGCAGAGAAAAAACCCCTCAAACCAGGCTATAAAATATTGTTGTTGTTGTCCATAACACCTTTCCTCATGACAGCTTTTAGCAGCGTTTAGCACATGGTGCTTGCAGCAGCAGGAGCCCACGGAGCTGCCCAGCCTGGGAAGCAGGTGGGATGCCAGGAGCTGCCCACAGGTGACTCAGCCGAGGCTGCTGCTGGCACTGACACTGCCATGCCATGCTCTGACACCCCCCTGAGCTCTCTGCCTGCCAGCAGCTCCACCAGACACAGCAATTCCTCTGCCATCCCCATAATCCTTTATCGTGGCCCTCAGATTATCTACAGATACAGCTTACCTACAGATCACCTTTCTGTGCCTCTTTGAACCCTGCCTTAGAGAACTAATGAGCCCTGATGCAGTCTGTTCCTCACACCTGACACTATAGCCCACAGACATCATTTAAGATAATATCAGCAGCCCTCACGTGCACACATCACCCTTGCAGCCAGGAAAGGGACACTTACCAAGTGGAAGTATTTCTCAGTGTCCAAATCCTTCACTGTGAAGAACAAGAAAGACAGTGGCTCAGTCAGGGGGGCCCAAACTGAAATCCACCTCCCCTGGTGACCTCCATGTCAAGAGGCACCTGAACCCCAAGAGCCCCAACACCAGGCTGGTGTTCTCAATCACACGTGGTCTCAGTGTGTGTGTCCTTGTTTTGGGGTTGTTTATTGCATTATGGGGCTCCTGGCATGTACCCTAGGAGGGACTTTAAGGGGCACCTGAGGTCTCCCAAGGGATGTGTTAAGAGAGACTCGAGACAGCACGGGGCACTCCCTGCAGTGCATCCCCAGCACCCATCTTCAAAGAGCTCCCCAGGGACAGCCCTGTGACAATTCAACCATTCCTAAGAGCAGAGAGATGTTACCTCTGCTCAGCGTGGTGTCCTTCTTGTCCGTCAAACTCATGGCCAGGGATGCCCCTTCAGGGATCTGTGCAGGAAGGGAAGAACACACATTGATGGTGGGGCCTCATCAGTGCCTGCCTGGTCCTGGGGAGATCCCAGGAGCTGGGGGACGCTGGTGCAGTCATGGTTCTGCCACAAACATCCCCTGAACCTGCCCTGCCCCTGCCCCCATTACGTGGAAATGGAATTTTCAATACAATTACAAGATAGTGAGGTTCTCAAACCCAATGGGAAATGGGCAAATACATATCTAAGACACATTTTTGGATGTAATTGGAAGAGGAAGGAGAGTTTGGCCGTGCAGGTGCTGGTTTGCCATTCCCCAAACAGAAGGGGTGGTGAAAGCCCTGTGCCACAGGGGCAGCGTGCCAGCAGCACTGCTGCTACCCCGATAACCACGCTAATGAGCACTCAGCTCCACTTTTGTTTTCCAGGCACAGCTACAGACCAGTGGGGATTATGCTTCCAGGCATACCAGGGAATATGAAAATCGCTAAGTATTTCTGGTTTTATTTAATTTTAAACAGAAAAACAGTCAAGAAAGCAATCTGATTCACCGTGTTTCCTCATATTTTTGGCCTCACTTCCTCGATGGTGTCCCCAGCCCCTGCTCTCAGGGCAGGCACTGACAGTTGTAGCTGCGATTTCAGCAGGAGTGCAGATCAAGAGCACTGTGATACTAATCAGCCAGGCTGGTGGCCCTTGGGAATAAGAGCTCTTTCCCCTCCTCTTTCTGTTGTCAGTAATAGCTTGTTTTGCATGAAGAGTGTTAATTAGTTTCTGTGTGTTGCAATATTAACGAGATTCTCGCCAGGGCAGATGTCTATTCCCTGGAAGCTCTCACGGAGCTATGGCAACCTCTCTGCTTGTTGCTGATGATCCCGATTTTGGAGGGGAACTGCAGCTGGCCCAGGAGGGCAGGCGGGCTCTGAGGAGGCAGGGCTCCCCAGGGCTGTCATGGCTTTACCTTGTAATGTGCTAATGTGTTGAGTTTCTTCCTGCCATCCTCCACCACCGAGGTGTCATCCAGGTCCCGCAGGATGTAGCTGTCGGTGCTGGTGGCAAACCACTCTGGACACAGAGAGGGGAGAAGTGAGTGAGACCCCAGCCCCAAGGAGGGTCTGAGGCCAAATGGCTGTCCTGATCTCTGCCCCCTGTCATGCTTCCTCACCCACTGCTCTGGCAAGCACCAGCAGCTGCTGCACCACTTGAAGTGCTTCACCTGTTTTACAGCCTGGCTGGTCCCATGCCCTTCTCACCTGTTTTACACCCTGGCTGGTCCCATGCCCTCTTTTCACCTGTCTTACAGCCTGGCTGGTCCCTTTCCCTCTTTTCACCTGTCTTACAGCCTGGCTGGTCCCTTTCCCTCTTTTCACCTGTCTTACAGCCTGGCTGGTCCCTTTCCCTCTTTTCATCTGTTTTACAGCCTGGCTGGTCCCTTTCCCTCTTTTCACCTGTCTTACAGCCTGGCTGGTCCCATGCCCTCTTCACCTGTTTTACAGCCTGGCTGGTCCCATGCCCTCTTCACTTGTTTTACAGCCCAGCTGGTCCCTTGCCCTCTTTTCACCTGTTTTACAGCCTGGCTGGTCCCTTTCCCTCTTTTCACCTGTTTTACAGCCTGGCTGGTCCCTTTCCCTCTTTTCACCTGTTTTACAGCCTGGCTGGTCCCATGCCCTGCTCCTTACCGAGGTCCACATCTTCCACCCTTGGCCACTGGGAGTACGGGACGTTCTTGCAGAAGGCCTCCAGAATTTTCTCTTTCACTTGACTGAGTGTGTCTGTGTCCATGGCTCTGACACTCAGGGAGTCCATCCCACAGCCTTGGAAGGAGACGTTGAGGTTCTGCAGGCAGAGGCTGTGTTAGGGATGCCCTGCCTGGCTCTGCTGGCTCCCAATAATGCTTGGAAGCTGCGGTGTCTGCACAGCTCTGGATGGTGTGCTCTGGTTCTGTGCTGATGGAAATCAGGCTGAACTAATGTGGCCATTGATGCTTTACAGCACAAGAAGCACTGATTTACAGCCCCAGTGGCTGAGGGCTCTGCTGACCAAGCTGGGAGAACACAGGGAGCAGCACAGCAGCCCCTCTCATGCTGTCTTGCTAATGGGGCTTGACCACCAGGAAAGGTCAGCCCCCACTACCAGCTGTGTCCTCAGCTGCTTGGCTCTGACTGCTGGGACTACCAAAGCTCATTGCTCAGCCTCTGCTTGATGCAACATGCTCCACTGCTTAAACCAGCTCTAAGCCTGCTGCAGGATGGGTCTGCTGCAACGCCTGGAGCTCTTGAGAGCTCCTGGACAGTGGGACAGGCAGCTGTGAGGGCCCACAGGCTGCCACGGACACCTGCTCAGAGACCAGGGAGGCACAGCTACTGCCCCAATCACAGCCCAGAGCTGCAGGGCAAGGACAGCAACTCTTTCTAGGAGAAACCTTGTCCTCCTTTTGTCTGGGTGCCTTCCCCTCTCACCAGCTGTGAAGACCTAAATGCTATGAACAGCATCTCCCTCTCACCCAGCTCTGAGGAAGCCCCAGCACCTGGGTACTCACCCTTGGCTTTGCCTCTATGTTCTCCCTCAGCAGCCACTCCTCATTGAGGGTGTACCTGGCCTTCCCCGTGATGGCGTCAATGGAACCCTTGTTAATCTGCTGCTTGATGGCACAGATCAGCAGGAAGAAGGGCTCTCCAACTGTCTCCTGGGGAAAGGAAAGAAAACCAAGTCAGCAGACCGGAGCTGGTGGTGACAGGTCCATCAGCAGTGCAGCAGGGACAGCTCTGTGTGGATGGTGAAGGTGCCTCTGTTCCAGCGAGCAGCCCTAGCCCACCCCAGGCGCTGCAAACACCTGGTGGGGGCCATTGCCTCCCAACTCCCACTTGCCTCTCTCTGAGGCTGCTCAGAAGTTTTCAGACTTGTGGCAACATGACAGCGCAGATGGGGAGGAGGACACAACAGCCAACAACAGCCGCAGGCCACTTTGGGGGCTGCTGTAGCTGTCAGCACCAACACAGCCCATCCAAGCTCTGCAGCGAGCACTGGAGCTGGGCACAGCCTGTGCTGTCTCGGGGGAGAGCTGGTGCTGCTCAGAAGGCAGGGACATATGCATGGCTGTGCCGAGCGGGGATGTGCACACAAGACACTCGGCAAAATGCAAATGTGCATTAATTTACATGTGAATTACACAGGAACAGGGAGAACCCAGCACACTGTGCTAGAGATGCTTACTGAAGTCTGGCAGGGTGCAGACTGTGCAGCACACTGCACTCAGCAGGACAGGATAGGGCTGATGTGCACAAAAATCCAAGAACAGGGATATCTGGACACCCAGCTTTCTCACGAATGTGTCAGCTGAACCCCTCATTGCACTGCATGGTTTGCCACTGAACTTTGGGAGTGAGCCTGCAGCCTGGGCCTGTGGCTCTGGGAACCAGTGCTCATATTTCTCATACCACAGCAGAGCCCTCAGCACAGCAAAACACAGCATAGGGTCAACAAGCTGCTCCCATGTGACAGCAAGCCAACACACCATTTAACTCCTTACATTCATCAAACCTAAGTTAATGGGAGAGGGGTGAACTGTGGCACTCCTGTAGCAAGAACAAAAAATACAACAGGGAGCATCTCTTTGTGATGTGATTCAGCTATCCAGTTTAATGCCCAACTTCTGATCCACTTCTGCCTGCTGCACTGATGGGCAAGGGAAACTTCAGCTATTTTCTTAAGGAACTCTTCAGTGTTAGAGTACATCCCATTCTCCCTAATGTTCACGTTCAATTTCCTTCCAATGAGGCAAGTGCAAGTTCTGCACATTTCTGTGTCGGGAGCCTCCCCCCGCACACAGCCCTGCCATCTGAGAGCCTGCTCAACGCAACAGATACCCAATGGTTTTGATATTTGTCAGCTAGGAACTGCTAAATCCTGTTCAATCTGCTTCTTAATTAAAACTTGGTGATTCTTTTATCCTAATTGCCCTATAATTGCTGAAGCAATTAGCTGGATGTCAATTGAGATGCGCAGCGTTGGGTGCGGCTGGTGATGGGGTACAGCAGGGCTGCCATGGGCACACGCCTGTGCCAGCAGGGCTCTCACTGCCTCTGCAAGGGTAACTTGATAAGCACTAGGCAGCTCTCTGGGTCTGCTGCAGGGGTCTAATGATTCCTGCAATGCTGCCATGAGCAGGCAGCACAAAAGGGGCTCAGAGCAGGGCTGTGGGTGCTGGAACGCAGGAAGGCATCGCCTCCAGAATGTAGAGGAAGGTGGGGAGTCAAGAAGTGGAGAAGCTGAGGATTGCAAAGAGTGAAGAATGTGCAGAAGGCACATAGAGTTCATTTTGGAAAGGCAGGAGGAAGATACAACGAGGGGACAGCACTGACATGGAGACCTCCTGGGGCTGCAGTGGCACTGCCCTCACACTGAGGACACAGGACATCCCTGGCTGGCCCTGCACACGGGGCTCTGACACTGGCCGTGCTACCAACAGGAGCCCTGTTTGTGTCACAGGGAGCAGGGACAAACCCGAGGCTAAACTCAGGGTCAGGCTCTGGAGCCTGCCCATCCCTGCCATGGGCAGCTCCAGCCAAAGGGAGACTGCAGTGCCTCCAAAAACATCAAACAGGGCGATCCTACTGACATGGGAGCCCTCGTGGGCTGGAATGAGCACGGGCTGCAGGGGCCAGGGCTGGCTGGGTGCCACCTCCCTGCTGTCACAGGGCTGCCCTGGCACGGCGGGGTCCCTCTGCGGGGTCACTGCGGGGTGCACGGCCCAGGCCAGCCCCAGGGGACACGGCGACACTGCTCCTCTAAAGAGATGCTATTTCTGTTTGGCTTTTTGGATTTCAGGCTCAGGAACTGTGGGATGTTATGGAAATCTGCAAAAGTGCTAATCAGACAGCGAATTTCAAAGCAGGGGAAGAAGGGCTGGCAGGCAGGGACTAGAGATAAAGTGGCAAACTTGTGAAACCTCCAGCATTGTTCGGAAAACTCATCTGGAAAGGAATCAAAACTGTCTTTGGACTTGGCTGGTTAGGAGAAAGGAAGTTTAACCAGAAGAGATCAGTGCTGATTCAGGACAAAAAAAATACTTAAAAAAACACAGTCTGGGGCCTTTTTTTCCTCCTATTGTGAATGTATTTTAATGAGACTTCATTTTCATTTTTGACTGAACTGTTATGGGCCCTTAAAGCTACCCAGGGCACTGAAATAAGTGCAGTAATGGAAAGCACAGTTCAGGCTGGCAGGACTTGAACTGTTCCACGCACAAGAAGCGTGGGAGGGCTTCATTTTTATATGCTTGGGAAAACAAAAAGGTTTAGAGCACAGACTGGATTCACATGTTGCTGCCCTATTAACACAACTCTGACAAGTTATTATAGATTTCCTCCCAGGAACACACTACAGCCATTTCCAAAATGTTTTGGTGAGCCTAGGGTGGGAACAGCACAGAAAACAGCTGTTTGTCCCAAGTGCCTGCTAATTTTGGGACAGTTATCTGTTTGCATTCTGTGAAGAACCAAACCTCCATCCCACACGCAAAACTTGGGTAAGCTTGACATAAAAGCCAAACTCCAGAACCCTACTTTTCCTTTAACTCCCCGTGAGGAGCCAGGCAGCACAATGGCACCGTGGCAGCTCATGGACAAGGCTTTCTTTTAAAGCTTTTTCCGCCAAAACTGTAGCACAAAGTAGAGATGTGGACCATTTCATCTACGATTCTCACTCAGCTCTGCAGAAGCAGAGCTCTGCACTGGCTGGGCAAATGCTGCAATTGTCTCTGAGCCCCCGTGGCTCACAGCAAGCCCCTCCAGCCCCTCCCAGGCTGAGCCAGCCCCACCACTGCACTCCATCCTTCAGGTGCCCTCCACATGTGCAGGCCACGAATGCCTGTGGCCAGCAGCTCCTTCCCAGCTGAAGACAGCTCCTTCAAATCATTTTCCCCCAAAACACAAATGGACGGGCTGTTAGGCAGAGCATTAATGTGAAACAAATGTTTTGAGCATGTAGCGTTGACTTACAAGGGAAAATACAAGCACTTGGAATTTTTCCACTGCACAACGGCGGGGACTTTCTCAGCAGCTGTTTCAAATAGACATTGTGATTAATGGGGATAATTCAGGAATGAAAACCAGGCCCATCATCACATGTCTGACAGAGCAGTGCTACAGGCAGGCGGGCAAGCCTTCTTTTTAACCAAGAAATGCCTCTCCGAAGGCAGCAGAGTTTGATCCTGAGGAATGCAAGGCACATGGGAGGCCTTTGGCTATCACTACTATTTAAATCACAGCCCTGAGCTGACAGCAGCCGTGTGGAAGGAGGTGCTGTCTGTTCCACCACAGGAGCTCCATCCTCATTTGTGTGGTGGGGAAGATGCCAGCTCTGCTGATCTGGATCAAGCTCCTGTCCCATTGCACAGCTGGGTTTGTATCACCTGGGACAAATTTCCTTTCCAGACACTCCTGTCTGACCAATTCTTTTCCCTTTTTGTATTTCAGGAGCAGCTCAGTGTCTCCTCTGATCCCATCCTCGCTGTGGAGAATGTGAGATATCAGAGTCTGCTGGAAATCACCTTCATTGTGCTTTAGTTTGGAAACCATTTGCTTTCAGAGATGGGACAGAGGCTGCACTGATGCTCTGCACTGCCATGGCTTCAGGCTGGACATGGGAGGGGACTGCAAACCCAGTGTGCAGCCTTAGCCCCTGCCAAGGACCTGCTGCAGGTGCTGGAAATGCACATTCAGCCAGCAGCCCAACAGCTCTGCAAAGGACCCAGTCAGCTCACAGCCCTGCTCCCACCATACCCATTCTCATCCTCCCTCTGTGGGCCGCAAGCAGGGAGAAGGCAGCTCAGAGCTCACAGCATCACTGCCTGGCCTGGGGATGGTCACAGCCCCCCCTGGGGATGGTCACAGCCCCCCCTGGGGATGGTCACAGCCCCTCCTGGGATGGCCACAGCTCCCCTGGGATGGTCACAGCCCCCTGGGATGGCCACAGCCCCCACCAGGATGGCCACAGCCCCCTGGGATGGCCACAGCCCCCTGGGATGGTCACAGCCCTCCTGGGATGGCCACAGCCCCCCCTGGGATGGTCACAGCCCCTCTGGGATGGTCACAGCTCCCCTGGGATGGTCACAGCCCCCACCAGGATGGTCACAGCCCCCCCAGGATGGTCACAGCCCCCCTGGGATGGTCACAGCCCCCACCAGGATGGTCACAGCCCCCCAGGATGGCCACAGCCCCCCTGGGATGGTCACTGCCTGGCCCTGGGGATGGTCACAGCCCCCCGGGATGGCCACAGCCCCCCCTGGGATGGCCACAGCCCCTCTGGGATGGTCACTGCCTGGCCCTGGGGATGGTCACAGCCCCCCTGGGATGGCCACAGCCCCCCAGGATGGCCACAGCCCCCCCCAGGATGGCCACAGCCCCCTGGGATGGCCACAGCCCCCCTGGCCCCAGACCAGCCTGTGGGAATGGGCAGCTCCCACCCAGTGCTGTGTGTGGAGCTGAGCTGTGTGATGTGCTCGAGCCTTCAAGCCCATGTGATAAGGCTCCACTTTCCTCTTTTTCTTTTTTCCCTGAGAAAGCCTTCTTGCACAATGTCCATTTTTAGCACAAGCTGGAGCTGGATCAGATGCCTCACATGTGGTCTCCCCTCCCCAAAAGGGAAAATCAGCACTTTTTTTTTCTCCAATGGTTAAACTACAGGCACAAAATCTGAAGATTAAAAAAACCTTACTAATTCCCTCTTTTCTTTCCTTACAGGCTGGATAGCAGGGCTACATTGGCACAGCCATCCTCATCCACTCCTGTAACTCTTCTTTTGTTAGACTGGCTAACGGAGTCGGCTAAAATGAAAGATTATGAACTACAAAACCACTGGCTTTAGGACAAAAAGTGATCATCTGGGATCAGAAGACATCACAATGTATGAAGACAATATAGAATCGCTTCTGTGGATGTAAAAAACACTTAGGAAAAAGATATGTTTTCAAAGGCTTTTTCACCGCTCTTCCCGTGGGTAAAATGGGGTATCCTCCAATTAACTGCTGCGGAATCAATTAAGTTATTGCTCAATTCTTCTGGGGAATTCCAAACAGAGCTGGCAAACGTTGGAGATAAAGCACTGAGCAGATGGACTGCTGATGGCTCTGAGGTGCCAAACATTTTCCTGCTCATTACCAAGAGAAGACCTCAGCCTTCTGGGACTGACCGCACCTCTCCTGCCCAGATTTGAGCAAACCACGAGGATGCCTCTGCAGGAGAGGCCCCACACAGCAATGGGCACTGAACAGAGCAGCCCCTGCCCCGTGTCCCGTGCCCTGCTCAGCCTCGTGGCTCCAGGGACAGACCCTGCTCAGCCTGGCTGTGCCAGCTGGTCACACAAACTAACACAACCACGTGCTGCCCAAAACCTCCTGCCATCCTGGTTATTCTTCAGCTCCCCTGTGGCTCTTCTCAAGCTCAGTGAAAGCGTTGATCTGTGCTCTGACCTGCCATGAGGACTGAGCTCACCAAGGTCCTGTGCAGAAATGGAGAAGCACCTGAACTTCAGGTTGCTTTCCTACGCCTGAATCATCCAATACATCAGTGAGCCAAGTGTTAGTGACCATTTGAGTGGCACTGCTGGCAAGTGTCAGGCCCTAGGCTGTCCCCCACATCCCCCATCCCTGCAGCACACAGAGGTGACCCTGCACCCACTGCAGCAGGGGCTGGCTCCCTTACTCTGAGATAGCTGTACATGCAGATGGACATCCAGTTGGTGAGCATCTTCTCCACCACAGACTCCGTCCTCCTCAGCATAAGCTTGGGGTTTTTGGAAGCTGAAGCATCTATTAGATCCACCAGGAGGTCCTTCATGATGCTGGTGTAATACTCCAGTTTCCCATGCAGGGCAATAGTCAGCAGGGAGGCCAGGTTACACCTGAAACACAGAATGGTTCAGTACTCAAGGCCCAGTCCAACCAGGCTGAACTGCTGACTGGCACTAAAAAACCCAACACACAAAAGGCAGCCTTTCTGACAATTTTCATGAGCCTTCTTAATGGTGTTAGAAGTTCCAATCCTCCTTCAGTGCTGCAGGACCTCAGGTCAGCTTACTCTTACTGGTAAGCCAAATGAGTGAGTGTTCAGGGTTTGTGGCCATCCATCTCTAACACAAATGTGGAGGCAAGTGTGACTCAACCATCCACTGCAACACAGCCCAGACACAGGCTGGATTTGGGTTAGGAATAAATTAGTCTCCTCCAGCTGCCAAGTCTTTGGTTCTGAAGCTCATACCTGTCTCTGACAGCAAAGTCCTTCTGTTGCTCAAGAGCATGGACAAACACGATGAGGAAGTGCTTGTTGTTGAGCAAGGTGGAGAACAGAGAAATTCCTTCTTCCATGTTGGGTCTGCAGTTCTCAGGGATCTGAAGAAAAATTCAGACAGCAGACTAAGAAAACCCTGCTTGTTGTTTTCCTCCACGTTTTATCCCTCGTGATGGCAGGGATGCCCCTACTGAGCAGAAGAGCCCCTCCTCCCTCGAGCTGACACAGCCAGCAGCTCCTCTGGCAAGGAACACACAGCTGGGACAGTGGCAGTGGCCATTCCCTCTGTTCAGCACTCCTGAGGATACCTGGAGCACTGTGGCCAGTTTGGGGCTCCCCACCATGAGACAGATGGAGCACGTGCAGCTGAGGGCTGACAAAAAGCAATAGTGGTGTCCAAGGAGAGGTGAAGAGGGCTGGATTTGGTAAGCTTGCAGAAGTTCTAGACCTTACTGCAGCCTGAGGGTTACAGAGCCAGGAAGGATCCCAGGCAAACACTTCTTCATGCAAGAGCAGATTCACAGATCTGCCTTCTTCAGCTGCCAAGCTGATCCAGTGCTGCTCTGAGTTAATGGCCAGCAGCACCCAACAGGGTTTGTTCTGGCAGTGGGTTACTCACCTTCCATTCTCCCACCAGGAGTGGATGTGTTTCCTGGACATGGGAGCCCAGCTGCGAGCTGAGCTGCTGGGATGGCAGGATGTAGCACTCCTCGTAGAGGGAGGAACACTGGAACCAAGCACAGGTTAGGAGGGCACCTGTGTGCTGTGCACAGGGGAATAACAGCAGGAGGCTTGTCACTGGGACTAAAGCCACCCACCCCAAAGACATGCACGGGCTGCCTTAGGGAGCCTAGAAACACTTCGCAAGAGCTTCCCAAATGAGTAAACACCACAAGGATGGGGGGAGGCAGACGTCTGCACAAACGCAAGGCTGTTAGGGCAGGGAGACTGCAAATAGAGTAATGTGACAGCTAGAAAACTCCCAAAAGAGACAGTTTTACAGAAGAATATATCAAAATAGAGGAGTTCCGAGTGTTTCAACATATGTAACTTTTAAAACAGATGGGGAAAATGTTTAAATCTCTAGCATTTATATACCAGCCTGAATCTTAAAGCCTCTAGTGTGCAGAGACGTGGAGACTGAAAAACCTGAGTAATAGCTACTAATGAAACACTCTGCAGTCATAAATCATCATCTCAGTCCTCAGCACTGGCACACAACTGCCTCGGGGATGAAATACAGCCCCGGTGAAGGGCACAGGCACACAGCAGAGCAGCCAGTGACAGGAATGACGGCACCAGCACGTCTGGGGCAGCTCTGGTGAAGGACTGGGGGCAGACAAATTGGGACTGGGTGCCCAAGGGACATTTACTGGGAGCACCACACAGTCAACCGTGGAGAGGGAGGAAGGGAGAGACAGAGACATCCAAAGAGCTCCTGAGGACTGGCTGAGCTGCTGGGAATGCCTGGGGGCACCTGCATGGGACAAAAAGCCCCGCTCCCTGATTGCCAATTCACCCTTCAGCCTCTGCTGAATGGAGTGGGGTGACACTGAAGCCCTTGAGGAGGAGACCCCAGCAGTCTGCTTGTGTGATAGCTCTTTCAGAGGAGGTGTGCAATGGCCCCAAACAGGCAAGCCAGAGCAGCTCCTGGGACAGCTGCCGCCAGCCTCTGTCATGTGCGATCTTGTACAACACCTCAGGAGGTGCAGCTCCACTTTTGATGATAATTGAGGCTGAAATATGTGACAAGTAAATATATAACAGTGGAATGATTTTGTGACACTGTAAAAGCCCTTTAGCAGAGCCCTGAACTGGTGGGGACATAACTGGGAGCAGTGAGGTGCCCGTGACACGCGCTGTGTCCTTACTTTGGGGAAGAACGTCCTGGTGACAAAGTGCTTGTACTCCAGGAAAGGGATCCCCTGGCTGCGGTTTAGCTCCTTGGTCAGGTCTGTCATGTCTGTCTGCAGCTCTGCAAAACCTTACACAAAGAGAGGTGCAGATGGTGAGAGCCCAGTCCCCACCAGCCGAGGCAGGCTGGCACTGGGAGGAGGGCACGGCTCCTCTCTGCCCTCGTGCCGTGCCCTGGCAGGGCTGGAGCTGCGTTTGCTCTGAGCAGCACATTCCCATCCGGGCACTGACAGAACATTCTGTGCCCAGGAGCCCCAGACCCCTCAGGACAGGATCATGGACCATGGGAAGGTGGCTGCAACACCTGGAATGCTCCCACTGCTCCACGAGGAGTGGGATGCAGTTTCTGTTGCACCCAAGAGGAAAGCACACTGAGGGTTAGCGTGACCTTCAAGCAGCCCTCTGACACAGCCAAGGCTGTTCACCCCAGGGCAGAGAAGCTGGTGGCACTGGAGATCAGTGGCTTGCCCAAGCCAGGCAGCAGGACAGTGGCAGGGCCACACTTCAGCCACTGAGCCGCATCCCAATCTCTGTCAGAGCTCACAGACAACCACAGAAACTCTCCTACAAACAATTCTGTGAACTTCTACAGCACAAGGTGAATTGCTTCGAGCCTAACCTGACATCCTGCTCCTAGCCATGGCTCCTTGGCACCCAGACAGACTCACCTTTGCGGATTTCCTCCCGGATCTGTGACTCCATCTCCTCCATCTGGAGCAGCGTTTTCTGCCAGTAGCGCTCAGCTCTGCGGCTCTTTGTGCAGAACACAAAGAGAGCTGGAAAAGAGGAAGAGAACCAGCCCTTAGGACCTGGGCTTAGGAGCAGCTGCAGCTGGGATCAGAGCAATTCTCCCAGACACGAGTGCAGAAAGCTAAACCCAGAGCTGGTTTCACACCTACCACCAGACTGGTATCTGCTCAGGCAGTTGTCGATTATCTGTAAATAAGTAAAACCAGCTGGGATTTAATGATCATGCTGTAACTGTCATCTTCAATTTAGGTCTGGGCTGTCTGTACTCAGCTTAACTGTACATTAATGTGTTCCAACTGATTAATGAATACAGAATTGAGGTTGTTTACCACCTGTATTACAGTGTTCATATCTGACAGTCTTCCCATGCCTCCAGAAATATGTTTCTAATGATGGGTGGTGCACCTAGTAAACAGGGTGCATGAGAGCCTTTATTAAAAATAAATTAAATCCTTACTATAAAGCTCTCATTTGCTGTGAACTGGCAGGTTTCTTGCTGCAAAGTCATTCTGTGCAGGGACCCTAGCCTGAGGACAAAGGTGTGCAGCAAGGCTTCCAGCTAGGTACATCCACCAATGTGCCTGCTTCAGGTTTGCAGCTAAGGATGCTGGCTCTGCTCTTCCTCCTTGGCCAGGCACCTGCCACTGCTTGCTCCTGGTGACAGGACCTTGGCCTAAGAGCACCTTTGGAATGGTCTGGAACAGCCATGCCTGTGACCAAGATCAGTTTCTCACATCCTTCTTTACTTTGTATTATAGTAACTACTAAGTATTTGACCAAGATCAGTTTCTCACATCCTTCTTTACTTTGTATTATAGCAACTACTAAGTATTTGACCAAGATAGTTTCTCACAACCTTCTTTACTTTGTATTATAGTAACTACTAAGTATTTGACCAAGATAGTTTCTCACAACCTTCTTTACTTTGTATTATAGTAACTACTAAGTATTTGACCAAGAACAGTTTCTCACATCCTTCTTTATTTTGTATTACAGTAACTACTAAGTATTTGGGGAAAAGGGTAAGTTTATAACTATCTCCTGTTCAAGTAACAGAGTTGAGCCGTGGATGCAGCCAGGAGAAGCTCTGTGCTGGAGAGAGCTGCGTGCCCTGGTCCAAGCTGTGTGCCATACCTGCTGCACCCAGACTAGCTTCAGGTACTGCACAACTGCAGCACTCAGAGCCACCTGCACGCCTCTACATGCAGAGAGAAAAGCCTTGCCAGAGCCTGGAAACACATGGTTCTTGCCCTTACCCACGACAGAGAGGACCAGCAGGATGCTGCAGATGACGATGGAGACGATGATCGCGGTTTCTCCTCCCCCGAGGTGCAGCATGGCAATTGTGTAGTTGAACTTTCCGACTTGGATCTGAGGAAGGAGAAGGAGGGAGGAAAAGTAGGAGGTGAGCAGGTTTCCAAGGGGCTGTGAGCAGGGAGGGGCACAGGGCAGCACCCAGCAGAGCTTCACCCCAGGACTCACTGGCACAGGCTCCGTGGCTGTGGGAGGGAGCCGGGCTGTGCCTTTCACTGCCACACCTGGGCACCCTTGGAGCCCCATTCCCCCTGGGGGATGCCAAGGCCACACCCAGCAGGCTGTGATGCTGCAGTGCTGTCCATCCTGGACCACCACAGGGTTTGGTGGCAGAAGTGCAGGGCCCTTGGTCCCACTGTTCCTGCCCCAGAAGAGACAGCGCTTTCCTAGAGAGCCCCTGGCACTGTACAAGGTGCTGCTCTTACTAGAAAATAATTTCCACCAAACATCAGCTTCTTTATAGCTCTGAACAGCCCTTGGAGCCCTGCTGCACTCGCCTTTCTCCTCCACAATCAGAATAGCTGCCACCCAGAAGAAGCAGGGTTAAGAAACTTTAAAGTCCTTGAAATATAAATAAACGAAGGGAATAAAAATAAATGAGACCATGGAGGAGTAATGATCTTGTGGCTAAAGCAGTGAAAGGGGTGTCAGAAGGTGCTGGCTCTGCTCCCAGCCTGTGCTTCTTGTGACAACAAGCACAAACCACTAGAGCTCAGTCCTTGGGTCTCCTGATCTCCAGAAGGGAAGAGGCCAGCACACATCACAGGCTGGCAAGTTACTGGGTGCTGTTTACAAACAGCTCTTTGGGCCCTTGGGATGAAAGGATTCCACACTATCATCTGATAAGGAAAACTCATGACACACAAGGCTTTCGCTTCTGGAAATGTGAGTTTCACTTCTCCCAAGGAAGGAGAAGTGAGAGAAATTAGAGAAAAAACCTTGAAATTAGGTAGGGAAGAACTCCAATAATCTTACGATTTTGATTAATCTTTTGATTAATCAAAATTAACCTTGATTTCCTGTGTCATGGAACACCTCTGGGCAAGGTGCCCGCTGGGGTGAAATTCCAGCAGCTCTCAGCCACTGGACCAAAGCATCCCACAGGCAGGATGGTCCCACCAGCTCCACCACCAGATGTACAGCTCCATCCTGAGGGGAGCCCGGCTCCAGGAGCACTGGTGAGGGCGTGGTGCTGCCAGTGGAAGGCTCCAGACGTGGAGAGCTTTGGTCTCTGGCCTGGCACTTTGTCCAAGAGCCGTGGTGCTGGTCAGGGACAGGAGCCACAGCACTGCAGGAGCACCTGGGCAGGTTCACTCAGCAGCCTTCACATGCCCAGCCTCACCATCTCCACTTCTGACTCTGAAATGCTGCAATGAGGCAGTTCCTCAATGTGTTTTGAGTCTTTTTTCCCCCACCAGCTCAACCTTTCACATTTTTCAGAGAAAAAATTCCGTGGCTGCTGTTTAATTCAGTGTTTAAACTGTTTGGTCATGAACAAAGAGGGGCCTGAAGGTCTTGACAAGTCTCTCTTGTGTAGCTGGACAGGGACTCAAGGCTCAGTGTGACCCAGGCAAGGCCCCTGCACGTGCCTGCCCTGTGTCACCACAGCCATTTCTCGTGTGGGACAGGGCAGCAGCCCCTTGTGGAATGGCCAGCAGGCCCCAGACACACCTCCAGATTTAATAAGGGTGCACAGGTATGAATACATGCAGATTAATCAGCTGCACTGTCATTGCTGATGCAGTCTGAACAGCCTTGTGATTCTCCTGCTTCCTGGGGACTTGCCCTGATTGGTTAATGTCACATCAAGACTGGGAAACTCAAAAATTCCTTTCCTTCCACAAAGGGATTCCCCTGTTTCTCAGTCCTTACCCAAAAAAAGAAAAAAAAGGTCAAAAATTACCCTGTTTAAAATTCCTGTTAAGATGACTCAAAAAATCCTGTTACTTCTGCATTTCCATGTTTCCAGTTTTCAACAGAATTTCACACACCTCAGATTGTTGCCAGTAAACTGGACAGTGTCAGAGAATCCTTGTGCCTTTCTCCTGGTAGCCCAGCTCCACAGCTCTGCAGTTCCCTCCAGCTCTCCTCCTCCTCCCTGCCCTTTCCTCAGGCTCCCACCCATCCAGAGAGGGCCCTGGTCCCATCCCTGCCCAGCCATGGGCTGTGTGTGACACGAGGGAAACTGAGGCAGGCACAGCAGCTCAGTCAAGCCCTCCAGAACAGGGCAGTTACCAAGTGTGGTGCATTGGCAGACACGAGAAGAGAAGCCCTGAACTGGGAACTCTTTCAGCAGGAAAGCAGCAGCCTTTGGAAGCCCTGAGCACTGCTCTCACCCTGCTGGCCCCACCACAGGGACCCAGCCCAGCGAGGAAATCCCCAAACATCTCATGAGGAGCAGAAAATCAGTGCAGGTGACAAAAGCTGATATGCCTGAGACCTCAGAGTGCCTTGCAGAGCTGCCCAGGCTCCCCTGGACAGTGCAGAGCTCAGCTGGGGCACCCAGGGCTGGGAGGGAGGCAGCTCCTCAGCACAGCTCGGGGCAGCCCTGGTGCCCATCCCTGCACCCTGCTGACCATCTGCCCTGCACAGCTGTGCCAGCACGGCTGCTTTGTCCCCTCTGCCCTGTGCACTCCTGCAGGGTCCCCAGGAGCGCAGGGACCCCCTGCCCACAGCACTCACCGTCACGGGCAGCTGCCGCTCCGAGGAGCTCAGAGACTCATTGATGGAGCAGTGGATGACTTTGTCTGAAACAATCTGGATCTCACACGAGATCAGGCCGATTTTCACCTGGTACTCATTGCTCTCCAGGCCCAGGCTGTCAGGCTCTTTCTAAAGACAGAAATAAAATCAGGATGTCAGGCTGCAGCATAGCAGTTGGAATTGCAATCGATCTTCCTGCTTTACTTTCCATATTCCCTGCTGTTTTGCAGACCTGGGAAGACTCTCCCTCACCAAGGACATTTTTCCACCACTCCACAGGAAAGCCAAAACCGGGCCATTCCCCATTTTCCTGTTTCCCATTCTTCACTCAGCATGGGGCATAGGATGAACAAGCCCCTCATGGAACCTGGAAAAATCTGCTTTTGATCGGGCCTGCTGTGCAGGGAAGATAAGGATGTAAGTGCCCATCTGGGAGCGGGGAAGGATGTACAGTGGAGGGGACAGCCAGGGGATGCGGCTGCAAAACCTGAGACAGGGGGAGCACATTTCTGGAGCACGTTGCGAACAATTAGGATATCCTGCAGCAAACAATGGCCTTTGAATTACTACTGCTCATTGTCCAGGCCACTCAGCCTCTGCACCCCAACTTCCTTGTGAGCTGAGCTGAATTCAGTAGCCAATAGAGAAGAATGAATGATCTGTTTCTGCAGGAATAAACACCTATTGTCAGGCCCTTCTGCAGCACCTGCCTGGTTTCAGGCCAGGGCATTGCAGTTATTTTCCACACGTCCAACATCTCAGTCAGCCCCCTGCCACAACACCCTCCCCAGACAGCTCTGGCATCATGCCTCAGAAGGTATCCCCAGACCAGGCTGCATCTCCCGGGGTGGACAGATTCAGAAGCTGCAGGCTGAGCCAAATTCCCCTGCTCCTGCCTCTCCAGCTCCCATCCTCCCCCTTCTGCCTCCTGTGCCTGTGGACAGTCCCTGCGCTGGTACTTCGGACTGAGGAGCTGCCCAGGGGGAGCTGGCAGCACCCAGAGAGAAGCAGAGCTGTGACCATCCCCCTCTTACATGTATGACCAGAGTTAAGGGCTCGCCAGGATGGTGCTTGATCCACTTCTCCTTCTTGGCGGTGGAGAACTGGGGGTCAGCATAGTAGCCCAGGCTGAACTTGCTGATGTGCAGGGCCTCCTCAGGGTACATCTCCTCGTCCAGAGCCGAGCGCTCGTCCGTGTAGAGGCGTCCGTTGAGGTAGAAATCCACTGGGGCTGGCTTGGTGCCCACGGTGACGTTGGAGGCAGCGGGAGAGGGGCAGGTGATGGCGGTGTCGGTGTGAACCTTACAGCGCTGGGAGCAGCAGTGGGAGCCGTCAGAGCCCAGCCCCACGGGTGCTCCCAGCCCCTCCTGAGGCACGGCCAAGGGCCCAGGTTCAGCTGCTGGCAGCAGGCACCAGCCCTGCCCCATCCCCAGGACACCCACCGTGTGCTCCCTGCCGATGCCGCGCACTGCCATGGACACGTTCTGCACCAGCCCAAAGCCTCTCCCCTCCAGGGTGATGATCCTGCCCCCGCTGCGAGAAGGGAAGAAAGAGAGGGTGACTGCAGAGGACAGTGCAGCAGTGGTATGTGATGGCTGCATCCTCCTCCTGTCATTATCTCAGAGATGTTTCCAAGCTGCCTGAGCAGAAAATGTGACCCAACATCCAAAGTCTTCTTCCACACAGATTCACACAGCCACCACAATACCAGAGAAGAAAGGAAGGAAGGAGGAGTAGATGCTCTGGTGGAAAGGGGCGAGCCTCTTCCAGCATCAGTGGATGTCTCCCCTTCCTCCCACTGCCCAGAAGAGCAGTCTCTCCGTGCCAGGGTATGCAGCAGGCACCCTGGCTATGTCAGTGACTGTAAAGTGACGGCCAGGAGACATCCCCCGCCCTCGTCCCTACCCCTGGCCCTGCAGCAACCCACACGGAACTGTGAGACCTGGAGAAGGAAACATCCCTCATCCTGCATCTTCCAGGAACTTCTGATTTAGATCAAAATGTGGAAGTTGCTGTGTTTTCAATCTGCCTGGGGGGAATGCAGCACATGGGCCTCTCACTGTGCAGTCAACTAACAGAACAATGAGCAGCCTCAATGTGCACAAGACAGAGCAATGGCTGGAGAGCCATCACCACTCATCTGCACTCTAGATTGACCTTCCCCTTCCCCTGCACCACATTTGACTTGTTTGGAGTATCTGCCAGGCAACAGCCAAGACTCAAAAGTCCTGTTATCCAAAGAGCATTCCAGGCACAGTGACTTCTGGCACGAGGCCCTAGGGCTCTCTGAAGTGTGGGGATATCACTAGGAAGTTATGATCCAAGTTTCTAACATGCAGATTAGTGTACAATTTTTGCACTGGTTTAGATTTTGGTTATATGGATTATTTTATCAAGAGAAACCAGACCCAGCTAATTTTTACACCAGTAATTGGCACCTTGTGGTCAGCAGCCCAGGACTGCACAGCACTGCACAAGCTGCACCAGAGGCTGGAGAGAGCCTGCAGCTCCCATCCCTGTTCTCTGAAATTTGGGAACTGCTCTAAGTACCAAGGAAGCACAGTAAGGTGACTAAGAAATACCCAGTGACTACGGGCAGGACATTCTTCCCTTGTCTCTTTTTAGCCACTGCTCTCACCACTCAGCAGTTGGAAGCTTTCGAGGGGCTGTGCCTGGCTGAGTCATGGCTCTGCCTTTCCCCAACATTCCCACAGCCTGCAGCCTTGGCATTGTGCTTGGGAACAGAGAGGCAGCTTTGTTCCAAGGGGATCAGACCACCAGAGCCTGCTCATGCTCGCCCCTGGGCATGCTGCGTTCAGCGATGTCCTGCCGGCACAGCCGCTGGCCTCCCAGATTTCCCACTCAGCCCTGGGTTTTTCAGCTCCACAGGTGAGGAGGGTGGTATTTTATCATGTTATCCAAAGGAACAGAAGTCTGAGAACTCCACAGAGATGTGAAACTAAAAGCAATGCGCTTTGAAAATTATATACTGTGACCTCAGGGAAGGTTGAAATTCAAAATTACAAATCTCATCTTATCCTCCAGCAGTTTTACTGCCAATAAACATCCTCAGGGTCTCACAGAGCCTCCACCTAGGCCTCCCCAAAGCACTCACCAGGTGTGCACAGTATAGTTACCAAGGCTGACATGTTTGTACTCCTAAATGCATCAAAACAAGCTGTGTGTGAGACCTCTTCCACTCCTGTGCTGGGGCACCCCAAGAGCAAGCTAAGGCACCCTCTAGACCTGTCCAGCCCAGGGTTGAGAAGCCCCTTTCTCCTGGCAGGACCCTCTGCCCACCCCCTCCCACCTGGAACTGCCCCTCTCTCTCACGGGCTGTCCCAGCCAGGGCAGGATCTCACCTGATCTGGCTCTTCTTGGGGCTGATGTCTGATATAACCGGGTTCTTCTCATACTTGAAAGTGATGTTGTGGCTGGCACAGGACCTGTTCTCGAACTGCACGCAGACGGGCACGGCGCTGGTGAGCTCCACGGCGGGCATGGTGCAGGTGATGCTGCTGTCGCTGCGGCTGCGGGACACGGGGGCTGAGCTCGGGGGCACAGGGGCTGCAGCCTGGCCTGGGCACCCCTGACAGGCAGGTGGCAGCCACAGATGACAAGCTGGTTCCAGTCACATGGCAGCCAGCTGTTCCTCCAGGCAGCTCTCAGCTCACCCCGTCCTGCTGCGGGGCCGTTCCCGGGCAGGCAGAGCGGAGGGCAGACAGAGGGGTGCTGTGCCAGCATGCAGTGGTGCTGTGCCAGCATGCAGTGGTGCCCCATCAGAGCCCCTGGGTGCTGTGCCAGCGTGCAGTGGTGCCCCATCAGAGCCCTGCTCTGCCTGACTTCTTGGGGGACAATACCAACCTTCCTAACGCTTTGGCCCTCGTCACCACCCCAGTGGCACCCCCAGCCCTGCTCCCACCTGAGGTCTGTGCACTGCTTGGAGGAGTTGATGAGGACACGGAGCTCTGAGCCGACATCCAGCCTGCTGCCTCTGATGGTCACTCTGGTGCCTCCTGCCTTCGGGCCGTTTGGAGGAGCTATGGACTGCACCACAGGAAGCTAAAAACAAAGGGGAAATCTGTGTTCTAGCCTGGTAAATCTGCAGCTGGATATTCCACACTGTGCATGGGAATTGATTCAGAACTTTGAGTAAGTGTCCAGCACTACGAGGCTCAAACAGCAGCACAGCAAAAGCTTTTGCTGGCAAGGTTTCAGAACAAGAGAAGTGGTACAAACACTACGGAGTAAGATCATATAAAACCTCTGTGACTCTCAGTGCTCCCTAAATACTGGCTGTAAATGAAACATGGGGCCAAACAGGAGCCCAGGATCCCACCATTCCCTTCAGATTTTCAGCAGGAGGTCCAGAGCCAGTGACAGTGCAAGGTCCATCAATAAAAGGAAAATTTTCACTCATTCCTTCCCTTACCATCTCAGCCCTTCCAGATCCATGTCCTCCTAAATGCAAGCCTAAAGCCCCACTGAATGATGGCCTTGAGATGGGTGAAATGGCCACCTGGGTTTAGATAATTGAATATCAGACCCCTGCTAAGGAAGCTTCAAATCTGCATCTCTTGAGGCAACAGGAACTGTGGGGGAAGTTTCTTTGCCTCTTGCCATTTGCAGCAGAAATTAGTGTGTATGTTATCTGTGTTTGCAGCCCCTGGAAATTTTCCTGAGATTCATGAGCTGGAGGCTTTGATAACTCACGTGGCGCTGAGCCCTCTTGTCTGCTCACAGACACCCCAGGAGAGGCTGCAGGCAACATTCCTGCTCCGTTTGAGCAGGACAGCCAGGGCAGAGCAAATCACCATCTCGAGACCCTTCCACAGGGCACTGGTGGCTCCTGTCAGACAGACCCATGGGGGCTGGCCCCGCTCACCCCAGCCCTTCCCTCGCTCGTGCAGAGCAGACCCTCGCAGGCTGACCCTGCTGTTAGAGCCTTGCCTGGCAGTCTGTGCCACACAAACCCATGTACTAACATCTACCCTTGCCCTTGTCCTACACTCAGATGGCTTTGCCACCCTACAGCCACTTGCTCTGTCTGTCCTGACCATCACCATTTCCACCGGATCCGTTTGGCTAATTTGTATTTCTCTGGGTGGCTGCAGGCAGCTGTCTCCTGCCCTTGGCCCCTAACCCACATATTCATAACTGCAGCTACAGCATCAGCAGAGAGGATTATTCCTGCTCCCCAAAGCCCTTCCCCTAAGCAGAGCCAGGGGCTGCTGCTCTTGGTGCACTGCCAGCACCAATCACCTCCATCGCAGCTTTGGCAAATCCAGCTCATCCACAGCCTGCTGTAATGTCCTGAAGAAGCCTCTCCCTCCTCCTTAGCACAATCACAGCTGAATTCTGTCTCTTCCAGGCATGTATAATGGGGACTTTGAAAGATGTAGCACACAAACAATATCTGGTATTTCATGAAGCACCTTTTTTGGAAGGGCAGTTATGAAAGTCTTTTAAACTTTTCCAGGCAAACTGTACCAATGCCCAAGCTCAGGTCTCACCAAGACCAGCCTTGCATGGTGTAGGCTACTTCATCTGCACACCATCAGGTGTGAGAGGAGAGCCAACAAAACAGGAGTGTCACTTGGTCTGGAAATGGTGTGAAAGCTGTTCCAGTGTGACACACCTTCATCGTGCAGTGTCCCTGCCCAGCACAGCTGCACAAGGCAGGGCACTCCCTCATATCTGCCCCAAGCTTTGCCAAGACAAGACAGAGACAAACAGACAGCAGCTTTCCACTGTGCCACCCAAGCAGGAACAGCTCCTCTCCCCTCCAGAGAGGGCCCTGCTCCCTTAGCTTGCCCAGGAGCTGCTGGCACGGGGCTGCCACAGACCCAGGCTGAGGTCAGGGACTGGATTTGTTCAGCATTGGTGCTTCCACAGGTGTTCCTGAGAGGCTTTTCCTCGCATGTTAAGAGCTGGTGAAGGAGCCTCCCAGCCCTCTCCCCTCTCTCAGCAGTGGGGGATGTGCCAGCTCAGCACACACATCCTGAGAGTCCCCAAACCAAGGGACTCTCACTGGATCACAGCCACCACTGCACCTCAATCCACTCCCAGCTGCTGCATCAGGAGCTGGGATGTGAACCTGGCCAGCTGTGGAAATAGATCTGGGAGCTCCTGCTGAGACTGGGCTGGCAGTGCCATCACCTCAGCAGCCTCTGCCCTTGCAGTGTCAGCCTGGCTCTGCTGGGAGTGCAGCCTGTGCTGGCTGCCTGCTGTGAATCCCTGGATAAACACCCAATTGGCTACAGGGTGGGGGAATCACACTCCATGATCTGCTCCAAATTCCTCCCAGTGCCCACCAGGAATCAAAGTGTTTTCTGAGGCTCCAAGTCCTGCCCCAGCTGAGGCTGCACTGGAGGCACAAAGGCTCCAAGCATTCCATGTGCCCTCCTCACCCACCCAGCATTACTGCCCACGAATACTGCCCAAGAACAAGGCTCATGTAGGGAAGAGAAAAAATGCATTAATTTCTCTCAGGTTTATAGAGATGAAAGCTATCTTTGTGAGACAGCACAGCACGAAGTTAAAAAGGGCTTTTCATTGCACAATGACATGGGGTTAGCTTCAGTCTAATCCCTACACATCATTTCATGCAAAAAACTAACACAGTCTCTGCAGCAAAAATATCAGCTCTAAATAATGTGAGTTCATGGAATGTAACTTACACAGCACAAAGGGGCTTCACAAGTCTCAAAAAATATCACAGGTTGCAACAGCACTTCAGCAAAAGAGGTACAAGAAAACTGAGTTTCTTTTTATAGCAGAATTGTCAACAGAGCTGGGATGAGATAGAACCCCACAGGAGCCGAGTCTGGGAGCCTGGCTGTGCTGCCAGCATCCTGCTGTGGTCCTTCCACACCCCACACAGGTAACCACAGGTGAGGTGACACCTCCGCAGCTCCTTAAGGAGCCCAACATGCAGTTGTAGATCCTGTTTCTCAGCCAGCTGGGGAAGGCGTGGGGAGCTGCACACTCACTTTGAGGGGCACAGGAATAACCAGAGGAACACTCAGCAAACAAGCCAGGCACTCACCACGTAGGAGAATCGCTCCCTGGACCTTCCCTCCCGGCTCACGTTCACCGTCACCACATCCGAAAACGGCTCCGGGGCCTCTCCGGTCTGGCACACGACTCTGTGGGCAGATGATGGCAACACTGCAGTGGCAGCAGTGCAGTGGCCAAGGGCAGCAGTGCAGTGGCCAAGGGCAGCAGTGCAGTGGCCAAGGGCAGCAGCAGCAGTCAGTGCCGAGGGCAGCAGCAGCTGGCTCTGCCTGGCCACAGGGACAGGGAGGGACAGGCACAGGACGTGCAGGGGTCGCGGTCCCCCCTCCCCAGCTCCCCCACTCACGTCTCGGACACGACGTATCTGTGGGGCAGGGGCGCGCAGGGCACGGCGCCCACGCGCACGGCGCCCGCGATGTCGCTGAAGCGCCGGCCCAGGTTCCTCCCGCGGATGGTCAGCAGCGTGCCCCCCTCCAGGGGCCCACGCAGCGGCTCGATCTGCAGCACCAAGGGCAGGTCATAAAGTCAGAGCATCACAGCATCCCAGAACAGTTTGGGTTGGAAGAAACCCATCTGTGATCCATGCATTGGCAGGGACACCTTCCACTAGACTGGGTCTGGGGCAAACCAGGAGTTTCTGGCCTTGGTCCCTGAGCCAACCCCGGTGCCCAAGCACCACCTGAGCTCTATGAAGCAGACAGTCACTCCTCACATTCCTACTTGCCCAGTGCACCCAACACCACAGTCTCCTTGCTCTGGCTCAGAGCAGAGAGAAACCATCACACTTCTCTGCTGTGCTGGGCAGCGGGGTTTGGTCAAGGATTACTTCAGCATGCTTTTTTCCACACACCAGCTTTGAAGCCACCACTACACCTCTGTTTTCACCTGACAGCTGCTGGAGACAGAGTACTGGTTGTGACAACATCCCAGTGCTGTGAGAGGACAGGTGCTGGCCGTGATTGTGCTGCTCTTGTTTCTCCCTCTAACATGATGAGCACTGGATCCTGTCCCTAGCAAGATGTCTTTGCCCCCAGGTGACTCGACAACATAGAAAGTCAGTGAATAATTCAGTGCTGGTCTTGACCCCATCCTGTGCCAGGGACGATGTGCAGACCCTGCTCTGCTCCAGGCAGGACAGTGCAGCCTGTCCCAGCCCTCGGCACCACCCACCACACCACACCACGCCACGCTCTGAGCACCCTCCACGCTGTTCGGGTCTTACCTTCCGAATCTCAGGGGGTGGGCAGACTTCAGAGAGCTGTGGGGGCTCGGTCCGCAGCCTGCAGCTGGAGCTGCCCTCGCTCCAGAGGCAGCGGTGCCCCAGGTCCTCCCTGCCCAGGCACTGGGAGCAGTCGGCGCTGCCGGTGGCGCAGTTGTACACCTCCACTGAAGCACCAGAGACAACAGACAGTGAGCTCCAGGCCTGAGGCTCCCACGGCTCTGCTTAGCCTGAGGCAAACACACACGGCCCCCCCGTCTCACCCTGCCAGCTGCATGAATCCCAGTAAAACCGAAATGCAGCGGGTGAGCAGAGCAGTCTGCACACACCGCGAGATGAGGCAGTGCTTGGCCACCATCTGCAGATTCCCCAGAAGGCCTGGGCACTTGTTCACACTATAATATAGTTTAGCACTTTCTTTTCATTTTTCTCTCCCTTGAAAAACAAGCAACACCCAATCTTAGAACATTTGTCAATTAATGCTACGTTTCCAGCTCTCAGCATCCACACGGGAAGCTGCTTGGCAAAGTTGGCTCCATCCTGCCAGGAAAGCAATCACATTGCTTCCACACTGACAAAAATGGGGTGGGTTGTGCTTTGTACAGTGTTCACAGTTCCTTCCTTCCCCCTGTGACCACAGAGCCTTTTATTGACTTCTTCTCCCTTCTCCCTTCAGCTCAGCTTCCATGTTTTTCTTACGCTGCCTTTACATTTGGTGCCCTGGATTACATTTCCTCTCCAGCCTCAGGAGTTCTGCCACTCGAGTGTGGGTACCCACGGAGGTGACAGTCAGAAATACTCAGGAAACATGGCTTTCACACCCTTTTCCCCACAGGAGACTTTGCAGGAGCACATAAAACACAGAAACAGACACGTTTGGCACTTCTGCTCACAGGAGCATCTTACGGCACTTTGTGAGCAACTAATGAGTCCCCCACCCTCAACGCTCTGCTGTGCTGTGCTAACAAAACTTCATCAGCACCAACACTCTGCCTGTGCCATGCTAATGAAACATCACTGGTGCTGGGGTCTCTCCTATTCTCCACAAAAAATAAACGCTCATTCCATGTCCTCTGCAGTCTTCCCAGGGAGTTACACTGGGTGGATTTCCAACCAACAGCAGAGCTTGTATTCCTTCAATGGACTATCAAAACAGAGTGTACAATAAAAGCTAATAAATATGGAAATAATGAACACTAACATGAGTGATTTCACTAAAGACATTTTGAAAGATGCCCATGTTTGTCTGGCAGATCTCTGATGCAAGGAAGTCTCTCTAACGTGACTCACACCAGGCTGAGCAAGGCAGGGAGGAGCCAGAGCAGCCTGACAGTCCCGTGGGAACTCCAAATATTCTGGCCAATTCCAATGGATGCAAACAGGGCCTATGTAAACGAGCTCCTTCTCCATGCAGGAGGAGGGGAATTCCACCGCGCTTCTTCTGCTGTGGCTCCTGCTCCCAGCACCACCCACACAGAGAACTGAGTCTTCTACAGAGCCAAAACCCAACGCCCCATCCCCCTCCTCAGGGTTACCACTGTATTGCAAAATTATGCCCTCTTCTTTCTGCAGAGAAACCAGATCTCATGCCTGCCCATGCTGGTGTTCCCTGGTACTCTCACTTTGCAAAATAATCCTCCTCCACTCACAGGGATTTATCATGGGGAAACCTTTCTGTCCTGGTCACTGGGTGTTGATGCTCATGTCCTTCTGACACAGCCACCTTCCAAAGGAAAGCTTTGGGCTCCTCTGCACCTCAGATAAATCAGCCCCTTCTGACACTGTCGAGAGGCAAAGGAGCTTGGAACGCTGCCCCCAGCCAGAGCCCTGACAAGGGGCAGTGCCAAACCAGAGTGTGGCAGCTGCAGTGCCAGCCCTGGGCTCACCCTGCCCTGATCCACTGGGCTCGTCCTGCCTGGCTACCTTGTCTGAATCTGACTCATTTCGAGTCTCCCTGCCTTCCTCCGTTTGCTGATGTAGCAAGGGCTTTTTTGGGAATCCAGCCATTCTTCACAGAGACAGAGAACAGGCCAGGGGTGAAATGTGCTTACACATTTTATTCCTTCTCAGCAGAGGAAGCAAGAAGAAGGACTCAATTTTCACAGCGTGTGGAACCTCGATGCCATGCTCCTGTGAGACCTGAGGGAAGAGCCCTGCCCTGTCCCTTCTCTGCCCTGGAGGAATTCCTCCCCAGCCCAGATCCTGTCTGTGACTGAGAGCACAGGTAACCTGTGCCATGCACTGCTGAGACCCGAGCTGCCTGCACTCCTGGCAGGGCTTGGCTTGGGCTGGCTGTAACAGGGATGTCGTGGGTGCCAGTCTGGGCTCTGGGCTCATGTCCACGGGGGTGACTCTGGGTAAATATGCTTTTTCCATGTGCCTGAGAGAAGGAGCTGTGCTGTGCCCACTGGAGCTATGGTCTCTCTCCTGCAGCCATAAACTCTGCCCAGGTTTGAGAGTCATTCGAGCCACCCAGATGAGAGGAGTATAAAAATATTTTCAACTCAGACCTGTCATCATCTCTGGGCTGTCGATAAATCTGTCTGGTTTGTCCTTCAGCTGGAGGTTCACCAGGAAGCGATGGCTTTTTTCTGATGTATGGAGCTGCACACAAAGAAATAAACAAGAACTTATGAAATTTAGTAAAATAGAAGGTTACAAACACACACACACACTCTCTCTCTCTACATGGATTAGACCTTTCTTGTGAGGCTTCTTTGACCACTGCTCCTCTACACACAAGGGTCTGATCTTCAGCAGAAGAAGTGGGACAGTTTTGTTTTAATCATTTTGCTGAAGTCCCAGCAAAGGGCACCAGCACACAGTGCACATCGTGGTGAGCACAGAGCCCTGGGTTGCTGCTATTTTTAGCAGAAAAGGGCAGGAAAATGAACAGCCTTCTCAGTGCAGGGCTGTGATACAGGTGATGTGATGGAAAGGTGCTCTTCTCCAGCTTCCACTTGCAATATTCCTGCTGGTGAAAGCCCAATTGTTTGCTGCATTTTGCAGGTGCAATTTGCCCCCTGACAACCATACACTGCTTCCCAGCGAGCAGCACAGCATTTTCTCAGGCAATTCCTTGCTCAAAATAAAAGCTACAGAAACAGCAATCCTGAAAGGTGGCCATTTTTTTTTGCCTGAACTCTTCCCATTTAGGAAGGTAAACAAGCAGCTCTTTCCCAAGCCCCAGGGGAGCAGAGCCAAAGCCACTGCAGATCCCCACGGAGCTGGGAACACAGCACTGGTGACACGTGTGTGCCCTGCCAGCATCAGCACACACAGAGAGCCCAGAGGGGAGGATGCAGGAGTGAGAGATGGAGGGAAGAGAGCAGTAGTGTCCCACTGGCAGGTGGGAGGCTGGGGGTGAGACCCTGCCTGCCCTCGGACCTGATCCTCAGCCTGGGGAAGCAGGGCTGGCAGCCTCACCCCTCGACTCACCAGCACATGAACACACTCCACGGCAGAGGAGTTCACCCACCGGGCTTCAAATGTCCCGTCTGTCCCGAAATGGCACTCCAGAGCTGCCTCCTAGGAGAGGGAACACAAGGGCAGAATGGCTGCAAGAACCGTTCTGTGCAGTTCTGTCGGTCAATCAGCAGGGTTCACGTCCGCCTTGATCCTGCCACTGGCACCTGAGCTCTGCCCAAGTCCAGCAGGAGATCAGAACCCGACACCAGGACTGTGCCTGGCCCAGGGCACCCACGGACCAGGAGATGAGCCTGGCTGGGCTCTTGTAACCCCAACAGCTCCTCTGGGCCGGGGTGTGTGGAACTCACACTGCAGTGCAGACTGAGTCCTAGGCCACCTTGTCCAAACCAGTCCAAACCAATCTGTGATTTGGGCTCAAAGTCACCTTCTTCCTCCCCCTCCCAACACTACACAGAGCAAATCTCTAATTCAAACAAGGACCCAGCTGAGAACAGGTTCAAAGACAGACTTCTGTGCTGTTTTCCTGATAACACAAGGATGATATCCTGCACCAAATTATTGCTGTGCCCGCATCTTGCAGGAAAAAAAAATCCTATCTCCAAACAGTTGATGCTCCACCACTACTGAGGTCTAACTACCCTTTGAAAACTGGCAGATCTGATAAAAGACATGGAAGGAAGCACCAGGCTCCTGGCAGGCAGCTGCTGGCTCAGCCAGCACACAGGCAGAATCTCGCCCAGTGCATCACCTGTGCCCAGGCAGCTCTGGCTCTGCAGGCTGCCCACAGCCCTGCCCCTCACTGCCCCAAAGGGGCTGGGGCACATCCCTGGACCCCCAGCTTCAGCAGCACTCATGAGTTCCTCCAGAGAGGGAAGGAGTCCTTCCCAGCACCCTGGGACAGGCAGAAGGCAGTGGAAGGAAGCCAGACTGCCAGAGCCTCTCCTGCTGCCCCTTTCCTGCTGACTCAATTTCCTGTGGGCTCTATGCACTACTGCTTCCTCCTCAGCCACCTCCAACATCCCGACAGGAAGAAGGATTTCTCACCCTGTTTTGCTGATTGCAGAGGTCACAGCCTCCTTCCTGGAGGCTGGAGCTGTGCAGGAAAGGGCCACCCCATCACGAGGGTCTGCTCTGCCCCTGTGCCGAGGGCAGGGACGTGTGGTGGCAGTGGTGCCTCCACAGTGTCCAGCTGCACCCTCCAGCACACCACAACAGCTCCACAAGCACTTCCAAAACATCTCTCCTGAAGAACAAGGAGCCGCTTGGCTGCCCAGGATGCTGGAATCATCAGCAGGGACAAGGCAAACCTGGCCCCATGAGCCCTGTTGATCTGAGCCAGAATTACTCAGGGCAGATTTCTACAAACACCAGAGCTTACTCAAGCACTTTTCAGCTAAGCCTCTTTGCCCCAAATTCCTCTGGTTGTCTCTGGCGTGCACCACATCTCCAAAGACACCATTTGATGTCCACTCCTGCTTTCCACTGTTAGAATCAGCATGTCAGAAAATTTCTCAAAAAAACCTTGTTCAAACCAAAAAAGCTCTGCAGTGACAATCTGAAGTTAAACAATACTTCCATGCTGCACTCAAGCACTGTGGTTCAGACAGGGCTCCCTGCCCCACTCAGAGCTGTGTCCATTCCTGGGCGTGGGCTCTGGGGCCAGGCTGGCAGCAGAGGTTGGGAGAACAAGACAGCAGCATGCTCCATGGAGCAAAGACCCACAAGGGAACAGGGAGCTTTGGTTCCACCAAGCACCTGTCCAAACCTTCCCAGTGCCTTTAGGAATTCATTTACCTTAGGGAAAGTTGCATTGGCCAGTGAGATCATGATGTTCCGAGGTACACCCGTGGGCATGGGCTCCAAAGGGGCAGGTACGATTCGAGGACAGTCGATTTCCTTCTGCTGGGTACAAAAATAAGGGGAAAAGGGGGTTAGCTGGGTGCATGCTGAGCACTCTCACAACAAGGGAAGAGGAACCATCAAGGTTGATAAGATTAATTTCACTAGGAACAGGTGCTGTCAGTTATGGTACAATGACCGTGTACCTGAACCAGCCATGACAGGGCCAGGATGTCTCTGGAAGGAGGCACTGCCCCCTCCAATGGCAGATCCACCAGTGTGACCTTCTCCTACCTCCTGCAGTCCCACCCACTGCACTGTTCGCTCCTGCAGCACCTGCAGAGCCTGTGTCCCAGGCTCTCCATCTGCACAGCAGCACTGCAGAGTGCACACAGGCTGTGTGCACACAGGGAGGGCAGGAACAACCACAGGGGCTTCAGCTGGGGGGCTGCAGCAGCAGGGCAGCTGCAGTGAAAGGCTCAAATGAAGCTGAGAAATGATTTTAAAAGGTCATCTGTCTCCCTACTTTTGTTCTCATTTTAAATTGATGTCTCAGACACTGGAGCTGACTCAGAATTCCAGTCTATGTGACAAACCCGTCCTGTTCTCTCATGAGACGTAAATCACACTGTGAAACTACAGCAAAAATGAAGCCAGATTGTGCGTGGCCCCAGGGTACATCCAGAGTAATGCCTGTGACAGTAGAGCCATTGGGGTAAAAGACAACAAAATCCTTGGTCCATTATGCAGAATCATTTGCAGCAGGCAAGATTTCCTCCTGCTTCCATTGAAGGTTATCCTGCCGTGGCTCCACTGATGCCAGGGCTGTGCTGCTCCAGGGAGGGGCCGAGCCTGCCCTCCCAGGGCTGGATCCCTGTTCAGACACATCCCTGACACCAGACAGGCAGCGAGGGGAGGTTTCTCTCCTGCCCTCCCCAGACCTGGATAGGGGGCAGGGAACTACCTGGAAGTGCCTGTTTGACTGTGGAAATGTTTTATTTCTGTCAGGACACTCATCTAACCAAGCACAGTTGGTGCTACCTAAACAAGCAGATTAAATAACAGAGATGAATGTGATAAGGGAAGCAAAACAGCAAAGCAAATGACTGGGGAAAATATTTCAGTCCCAAACCTCTTCCAAGGGAATAAAAAGAGTTAAAATAAAACCAGCATGGCTACAATTTCAAGCAAAACCTCCCCTGGCCTGGTGAGTCCTTGCATGCCACAAGAGCAGGCACAGCTTCCCAGAGCAATACACTTCAGAGGATTGATTAACTTGTCATCTTGCAGCCCCTTCTCCTACTGCTCACAGCGCCAGAAATAGAGCTCCCAGCTGACTACATCCTTCACACCTGGACAGAGAAAAGGGCAGAGTGTCTGAGATGCTGTGGAGGAGCCAGCGATGCAGCTTTCCCTGCAGAGCATGCTCAGGTGCAGCTGCACCAGCAGCGGTTTGTTTACCAAAAGCTCCAACTGCAGATGAAAACACCTCGTTTCCAGGGCTACAGAGCACCTCTCCCGCAGCTGCTCACAAGATCAGCAGGAGGCACAGAGAGAAAACAAACATGCCCAAGCAGATCAGCATCCAGCCCAGCTGTACCTCTGGAGCAGGCGATCCAAGGAGATAAAGTCAGTCCTTTGCTAATTGAGGACTAACCCAGGGCAGTCCCCAAGTGACCCCACCGCCCTGATGTCACCCAGTGTCACTGCTGAGACTGGCACCCCTGAGTCCGTGGCACGAGCACACAGCAGTGCCAGCAGCACACAGCAGTGCCCAGCACACACAGCAGTGCCAGCAGTGCCCAGCAGCACACAGAGCAGTGCCAGCAGTGCCCAGCAGTGCCCAGCACACACAGCAGTGCCCAGCAGCACACAGCAGTGCCCAGCACACAGCAGTGCCAGCAGTGCCCAGTAGCACACAGCAGCACACAGCAGTGCCAGCAGCACACAGCAGTGCCCAGCACACAGCAGTGCCAGCAGCACACAGCAGTGCCAGCAGCACACAGCAGTGCCAGCAGTGCCCAGCAGCACACAGCAGTGCCCAGCAGCACACAGCAGTGCCCAGCAGCACACAGCAGCACACAGCAGTGCCAGCAGCACACAGCAGCACACAGCAGTGCCCGCAGTGCCCAGCAGCACACAGCAGTGCCAGCAGCACACAGCAGTGCCCAGCAGTGCCAGTAGCACACAGCAGTGCCAGCAGCACACACAGCTCGAGCCCTGACAGCCAGCGTGTGCCAGAACCCCTGCAGGGCTCCCCAGGCCTGGCACAGGACACACACCCAACAGGAGCAACCACAGCACGGCTTTCAACCTCCCAGCACCCATCCAGCCAGCCAGGGATAGTGCCAGACACTGACACCTGTGAAGGGGACAAAGAAGAGGATGCTTCCCCAAAACACCTGGGTGTGCACAGGCAGGCACAGCTGGTCTCAGCACAGCGCCCTGTGCTGCTGCTGGGAGCTGACACCTGGCAGGGACTTTTCCATGCCCATTTCCCAGGCATTCACAGGATCTGGAGCTGTACATGGTGGCTTCAGCTCCACCCCCATGCCCTGCACTCTGAATCCCCCAACTCTTCCCCACCTGAGGAGAGTGGATGCCAGGTCTAGCCTGGGCTCAGCTTGAGAGGAGTGGGACATCTGACCCGGGGCCAAACTGCTCTCGATGGTGAGCAGGGGGAGCACTGGAGACCTGACCTAAGGGCAGAGCACTGCTGCAAAAGGGATATTCAATTTACAGAGTAAAAGCTTGGCTTGGATCTACAGCAGATTGATTGCTAAAAGGCCCATTTTATTTAAATTAACTTCAATTTAAATTTCAGTAGTAGGAACACTGTGAGCCTCTGGGTATTAAAGCTGCAGCTTGGAAAGGGATGGTTTTCTCCTGTGAGTGAGCACCCCAGTGGTGCTCCAGCACACAATTAACATACAGCAACCTCGAGGCAAAGCTAAGGGCATGGTGGAATGGGGCTGTTTCTCATCCAGGTGTCCCAGGATGTGGAGAAGGAGAGGCATTGCTCCACGTCAGAGAAGTAATGGAAAGCCAAGAGATGGAGCCCACAGGAGGCACCAGGACAGGTGAACCCTTGAGCCAGCTGCAGTCTGTGCCATGCACCCCTCAGCACTGCACTGGACTGCACAGCCCAGCCCTCCTAACACCAGGAGGAGGGTGCCCCAACCCCAGCAGGGCACAAACCATGGCCAGCAAGTGCTGGCCACTGCTGGAGGAGGCTCAGAACGTGAGCAGCAGCTGAAGGAGCCTCACCTCCATCTGCAGTGCATCCTCACACTGGGAGTGGTTGGAGACACAGCTGTAGGCAGAGGGGCACCAGTGACACTTCCACCTGGCTGAGAGGCAGCTGGTGCACCTGAAATGGCAAAGGCAAGGTGAGAAAAGCAGAGTATAGGTTGCTCCGAGGGGCCACACCTCAGCCCTGCAACTCATCTTCACACTGTTCAGCCTTTAATGGTGCCTAGAAAAACCCACGGGAGGTGCTGGACTTCTCCCTCCTCTCCCTGGGACCTGACAGGGGATGTGGCCAGAGCCCATCACCCCCAGGCATCCTTGTCTGACCTCAGGCCATGGCAAACCGAGAGCCACCCTCCCCCGCTTAGCAAAAAACATTTAAAAAAAAAAAAAAAAGAAAAAAAGCTCTTTCCCCTCATCTGTGTCTGAGGAGCCCAGCATGCTGGACCTAAGACTCTCCCTGCTGTTTACACAGACATGGGAGCGTGGTCAGGTCCTGCTGTTATGCTCCTGGGAGCTGGATGAGTTTGCTGTGTGGCATTGGAGCCCCCTCAAGCTGATGGGGGTATGTGACTGCTCCCACAGCCACAGGACCCTTCCTTCCCCAGCGCCCCACAGATTGCTGGGGAGGCCCTCTGTTGCCAAAGGGTTAACAGAACAAGCTTTATATAAAAATATCATCCATGTTTAAAAGAAACCCAGCATGTCCAGATGGCTTGAGGAGCCTCCTCTGGCACCACATCTCCCACAGTCCTGCCAAGTCCTGCCCCAGCCCCTGAGCCCCCCAGAGCAAACCCAGCCCAGCCCGTGCTGGCACCCTGCCCTGGCAGCTCCGAGCTGCCCCACCTCTGTCACCCCAGTGCCACCCATGCCTGCCTGCACTGGGGTCACTCACGCTCTCTTTGGGTAAATGTTTCCAATCCTTTTGCAATCATAGATGGTGAAATTGGCCCGGATAATGTTTTTGTTGTTGACCCGGAGAGAAGCTTCGACGACCACGTGGTCTGAGAAAACCAAGCCAAAGAATATTGGGTTGCAACAGCCCCTTGCTCACACTCACAACCAGTAGACAAGAGAGACCCTTGGGAAAACAAGGGCTAAATCTGATTTGTTTTCTCTAGGGCTTCCTCCGAGCTGCATTTCAGAACTCAGACCAGTCATCCTTCCTCCTCCGACCTTCAGCTCTTCCCTCCTAAATCAGCACTTTACATTGCTCTCACAGAAAAGAACATGGTGACTTTCGGCACAAAATCCCAGCACGTTATGCAAGCGTTAATTAGCAGATTTAATTATTGTCTTCACGTACAGTTGGTGCCAAATTACAATTTTTAAAAAGTGGCAATTAAAACATGTTAGTTATCATGTTTTAAAATCCCGCTCACTTCCCTGTGCCAGAAAACCTGCAGAGAGAGGAAATCCCTTTTTAGGCTGCTCAGTACACCATACTACCTTCCCTGCCCCCAAAATTGCCTAATTTTTTTCCTTTGCAATTTTGCCATATAAGCACCAGGGAGAAGAAACAATGACTCTTTCAGAATACAGACAATAAATCAGCGCACTGGATTCCAGAAATTCATCTGGACATTGCTGTAACCAACAATACAGAGCAGTTAATGATCTCCCATTCTTTGGATAGTTTGGGAGAAAAGCAATGCAGCTTTACAAATGGGCCCAAAAAAAAGCAGAATTTTCAAAAGGCCAAGCTAATTCTCCCCTTACTGAAGTCGGCTACCTTCAATAGCACATTCACACCAGGCTTGAAGGACGAAAATTTAGCAAGCACTCAAGTCTGGACTGAAGCATCAAACTTCTCCAAAGGCACTGAGAGGGGCTGGCTCATGGCTCAGTGGCCAGTCCAGGTCTGGTCAGCCCAGCCAGCAGCTCAGCTGGCTCCAGCCTCATCCACAGGCACCCATCCCTCTGGAGCAGCTCCATGGAGCCTGGAGACAGGCACCCCTCTGGCACCATCAGAGAACTGGGGGCACTGCACACCTCTGGCTTCTGATTGCAAAATGGGGCCAGGAGCTCCTGAGCTCCTTTAGGTACCCACTCACTCCTCCTCCAGAACCTCTCCTGAAAGTCAGCGTGTGTTTGGGAGGGAAATTAAACAAAGCAATTGAAAATATCAATATAAAATACTACATTATTTGTCCAGGGCTAAAACGTTTTTGGCTTAGTACACACTAATTCTAAAGCAGAAGCTCAAACCAGATGAAAATAAGTACATGAACTGGCACTTAAATTCTGATATTTAATCAACAATTAGATAGATTTTAAATACTATCAATTCAAGTAGAGATGGTGGAACTCCTACACTTCAAAGTCATGTGCCCTGTAAAACAGCAGCAGCTCTGGGCTTTTCTTCCCTGTATGCATTAGCTGCACAACTGAAAAAACAAATAAAGCCTATTAAAAACTATGTCCACAAAAGTGGTTAGAAGGAACACAGATTGTTTGCCTCTACCTACCTTGGTCATCAGGAAATGCTGGATATTTCTCACGTGGAAGCAAACTGCAATAAATAAATTGGTTTACATAATCCCCAGCAACTCTGGCTACTGTGTGGATGTTGTTTCCATAGTCACATGAAATATTTGTTCCATTCAAGTTTGGGATTGTTCCATTTATTTGTATTATCAGGACCTATATTAGACAAAAAAGTCAGCTATTATCACAGAAAATTATATTTAGAAATTGTCAACATTTTAGAACCTGTTCAGAGGTAGGCAACTCCAAAACAAGCCCACAGACAGAATCTGTCTTGACACAAATAGTATTTCAGAGGTGAAAAATATAATTGAAATACTTTAAAACAACAACAATACAAAACCAGGAAATGAGTTGACTGAGCTGTGTGCAGCTGATTGTATTTGAAATGCTGTGACCCTGCCCTGTGTGTTCGGGGCAGCAGTTGGGTGTTTTGCCTGTGGGCTCAGCTCTAGGTGCTGTTTGCCCACAGACCTGGCACCCAGCTGGCTCAGGCTCGGGGGCATCACCCCAGCTCCCCGAGAGCTCAGCCTGACACAGCAGCATGCAGCATCCCCTGCCCACATCCAGGAGGCACAGCCCTGCTCAGCACCCCCGAGCCACATCCACGGCACCAGGAGCCCTGCTGCTCCACGGGAGGATGCTCTGGGAGCAGGCAAGGCTCCACAGACACTGCAGGCGTTGATTTGGAACTGGCATCAAACGCACCGGGTTCTCCTTGTCAATGTTGATCTCAGGCTCCAGGATGGTCATGGAAGGGCACTGCTGCACTCCCTCACTCACACTCGCCCAGAAGTTGGCCCCTGTGAAGTTGGTGCACTCGTGCTGCAGAGAACACCTGCAATGAAGAGGAACAGCTCGTGGTTGATGAGTTTTAAAACAGCTGATAAAAAAGTTGAGTTCCTTGTGAGGGAAGCTCCTGAGAAAATCTTTTGTCTGTATCTTTCTCCTTCACCCATGCAGCTAAGCCTTAACATTTGCTGCTGTTTGAAGTGTCTGCTTGCCGTGATAAAATCAGCACCAGTGTAGCAGCAGGATTGAGGAAGGCAGGAAAAGGCCAGGCTGAACCCAAACTCAGGAGGAGAGGATGACATTTTGTCCAACATCTCCACTTTCAAAATGTGGAATCTAATTCTGAATATCCTCTTTTGTGTGTAACTGTCTTCTATTGATAGATGAGATCTGCAGGGGCAAAAGATGGACTTTCACAGGGTGTGGTTTCTCCCAGTCCCATGGTTTGACACCTGCAAGAGATTCTTTGTACTGGCAGCTGCATGACAATGCAGCTACGGTGAAATCTTGGCTCTGGAGAACATCCCAGCCCTTTGGGTTAGATGCAACTGTTTCTAACAGCACAGATTTTTTAAGGAATGGAAAAAGACTGTTGGTAGTGTGACTGTGGGGAAATACAAAAGGCATCAGAAGTTGTTGCCCAGGTTTGAGGGCCAAAGGACACCTGAAGGGCAGCGGGACACGGCTGGTCCTACCTGGTCTCCATCGTGCACCACCCGCAGTAGGCGTCAGCGGCGGCCAGGCACTCCCTGCACGTCGAGTACTGGCTGCAGGCAGCCACCTTCACCCGTGTCATCTGCACAACAACAGCACAGCTGCTTCAAAGCTGTCACAGCCCCCAGCAGCGCCCGCCCCAGCACGGCCACGAGCAGCTGGAGACCAGACCAGCACCTGGGGCTGGGACACGCTCACCCTCGGGCTGGGACATGCTCACCCTCGGGCTGGGACACGCTCACCCTCGGACTGGGAGACCCTCACCCTCGGGCTGGGACACCCTCACCCTCGGGCTGGGACACGCTCACCCTCGGACTGGGACACGCTCACCCTCGGGCTGGGACACCCTCACCCTCGGGCTGGGACACGCTCACCCTCGGGCTGGGACACCCTCGCCCTGGAGCACACTCATCCAGCACGCCACAGGAGCAGACCCTGGCACAGCGTGGATATTGGAGCTGTGCCACAGCTACCCAGCAGGGGGGTGAGCCCGAGCTGCCGCCTGCTGCCCACTGAGAGCTCCTGGAGCCTGCCCAAGCCAGGGGTCATGAGCCCCAAAACAGGAGGATGCCCTAGGGCTCAGGAATCCACAGGGTTTGCAGCCAGCTGAGCTGAGCTGAGCTAGGCTGGGCTGGGCTGAGCTGCTCCTTTTCAGCTGGTGCCATGGCAGAGCCATGTGATGACCAGGTTACAGAGTGTGACACTGCACCTTTCAGAGGTGTCAGATGGACATAACTTCACAGCTGTGAAAACTCTCGCCCAGACCTGCAGAAATCTCCTCTTCAGACAGTGCCCAGCACTCTGGCTGTTTACACAAAGATCAGAAAGCAGCACCACTCTAGAAACCTTGATTTGTAAAAAAATCAAAGTACCTCTGGGGACTCACTTGGCAGGAGCAGTTGGAAGGGAAAGCATGTGTTGGTTTCTGCTCTCTCCTCCTTTGATCTCTAAACATTTGGGAAGGAAACCTGAGTGGTTTGGAACAGTGGGGACTGAAAATGTGAGATGCCAAGAGCCCTGAGCTCCCACCAGGCAAGCACACTGCAGGCTGTGGGCTCCTCGGCCAGAGCCCCCCTTCACACACAGCACTTCACTGCTCCCCAGCCTGCGGGGCTCAGCAGCCCCACCCCAACCCTGTCAAGCTCCTGGGGAGCCTCCCAGGGTACTAACTCCACCAAAATAAAATTAACTCATCAGATTTACTGGAAAAGAAGCAGTCAGAGGAGGCATCACAAGCAGCACACCAGTTGTTTGATCAGCCTGAGCAGAGGACACAGCCCAGCCAGGGGCTGAAAATGAGACAGTTGGAGCCATCAGCTAAAGAGGCGTCCTGGGAGGGGTCTGTGAAATGATAATGACCAATCTGCAGGGAATTAGAGCTTGGAAAATACAAATGCGACGTGTAACATTTGTGGTTGTGCATCTGTTTTGACAGATTAAAATGTAATTCAGGACAAACCATCAGTGCCTGGAGCACTCGGCTCTCATCTTCCCACTCTGTTAACTTGATGGGGATGGGACCGCCTGTCTGTACCTGCTGCAGCTCTCCAGGTCTCTGCAGAGCCCTCCTGCCAAGAGCTGAGCAGAAACCTCCCCAGGACCAGGCAGATGTTTTGTCTGTAGGATCTCCTGAAAGCCTTCCTAAAGACCATGTACTGTCATTTTGGGGGTTCTGTACAGGAACAACCTGTGTTTATTTCTGCACCCCCATAAGTGCAATTGGTTTCAGTATCTTTCACTCTTCTTTTTACCGACCACCACAAAGACCTGATGAGCTGGGCTGCATGGTGTTATCACCCTACACAGGAAAATGGACAGGCACCTCCACAGAAAGGCCAGTGATAGCCAAACCTCTGAACATCTTGGCTCTCACCACTAATCTTAGAGAAAATCTTATTGTCCCTTTCTGCTCCCAGCTCTGAGCTAAATGAAATGCGTGCTGTGCTCCAAGAACTGTTTTGTTGATGACTGAAGATCTCACCTGGTAAGAGGTCATCAAGTAGAGATAGGTGGAATCAGAAGGGTCAAACTGCATGATGGGATGGACAGGCTCTCCGTAAGCCACCGAGATGGATCTCCTGCTAATGACCTTCATCGCACTGTCCAGGTTAATCTGCAGAGAGAAGGGGCCACTCACTGAGACCAATTTCAAACACTAAGGGGAGAACATTACTTCTCCTTGGTTATAAATAAAAAACCAAAGTGGTGTACAGCAGTGCCCCAAGTCATAAAGCACTGTGAATGTCGGCACACTTGGCAGGCTGCACACACAGAGCTTTCCTGGGAAGTCGCTCTGTGTCACTGGGCACAGCCCAGAAAGCCCCAGCCTTGCTCAGGGGTGCAGGACCCTCACCACGCCTGGTGCCTCTGAGGGGCTGCTCTGGAAAGGGTCTGATAGGAGGCTCTGCCCCTGCACAGCTGCATGCACAGCAGTGTCTGTGTCAGCCTCATGCCAGGGGCACCAGCCTCCACACACATCACACACATATGCACATTCTGGACAGAGAACACTGAGTTTCCAAAACTTAATGAAAAACAGTGAAAATCAGCAACAGGGCTGTACAGCATGGCATCTCCTGCTCCCTGCATATTTGAAAAATAAGTGTTGTCACTCCCAGCCAGAAGAAGCTTCTATCCCTGCTGACTCCAGGAGACCATGGCAGCTGCCACAAGAGTGCCAAGTCCTACCTTGCCTGATGAATCACCAGCCGAAGCGCTGGCAGTGATGGAGGAGGCTGCACAGCATCAGCTTGCCTTTCAGTTCTCTGAATGTCTTGGCATTTGACTCAAAAATTCAGTAAATTAAATGTGGCATTGCTGAGAGGAAATAACAATGGGGCTACACAATTTCTCGTGACAGTCACGTCTCAGTTTAAAACATAAAAGGAGTAAGGAAAATTCTTGCCTCCTTGCTAGCAAGGGAAGGCAATAATTGTAATGACCAAGTGTGCCTCTGTTTCTAAATGTGGATTAATTAATTAATAAACATAGGTTAATTAATTCTTACACTAGAGCAGCACTGACACACCCCAGTATGACAGCTCAGGCTCAGGCTTCTCTCTGCTAAGAAACATATGCAAGCACAGAGAGCTATGCAGAAGAAAAAGCAGGGAACTATCACTGTGTCCATTTTAAAATCTGGCTAGCCAGAAGCGGAATTATTTCCCTGGGATCACCCAAGACATCCATGAACTGATTCCTGACATTCTCCACTGCATCCTCTCTCCCTCCTGCAGGATGTGCTCCACGTGGCTGTTCACAGACACCTGTGCCTGGGTCCCTCTGCCTCCTGGGATGTTCACCCTACACCCTCCTCACCCAGGCAATTTCCCCAGATCCCAGGGCCTGCAGGCTCTGGGGGAGAGCCCCACAGGAGCACAGAGGGGCAGTGACCACCAGTCCTGGTGCAGCAGGCGAGCGGGCTGGAGGAAACACTCTGCTGGGAGCAGAGTGACCCAAGTCCTGGGTAACCTCACACAGCACCTGTCTGCAGCTCCAGACCTGGACACACCAGGACAGAGCCCTCCCTCCCACCATACCCTCGGGGGCACCGAGCCCTGGCACGTCCAGCCCTGGCCACGCTGCCCAGGCGCTGCTGGCCCTCTCACGACTGCTAGATGTGGTACTGGCCCTCACGAAATGCCTGCCTGCAGCCACAAAATTGCATTAGCTCACCATACATGCCCCTGGTACCCTAATTGCTGCTGGCAGGAGCCCGGCAAGCACTACTTCTGCCCCTCTGCTGTCTTTTCTCAGGCAACAAATCTGAATGATTTGCTCGCGCAAAGTGTCTTGAGTCCCGTGCCAAAGAGCAAGGAGCCCCAGAGGTAGAAGGGCTTCTGGTTGTGCAGCTGTGTTGTGGAATTAGATTACAGCTATCTGAGCAAATTATCCCAGCACAGGGTAGCCAGGAGCCTCTCCCTAATGGAGGCAGTGCAGATAAGGCTGCTCTCCCCGAGATGATAATGGAGCAGAGCTGTTAACGCCGTGTGAACAGCCTGCGCTGCGTGTGGCATGTGCCCCCCAGCCCCTGCGCCTGGCCCAGCGCCAGCTCCCTCCCATCCTCACAAATTACCTGCCCCTCTGGGCAGAAATCAAAGCAGGGAGCTCTTTTGTGATTGTTCCCACATTTCTGCCAGGAGCACTTAGATGCAAGGGAAGAGACTGGGTAAGTTTTCTTCTATCCAAGTATTTTGATCCAGTATCCCACGTTATGCACCAGTCCCCCCAGGCACAGATAAAGCAGGTATCAGCTGTCTCTGCTCCAGGCCTTTTTTCCCTCTTCTCTGTGGACTTGTGATACTGGCAGCTCACCAGACGGCTGTGGATGCCTGGAATCAAAACTTTCCCTGGCAAACTTCAAGCACTGAGGTTACTGAGAGCTTGGCCTTGTGTCCTGGCTGCAGACCTGGGGCATTGCATCACTCTGCATCACCTCTGGCATGTTATTTAGAACAGACTCCACCATGAGTTCACACCTGTTTTGGATTCAGCTGTGAAGAATCTCTTTGTGATTCCTCTGTCTGCACGGTGTCTTCAAAACCAAGGGACAATGTATTATAAAAGCTTCTAATAATTGTAATAACTTCAACAATTAAAATAATATCAAAATATTGTAATTAAAATTATGTAATGTATATAAACTTATTGTTTTTAAATTATAGCAATATAATTAATATAATAGTTTAATAAAATTAATTAATAATTGAATGCTGCACAATAGCATTTTCAGCCTAGGGTTCATCAAAAACATCCTGCTCACATGGCAGCCCTGAGCAGAGATCAACAGCCACCAGGCAGCGTGCATCACTGTCCAGGTTATGGCAGTACCCAGCTCCTTCCTCATTGCCTGAAGGAAGCAGGTGCTCAAACCAGGCAGACAGCAGATGTCACCCTCTGGGCAGAGCAGAGGTGCTGGAGGGGGAGCCCCGACCCCCACCCCGTCCCCAGCTCAGCTGGGCCCCACTTGCCTTCAGGAGTCCTCCACTGGCCGTGCCCAGGAACACGACGGTGTAGTTGTTGACGCTGGCCACGGCCACGGCAGTCAGGCCGCTGTAGGTGAAGATGGGGGTGGCTGTGACGGGGTTCACGATGGCCAGCGGGTGCTGGAGGTGCGCGGCCCCGCAGTCCAGCTGCTCCGGCTGCAGCTGCGGACAGACACAAACGTCAGCAGGCTGCACAAACATCTGCACGCTGCCTGCCATCGGGGCAGACTTCTCAGAGCCCTGCTCTGCCTTCCTAGAGCCCCTCCCTGCTGAGCCATGGCACAGCAAAGTGCAGCTGGCCCAGCCCGTGAGCCGACCCGCAAGGGCTGGCAGTGGGCACAGGGCTGGCAGCCGCGCTCCCACGTCCATTCACTGCCCGGTGCCAAGGGACAAAGGCAGTGCCCAAGGACTGGCCACTGATCTGTGTCTGAGCAGGCGTTTGACTTGTTTGGCCAAAAGCAAGACAACAGACTTGACTCTCCTGTGCTAAATTAATTAGTGCATTTGCTTTGTGACAGCAGCGTTTGCAAGTGGAACTGAAGCCTCATATTCCTACTGCCTTGCCACACCCAAGATTTATGAAACCCTCACTCCAAATCCTGAGATTCTCGTGTAATTTCTGCTCAGACAACTTGGATGGATTTGACAACGCCTGAACATCATAGCAGTCTCACTGCCAACAATTCACCTGCAGTCACTCTGCAGCAGCTTTTCCGAGCTGCAGCAGGTGCAGCAGAGCCCTTCAGATGATGGGCCCGTTTCCACATCATCCAGGGCATGGCATGCCCACTCTTCCTCCTTGCACAGTAGAGGACACAGCAAACCTCACGGGAGCTGTGGGAGCAGCCAGCCCTCGGTGTGCTGTAGCAGCTGCTCAGCAAACAGCGTGGGCTGCTCAGCAGAGCACCTGCACAAGAGCAGGTACCCCGACCGCAGGGACCCTGCTGCTGCTGCAGACACATCCAGGGCTCACACTGCTGCTGCTGGACTAGCACGGCCACAGCGCCACTGGAGACAAGCTGGCTCTTCTCCAAAAGCCACCCTGACCTCGGTCCCCTGTGCCCCACCACACATTGTGCCAGACACGGAGGAACAAAGCCTGAAGTGAAAAACTTCTCTGCTCAGATGAGTGCAAACAGGGCAGCACATTCAAGGCTGCAGCTCTGTTCTTAGGGAACCAAGACGTAAGGATCAAGTTTGTGGATGCAATGCTAAATGCATTTTGCAGTTTCATTGTATCTCACCCTAGTAAAAAGTAAAATCACAGCCCAAATTCTTGAGTGTGTATGTTTGCCCTGTAACTGGGCCATACAATTTTGTTTATACTGTACAGAGGACATGGCAACCCATTCATGTTTCCGATTTAATGATTCCTTCTCTTCACAAACGTATTTAGAAATTCACTTGGGTTTATTTACTTATCTTAGGGATGACTATCACTAGCTCCTCTCCATTACTCTCAAAGAATATCACCATTTAAAGCTCACAAGGCTCCTTCCTGCAGAGAAACTGAGGCACAGAGGCACCTCCTTCCACCTGGGACCCCAAGGGATGCTCAGCACCTCCTCTGCACAGCAGCTGTGCAGGAGCTGGGACCAGCATCACCGCCTGCCAGCCTGAAGGACATGGCCCTTTCTTCTCACAGGTGGCCAAAATCACGGGAAGTCCCTTATCTGCAGCGCCTGCCTGCTTATAAATCACGCATTTCAGAGCTCATATCAGTGCAAAGTGTTTTCCACAGTAAACAGGATGTAACTATTCTAACCCAGGCCAAGATTTATTTTGGCTGCACACATCCTTCCTCTGCAACACCTTTCTTCAAATGACATCAGATCTTCCAACAAACGGACGGATAGGAGACTCATGGTATTTCCCTCTCCTGGGTCCAAAGAAGGGATGACATGCTGTGCTGCTGCTGCCTGTACCCCACAGCACCAGGAGCACAGCTAACTCCATCACGTTACATAAACAGGATACAGTCAAGTCACATCCTTCTGCAGGCACCAGGCAGCCACCACAGCTGCGGAATTGCACTGGATGAATGCAATAGAAAGCCATCTCCAAGAAGAAGGGCTTAAATCTCACTCCTTCTTAAATCAAGCTGCCCTATCCTGAAGTGGGAAAAGCACAAATGTTAAGTTTTCTTCCAAACCGAATCTCCTTCTATAATCTGCATAAAACACCCTGTGGGTATTTACTGTATTGCCTCTATTTTTCTTTGAGACACTCTGGGTACTCAGTAACTCACAGAACTGTGGGCTGATTATAGATCTGAAACCTGGGGCCAAAAAAAAGGTTTGACTCTGCCACTCTGTCGCTGCCGAGGAGCTCTTGGGCCAAGCTGGGCACAGCAGCAGCAGGAGCAGCTCTGCCCACACCCTGCCAGGAGAGGGGAACACACCGCTGTGCCGCTGCACACTGCAATATGTGCTGCTGCTGCTGCAGAACTTCACAAGTGATGCAAATGAATTCAAATCAAGGGGCGACAGCTGAGAGGATGGTTACTCAGATTAACCCCTGAGTGCGATCGCAGAAACAAAGTGGGACAGAGATAAAAGATTTCCAGCCACATCAGAGCTCAAGGGTTCAGCTGTCTTCACAGTGTGAGTTCAGTTCTTTATCCCAGGCCTATAAGGAGCATAAAAAGCGATTTCCCAGAATTTCCATTACAGCTCCCCAGCCCTGGGCATGCAGGATGTCCCTTCGGGAAGGAAGTCTGCTGGAAACAGAAGGAGGAAGAGGAGTGGTGAGGCAGCTCTCAGGAAAACCATGAAATGCGCTGATTTCTGCATCCTGTGTTTGTGACCTTAAAAATAGTTCCCAAGCAAAGCTGGAGCTAATTTGTGACTCAGAAGCTGTGGTGTAGAGGAAAGCCCTGAGCCCCTGCCCTCCCCAGGCCGCGCTGGCCGCGCTGCAGCAGCTCCAGAGATCCGGAGCGAGAAGGGGAGCCCGGCCCCTTTCAGACCTCGTATCAGAGAGGATTAAAGTGTTGGCTTCCAGCATGCCTGGAGTCCTGGGAAAATGACACAGCCAGCATCGGATAATCCGCTCCAAACTTGTTGATTTGTGGGACTTAGCCATCATCTTCATAGGCTCAAAATTTGGCAGCTGCTCCCACACAACTGACATTTTCAGGCCATTAAAGGCTGTGATAAAAGGGCTCTAGTTTTATCTCTTGCCTTCCTTAACATAAACCATTAGGCTTTTATTAACATTTAGGTATGACTCAGGGAAATTTCTGACTACAGAGAGAATATTCAGAATAATTAGGATACTGTCTGAAGAGAATAGCAGGACACAGGCTTGCACTGAACAGTAGAGACAGGCTAAAAACCAGAGGGGAAATATCGCATACGAGAGTGGACAAAGCCAGTGATGCCAAGCCAGCCTGGCTGCATTGTGCTAAGGGAAAGTACAAGCCCTGCTCTGTGTCAGGCAAAGCCCAGACCAAGCACACGCCCCCAGCATTCCCCCCGGAGCTCCCCCGTTCCCCAGCAGTTTGTACACACAATCACTCATTTATCTGCTGCAGTGTCGAAACCAGACCTGTCAAAACCAGGCTTTTTGGGATGCCTGGAGGAAAATGTCATCCTCAGAAGAGGACTCCACTGTTGAGGCACTTGAGATGTAAGCAGTCTGCAGCTGCAGTGCTGCTCAAGGGCAGGCATTAGCACAGAGCTCCTCAGACTTCCCATCATATTTTTTAGGCAACAGGAGGCAAATCCATGTGCACTTGTGGCTACTAAATGCACTCAGGCTGAGAATTTCTGGTAAAGTGAATGTGGACATTTTTTTCTCAGTACTTACCAACAGCACAGGATCCACACAGCACAGTAGACATTCTTAAAGAAACAATGAAAGACTCAAAGTGAGACTTGCACTCTGGTTTCACTGTTTGCTTGGACCACAAGTTCCTCAAGTGAGGAGGCAGCAGTTTTGCTACGTTTTGCCCGTTTGCACAATGCCAGCCCTTGGCCAGGGTACTCTGTGAGCCACTGATGTGACACCAGTAATGGTCTGTCCCAACATCCCTCTGTTCCCAGCAGCCACCTGGACTTTGTGCCTGCAGGGAGCTATCACTCTTTAAAAAGGCATTCTTCCCTCTCTACTCTTCCAAGCTCTTCTTTCTTACCAGCCCCTAAATTTCACTCTTGGCAGCCTCACGTGGAACTGGTGGCTGGGGTGAGGAAAGGGGACAGAGCACACAGGACTGACAGGACAGCAGGCACAGGACTGATGTCTGGGGAAAGGCACAGCTGGCTCGGGCCACGCTCAGCCCCACCGCAGACCTCAAACCACCAGAGGTGTGACACTGTGAATATGGAAGAGGCTCTCAGTGTCCCAGATCATCTCAGAGGGCAAAACCCAACTCCATCTGCTGCTCTGGCAGCGGCAGCCCTGGGCAGACAGCTTGTCTGCTGCCTGCCAGAACCCACCTCAGCAGAAGGACAGAGAGACTGGGAGAGGACCAGGGCACTGCTGGGCTGCAGGCACAGCCAGGCTGCCACAGCGAGGCCAAAGCCTGACAACTGCCTGAACAGCCACGGGTGCCTATTGCCATCCAACCATCTGCTGCTGCGAGTCCTCAGACGCTCCAGCCTCAGCTCCAGCAGTGGCACCACAGCTGGGTGCCCGGGCTGACAGGGTGGTTTCACTCTGAGTCTGCTCTGCTCCCTCCTCCAGCCACAGCTCGTGGCCACCATCACTCCATCAGCCCCAACCCTGTCATGCTGACCCAAATGGAGAAGAAAGCTGAAGGCAATGCGTTCAGGGGACTGGCAGGACCTGCACAGCCCTCCCCCAAAACACCCTTCCCAGCCCAGGCAGCCCCAGCACGGGTCCCACTGCCTTGCCCCACACAAGTCAGGGGTCTGGCACCCACCAGTGCCTCCCCCAGCAGGGCACTCAAACAGCAAGTGCAACCACACGGGGAGCTGCTCAAAGCAGAGAAACATGAAAAAGAAGCACTTTTTAAACTGAAATTGCACATCCTTCATGCTGCCAGGAAGACTGGTCAAGCTTATTATGTTAGCCTTCATCCTGCATTAAATACAATACTTCAGATTATACAATCAAATCCACCAGGAATGGGCAAGCAGAGGGATTAACAAACAGGCTCCAGAGGGGTTGTCACAGTCAGAACAGCACGTGTTTGAGCAGCAAGAGCTTGTATGTCCTTTAAATTCACCCCTCTTGGAAACTCGGCTTCTCTTCCCACTCCCTGGGGACAAGGGGCTGAGCAGATCAGCCGAGCGTGCCTCATCTCAAGGACACCCACTCCTGCTCAGGAACCCAAGAGACACCTCCCCCACCAAAACTGCCCAGAGTAAGACACTTGGTCTATTTAGGCTGTACTTTCTTAGCTGTTCTTTCCTTGTTACCCCTCCACCACTCAGCCTGTGTTTCTCATTTTTGTTAAGCTGTGGCCTCAGTAACCAACCTCAGACCATTCAAACTCTCTTCCACAGGGAAGAGTCCCTGATGAACCACGAGTTTGGCTCCTCGATCTTTGGTCGTTACTATTTTATTATAGCTAGTACTAACACTTAGCACTTCACATGCTCAGAGTGCTCTGAAGGCGTATGTGTGCAAGTCAGGGCTGAAAAAAGCATCCATTAAAGTAACAGCCTCTTACCTAACACAACTGGTCTTTTGCATGTGTCAGTTCAAATCTATTTCATTTAGCAATAGTTTATAGTAAATGTTTTCCTGTATTTTCCTCATTAGTTCTGCTGAATCAATTAAGCCTTGAGTAATGAGCAGAACTCTACCCTTCTTTTACACATCCCAAGTAAAATCTGTCTGTGAGAGGCAACGCTGTGCTGCAGTGCTGTCCCCCTCTGGGTACCCCCCACGTCACCTGCTCCACAGCCTCAGCACCAGAGTCCAAAACACAAACCACCACCACTCAGTCGAGCACCCAGCCCGCAGAAGAAGCTTGTCATAGAAATGTTAATTAAACCCTTTTTGCTCATTAAATGAGCACTCCAAATGCAGAAGCAACCAAGCTATATAGATGTAGTCCACAGAAGACACATCACTTCCCTGGACCCCCAGTGCAGTCTCCCTGCACTCTAATCCCTGCCCTCATGCTGGGGACAGAAGTAATTCAAGTAAAGAGAATTGTCAGATGGTTACAGAAGTGCAAAGGATGAACATGTGAGCCAGGCTTCTCCTGCCTGTGGCCAGCCCTCGCTCACATGCTGTCTCCTCTGGCAGGCAGCCCCTGAACAAAGCAAAAGGTGCTCTCCAGGCATCACTCTGAAAGCACTGAGCCTGCTGACATCTCCACAGCGCCAGCTCTGGAGGTCCTCCCCACCCCATTCCCCTCCCAGTTAGGAAATTGGGATCATAGTAATTATGTAATTTGGATAACTTCAAAAGTTGTTACAAATCAGTGGTCCTACTGGATTCAGCAACTGAGCACCGCTCTGGTTTGGTTAAAGCATGTAAGGCTTTCCTTTTCTCTATCATTTTATATTTTGTCTTCAAGATTTGTAGAAACTACTGTTTCCAAAGGTTTTTGGAGAGACCCACTGAGCTTGCTGTGATACCAAATCCCAGCAGGAAATGGCACTACAGTTAGGAGATCCCAGGGATGTAACATTGCAACCCTAGCTCCTCCCAAAACCCGACATCTTTTTCCAGCAGCTTGCACGGGTGCAGCCGAGCTGTGGTTCCCAGTCAAACAGCCCCAGCAGCAAGGCTGCCACCCTGCTGACCAGAGCAGTGTCCGGCTTGGGAAACCCAGGAGGGATGCACAGGGAACACCCATCCCAGGGTGTCACCCCTTACCTCATTCCAGAGACCTGTACACATCAAACCAGACATTAGTGTACCTGTTCCCCAGACACTGCCCCCTCAGGCAGACATTTAGCCCCAGTTTCCTCCCCATTTAATGGGTGTGCTACATCCATTGCCAAAAGCCCAACCTGAAACCCTGTCCTCTGCAAGGCAGTTCCCAGCCTTGGGAAGCTGCACACAACAGCACATCAGTCCTGATGCCTCAACCACAGTGCCTAGGTCTATGAGACAGACTGAAGGATGACAGGGAGTTGCAAGTCAAACAACTTTGGAATTATATTCCACTAAACCCCCTCATCTTTACCTCTCCCCTTCTTCATCAAGTGCTATCATCACACTGTAAAATTTCCCTTCCTAAAATGATCACTCCACACAGCTATTTTCGGGAGCATGCTAGTTTTTCAATAGCCCCTTTTAATTAGGTGACCCTCCAGAGATGGCAGTGACCATAAGCAGCTCACAGCCTGCTGGATATTGGCAGCAGACAGTGGATAAAGACCAAGTAACCAAAGGGCTCCTGCTCCAGAAGAGAATAGTGCACAGCAGCAAAATACCTTAAGCATAGATGAGACAGAAATGGGAAGACAAGCTCCAGATTTGTTCCAAATAATAGAGGTACAGGCTTTCAAAATCCAGACTTTTGGGAAATTTTGCTTATGGATTAGAACTGAAAGATTTATATTCCTTTTCCACTTACAAACATAACCTGCAGACATCTTGCTACAGCAACAACCCTCCAGTGGTTCAGGCCCAGAAATAGGCAGCCTTGTTCCAGTAGTTGGCACAGCATCGGCCAGGTTCCTTGGCTGCAGGTGCAAACACAAGCCTGCAGCTTCCCTGGACGCTGGGACTTCCACAGGAGTTTGTGTCTGGGCTCAACCACCCCACCAAAGCCCCACAGCTCCCACAGCACCCTTGGGAGCATGGCAGCAACCCCTGGCCATGTTGTCTTCAGAGAAGGGGCACAGCAGAACAAGCCCCCTAACATGGAAAAGAGCTTGACTGTCCAAGTTAACCCCTATTGTGTTGTCCATGCTTAGGAGCCTCTTGTCCCACCTCTCAAGGCTGTGCTTACCCACAGATACACGAGAGAGGAAGGTACAGGAACTGGCAGCAGCAGACCAGACCGTGTGCCATCCCTGTTGCTGCAGGGTGCCACAGCCAGCACATCCCCACTCCCTGGAGAATCCTGGTCCCAACTCCCTGCGTAAGGAGCCAGCGCTGTCTCTGTGTTGGACAAGCCCCGCTGACACTCAGCAGGTGCCAAGGCAAGGTCGTGGTGGGCTTTGCTACCCACCCTGCTCACCAGAACATCACACCTGACAGAGCTCATCTGGCCCGTCTGATCCGGGCTTTCCCAGGCCCTTGCTGTCCCACAGCCCCGCAGCCTCGCTCTGTCAGAGCAGTGGTTGCCAGCAGAGCTGCTCTCCAGATGTCAGCAATAAGAGCTGCTCCCTCTGCTCAAAAACAGCAATAAATTCTACTGGCCTCTCCAAGTGGGAGATGCCGTAGACAGTCTGCCACCTCCTCCACCTGCTGCAGGGTGTTACAGCCCAACCTGAAAACAAAATAATTTCTTTACCAACACACAGATCCAGAACCAAACCGACCCCCTCAACCCAAAAAAAAAAAAACAAAAAACCAAAAAAACCACCCAACCAAACAAAAAAAAAAGAAATAACAAAGCTGATCCCTCCCAACTGCTGTTGGTCCCCTGCCACACAATGGCCTCAGGGATGGTGTGCTGGGGGCAGTAACACAGAAACACTTGGAATCTCAATTCAAATCCTGACACTCCACTCTGCTGATCAGACATCGATCAGGGGCCTGAGCACCCACCTCCCCACCATGAAACACAGACAACAATGCTGCCCCCACACAGGAGCTGCACTGTGCCCAGTGCCAGGTACCAGGAATGACTGGGTCTGTAGAGCCAGCTGTTGGCAGAGCTCTTCAGAAAGCAGCAGCATGCCTGTGAGCCCTGCCATGCCGAGGGACTGGCACCCACTGTGCCTGCCCAGCCAGCACCAGCCTGCAGTACCGGGCTCCCAGGGCAGCAGGCACCGTGCCACAACCCAGAGCCAGTTTCTGCTCCCTAAAGCAGCACAGCTTCCTGTTTCCAGGCACAGAAACCTTTGCCACTTTGACCGAATTTCCCTTTGCAATCTGGTACCTGTCTGAGCTTGAGATGCAAAGCAGGGACGAGCCCCGGGGCCCCCAGGAAAGCATTCCCACCGCCCACCTTCAGCTCGGGGGCAGCGACCCGCTCCTCAGGAGCCTCCCCTGCTGGAACGGAGCCCAGGGCCATGCCAGCCCCGGCAGTGGGAGAGCCCCCGGGCACTGGCAGCCCACAGAGCTGTGCCTGCCTTGCCAGGAAGGATGGGGTTCACACGGCTGCCTCTGTGCACCCTGACTGCAGCAGCACGTGGTATTTTCACATAAATTCCCAAGGAAACCGAACCAACAGCTGACCACAACTCACTAGTACCAGGTGAGAGATAGAACAGGTAGACAGTGCTCTGGGCTGGGCCCAAAGCCAGGCAAAGCTGACACTGGGGCTTAAACCTCTCATCAGGGCATCCTGGGTCCCACTGGCCCCTCCATGGGCAGCCTGAGCCCTTGCCACAGGCTGTGCAGGGCACTGAGGGACACTGAACTCATATCCCAGAGCAAAACAGATGATGGGCACAACCACGGTGCAGCTCTGCAGCACCTGGGCAGTGACACCTTGGGGTGGTGCCAGAAACCCTGAACAGCCTGCACTGCAAAACACAGAAATTAGGCTTATACAAGAACTCTTGCCTCATTTGTAATGAAGAAATTAAGTGTAAATTCCCAGTTTCCTTTCTGTGGCTAATCCTCTGGATTTACTTGAGTAGATGTAGGGTTAGAGCACATTTAGTTTCATGTTTGGAATTTCTAAATTAGTATAAACCAGCACTTCAAAGTAACTCAGTTCCTATAAAACCCAATCCCATGGAGATGCCACAGTATATTTGGACAATAAGTAGATGCTTTGTCATATTCCCACGTGTATATGAGATTTTTTTTCTTTGGGAACATTTTCTGACTGGTTTCAAACCACACTTCCACGCCCAGGCACACATATATACAGAGACTGTTTATACAGTCTACCCAAGGAGTTCATTTTATTTAACAATCCATTACAGTACAGCTCACTGGTGGGTATCTCATCATTACACCCCCAAACACGGTGGTCAGTGACCATGTAGGATCTGACACAAAGCCACAAGAGCCAGAAACTTGAGAATTAATGCTGAAACCTTGTATTATCCCATGCCACTATGCCTATGGTTTTCAACAGAGGAAACAAACTGGATTTTCAGCCTTTTTTGAGTTGTAGACCCCAAAATATTTCCCAAGAGAGATGTAGTTGCCTGGCCAGCAAATCTAGCTCTAATGAATATGTCTGCTTTCTGTACCTCTCCAGGAGTTTTTAGGAGACCATGGGGGTCATGCAGAAACCACAGAAGACACTGAGAGCTTGGCACGGCTGTGAGCATGGGAGGGGGGTTCCAGTTCAGCTTTTCCTCAAATGAGCTTGCTCATGACAACAAAGTGTGCACACAAAGGTGCCTGGCTGTGTCCCCTGCCAAAACACCCATGGAGACACGGGGCAGATGCAAGGGGACACTGTGGGGCTTTGCTGGGATGCAGCGTGACCAAGGGAGCAGCCAGGCACACCTTTGTTTGCAGGGCCACAGAGGGGGACACTCCACATGGCCACGGCTCCCAAGCCAGCCAGAAGCTGGGGATGGGCTCTTGCCTGCTCTGCTTTCATAACGGCTTCAGCATCCCAAGCTGTGTCACACTCCAGCCATGCAGCCAGCATAACCTCCAAACCCACTGGGCCATGATCCTCCTGGGGTAGAATAGCTCAAACATGAGCTATAAACCCACACAGTGTCCCAAGAATTCGATAAGCTCTGTCAGCACACTGCTGCAAATACCGCTACAGGCAGTTTGCTCCAGAGAGCTCCTACTCCTCTTCCCTTCTGGGGGCTCAAGTCCAAATTCCACACAGGCTTTGAGTGGGCAAAACACTGCAGTGATTCCATACAAGTATTCCAATTTAGCTGCGTTTGACACAAAATTCATTATAAAAAACTACTTCAGTTGAGGTGAAGCAAACCCAGAGCTCACCCACTCAATGTCGGTGCAAGAAGCCAACCAACCTAAATCCTTCCCTCACACATCCTCCTTCCCCTGAGCTGCTGCTGTGAATTCATCTCTGTACGTGACTTTTCAGCAACCCTCATTGAGAAGAACCAGCAGCCCCCACTCCTGACCTAGACCATCCTCCTCTGCACATTTTCTCCTCGTCTCACACAAAGCTGTTAAGCATGTGCCCAACTGCAAGTAATCATTTCCATCGAAGATGGGGGCTGTTTCCAGGCCAAGCTGGTGCTCCCCTTGCCCAGCCTGGGGAATGCAGCCCAGCAGGGCAGGTCCACCTGCCTCATCCACCCTCCACTGTGCGGCCAATCCCACAGGGTCACAATGGGAGCCAAACGAGTGGCTGCCACCACATCGACCCGTACAGGGACAACGTCCCTCGTTCTCTGCCAGCCTCCCTCAGACCAGCACTGAGTGGAGAAGCCCTGCCCCACATCAGCCAGCTCTGAGCAGAAATGCCGTGGGGACTGCAGGGATGGCGGTGTGCTGAGTGCCCACTCCCAAACCCCTCCCTGGTGCTGGAGCTCCCTGTCTGAGTCAAAGCAAGCGGTGCTGGAGAGGAGCATTCAATTAGACTGGAGAGCACACAAGGGGTCAATGATTATCCTTTCACACTGCATTACACCTAGCAGCCTATGGCCCAGACTTGTAACAACTGACTGCTTCAGCTGAACACATGCTTGGAATGAATCAGGCCAGTAGCAGGGCTTTTTTCTTCCAAAAGGAGATTAAAACTCAAGTCCTCAGGAAGAACTGATGAGCCACACTTACTAACACCAGAACCTCTATCAGTGATGCACAGGCAATGGGAAAACTGGAAACCCACTAGCAGGAGGAGAAGTGCAGTTCACAATGGGAAGACAGATAGATACTGATCTGCTCTGTCAGAGCAGCTGCTGCTTTAATACATTTTCCTGCTGCATTTCCAGGTCTGGGACACAAAACATATTAGAGTATTTCACTGTTTTGAAGGTGGAAATTGATGTTAGGTTTTTGCAGCACAAAGAAACACACTATCACAACTCTTCTCTTGACACTGCCACTCTGGGACTTGAAAATAAAATCAGCTTTTTAACTTGTTGGCAAGTCTAATTATTAAGGAAAAAAAAAAGGAAAAAAAAAGGAAAGAAAGGCTCTCCTGACTAGCAGGATGGCTTCCCCGCAGGCTCGGTCAACAGTTGTAGAGGAATAAGCTTCAAATAAGTGGGAAGTGTAGAAATACTAGGCATGAACAAATATTAATGTTATGCTTCATTTATATCCTGGTGTACTTGACATCAAAGGATCTCAAAGCAGCTTTACAAATGCAATCTGACACTACATAAGTTGGGTTTCTGAATAACAATATGAGAGTATGTGGGAAACTGAGGCACCTCAAGGGGTTCAATGACAGCTTCAAGGCCACTGACACAGCAACAACGTCAGTTGGTGCTAGAGCCCAGTCTCCCCATCCATCTCGTATCACCACCACCCTTACTGCTCTCTCCACATGAACAAATTTTCTCACAGCCTGATATCACCATGCCTGCAAACACGGAGGATTCCCACTGACTCCCAATGGCCTGGCAGTGCTCAGTATTTCAGCTCATTCCCTTGACCCTCACATCCCCTGTTGCTCATCACTTCGGGAACTCAGCCTCCTTCTCAGCCTTTATGGCATCAGTGACATCGGGCTCCTGGTCACCCTCCCTGCCTACCCAGGTAGTACTTGGAGAGGGAGATGCTACCAGGAGCACACATCGCAGTGGAACAGTGTGACGGGCCAGGACCAAAGACGGAGTGAAATCTCATCTGTGCCTGGTCTCCTTTGAAGCACTCATGAATTAGCTGCCTAAACTGGATATGGCACTTAATACTTTCAACATCAGCAGACTGGTGTTTGTCATGATTATGTTCTTTACTGAACAAAAGTTAGAAAAAACTGTATCTCTACAGCAGCCCTGGAGTCCTGGTGATGGGTGCTTCTGCCACTGTCTTTCAGTTACGGCCAGGCTGTTTGGTCACTTCCCAAGTGCCTCCAGCAGCCCCAGCCCTGGTGCTGCCCGTTGGCAGGCAGCTCAATCCCAGCCAGGGCTGACGGGCTGCCCCACAAGGATGCTGAGCACCAGCCACAGCCAACAAGACCTGCGGGTGCCTTCACATCCTCTAAACAGGATTCCTGACTCCCAGTGAGTCCTCTGAGAGCCGTGACCATGCCAAGATGTCAGGACTGAGCTCCCAGTGTTTAACACACCCAGTCTTAGTGGAATTAGCTCCAACTACAAGATTTGCTGGCTGTCAGGCAGCTTGTACTTTGCCACCAGGGAAAAACTGTTCAACTTTGCTAGAGTAGGTCTATGAACCAAGTGCATTAAGACTACATATTTTACCACAGAGAGGAGATGCCACACTAAACACTCTGGTTACCATGGGAAACCTTTCTCTCTTTGCCACTGGCATTGCACAGGGAAGCCCAAGCCCAAATGCTCTATCTCGCCTCTGAAATCAAACAGATGTTTTCACAATCTTTGATGGAGCCGAGCTGTGCACTCGTCCCAGAGGAAGGGAAAAAATGCAGAGTTAAAGCAGCCCTTTTCTCTCTCTATCTTCCCAAGCACCGTATTATTTTCAGTGAAAAGGGAGGCAGGCAACTATGTATCGCGCTAACAGTTGCGGCCACTCAGTAACAAACTGTGACAATGGCAAACTTCTGCCACGGGCGCGGGGAGCACAAGGAGCCCGTGTGCCGCCCGGGGAGGGCTGTGCGCCGCGGGACGGGACGTGGGGCAGGCGATGCCCACAGACATCCAGCCCCCACGAGAAGGGGGTACCGGCGCCCAGGTTAGGGGAGCGATGCTGGCCCCGAGCAGGCGGGAGGGTCTCCGGGGAGAGCAGAGAGGGCAGCGGGGTGTGGGGCTCAACTGCCCGCCCGGGGGAAGCGGGGGATGCGCTCCAGCTCGGGAGAGGTGGCGACAGCAGCGGCCGCGGGACGGGACGCGAGATGGGGCCGCTGTCCACCGGCTCCCCGCGCCCCTCGCCCCGGCAGGTGCCCGCCGTACCTGTATCTTCTTCTGCATGCAGGCGGGGCCGGTGCCCTGCACCACGCTGTCCAGCACGGTAACCATGCCGGCGGCCGGGCTGGCGAAGCAGGAGTTGCGGGCGGCCCGGATCGTCTCCTCGATCTCGGCGAAGCGGAAGACGCAGAGCGCAGACTGCGGGCGGCCCCGGCCGCCGCCGGCCCCGGCCCGCTCGAAGACGCCGAAGAGCAGCTCCTCGGGGGGCGGCGGGGCCAGCCCCGGGCCGGGAGCAGCGGCAGGGCTGCGCCAAGCTGCCCGCGCCGGGAACACGGAGACCAGGCGGGTGAAGGCGTCGGCGGCGCCGCCGCAGCGCAGCCCCAGCTGGATGTAGGACTCGGTCAGCTTCTTGGTCTCGCCGCTGCCGTTGAGGGTGGCCTCGGCCGGCTCGCCCAGGCAGATGCGGGCCAGCAGGCTGTGAGCCGGGCTCTCCTTGTCGCCCGCGTTGGCCTCGCTGTTGAGCGCCAGGTAGGCGTACGGGCGGCGGGCGGGCGGAGCGGCCCCGTGCTGCAAGAAGGCGCGGACGAAGCTGAGCTTGTGCCGCGCCTTGTCGCCCTGCTTGATCTTGAGGATGTTGTCGTCGGAGGGGTTGATGTCGAAGGTGAAAAGCTTGGCCAGGTCGCCGCGGGCGTTGAGGGCACGGATAGCGATCTCGGGCGTGTTCTCGAAGCGGTGGTCCTCCAGGCTGCGGTTGCGGGGGAAGAAGGGGCTGCCGAAGCCGGTGTAGGTGGCGGCCACCAGCAGCCGCGCCCCGCCGCCGCCGCCGCCGCGGCGCAGCACCAGCCCCACGGTGGAGGCGTTGGGGTGGTTGGCCGCGACGTTCAGCATGCTCGGGAAGACAGCGACCGAGTCGCTGCCGCCCGGCGGGAAGCGCACGGCCACGGCCGAGATGTTTGCCATGCTGCGCAGCTGGCAGAGGCCCTGGTAGATGGAGCCGCAGACGACAAGGACGCCCTGCTCCGGGTCGGGCTGCAGGATCTTGTTGTAGTTGTTGGTGAGCACCCTGGGGTGCTCGCAGGAGGCCTGCGGCAGCTGCGGTGCGTGGCACAGCGGGCTGTCCAGCACCGGCCCCACCGTCGCCTCCGCCTCCAGCGCCAGGTCTCCCCCCGACAGCTGGAACAGCCGGTTGACGGCCGCCAGGTAAACGCGGGAGCCGGGGCCGTCCAGCGCAAAGTTGTTGGTGAGGGTGGGCGAGAGGAACTTGCGCTGCACCTCCAGGCCGGCGGCTCGGCCGGGCAGCAGCAGCGGCAGCAGCGGCAGCAGCAGCGGCAGCAGCGCGGGGGGCCGCGGCTCAGCGCCTGCCGCCGGAGCCGGGACCGGAGCAGCAGCAGCAGCAGCAGCAGGAGCCATCCCGCCGCCGCGCCGCACAGTGCATGTGCCCGTCGCCGGGCGCGGGAGGGGCGGGCGCGGGGCCGCTTCCTGCGGAGGCAGCGCCCGCCGCCGAGCGACGCCCGCGGGAAGTGGCGGCCGCGGCGGGGGGCGGCGGGGGGCGGCGGGGCGAGCGGCCGCGCCCCCTCCCTGCCCCCGCCCTCCGCCCGCCCCCGTGCCCGCCCCCGCACCGGTGCCCACCGCGTCCCGGTGCCGCGGGCCGCTCATGTGCGTGCGGTGAAGTTGCCGATGTCTCCCGCGCCGCCGACTGGGCGGCTCCGAGCGGCTTCGGACAGGGCGTCCCCCGCCGCGAGAGGGGCTGCTCCGGGCTGTCTCTCTTCTCTCCTCTGCCTTCTTCGCGTTTTTGAGCAGGACAGGCCGGGGGGGAAGGGGCGGGGGAAGAAGCACTTTTCCCAGCTGCGGAGCAGCACGGCGAGCCGGAACAACCCTCCCCGGAGCCCCCTCGTAGCCCCCCGCAGCCCACACATCCTCCCCGCAATACCCTCTCGCTCCCCGGGGACCGGGCGGGGGACGGGGCCCCAGCCCTGGAGCGGTTCTGCCCGCAGGACTCGTCAAAAGCGGAGCAAAGACCGGCCTGCGCGTCTCCTCTGCCCTCCAACGGGTGCCGCTTTTACGAGAAAGACCCGAAGAAGTGATATCCCCAATTACACGCTGGGTTGATGTAGGGGACAGCCCCTAAACCACCGCCCCACCGGAGATAGCTCCACCAGAGCGGATTCGCTCCTGCTGCCTTCCTCCCCTGTCTGCGGGTGTGACAACTGCCTGCTCGCCGTGAGGGGACACATCCGAGACTGAGGAGCACTCCTGGGCAAGGCTGTAGGGAGAGCCAGGGGCCATCCCGGGATGGGGGCGACACGCGTCCTGCAGCAGATACTTTGCTTGCCCGTGTATCTCACGTCCCTCCCTGCAGGCTTCATGAAATTACCTCAGCAATTACCCAGCCCATTACCCAGTTGGCCTCCTGCCGCGGTATCGTGACACAGGGCACAGCCTGAGGTCACCCAGGGGCTTCACTCCGGGCAGCGCACCCAGTGCAGGAGGGGACGCGGGTGTGCTGCCGCACATGGCAAGTACCAAGGTCATGAAATGCTCAGCGCTACGTGCAGGCTTCAAGCTGAAGCACTGGCAGAGCTTACAGGCAAGAGGAGTGGCTGTGGGATGTGGGCACAGCATCCTAGCCTCCAGCCCGGGTTTCCACCGAGAGCAGAGACCTGGCTGGAGCAGCCGAGCACTGCAGGAAGGAGCGCTGGGTCTGGCGGTGCGGCTGCAGCAGCTGTATCAGCATAACGGTGAGGGCTGACCATGGAGGCATCTCACCATCCACAAAGAGCTGGCAGCCTTTAAAACAAGGCTGGGAAATGGAGGCTGGTGTCTGGTCACAGCTGCCTGGGAATGCTGCACAGGCAAGCCCTGGAGAGCTGTCCTCCCTCTCCCCTGGCTGTGCCTTAGTCCCCTGCCCGTTCCTGTGGCATGGAACTTTAGTTATAAAAAACATGTTAGTGAGGCTGATGGGGATTCTGCACGACTTCTGTTCTGGAGAGGAAAATCCTCTGTTGTTGTCTAATCTCATTTCTACACCTGCCAATTTTCCTTTCCCTTTCCTGTCTCCTCACCCTCTTCAGAGCACTAATTAATACACAACTGCCTCGGCCATGCCATGTCCACTGAAAATCTGCATGGAATTAAATGCTGTGCTTTCATGCTATCTAACTCATTGTCTCTGCTAATCATATCCTTAATTAAGAATTATTAGCTGTTTTTAAATGTGGGACTCCCAGTTGTTAGTGGCTTTTTTTTTTCTTAAACTACAAGTTAGCAATTTTTAAAAGTGATCATGTCTTTAATTGCATAGAAATAAACCCCCATGATCCCAAACCCTTAATCTGCCTATTTTAGGATTTCTTATGGCTGCTTATCCTGATAGCAGAGCATCTTCCATGTGAAATCAGCCTTTTAAGGCATATCAAATTAGGTTCCAGATTACAGTGAATTAAAAAAAAAAAAAAATAGGCCAAAGAACATGGAAATATGTGTGGCTTACCCAAAGGTATCCTGTACTGGCTCTGTCAGAAAAAAAAACCAACAGGAACTCTGGCTCCTATTGCCTATGCCAAGCATTTATCTACACTGATACAATTAAAGACCAAATATTTGTAGTATTGAAGGATTATTTGACAAAGATTTTATTGCTATTGTTGTTGTTAGGAAACAATTTTCTGGTAAGATGCTTTGAGGGGAATATTTTCCAGAAATGATTTCCCACCCCTATTATCTGGGCTGTTATAAGCTCCAGTGAGTATTTCAGGATAATGCTCCTAATGGAGTAGTAGAGGTTTTTAAATCTCTCATACACAGATCTCACCATTATTTTTTGTTCAGGAAGAGAAAAAGGTCGAAAATAAACCACGAGCCTCTTGCCACAGAGCATCACCTCCTCATGAAATCCCTTCCTCTTTGACTCCTGCGCAGGTTTGAGGATACCAACCTCTCAGCTGGCGCAGGGGGAGAGGGGCTGTGCACACAAGAACTCAGAACTGCTTTAATTATTGATAAATATATTTACACAAGAACACTTTCCCTTTAGGGGAAACATGAGTTACTCATGCAATTACTCAGGTTATATTGACTCAACACTGTCAAACCCCTGGATTTTATCACTTTAATACAGAGAGTATAAACATCTGTTTATTTAGCAGGGGTTATCTGTGAGGTACAGGGTGCCCTGTGGGTTTGGGAGGGACTCTGCCCCTGCACCAGAGGTGGCCAGGTGGCAGCTCTTGGCCCAGCACCAGGGGCCCAGGGCAGGGTGGAGCAGGGATGCTGCTCACCAGGCAGGCATGCAGGACCACTGGAACCTCAGTGCCTGGTGGCAGGGACCTCCAGAGAAGAGAATGTGCTTCCTGTCTTTGTGTCTGACATGGAGTGCACCAGAAAGGCTGACTGGGCAGCACACGCTGGCTCACGGGGCAGCTGCCCCTCCTCTGCCCCACATGGCCCTGCAGAGAAAAGCCCAGGGTCAGCCACCACAGAAGGCTTGCAGGGCACCCTGGCAGAGGAGCTAGCACCCCAGAGCTGCTGTGGGAAAGCTCTGGCAGTGCAGTGGACCAGAAGGTGCTTCTGCTCTGACTCAGGCAGCCAGTCCCCTTTTTTCTCATCTCCTTCACTCCCCGGCCCTCAGAGCAATTTGGGTCATTTCTATATGATTGCAGAGCCAGTGGGCAGCCAACTACAAGGTGAATTTACAAACACTTACAGAAACGTTTTGAATCTCTTTAGCCACTTGCTTTCCATCTGAGAAACCTGTACTGATGGAAAATGGTCACTGGATAGCTGTGTTGTATCAGAGCAAGGGCCCAGTCCCTGTCTGCCCCCCATCCTGTCCGAGGCCATGCGTGGTTATCCAAAAGAAGGTGACAGGTAGGAAAGTGGAGTGGTCCCTTTGGTCTCCACTGTCCCAGGCCAGAGATAGAACAAAGCTACCCCCAAAACAGCATTTCTGAACAAAGAGCCATTCACCAGGGAAACACAAGGCGAGATGAGGAGGAGCTGAGAAGCACTTGGGCACAGAGAAATCGTTGCCTGAGCTAGAGCTGTTCCCTGGTACCACACTTAGCAGATTCTCTAGAGCCATGCCTGTTACCCTGCCCTGACGCTCTCAGCTGTTAGTCTCCCGAATCATCAGGCTGGATACGTCGGCAAGTGCTCACTCAGGAACTTCAGGGCACTCAGAACTAAGTGGGCTTGGAAATAGACTGATCAGCAATCCTCAGTGTATTTTTGGAAGTGCATGGACTAAGACCCCATTTTATTGTTATTAATCCGTATTGCAGGCACTGCTCATGGATGAGGCCATGCTGTCATTACTGTTTTTACTAATGATTTAACACACTGGGAGTCTGCTAGGTGCTCAGCAGAGAGACTTAGGGCAAAGTCACTTCCTCAGCATCCTTTAATCTGAACACATGCTCCAGCGTGGTCCCAGGCTCCGCTGCAGATGCTGTAACAGGAACTGCAGGGCACAGCACACTCTGCTGCCACCACGCTGCTGGCCTCCAGCCCTGTCTGAGCGAGGGTGAGAGGGATTTATGGGGACCTCAGCCACTTTCTGCGTAAAAACAGCCTTTTTTTTCTTGAGCCTCTTTGTTTTCCAAGATGAGCCTTTCCCAGTGTAATATAGAGCCTTGCTCTCCTCAGAATGTGTAATGCAGTCATAACCTTGTCTGCAGCATGCAGCCAGCTGACGTGTTCGCCATGAGGGATTTGCCTCCTGAGAGGAGCCGTGCAGACAGAGATTGTGAGCACAAAAAGGTTTCTTTCTGGGTTAATGACAGATTCGGTGATAGTGAAAGTTCACACACACAATACTGCCAGGACTTTCTGGACTGGGCTGTTTATCACAAGGCAGTAAAGACATGTCTTTGGTAGCCTGTGCTGGGTTTGACCTGGGCCCCATGGGTGGACAGAATCTCTTTCACACTAGGGCCCTCACTGGATGCAAGAGCAGCAGGTTTCCCAGTTTTCCCCAGACCTCCTTGGTGACCTGTTGGTTTTATTTTCCTTAGAGGCTTAGGGAGGACTCAGCACTCCCTTATCCCAGCTTCACACTGGTCAGGGCTGGAGATGTAGTTCAAATGCAACTCCAGTTCTGATCTGTGGGAAGCTCAGCCTGTGCTGAGGTGGTGTCCAGGTGCATACAGTCCCTTCCACCCCAGTTACACTGACAGTGTCTCCTCCATACCTGTCTCTCCTCAATGTGGCATCGCAGGCAGGTACAGCTGCAGGTGCACAGGGCAGAGCAGGGCCCTGGGTCCAGCCAGCACCAGCCTTAGAGGGTTTCCGTGGGTACCAATGGTTTTTCACACGTTTTGCCTGGGCTGGTCGAGCAGGGGTTCGTTAAGCCCCCCAGAGCTGTGGGGCACTGCCCCCAGCATTGTGGCACAACGGGGGCCATCCATGTCCTGCCAGCCATGCAGGGTGCACGACCTGGCTCCCAGCAAAGCAAGCAAATCCAGCATAAAGCAGAACATCCCCCCATGGGATTCCCAGGAGGGGCCATGCTGATTGCTCAAAACAAAGCTTGGCTGCCTTGGAAGGGAGCCTGACTCCTACCCCCGGGTTCACACATGGCAGCCCCAGCTGACCCATACAGCAAAGCCCTGCAACAGCAACCAGCAGGGCTGATTCTACCAGCTTTGTTCAAACATCCTCCACCAAAGCCTGGAGGAAGTTTTCCTTATGAAGTCAGGCAGGATCGTGCTGCATGCTCTGCAATATGCTAATTTCCCTGTGAGCAGTTGCTCAATACGTGTTTAAGTAGACAGGCCACCACTACTCCTTAACCAAAACAAATGGGAAAAGGGGAAAGCTTACAACACAACAATTGCTTTCAATTAGAGGATGTATCTTTTGCCAAAATATGTCGGTGGGATTTGACAGACCACATTTTTAACTGTGTACTACTGAAGAACAGACTACACTAAAATGCAGCCTAAACTAAACAGGAACTTAATCCCCTTCCCTTCCTTCCCACAGCACAATCATCAGGCTGTAAATATATTATTACAGCCCATAGTACCCTTGTTAATTCCAACCAATTTGACTTACCTCAATGGCTTCAATGTTATTCTCTCATGTTCACTGAGCTTATTGAGCCTTCAGTGTTGATGCTTATTTTGTGCTTTGAAGTGAAGGGGTTAAATATGGTTAATCGTAAATTTATTATTTGTTTTGTATGGCTTAATGCAATCCTGAACATTTTAGTTAACATTTCATGTTGCTTCAAAAGATATAGCATGTTGCACTGAGCTGGCTTGTGTGGTTTTGGATATGTTGTATGCAGACAGTGTGATCTCGGTCTCAACATTTCCCTGGTGACCCCAACAGTTTTAAAAGCTTCCACATTGCTCAGGTACAGGAAACACATTCATTAATCTTAGAGATAAGTCAGAAGTCTCACACAAACACATACATGTATAAAAACGACCTGTTTATACATACACGTTTAAAATGTCGGCAAGCCCCATGTTGGACTTGGTTGCGTTTTGAATTTTGTAGCACAGAAAGAGAGTTCTCAGATGGTTTCATTTCAGCTTGCAAATAAATATACTGTCCCTGCACAATCCACGTGTTTCTGTGAACAGATATGTATTTATGTTTGAATTCATCACTAATTAAAAAATCTGAAATTTGTGATGTTAGCAGTGCACTGATGGAAACAGTCACATGAATCCTTATACACTTGAAACCAGTTTTTTATCCAAATAACCCAGGGGAATTGGCACCCAAAGTATTTTACCCACCAGTGAATGTGACCCTGAAACTGAGCAGAAGTAGTGGTAAAGCAAAGGGAGATGAAGCAAACACAGCTGATATGCCTGAGAGGAGTGGAAAAGGCAATCAAACAACCTAAGTAGTAAAAATGACCTTTCAACACTCTGTTTTAAAGAATAAACACCACACAATTAGAGACTGGGGTACTTCTATCACTTGAGTGCCAGCTTAGCTGTTCCATCTTTCTGTCTAAGCAGTAGTGTTTGTGCTGTTTCACATCTCTGTATCACATTGTACACAGATATGCAGTGTATTTCAGGAGTCGTGGGTGTCCCTGGTGTCCCTTTTTTCACTCTGCTCCACAAGGGGTAGAAGGACTCACACAAATCCCTTTGCAATCTTACCAAGCACCATGCAAGTGACACTGCTCACACAGGGTGCAGAGTGATATCTCCAGCAAATTAAATTACCCATTAGCCCTGCAAAGGCTGGGCAATGGCAGCAACCCTTTGCTTCATGGTGTTTGTCTGGAGAGCAATAAGGAGTTCTAGTAAGCAGCAAGGGCTGGCGAGCTGCAGGTGCTGCACTGAAGGTGACAGCCTGGCTGAGCTCCTCTGCCTCTAGAGCTGAGCTGTGGATGGGCAGGGTTTGTTCACCCAGGGCTGGAAGGAGGCAAATCCTGTGACACACCACCACGTCAGATGGGTCTGTTAGCTTTTGTCTCCTCCAAGACCCAAACCTGGGATTCCCACCTCCTGCAATCACCAGCATAACCTCCAGCCAGGGCAGGACTTGGGTCAGTGCATGCAACCTCTGCAAGCTGTGCAGAGGTGCCCGGGATGGACAGAGTCACTGAGATTTCTGTAGCCTGGATCTGATCTCCTAATCTTCTCGTCTCCCTCTTGGTGCTCTCTGGCACAGACAACAGCTCTCATGAAATAACAGGCTCCCTTAACCTACCTAATGGTACTTTTCACCTTCTAGGTCCTCATATGCACCGGATTTATCTTTTGATTGATGTTCCTCTTCTAAGTGATGTCTTTCAAGCCTAGGTTTAAAAAAACCCAGCAAAACTTACTTCCAGTTTCAATCAAATCTGTCAATCCATCACCTTGCTCATTGTAGCCTTCCTTAGCAGAGTTTGGGCTTCTTTGTGCAGCACCCACAGGGCAGTCTGGAGGCCAGTCTCCAAGATCCTGGCACACATGGAGAGGGTTCCTGGCTCACAAACTGATTTTATCAAGCTTTTTGCCAAGCAGTTCTGTAACCACCACTGGCAGGGACAGGGAGCATGGCCCATGGCAAACTGCATCTTGTTCTAGCTTGTTCCTGGGACTGAAAAAGGATGTGCATGTGGTTCCCAACCGCCCTGACTGTTCTTGTGCTTTCGGTCAGATGCCCACATGGGTCAGGCACCAATTCTGCTTTGCAAAACTTGAACCACAGTGGTAGGCCCTGGCCTTGCTCCTCTCTCTCTGGCAGGAAACTTGTAGAGTAAGCAGGGCAGCTAGAGTGCTGGATCTGGCCATGGGGCTTTTCAGATGCAGGAGACTGAATAAATATTAGTGGTTAAACTAGTAGTTAACCCACCAGTTGAAATAACCAATAAATTCTGTTTTTCTCACAGTTGATGCAAATGAGATTTGATTGCAAACATCTCATGCCTTAATTATACCTTAGAGAATCCCAGTGACACAGTGGCCTTGCCTGAATTATTTCAATGTAAACAATGCTAGACAAATGAGTGTAATTGTCCAACTCCTTTGACTTGCTGGTTTTCACCCTGCTTGGAAATTCTTGCAGCAGGGCACTAAGGCAAGTTTTGGAACATAAATGCACCTCTGCTCCAGCTCTGGCACTATTAACAAACCTGTTATCCTTTCATTCTTTTTTTAAGATAGAAAGGGGTGGAGTTGTTTAAAAAATGGGAAGAGTCTGTTTGTGGTCTTTATTTCAAAAGAATATTACATTCCAGCTTCAGAACGACCATTAAGAAACTGGTAGCCAACACTTTTGTTGTTGTGCTGCATCTCACATTAATCAGCTTCAGATCTACCAGCTCATATCCCACGCAAAAGATGGGGAACAACAGCATGAAAAAAATTTATCAGTTTCCACATGCCACTTTATTGTCATATGAAACTTTACATCTTTTTCACCCCAAGACTTAATCAGACCAGCTCCTGACTGGAGCTTTTTTGTTCCAGAATTGGACTAAAAAAAAGCAAAAAACCACCAATGCCTACTTCCTCCATAAGGGGCCAACTCTTCCTTCCTTTCATGTGTGCATCCTCCACAGAGTCTGCAGAGGAAGTGGGGAGGGAAGCATCAGAGAAACCAACAGAAGAGTGGATTCAGGAAACACAAAGAAATGAGGAAGTTGGTCCCGGCACAGCTTTGGGCAGCAGCACATCTGTATGGCACGGGGTGAAGGCGCTGCCCGCAGCAGGTGAGCAGTGTGAGCACAGCAGCCCTCAGCACAGGGCACACAGGCACCACTCGCTGCTTTTCAGCCTCCCCGTTCGTGCTGCCAAGAGGTGGGCTCTGCTTGCTCAAACAGCAGGGCTGTGTGTGGTGGGGGAGCCAGAATTTGGAAGAAGCAAAAGTCTTTGTGGCAGCTCCACCAGCTCATTCTCACATATGTTGTTTACCAGGATTGCAGCTTGCTGCTGTGAGGAGCTGCTTGCTGCAAGGCCAGATTAACAGTTTGTTGGGCAGAGCCGAGGGACTGCCTGGCTGGATGAGCAGCAGGAGATGGATTTGGTTTCTCAGCCCTGATGTTGCCAGGTGCCCCCAGAGCCACAAGCCAGGCTGTGCAGTGGCCACGTCGGTCCCTGGCTCTGGGCACCCCAGAGAGGAGAGACAGGGCTGAGGGGAGCACTGGAAAAGGTGCTGGATTGCACCTTTGCACTCCCTGCTCCTCTGTAGGAGCGTCTGTCTCTCAAGATGTCTAATGATACCACTCTATTGAAGAAAAACTGTAATTCTGTAATTTCAGGGGATCTTATTGTGAACCTAAAGCTGAAACAGATGACCAAACACTTTTCTGCTTTGAGAAAGGAAGAGATCAGGGCATTCATTTCCCAGCATCACAATGTGGAACCTTTTCCACTCAGGAAAAACAAATCTCTGTCTCCTTATCGTTTCCTTTGCTAGGGATTCATTGACTAATGAATTCTTACCAGCTGTAACATTCATTTGCACACTTAAAAATCAACCTTGTAAAAGTCTACTTGTCCACAGTGAGTAATTCTTTTGGTGGGTTAATAATTTGTCTCCATGGAAGGGCTTATGTTTAGTTTATGCTTTTGCTGCTCAGGATAACATGCAGTGGGAATCTACAAGTTTTGTATAATTCTGTGCTTTACCTAAGTGTTGAGGGAACTCAGTCAGGAGTGGGTAATTTCATTTTTATTGTCCTTAACAACAACTGAATAATTAAATACAAAATCAAGGGAAAATAAAATTATTATCTGAATCTTTGATTTTTCTTAAGATTACCCCAATAAAGAATCCAGGAGACAATGGGATGGCCAGGATGGGAAGTTTCCATTGCAGATTTTCAGGTGCTTCCTAAAATGTTTTCCATTAAGTGTCCCTAGAGGTTCAGTATTCACGTAATTATCTGAAGAAAGAGGTCTTGACTTTTCTTTCCTTCTTTGGTTTCCTTCATCTAATGGTTCCTTAAGGATCTGCAACCCACATTTTTCTTTACAGAACACAAGAAACAGCATCCCTTGTTTTCACACTTCAGAGAAGAGACAAAAGAGACCTTTTGGCAAAATGTCAGATTGTGTGACTGATAACACCCCCCATCATTACAGATTATGACTTGTGGCCACGTTAGACTCAGAAGTGAAAACAAAACACATACATTTTATATTGGCCACTTGTCTCCATCCTATTAAATTAGAACTGGTCATTAGCTGGTGGAGAGGGAAAATAATTTCCATCAAGCACCCGGGGAGGGGGAGAAGAGGGGGGTAGCAGTGTCTGACACTCCCCCTCCCCTCCCTCCCCTAGTTTTCCAGCACTTTCCCTCCAGAGATGCTGGTGTGAAACCAGCTCACATGACAAATTAAAGTGATTCATAACCCAGCTGCAGTCCCTGCTGACAAGCCCCATTGCAGAGCAATCATGCAGATTTTATGCACCCAAGAGCCCAGGGAAGGGCCTGGGTCGTGGCACACACCACACTTCAGAGCAGTCTGACACAACTTGGCTGAATTCATCCACAGCACGTGAAGGCCAAATGGCTGTCACTTGACAGCAGTTAATAATGTGGTTTTAGAAGGGATATTTTCTCTGCTAAATTAAATTTTCAAGACACCACCCAGCATCTTCAGCTCTTATCTTTTTGTCTGGATTTTTTTTTTTTTGGCTCTCCTGTCAGTCTTTAAACACACTAACAGAGATTACACAGATAAGGCTGCAGTGTGTTCATTCTGGCAGTGGTTTATCAATCACAGTTAATTAACTTGGGGATCCATAAACTGGACAATTTGCCCAGACCTGCCTAGTTTTAATTTCATCCAACATGTGATACTGGTGCTCCTGCTCAGGCCACAGGAAGGTCTAGAATGTGGGGAACACCTTGTCTGGACCTCAGTGATCCATGTCATGCTGACTGCACAATAGCTGCCCTGGGAAGACCCCTCAGAAAGAGATATTTAGAGGTGTTTCCACTGATGCCTCTGATGAAGGAGAAAAGCTGCAGCAAAAATGCAGAGCAGGAAAATGAGGGATTTCAAAATAATGACCTAGGCTGATTTCAACTCTAAAAGTAGACGGAAGGAATGGAGCTGGGATCCGCTCCCATCAGATGGAAATAAATTGGACTACTTCCCGGACAGATTGGCCCCAGCTGGGAAAGAGAAAGAAGGCAAAGAGGGAAGATGGTTCAAGTAGGAAAACAGAAGCTCTGATACGTTGGGCACTTTCAAGAAAGTCAGATTAGATATATTATCAAATCAACAGCATTAGATTCAGCTGGCAGCATCCTGTGAGCAAAGAGACAAAGCTTGTCAAAGCTGATAGTAATTCAAGGTGGAAAAGCAACCAGGCTTTGTGGTTTTGTTTTTTTCTGGCTGGGACAAAAACCGATCTGCCCCTCACAGGACAGAGGGGGTGCACTGGAGGATGGCAGATGCTCCAATATCTCTCCCACCTCTCCAAGAGACCTTAGGCAATGCCATCAGAGATCTTGTCATTTCACTTCCCCATGCCTGGCTGGAGGAGGGCTGGCCTCCCAGGCTGCTTGGCAGGAACCCTGAATATTAATTAACACATTCTTAGCCAGAGCTCCAAGCATGTGTTAGAAACTTACTTGGTGAAAATCTTCAGCCCTTCACAGAACCTCCCCTGAAAGGGATGGGCTGTCACGATCTGTATGTTGTGACAACTACCTGCATGGTCAGAATTCCCTGGGATTCCAGATGCTCCAGACAGAAACAGACCAAAGGTGGGCAAGAGCCCACAAGCTGAAAGCCAGCAATTAGAAAAGCCCAATCACTGATTAGTGCGCTGCTCCTCAGGAGGCTGTGGGGGAGCAGTGATCAGGGGAGCACTGGCATGTCCTGAACCTCAGCCTGTGTCTGATTTACTAACGAGTTACTGAGACTGCTTGTGCTGAAGGAAACAGAGCAAAGCACAGCAGTCCCTGCTGCACCAGCCTCCAGGATGGGAGCGCACAGAAGGACATCCTTCAGCATTCCCAGTGGCACAGTGCTGGGAAAGGAAGTGAGTCAGGGCTGGAGCAGGCTAACAGAGAAGAAAACCAGCACCCTTAAAAACCACGGTCTGGCCTCAGACGGGAGGGATGGCCACAGGCAGTGGAAACAGCAAGCACGTTTCCAGCACATCCAGCCAGTTCCTGCTCTATTCTGTCCCCTCTCCCTGCCCAAAGCTGCATCAGACCTCCCACCTCTGGGTGAGAATAGGAGCGTGTCCGGCGGGGCCCTGAAGTGCTGCTGCCAGTGGAGGTGAGTCTTAGGGCCCCCATCGGCCATCAGAGCTCTCGTGGTGCTCAGCCCATGCTGGCAGCCTGGATGAGGGCTGGTGTCACTGGGGGGAGGCGCTTGGGGCACCAGCACTATCTGCCCCACTCCTGACCAGCTCCCCGAGCTGCTGGTGGCTGATGCAGCACTGGGGCCTCAGCAGGGCTGATGGGTCCCCTGACCATGAAGGGGTACCCTGGCTTGACCTCGTCCCACCCTGTCCCTGGTCTCAGTGCAGGGAGATGCCTCAGCAGGGGGAAACCCCAGTGGGATGCCTCTGGTCTAAGTGGTGTAGCCAGGAGGATCGCTGCAGGCCTGGCTGGCCTTGGCTGTCTCTGGACCTGTGACACTTGTCAACGCCTTCACCTCAGAGGGAAGCAGAGGTCTGCCACCAGCTGAGCCTCACCGTCACCCTGATGAGATCTGCTGGGACAGCAGGTACTCCGTGCACATCTCCAAGGGGAATCTTAAAAATGGAAGGCAGCAGAGTGTGGACCACCTCCGCCAGGTGCCACAGCCACAATCAAACCAGCATGAGGTGTGAGCCAAGCCAGCTGGGAGAGGTTTCAGCCACCCACAGTCCTCTGGAAGCTGGTTGTCATGCGAGGAGTCCTTCAGGTACCTCTGTACCGAGCTTGGGCTTGATGTCTGCATGACTCTGCTCCAACCACCCCAGGGTGGCATCTGGGCAGGGCCCTGGGGTGCAGGCACCTGCTGCCTTGCTGCCAGCTGCTGCTTTGGGGCCGAGGGCACTGATGAGCGCTGGACCAGTGCAGGAATTCAGCATCAGGGAAAGAAAATTGAGCATAATTAAATACAAGGCCTTTGTAACCCAGATAGTAGCAATCTGTCCACTCCACTGCCATTATCACTCCTGCTCACTGGTTCATCCATGTGTAAAGCACGTTTAAGCCTAGCAAGGGCGATTATCTTGACCTACAGACTGTGCCTTGTTTCTGTATCAGGCAGGGGGACCAGGCAAGGCCAGCTGCGCTGCTCCTCTGCACACACTTGGTGCTTATCAGCCAGCAGAGAGGAAAAGCCGAGGCTGTCCCCGTGAACCAGCCCTCCACAGCAGGTGGCTCCAGGCTCCCTGCAAGCACCGGGCAGGAATGGCTCCAGTGCTGCACACTGCACACCCGTCTGTGCCCTCGCACGCCGCAGTCACAGAGCGCCAAGTCCCAGCCCCAGGCTTGTCTGTGCTCGCGGGCAACCCCCTGTGGGGCTGAGCTTTCCCCACAGAAGGACCTGACCTGAGTCAGATGGGACACACCGGCTCACTCGCCTTTTACATTCCTTGAGTTCCTGCACGGGGTTCCACGAGCAGCTTCCACAGCTGTCCACACACCAGAGCAAAACAACATATTATCTTGGACAGCAGAACCCCGTTTCCTTCTGTTGATGGGGAGAGAGGGAAGGATTTCAGCAGCTCAATTAAAAGCCTTTTCCCAGCCAGCTCCCTGCATTTCCCTGCTCACAGTTTTGCTCTGTCCCCAGAGTCCTTGCTCTGCAGCCTCTCCATTTTCAGATGGGGCCACACTTTGCCCCCAGTAATTAATGACATAGGTAATACCTGGGAAAAGGTGGAGCTCTTGGCAATTCCTCAGAGGGGGATGTTGTACAAGGGTGATGGGCATTTTGTTAATAGGCCAGAACATCTCCAGGCTGACCCTCTGCGCTCACCTTGCCCCGGGGATCAGGCAGTTTGTCCTCGCCCCGCCTGTCTGCGCTGCCCGCGCGCGGCCGCCGGGGGGCGCCTGAGACCGCGGGCGGCGGTCACGTGCAGTGCCAGGCACCGCCGCTAGGCGGCGCCAGAGCCGAGGGGGTCGCGAGTCCCTCAGGGCGCGGCGGGACCGCGCGGGTCGCTCGGGTCGGAGCCGTCGGAGCTCTCCGGGCCTCTCCGTTAATTCCGAGATCAAAACGGTTCCCAGATCCCACCCCTGAAACTTCACAGCAGCAGCGCCCCAGTGCCGTGCAGGCGGTCCTGCTCCCTCGCGGCCGCCCCAGCCCCTGCTCCGGCGGGGAACACGGCTCTTCCTGCAGTTCAAAGGGGCAGGATTTGCATCCACCCGCAGGCCGGGAGCTGCCCCCGCCTGAACTGCGGGAGCCGCCGGCCCAGGCCCCCCCGGCCCGGCTCTGTGCACTCGGCGCAGCGAACACGGGGCCGGGCTGGCCGCTGCCAGCAGCAATCGGCCTTTGCCGGCTGGGAGGGCAGTGGACGGGACAGATGGAAAGCCAGCTGATACCTACTTGCCAGTCTGTTCCCAAAGGTGGAGGGATATGCCGAGGGGCCCAGTGGAGGAGGAGAGCTGGTCTGCAGTGAGTGAACGATCTTTCAAAGAAACATTTTTGGAGGAACATACCCCAAGTTCCTGAGCAGTGTGGGACAGGGCTATTCTACCCGTTGCAAGGATCGTTAACTGCTTCAGGATATGCAAAACAACGATCAGGAGAGTCGAGGGATGCTGCTTCCTTGAAGATGTTTTCTACTGAGGACTGGTTGGTCCGTCAGTGAAACATCACCTGCTCCTCATAAAATCCGTTCTCTTTTCAGGATCCTTTGCCCAGGTAAGCAGGATGTCAATTTGCAAAAGATCCCGTTCAGTTCTGGGGGTGTGCCTGTGACAAGGATGAGCCATGCTTTCTGGTCACAGCTCCTTCCCAGAGCAAACCAAGCAGGTGCCTCCCCCGCAGTCTGCTCATCTGTGTCAGCACCTTCCCCTCCAAGGACACGTTCAGCAGAGCTGAGGAGGAACGGGAGCTGGCTGCAGTACAAGCCCCTCAGCAGAGCTGGTTTGCCCTGGGAAGTTCTATTTCATGCTAACACAGGCAGCAAAGAACCCTCTTCCTATTTCTAACTCCAGTCAGGTGGGGGAGGATCCGCAGAGGCTGATGAACCACTCACCAACACTTAAACACCAGTGGATTTGGTTTTTAAGGGACAACTTGAAGATGGGTATTTTGTGGTAGGGAGCTGGCCGTTTGCAAAAATTTCCACTATTAACACATCAAGGTGGTGTTATTTGGAGGGAGAATGACTGCTCTAGTGAGAAACACCAGGCAATTCCTCACCTCCAGTGCTGCAACCCAGCATGGCTGTACATGGTAATGGGCGGAGCTATCAAACCACTTCCCACAGACTAACCAAAACACTGACTACACCACCTAATCCCCGAAATTATCAGATTAAATATGTTGACATGGGAGTAGAAGGCCAGTGCTTTCACCTTTGGCCATGCAGCCACAGCCAGCACCTCTCAGGTGGCCGCCCCAAAAGAATGCAGAGCCGTTTGCCCTCACAGCCGTGTCCGTCCTGAGCCAGACAGCTCTAGTGAAAGCAGCACTCTGCACTCGCTTCATCCACAAACTGCTGGAATTTGCATTCTGGTTGTGAGGAGATTACAGAGGGGGAAATCCTGCAAACAGCTGCTTTTCCTTTTTGATCTCTTGCTGGTTTCACAGTACTTGCATCTCTGTGCAAACAGAGAGAAGGACTCGGTACCTTTCTCCTTAAAATGTTGTTTCCATTCCCTTCTTGGTTCTTTGTTCCCAGTACCACATGACCAAAAAACAAGAGGAACTTGGAGATTATCTCCTCCACACCAGTGAGGAATCTGCTCACTTCCAGTTTCTACAAAAAATAAAGGATTCAGAAATTCTCCTATGAAACACGGTAGCCAAAATATCTCTGTTTAGACCAGTGGCTCAACCAGCATCCTGCAGTCTCTTGCCTCTGCTCAGGGAGAGGGAGCTTTCCGCGAAGGAATGCTGTCCTGCCAGCTGCAGCCTTCCTCATCCAAGCTGAGCAGGCCTGCAACTGCTCCATCACAAGCTCCCCGAGACACGTGGATGATGCCACAATTGCACCTGCCTCTAAATATGCAGCTCACACAGAGTGGGGCCTGAAATCCCTTAAGGACCAAGTCTACAGAATCAAGGGCCCTTCTCATCTGGGACAGGGCAGGTCAAGACCAGCGGTGGGAAAATACAGGACCAACTTCTGGTCCTTCCGAGATACACACTTCTTGGGTAAGTCATCCCACCTGACTGCACCCACCTGCAAACAGCCAGTGTGGCAGGAGGGAGGCAGAAACACTGCGATGCACGAGCCCTTGTGTGCCCGCAGGGGCCCTACCAGAGGCTGTCCCAGGTACAAGTGGGCTGGAAGGGATCAATGAGGACAAATGCGATGCTGCTGATCCTTTCCTCTACCTGCAAAGACCAGTCACTGACACCAGCTTATTTTTGTTGTACCCTAGTGGTGTGTGGCTGAGTGTAGGATGAAGTCTGACAATCAGAGCTATGGAAAACTTGCTCATATTTTGAGCGCTTAAGGCTCAGCAGTTCTGACACACCCCTCTTCTTCATGACAGCACCTCCCTCCCTCTGCCCCCACCCCTCTGGAAAGATGCAAACTAGACGGGTGTTAATAGCTGAGGTCTTTATTTAAAGTTTTTTATATACAGTAAAAGTGCCACAGATAAATCTGCGACAATCAGACAAGACAAATGTAAATCTCTCTCAACAATTAGCAGCTTAAGATCTATAAACTACAGTGTTACGTTCACAAGTGTCATTTCTGTACTTTTCAACCCGTGCAAGTGAGTTTTTCTGTTTATTTTTTTACACTTTTAAAACACACTTACAGCTAAGTCAATTGCCTACGACTATACCACCTGGCATACACAACACAGACACACAGGGTTTGTAACTCTTTAGCCACTTTCAGAATTCACTTAAAAACTGGCAAAACTACCCAATCTTGAACCCTTTGTAGCTTAGCTTCTTTTGTTATAATGCCTTTTCTTTTTTTTTTTAATTAAAAAATGCATATTTTCAAAGCTGACAGACAGTCCTTTCCTGTCCCAGTGTAACACGCACATAAGTCAACAGTTAATCTGATCCCACCTAAGCACACATGGGATTGGAATAAACCAATAGAGTAACTGCTGAGAGCATGCTGAGTATCACTGAACTAAACTAATAAGGTGAGAGAAAAAAGAACTTTATCAAATTTTTAAAGTAAATTCTTTTGCATCAAGATTTTCTTCTTTATATTGAAGGAAATGGGGGAAACAGGTGAACTTCACTTGAACCCTCGAGTGTTAATGAGGAGGTGCTGCTCTTGGAACTTACACAGTCCATTATATTTTTCCCTTTTTATATGCCAAGGCAGTATGTGCTAAACACATCTAAGCAATTTCTGAATGACTTCAACTCTGATTATGAAATGTTTTGGGAAACATTCTGCAACTCAGAGATGGTCACTAAAAAGTTTTTATCTACAAAGGAGACTATTAAAGGTACTCACACACGCACTCACATCCACAGTGGAAACTGTCTATGTGTCACCCAGAAACACTCCATCAGGGAAGCAAACACAACCACGTACAAGGAAAGGGAGCTTTAAAGCTAGAATCACATTTCCAATAACACCATCATTAAGCTATCAGAAATCATCACAGACTTTCAAATTGAAGAGGGAGGAAAACCCCAAAGTTCTGCTAGTGCAAAAGGCAAAACACATGGCAGTTGTGTTAGGATATGAGAAGTGGATGCAGCATCATACATGATGTTACTGCAGACAATTTTCTGGAATGGAAGAAACTGTTGAGAGAGAAAGAGACAGACACTTTGTCCAGACCCATATGTATATGGCCTTCACCAAAGGGTTCTGAGATGTCAGTTTTTTATCAAGCCTGCACCTTTTGGCAAGCTAGCAAATGGTATTTACTGAATATGACAGAGTTGAGACAATAAATGAAATTGGGATATAAAGAAGAGGGAAACACTTCCTTAAATACTACAGACACTGAGTGTCCAGAGCCACTAGCTTTTAAATCCTTCCTGATTTGATCACATAAAAACCAACCTTAAGCAAGTCTAGTGTGAACAAGACTGAAAAAAAGAGGTAAAAAGGCCAGGCTTAAAAAAAAAAAAAAGGCAACAAAGCATTTCAGTTATGCACCAAATCAGTTCTTACTGTTATTCACATGTTTGTTTCTGACAAAACCTGCATAATGGGAAGCTGATGGTTACCCAAGGAATGTGAGTCACTAAAGAGCCTCACTGGAGCCAGGAGCAAGGGAGGGAATGGCCACGCACCTCTGCTCCGACTGTGACACTGCAGAAAGCACAAGCAGTTTTGGCTTGAGTCAACTGCAAATGGCAACCTGTGTTTTAATTAGGACAGGAGCAGATTAGCACACATGGTTACAGAGAGGTGTACTGGGATCACTTGGGGGAAGGGCACCTGAGTTTTCTGTGACTACTGAAGAAAAGAACCCCTGGAGGAAGAAGGACGGCTGGACAGTGGAGGGCTTGCCTTTGCTGGCAATCAGAAAACACTCAAGGTATTAACCTCGTCTGAGGGAATTTCTCAGAACCCTGAATCTGCATCATAATACAATGCTCATGTGTGCACATATATGTTGTACATGTCTCATACATGCCTATGCATGATTTCAGCTGGTTTAGGTCACTTGGGCAACATCTGATTCCTAGACAGAAGTTGATTCTGGAAGGAAGGAAAACAGTAAGCCCTAACTAAACACCAGAAATGGTTTTGACAGAATCCTGGAGTCTTTTTTTAGATTTCACAAAGACAAAAGATGAATCTTGGCACTATTACGGTGAAAGGGACAGCAGTTAAAAACCAGCACAAAATGAACGCAGATTCCTTGGACTGAGGGTTGCCTGCCTGTACCAACAGGCTACCAGCAATGGCACATTGTAAGGACTTGGGATTACATTTCAAGCTGACATTTCCTTTAGAGAATTTGCAAAGGTGTCTGCACCATGTGGCTGAAAAAGAGGATGGCACACCACAGAGCACAACCTTACCAGAGCCTGACAGGAGGAAAACTTTGGTTTCACTTTTCAGGCTTTTTTTTTTTTTTTTTTTTTAATTAGATCTATTTCTGAGATAACCATTCTGTTAAGTGGACTGTTGAGTCAGTACTTCTTTCCTCAAAAGAACCTGTCTTTTCCCTAGGAAGAGATGAACAGAAATTCCTTGCTCTTATCCTGAGACCAGGAATGAGAGATGACATGCAAATAAAATATAAACATACTATCCTTCACATGTGGAAAAAGAAAAAAAGCCCTGCATGATAAAAAAGTGTGGAGAAGACAGATTTTTTCCATGATGCTGCATCTTTATGCTCAGGAGGACAGACAAATGGCATATGGACAGTGTTGCGTTCGACAGGTTGACACTAGAAACTACTCTCTGCCCTCCTCAGAACTGCTTCAGGACAAGACGGCTCACAATTATTCACGCATTTCTTCATTTAAAAACATCACTTCTTTATTTGAAAGAAAAAAAAGTAATGACCCTCCCAACCCCTTCCAAAAAAACCCCCAATAATAATAATAATAATTATAATAATAATAAAAAATCCTATTAGAAACAATAAGGAAGCACTGAGAGTTTGAGTATTACACTCTTCAAGTATGCTGTTTGAATTTTTTTAAATCTGTGAATATACATATATTAAAAAAAAACCTTAAAAGTGCGACCAAGGGCTTCTGCTTAAAGATAAGTATTTCAAGGACTACTTCAAAATACTGTAGCACGACTGCGCAGTTACTGTGCATGTGTATGGCATGAGGCTTCCACTCCATAAAATCAGCCAAGTTAGCCAGCCTTACAGAAAGTTACTGAAGTCAGGTTAGCACAAACGGCAAACCCAGATGCTGAGCTGGGAGAGGGATCCACACGTTTTTCTCTTGTTAAGGAAAGAAACCACTCAACGCATACACTTGGACATGGAATGTGAGCAGACTTCACAGTAAAAGTTTAGTGTTACAGGTTTGCTGTGGTACCATCATTCAAGGCTGTGCACTAGACTGAGCTTTGCTCATCCTAAGCTAACCACATTCTCTTCTTCCTGACAGGTTTAGTACAGTAGTTCAAGCCACAATTTAAATTGCCCATTGGTATGCTCCAAATTTCTGTGTTTTATTCATTTCTTTTGTACACTTTAAAGAATCTTAAGATTTGCATCCAAAGAGAACCATGCTACATAAAAATTATCCAGGATTCTCGCCAAAAGAGTTCTTGAATAAAATCTAAAAAATACTATTGCAATGCATCTTGCAGAGAAAAAACGTTATTCTAAATGTAAACAAATTCACTCGGACACTTTAAAACTTCAGCGGAGTAGTTGCTGACTAATCTTTGCCACACTTGCTCACCAAGAGCGCCAGGAGGGAGCAGTGCAGGCCATTCCTGCCACCATCATCTGGGAGGAGACAAGAATCGTTCCAAGTAGCCGGTGATGGCATCCCAGTGCTTCCACAAAAAGGCAATGAAAACCACTATAAATAAAGTGCTGAACGTCCTATTGCGAGTCTTCATCAGGGGCACGACGCAGTTGGCCACAGTGGAGACGAAGACAAGGAGCACAGCCATGACAGCCAGCAAGATGTTGATGAACTTCCCCAGTAGGTTCCTGGCCGTGGCATTCTCCAGCCCCTCCAACTGCACGACTTGCTGCTGCTGCTGCTGCAGCTCCATCTTGGAGATGCGCGTCTGGCATGCTTCCAGTGCCTCCTGTGGGCAAGAGCACATACTGGGTCACCCAAGTTCACAGCTGTCACCTCACCAACCAGGCCAAGCCAGGACCACCATCCCCAACTTCCCACTGCTCATGCACTGAGCTCCTGCCCTGCAGTGGGAGCAGAGGAAGCAGTGCCATTTCCCATATCCAAGCCTTGCTGACTGGGCACCTCATCCACATCCAGAAGGCTTGATGTGGAGATGCCAGGCTGGAAAACCCCACAGCTTCTGCCCAGAAGCGGGGGCTACCCAGCCACCTGGTCACTTCAGCTTTGGTTCCAAGAGGCCACTCACAGGACAAATGTGCTGTGCCCAGCCAGAAATCTTCATCCTCTTCTGGGATGTGCATTCCCAGAACCTCAACTTCCATCACCCTCCTTGCAGTCACTTGTGCTTATCCAACCCCTTTGCAGAAAACTACCTCAACAAAATTAAGTACCAAAGGTTCAACTGCGTTCTGCTTGCTTAGTGAGCTGTGAGCTCAGGGAAAGGTCTGAGGGGCACCTGCACAGCTGCCATTGCAGGAAGAAGAGCTTCTCCAGACTGCAGCAAGCTGTGGCACTGGCACAGTTCCAGCTGACTCTGAGAGGGCTGGGGACAGACAGCTAGAAGGGAAAGAAGCATACATTTATGGAACTGCCTACAGGAAGAGGCAAAACAAAAGGAGGTGGAAGGAAATGACTACCCTGCACAAATCCACCTCTGTAAAGCCCCACTGACTCAGGGGGATTTGTCAGACCTTTTCACTGGGCTGAAACCCAACTGGACCAACACAACCTGCACTAAAACACCAGTGACATGCAACACAGGGGGCCAGGGAGAAGCAGAAAGGTTTATAGGCAATTAACACCAAGAGAAACTTCTGCTCTTGAACATACCAAGTTACAGTATTTCCACTAATTCTCCCTCAGAGTCGCCTTTTCCAGGCACATAGACCAACTGCAAATATGATACACAATCTGCAGCAGTCCTTCCCAGACTGATCACCAAAAAAAGGAACCAAGACTGTTCCTCTGCAACATCAGCCATGCTCTTAAACAGTTTTTCATACAACAAAACTTAATACTTTCCTTTTCCCCAGCAGCACTGAGAAATAGGCTGTTCCAACTTTTAAGTTTACACTAAAAGCACTGCATCAAAAAATGAGGAATAACAAAAGTTACTGAGAAATCCCCACTTCAATCCAGTCCTCCTGTTATCTGAATTTAGAGAAGAGAACAAAACCTGACCTTCGTAACACTCCCCCAAGGGAGAGCCTCTTGTTTACACTGCCAGGGGCCATTGTACCACTGTCCACAGACACTGATTAAATTTAACTTAAAGGTCATTGTCACCTGTTACATTTCTCATTGCATCATGTCTGTGGGGGTCAATGAAACATGAGGGCTTCTCCTGGGTTAAGATCCGTGAAAGCACAGGGCAGAATTGCTCAGCTGCCCCAAACAGCAGTCACCAGGAAGAACGTTTGACAACAGGAGTTGCAGCTGGTGTGTGAACATGACAACCTGCTTGGTCTTCAGAGGAAATCACCTGGCTGAAGTCCCTCAGCAGGAAAAAGGGAGAACTCTTAATCTACAGCTCTCTGCTCACACTACATATGTCTCCCATCAGCAATCAGAACTGAGATTTCTGTTAAAACTACCACAGCAAGTACTTAAAATAGTCAAGAGACTTGTTTCTGAATAGGCTTTTCTCTCTGAGGGTCAGCAGCTGCTTTGCTTTGTAGGAGGGCCTCCAACTTCAAGATGCCTGTTTCATAGCCTTTTATACGTACTAAAAGAAACTCTTCTTTTAGAAACACCTCCTTATTTCTTCAAAGCCAACAGAAAGAATTGCTTCCTGAGTCAATGTTGTGCACACACAAAGCCATTTTTGCTTAGATGTAGGTGACCACTGCTGTAAAATTAGTGACACAGAACCACACCCCAGGGCCAGTGTACTGGGAACACTACTGTAAAAGAAGTTTGGCTCATGGCCCATTGAGTGTCTAATACAAAGGCCTGCACAAAGAGTGAGCTCTGGCTCCTGCTCTGCTCCAGCTGAGCAGCAGGCTCCCTCTGTGTGGGGCACAGTCCTGCTTTACAGAGGAAGTTACCTGGAGAGATACCCACAGATCAGAGATGGAATAAGGACCTTTTGGAATGCAGCCGTTTAGCAATAAAGCTACAAGTATTAAAATCAAATATTGAAGCACAGGTGTACTTCAAAAGTGAGTGAGTCCTGAAAGAGCAGGCAGAGGGCAGGACTTGGGTGCCTGCTTCTGTCACCCACCTGGATGTCCCGGGCTCGCTCGTAAGACTGATAGGCAATCTTTTCCTCCATGCTGGCCAGCTCCTGTTTTAAATTGAGGATCTCGTTCTGGTGGAGCTCAGTCAGGTCATTTAACTGCTCTTCAAGTCTTTCACATCTAGAAATGACAACACATGGTACAATGGCTTTAATGAGAAGAGGATGGCAAAATGACACCAGTGACAACCACGCAATGAACACCATGGCCTGTGTACTGAAACCAGCATGGCTGCCTCAGTCAGCACACAGCACACTAGCACCAATGCCCTCTTGCTGGGAATTAGTTCTTTCTACCAGGTAGATCCTTGTGATACTTGAACTGGAGAAAGTACACAATTACATGGTAACTGTTGAGTGATGCAAGAAATTGAGAACAGAATGAGGTGTTCACCAAACTTCTGTGTGAACCAAATAGTTCCCTTCTAATATCACAAACTCTTAAGCGTTTTCATCTACACTTGGAACAGTAATGGGCATAAAAATGACACAGAAATGACATGTGACTGATGCCTCAGAGAACATGCTGTTAACTGTCCGATCTCTGCATGAGGTCACATGGATCTTTGATTTGTTTTTCCTTTATTTCCCATGAATGATGCAACTCAACAAGCAAATACCATCATATTATTTGTAAGGACACATGAATACTAACCTGCATACTTATTTTTCAGTTTGTTCCCGGTCAATGGACCAGGAGCAATCCTGAGGAAGAGGGTTGCTCAAAAAAACTGAGTTACAACAATTCTGAGAGATAAAGTTTTGCTTTTCACTAAGAGAGTTTAGAATTAACTGAGAAATGGTAGCTCTGATGGTAACAAAAGTATGGGCACAGCTATGGTGGCCACTGGGCTTTTTCCACTCTGACTTCCACTGCCTACTCATTGTAACAGATGGAAAAAGCTTACCCCAGAGCCCTTATCATCTGAATCTTGATACTAATAACCAAGACATTTCTAAGGAATTAACCACAGACATAATTCCTTGTTTAAATTTTGGTTTTCTTCTGACTCCACTGAATTCAATTACTACCAAAAAAACTCACAAAATAAATAAGCAATATTTATCTAGAATGAAGAATTTAATTGCAAATTCTGAAACTAAGACACAAACCCTGTTTCTTGTTTTTTCCAAGATTTTTCTGGTGTTTCAGAATCTGTAGTCAAAAGCTAGCCTTTTAAAACAGTCTCGGGGGTTTTAATAGACAAGTATGAAAATAATTTTCATTGATGTTCCCAATGCAGTGTTGAACTAAGGAGTCAGACACAGCATGAAAATTTGCAGCAGTAAAACGCACGTGGTCAACCAGCAGTGAGACCAAGACAACCAGCTGACATGGCCCAGCTCAGAAGGGTGCCAGAAGAGCTGCGCAACTGTGCCAGAACACACCAGAGAACTGGTTTCCCAAGACTGACAAGGGAATGGCCATGTGAAGACCAGCTAATGAAGAAGGAGACCTGATAATTAATACTGCCCTTTATTCCCACACAGTTTAAAACTGATAACAACTTTCCAACAACCAAAAAAAATCACAATTAAACCCACTATAAGCCTCAAAGGCAGCATCAATTACTTGAAATATATTAATTTGTTACTATATTACAAAATTCACCAGTGAGTTTATTATACAAAAAGAAACTTAAGCATTTCTGAAAAATAGCATGATTGTGTTTTTTAACCTCTCACATAAATGCCTTTCATAAAGCAGCTGTTGTCAAGCAGCTTAAATCCTGTTCTCTAAACAATTGTATTTTAATTACTTCAAAACTACCTCAATCTACAGGAAACATAAGGAAACCCTGCTAATCTGTGTAGTTAAAGAGTTTAAACAGAACATGATTAGCAGAAGGGTTGGCTCTAATCTTCCTGCCCTGAAGACTGCAGAACAACCACATCGTTCCCAACCCACACTTCACTCCCTGCTCAACCCCACAACTGCTGCAGTTTGCATCCAAGAATCACCTGCACTTCCAGAACTCAGTGTCAGGCAACTACTAGAACTAGGTGATTAAAAAAAAAAATTCCCCTGCTCCCACTAACCTACCCTGACTTCATTTTGAAATTACACATCCTCCATTCAGCTTCTTTTCACTTCTTGTCCCAATATCTACAATTTAGAAAACAAATTTTTTCCAGCTGCTTTCTATTGGTGTTGAAATTTAAAAAGCAAGGAGGGGTTTATGTGACTTGCAGGGCCCAGAACCAAGGTCTCCCTGTTGAAAGCTGGTTTGCATTCAAGTGGGAGTACTAGAGAAGTAAAAGGGATAGGCTACCTGTCAGGAGGGTTAAGATGAAATACATCCCTCTAACTCATGAATGCCAGGGTCTATTGAACAAACCAAACTTGTCTGTGAATATAGCAGCGCCCTGAATAATCAAATGCCACTTCATGTATGCAAAATGCCTCTTTGGAGTTCAAGAACTATTTTGTTACTAGTTAAAATGTGAAATTTCTCCTTAAAACAACAAGCTCTAGCCCAGAAACTTCTCTGTGCATCAAACCAATGCTGTCTGTCACAAGTATCACAGAGATCATCAGAGCTGTTCCTATGGAGACAGTAAACAGCTGGGGTGCTTGGCTCAAGTGTGGGATATGGGAACACTTAATTTCAAATAGCCATGTAGGATTTCCACATGTTTTCTGAGGCTCACTGTGTGGGAATCAGGAAAATCGAAAAAGGCTCAGAAACACAGTTATGACCATTTATTTTTTAAAAAAGTTTTAAGGCATTTTAAAATAATAGCTGCAAAATACAGAGCTAACACAGCATATGGAAGAGAGGAATGTAATAAAAAAAAGACATTTGATCTGCACTCAGTGGGATGGTGAATAAAGAAACTCTGATCAAACTAATGCTACAAAGACATCTGCAGTAGCCTAAATGAAGTTTAGTACCTGTCTTCAGATGTCTCTCAAGATGGACTTTTTTTTCTTTTTATAGCTATGTCATACAAAGCTTCATGTCAACTTTGTCACTAAATACATCTTCATGCTACTGAACACACTGCTTCTAATACTGGAGTAAACAGCTAAAACCAGTAGTTACTTGCAGTATGCTCCTAGTCTTTTTGGTAGAAAGATACAGAAGGACAGAACTTGCTCCCGACAGGGAGTACGAGCTGCTCCTGACATCTGCACACATCCCTGTACTTCCAGCTCCAAGCCTCCTTGGAAGGAGGATGGATAGCTTTGCAGGGATGTTTTGGTGCTGTCCTGGTTGGTTGAGCACCAGCTTGGCAAAACACACTGCCTCTGCTGCCCGGTGACACTCCAGAACAGCCTTGCAAACCCTCCCAAACCTCCGAGGCTTAGCTCCTTTGATCTATTTTAAAACATATGAGGACAGACTGAAGTGTGACAATTAGACTGCATCAAAACCCAGACAAATGGAAGCACCAGTAATTAGCCTTTTGGCTGAAGGATTCCTTCTGACAGGACCATGGGAGACCTAAACGCTCTTTCTAAGGCTGTCAGGCTTGGGAAGAAACCCAAAACCTTAGACTGGCCACACTCCAAATATGTGAGCTTATGATTTTGCCATGTACAAACAGGTTCCTAAAAAGGGACAAGCAAGATGGAAATACTCAGCAGGAACTTAACAGCACAGAAAGTCCCTGCTTGTATCAGTAAACAACTGCCACCTTTCAATAATGAGATAAGCAACAAGCCATTTCAGCACCTGCTCCCGGTGCAGAAGAAAACAATCATGGCCAAGTACCATCAGACTTTTCCTTCCTCAGTGGCTCAGCCCCAGCAGAGCAGAGCAGAGCAGTGCTCCAGGGCCAGCATGTGCTGGGCAGCACAGCCCACCCTGGCCTCGCCATGGTGCTGCCAGGCCGGGAGAACTGGAGCAACTGGACAGGTGAGTGCCTGCCTCAGGGTTAGCAAACCAGCAGCCACATGGAGTGACAGACAAGACTGGGAAGCAGGGAGAGGGGAGGGAGGAGATGAAGGAGGTCATGGAATTCCTGTGTTTATCATGGCTGATAAACAGATACTGCACCAACACAAAGGGAAAAAATAGATCAGAACCTGCAAAACTACAGAAGACAGACTAAGAAAGAGGAAATGGACAAAGACCAGGTGAGAAAATGTCATGGCATGTTCTTTGTTCCTGCTTCCAGGTACAATGCAAACACTCAGTATCACCTGACAAGCAAAAGGCTCCTTCAAAAACTTTTTTAAGCTCCAACTCAACTCTGTGTTTATTTTTGAAAGCTTCGCATAAACCAGAGCAGAATTAGGAGGTATTTACAACTTTTAAAGCCAGTTATGATTAATCTGAATCCCCAGCCTGCCAGCATCAAACCACAACCTCCTTTTCCTTTTAGTTTTTTTTCTGAAGGAAGCTGAGGAGCAAGAGGGGTTCCAGTTGGAGGAACAGGTGCTACCCCTCCCTGCCAAGGTGGCAGCACCCTCTGCCTTTGGACACATCACATCACCTTCCACTTGGCTTTTATCATTGTGACGGTTCAAAATACAGAAGCTATAAAAACAAGAATCTACATTTCTACAGTCGTAGTCATTTAACCGTGATTAACCCATGAGCTCTTGCTGATCATGCAGCTACCCACACAGACAAGGGCACTGAGTGTGGTTTAACTGGTCCTCTTTAAAGGTCACACCTTTAATTAATTTGCATCAACATTCCAAATGACAGGTCTAAATTACTACCTTAAGCTCTTACAGGCCAAATGCAGATTCTTCCTGCTTTTCACTCCAGGCTGCATTGGTTAGTGGTTGGGGTCTGGGCTGACCTCAGGGGAGTGCTCTGCAAAGCAGATGTGCTATTAATGGCACATGACAGATACAACTTCATAGTGCACGAGTATGGGACCTACGTGAACCTTGCTCAGAGGTGCTGGGCAGTAACTAGCTCGTTTAGCTGACAGCACACATCAGGTCTGCTATTGTACTTTCAGGCCACTCCTTCAGCTGTGCCATGCTTGCATTTAGCATTCCACCATGAATGGCTGCCGCTGTATGTGTGAAACAACAACCTACACAGCAACAGACAACAGCACCTCTCTGCTGCGGAGCAGAGGATCCAGCTCCACGTCGCTTTGGGATGACTTGATGACAATGAGGCACTAGGAACCAAAGCTGCTGTACTGATTGCTGGTTTCAGTCAAACTGCTGATTGTTGCAAAGTGGGATTAGAAAGTGGTGTCGGTCTGGCTTTGTTTGCCCAAGCTCTGCAAGGCACACTGAGAGCCTGCTGTCTCTACCAGATCCCAGCAGGCTAGCCTTTTCCAGAGTTTTTCCAATGATTTGGCATCAGCATGTTTAAAGAGCTGTAGGGCAACTCTATGCTATGCTGCACAAACCAGTGCAGCAAGTGGCACGGGGCACTTCAGCAAGCCTGTACACAACCCCAGCAGCTCTGCTGTGCCTTTCAGGTTGTGTTACATCCTGAAAGTCATAAAGGCCATAACGAACCTCATGGCAACAGCCTGCTGTCCTTCACAAGAACGAGGGCTTGGACATTGTATTGTTATTTAAAGTTTAAGAATCCTGTCTTGGATGCCTGCAGGAGGGCAACTAGTAACTATTCCCTTCAGAGCCTGGAGTCAAGCCCTCGCTCCCAGCATGTGAGGGGGAGGATGTCAGGTGTTCTGCTGGACAGCACAGGGCAGTCTGCAGAGAGCCCCTCCCATCCAGCAAGGAAAGGGAGGCATTCCCTCAGCACCTCTCCATGGGCAGCTTTCCTCAGCAGGGAGGTGGGGGCAGCCAGCCAGGCTGCCTTACTGAAGCCACTGTCACCTGTCTCCTGTGACTTCTTCAGGGATCAGCAGTACTGCAGCAACTGCTTCACCTTTCCATTCCTTCCAGGAGGAGAAGGCTGATGGAAACATGGGTTACCTGCTTCCAGAGCCCTATAATCTCCACGACAAGACCACTGTCAGTATCTGACATTTAATTCATTTCCCTGAGTGCTGCCACTGTGGGCTGAACAGGGAAGGGAAGGGATACCTTAGTTTTGGCACATGGGCAAGATCATGTCTTTTTAGAGAACCTGAAGAAAGTTGGAATGTTTCTTTCTCTGGTAGATATGGATTTGAGTGTCAGATAAGGCAGGGTCAAGTCATGTCCACATTAGTTCCCTGTCCTTTGCTTTGATCCAAACCTTTTCAGGATTTTTTGCAGAGCAAAGCACTGTCTGATAACAGTAACTGCATCAATGTACCCCTCGGCTTGGGGACACCTTATTAGACCTCTCCAGCTTAACTTTTTATCTGTAAAACACTTTGAAATAACCTTTTTCCTTACAATCTCTTTCTTGTACAGAGAGGAAGGTGAGCAGCAAGACAGCAATATTTATAGAAGTCAGAACTGGCAGAGAAAAGTGCTGAGAAGACCACAGTACTATCCATTTCAATCAGGCTGCTGGGAACAGCCTGCTGAGCACTGCCATCCCCAGCTCTGGTGCTTTGCAATCACAGCATTGAATTATCAAATGAAGTACCACAGCACATACCTGTACCGCTCCTCCTGCAGGGTCTGCATGATCAATGTGTAATCCCTCTGGTAGCGAACCTTAAGGTCCTCAAAAGATTCTTCCAGTCTTGCCTGTGTCTCTCGAATTTCTTGAATCTCGTGCAGTATTGCATCAAACCCTGAGCTCTGCATATCCAGAGTGTTTGTTTTGGAGCTGGAAGCTCCCACAGGGCCCCCTGTTGTGCTGTTGGCTCCCACCGAGCCTGATGTGGCACTGGAGCAATCCTCTTCACTGCCATATTTTGGGCTTGACTGGAAGTTCTGAATAACACCTAGAGCCTTGCCTCCTGTCCCATCTTCCTGGCCTTCTTCTAATGAGTCTTTCAGATTAGCAATGTTGTCTGCACTCCCAAACTTGTTCCTTATGAGAGAGGCAATCTCCCGGGGTTTGGATACCACAGCTCCTGCTGCTGAATGTGTGGCCTGGGAGAAACTGGAAAGCCCACCTTTTACACTGTCTACCACTCCCTCACTGAAGCCCGTGACTTTTGCTCCAACATCTTTCAAACCCTGATGCATATCCCTGAAGACATCCTTTGGCTGCCGAGGGATCCCATTCTGTTCAATCTCTCGCAGCTTTCGATGGTAATGTTCCAGTTTCTTCTGCAGCTGCGAGATGGTCTGAGCTGACTTTTGATTTTTCTTCTCAAACACTTGCTTAATGCGGGCACTCTGCTGCTTGTCTGCATTGTTGGCCAATTTCAGATACTCTGCCACATTGTCATCACGGGCTGTTTGCTCAATTTTGATTTGCTCTGTCAGCTTCAGTATCTTCTGCTGCAGGTGTGTGATGGCCACTTTTGTCCGCTGTGGGTCTGGGGTCCCATCAACAGAGTCTGCGTTGATGCTGCCATCAGTGCTGGAGGCCACGGCACTGGAGGTCTGCGCCAAGCTGCTGACTTCCAATCGCTCAATCTAGGCACAGAAAGAGAGAAGCATGAGTGCTAATCAGCAGCTTCATCAACAGAAAAGCCTTCCTTCTTTATGTCAACCATCTTGGCAAATGGATACAATTCTGAAAAAATGTACCTTTTTTCAGCTGCCCAGGGGGCATTATTAATCAAGAGTTTCACATATTTTACAGACATCTAGCAAAAGTTGAAAAAAAAAAATCAAAAGCTCTAATACTTGACTCAATAGCCTCAAACAATTCAAAACTCAAGCACAAATGTGCAACAGGGCACCCCAGCTTGGCAGACCAAGCACTACAAGATATCGGTACAAGGGCAGGGGCTCAATATCTAGAGGGTGCAGAGATCGAGAAGGTAACCGAGAGCAGAAGGCACACGGTTTAACTGTACGGTACAGCACACTCGAGTCATTCCTAGTGCTTCACCTGTTTGAACATCAGCAGCAGTGAAACCTACAAACTATCTACTACGGTCACTGCTTTTAACAGCAAACCGGAGCCTGACAGGCACCCCAATGCACGCCTTGCCGCGGCAAACCCTGCGAGCAGGTGTCTCCGAGTGGGAGGAAAATAGCGAGTTTCAAAGGACAAACTGCACGTATGGCAAAAAAAAAAGTTAAACGCTGTTTCAGCGCAATCCAACCCGCCAAGTACCCGCCGCGAACCCGGCAAGAACCGGGCAGGCAGGTGCGGCCGCTCCTGACCCGGGCATTCCTCCCTAGAGCCGAGCACGCTCCGAACGCGGCCAGCCCCGGTCGGGGACAGGGTGGGTGCCCCGGGCTGGAGGAACGCTCGGGGGCTCCCCGCCGTACCTGGTCCCGGCGCGGCGGCAGCGCCCGCTCCCCGTGCATGGCTCCCGCTCCCCGAGCCCGGCCCCGCTCCCCGTGCCCGGCCCCGCCCGCCCCCTCGCGGCACGGAGGCCTCGCCGGGCCGCGGAGCCGCGTCCCGCACGCAACCTTCCCTCCCGAGCTGGGATCCCGCGGGCCCGGTGCCCCGAGCGCTGCCCGCACCGTCCCCGGCTCCTTCCGCCGGAACAGCTGCCAGCTGACCCGCAGCTACTGCCCGGACGCAGAACCATGCCCGTGTTTGTGAATACGCGCTTTACAAAACAAAAAATGCTGTTACAGTTAACTGTACCCTCTCTCTCGATTAATCCTTCCGTATTTAATGGAAAAAAACCCCATAGGCTGCAACACTGACTGGCGCCGGGGGTTCAGCCACGCTCCTTTCTTCCCATAACCCTAAGGTTCACTATCTGTTCACTATCCCATTAACAGGAAAACCAGACACCTGGGAAAGCAATTGATTCATTTTCCAAGAGGTTCAGCTGCTGGGAACCACAAAATATAGTTTCTCACTCTGCTGTGACTCGTGAAATATCAACTGCTCTCTTAAGAGGGTTTAGTCGTAGAAACTCTGGAGCTCTGGATAGATGAATGGAAAATTGGTGCTAAGAATGAACAGTAATCAATATTAATATTATTATTAATTAATTAATATTAATTCATATTACTCACACTATGCATGATATCAGTACTACACAGAGAACATGCTGTCTCTGAGATGTAGGGACATGCACTTGGAAGTAATACACATTTGTAAAGATATCACTTCTTGGAATTTGTAATTTCATTAAGATTTTTCCAGGGCTGTCAGTGATCAAGTTTCTCCCTATGGCCTAGATGAACACAAAGACCCTGCCTGTGCAGAGCACGCCTGGCATGGGAGCATCGCCCAGCACCCATGGCACAGCTGGTCCGTGCCTCACCCACGGAGCAGCTCTGCCAACCAGCAGCCACCCTAAGAGCAGCACGGCCTATCTGTGCAGCACACCAAGACAATCTTATTACTGTTAACTGCCTATGAACCAAGGGCTTCTCAATCCATTCTTAACAACCTCTGCCTCCTCCAGAGCAAGTACATTTTAGTATTTAATGGCAGATGAAGAAAACCAGAAAGATCACAGTTTTGATGCAAAACTTCCACAAATTAATTTAACTTGTTTTTTTTTTTTTCCCCATAATTGATTTTTTTTTCAGTGGTAAGGGTGAGCGAGTGTGGGACTGACCTGGTATCCCAGAACCAAACAACTGCTCATCACCAGTTCTTCTGCAGCCCAGAGGTTCTGAGCTGAAATCTGCACTGATCAGTGTCATAGAACTACTGGGGTTTCAATATTACTTTGCAGTAAGGAGTTTCTATAAGTTTAATTTACTCCAGGTTTGGTCTAATTAGTCTGTGTGTATGGATAATTACAATAAATTACACTAATAGCACACTCTTCCTCTCACAAGTTTTGTGAGAGAAAAAGAGAAAAATTTGGTAGAAACTTTCTCTTCCTCTGCTTTTAAAGTCTGCTGACTTCAGCAAATCTGCCCAGGTTATCTCCCTACACCTGTGTAGAAAATGAACTGGAATAGAACAAACCATGTTGGGATAATTGCTTTATAATTACCAGCTGTGTGGATATTACTCGCAAAGAACAAAAAGGGTTCTTTCCAATTCAAAAGGAAAAGGCTGTGCAAAGTGCAGTTCTGGAACAGAACAGAGATAATTTTAAGTACTTTGTCCATATTGACAAGGCCTTGTAAAGGGAAGACTCAGCACAAACTGGGTCCCTGGGAAATGCTGATGACATATTATTCAATCTCAGATGATGGTCAATCTGTCCTGAAAAGATGCTGGTAAATTAAATACTATAATGACTGATGCTTGTATAAGAATAGGGGTTACAGTTCAATAGTCAATCTTTCTTGCAATACAATTTTCCATTATATTGACAGTCCAGTTAAGGGGAGCTGTGTGCCCTCCCACCAGGCGGTACACTGAGAACTGCTTTGGCATTATGCCACAAATCAGATGAAATCATGTGAGGGCCTTATGCTTTCTCTCTCTATCAAGATCTTACCAAATTCTCTATTGTTAATGCTCTCAGGCTTTCTCTCCTATACAAGCTTTCCAATGTCTCTACCCTGCCCAAAAAAACATCTCATGATTCTCTCTTTGGTGCTGTTGAAGATTAAATACAGCAGTTTCTTTAAAGGTATTTCGTCCTCCTGAAACTCATCTAGTAAGAGCATGTACCAGCCATTCACCAAGAAGATGGATTGCTGCTTTTAAACACTCAGGACAGCTGGCCTAAGCAAACAGCAGCTTTCAGAGTAAGCCTGCTGCAAGGGGGCAACTCCTGCTTCCTCCTGAAGCCTGGAGCTTCAAAGGTGTAACTGAAAATTGTTGCGCTACTTACAATAAACACATACAGGGCAAAGTTAGAGGAGCTCAGAGCGAGACTGCACAGCCCCAGAAAGGAGCCAACAGCACCTGAGGTGCCTGGGTTAATCACCCTCCCAGTGACTGCATGCCTGACTGGCAGCTAGAACTAACCATGAAAACATTCAGGTGTTTTGCTTCCTTTTCCCACTGTGCTGAAGGCAATACAATCATATAGGCGGAAAAAATCTATGAGACTCATAGAAAGTCATAGGTTTTAGACTTCCTGTTTGGAAATACCACTCATTAACAGCATTATCAGTGCATGGTTAGGTGCACATGACTCTTGAAACACATGGGTCGAAGTGTCACCAGCCCCACTGTCTCATGAGCAGTCAGCACCCTGTTCCTCTGGATCCAACAGTCATTGTACATGGCACAACCTACCACAGGTCCCAAAGGAAACAGAGAAGTGTCACAACCTCCCCTGCCTCACCCACTTGGGTGATGCAATAAGCTCTTTGTGACCTACAGCTGATCGAGAATTAAGAGAGGGAGAGTATTTCTGTTCTCATGTAAATACAGACAGAAGATCTAAATACTGCTGCACTGAACCATCCGTAGAAACAACTCCTCACTCACATGTGGATTCGTTTATGAATCCACCTTCCGCCTTCCTCAGCAAGTGCTCAGGCTGCATATATGCTCCTGCTCTACAAAACATCTGCCTTGCCTTTACTGTCTAGAAAAAGAAAAAGGAAAAACAAAGAATAGGTCCAGTGTGATTCCTTGTGACACACTGCAGTTATCCTGCAAAACTTTATTGACAAATTGAATCTTCAGAAGCTGCAGCAGCTTTGCTTTTTAACAGGCTCCAGCTCACAGAAACCTATGGTCATTCTTGACAGCAACTGTTCTGAGCTGTTTCTAGCATGCTCCTAAATCCAAATCCAAATTAAACCTGGCTAAGGAAAGCACACAAACAGATGGACAGTTCAAGGAAGTCTTGCTGTGTGTTTTTCACAGCACAGTTCATTGTTTAGATAATAAAATGGGGGTTTCTGAAAGTTATGCCTCCTTTGCCTATGGGCAATTAACCCTCAAAATGGTGAGAAGATCACCATGGTTATGGGTAAAAAAAACCCAGTGAGAAAATAAAAAATGAAAAATTACTCGGAAAAATATCCAAAAAAAGTCCTAGTACAATGCCTTTGCCTGCCTCAGACAACAGCTTGAGCAGGGAACCAACACTGTAGCACCAAGAGGAAATGGCTTTACACCTTACTCACAGTAGTTAAATAGTCACGAGTGATGATTGCTGCAACAGGAATGCGCTAATGGTACATCTGCCAAGCCAGAGCCCCACCGGCCTCGCTCTGCAGAGAGGGGAGGGGGCAGGTCCTGCCCCGCACAGAAGGGTTGTGGCAACCACAGAGGGGCAACATTTCACACATGCTGGAGCGCCGTGCATACAACTGGGCATTCCCTTTCTTTAGGGCACGCAAGCCAAGCAGCTCCCTGCCCAAGCCTGTACCAGCACAGCCCGGGCACAGACGGGACAGCAGCTCCCCCTGGAGCTCAGGGGCGAGCTCACTGCGAACCAAGTGATACGGTGCTTGCGGATGTTCTTACCACTCTCCCAAATGTGGTTCAACATCAGGCCCCAGACACACAGCAGAAACACCACTGGAGGGAAAGGTGAGCTGGGACTGCTTCGCTTGGCACTGGTGCCAAGAGCAGCATCCCCCAAGCAATGGCCCGAGGCTCACCAGCAAATCCTCAACCACAACTTGCGATTTGGTAAAGCCAGCTGCAGGGTGACTTGTCCGTGGCCTTGTACCTAATTCGGTATAAAATGGAGATGTGACTTCATGTGCCAGAAATAGTTTAGCTGTAAAGTAGCCAGCTGTCTTTTCCTCAGAGCTGTCAGCAGCAGAAATTCTTCCCAAAGCAGACCAGTATTCAGCTTACTGTGTTGGAAGCAATGATGAAAGATGCTGCTGCCACACAGCATCATGCTCGCTGTACCAGAGGCAGCTTCTGTCACAACCAACACTGCACCTTCCGCAGGGGAGCTCCAGCAACGCCTTGCCAGCACAGGCAATTGCTGGTCACAGATGCTTCCCCCACAGCACCTTGCTGTCAGTGCAGGCGAGTTCACTGGGCTCCACATGTTCCCCCTGCTTAACTCCACCTGTCCAGGGCCCCCTGCCTCTCGGGAAGCAAATGTTTCACTTACTGACTGGTTAACAGGTAGCTGAAGCTAGAAAGCTGACCTCCACCCTTCCCAGCTGTGCTGCATCCCTGACGCCGACCAGCCCGGTATGGTGGGCTGAGGCAAGGAACACTGCACAAGCTGTTCCCCAAGCAGGACTGGAACATGTGGGACCAGCCTGGCCCACAACTACTTATTGACATCCCAGAGACAGAAGGGACTGACACAATGCAGTGTAACATCTCCCTTAAGAGGTTGCCTACGGCCCCTTTAATTCCTTTCAGAAAAAGCATTGTTGCCAAAGACATCACCTTCTTGGCCTCAAATTTCTGAAATCTAGAGAGAAGCTATTTTTGAACACAAAAAAAGTAAGGCTTGATGGCCCAATTCAGTAATAGTTTCCTAAAGCTAAACTAGTCAAGCAGAAGATCATTGGTGTTGACTGAATAAACAGGACAACATTGAGGATGAGGGAAGTCCAAGAAAACGGATACAACAATCTGATTGGAAAAATAGGAAATAACTGAATTACACACAAGAGCTTGTAGGAGGTGATAAGGGATGACACAGCAAAAGATATGGCCAAAATAACATCCATGGATGTTTATTTTAGCAGCTCCTGATTTCTAATTAGGGGGAGTGCCAGTCAGGCCAGAAGTTACAGCAATAAGGATAGGAAATGAGGTAAAGCTGAGCAAAAGTTAAGCATAGGAACTAGGAGAAGAGGGTGGATTAAGAAACAAGTTTACACAAGCTTTTACGAGAAAGTGACTACGTAAAATGATGTGTAGTTTTTTGTTTGGTTCTGATTTTTTTTATCTCATCCTATTCCCCCAGTGTTTGAGTCACATCTCATTACCTGAGAGACAAAAATTTTGTTAATACCTCCCAGACAGTAAAGCAGTTTTGGTATTGGTTTTTTATGCTTCAAGCTGCTATCTGATGAATAGAGATTATTATTGCATATTATATATTAATTTGTAAAGAACAGAGTTTAATTTTATGGTTGCAAGTTAACTTTGACTTGCAAGGCATTGGAGCAAACTGTGAAGTCTTGAAGGACAAATGCCTCTGCACGATCCTTTGGCACAGAACAGCCCTGTGTGAGAGCAAAGATTCTCCCTTTCTCAGGGATGCATCTCTGCTGAGGTTTAACAGGCACATCCCCTCCAAGTGTTTAATCTAAAGGGCTCCAGCAACTGTACTTCTACACTTCCTTCATTTCTTTATTTTTAACTGTAGCATTTTCTGCAGGTACAACACCTAGTGTGACTGTAACCAAACTCGTCCCTGAAGTTTATCCAATCAACAGTTCATACAATATTAAGTATTTCAAAGCAACAGGATTCAAGATTCCTGTGAATACACTGCTTTGCCATTCCCACAGAGCATTTCCTGACATACTGCTTCCTTATTTAAAGGCTTTGTAGTACAACATACGCATAGTACCAGCTAAGATCACATTTGTCACAGCTACAAAGCATAGATGCTTCAGACTCCTGCAGTTTGCTTGCTTCAAGTGCCACAGGTGCTTCTGCATTAGCACCAACTAAATCTCTAAGATCGCTCCAAGAGGCAAACACAGCTTGTCAAGGACAAGACACTGTGAGCAAGAGCAGTCCCTTCAGCCCGTGAACATGGCACAGATGTCTTTGGAAACCTGGAAGAGAACAGCGAGCAGTGAGACATCAGAGACGAAGATGCGTTCAAGGGATGACAAACACTCGGCAGGGTCAGGCAACAGAGCACCTGCCCAGAAATGCACAGAGATCACTGAATTAGGTAAATACTGAAATCACTATGCTGCTTTCAGTATTCTTGCAAAAGCTAAGAATCTTCATTGAGAAGCCCATTTAGAGACAGCGCGCAATGCAGCATCTCCTCAACACACGGTGGAAAGTTCTTCAGGCTACCCTGACCTGGCCTAGAGAGCACAGAATATGATATCCAGCTCTCAAGAGGTGATGCAGCAGCCTGATGTTAGGTGTGCCAAGGTGCAAAGCATGCAGATCTATCACCCTGCAATGCAGAACATCTGTAAAGCCCCAGGCTTTCCTGCTGCCCCATAGGATCGCAGTCTGTACCTTTGCAACTCAGCAACAGGCATTTTTCCTGAGAGCCACCTGTGTGTCACTTCTATCATGAAGACTGATGAATGCAATAAGACAAAGTACACATATAGAAGATACTATTTTCCTTTGGGAAAATCTGTGAGTTAATGAAATAAATGCATTAGACACACGTGTTTCAAAGACAACAGGAATAATATTCAACCTCTCAACCATGTCTTCTGCAGACTGTAACAGATCCCAGGTAAACCATCAGCTACAGCAGAAAAACCAGTTTGGATCTCAGATTTCTTTTTTCCTCTGGAAACACTGGAGCACAGGGCATGAGAGAGCTAACTGCAACAATTCAAAGAGAAATAGCTTCTATTTTGTGTTGCAGATCAGAGTATCAAAGACCTTACTGTCTCTCTTCAGTATTTAATAAATGAGGGAGGAGGAGAAGATACAGTTTACTGTTAACTCAGACTGGAAAAGGGCAGTGATGAGCTACACAGCTTAATGAAATGGAAAAAAAATACTTAATCATTTCTGAAGGTCACTGGGTCTATGGGAGGCAGCACACTTACTCTCTTTGTACCTGGAGAAGAATATGGTTCTGCAGTTTGTTTTCTAATTCCTGAAAATACATTTTGCACAGCTAAAAACAGCAAAACAAGAGGTCACATAAAAAAGCTACCAATGCAAATACTTCTCTCTGACACAGGGCTGCATCTGCTGTGTCTGCGTCTCCCACCTCTTTCATCACTCACTGTATCATACAAAGCAAACCCCAAAACAACAAAACCAGAAAATCCCAAAAAACAGCACCACATTTGATCTTGTTTATGGATTGCAACACTCACTCAGGAGCCTTTTTGCACTTCCCAGCTTCAAAAACAAATAAAAGCTATATTAAACAAATCAACCACTGAAATTCAACTGCAGTGCCCAGAGGAAAAACGCAGTGCTTCCGAGGCTGATGCACAAAATGAGCTCAAGTTCTACCGGAGATTCAAATAAAACAGCCAAACATGACAGCTTCAACTGCCCCCCCACAGCCTCCTCACCTTTGTGGGCTCGCAGAAGTCCCTCTCGCAGCACACGCAGGTACAGCAGCACCACATAAACATCACGGAGCAGCCATGGGCGGCCGCAGCGCCGGGCAGTGCCCGGGCAGAGCCGCGGCCATCGGCCGGACCGAGCGCTGCCCGAGCGCCGCTGCCGGAGCATGGCTGAGTGCCGGGCCAGCCCGAGCACCGCTCCGAGCTGGGCAGCTCTGCTCCGGGAGCAGGGCAGGACACGGCATTTAAAGCTGCAGGGCTGCCCAGGCGTGTGCAATGCCTCACGCTATTTTTAAAACTGTACCTTCGAAACAGAAAAATAGCTCAGGATTACAGACAACCAAATCAGAAGCAGATCAACAGAGTCTAAGTGACACAGTTGTTCCTCAACAACACAACATAACAGACCTACGAGCAAAGGCCAAGCAGAACGGACACTGGAGATTTCAAGATGCACAGCAGGACATAAATCCACCTATAAACTACAGGCTCTTATTACAGCAGTGCTGAAACACTGCTATTTAATATTCACGCAATAAAATTTTCCGAATATTAGCGAGATCTGGAGGGCTGAAGTTCTAATTAGAAACACAACAGAGCCAGCACAGCACTGTTACCACAGTCGACTCTAGGGCGAAAAGGAACCTCAGCACCTCCTATCCCCTACCCTCAACTTCTTTGTCAAAAAAATGTATTTTACCATCATACTTTGAAAGAGGTAAAGCAAAGGCTCATCACCCTGTCTGACAGCTCTGACCCACAGCACTTTACGCCATCCAGCCCCACTCCTTTGGACTCATTTGTAAGAAGCCACCCTCATCCCCATGGCTACTTCTCCCCTTGCTCTTCTTTGTCTCACTGATATTTCATTTATAGCAAATATTATCACTCACCCAGGACACAGACAAGATGATGCAAAGACAAGCCATACATAATCTAAGCTGGGGATCTTCAGAGCCATTGTAATTTAGAGTATGCAAGGTGCTCCCAAGGCTGAAATACCAGGAACCATCAAACCTGACAGAAATGGAGTGGCCTTTTAGGAGTTCCCCACTGCATGAATCCTGCATCATGTCTGCCACCAGCATTAATACAAGGACTGAACTTTCCCATTTTAATTTACATCTGTCCCTTTGAGGCAATGACTCTTGGAGGCTCTGACAGATACCACAGTGCTAGGGTTTGGTAGGTTTGTGGTTTTTTTCTTAAATAATTTTCTTCACTTGCAGTAATGCACAGGTAATATGAAAAAAATCTGCATGGAAATGTTAATTCATAGAATAAAAACTTCAGGAATGTAACAGAGGAGAAACTACTGACTAACTCAAATCACAGGTAATGTGGAAAAAATATTCCTATGTGCAAAATTCAGTTTTCATTAGGAAAAAAGAAAAAAGGAATTAAAACCCAAAAACATGTTCTGTAAGAACCAAAATTAGAGGACGAACAGCTGAAAATCCATTTTCTCAAATTACATTGGTATGTCAGGTGGCATTTCTGAAAAAGCATTATGATGAAATGGCAAGTGCATTGTACAGGCCATTTAGAACAAACAGGAACTGAGAATGAAATCACTCCACAGAGCAGGAGAAATAACATCTGATTCATGAAGGAGACAAGCCATGTTAGGGTGGAGATGTTAAAAGATACAGCCCTAGAAGCTTTTTTGTGGTAATTTCTGTGATGTCAGAGAACAGGACATGACGGACAATGGATGAGGGAAAAGGCAAGAGGAAGGTGGATCTCAGAAGAGTCCGTGGTGCAATTCTGCGCCTGGCTCACCTGCAGTCCCCATCCCCATCACTGACAGGTGCCTGCTGCACCTGGGCCCTGCAGTGGGAACGGAGGGAGCAGCTACCAGCCCTGCTCTCGTGCTGTGCCACAGCACTGGCTGCCTCAGAGCCACTCCTGGCAGCGACTCTGAGCCTTGGCAAGGGCCCAGGAAGCAGCACTGTGGCAACCAAGGCCAGGATGTGCAAAGAACACCAACAAAAATGAAACTACCAGAACTGACCATAATACCATGGATTCCAAACAGCAACACACTACAGTGAAAATTACTGCAAACCCCAGAAACTATAGGAAATCAAATTCAACTGACATCTACATTACTATTTCTCTCTGGCCATTTTCAGGGTGAAATGGTAAAAGGGTCTCTAAAAATTTATCAACATATGAGAGTATTAGGTATTGATATTCTCTGACTGTGAGTGCATTAACAAACACATTCAAGCTGTAAAAAAGGCTCTCAAACAGAAACATTCGTAATAGCTGCTGACCTGCACCAAATGAGGATCCCAGCCCACCCCTGCCCCACCTGTGTGATCACCCACCCATCCAGGGTGGGCAGCAGAGCACCGAACAAACTGCACAACGCTGCAGAGGGCGCCTGGCTCCATCCACTGCGCCCAGAGCGCCAGGAGGCAACAACCTGAGCCTACCAAGAGGCATCCACCCTGCTGCAAGAATCTAGTGAGAAATCTCTACTAAAAAAACCACTGTCCAGGCTAAATGCAGAAACTGAATAATATCTATTCTTGTACAAGTTCAGAGCACACACACTGGACTTTGAATCACAATCTAACACAACTGCAAGAAATTTAGTGGGGGGAAAAAGGTCTCTTTTTCAAGGAGCTTTTTCAAATTCGTATGGCAGATTTCCCTCTCAGAAAGCAGTATTTATACTGAGAAACCTCCAAAAGCCCAAGACATTTTTTCTGTTAACTAGAAGATCTGACTTAATAGGGGTGAGAGGGAAGGACAGTGAAATTGCTTGTGCAGAAAGAATGCCATTAGATTTATTTAGGAAGTAGCTGATGTTGGGTACAACCCAGTGTAATTTACATTACTTTTACTACTATTCAGACAGACCATTTCACCATATAAAGCAATAAATAAATCCAAGAAAATCCATGAAAATATGCTACAGAGTAATAAAACCAAACCTAACCTACCAGGCTGAATTTCACCACCATTAAGAGGACATAAAAAGAACATCAACAGCCATTCTTCCATGCAAACAAAACTCAAACAGCTCTAGCATGTTGCAATCCAGCAGCAAGTCTGTGCAGGTCTCACTGCTGCAGGAACTCCAGCAGCATTGCCACCCTCAGCTCCCTTCTGTGACAACCCAACACAGCAGGAGACAGTGGCCATTGCAGCTGGAGCCTCAGCTAAGTGGAGGAACACAGACATGCCAAGTGCCTCAGCCAAGAGCCGAGTCTCCTAACTTGAGCCAGCACTGACAAGGGCAGGGAAGGGAAGGGGTACTCAGCACCCTTCTCTGCTATGAGTGTTCTCAGTACGGGGATGCAGCCAGGGGCAGCTTGTAGCTTGTTTACATGCTAGAGTATTTCTTTTCTGAAGTTACTCAGTAAAACTGAAAAGAAGACTAATTGAGGGGTGGGTGCAAATGAGCTCTGATGGAGCTTAAAAACTTACGGAGATTAGATACTCATATGACCTCTGGATCCAGGACCTCTTAAAACCAAAAGGTTTTGAGAAAAAACAGAGCAGGGGCTAAATCCATTTACAAGGAAAAAACAGAATGCTGCCAAACATTAGGTAATGCAAAACATTAAGTGAGAGAGCGAGAAACTAGCAGAAAATTCAAGTTCCTTTATTGACTAGAATGTTGTAGAGCCAGTGACTTAATACCCCAATGGCACTCCTGGATCAATAACCTCAGTGATATCAGGCCTCTTGCACAAGGCTTCCTGCTTAATTCTGTGGTGATTAGTAAGTTCCTGCACAGTTGCAAGACCCCAGTCACAGATCCCTGGTCTTGATCCATACTATTCCCCAAACTGAAACCCATCAGACTGCTCCCACACTTACTGCCCAGGACAAGGACTGAAGAAGCCACCTGAAAATTCTGCTGGCATATACAAATGATGAACCTGTGTGTGATTATAAGTGCTGCAATAGCCTAATTGTATGAGGTACCATTTGGGCCAGAAGCACTTTAAGCTAATACATTATTTAACATTCATCTTCTAATTTAAGATCCTAGACTTCAAAGTCATTGCACAGAGCTGGAGTTCCCCTCCTCTGTACACACCCATTGGAATAAAGCCAGTTTTGACTATATTTGTCTTTTGCAGATTATCCCTCAGAGGTTGCTCTGCACAGGACTTGCTTTTTTTCACTAGTCACAGATTCTTGCCCCAGTTTAAATCACCAGAAGACAAAACAGCCTTCCCTTTCTCCACACTCGTTTCCAGAAGTACTCAAAATGTTTCCATTAGCAATTAACCGGATGGGGAGGGTGGGGAATGAGAGAGAAAAAGGTTAATTCATAAATCCTGCATCCCACAGCACTGATGTAAAGAGTGGCCATACTGATGGGACAGTTCAGCACAAAGCCACCACTGTGAGTCTGAAGGAAAGACCACGGCAGGCTGAGGCGATGCAGCTCAGGACACCAGCAGGGCAGCCCACAGCCAGAGCAGCTATTACTCAGCAGATGCCCCAGGGACCATGTTGGACAGGGAATGGTTGCATGGATGGGCAGGTCACCCTCCAGGAGGTATCAACACCAAGGACATTTTCCAAGGAGCATTCTTGTGATCACTGCTGCATCAAGTCAACTCACCCATAGCAACAATGAAAGAAATTCAGCTGCTGCCTGCCAGATTGCTACTAGACCAGATCTGCATACATGGTTAAATGATGTCTAGTTAGAAATTGATTTCTCAGTATTTATAACCTAGTCTCTCCCTAGGAGAGACTAAACTGTTTGTCTATTCCAGCTACTCGTGTGATGATCCAAAGCCTCATTTTAATCTGTTAGTAGTGATTAAGCTCCACTTCCAAACACAGAATGGAACTTTTAAGAATTACATCCAAAGGACATGTAAAATTGCACTAAATTCTGGTTCTGTCTCCTTTTGTTTCCATTTCTCCAGGTACAGGAAAAACTGATGGGTCCAAGATAATTGCCTACAACTCAGTCTAGCGTCAGCAGATGAGGGCTCACCAATGGTTGCTGCCTCATGATCACTGGGCTCCTTTTCCAGCCACAAGGGAAAGCAAGGGGAAAACAAAGTTAAACTTCAGCAGACCTGAGACCTTCAAACACTTTTAGTCTTGTTTTTTTAATAAGCAATGAATTGGTTAATCTGTTAGAAATCTGCATATAAAACGTAATCTTCCTCCTTCACGATACATAAAATTAAAGACACTTAGCACACTATCCAACATGGCTCTGGCTCAGCAGAAACCACAACCAGGGCAAAATGCCCAGTCTGCATAAAGGATCAAATTTATCAACAAAGCAACCTAAAAACTGCAGAGTGATGAAACGGAACATTTCCAAGAAAACTTGGTTTGCCATTTTGCCATATTGCTGGCATGAACATCACCACAGTGTTCGATACGTAAGTCTAACTGATACACAATACACACATTCCCCCAAAAAAGCATTTCTTTCAGTCTTACTGCTCTGTTTTCTCCAATGAAAACTTGGGAAGGTACACAGCTGTGGTTGAAATGGCTTTAATTTTCTTCAAACAGAATTTAACTTGCCAGTTTTCAGTTTTGCTGCACATCTGTAAATCAAATTGATTACTTCTAGTTTTCATGTAAAGCTTTTTGAGCTACCAAACTATACCTTCTCACATTTTCATCTTATTAACATACTAGGGAAAAAAAAAATCACAAAAAAACAACCAAAGTTTAAACCACAAAAAAACATCTTCTCACTCTTCAGCAACTGTCTTGGTGGTTGAGTTTTGCCATTCAGTGACTGAACTTCATTAAAGTGTCAACACAGACCCACAGTGACACACGGAGCTGCTGTGTGTCAATCGCCGTAGCTGCAAATGTGAGTCATGCTGGGCACCGCGTGCGAGGATGGATCTAAGATTTAAGGTTTTGTTTCTGCCTTGCAATGAGCCCGAAGTGCTCAGCTAGCACAGGACATGACAGGTTACTGTAGTTTAGCTGAGATTAGCTTGTTTGTTAATTCAGTAATATACCTGAGGCCTTATGTTCACTAAGGTGGTTTGGAATCATTGAATTTGACAGCTTTCCTCTCAGCATAAAAGTGAAACCTCTTCCCTTTAACCCGTATTTCCTTCAACTGCTGGAATATGAAGAGCAGAAAATCTGATCCTTCTGGCTTTGTTGGAGAGGTAATGAAGACCCAGATACCTGCAGCTAAGATGACAACATAATAAAGGTGAATTTTTAAAACCAAAGTATAAGTCCTTGAAACAGAGTAAGTACCATAAATGACCTGAAACCAGATTGACTAAAAATGTTTTTTGCTTTTAAATAGATCAGTCAACACGTATCCAGGCATCTTAGCCTGACACTGATAATGTCTCCTATAAAAATATAAGAACCCTTCCTTGTAAAGCAGCAAAAAATCCAAAAATCTTATGGTTTTTCTTCTACTCCCAGCTCACCTCTGAATTCTGCCAGTGGCTCTACACACTGGGCTGGCTGCTTTGCAGAGCTCCACAAAAGGGTCCCAAATAAAAATAAAATAGTTTGAATGCTTTTAGTATTTTCACATTTCTTTGTCCCAACAATGCAGCTCTGTCCTCTGGGAAGGAGTGTGCTCAGGCCGAATACAGAGTGTTGTTTTCCCCATGCCATCCCCACGGAGCAGCCCTGGTGCTGGCCGGGGACACGGCAGGGACACCCGCAGCACACAGCCTGCTGCTAAAGAGGTCTTAAACACTGCTAAAACTTATATCAGCCATGTTTCTTCTGCTGTTCATATTCCCTGTTGTTCATTGAACCCATACAGGGCACTTTTTGACAAATTCTCCACATTCTGTGCTGTGTGGGACAAATTCCAGAAGACTTTGCAGAGGATTCCTATGAGGAACCCAGACCTCAAAGCTCCTTGGAAGAAATCACCACAACTGGACCATATTCCCAAAAGACACAGACTTCTGGTATTACAAACCTTTTCTAATCACTAAACCATTAAACCACAGATTCCTTGCATTCATGGGGAGTCTCCCAATGCACAATTTTTACTGCCACATCCAGAACAAATCAAGTATTTCAAACAAAACCAGCATCTCAGCAGCATAAGTGGGTTTCCTTATTTTAAGGCTGAGCACAAGCTGGGCTACAAACACTGCTTGCTGTGGAGCAACAGCAGCAGAAGAAACTGAAATTACTCTGATGAGAGGATGGACAGGAGATACTTGATTTCATTCCCTCGGTGTCACAACACACAGTGGCTTGCCGACTGATTTCTTAAAAGCAAATTCCAGCAGCATCAGCAACAGCAAACAGACATGCAGAGCCTGGGTGTTCAGTGGTGACCCAGGGCTTTGCCCAGCAAACCAGTTACATCCACAACCCCAGCTGACATCCAAGAAAGCAGAAACCCCCTGGACGTACAGTTCCAGAGGCAGGCAGTGAGTTCTCCATGCTGAGTGTGCGGTGAGGGCAGCACGCAATGTGAACCCCAGTGCCCCTCCACTGGCCAAACACGCTGTACCACAGCACTGTGCTGGCAGAGCCCAGCCCCGCCGGGTTGAGCTCTGCCTGCACAAAGCAGGACCTTGTAACACGACGCTGTAGTGCCCTGGGTGTCTTGGCAGGAGCCCCAAATGCGCGTTTGAAAAAGCAACTGCAACCCTGAACAAGCGAGGCATGAATGCGCTGCAAGCAGAGCCACCGAGGCTGCTAAAAATACTTCATCCCTGACCCTGTCAGGAACACATCTCAAGTGAAAGTGTAGTTTTCTGAAGAATAATAAAACCTAAAAGCAAAATAGCTCTGCTGGCAGCCATCTTGGAAGTTTATTTTAAAAACCAAGTAAAACCCCAACATACTCTTGAACAGGAAAACACTTCACATTTTATTTCTAGGGGAATACTCCTAAGTTGAAGGACATACTTTACACCTCTTACAGAGCTCTGGGCCACGGTGCAACTCTTCCTCTGCAACCTGTCAGAGGAGATTGTTGAGGTTGCTGTTACAGGGTAAGGAGCCAAATGCAGACAAATCCAACCCATGCCCTGTTGAAGGGGGCACAGACACCTTGTGCAGTCCCATGTGAGACAGATGAATACCTGTCACCTGGTTAATATCCTGCAGTGTGTGCCCTGTACCAGCCAGAAACCAGAGAAAAACAGAAGCTGTCAAACTGAAAACTTCTAAAACCCACAGTGTACCTGCTCCACCCCTCCAGCAGGACAGACACCAGGCTCTCCCAGGGAGCAGGAGGAAACCACATGCAGAGCCACAAAGCACAAGGATGCTGAATAGATCCCAAGCAAGATCCAGGGAAAACACTTGAAGATGAGGCTTATACTTCATACCTAGAGCAAACACAGCAAACAGACCCTGTATGTTTTGAAAACCACTGGGTGGTGGTCTAGACAATGTATTCTTCTGGGGAAGAAGTGAGAGAATGTCCTCTCACAGAGTACTGCCTCGCAGGTAAACAGCTGTGTTCACCATCTATTCATAACAGATATGTTATGTAGCCTCAAAAAAAAAAAAGTTAAAGAGATGTGAATTTATTCACTAAGCATGTTTTCACACAGGTTATGTTCTGCTAATTACTAATCAGCCTGGCTGGTTCTACCATGGTCATTCAAGAAATGCAGAGATGAAATCCAAGTCTAAGAGACTGCATTCCCCTCACGGTTCCTAGGTCACAAACACGGACAAGCTACATGAGTATATGTTGATGCTGTTTCAGGGGAGGTCTGCTCTGTCACATGCCGTCCCAAGGGTGGCCCACCAGGATGCACCCCTCAACACCAACCTACCACTCCCACCGCCGAGCCCGACATCTACCCAGCAGCCCTGCTAAATAGCAACATCTGCAAAGGCATTCTTTAAAGACAGGACAATGAAAAATGCGAGAACTGAAGAAATACTTAAACTGGTAGCAACAAGAGACAATTTTAAAAAGGACAAATCTTATACTTCTCCTTCTGCCCTTCCCCAGTGCCAAAACATGAGCTTGGTTTTCTGACTTAATTGCTACCTCTCTTGGGCTTACAGTTTGGGGAAATAAATGCACTTCCAGTTAAGGTAGTGAGCATACCTTTTATTCTGAAGCAGTCCCTATCAGCTGATCAGTAACTATTACCAGTTTTTAAAGGAAACCTTGTCCTATTTTCTTGCTCACTAAGAGTTCAGGTAGTTCCAGGATTCACATGCTCTAAATCCATACCTGGAGTATGAACCTTTGCAGAAGTCACCACAGCAGATACCTTGCTAATAACCTTACAATGCACCAGAATTATCATATTATTTCTTCCCTTCACACTGGTTTAAGCTTTTATTCTGCTGAATATTTGGAAGGCAAGTCCTTTCTTGTGACCACCACTTTTTTTTTTTTTCTTCACTAAAATTTAAAATTTTCACCTCAATCTAGGTTAACTCAAAGAATGTTCTAAAAATATTGGTAAAAATTGTTTCAGGAGGCTCTGGTCTAACTCAGGTCTAACTAGGCTTTACTGTAATAATGCATTGATCCCAAGACATATTCATTCATTTAGTCTCAACTCATCACACAGGCTCTGCCTAGTATTTGGTCTTGATGACCACTCAGATAGACAGTAAGGGTCACAATGAGACCTCAGATTGGGTCAGCTTCCCAAATCACCATTAAACAGCATTCACAGCTGCAGAGTCCTACCAGACCACCACCAGCCTGGCTGGGACACCAGTCAAAACTGCCCACCAGGGCAGCACACTGCCAAAACTCCACCAGCACCAACAACAGCTCCCTGTGCAAACAAACGCTCTCTGCACGGGCTGCTCCAAAAAGGCTTTGTGGCTGCCTGGCAGTGCTATGGACATAACCCAAACTAACAAACATACAAGAGAGGGGCAACAGTGAAATTTGTTGCTATGGCAATTAGCTTCCATTCCTTCTAATCAATATCTTAGAAACAAACGGCCTTGGCCCACGGCTGTTCCTTCTCCCCAGGCAGCACCTGTCCTGCTCACAGCTGCTGCCAGAGCCATTCCCTGACCTTTCAGCAACATCACCCAAGAGAAGGGAACAGCTCCAGTAGAGCATGTTTCACTAACCCAGCTCACGGGAACTAGAGTTTGGCAGCTAAAGAGTACAGCTGGAGTTACACAAATCCCACCGAAAGCACCATGTCTCTCTTCCAGCTGTGCAATCCTTGTCATTGCTCTCACAGAGGGAATCACGCACAAACACAGCAGGGACAAACAGGCAGCACTCGCTGTCCTGCCTTCTCCGTCCTGACTGTCCCACAACTCTCCCCATCCCAAAATCTGGCCTCAAAGTAGGCAATAAAGCTTTTCCAAAAGTACCAAGTTGCTTTCTGCTTCCTGGACAACTGTCATTGGTTAGCTGAAAACAGCTGTTGTAAGACAACAAAGAGTAGCCATAGAGGACAACACAAACCTCAACCAGAAGACAGTCCAGAGCAGGACATGAAAATACTGCCTCATAAGCAACTCAGCCAAATAATTGCTAAAAAGCGTCTCAAGTTGTTAAAAATAGAACCAATTTCTGCGATGGCAGATGGAGTTTCAGTCAAAATATCCACTGAGCCACTTGAATAATTAAGTGTTCCTTCTCCATGGCTTTAACAAAGTAGCTAAAGCAATTTACTACCCTTTCTAAAAAAATGCAATGGAAATACTGTTTGATAATTTTTCTGCAAAGAATTGAACAACAATAAGGTTTACAGCACTGAGCAGTAAACTTCTAGCTGAAATGCTGCCAAGTCATCAACACCATTCTCTATGTACAGAGAATTTAATCTCTAAGGTAATTACCTCCTGGAACAGAAAAGTCATTTAATCTAGAAATCAGGTTTACTTAGGAGAAAGCAGAAAGAACTCTTGACCAGGGATTCTCAGCAACCAGACAGAGAGCAGCTGATGTACAGTGAGGTTTTTAAAAAGTATATGTACAGTTTTTTAACAGCTGCATGTGAAATGCAGTCTTCACGACAATAAAAACATTATTGTCCAAACCGCTTGAATTTCACAGAGTCAAGTTTTTCTTTTCAACTCTTCTCAGCATTTCACAGAATCACAGAACGGTTTGGGTTGAACTGGATCTTAAAGACCATCTAGTTCCAACCTCCTGCCAGGGGCAGCTTCTCTGGGCAACATGTGCCAGGTCCCTGCCACACTCTCAGCCAAGAATTTCCTCCCCATCTCCCACCTAACCCTGTCCTCTGTTAGTGTGTAGTCATTCCCCTTTGTCCTGTCACTTCATTTCCTTGTCCAAAGGCCCTCTCCAGCTCTCTTGGAGCCCTTTTAGGCACTGGAAGGCTGCCCTTTAACTAATCTCAATAGTCTTTAACACTTTTTTTCTCTAAACTTGGAAGTTGAATATTGTCAGATTTTCCTTTACCTTGCTAAAGCTATTAATTCTTTAAGTTAAAAAAAATACAAGGACATATTCCAGAACGAAGAATTAACAAAAACATTTTGTAACAAACACTGTAAATGGAAACCTGGCCATGCTGGGCCAGAACATGAGCAGGTAAGAGGAGGATGATCACTGAGCCATGTCCAAGCGTACTAAAAATTTTCCACGAGATGAACTGTGACAAGAATTCAGGCACAATATCTAGAAACTACAGAGCAGCCTGAGCAGTCAGGCTGAGTGCACTGCAGCATGTGTGTTTGCTAACACTGTAAAGCCCTGGCACTGCAGAGCTGCACAAACTCCATCAAGTGCTCATTCCACACCACATCAGTCAGGGCTTCTCAGGTTCTGCACAGAGTAGCAGACAAGCAGCTCAGCTGGCACTCGGGTCTCCCTTCTCCCCAGCTTCCCCTAGGCTCACTAAGCAGCCCCACCAGCAGGAGAAGCATCATCCTCCCAAACCCTAGCAGCCAGGGTCCATGGGAACGAGCCTGGTACAGGCAGGAGAAGACAAGCCCCTTGGCATCTGCTGGAGCATGCAGTCCCTGGTAACCCAACCTCGTCCAGCTATCAGCATGAACCTGGCCACAGCCCCATGAGCACTTCTGCAGCACAAACTGGCAGGGTGCACCCCAGAAACCCACACAGACACAGGGCAACAGCAGTAAAGCAGCACACACAGATTGCACGGTACCTAGTGCAGGCACTTTCTTAGTTAAAAGCAGAACAGGATTAAAGTTTATCCCTTCCATTACCCTGTTTCCACCAACATATACATATAACCTGGATTCTGAAAGGATACAATTTCAATATTTATGAACGGTTAAACAATAAACATTTGGCTGACTAAATTCCAGCAGCTCTCCAGTGACACCTGCAGCAAGGTCCACTCTCTGCCTTTCTGAGCAGCAGTAGCAAGTTTCATATTTCCCAAATTTTATCAATATTAGGATAACACGAAACCTAGCACAGTCCTGACTATCAAATATCTAACAAAATAGGCTCGTGTACAAGGATTCTCTTTGAATCTTTATAGTTCTCCTGCCTCTGTCAGTGCAGAGGGATGCTAACCCCACTGGCATAGTCTGTCAGTGAAGTTCTAAAGTTGACCTACTGTCCCTCACAGCTGTCCACAGTTTTTCACACACAATGAATGAAGGCATTCTCATGGTATTTTACATAGGAAAACTCTCGAAGACTACGTATAAATTAAGTAGTTAGTAAAGAACTAGAAAAGATCAACATACCTCAATGGTTTTGAGAACATTCGTAACAGAAGAACAAGTGCCCCTCCAAACCAGATGCCACCGACAACCACACTCTCTGCATGAGAAGGATTTCCCTTTAAAGCACATGTTTATAATTTGTTCAGCGTGAAAAACAGCTGAACGACAGCTGATGAGTTCTGAAACCAAAAACCTGCAGCAGCCAGTTTTCTGGTTTTGCTAGCCAGCCACATCACAGGCATTTGCTTGGAGAAACCTGCACCACTGAGGCTACAGGGCTCTGTGGTGCCCACGTCCTGCCAAGTATTCCATGCAGCATTGTAGGGGAACACTATCCAGGGTCTCTTCATCTGGGTCTGGAAATACAGGAGATTCAGCCACACTACGTGCACTGTGACTGAACTGTAGTGGCCATGGAAAACTCCCTGCCAGGTAGTCTGCAACCCAGTTATTTAAATCTACAACAGCACAATGACTTCTTTGCAGAGTCTTTAGCTTTTTTACTCTCTGCTGGCATGAAAAGCAGTATTTTCTTCTTCTTCTTCACTTTTCACACAAGCTAGTAAAATCCTATATTCTTTTTGGCGGGCAGAAAAGAAACTTTAGTCCCACTGCAATACAGCAGTTCCACATACTGATGACCTTTGGGCACCAGTTCTGCATCAATACTGCACACGCTTTGCAGTTCAGGCTCCACTGAAACACCCTATCAGCCTCCCTATCAACACGAAACTCTTCATTTCCTCTGCCCCTGTTGCCAGTGTCAGTAGGTTGAAATAATTTATTTCTGATGATAGAAATGTTTCTTTCCCCTGTAAGTTTTTGTTCACTATCAACAGGACCCTGGGAGCTCTCACACCACAGTGTAGGCAGTGGGTGTCAGCGCACTCCCGAGGCAGACATGCCTAAACAAGCACAAACTGTGCCAGCACAAAGGCTATTCTGTGCTAACTGAAGCACTTCTTCAAATTTCCTGTTCTGTGGGAGAAGTTAGTGATTCTAGAATGGAGACTCCTACAAGTTACAGACTTTCCAAACATGACTTCAGTGTTCACAGGCTTCCAAGAGCTAAGTAAGACCACAAAATGTGCAGATAAAATAGTGAAAATATTTTTCTACAGTTGAACATTTGCCAAGGGCACTCCAGGAAAAAAACTCAACAAAAAGCCTCTTGTACCAAAACTTCAGTTTGCATTCTGGTGATCTTGGATTCCATTCTTGCTAGAGTGTGTGCTCTTTGAATGCCCTATCACAAACCTCAAACAACAGCACTTATAATATCTGCTGAAATATTTTATTACTCATATTTCAAATCAAAACACAATTTTCTATTTCACGCATACTAAAACCTTCACAGCAAATCTTTAAGCCTTCCTTAGCAATTCTTCCTGTCTATTTTAAATTGTATCAAAGTTGAGAACTCAAGAAAGGAATGATTTCTATGGTGAACTCCCTATTCAAATACCAGTTGATCTCAGGGAGATTCAAATCATGTCTCAAGTTAGGAAAAAAAACCAAAATGAACGAACAAAACCAATAACAAAACCAACCAAACAAACACCCAATACCAAAAAACCATCTTGCTCCTTTACTTTTCCTGTCCAAAGGAGCAGGTTGCTGAAAGGTGAGCAAGTCAACCCCTTCCACCTCAGGAACACTGAGCAATTATGACTGAAAGAACAGGTGAATCCCTTCTCTGAGCAACCAAAATCCTGTGAATGAAACTTCATCATTGTCTCTGCTCAAACACAACTGTTTACAATTAACCTCTGATAAGAATTATTTGAGAGGCCATTGTCGCATTCTTTGTCACAAGAGGGAATCCCAAACTGCGTATCATGCACATGTTGAGAACTAAATCCTCTTGTGCCCATTATTTAATTTCCCCTGAACTTCCAAGGCCCTCCTCCACCATAAGGGTTTTTCTGTCCCTTCTGGAAAGGACCTAGTTTATATGTGCATCTTTATCACTGACTGTCACATCCAGAACAGAAAGACTTGCAAAACGAGAGGAAACTCTTCTCTGTCCCTAAGGAAATACCGGCTGAAGAAAAAGCCAGCTGCTTTGTCCCAAGGAATTGAGGGGAAAGGGGTAAATTCTATACAAGCCAAAAATCTCTACAAAGGTAGAGATTACTCTAAAGGTAACTAATTCAGAATAAAGATGCCAACATTTGCAATGCTTCCTTTGATCCCTGATGGAAGGAAATTTCAATTGTTATTGCCATGCAGCCAAACGTAAGCACCTATTATAAAGTATGATGATCTTCTGTAAACTGCCCTAAGCTGCAGAACTTCATTATTACAAGGAAAGATGTATTTGTGTAAGATGCATTCTCCTATAGTCTGTGTTTACAGCCTTTTACATTTTAAGTCTATTTAGCAATGAGCCATTACATGCAATTTGCCAGATCCCCAGCTGGCATGGATAGGGCTGATTCTCTGGATTATTAGTAATGCTTTCTCCACAAAGGCAAGCGTTCAAATCCTACCTCTAACATCTCTGCAGGTGTAGTTTTACAGATGCTGTTAATTACCAATGTGAAAGATGCTTCAAGTCTATTTTACTTCCCCACTGTCATGGCATTCATGGACTTGCTATATTAATACAAAACAAGCTCCTCTATTACAACTTGTTCAGTCAAAGCACCAGAAGCCCATTTTCCTTTTGTAAGATGAATGTAATATCTCCAACATTTTCCCACATGTTCCTCTGAGCAAGATGATGCGGTGGAAGCCTCCTGAGAACCCACCACACCTACAAAAGATCACAGCATCCCTAGTCATTCATTCCACACCAGCACAGCCAGCAATGCTTTGAGACCTGTTTGCACCTTGCCACCTCTCAGCTTTGTGTAGACAAGCCTTTTGCCCTGTACACCATACAAAATATCTGCAGGAACAGATTCAAACAAGTAACCTGAGAAGTAATACACTGCAATGTTCCAGTTGGCTTGTCTATAACAGGGCACTCAAACAGCCAACACGAGCAAACCTAATGCTACCTTTCCCTTAGAAGCAAACAGCAATGTCTGAATAACTGCCCTTGCACTGACTGTGAGAAGAAGTTAATCCCCTGCATGACCCAAGGGAAGGCACTCAGGGAACACCTGAGTTACGGTGAGGTGGACAGAATTGCAGCACACCACAAAGGCTTCAGTGAAAGTAAGCAACCTTCCATCAGATGCCTCCAGCAGTAAGTTGCATCACATCTATCATGAGAAAAAGGTTAAATTAAAGGTAATCCATTCAGCTACCAATGTGGTAACAAATACGTCCTTGTAGCTCAGAAGGTCCCATTAGATCCAACTACCTCACTGGCCTTGTTCAGCCATAGGTACAACAATGCCACTCCAGCTCCACAAGCAGGGCAAATTTGAAGAGACACAGGGAAACCGCTGCTCTGTTAAACATGAGAATCAGGTTGAAATGCATCAAATTTCTAAATCTTCCTCTTACTTCTAAATTTTCCCCACTATTAGGTGTGGCCAAACTACACGAGATACCAGCTCTAAGGACAGTTTTACCGAGAACCCTATGAGAGCTATTGCTTGGTAACGAACAGATACACTGTCCTGTTGTATCCGCCCCAGACCACAGCCCAAGAGATAAGAGACCTGAGGAAGCTGGGGCAACACTGCAGCAAGAAGTTTTTTCACCTGTCTCATGACAAGAAATGCAGCCTGTGCTGTCAAACAGTCACTCCATCACCTTCACACAGGCGAGCTTCTTTCAGCTCAGCTATTCCCAGGTTATTTCACAACATACTGAAGTTTCTCTCCCATAAATAAGCTCCACACACACCAGTGGCAACACAGAGACAGTTTAGATGCTGATAAATCCAGCTTGTACTTGAGAGTAAAAGAGTTTGGTCGGAAATTATTAATATTTTAATGTGCTGTTTAAATTTACCAATCACAGTTCACAAAAATTACTTTTTTTGGTTTTTTATTCCCTTAAATTGAACTTAACTACTTGGCTCATTGGAATCTTTTCCAGGAAAGGAGTACCTTTTGAAAGAGGGGATGCATGGTAACTTAGAAAAACGTCCTCAAATACAGTTCAATTTGTCTCCATTATTCTCCTTTCACAAACCCAGCTAAAACATCTGAACAAACTCAGGTTGCGTAACAGCTGGACACAGTTTTGTACCATCACCCATGCAATGGGGGATTTCTCCAAATGCAACACATCAGCAACAGCACTTCTTGAGATCTGCCAAACAGTACAAGATAGAGAGCAGTCTGAACCAAAATACTTTGAAAACACTTTGGATACTTAAGGAGAAAGGGAAAACATGAAAAACACAACAAAACAAAAGGCATGGAGACCTCCCACAGAACCAGACGACGACAAAGTGAACAAACCAAATTCGGCCACAGGAGGACATCTGTCAAACGACTCAAAAAACCCCATCAATATTTTGTCTTTAAGTCTTAATGGTAAAGGTGCAATAAATGATGACTCAATTTTTTAAGAGTTACAGACATTTAAGTTGGCAAATGAACACAGAACTTAAGCAGTAACTCACAAATAATAAACAGGGATTTGGTATATGTGAAATAAGAAGTAATACTTGCAGATTGGTCTGTGTAAGACTTTCTGGAATTCCTAATACAAACTAGTTATCAAATGCAAATGTTTAATGAATTAAGATACAGTTAAGTACTTATACAGCCCTCTCCAGAATAGTATTTTAAAACTGGATAGCCATTATGTAAATAAGAGAAAGGCATTACCCTCATTCATAGAAGGAAGATGGAGACTGGGAAAGCTGAAATTATTTGATGGAAGCCATGCAGTGCAAACAGCCCTTTGGAAAACCAGGTCTTGAAGATTAAAGCCTGGATCGTGAGGTCATATTTCTCCTTCCTGCAAGAAATCCTACTTTTTCTTTGCTCAAGTTTTACAAACACTGGTGGCAGCATTTTTCAGTTTGTAGCTCTCAAATCTGCATAGTCCCATTCTGTTTGAAGCCTACACCATTAAATATGGCTAGAAACTGCAATTTTGACCTTGCAGCTGCATAACACAGGCACACCACATAATAATGTCCAATTTCACACAAGAAGTAGACACACTCTGGGAGCAGGTGCTTCAGGTCCTAAAAAAGGATTTGCCAACTGTGAAGTCTAAGTCAGCATCCATAAAAGAACCAAGGTTTTCACACAAGAAATACTAATAAAGTTCTGTTTTATTTTTATACAGTCTGACAGTCATTGCATTTCAGCCGACAAAGGTATCAGCAAAATTATACATATTTTCTATGCTTTCCTTCCAGCAGATGAAAGGTGCTTTGTAGCACCATTTGCCTCTCTTCCACCAAGGACTTCCAACACACAGGGACTTCCCAGTCCCATCTAAAGTGTGGCAAGGAGACAGGGAGATGCAGGTCTCACCCTACATCCCAACTGAGATAAACATAATCCATTCCAATTGTTCACACAACTATGTTTTTTATTTTGGTAAACACAGGCCAAGCTCTCATTTTCTCCTTTAGCTCCCTCACTATAATAGTGCAACTTTTACAATTAAAACACAGAAGTTAAGAATATGTCAGGGCCTGACAATTGCTTAAAATAGGTTTGACAAAATCAGAGCTAATGCAGTGCAAGACACAATTGTGTCAGACAAGAGAAAAATGGAGAGAGTCAGAAAAACAAATTGAAAACAGTTCTCCTATAGTAAAAAATCAGTGCAAATGTTTTTCCAAATTACCCTGCCCACCTAGATATACAAGTATTAAAATGGAGTTATCCAAATGAGTTCATTTTAAACTATTTTGGTTGCCCTACATAAATAAAGCTTAGATACAAAGTTCATTACTAACTAGATCAAGTCTCTTTTGAGGGGAAGATTAAACTCTAGAGTGTCTGTGAAGACTTCTACTACTTGCAGATACAGCTTGACACATAACAAGGTAAGCCCTTAAAAGATGCAGTTTTAACTTTTCCCTGAAATGGCCACATCAGTTTCTTTATGATGAGGAGATACTAAAAAAAAATTGCAAATTAATTATTGCAAAGTTGTAGTTTTTCCCAAGACAGTTTGCAGGATGTGAATTCTGACCTATTTTAAGTGCTGATGACAGCATTTTAGAATTCTGATGACTACATTTTAAAACCTTTACAAATACACACATTGGGGTGGGAAGGACAGAGAACAACGTAAATTTTCACTTTAGTGAAAATTTAGCTTGCCTTTTAAGAGTCCAATACTGTAACTCCTACATCCAGAGTCAAGTCTGCTCACTGGGAATGATCTACAAACGATGTACAAACAGGGCTGTGCTGGCAGCTCTAGAACTGTTCGTCCCTGCAGTGTCCTACACAGACTCACTTTTATTCATAGATGGATTTATCCAAATGCTTTTCTAACTATACGCATTGCATTGACTCAGTGACAATCTGCAAGAGTACATGGATTAACTATTCTCTCTCTTACGACAGCTGAAACGAATTCGAACACTTTCAGTTATTAAACAGCAAAACATGTACACGGCAACTCCTTTGTTCTGAAGCCCCGCGTCGTGAGCGAGGGCTACTGAGCGTGCACAGGGCAGGGCATCCCTGCAGGTGTGCGGCTGGGACGGCTCCCAGCGCCAAGGACCTTCTGCCCAGCACAAAGCACACGTGGGAGCGCTCTCACAGGCACCTCTGGACACACCCGCTGGTCCCGCTGCCCCCTCCCGCGTACCCCGGCCCAGCCTTGAGGCTGCGCTGATCCCACAGCCGGCACCGCTGCGGAACCGCCCGCCCCGGGCCGAGCCTTTGTGTGCGAACAAAGGCGGAGGGGCTCCCGCCCGGGCGCGGCAGTGCCGGGAGCCGCGGCTCGCACCCACCTTCGAGAGCTGCCTGCGCAGGCTGAAGCGCTGCACCATGGTCCCGCGGGCCGGGCAGCGCGGGGCCCAGGGCCGGCAGCCGGCGGCGTCAGCGGGGGCTGCGCATCCTCGGCCGCCGGGGCCGGCACCGCGTCCTGGCCCAGCGCCGCCCCGGGGAGCCCGACGCCGGGCCGGGCCGGGCCGTACAGGACAGGGCGGGGCAAGGGAGGGGCAAGGGAGGGCGCGGCGCTCCCGCCTGCCGCTGCGGGGGCGGGAACAGGCACACCCGGCACAGCCCGGCACCGCCCCGGCATACAGCCCGGCACAGCCCGGCACCGCCCCGCACCGCCCCGGTATACAGCCCGGCACCGCCCCGGCATACAGCCCGGCACCACCCCGCACCGCCCCGGCATACAGCCCGGCACCGCCCCGGCATACAGCCCGGCCCCGCCCCGGCACCGCCCCGGTATACAGCCCGGCCCCGCCCCGGCACCGCCCGCCCGGCACCGCCCGCCCGGCACCGCCCCGGCACAGCCCGGCACCGCCCCGGCACCGCCCGCCCGGCCCGCCCTTGCCATCCCGGCCACCCCGGCCCGGCGCTCCCACCCAGCCCCACCGGCCGCGGCCCCGCGCAGCTCCCGCTGCCTTTGCACCCTGCGGCACGGGAATGTCAACTCTGCCCCCGGAATCAGCACAGAAGACCCTGTTACAATTACCAGAAAATAATTCAAACCAAGTATTTCTCTCTCCCCACCATAAATATACAATAAAGACGCGTGGTAAAACAGGTACACTTGCAGTTCTTCAAATGCGCGACAAGAGTGGCTTTGGGGTCCTGAAGGCGTTCTTGCTCCGCTCAGAGCACTGGTGAGTGAGTGACACAGCACAGTCTGGCGCAACAGGGAGTGCAGGGCTCCAAGCTCGCTTTGCAAAGCTCGGGGGGCTGGAGGAGCCCAGCAGCCCGGACACACACAGCGCCAGCCTGCGCTGGGCGGGTGCCGGCTCTCAGCACGTGGGACGCTGCCAGCATGTTCACACACGGAAGAGGTAAACTGAAAACCCCAAACACAATGAGGAGCTCAAAATCTCTGGAAACAAGTCCATATCTGAAGTAGTACTGTCTCAGCATTTCAGTTTTAGACTTCTTAGGATTTTATTTCAAACTCATCTTGTAACTGCCTCCTGAATGCAATAGGAAGGGCTTCCTTTTTGCACTACACTGAAATGGCCATAGCATTAATCACTCCAGTACACAGGAAAATAGTTTCTCAATAACTATCAGCAAAACTTCTGGATAAGGAACACCTCCTATGCCAGAGCCTGTCCCTGATGAGTCTTGACTCAATGTCAGGGCTGGATTATCCAGGGCTGCTCACTCTCTTCAGACCTTAGGTTCACTGGGTAGCAAGTACTGGCACAGTGGCTAAAGGGGACCTCATGGCATGCTCCAGCTATGACAAATCTGGGGCCCCAGATAGCGTGGTATGTATGGTTGTGGTGTGTACATGGCTGGGACTCAGCTGTGCACTGACTCCATACAAAATCCAATAGCAGATACTAGGTAAGTACGGTTCACTGCCATGCATGATTGCATAGTCTTGCAGAAAAAGGAAGGTGCCTTAAGCCAGAATATTAGCCCTGCTAAGGAAAATGTTTCTAGCTTATTTTTAAGTCATCAGGTGATCTGGACACTAGAGATAGAGGAAACATTTGCAGTTGGGCCATGGAAGGTTATGAGAAGGGTCAGTGTGGCTCTTTAAATAGACCTTGAAGGGAAAGTTACAAGAAGATTAAATAGAAGTGTTTATTTTATAACTGTCATCCAAAAGCAACATCAATAGATGCATTCTTCAGCACCAAAATCCCAGCTGTGAAATGAGACCAGGATTCAGTAGCATTCTGCCCAGTCAGGGGTAACTCAGGGGTACTGAATGCTGACATGTTCTGTATAGGAAAAGTATTCCTTGCCACAACTTGGACTCCTTTTCAAATTGCTCTCCTTTTTTGAAATATATAGAAAGCACATTACCCAGTTACCAGACCTCAGTTTTGTGATGACCATGGAGAGCTGACAGCACAGAAAACTAAAGGGCCTGGGACACTAGAAACACCTCCTTGTACTGGCAGAGGAGACACCAGATGCTCAGAGGATTCTGCATCTAGCAGCTGCATCTTCCTCCTCCCTGAACTGGGTCAGTACTTCTTGTTCTGCAGTTGGGCTATATTCAGAAACCTCATGCACACCGTTCAATTCCTACTGCAGAAAATCCATACTACCACCTTGAACAGCCTGTGTACCAGGAAAGCTCATGTGCCTACTGCTGCAGAGACCAACAGGACAAGTGTGTGTGAGAGGAGAGTGTGAGTGTGAGAGGGCAGGGCATCCCTGCAGGTGTGCGGCTGGGACGGCTCACAGCGCCAAGGACCTTCTGCCCAGCACAAAGCACACGTGGGAGCGCTCTCACAGGCACCTCTGGACACACCCGCTGGTCCCGCTGCCCCCTCCCGCGTACCCCGGCCCAGCCGTGAGGCTGCGCTGATCCCACAGCCGGCACCGCTGGGTCAGAACAGCCCAGTACCACCACACCTGCACCTGGCCTGAGAGATTGCATGCGAGTGTGAGAGAGTGAGCACACATGCAGTCAGTGATGCAGTGTGGGAGTCCACCACAGAACTGGAGTAAAACGCTGGAGCCTGGGCAGCCAGAACAGCCAGTTGGCCCTGCCACCTTATCTGCTGCACCCAAACCTCCCTGCTTCCACGCTGCCTGACAGCAGATACCAATGGTTCTGGGCAGCAGCCTCTCCCCCTCTGTGCCTAAGTCCTGAGGACTCCCTGGTACCTGCACTGTCCTGTACCTGGGACACACGGTGCCTCACTCCTCCACAGACACTCAGCTCTCCCTTCCCCACCAGGCTCCTGTGGCTCAGAGCCTGGGTCAGAGAGACAGATAAGGAATGGAGCCAGCTTGGCTGGGATATAATCCACATCAGACTGAGATGGGACTGCCAGATTAGCAAAATTGATGATAGCAACATTCTCCTTTGTCTCTGGAGCCAAGGCCTCACATTCAGTATTTCCAAACCGATGCTTATGATCTTCACAGTTAATTAATGACTCCTGCTCTGAACACATATACCTCTTTGCCTTAGTCCCCTGTTGCTGGGCTATCATCACATTTTCCCCCTAATGTTACCTTTCTACAGCAATTCATTCCTGTATAATAGCTTAATTGGTGAATTCTTCTGGTTTTATTCAGGAATATGATGGAGAAAAATCAAGATTTCAGTAAATTTTATTTTCAAATTTAAAATTAATTTGACATAATGAACTAGTCCCTCTGCCTGATATCCTTTCATGAGAACACAAAACACAAATAGAATTAATGTTTGCTACAAAATATCTTGTAACTAGTTTTCTTTATAAAAATGCTCAGTAAAATTATTTGTTTCAATATCCCTCTCATGGAGATCTACAGCTTTTTACTTGTATATCAAATACACAGTCTTGAAAAAATTATCTTTTAGCACCATATAAAGCTAGAAGAAATACGGATGTATGAATGTTACATCAATGCTTGACACATGTAAATGAACAGGTATCCATCTGCCTTATAAGAGGGATCTGCTGAAATAACTAAAAGGAGAGACTTTTTCATACTGCAGAAGGTTTGGAAGATTAAAATTTCATGTCTTGAAACTTACACTTTCTCAGGATCAACCCTTTCAGCTCTTATTTTATATCTATATTTCAAAATAAAACGCAGACAGACGCCTCAGTATTCTGGATTCATTACAGTGAGCCCCAGGTCTCTGCATACAGCAGGGTATGGGCTCCTGCAGGACACAGCGCTGGAGTTCTCTTTGAGTTTCTTCCCTCCCCGCGGATATCAAACTCCCCCCCCGTTATCAGACTCCGCCCCCCGCTATCAAACTCCCCCCCGTTATCAGACTCCGCCGTTCCCACGGTGCGGCTCTGGCGCTCTCCGCGCGGCGCCCCCTGCGGGCCAGAGCGCGGCACTGCGGCCCGAGTGCCCGGCAGCGGAGGGCAGGGGCAGAGCCTGCCGCACCTGGCCAGAGCAGAGCACACCTGCACCAGAGCACACCTGCACCTGGCCAGAGCACACCTGCACCAGAGCACACCTGCACCAGAGCACACCTGCACCTGGCCAGAGCACACCTGCACCAGAGCACACCTGCACCACAGCACACCTGCACCTGGCCAGAGCACATCTGCACCAGAGCACACCTGCACCAGAACACACCTGCATCTGGCCAGAGCACACCTGCACCAGAGCACACCTGCACCAGAGCACACCTGCACCTGGCCAGAGCACACCTGCACCAGAGCACACCTGCACCGCCACACCTGCACCAGAGCACACCTGCACCTGGCCAGAACACACCTGCAGCAGAACACACCTGCACCTGGCCAGAGCACACCTGCACCTGGTCAGAGCACACCTGCACCTGGCCAGAGCACACCTGCACCTGTTCCTGTCACTGACTGGGTGACATTTCACAGACCATCTCATTCCACCCTGCTGCTGTGGGCAGAGACACCTTCCCCTTGATCAGGTTGCTCCAAGCCTCATGTAACCTGACCACAAACTCTTACAGGTTTGGGGTATATCAAAGCCCTTTAAGGATCACCACAAACTCACATATTTAAAAGATGCCATGTCCCCCTAAGAAAATTCTCATCAAGTTCACAAATGAAGTTGATTGAGAGGGAAAGAGAAGGCTATGTCCCCTACTGCAGCACCTTGGCTGCTGACAGAGGCTGCAGCCACCAGCACCACAACTTCGCCTCTTGGAGTTCCCAACACTGCTCACCCAGCCCTCCAGGTCTGCTTCAGTTTAGGCAGTCTTACTTCGGGTAAAACTCACCTGTCCTGACCACACTGAGCGCTGAGAGAAAGGGGGATATGGGCATAGCACTGCTTACAGTAAAAATGGCTTCAGTTTTTTTCCAGGGACCATATTTCTGTTCCTGGCCAGCACCAGTTTGCTGCTCGAGTACAGCAGACTTCCACCTCTCATCAGGAAAGTCACAGCATTCTCATAGTTGTAAAACATTTGAACATGCCCCAGTGAAAATATTCTTCCTTCCGGCACACCATTTGGAACCGGGAGATTAGATTAGCTCTTTTATTCAGGACTTCCATCTGCAAACTGCACAAGGCAGATAAACACACCCAGCAGTGCCACAACCCTGCCAGCCCAGCCTCCTGGCAGAGTGTCATGGTACCACTCAATGTCTCTCCTCCCTGCCACCCACTTCCTATGTGGGCTAATGCAAAGCAAAAGCCCAAGTTTTATTATTTTAACATTAATTTCCAACCAAATTACACTTAGAATTTCTAAGTGCTGTTTCAGAAAACAGTCTTGACAACTTTGCAAAAAGGATGACAAATAAGACATATATCACAGTCAAATCTACAATTAGAAATGACTTTAAATGTTTTTGAGTTGCCATGGAATTTGATATTAACACATAGAGTGTTGGTACAGTGAATAACAGGCAAACAAGGCATTATCTTTAATTTTGGTGACATCTCCACAGTTAAAGACAATGGGGATAAAGATTGTTCAGCTCCACTCCCAATGACTCAAAATCACAATTTTCTCGAAATTGACCCCAGTCCTAAGACAGATTTGGCAATGATCTTAGATGGTATTCTACTGTGGAAGATGAGGACAAGTCAAAAACATTGGTGACATATCTGCAGTGGCTCTGTTACCTGCTGCAGCACACACCTATCTGCAGAGCTTGTTGGATCATAGCTGAACCAGGTCAGTAGAAGATGTAGCACTGACTTTTAACAGCACTGACTAGAGAAGGTTACATTTTCAGCCTTATAATTGAGCAATCAAGTAACCTCCCAGTGAAGGACTCCCACTGTTGATAACTTCAGGTGATAACACCTCCACCCTGCCCAGAACATCACCAACCGTAGGACCTGAGGAAGACTGCAAGGGTGAGTGTAAACTGAGAGAAGGGGTTATAAAAAAAGAAGTGTGTGTATAACATTTTAACATCAATAATATTTTTCCTTCTGTAAAAAATTACATCTGGACTAATAATTATGAGATCCTCTAGATTTCAGTTATATTAAAATTAAATTCTTGGCTCTCTTCATATACAGAGAGTGTGTGTATCCTTTGCCCACAAACAAGACTTTGGGCCTAATGCCCCTCTCTGCGTCACAAAGATCACTGCTCCCAGAGAGGGAAAACAATGCCAGGCACAGAACGGGCTTCTGGGGCAATTAAGCAACTGAAGAATAATTTCTGAGCTTGTGAAATAACCTGCAGCCTACTCGTGACCTATCTCAACTTGCAATTAAGCCACCCCAATGATCTGCCAGTATCTTGCCTTGCTGCAAGACACAAACTGCAGCCCTAGCACCTGCACAGCACGAATGCTGGGCTGACTTTCCCACCGGGACCAGAGTGGCACAGGCACACGGGAGGCAGAGCTGTCCCGGCCACAAGGACACAACCCCATCCTGATATGCTGGGAGCCCACGTCTGCAGCTCCCGGGGTGTACAGCACCACTTTTAAGACAGAGATAAATTCCTACTGTCCTGAAATGCTCTTGGTGCACTGTCCATTGGAGGTTCTTGTACACCTGGCTGTCAGGGCAGTTCCTGCTTCACCCTCCCAAATGAGTATAAGTTCTCCCTTCATCAGAGCTGTGCAAATTGGTGCTGGTTGAACATGAGTCAGCTGCAGATGCCGAAAGCAAAATAATTTTTAGCATTTCCAGTCCCTTGCAGCCAAAACTACAAAATGTTTTACTTCAATCAGTTACCAAAAAAATTACCAAATGCTCACCACCAATGTAAACTGAACAGGAGAGCCAACACTAGAATAGCAGACTCAATCATTTTCAAACAACCACAATCCTGATTTTGTCAGCTCAGTGGGTTGCCTCTACAAGAAAAGATCTATGCAAAAATATTTACACTACTTGAAATAAAAGCCCAAGTGAAGTATCTCGGAAAGATTTTAATTATTATACTTTCAATGCTATCACAATTTCATTTCTCAGCTTCTATACAAAGCCTAACAACATGTGTCAGGATTATTACACATGTAAATATATGTAAATGAGGTATTCAGAAAAATCCGATCTGTTGTTTTGGGATAACATTTTGCCCTTCTATTTCAACAACAAATTGAGAAAAGAGAGAACAATACTGTGAACTAAAAACATTTTGTGTGCAGAGGATTATTAAGAATTTTTTCTCCCTTATGCAACTAAGTACTCAAAGTCCCTCATTCCCACTGAGAGTGGAGGACCTCAGCACCAAAGAATCAGGCTCATCCAAAACTCATTATTCTGCAGAACCATACAAACATTAGTTAACACAACGTCAACCTATTTATAAGCAAAGTTACAACAGCACCAGAGTTTTCCACCTTTACATGAAAGGGAGTATTACAGTTCTTGCTAAACTCTTGACAACTGCTCCAGGCTTAACCCTGCTGTTCACTTGAACCTGTGCTTAAAGCAGAGACTGAGACTTTATTATGTTTCTGTTTTATGGTGAGAGAACCTCTAAATTCTCTGAACAGCCTGAGCAGGCTGCTCTGTTGCCTCTGCGAGCCCCAGTGCCAATGCAGTAGCACTCCAGTTGGCCCCAGCATCTAGTGTCCAACCTTGGCCTAGGGGCTTTGCAGAACAGACAAGAAATAAAGACCCCTGTCTCCAAAACTTTGCAGCACCCACACATAAAACATGGGCAGGGGAAAAAAATACTAGCACCTAACCAACCCAATCCCCTAATTCAGTTAACAACACAACATTTTGAGATCACCCTCCTAAGCTTTCTGGCACTGTGTTCAGTGTGTAATGGGGTTATAGACATGACAAGGAAAGTGTAGGTGCATCTAATCAGGAGACAGCTGGAAACTGACCCTGCCACGTGAAATAAGCAGGCTGGGGAAAGAGGAAGCTCCTGAAAAAGGAAGAGTGAGGCCTAAGAAGACACCTAAGAAGACATGCCAGAAACTCCGGATTAGGAGTGAAAGACACACATTGGCTATAGCTATTTTTAAAAATGCAACGTAAAAGACAAAACAGTGCCCACTACATGAAGAAAGATAATTTACATCTTGTTCATATAGTTGGAACAAAGACACCAGGACAGAGAGGGGTGAAAAAATGGTGATGGGGTAGGAGCTTTCAGAAGTTTAAGCAGTCCAAGACAGACCAGAGGCAAGACAAATGAATATGAAGAACATATCTGTTTAGCAACATTTCCTTGCACACAGCATTCTGCATGCATGAGACACATGCAGAAGGGGACTCTGAGAAGCAGCTCCTAGAGCTTCCCTGCTCTGAGCCCTGCCCTCATCTGCTGTTAAAAAGCAGACATAAAAGGATCAAGCAGGACCAACCCAACGAGCAGAAAAATCACAAGCTTTAGCCAAGCTCAACACAGCTCATGTAGGCGGCATCAAGCATAAACTCTAATTATTGTGCAGCCTCGCTGCAGGATGAAGCTCAGGGCTTGACTCCACAGGGTATGGGAATAGTCTGGATGTATTTAACAGGTCTTAAGCTTCAGTAGTAAGCTAGACTGAAACACGTTGGCTCCTGCTCATCCATGCCTGACAAAACAGTTCTGCAACAGGTAACACTCCTGCCATTCCAGCAAGAAGTACTGACAATTTCACAGCAGCCCACAAAAGCATATAGAATAATGGTCTGATAAAATAAGCCTCTGATAAAATATAAGAGAAGGCTAATTTCTCAGCAATCCAAGTCTGATGACTTCCTACATCTACTCATAGCAAAACCTTCAGCAGTCAAATCTTACAAGCAGTAAGGGTGCATGGCACACAAGGGCGCGCAGTGCCTGCAGCTCCCTGACTGAGCCCATCATCTCTCACTTCAATGTCCTAGTGTGCAGGTACAGAGCATGGGAAGCAAACAAAATGTTCATTATTCTTCCTAAGTGCCATAAATCTGAATACAGGGAGAAAAATAAAGAAAGAAAGTAAAGCAGAACAGGAATTTCTGCCACAAGAGCACTGCCAGCACAGCAACACAGGTGGCATCAAGGCATGGGCACAGCCCTGTGCAGTTCAACACCTGTTACGTGTTACCTGTCAGGGCAGAGCAGCCCCAGAACCACTGGCACACATCCAATACCAAAGGAACAAGCTGTGTCACAACAGGGGGAGGTACCAGCAAAGCAAACAATGACGGAAGACAGGAATCAAAAAACAGAGTTATACTGCTTGACTACAAATCCTATGTTATGTAGTTCTTGTCATTATTAAATCACAACTTTTCCATTCCATGCATTGTTTCTCTGTTCCTTGTAGCTTGTATAGCCCATATGTTCACAACAGATGGATCAATGCTGTAACTCAGTGACATTTTTCTAATTATAGATGGATTTATGAAATTCTTAAATAATTTCAAAGGAAATACTCCCTGCTGAGGGAAGGTGAGTCAGTGTAGCTTCACTGTCAGCAGCAAACACTAAAACCAAGGAAGTGAAATTGGTGTACTTTTATTAAAAAGAAAAGGTCAAAAATTTATTTAAAACATCACAAAAAGCTGAAGGAAACAAATAGGCAAAGTGTCGAGAAAGTGAGCACAAAACAACAACAACAACAACAACAAAGTGAAAGTTAGATGTAGAGACAACCCATACAGGCTTGGTAGAACCAGGGGTCCAAAGGACTCTCAACCCTGATGACTGAGAGTCATGTGCCAGACACTACAAACAAACAATTTCTTAAGCTTCATAATGTACTCTAGCCTCAGTGAAGTTAAATAAAATAGGAGAATTTAGGATTAAATGGAACAACTTCAGATACCTCATAACTTAAAGACAGTGTTTAAAGTTTGAATTTACATCATACTTCAAGTTTGCTCTAATGATTTCAGATTTTTTCTGTCTACTGATTCTCATTTGAAGTGTGTTGTAACTAATTTTCTAATAAAAACTGTTGAATGAAGAGTTAGTTTTTGCAACTTAACAACTCACTAATAATTTATAATCATAAATTCCAGCAGTGTGGCAGCCTGAATGCTAAGCTGGCTTCTCTGATGAAAACACTGACATCTGTTATAAGGGCGATTTACCAAACGACTGCATTATGCTTTACTGATTTCACCAAATCACAAACCAAGAAGCTCTGTGATAATCATATTAGTTGTTTAAAATTTACATGGAGCTGATTTACAAATGCATTACATCTCTACACTGAAAAATCAGTAAAAGCTGCTGCACATTATTTAAGTCTCCCATTAATTTGTAACTTTGAGTAGCATCAACATACTTTTAACCTAGCATGTACAGACACATGCCATAGCCAAGACTGTACGTCTCAGACTAAAATAACAGCAAGATATCATGTTAATATTGCAAACACACACAGTGCTTTTCATGGAATATCAGACAACATTCTGTCGTTCTCTGTGAAAAAAAAAAAAAAAAAATCATATTTTCCAATTTTCACTTTGTGTTTCCTGTGCAAATTTAGTCAAGGGGAGCTCATGCGATTTTCACAGCTCCCAAAGTTATGCAGATTGCATAGCAATATTGCAGAAGTCTTAAGCTTTTTGGCTCTTGGAGGCATGAGGGGATAGAGATCCCTATTTTTGGAAGGTGGCACTAAACTACTGAATAACTCTTCCAACTCTTGTGCCACAAAGTTAGAGTGCATGCTTTTCACAACTATTTTATTACTCTGTTGTTTTAACAGTTGGCAAGAAGCAAAAACTTCAAATGCAGCTCCAGGTAGACTCCTTCAATGTTTCTTGCAACAGGAAGCAACTTCTAAAAGTATATCCAGCCTTCATAGATCCCTTTCTTATTAGGGGCTGTTTTTCAGAGGACTCTATGAACCAGAGTCCTGAACAAGCTAAAATGAATTAAATTAATTTTAATTAAAAAAAAAAAAAAAAAATTTCACGATTATAAGCCGCACCATTTTGACTAAAATTTTGGTCCAAACCCGAAGAGCGGCTTATAATCAGGTGCGGCTAATATATTGACGAGGTTCAGAAATTTGCTAACCCGGATGTGTGAGCCCGCACGGCCCCGAGCCGAGCTGGAGCCCGCCCAGCTCCAGCGGGGGAAAAGCGGGGCCGATCCGAGCCCGCCCGGTCCTGGCAGGGGAAAAGTGGGGCCAATCCAAGCCCTCCTGACCCTGAGCCGAGCCAGTAAACTCTGCGATCCCGCGATTCTGTTACTAATTGGCAACTTTGTGAAAGCTGCACGCGGATCCTTGCTGCGAACGAAAGTGCGGCTTACAGTCCGGTGCGGCTTATTTATGAAGGAAAAACGAAATGTTGCTGACACCCCGGAAGTGCGGCTTATAATCGGTGCGGCTTGTAATCGTGAAATTACTGTAATCAGAAAGCCAGTCTTTACAAAAGCAAACAAAAAAACTCATCAAACTCCAAGAGTGCTTCAACTAAATTGATCTGGGAAAGGGAAGCAACGGTAAGACAAACACTACTTCTTGATATCATCAATAAACTGATATGCACAACTTTGCAAGAACGAGTCACAGAACAGAGACTGTCATTTCAGTGGATGCTCTTCCCACACAGGCAGGACAAGCTGAATGAGACAGCAGTGATCCCTCATCAGCAGAGCAGTCAGACTGATCTAAACCACATACAGGCAAGCCAGCACTGAGGGGCTGGACAGCTGCACAGGCTGCAGCCCATGTTCCTAGAGCCTCTCACAGGCCTAAAAGACCAACAGCACCATCCACTCACTCAAACTGGCATTCTTTGCTTTTATAAAATACACAAGAAAATGAGAGGAATTACAAAAGCAATCTAGGTAAATGGAAGGTTTTGTTGCATGAACTAGCTAACAGTTGCTAAGGAGGACTGCTCTGGCTGCTGCTCGGCCCATCACTCCTTGTTTGACTGTGGTGTGCCATCCAAACAACCTAATGTTTCAAAAGTAGCTCTCATTTCACTGATCAAATACATATAAAATCAGCCACCTGCCATGTGAGAAAATGACTAATGCTTGCATCTTTTAAGCTCTTTGCTTCACCACTGAAGAAGCTTTTGAACACAGCACCATTCGAATTTGCTGAAAGAAACCTGCTTTTCAAAACAAGATTTCAAAGGTCTTAAGAAAACATACAAGGAGATGATAAAGATCAAAGGTAAATCTGAGTAACTTACTGCTGCTGCTGTGGCCTCCTCTCCACCTACATAGATAGAAGAAGCAATCTCCATCACAGACAAGTTTGTGGGAGCATCTGTAGTGGATGATGATCTGGGCCGACCCGACTGAATATCCTGAGCAGATCTTCTGTTGATCTGCGGGCTTCCTTTTGGGGCATCTCCCTTGCCCCACCTGCTGTGCAGGCTGGTCCCTCTCTTCATTTTGGGTGGCACTCTGATCTGTTGAAGCACCCGGTTCAGAGCTGTGGGGTGGGTGGAGACACCATCAATTTCAGCACAGACGCTTTGGCTTTCCAAATCCAGGTCAGGCTCCAGCTCAGCCTGAGCTTGCTGGACATCATGTGGAGAAACAGACGACCTCCTGCGCTGATGCTGGAACAGGTGCTTCAAGCCTTGACCAATGACATTAATGTTCTCCAAAGCATTATGCGTTATTTTGGATAACTTTTGCTCTGATTCATGTTGTTTTTTGGTCTCTTGATCTTGGGACTTGCCTCCAGGATCAGGGTCATCAGACAACTGTTCAGTGCCAGACGGCTCCATTGATGACACCCAACAAGTTTATTTGACTATTCATACATAAATACGTCCCCTTTCTTTAAAAGGCTTGTGTTTATTTTGAAAATGCCAAGATTGCCAGCCAATTAGGTGTGTAATTGCTTCAAGAGTGACTACACATGCAGCTGTGCCACGGTGATCTCATGCTTATCTAATGTTAAACAAAAGAGTAGTCATTATTATACATCCATGCAGCAAGTGTGGGTTAAAAATCCAATGCGCAAAACATGCCATTAACAAAATAAAATGCATCAGTCCTTGGAGCACCCCTCCATGTGGCATTAGTTGCATCTAGGCTGTATGCAGAAGCTGAAGCTTGTGTGAGACAAGTCGCTCATTGCCTGGGGGGAGAAGCCCAGCACAGAGGATGCAGGAAAGCAAGAAAGGTAAAAAGCTGTTCAAAATGGGGAGAAGCAAGGAAAAACCAGTGGGGTTTTGTTCATTAAGAAGGAGCCCACAATAACATTTAACAGAACATGAGGTTAAACTTCTGAAGAGCATGTTAGTCACTTTGGCAGAATTAATTTTGCTCTTTAACATAAAGATCTGATACTAAGACCCTAACTTAACAGTATTTAATACATGCAAAAAACCAGAGCATTTCCAAAGGAATTATTAATTTCCAAATAGTGAGAAATGGCTTATTACAGCCAGCATCCACTGATGACCCTGGAAACTAGATCTGAAAAACTGTCTTCAAGCAAGAACAACCAAGTGAAATGCTTTCAATCGGCATACTCTTGTCCATAGCTCTCAGAGGAAACAAGAATGCCTTTTGAAAAGTAGATTAAGCAACCAATCTGCAAGGGATCAGCACCAGGTATGTGCAGTTCAGTCTCTGGCACAGGAACTGCGATTCTTGGAGAGTTCAACCCAAGTCATTCCCTGGGCTCAGGCAGGACAGGATTACACAACAGTGCAGCTGAGCACTTGTATAGCAACAACTACAGGAGAAGGTCAGCAAAGATATGGGGAAGGAAGGGAGGAAGGAAGGACACAGTAACTGAAAGAATTTTACATCAGCACCATGAGATCACATGCTCAGAAGTTGACCATTGTTTTCTGCAGAAGAAAATTTTGATTAGGTTTCTATAAATATAGAAACCAGCTCAGAGAGGTCCACCTCAATCTTGGCAGAAAGCAGTTTGTGCTTTAGAAAATAATTATTTGAAGCTCAACATATTTGAGAGAGTGCTCGTTTCTATGCTAAAACAGCTGCAGAAACATAATGTATTGAGTTTACAATTTGAGTGCTCTCAATTTTGTGCATCTGAAGCCTAACACAATGGGTTAAACAGACATTCCAAAATGCTTTCCAAATAGCCATCCAAAAATATCAGAAGAGCTGCCTCTTTCTTTTTCTTCAAGTGTCACTGCTATTAATTGGAGGCAAGAAGAAACTCAGAACTTACAGAAAGCAGAACACTGGAATCATGCAGGATTTTATCTCAGTACTTTGAAGATGCTGTAAGAATTGAGTCTAAATATACTGGCCAGTTTAATCATTAACACATTAAATGTAAAGGAATAAAATATATTTACCCACATTCATGCAGCAATTGTGTGGCAGAAGAAAAAAAGATGTGCCAACAACATACTTACACACTTAACACTTTCTTAAATTAAGTGCCTTTATGTCTAGTAGTATGCTTTGACTTTTCAGCTTGCTCTTTCTTAATCATTTTTTTCCCCCCTCAGGTAATGGGTTTTGCAGCAAGTTAGCCTACAAGTCTCCACTCAATTTATATTTTGGGACAAAAAAAAATCACAAAACTAGATGCTCATTTTTAACCAACAGACCAAATGGTTCAGTGAACAAAACTCACCATCTAAAAAAGCAAGAGTCCCAAAACTATTTGGTGTGTAAAATACAAAGCTGACAGCTGACCCATAACTGCCTTTTTCATTTTAGCTAATTCAATTGGCATTTATTTTTCAGTCAGAACTCACTGAAGAACTGCAGTTCTTATCCAAGATGACCAGTATACACTCTAGCCAGGATCTCTTTGATCTCCTGCACGCTCTCTATCCACATTATCACTGGTAATGCTGTTCGTCTTAAAGAACACCACTTCAGTCTAACTGAAGTTCCATGAATTATCTGCTAGAAAAAATTACCCTACTAAAAATTAACCCTATGGCAATTTACAAACCAAACCTGAAACAAACCAGCCCACAGTGAACTTACAAACACGGCACGGCCACCCTCTGTATTCTGAGACAGATTTCTGAAACTATATGGCCTCTGAGAAGCTCCTAATGGGAGTTTTGTAATCATCTCCTATTTCTATCTCCACAGGATGAGTCTGTTGTGAGCCTGGAACAAGCTTTGCAAATTACACATCTGGTATGAAGATCCTTACAACAGCTAATTTGTTCTAGTATCTACTTTTTGGGGAAAAAATACTCATAAGTGTGAAGAATTGTGAATCTTCAGAATTAATTAGCACACTTATTTGCATTAGGATTCAATTTCTGTGCTCGCTTTTGTTTTCTCTACTTACAACCACCTTTATAATCTATTAGTGGGAGGAAACAATACTTTATGCTATAAAGTTCAAAAACATACATTTCTTATTTGTACCAGAGTATACTAGATCAGGAACAAAATTCACAATTCCATATAGAGCCAACTGAACAGATGTTATAAAATTATTGCATCCCAGAACATTCTAAAACAGTCCTTCATTTGTGCAATTATTTCCTACAAGCCCTGGGAAACAGTTCAAAAGGAAAAACTGGCAAAATCAACACTAGATAACAGTGAAAGGATAAACTTGTACTTGCCTCCATCATTTGCCCTTTAGCATGGCTGACCCACAGCAGTCCCTCCACTGCACAGAACTGCAAAAGAAATTGGGTATGAGATACAATTCTGGAAATGGGAGAAAAGATATATATAAACAACAAAGTGAGAGCATGATTTCAACTTTCAATATCTTTTAATTGTAATTTTTTTTCCATTTAAATGGAAGTGCCCCTGGAAGCGGTCCTATTTTAAACTCTTTCAAATAATGGAAAGGATGCAAATATGACTGAAGTTAAAACTGAATCTTATAGAGTTAATCAAGAAGTTCTTGTGAAGGAGCATTTTCTCTTGGGGTTTATGGCCACCATCACATGCTGAAAGCAGAGGAAGATGCCAGGGTTCCAGCCTGCAAGGTCAGTCTGCACCACACAGAGTTTATTTTCTTCTCCTATTTAGTCATTCAACCCTCCAGCACAGGTCAAACAGCTGGCTCTTGTTTACCTGGCATTCACCCTACAGGAGTAAAAGCTGTGAGCACTCGGACACAGCTGCACCTGGCACAGCTCACGGCAGGAGGCAGCTGCTGTCCCCTGGCAGCTCCTGCCTGGACACTTCAGCCAACAACCCAGTGCCAGGTGCTTGCTAGGAGATGACAAGAGGACAGCTGAGAGCAGACATGGTGATGGCACTTCTCTAGCCAGCTGAAACACAGTCAGGTCACCCAGACTTGCCAAAGACGAAAATTAATTCAACCAGTTCTTGAAAGCAGGGAGTACACTGTGCTTCAGAGGAACACTGCAAGAGCTCTGCACAACTCAGGTATTTTGACTGTTTTACTCCACATTAGATTCCCACCTCCAAGACAGCAAGAGAGGAAGAAAGAGTTACTCAGATCCACTGAAGTGGGATGCTAGAATATGAAGAAAGCTCACATCTAAGGACCATAGACAACATCATCAAAGATGAGGCAATTTTCCATGTTTATTTGAGTAATAATAACTCAAAGTGGCTTAAAGTTGAGTGACTGGTTTTCAGAAATGGTTTTGCTGCCTTGCAATACAACCAATTAATTGCTACTGACATCTTTTCCACTCTGCTCTGAACATTCAGTAACTGTGGTTACACTGTTTGAATCAAAGCTATGAAGTAAAGTCTTTTGGAGAAAGACTCCTCCAAAATTACTAACTATGCAGAGGTACCAATACATAATCATTCCGGGTTTGCAGTATGTTAAAACCTCACATGAAAACCAAAGCAAAACACTTCAGCTGTATTCCTATAGCTGATGACCTGTCCATTTATCAGAATATCAGGAACCTTTCCCAACTGCACTGCTGCATCTAGAGCTGGTTCACCATGGAGTCTGACTGTGGGGCAATGCTGCTGGTTCTACAGCTTAGCAGAGCTTCATCCTTGATGAATTCCTCAGCTACACAAAGTATTTCTAGGTTTATACTCCCATAACATGTGATTAGTTAGTGAATTCACCCTTGGAATGCTCCTACCTTACATTGAATTACTCTTACTTCCCTAGTTTTCAGGTGAAAAAATCCCCCACAGAAACATCAAGAAGCTGCCTATGTTATACTTTTACAGCAGAAAACCCAACTTAAAATTTACTCTTATAAGGTTAATGTTATACTTCCACGATTTCTCCTGCTGCTAGCTTCAAATTTATTTATGGACAGTGTAAAGCAGTATAACTGAACCTACTCAAACCACTTAAAAATATTCTTTCCTGGAAAAGGCTACATGTAGGTTATTTTCCATCGAATTAATAAAACCAGTGCTTCAAGAAAGCTAAATGAATGTTAAAGAAGGATTTAACCACAGTATTCTGATTAGTTGACATAGACAATGACATACATCATATACATTTTCTTGACATTTTTTGTGAACATACTTAAAAGTTGGGAGACAACACTAAAAATGCAGTCTGCGGGGATTTTAGAAGAAAAACTAACTGGACAATGAATTATTATAAAGATTCTCTGCTTTACTAGGCTCAAGAAGAAACCTGTAATTCAAAACTGTGTGGTCTGCCACAGGAGGGCCAACAGTTGACACTTCCACCTAATTTAGTGGCCTGTTTCGGAAAAGTGACATCCTCACCTACTCCTCCTAAAAAGCAAATTGAAGCTACACCAAATAGCAGCATTACCTCAAAAACATCTCTACTTTTTGCAAAAGGGAAAAATGCTGCACCCATATTTACATGTTCTACAAATCAGTCAAGTGCATGCTCTGAACTCAGGGCCTCACTGAAGAACACCTAAGGGACATCTCCAGCCACAATCCAAGCAGGGATCTGAAGCTGGCCTTTTACAATATAAGAAGTACAACAGAAATAGCAATTTAAGGAATTTCCAACCTCTTTTGTCCCCTGGGCTCATTTTCAGAACCACACCACGGCATCTCATTTTAGCTTTCGTAAGCACAGATATTTCCAGGGCTGTGATATGAACCAATACAAAAACAACTCTTGTTTGAAGTAAGACAGGATTGAAGGACAAATCTGACCACAGACCTAGTTACAATAACTTTAGGATAACGTTAAAGAGAGGAAGTAGACAGAAAGGGTACACAATTATTCCAAAATGGTGTCATCAAAAAACCTCCTATCTGACACTATGGCCACAACAGCTGCAGAAACAGGGACTCATGAGAGCTTCAGCAAGGACTCATCAGAATACAAGTGATTTCACTTCCACAGTTCAAATACTGCATTTTGCAAACAGAGAAACTACCTTCCATAAAGGTAAAGCCTGAAGAAGTGTTAAGCATCAAAACAGTGGATCTTCCACAAAGAAAAGAATAGGTTTAATTCTTTGAAGCATCTCAAATATTTTTCTGGTCAGCTGCACTCCTACAGTTGACTTTTCCTATTAACATTCACAGTATCTGGCTCTGGTTCTTTAGTCTCTGGAAAAATGCAACAATACTAGGCCATGGCAAGAATTTTGGCAGGATCTTTTCAGGAGAGGAAGGCATGGAGGGGAGAGATCAAAGCTGTTCTTATCTCCTCACTGCCTTTCTGCCAAGAGACACTGCCACTTTCTGTGTGTCAAAGCTGACTCAAACGTCAGGAACAAGAGAACCACAAAGTGGAAATACAGGTATTTTCATTCCACTTCCAAGGAAAGACAAAAGGCTATACTACAGCTATTTCTGGTATAAAGAGAAACTTCTAAGCAAGCTAGTAATACCACGAAAAAAAGAGATGGCTTCTCATTTTAAGTTCTAGCAGAATTATCTCTGATAATGCCAGCAGAGAAGCTTTTAGCAACTCTAGTTCTAAAAGAAAGGTTTATTCAAGGCTTGTAGTTGTAAGGAGGTTAGAACAAGTTAAATTAGCAGGCTTGTAAAGAAAGATATCATCTACCACCAACCCACACCCCACACTATGTGTAATTTTAACATGTGCTTTTTAGCCCTGAATTTTGGAAAGTATCATATTTACAATGACTCGTGAAAGAAGAAAGTAGAACTAACCTTGCACAGAGTGGTAAAATACTCATCTGATGACTCAAAACCAGCTCTTTCTACCAATATTGTTTAAAACGTGACACCAATCTGGCAAGACAGAAATTCCAACCAGAAGTCAACAGCCATTGCTAAAGCTCTGACGGTGGGTGTATGCTACTCAACCACTGACAGCTTCACCCTGCTCTTCAGAAGAAATCTCTCCCTCCTGATCCTTCTTCTAGACTGCTAGTCTAGGGAGCTTTGATTTAAGTGCAACTCTTAAAAAATTGTTTTAGTTTAACAGTAGTGGCCTTAATCAAGCATTAGCATATTCCTCCCTGCAGGACTACAAACAAGATGTTCAGGTTGTCCATCAAACACTGCTTGAAGTCCTTCAGTCAGCACTTGCAGGAGGCTGGGAGGGCCTATCACTAAGAGACTACTCCCCATCCACACCGCCTTACCCGCTCCCAGTGTTTACAGAAATAGGAGGCATGCATAAGGTGTCTTTGACCTGACTCATTACAGCCGCTTCTCCCAGCTCCAGGAAGGCTTGAGACATGGAACAATGTAAGCACATTCCCATGTACCCAAACAGGAAGGAACAGCACCAGCCTGGCCCGTGTATGTCACAGACCCTGCGTGGGCAGAACCACGGGCACCCGCCCTGCAGCACAGACATGCTGCCAGGCCTCTTTTCAGGGGCCAAGAAGCCAGTCCATCACAGCCACAAATCCCTATCCCCTCAGAGCAACACCACTTGGAACAGGCTGCTACCACATGGACTTGTGAATTCCTTTCTTTGCAGACTTATTTGACTTCTGCAATAAAAATACTGATGCATACATCTATGGTCCTTTTCTTCTATTAGATCTTATTATGCATTTCAGAGACACACACACACATACACAAACTGCACAAACACAGCAAAGCAGCCACTCACAAATATGCTGCTCTTCAATATCCACCTCCACATCCAGCTGCATAGAGACAGTAATTTGGTATAAAGAAATTGGGCTTGACTATTTTGTTGCCAATGGGAATCAAGTAGTCATGCATTTAAAACCTCAGCCAAAACCAGAGTGTTTCCTCCCACATTCATGGCAGAGTCCACATAAAAAACCCACAAATCTTTACCCAAAGCAGCACAAAAAGAGAGTAGACTTATTTGAAATAAGGCTGAATTTCACCTACCACTGAGAAGGTGCAGGCTTATAATCAGAGTCAAAACCAAGACCCACATTACAGAGCTGTTGGGCAACTTGGGTTTCCACCAGAATACCCGTTGGCTAGCTGCAGAGCTAGCCCCCAGTACAGGTATATGGGTGGCTACAGAACAGCTACATGTGGTGGATCCTTCCCAGGTGCAGAGCTTCCTGTTTCTCTTTGTTGAACCTCGTGAGGCTCCTGCCTGCCTATTCCTCAATCCTATCCGGGTGCCTCTGAGTGGCAACACAATCATCAGGTCTATCAACTTCCCATCTTCCATCACCTTGCAGGTGAACAATGGAGGAATTCCTTCAGCACATATAAGGGATTCCCTTCCCAACCAGAGCACTTCACTGCCCATCACAGTTCATAGCCATTCTACCTTCCTGTTACAGGAACATCATCAGGCTGTTTTAAGCCAGACAGTGAGGTAGGTCGGTCCCTCCAGTCTCACCTTAGCCTGAATCACTGGAGCTTATCAACAAAAGCACGTGTGTTGTCTGCTAAATACACCCTGTACAGCAATGTGGCATGATGAATGATTCAGTCAGGTAGCTACCTTCAGCACAATTAGCTTTCCTTTTTTAACAAAACCCACTAATCAATGTCTTTTCTGAAAGCCAGAGAGGTGTGTGTTCAGCTGCCTTTCACTGTAGCCCACCATTAACTGACAAGACCACCAACACCTGGAACTTGGCAACTACATCAAGGAAGGGATAATCATGGCCAGCTAGTTTACAGAAGGAACAGATGTTATCAGTGCACACTGGCCTCCTCTAAGCCCAGACAGAGGCAGTTAGCCAGATTCCTCATTCCAGGTTCAGAATATGTATAGACAGCTAAAAGCCTCCAGGAAAATAAAACTGTGCATGCTGGTGACTTGTATGCTGGGTAAACAGTCAAGGTTGCCCATCTCTTGTTACCTGATAAACCTGCACAGCAACAAGGCATATCCCATCCAGCTCTGCTGCTCTTGTACATCACAGGCATATTGTCTAACAAGACTGCTCCTTTCTGGGAGCAGACACCACTGTGCCAGCACCTGCGCACAGGAACACAAGCAAAATATCCCTCTTTCCTAACCTTCACTCCAGATGCCTCCCAGTTCAAGGCAAGTATTCTGTAACTTTATGTGAGTGCTTTATCTAAGCAAATAGAGCAACCACCATGGCCTCCCAGGCACATTTTCAAGACTACTACATGTCTGTCACATACTTCAAAGAAGGAAATTTCTGCAGACTGTGGTGGTATTTAGGAACTGAACGGGTGAGCAGTCAATACAGCTTTTCTCAAGACAATCTTTTGAGTACTCCCACAGCAAGTTCAACCAAGGTCACCCTCCATACAATGCCAACTGGGTATTCTGGTGCTCCTACAGCCTCACTGTGTACATGCATAATCTACTGCTAAAAGCATGCAAAATGGTGCACATCAGCCTAAACTGAGAACACATACAACTAGAGCTCTCTTTGCCCTAATCAGATGGCCTTTCCTTTCGATAGTCATAGCACACATACATACCTCAAAAGTGCTCAGGGTAGTTCATCTCTTTGCATAGATATGCTCACAGTTGTAATCCAAAAGTCATCAACAAAAGTCTAACTTTTAAAAAAATTTAGAAATATAAATTCCACAGGAAACAGGAAAGTCAGAGGAGGGAAGAAGATATGATTTATCAGCTTCTACATTTGCAGACATCTGCAGTCAGTACTGTAGGTAGTTTTCAGAGTAAATCTTGGCAACAAAGCTTCTTTGTAGAGGAGAAAGACCTGCCAAAAATAACAAGAATAATAAGAAACATGATTAATACTTGATAAACAATAAAACAGCACACATATTCAGTCCCCTTCAGAGAAAAGAATTAACTCATTTTAAATACTAGGTTTCTGCTAGTTTTGATGTATTTAAAATCAGAAGCAGCCTCTGAAGTTACCTCATATTCTGCCTACTTTAAACTAATAAATTATCTCAAGGAGGGAAATCCTCCAAACATCCAAGTAATGTTTGATCATATCAGAACATTCAACACTATACCACATCACAGATTGCCCTGATTCAGACAAATCTTCCCAGCTCACCAAACACCTTGGCGTTCACTGGGTATTTTCCCTCAGGAGTGCTTGTGTGACCAGTGTCAGACCAAAGAACTAAGCTACTGTCCAAAACGAGGACCAACACAGGGCATGATGGAAGCCCCAACACAGCATGCACATAAAGCACATACTCGGGGGTACCTGCATGGCATAAATGTTCAGCAGTGTTGGCAAACTTCTGAACTTCTCAGGTTTGGATTTAAGTTAGTAGAACATAAACTTTTTTGTGGCAGAGACCTTCTGTTCTGTGTTTGCATTTCACATGGTGTGTCAGATCTAGCTTCCAAATCAAAGTTCTCAATCTTATTTTGATAGAAGTGTTTTGTATTTGTGATACATGAGTAGGATTCTTCTCAATAAATAAAAAGGGTCAACTAGATCTGCATTACCATAAAATGCTTCTGAAAGAACAAAGACATTATGTTTTACAAAAATTATTTAACTTCACACAATTGCCTCTTTCCTATTTCCTTAACACATTTGGCTGGAAGAAAAATTTTGAGAATTTGGAGATTAAATTCAAGCACAAAGAATCAGCTCATTGCACTGTGACAATATCCAGGGTCTCAACTGCTTAAGGGAGTTAAGTATTTTAAGTGTTTAATCATAACAGAATACTTAGTTTCTAGAAGTATGTGCAGACAACATATGTCTAGCCTGCCACCTGCATGTTCCATTTCAGCCATCTTCACTCTTCCCAGAGACACTGGTTTATCCTCTAGGAAACACTGTGCCAAGTTCACAGATTTGCTGACCTTGGAAGGGACCTCTGGATGTCACCCACGACTCATTGCTGACAAACTACCTAAACAAGTCTTGCTATTGAGACACCACCCTGTTCCTGGCCCAGAGAGGTAACATAAGTCCCTGTGAGTTCCAGCCCTCATGGAGAGCGCACGACCTCTGTGCGGAGCAGCATTCAGCATGCCTTAGAGGACAGGCACAGCAAAAACCATTCCCTGTATTTGCGGGGTGAGGAGACTCCAGGTCTACCAAGAGGCTGCCAACCGGCTAGCTCACCTGAGAAACACCTTGCACTTGTAAATCCAGGTGCCAAAGTCCAGCTCTCACTGGCAGACACTACAGAATCACCTGAAGAGAACATGCCACACCAGTAAATGTGCTGGGGAAGCCAACAGAGAGGGAAGACTCCTCCCCTAGAGCTCTAAGCAAAAATTCCTAGAAACGAAGCCCAAGATATTATCACACCAAATATTTTTGAATGGTTCAAAAACAATTCTCAGAAAGACCACAGGAAACACTAACACAAGGTTTGCCTGACTCCAGAGCAGCCACAGTAGCCAGTTCAGTCAGGCACAAGCCATTCAGCCAAGCAGTGGAGGAGCTACTTGCTAGATACAACTCATTTCCTGCAGAATGCACCTCTCTAAACACACAGAAACAAAATCTGTAGACTTGCAGTGATTTCTATTTTGTATCTGAATTAGACTTAGGTTTTAATTACAGGAACTTCAGCTATGATTAAATTAGATGTGAGACAGCCCAAACCATGACACAGAACTGCTTAGAAAACCAAACTCAGCAACTTTTGGGGGAGACTCCCCGAAAAAAAAAAGGATACAAAAACCCCAAACTCCATGGAACCTGAAGTTCCAATTTCTTTTTACAGCAAATTCCACACAAAGTAGATCTTCCTCTGTTTTCAGTTTGCTTCCATATATTGGAGAGCTTCCAGACCAGCTGGGTGGGTTTATCAGGCAGCAGAACTGGACACAGTGGATACAGAGCTCCAACAAACTTGTCCATATGCTGCCACAACACTGTGTGGCTGCAGAGTTGCTGAGTCCTGCGCAAGTCCTGCAAGCTGGGGAGCCCCACTGTCTCCAGACAAGAGAAGGAAGAGTCTCTCCTGGCACCAAGACAGAAACAGCCCTTCCAGTGAGTACACCTACTCACTGGGCCTTCCTTGCCTCTAGACACTTCTAGATGGACAAAGAATTTACCCTAAGAGAAGGATCGTGATCAAACATGGAGCCACCTGCCACATGTTAATCTTGATTAAGACAGAGTCAGTGGTGAGCATCAGGGACAGCAGCACTCGCTCCCCAGGCTGAGGAGAACTCACTGGCACTGGCTGAGGTCAAGACATCACTACTTCAGTGACCACACCAGAAGCCTGGACTGTTACTAAGGGCTTCCAGCCTGCAGATACACCTGATTTTAAGGTTTTTGGATGATGGACACTGTTTACTGATGCAGTGGGAGTTACATTACCCTCTTCTTTCTCCTCCTCCCCTAGCCTTCCACTCAGATCTTTGTACCTTCAGTTCAGATCTTTACACCTCCTATCCACCAAGAAAACCTCATTAAGTTTCCCTGCTGATAGAGTTTTTTAGTGAAAGTGATGCCTCCACCCACTAATGCACACCAGGTACTTCTGTGTCACACACTTCTGTGTGCACACAAGTCACAGTGTCAGCTCCGAGTCTCGTGAATTTTGGCACTCGTAAAGCTTCGAAGCTGCTGCTGCTTTACACTTTAAGTTCTTTATTTTAAAGGCGTGTCACTGACAGACTGCTTTTAAGCCGGCGAATTCTGAGATCGCCATGAAATAATTCGTGTCTTAACAATCTCATCAGCCAAGACAGCCAAGGCGAGCAGGAATCGGTGAAGCGAAAGCGAACACGCCTCAGTCCCCCCAAACCAGCGCAGGGCCGCGGCCGTGCCTCGCGAGCCTCCAGCAGCGGCCACACGCGCGTGGGGCCGCCCCGGGAGGAGCCGGGGGCGCTGCGGGGACCGGGCCGATCGCGGGGGCCGCCGCAGGGGCGGCTCGGCAGGCGCCGCTCGCCGCCGCCGGGCCCTGCGCCCCGGACGACGGCCCGGAACGAGGCGAGCGGGCCGGCGGGGCCGCGACTCGGCCGGAGGGACCTAAACCGGCTGCAGAAGCGGGGGCGGCGAGAGAGAGCGCGGCCCTGCGGCGGCTCTGGGGGCGGATGAGGCGCTCGTGATGGGCGCACGCGGGGCCGGTCCGGCGGGGTCCCCTCGCCCCGTCCCGCGGTTCCCGGTGTTCTCCCGCCCTGTTCCCGATCCCGTTCACTCTCCGTTCCCGATCTCGCGGTACGTCGGTCACTCACCGGCCGAGCGGCGGCCGCTCCATCCCCGCGCGCCGCCACCGCCCGGCCCGGCCGCGTGACGTCGCGGGAGGGGTGGGGCCGGGCGCGCGCGGTGGCGTCACGCACGGGGGTAGGGGCCCTGCGAGAGGGCACGCCCCCACTGCGCCTGCGCGGTGGCGCCCGGCCGCGCTGCCCCGGTCACGTGCGGGCGGGGCGGTGTGGCGCCCGTTCGCGTTCCCGTTCCCGTTCCGCGGGGCCTCTGCCCTGCCCTGCCCTGCCCTGCCCTGCCCGGTCCTGCCCGGTCCTGCCCGGTCCCGCGGGCGGCACTCGGGGTGGCTCTCGGTCTCTGTGCTGCAGTGGCGGCGGGCTCCTCGCAATTCTAGACACGGTTTTTCTCTAGTCACCTGTTCCGTCTCCCGAAGCCCCTTCCCGCTGAGCCTGGCCCCTTGAGGCGCAGCCCTTGTGTGGCTCGCCTCGAGACCCCGACACCACCGCACAGGTGAGTCCTGGCGCCCCCAGCCCTGACTGAAGCACAGCCTTCCAAAGAGCAGGGAAACACCCGCTGCGAAACACCCTTGGCTTGACCTTTGTGCCAAAGGAGCAGGAAAGGACAGTCATGCCATGGTTGGCCTGAATGGTTACTATGGCTTGAAATGCCCTTAAAAGGTAAAATTCATGCATTTTTACCACACCAGACAATCCAGCCTCAGGTATCTCAGATCAATAGCATATTCCCAGCTGAGTATTAAAGGGGCTGTCATTTGATTTTCTGGCTCCTGTGACTAAATTGCTGTAGCTTTCCTCTCATGGTCCAGAAATTCTAGGGAGCTTTCAATGAAATTACTGCTTATTTTAATTTGATGGATGCGCTTTACTCTGTAGATAATGGTGTAAAGCAATAATATAATGAAAAATACACTTCCATTTTCAAGATACTCTGTCTCTTGTAACTGCTGCAATGCAGCCAAAGAAGTTAATAAAAGAAAAGCAATTAATGCAAATAGTAATAAAAATTTTGTCTTTTCCAGTGGCATTTTTAAGAAAGTCAGCCTTATATAATTGCTCTTGAGCTAACTAAATGTGATCAATCCCCACTACAGATGGAGGTGCTGTATTAAAAACACCTTTCTGAAGTGTCCAGGTACAGGGCACCCGAGGCTCAGAGGGCACAGGTCCAGCCCAGCCTAATGGTCAACATCAGCCCATCAACCTGGGCTGATCTGCACAACTTCTCTGTGTACACCAGCCACGTATCTTTGTTCTGTGCCTGGACTGCCATGGATTCCCAGTGCTGTGCAGGAGTGAAACCCTGGACAGCTTTTCCCCTTGTTAAGGTACAGCTACTGCACGGAATGTGAGCGTAAACCAACTGTATGCAGTCTCCTTCTTCCATCCAGCACTGGTGGCACCTCACAGCGCCTGGGCTCACTGGGTCCCACTTCAGCGGCCCGTGCACCCCGCAACTGCCGATGGGCACCTACAGCTCTGCGTGGAACACAGCGCTGCCTACGGGCACCCGCTCCTCGCACTGCGTAACCTCAGGGAGTGCCCAGCAGTCAGACCCGAGGGCAGACGTGTCACACGCGTGTCGGCTGCGCTCGCATAGGCTGCACACGGGGCAGGGCTGGGCACGGGTCCACCCCGGGCGGAGGGAGCCCCGCGGCCGGCACGATCGGCCCCGCCGTGGCGGCACCTTCCGGCAGGGGGCAGCAGCGCCCCAGCCAGCTGAGAGGAGCTGGGACTGATCCGGGACCGAGCGGGGACCGGGCTGGGACCGAGCTGGGACCGAGATGGGACCGAGATGGGACTGATCCGGGACCGAGCGGGGACCGGGCTGGGACTGGGCTGGGACCGAGATGGGACCGAGATGGGACCGAGATGGGACTGAGCTGGGACTGATCCGGGACCGAGCGGGGACCGGGCTGGGACTGGGCTGGGACCGAGCTGGGACCGAGATGGGACTGGGCTGGGACCGAGATGGGACCGAGCTGGGACTGAGCTGGGACTGAGCTGGGACTGATCCGGGACCGAGCGGGGACCGGGCTGGGACTGGGCTGGGACCGGGCTGGGACTGGGCTGGGACCGAGCTGGGACCGAGATGGGACTGAGCTGGGACTGATCCGGGACCGAGCGGGGACCGGGCTGGGACTGGGCAGGGACTGAGCTGGGACCGGTAGTAGGTGTTATGGATACACACTCGGGCAAACCGCACATGCCGATAGCTCCAGGGACAGGGCACACTCACATTAGGGCTGAAACATCCGTTTCATATCCATTGTCCGAGATAGACTTTTATACTGGCCCTCTGCTGTTTACTACTGACCCGTAACCTGCACTTTAACTCGACAGAAGTATTATTTTCTGTAGAAAACCTCAAAACTCAGACTTAGTTGATCTCCTGTCGGAGAATCAAGAGAGAAATGAATGGTTTAATCCTTCAGTTAAAAAAAAAGGGAAGGATGCCTGAACCGAGGAAGTGGGAAACTACTGAAACCTTTGGTAGCATGTCACTGTTAGACAAGTGGGGAAGGCATATAGCACTACTGCATCATAGCAGAGGTTTCAGGATCCCACATGGGCTGGATCTACTGGTGAAATAAATCATAGCATGTGTCTCAGACTGGGTAGTCAAGCGGCATCCCTCTACCATGGAAAGGAGTGGGCAGGCACTACTCCTGCTGCTGTTTCTGAGAGTTCATACTGCCTACATCATCACCACTGACAATTAATCAAATGTTAGCACACTTCTCATTAGTCTGAACCCCTCTAAAAGTACCTAACAGCACTACATCACTCAGAGTGACTGTGTTCATCCTTGGAGGGACCACAAGAGCTTCACTGCCTGTTTGCACACTCCTGTCAGCAGCTGCTCTTGCCATCTGTGTGTGTGTCCTGCCTCACACTACATGTCCATATAGGGGTTATACAAGGAGCTAAGCTTGTAACACCGAATTACAAAGATTACGGGGGTGTAGTAAAAGTGGGGTTTTATTCAAACCAATTTAGTGCTAAGCCGGATTTGGGAAACAGAGATTCACGTCAGTTAGAAGTCAATAATTGAACTTGACTATTATAAATTCACAAACACATCCTGCACTTTTTCCTTACAAAGTTCTTTGCAAACTGCAGTTGAAATACCTAAGAACTTTCTGTCCACAAAAATGCTGGGATACAAATGAAATGTAGAAACTGAAGGCCTTGGAGTTATTCAGGCCAAATGAGCTGGTTCAGGGAACAGACTGTGAAGGACAGACTTGTACTGAGCATGTTCTCTCCATTTTCAACAGACTGCTGGGGTAAGCTCAGCTTTGGCAGTACTGTGTGACCTGAATATTCAGTCTGCCTAGAAGCACAGATCAGGCTGGTAAAAGGAATGCAAGAATGCAGGAAGTCTTTGTTTTCCACTTTTCCCCTGTCTTCCATTTTAACTATGTATATGAGAGAGAACAAAGGAGTAAGACTGGCTGAAGAACTGCATTATGCACTTGTGCCTTTTGGGGAACTGAGGGATAGCCCAAGGTGAACAACTGATACTGGACTTTATGATGAATTCAGGTCACTTCAGATCTGCATGACAACATCTGAATTTGGAATATTTAAATCCAGGATTAAAATAATATTCTACAGATTTTAAAAGATGTGCATCCCACTTTGAACCTTGGTCAGTTTACAGCATCTACAGATGCACCATATTTTAGAGCCCTTAACTGTCTTCTATTCAGACTGCTGCAAAAAGGCTATGCAATATTATGTAGTTCAATCCGAGTGCCTTAACCAAAAATTACCCTTGACATATTACAATTAATTAACCAGTGTGGAGTAAAATCACATCATAAGAACAAAGTATGGGAATGTGTTAGGCCAAGCTCAGTTCTTGACTTGCAGGTAAATAATATGCTAGAAATTCACATGCAATTATTTTAAAACATCCCTTAAAATTTTTTCTCTGAGTACAGTAAAGGTACTTTACAACCACAGGAAGACTGTTGACTTATAATGCAGCTAAGAGAATGAATTCCCATCTGACATCCTTCCCTCAGAACAAAAACTTATTGTGGCCTGTGTCTTGAAGGCTCCCAACTACGATCTAAGAATGCACCTTTGCTTTCAGGTGAAGAGGACTAAGAGAGTGCATTTTAAAATTTTAGTTATACTTTGTATAAAGCTTTTTACTGCAATACCATTACCAGCTTACATGTTTACACTTCTAAATCAAATACAAACACTTCTTACTCTCCAGGTGTGTAAGTGGGCTAAAACCACTGAAGTTGGTGGGAGGCATCAGCACTTAAAAGTTTTCATGAGGTACAGTTATACTAGATCTTACAGGAACTTACAGCACATGTGGTTGGTTTCTCTATAACTACATCTGAACAAGATGGGATTTGTATCACCAAAGTAGTATAAAAAGAAGAAACCACATCCCTGAGAAACTTAAGAAGCCCCACAGAAAACTCATACTCTTTTTTGGCGATTTTTGAATGACCAAGGCTTCTATATAACAAACATGCAACCAGCCTTGCCTGTCAGAAATATTCAGAAATTATTTAAGATTCACACATCTAACTCTGGGTAAGCAGGCAACACAGCACTATTCTGTTTTGCAACTCCATCTTTAGAATTGTCTGACTGCTCAGATTTCTTCCCATCCCTAAGCTGCATGTTTTACAATGGGAGAAGAAGAGAAAGGGTAAAAAAAGGGCACAGCAAGGCCTGGCTACTCAATAAAGCATGGAGAGCCAAGAGCTGAACACCATAGCACACCATAGCAAGGCAGAGGCCTCCAAAGGCCAGGCCTCCCCTACCACCTGAGCAGGATCAACAGGAGAGGCCCAGAGGCTGTGACCAGGTCTACCAAGTCCAGACCACCAGTCTTGACTCTGTGGACCTACCTGGCAATCACTTGACAGTTAACCCTGGTTACTGTAACTAGACCTGACCCTGATCCATGGACTGATGTCCTGGCTGGACCTTGTCACCACGAAGTGCCCTGATGCTCTGGTGGACCCTGGCTGCCATCGTCAGCCCTGCCCTGTGCCCTGTACACAGCGGTGCCCTTAGGCTGCCCCACCTGCCTTGTGGCCACTCACCTCCTGGTCCTCCATCCCTCAGGGATCCCCTGGACTCACTGCTCTCTGACAGGTGTACTCTGAGCCTCTGTATAAGAAGGGGAACTTGGATATCCATCTGTATTTCTGCTCAAAGGCAGGTTCATGACAATCATCCTATGGGCATTAGGCCTGACTACTGTGACATGGGGGGAAATCTCCCAGCCTCAGTGTGAGAGAAAGTGTGCAGTTCACATGGACACGTTACAAACACTCTCATCCGAGGCCTCATCCATATCCTCCTGGCTGAGTCCTAAGTGAGTGGGAAGGGGCAGACAGCATTCTCCCCACTGCAGCAACTTATTGCACTGGGATCTGGAAGAACAGTAGGTGACAGAGAGGTCCCGAGGAATGACAGGAAAACACTGTAGGAGGCCATCAAAGACATTATTGACCCAGTCACTGGAACAAGATGTCTCAGAATAATTATGATTAACTGCAGGGTTTACTTAAGAACAAAGGATCAATACTCAGACAGCTTGGGAGGAATCATTTGGTGCCATAATGAGTTTCTCTCTGTGACATTGAATGCTAAACTCCCAGTTCTCATACACTGGTAGAGAAAAAACATGTTTTCATGTTTTCCTGTAAGTAAAAACTGCCAGCTTTGCTATCTTTCTGAGGATGCATACAGAAAATGAAGGCTGTGGAGGAGACAAATCAGATTCAAGCAGTGAGCAGTGCACTCTGCTGCATTTTTCAGACTCAGTGCTTTCAGGCTTCTCAAGGGAAATACAAAGCCCATGTATACTCCCCCAGCTCAATTTCCTGATAAGAAAATAGAGAGAACAAAATAGGAGGTTCTTACAAGAAGGAGGCCAGCATACAGAGAGCACTTCAGGAAAAATGCTGGAAGGAAGGACAGCAATAATGATGAGGTTGAAAATTTTAAAGACTAAACTCCAAAGGGTCTGCAGACCGCAACAGTAATCCAACTAGAAAGTACTGAATGATAATAGAGCTACCATGATATGGTTCTGAATTTGAAAAAAATATTTCTTTTGTTACAGTTTACAAATATTTTAAAAATAACTAGAGAGGTCATTTGTGAGAGCAATCAGAATCCAACCCTGCCCTTACTCATCAACCTGTATTTGTCATGAATGCTCACAGGAGACACAAAAATGTTTTAAGTGTTTTGGTCAGGGATGCACAATTTCACCAGCTTTCTTCAAGTCCTTCCACTTCCAACAAATAAATTTTAAAAAAGATGAAATAAATATGCCTTGAGCTTCATGATGCTGCAGCTTTGCTGAGCAAACATCTCATTTTCTGTAATGAAGTGAATATATACCTACTTGAAGTACAAAATTCACAAGATTAAAGTGATCATTTACTCTTAAGTGCTATGTAATGCAGACGTAGTTTAAGATGCTTTATGACATCAAAGCAGAAAGTACACAAAGAAATAGTGAAAACAGAACATTATCTGTATAGCCCAAACCATACAGACATTTGTTTTATTGCTTTGTTTTACAAAAATCACAAAAATTTGTCATGCTCCATACAAGAAGCTTTTCTTCTCACTAACTTGGTCAGATGTTAAAAATGCAACATAAAAGATTTTTCTGGTCTCTTAAACATGACTTGCCAATAAAGAAGTTTGTTCTACATGAGGTACTAGTGGATCAATCGGTAAAAGGCTGAAAGGAAATGTAACCTACCAAAGAATAGACACATTTTGCTGGAACAAAGTGTTGTCATTAGGTATAATTGGGAAAATGGTAGTGTGATCTCCAAAGCCTCAGCTGATCATATTCCCTTGAGTGCATGTATAATTTTGGGGAAAAGTGCATTAACTATGCCTTGCTTTATTGTACTGCTGAAATGGAGAGCAGGTGTGAGAAAACAAATAAGTTTGTAATCTTTGCTTGCTTTGCAAATGAATTCTTAATCACTTTGGCTCTTATTTCCATACAAGATCTAACTTTTTGATAATTATGAGAGCAACTTGGTAGCTCCCCTTTTGTGGCTGAGATAAGTAGCAAGTTTAAAAGGCTTTTAATTCCTTATACTAATATAAATAATTTATTCCGGTCTTTCTAAAAAGGCAGATAACACCACGCACATCCTTGACAAAATAAGCAAAGATCAACAACACAATTTGTTGCCATCCTAGAATTACTTGCACTGAGAAACAGGTCTTATTACATCAGGATGAAAGCAGACTATCATTTCAGTCTTTGTCATGGGAATGTCTTAGCTCTGTGTCAAATTCTCACCCTTCTTGAACCATCTCATCACTACGCTGAATTAAATCAACTGGGGCTGAGCAGTCCCTACAATTCATGCAAGCAAGAATTTGGACCAGCGTGGACAGGAAAAAAGAGGAATGAAAGTGTTTCCAGTGATTATGTGCAATTAGGTCTGATTATGGTTAACAGTGACACTGATGACACTGGTCTAACACCAGCTGCCCCAATTCTACTCTTCAGTACCTCCAGCTGTGTGACTGTGCTCCAACCCTTGCACCACCAATTCATTCTAAAATTAGTGAGTTATTTGAATGAAGAAAAAAAATCAGAAAATTATCACCAACTGCTGCTTAATTTCAGGGTCACCCACTGAGTATTTTAGTCTTCTCCCCAGTCTTTCTGCTCCCCTAAAGGCTGTTTGTTCCCTGCGACAGATGCCCAAAGGAAAAATGCTCCCCTGCTGAAGACTCCTGGTAGAAGCATACATGTCACCTGGCCAAACAACTCAAATTTCTTCCTTCACTCTTCAGTAGCTAAATTAGGAAGTCAGAGTGTTCTTGTTTTCAAGTCTCATATGAGAGGTGAGATTTAATTTAAAGACATCTTGTTCAGTCAGAAGCACCTAAATGGTTATTGATTGTTTTTCTTTAGTTGGATATGTAAGTCTCTTTAAAAACACAAACTGTTTATTATTTGTGCTCTGTTCCATTGCTAGACAGGCTACAGGGTTTATGTTAACTCTGCTGGCATAAGAAAAATACAAGTCTGAACAAGTTAAGCCCAAACTCTCACACTCCTGAGAACCGGGAGAATTGCAACAAAATTGAGACAAAGTTGTTCAGGCACAGTCACATTAATTAGAACATCTGCAAGGATCCTGGAGAAAACACATCTGGTTGGAAAATTTCCACCATCATTTGGATGCTGAAAAATCAATAACACAAGGACGGTATTACTTTATACCAGTTAAAGATACATATGGCTGTGACTTCCCTTTGGCTCGCTGGGCTCTGAACAGCACAGCAGCATCTGCAGGTACAACCCTCCGAGTGTTAAGGAAACTTCCCTGTCTGACCCTCCAAGAGCCACTCTGGCATTCACACCTGCACCTCCTGAGCTGGGACCAAAGCAGCTGCTACCCCCACTCTCACACAGTCACAGCAGGTTTCTTTACCTGGCTCAGACATTAATACATTTTATATTTTCTGAAGTAGATAAACATTAAATAAGCAAAGACCTTTTAGCAACCTCTGGTGGTATCAAGTAAGATGACACAATATCACTCATTTAACTTCATCTTTTCACTTGGGTTCTTAGGAGATAGCACTTAAATGACACATTTACTCTACATCTATACAATTTCAAGGGATGATCTTGATTCACATGCTATAGTAAGGCTCTGTTTTTTCTCTCACAGCCAGAAAAAGAGGACAGTATGTAGTACCTAGAGGCTGCCACTGTTCAATACGTTGTCAGATTTTCAAAGGACCAAAGTGACCAAGACAACAACTACTTGAGCAAACCTGACTACTTCCTTTGTGTTTAAATGGGAAAATAACCATTTGGAAATGTCACCATTTAACTGTAAATTCACTGTCATTACATTGGTTTTAATTTTTTGTGTTGTCAATTTGTCAGGAAGCTGAGAACTCTGAATAACAGAAGTTAGTGGTAATAAAACTGCAGTCTGCAGAACTTGTAGTCTGCTGAATTATTAAGTAGGAAGGTCCAGACTATATCACCTTGTAGTCCATATTCTGAAGCAGACATCCAAATAAACCAGGATCTACTGTGTAATCAGATACTGTTTTACCTCTTAAGGTCCCAAAACTCTCTACTACGGTAGATCACAAACCTTGTAATTAAGTGGTCTGTAGCTACCTGAGGCTGAAATCGACTTAATAACCTTGCAATTTAAGTTTGCTACAATGTGAGCACATTGCATCTGTCTTGACTGGCAAAACTGATTTCTTTATCCAAACCGGGAAGAGAACAAGCTGAGTCAGAGCTCTCTTTACACATAGTTCAGAGCCCCTCTGTAACCACTGCTGTACTGGGTCTGGCTGGGACAGAGTTAATGCCAATGCCAGGCAGCCTGCATGTCAGAAACTGCTCCCTGCACGACTCTGCTCTCTGGATTTGATGCCATTTTACTATGCTGTATGGAATGCCCTATTTAACACCAAGGTAAAGCTAATCCTGAGGGTATCAGCAACTGACAAGTTATAGCCCCTTCAGAGGGATGCTAGGCTTTGCTTCTAGAAGGCAAAATTCACATTACCTGTCATCAACACTGGGGTTCTAGTGCTTTAATAAAGAATTTCACTTTTTCTTGGTACTCTTGCACACAATTTTTTTCTAAGCTAGGCACTCATCTCACACTACATACAGGAAACAGAAATGCATAATGTAAACACTTATATGAATCTCTGCAAGATTTTCTCTGTTCTTCAGTTTACACAAGGTCTTCTGCCAGTCTTGATGCAGGAGCCTTAAAAAATGTTTTTTACCATTGGAAAACCTGAGGTGATGTGCTCATATGCAGAAATTATAAGGGATGTACAGAACTTTTAATTTTGCAGAATTCTGTGAAGATCTTGTGCTTAAATAGATCAGAGCATAGATCAGAGCACCTCCTGTCCATCAGAGAGGTGATAAAGACAATTTGCTGGGCTGAAGTCTCCAGATTCTTTTCATTGCAGCATCCTAAAGAGCAGCTGGACCATTGCTCATAGAAGCAAGCTTCAGGCAGAGATGTGAAACACTTAATACAGCACAGTTCAAGCTGAACTGTGTAACAGACTCACAGAGGAATCCTTAACTTAGCATTCATCTAGCAGTTATTTCCAGGTCCTCATTCCAGGACTGTATTGACCAATGCTATGTACCTTCAAGTAAAGAAAACTGGTACATGCCTTCTTCCATCCCATGCGACTGCTTTGCTCTGTACCTGGCCCTAAGCAGAACTGAAAGTGATTCCAGTGAAGATGGAGTTACTGTTTTTCAGTAAAAGCACAAGTAGTTGTAAAAGGTCAATCGGATTATCCTGGTGTTGTCTTAGAGATGATTTATTATCCAAATGACAGTGGCAATGTGTTTGTAAGTACAGCTAGTGATCAAAGGCACTACCTACTTATCAGACAATCCATGGCATTTTCATAATTTGCCCAAGCAATAAGAACTAACCTTTACTTACTCAATGTGAACAGCAGAAACTCAGAAATAATCACAGATTATTGTCAAGTTCATCCAGAAAGTATTTTAAAAACAGTCTATCAGCTTCTTTGTCTTGATAAGCTATTTCAAATGTCAAAATATTGGGTCATATTTTTTAATAAAAGCTATAAAAAATAATGCTATGAAAGCTTTAACTTTGCATCTTCCATGATGGTCTCTGAATCACTCATGGAAATGCAGGTCTGAAAGGAACTCCCAAGAGCAGTTTTTTACTTTTTCTAGTTGTTTTACCTTTTTTTACAGTTTCTAGATCTGTAAGCATTTGATAAGTTACGTATAGATCATCACAGACGAAATTTAACAAAAGGATTGCTTTTATTAATGTCCCTTTTTCATACCCTGCGTTCTCTTCTACCACATTCAAGGAAGACCATCACCAGCCATTCCAGGAGTGCATTCCAGAATTCCATCACACCATTTAGGCATCAACATAGAACATTTCAAATCTGATAGCAGCTTTGACAAGGAAAGAAAGAAATCTGGAGGAGAAAACTGTTTATTAAAGGCATCAGCAGTTTGTAGAAATAATCATGTGAAATTTCTGATGTTTAATAAATGTATGATATACAATTGTGTTCTTGTCACAATTAACCACACCAAAGCTTCACCAGAGTCCAATTAAACACGAGTTTTATATTCACCATTTTCTTTACTTAAATTTGCATGCCAGCCCCACTGGGCTTGGTGAAGTCTACTTGCTCCATAGGAAAAACCCCAGCCAACTATAAATAACAATTTTTACTTCTCTTGTCATGGTTTGTGACTTTTAAAGCATGTCACAAGCATCAAAACTCACTGTTTTGTATCACTATAGATTATTTGTAGATAGGGAACACAAAACTCAGATATATAAGGGTCTACCTAATTCCAGTTACCACCTATGAAAAGTCTGACTCCGATTTTAACTACAGTTGGATTTCTGCTTCAATGAGTCACTGACAATCAGAGAGAAATTCAGTGGAAGAGACAGAAATACAATCAGCTCAATTCTCAGACTCCATTCTAACCAAGTAACCATGTGGTCCCCCAGCTTAATGCTTATAAAAATACAACATACATGCTATAGTTTGCATCTGCAAACCATTCTCCAGCTACTTTAAAATGTATCTTTGTTCCTGTTCAGGCTTAGCTGAAAACACCCAGGGGAAGAGAATGACACAAAACCTGAGAGGCATATAGACTTTGTGCCTCACAGTCTTCTCAGCAGAAGCAGGTGTTAAATAACCAAAGAACTTCTACTCCACTGCAACATGTTCATTCACTCAGCTTCCCTTGTGATGCACACAGTCTGCCAGCTGGACTGATGTGAAGAGAAATCCACGAGAAGATCACAGAAACCATTTCAAAAAATCAATACTACTCCTGGTCTCAGCAGATACCTGACTGACACATACATGCCTTTATTGTCCCATAAAGAACAATGTCTTGTAATTGTCTGATAATTACAATCCCTGCCCCCAAAATGGCATCTGAATACCTACTGATTCTCACTTTATGCTGTTTGCTTGTAAACAAACCCATTAAGCACCCGTGGAAGAGTCTATTGTTATTACAATGACTATGAAAGTTATAAAGGTGCAAATTAGATAAAGGTCATTGTCATTATGTAGCTCATAGTAGAATATGAAAATTGTCTTACTTGTACAACTGGCTGTGGACACCTTCTTCCTCCCTCTCCAAGTCTCTCACTTGCACATCAAGCTTGATCTAAACAACTGTGCACTATGGGCAGGGGAGCAGTTCTATATCGAGTACTCTGTGATCTTCCCTCATATTAACCAGGTAATTCACACAACCCAACGAAGAAAGGACTCCCAACCTACTGTGCTCTGCACAAGGCACACATGGCAGCATATCAGAGCTCTGGTGGCTTCTGGTTAGTCAAGTACAGGCAGTAGCACTTCCCAGTTGACTTGTAGCCACACCTCTGGTGCCACAAATCTATACCTTTGCTGCAGTGACAGCTTGGATTCTAAGTAAGAGCTTCCAGTTTCACTGGTATCATTAGTAATGGTTGCAAGTGACAGGAGTAAAAATTCCAGTAGCCACTGCTCTGCAGACACAGTGGGACTAATGGACAATACCAGAAACAGTAAACTGTATCATTACTATTTGCTAAGACCTTCCTATAAATGGCCTGTGCTGGAATCAAACAGCAAAACCTGCACGTCTCCATCATGCTGGCAATGGCAAGTGACTAGCTTTCTTATAAGCCTTTTCTTACACAAGGGAAGAAATCCATGCTAGGATAAAATAACTGTCTTCTTTTTTTCACAATCTTTTGCAATACTGCAGCAAAGCTCACAAATCAACTGTGACACGGCCCTGATTAGCTTGATGTTGATTTACAGCTACCCAAACTCTTGAAATATCATATTTAAGGCCAACACAACTGACATGGTTACTCCACCCTCTCGCTTCATCATTTCATATATCTCCAGGTGCATGTGTAGATGTATGATAGGTGTAGGTGGACATGTAGGTGCATGCACAGACACCTGGATTTCATTCTAACTCCCTTGGGAAGACAGTTTCAGATTTTACTTCAGCATAGTACTTACCACAACAGGATTCTCATCTTGTCTGTTGCTATGCTACAGGACACTTAAAATCCATAGCTGAAAAGGCAAAATGTCTAATCTTACTGCAGGGCAGCAAATTTAAGCCCTCACAAAATGAGTAGACCAAATAACTTTGTAACTATTAAGAAAAAGAAAGGTACTAGAAAAAAAGAGAAGAATACTTCATTAGTAAAATTCAGCACAACATACATTCATCATCACAGGCACACAGGAATACCTGAGGAGAAGGAGCAATATTTGAACTATTAGCTGTTTAAACCAGATCAGCTGACATGACTGGTACCAGAAGTTAACTTGACTAGTTAAACTAGATTCCTGTTCAAAATTCCTCTACAATCCCCTCTACATTTGATTCCAGGATGCTCCTCCAGTACACATGCTGTTCTTGGGGGTTTTGTGTAGGTAGGCACAAACACATCTGCCTTGCTGAGGTGGTCCTGCCACAGGCCCATTTCCCTTAGCAGATCACCATAGACATAAGGGTAAATCACATTTGTGTTGCATCCTTAAAGCCAGGACTAAAATCACTTTACAGAATAATTTATACAAATCAACAGCTGTCTTTTACAAGCAACAATAAGATACATACTTCTTTTAAAAGCTGCTATAGAAATAGCTAAATTTTGAGAGGACGATGTTCTACAGTCAGGAACAAGGGAAAGTTCCAGAACTTTTCATTCTGCTTTTATACCCTCTTTTTACTTGTGCTCTCCAATTCCTACTAGGCATGCACCATGTGTGTCAAGCCTTCAGGAGTTTTCGAGCCTTGTACGTGACATTTGAATCAGCCAGGACTGGCAGGCAGATTATCCAAATATGCTCTGTGCTGATTGCTCCTAATGAACTGGACAGGAGTGCTGGACTGGCTGCAAGCTGAGGATTGTGGACTTCAAAATCCAAACCAGCACTTTCAAACACTTGGCACCAAACACTAAATCTCTTATCAACTCTACCTCACAAATTTTTGCTTCTTCATACCCAGTTATGGCTTCTCTGTCACAATTAGTATGTATTAGCAGTGAGTGTAAGGGACAGGCACAGAGCAAACACATAACCATGTAACTTCTTTAATTTCTATGGAAGTAGTGATCTTCTATCTACAAACATCCAACTGACTTTGCTATTTACCTGACAGTGTGAACCAGAATTACTTTTGAAAAGTAAGCTGAATGTTTTGTATCATCCCAAATCAAATTTCCTCAAATCTATTCTTGCTCCATGATGAAACTTGTCCCAGTTCAAACACAGTATTTTGGCAAGGTGAACTGAGCTGTAAATTTGCTTCATCTGATGACTAAATCCCTGTTGGAAGTGAACTAGATCTTGAGTTCTGTGATTAGCAGCTGTGGAAAAAAACAGCAGGCTGGGCAGCTGGAGGTTTTTTGGTGCTTGGAGGCATAGAGTCATGCTTGTTTCATTTAGTGACATTATATGGTTTGAAAGACCCTGGACTGTGCCTGAAACAAGAAAAAGAGCACAGAAATATTCTTTCTGACACTGGCCAATTTCTTCCCAAATCACAGAGTTCTCTTGACTAGAAAACTATAGAAATGACCCTGCATAAACATTGTGGATAATTACAAAATAAAGAACCGCTACAATGAATCTATTGAGATCCTTAATTCCCAACTGCCACCATCCCAGAAGGAACAAACTGTGAGTTAGTCTGACTCTTAAGTATACAATTAAGCCTGTCAAGTTTTGGCTCCATAATATGCTGTTTAAATTGAAAAATCTGTCAGTAAACCAATATGAGGCATTAATGTCATAATGCTTTGGGTTTGCTTCCTCATGGAACAATAAAACTATTTAGCCAAGACAAGCAACATGTTATTTATACACCTTTTGGCAACAGTTTCAATGCTTTTTGGGATACTGCCCTTTCCTTCCAATATAATAGTTCCCTTTTTGTATTGAAATTGATGAGGGGAGCTGTGTACATGTTCTATGTGGAATTTACTCAGTAATTCTATTAAGGGCTTCCTCACAAAGAAATAAATGTTCTCAATCTCCTTCAATACTCATCCTACTCATTATTCAAAACAGAAGACCTAATCTCTCCATATATTAAGTTTCCTCACAGGGTTTCCTATTAGTTTCAAAGAATTAAAAAAACTAAGCTTCAACACTCTTATGTTTGCAAAACTATGAAACTCTGGGGCTTACAGTCAGAGCTGAAGGTTTTGCCATTTCTGGAATTTTTGAGACGGAGGTGTCAATTGAAGGTTACACAGCCTTCAAAAGGCGTCCTTTACACATCCTTATGTTCTGGTTAAGCTTCAAGTGCCATTCAGCATCAGCCAGGAGAGCTTCAAAAACTTCACCAGATTCTCCCAGCCAATTCTTTCACTTGGCTCTAACTAAAGCTTGCCCCCAAAAGCCTCAGAGCTCATATCACAAACAAGTGTTTACCACTACAGACTGTTGCACTAGGCAACAAGAAAAGTACTGTGGTGGGGCTCAGTGCTGAAAGAAACAGAACAGGGTAGACAAGTTACCTTCATTTTCCTTCCCCGATTTTATATTCACAGCTAATGAAAATGAATGGGAAAGCTCTCCTCATTATTCCTCAAGGGTTTTGGTTTCGTGATGACTTGCAGCAAAACCAGTTGGGCTGTGATAAGCTGTTCTGCTGCCCACAGTGAAGCCTTCCTGGCTGGGTATGTCTACACAAAGGGATCACTTTTGCTAACACTGGAGGTGACCACAGTAGTCTGCATTTCAAAAACCTCCTTCACATGTCTTTACTCAGTACTGTCTAGGTCCATTTACTTAGCAAATAAATCTTGGGGACTAGCAGTTAGAAGTTGTTTGGAACCCTGCCTCCAGTAATGATTAATATTTAATACAAGGTTTGTAGATTAGGTATGGTATCCTCTACTGTAGTGACATCTATTGCCATAAAAAGCTGACAGTTCTGGGGGATTACAAGCCCTTTTTTAGTCCTAAGAGGACAGAAACTTTCAGATATGAACGCATTTCCTCCAGCCTAAGAAAGGTCTGCACTCCTGAAGGCTTGCCTCCCTTGTAAAACTCTACTATGCTAACTAACTATACTAACTAAATCATCTAAAGATCATTGTGGCTGTACACACTCTGGCATTCTGATGTCATTAAAATCAAAATGAAGAAAAGCTGGAATGATACCTCTCACAAAAATACAATACATCCTCCTTCAGGGCCAACTATTTACCTGTTCTAATTCAGGAAGGATCATGCTAAGAAGATCACATGGAAAGAGAGAGTTGACCACCTATTAATGATATCTATCTCCCTAATTTTCTGCCTAATTCAATCAAGGAATAAACTGGGAGAAGTGATATAAACAAACTGTGCTTTTACATTTTCCAGAGAAAACAAAATGGCTGATTTGCCTCTCATTTCTGTTAGCAAACAATTCACAAGCACTTTAAAAAGAGCAAGGCAGTCAAAACAAGATGCAAAAATTCAAAAATCTACCAAGGAGAACTTTTTGCCTGACTTCATTATGTCATGGCTGTCTAACTGCACAAAACATGAGTGTCTATATTCTTTAAAACAGAGATGAGACTAGGGTTAGCAGCAGATTTTCTCATTATTCACCTTTGAGATCTTCTTAGGGACCAACTGTGTGCCCAGAGACAGCCCCAATGCTAAGGCCCCATTGCTATGAACACACACACTGAGCTGGACAAGAGCTCAGCACAAGTGGAGGCACCAGGCTCCTGGTGATGCATGGTTAGTGGCTGCAGCCAGCAACACAAGCAACATGCAAGCTGGAGAGAGGAGCAACACAGACCTCGGTCCTCACAGATCACATGTACGGGTCTGACTCTGGTTTTGGAGGAGTTATCTAACTCCCAGTTTCTTCATTTAGAAGCCCATTGTGAAGCTGGGGTGCCCTTGAAAATGTTTAAAAGAAAAATCAGGAACTTCCCCAATGGAGCTGATACAAAATATTGAGGGACTCGATGCATCTGTGATAAAATAGAGCTGGGAGCCAAACCCTGTGCTGACACAAGCTCTGGGCAAGTCTGGGGTGTCAATGTATTTGTGACAAGACAAGAAAGTATAGCTTGGAACACTTTGGAGTTTGAGAAAACAAACTCTCCCTCCTACCCATGAATTCACCTCAATGCCATGAGTAATTAAGTAGTGAGAGGGAGGAAAGCACATTTACACTTATAAAATAAACTTCCAGAAATCTTTTAAATAGAAAAATCACCTCTGGGGAAAATGGAACTGAAAAAAATGTAGCTGGAAAAAAGCAGAAATCTAAAAGGAAGGATATCCTATTAAAAACAGTCTTCTAGCTGTGAAATAGAAAAGGGAAATTTTTAATGGAAAAAACCCAACTCTTTTAGGTGCCTAATCTTAACTTTCTTCCTTTAAACAAAGCATAAAAACTCTACTAAATGAGTCCAAAATAAGATAAGTCTGAGCAAAGAGGCAAAGCTGGCCAGACTGGAAGTCCTGGGCATTGCATTGTGAATATAATTTTGCTGAGGAGCTTTGCATGGGGATGCAATGTTCTCTAAATGTAAGCTCAAAAGTGTCAAGAAGCAGATTTTAATGAGAATGAAACCAGACAGTTTCCCATTACATTGATGCCCACTTTCATTTATAGGGCAATACAGTAATTGCTTAAACCCAGGTGTAGTACCTGAGAGACCTTAAGGAGTTACTACACCTAGGAAATGCCAAGCAGCTGTGCCTCCTGTATAAGCAATACTGTGAGGAGCAGGATCTTAAGTAGACAGATGGGTTAAACACAGGGAGTCTTATTTCCAGTTACAATAGTATAACACTTTTTAAAGCACATAGCAGCAATATGAACATGTTTTAATAATTAATGCTATGCACCCTATAGTCTAAAATACTCTTTGTGGAAGCCTATGCAAAAAAAAAAAAAAAAAAGGAATTGTGAGCCAGAAACTGTATAGTGTCATTCAGAACAAGAACCCATGGTATACACTTATTTAAATATAATCCATTACATTTTTGCCATTGTCTTTCTTCCCTAGCCTAATTAATTACCTACCTCTGCTTTTATTTCAAAACACTTGCTTAATAGAGGACAAACAAGCTTATTTTGTTAAGAAAAGAAAATATCCTTTTCTTTATGCTAAGTTACATAAAATTCAACATAATCTCTTTAGAGAATGGGAAAATAACAATTTCTGGGAGTCAAGCATAGATATATGGAGGCCAGCAGATAACTGTGTGAATGTTAAAATGTATTCAAAATGCAGCTCTCTGAGAGCAGTAAAAAAAAAATAAAATCACATCATATCCCCTAAATTACCTCAGAGCTGTTTGCATAAAGGGTCCAGAGGCAGTACAGTATAAGTACAGGGATGTGAGTCATGCAGAGAGCACACGGCAACGCTTCTGCTGGACACTCTGTGTTTCTGCAGCAGCAAAAGGGCAACTCTGAAGCTAGTTGCACAAACAGCTTTGAAGCACTTGGCAGATGCAGCAAGCAAAAATCTGAAACTACAAATAAGGTAATTTATCAAATAATTTCCTTTTTAGCAGATTCTACCTTTCTGTCTAAAGATTGCTCTGAGTCAAATTGCCTGTGTGATGTTCTTAGGGCTGTTACTCAAGGATATCATCAGAACTGATAAAAACCTGCCAATAAGAAAGGTAACGAACTCATTTTCTATTTGGAAGATTTGTAGGACTTCAGAGAACTGTGCATTCCTTTTATGTTTTGAAGATATAATTAAGCTAAATGACTGCTATAGTAGTATTAAAGATGTGTTCTATTCTGCTGAAGGAACTCTGCTTACTGTAAAATAAATCCCTCAGCATGTTAGGAATTCAGTGCTAGCTAGAAGAAATAGAAAAACACTTGGTAACTGGGCAAGAGGTAATAGAGGATACAATTATCATTATTATTATTATTATTATTATTATTATTATTGTTATTATTATGTCTCTGAAAAAAATATAAGGTACTTCCCTCATTTCTTTCCATGCAAGAAATCTCCCTGCCCCACACAGCATAGCTGTCGTCTTTGTCTGACAAATACCCAGGCACACGGCTACTTTAAATGTATAGAAAACTAGCAAAAACATAGTGGATTATTTGGGTTTGGCTTTAACTGAAAGTGGAATGGAAGTGCTGCTAATCTCAGTATCATTTTAAAATTAATCCTTAGCAAAGGGAATTGCCTGGTGGACATAGAAGGCATAGATGTCTGTACCTTGTGCATACAGAGTTCAAGGGGGAAATTATGTTTGCCTGTTGGCAGAAGGCAGAGTAAAATAACTTTTTGAGAATCATCTGTGCCTTAGGAAGTTCATATCATATTTATTCTGCCAGAAAAATTAACAACTACCTGGTTTTAATTATGAAGAATTTAGATGCTTTGGAGCATAAAAAGAAACTGAGAGGTTAATAACAGAAACGAGGAAAGACCCTAAGAGACTTCAACCTGCAGTAGTGCCATAATTGTTTTTCAGTGTCTGGAAATACTGCTGTTATTGCTAGGTTTGCTTGCTCCATCCTCCTCCCCTGTTGTTCTCTGTCCAATGGAAGTTGCAGGAACCCCTGTCCCACAATGCCATTTATCCAGCTGCCACTGCTACTCTTCTGTTTGACCTTGTGTGGTGTTTGCTTCAACGAGGGACAGCTCCTTCCAGAGGAGAGTGAGAACATAGGAAAAAGTCCCCTGGATGACATCCTTCAGAGATCTGAAAGCTTCATTCTTCAGTCTGTCCTCAAGAAAGCCCAGAAGGAAGAGGACATTAATAAAGGTATATATATCATTGGGGGCACCCATTTAATGATGACATAGCACTTGGCTAAGATCATTAGATCCAAGGTATGATTTCCAGGTCCTAATGTTCATACTTAGTACTGGAGCTGAGGGGAGGGGAAGGATAAGAGGGCTGTTGCAATTCACTGACAGACAGTTCTTCACAAATGCTTTCTTCTCTAAGATCTCTGCTCAGGAAAGGCTGTACTGTGACTAAGCAGCAGCTGCATAATAAATTTTGCCTGTAACAGAAAACCTGTTTGTCTAGCAGGTACTTCCCTAGGGAAGCTCTAAGAGGACCCATGAAGGACATTCTGCAGTGGTGGACCCTGTACCTAATGTAAATTCGAGGTGGGGGTGCTGCCATTCACCTACTGCCTCAATCCACTGGTTCCTACCCTCCCAACAGAGGTGGGCTTTTTCCACGGCTGGGAATGCTAGAGGCTGCTCCACTGTTTGCACCTCCCATCTTGTAGACACTATGCTACCAGTAGTCACAACAGTGGAAGATCAGACTCAGGGATTGCAAGAAACAGCACAGAGGTGCCTGCAGGCAAACAGGAGCACAGGGCTCTATCAGAATAGAAGATGAGCTGGCCTCATCATCCTCCCTCTTCACATCAATGCTGAGAATTAGTTGTGTTGATCCAAGACCTGAAATATTAAGAAGAGCTTAAGAATGAGTAAGAGACACTAATAGTGTTATGACTGATAGCTGGAAATACTGACTTGGCTTTCAGAGAACAACAAATTATGATCCTGCTCCACAAATTCCTATTACAACTTCCTTGGGGAGGATTATGGGGTCTTATTAATGTTATTCTTTTCCTTGGACAGAATCAAATGTCCCTCTGCTACAATGGCTTTCTGAAAGACAACACTCTGGGAAAAAGTACCTAAGTAACCTGGAGAAGAGACAACATCCTGGAAAAAGAGATGTTGAGGAAGAGACATCTTATGGAGACATTCATAAGAGGCAGCATCCAGGAAAAAGAGAGAGGGAAGATGACCTTGATGTTTATCTGGAGCTGAAAAGGCAACAGCCTCCCAGCAGAAAGCCACTGTTGGATCAGTTTGCTAACAGCCCTAGGGCACAGCTAACCTACATGAACAAGTTATACAAAAGAGAACATCCCGGCAGAAGATATCTGATGTATAAGCACCAGCGTCCTAGCAAAAGAGGCTGGAATTATGAGGTAGACCTATATGGTGAGAAACTCCAGCATCCTGGAAAAAGGCACTGGAATTCTGACAGCTCAGATGACACAGGCCCGTGCAACTTTCAGGAGTCATTCACCTGTCACAAAGGCAGTTTGTTGCTTGATTTGGTAGAAGATGTTAGCAGAGATAGGGTAGAAGAAAAGCGTCAGCATCCCGGAAAGAGATCTGCATGGGAAAGTAAAACAGAGGAATGAAAAAATAATTGTGTAGCACTTGCATTTGGTGAAGTAAACTGCCAGATCACCAAAACATTCAGTTCACTCCTTTTTGGCTTCCCTTGCTGACCTCTGCACCTATCTTCCAGCATGTTAATGTTCCCATCCAAGTTAATAGCTTTGTCATACACTTAAAGCAAAGGAACTAAAAGAGCCATCTGAATGGAACAGGCAAGTACTGAGAATCTTCAATTCCCCCACTTTAGGCAGAGTGCTTATCTTCTTAGGAGCCCAGACCCCAGAATAATCCAACTATATGTTCCTAAATTACTAAAACAGGCTCTTAAATTTCTGTTCTGATGCTACTGAAGTAGAATAATTATATGGCTTCCTCTCATATCAATGACATCAGTAAACAGTGGGGGAGAAAAAAGAATATATGCCAATTGTTTGAAAATTAAATAGAGCAGGTTTTCAGTTCTAAATTATAACATTCTGGACACCTGAGTCCTTGTACACTACAATCTGTCCAGACAGTAAGCACTTAAGAGAGACAGGAACAGTTTCAACTGGAACAAAATAAATGAGTGACTTCATAGTTTGACTTAGAACTGGCATAGGAAAACCCTTTTTACCTAAGAGGCTACAGAGTGCAAACATTTAATGCATCCCTGAACATCTCAAGCACACACTGCGATCCCCCTGACTGTGTACAGCCTACACTAGAACACCCTCCCTTGTATTTCCACACTTTCAGTCATGCCACTTGAAATCATGCCTTCTCTTCAGACATTTAATAATAAAGCAAGAAGAGATCCTTTCTTTCCAGTGAGGATTTCTGATTTCTCTCTTCTCAAAGGAATGCTTTTACTTTCTGTGGTCAGACTTCCAAAAGTGTTTATTTGAAATGAATTATTCAATAAACATGAATAGTCAACTCTGGTGTCTGTATTGGTTGTGCAAATACACTGCAATAGCGTGAAGAACATATAACCAACTCAAGCTAAATAAAATAACATCAAGGAGTCTTTTTCTACAAATAATCTCCTTGCATGCTGGAGGTCAGCATATGCTTGTACTTAAAACTGTTTCACTATTGAAGTGGAAGAATGATAGACTCCCTTTTAAAATCTTCCACCTGTATGACACACAAAACTACGCATCTGGGCTATGCTCACATTAACCTTGTCATCCAGTTCACAGAGAACTTGACGAGAAGCTGAATTCCTGTTTGTGGGTCTAAACAATAGAATACTGTTTTTTGCAATTGATATGCAGCTACTGAGCCCACTGGGTTATTCATATCACTTCTTGCATTCAAAGAGGTTACAGCACATCAATGCTTTGCTAGAATGTTATTTTTATGAACAAATTAGTATATCTTCCATCAACATTCATCCTCAATACCAGCAGGACACATTAGCTGACTTAGAACTCCTCCTCAGTTACAGAAGTTAGCTTTGCAGAAGTCAGTTTAGCTACCCTGAAGGAAAATAATTAATCACCTCATAAGTTTCACTGAAGTTAAATTCTCACAGGCTGATCAACACTTAACATGGTCTATCAAACAATTGCTAACTTTGGCAGTAATAGGCTGTTCAGTATGTGACAATGGACAGAAATCTTCTACTGACAGGGGATTTCTAATAAACAATGCTGAAGAAATCTTTAGAGAAGATAGGTGGGGACACTCCATATACTTCAACTTCCTTCAGCACACTTTCTATATATGAAGCTTTTTAAAATGTTTCATTTGCATTTTATCAGGGAAAAACTAATTTCTCTGAAGAATACCATTTCATATACCATTTCTGGCAGTGACTAAATGCTTCTTAAACCTTGGGAACACCACTTGCTATGAAATCTTCAAAATAAGTGAAAAACACAAAAGAAAAAGTATCAACTGAGTAAACATGGGTGACAGCAAGGATTACATATTTCAAAAGTTCTTTTTTTCTTTTTAATTCACTCCAGTATTTCAAATTGTTCAGATTCTTGTTTTGATCAAAAAGACATTTCCTCCCAGTATCTGCATGAAAATTTAATCTCTATTAATTTCTTCATATTATCTGCAGTGTTGCTGACATACTAACAGGCAAGTACACTCCTCCTACAGATATCCTTCTCAGAGCATTGACTGCCACTGGAGATTTCACTCTTTTGTGACTATGAAGCACACACAAGTACAAGTTCGAAGTTAAGTATGTGTCAGATTTATCTACACCTTAAAAGCTGTTTGGGTCTGGAGTTTGGCTAAGGAACTAAGCAAAAAACAGCCAACTATTATCCTGTAATGCTATGCTTCTCTGAGTAGTAAACATAGTGCAATCTCTTAGCAATATGAACAACACAGGTACATTTATATTGTGTAGGTATAAGGCAAGAATCAGTTAATTGCACATCTCTCTCATCACCTTACTTTTATTGTAAACCTTCCCCTCATGGGCACTTTTTATTACAACCTAAAAGAATTTCATAACCATGCAAACATCCACAAGTTACTAGCTTTGCTCTGTCACTCACAGTGTGAGTGTGCAGAATCAGGCCTTGCAGTTGCACAGCTCCCTGAGGAAGTGCGCTATCTGTCTGACAGACAGGCTGGGGCTCTTCAGGAATGAGAACACATCAGCAGCAGACTTGGTCCAAAGGTCATGGAAGTCAGTAGAAAAATCTCCTCTGCATAATCTGAATTAAATCCACAGAGCAAAGCTGTGCAATAGCCCTAATGTGGCAGCACAGTGATGCAAAATCTTATTTCTTTAAAATAAGAGACTAAAACAACCTTGCGCAAATTGAGTTCTTTGTTGATTCCACTGCAGTTTCATATATCTGGGTATTACCAGTTACTGAGACATAAGGGAGCTTGATTCCTAAAGCACAGATTTTACAAGTGTTTTCAAAATGAGCTTTGTTTTTAATGGGAGGAGAAAGTTCATGTGCACCAGCTGCACAATTAACATTTTCTGCAACTATTTTCAACACCTTTCACCATTACTGTTCTATGCCCACTCTCACACACTTGCAAGCCTTGACCTCTTTGCTGACCCACTGTAATTAGCATGAGCTGTGTGTTTCTTCCAAAGGATATGTGGCCCCCAACAAATATCTTTATTACTACTTATAATGGCTCATTAGTTGAAGGAAGTCTGAAAACAACATCATCACCAGAGCTGAAGTAGAGTCACGGCTTCCCTGGTAACTCGGTTAACATTAAAGGGTCAGCTGCAACTTTAAAGCATTGGTCAGTCAGGATATTGTTATAAATAAAAATATGATTGAAAGAACTCAAGTGGAGAATGCAAGAGGGATGAGACTGTGTGAGGTCTAGATTGTGCAGAGACATGACACAAAAAATATAATGACAGGGAAATCCTTTTGATTTTAGGAAATGGGTATGTGGACTATTAGCATTGGAATGCAGAAGCCTCTCTTCCCCTTCTGATAAGAGCATGAACTCCTCCACTCCTGTAGGATAATGAGGAAAGGTTGGACACAGAGACCTTCAATAAAACCAGATGGGAAACTCCTTGAGAAAAATGAGTTAATGTACCTGCCTTAAGATTAGTTTTAGACCTGCATAAAGACATTTGAGCTTTCTTTCCTTGATGAAACCAATATAGCTAAAAAGTACTAAGAAGGAAATCAAGAAAGGGGCATTTGTCAGGTACCAGCCAATTCATCTTATCTGCTTTCACGAGATGGAAGGAGCACTGGCTGAAGGAGTGTTACTAGATCATAAATTGTATTGGTATGCTAGAGCAGGATATCCGTTTCTGATAGAGATGGGGCATGTCAGATATCAATGCAATGGTGAAAACAGCTCTTAAACTTATTTCAGACCGTGTGGTTTGAACTGATAGCTAGTGATCCAGACAAGACAGCAGCATGTCCCAGAAGGGTTGACTGAAGGAATATCTTCCTCTCTTGAAGCTAACATTTCCTCACTTTCTTCTGGTTCACATGCATTGGAAAGAGGGGGAATCTGGAGTTAATAAATTGCACAAATACTCCTACAAAATGGAATGCAGGCAAACAAGGATCCAACGTGCCATAGCTAGTTCACTACCATCTTCACTCTGTAATGGATGTAATGAATATGATGCAGCATAGACAATTTAATAGCTGACTAGTATAGGGAAAACATTAGATTATGACTCAGAAAACCAGGGAAAGTGATCTGAAGAATCTGCCTGAAATATGATGGCTGAATGAAAGTAATTTTCACAGAGAAGCATATGTTTCCACCATAAATTCCCTCTTGATTTTGAAGCTGGTACTCTGTGGGGTGTCTGAAGAAGCTCTGTGAAAAAAAAGAAGAGGAAGAGGAGAAAAGTTAAGACAAATGAAAAATATAGTAAGAATTTATGAAAGGTTCTCTGAGCCAAAACAGTTAAGACAAAAGGCAATCTCTTTGAACAAGCAAGTGGTGTTGAAAAAGAGAGCAACAAAAACCCTACCAAAAAATCACAATTAATTTCCTGTCAAATACCAACTGGTGGAGGTATTATACTTATTACTTTTAGACATGCTGTCTTCAAGAAGGCAATTGGTTGCTGCACAAGTCCATAGACAAAAGAGGAGATGAGAGGCTAGAAGAGACAGCACCCAAATGTGGTGTACTTGAAATGAGCCCTGAATGGAATCCAGGCATTGTGGTGTATGGCTCTTACAGCTAAACCATTAAATTAAATGTAAATGCAAAGGAATTCTGAGTCTTCCCATCTCTCCTCTTTATAATTCACCTACTTTATGTAAGTGCTGCCACTCCACAGCATTCAGAACGAATATGACAGATTATTCAGCAGTGCTAAGGGAACAAACAAACTTGAGAAGATGACTGGCTTGCAGGTACCAAAGCAGTTAAACAACAAATCAGATAAAAGGGGCTCAACAAGCAGTCAGCTGCTGCTCTTACAAACCATGAGGCTGTCAGTTTGGATTGACGAGACTGCAAACACAGTAAAAATTATGGGTTTGGCATGGAAATGTAGCTTCTACCCTGTCTACACAGACTAATTAAACAGATTTGTTATGTATCCAAATGTTTAGTATAAGCAACTTGAGTATATTGAATATATGAGCTTTGATAAAATGAACAGCAACATGAAAATATTTTAGTTCTCTGAACAAAATGAAGAATGCAGGAAATTCTGGGTTAGATCCACCTAAACAAACAAAAAACATCTTCTCTAATAAATTAAAATCAAAGATCATTAATGTTGTAAGATGAATTTTGTGCTACCCATTTCAATGTCAGGAAATTTAAAATTAATTTTTAAAAATCTATCATTAAATTATAAAATTAAATTCAGGCAAATTTAAAAAACAGCATTAAGTTAAATTAAGTGATTGAGCATTTCATTTAAGGAATATTTACAAAGAACATTCTGATTTTCCTAAGAACAGTCTGATTTTTTTTGTGCTTACACTCGGTTTACAGAGTCTATATTGAACTCAATGCTGTTAAATTTCAGATATTTTAAACCTTTTATTCAGCATGTTTATGAAAAAGATTGCACTTGAATACCCTGAGAAGTAGACAGGCATCACATGCATTTACCTCTCCTGTGCTGAGATCAGATTCCATTATAAAACATTCCAAATGGTATTGAAAGTATTATAAGAAGTTGAAGAACACAGGTGACCCCAACTGGAACATATTTCTGATTGAGCTGTGCCATGGCTACAGGGCCAACTGTGTCCCCTTTCTCAGCCGTATTCCCACTGAAACTTCTCCACATGGACATCAGTAGCAATGACCAATTTAGCAATAGACCAGGTCCTAAAATTCAGAGTTAAGAATTATTACAACTCACAAACCACGTATTTTCTTACTGTTTGCAAAGGACTTTGATTGTGGCAGAGGAGGAGGCACCTAATAGATGTGGGGTTTTGTCAGCTGAGCTTTTATATCCCAGCAGCAGGATGGGGCAGTACAGGTCTGACTTTGCCGCTGGAGCAAGTCCTTCTGTGCTACTGCTTGCTTGCCTTCATTCCCTGTGAGCCATTCCTGATACAAATACAGTCCCCAAGAGCACCTGTAGAACTGCAGTAAGGTTTAATTTGCTCCAAATACCTCTTCCTATTGCAACTAGCTGGATGAAGACAAATTAATTTTTGAAGCACTGTAAACTGAAGTGTTTTAGACTGACCTGGATATTTTCACTTCGTGAACACTCTCTGTATAGGGAAGTGTGATGAGCCTGACCAAATAATAGCAGCCAAAATCTCCTTGTTTACAACAGCACAAAACTAGATCATGCTCATTGTCTGCTAAGGGACATAGAAGCTCAAATTTCCCTTTGGGGGCAAACTGGTATAACTTTGTAGCATGAGTTCTCTAATTGTCTCTGAGACATTCCCAGTAAGTCTAATGCTCTCATAAAGACCCAAATCATACTGAGCAGGTGCAGTTACTTCATGGGGGATGAGTCCCTCAGGAAGGGCTTAAAGACTACTTATATTCAGAAACAGGCAAACAAGAGCCATTTTTCCTCAAAAACTTTGAATGAAATGTTGGTTTTTAAGAGTGATTGATACTACACGGTGTTTTACCAGTACTTGAAAAAAGATTCATTTGGCGAGATGTGTTCTCATATCTGTGGTCAAATGGAGAATATGCAAAGGAGCACAATTAACTGAAGATACAGTGAAATGTTTGATTTCTTGTGCACAACCCAGCATGCCATCATCCTCCTCACAACTCACTGCAGGCAGTCCTCACTGCATGGTTTATATCCCAACAGGAGGCTACCAGATTTCAATTGTTGTATTTACCACTTTAATTAGCCTTTAAGACTTTATTTTTGAAAAAGAGCAGTTACTGAAGCTGTGGAGAGAAAGGGTTGAGGAAAGAGCTTGCTGTTTTGTACAGCTTTTCCTTACACATCTGATTCTTATTACCTGGGAACGGCAAGAGAAGATGAACTGCCCGGGTCAACAGGGCTCACAGCTCACAGGCAGGAGAAAAACCTTTACAGCAAATACCTGTGAAATGCACGGCCGAGGCCCCCACAGGCCGTCGGCTGCTCTCAGACGTGCTTGTTGTGCCATCTAGTGACTGCCACGTCCCCCATCCTTCACTCCCTTTTTTCTGCCCGTTCCCTTTCACACTCGTGACAAATCACGCACAGGAAACAGGAACCAGAAAACTGAAATACGAACAGAAACCTCCCCAAGAGCTCTGCACCTACATGGATGCTGCAGTTCTTCTAGAGACACGTGTATCGCTGTAGCGTTTTTTCACTGTTCAGGGAGTTATAACTCACTGGCCTCAACAGAGGACAAAAAGGGCAAGGAACAACAAAGGTAGCTGATGCCAAGTTTGGTGACACAAGTTTGGCTCATCGCAAGGAAGCTGCCCAGCTCCAGCAAATCCAGGCGGGTGACACCACAACAGGCGAATCCTCTAAGACACCGAGCCTCTGGCTGGTTCTCTTCCTCCCCACGCTATCCCGATCCGCGCTGAAAAGGTTTCAAAGGACTTAACCTGGAGGGCAGAAGAGCAGGACATGTCCACCTTTAATGGACAGGACTCAAGTGTAAATAGCATTGCCATGTAAGGAAAATCTCTTGCCTCCAAAAGCTTGTAATAGTAACACGTGAAGTCGAAGCGCAGTTACACACTCGTACTGTTTCTATTTGATCTGGGAGCGTGTGAGAGAAGGGACTACTGCCAGCTGATACTAAACAAAAGCCACCATCAGAAAGCGGATACTAAAAAGGCCCTGCCGTTGATTTACACAGCTCTTTGTCAAGACGCAAGTAGTGGGATTCCTGGGCTCCATCTGTGCCTAAGTACGCCACCGGCTGTTCTGGTTTGCAGTTTTGGGACACTTTCCTTTAGAAAGACTCCGCAGGCTGGGAAAGGGAACGTCGAGCGTGTTGATATTGCCAACGGTGGTCGTTTTGAGCGTGTTCAGCGGTCAGGATACACAGCACAGAGCCATCACCGCTATGGGAACGGCTCTAGGGCAGCGGGGCGGGAGCCCCCACGTAACAGCGCCGTCCTGGAGAGGACTCTGTCACCGCACCCTACGGGCCCGTTACTGGGGCCTACTGGTAGGCGGCTGGAGCGAGCGGTCCTGACCTCAGAAAAGACAACAACCCAGCTCCAAACCTCCATCGATTGCTCGGCTCTCAGCAGCCTCTCCCCCTGTGGCGGACGAGCTTTCCTTGTCCCCGCCTTTTCCTCTCATCGATGGCTCAGCGCTTGCCCCGCCCTCAGCCGCGCTCTGCCGCTCCCGACAGCCTGGACGGGCCGCAGTCGCCCTGCTTTGGAGACAGTCACCGGCCGCCCGGGCGCTGAGGTGAGGCGAGCCCCGCCCCGGGCTGTCGCTGGGCCACGGCCCTCAGGCGGGCGGAGCCGCCCCCAGCGGCCTCTCCCCGGCGGGCGGCGCGCCTTAAGCCCCGCCCCTCCCTGCTCGTGCGCAGCTGCGGCCCCGCCCGTGAGAGAGGCGCGCGCGGCCGCTGTGCTGCCCGGGCGGGGCCTGCGCGGGCCGGGCGGGGATCCCGGGGAGGGGCTCGCGCCCGGCCCGGCCTTTCCGCCCCCATCTTGCGCCGCCGTTCGCACGGCGCTGGCCCGGTTCGTTTGAGGCAGTGCCTAAGGACGATGCTGCCCCCGCGTCCCGGCGGCCGGTGAGGGCAGCACACGCGGCCGCGATGGCTTCGGGCTGTCCGGCGGCCTTCGGAGACCCGAGCGAAGTGCGCGAGGGCTTCCTGTGCCCGCTGTGCCTGAAGGATCTCCAGGCGTTCCGGCAGCTTCAGGCGCACTACGAGGAGCAGCACCCGGGCGAAGACCGGGACGTCAGGGCGCAGCTCCGAAGTAAGGGCGGCTGCGGTAAACGCGTTCGGCTTGGCCGTGGGACATCCCTGTTCGTGTGCTCCCAAATGTCTGACAATAATAAAATATTAATTAAAAGGACTTACAGGCGAGTCATGCAGTTCAATTGTTCCGTAAATCTCCTTGGGCCAAGTATAGAATTTACCTTCTCCCGATACTTTCCATAAATTGATTCTAAAGTAGGCGCTAAAGGACGCTGCTCTTCAAATGTCTGATTTTATCCACGATTTTTGCTATTGATCTTTTTGGATTTTTTGCTTTGTTTTCATCTGAAAACTCGGAATTGTATTGTTACCCAGTGAATACCCAATAATTACTTGAAGACTGTGGAGAATATGGGGAATCTCTGGCACTTGTCGGGTTCCAGTTCATTAATTTCTTGTTTTGACAGTAGATAAAACTGTGGTTGCAGTTAAAGTGTGAAGTTAAGAAAGGTTGTTGTTGGGAAAACATGGAAAAGCATGTGGGTGGTAGAGCTGGCAGGAGATGCTGGGAGTGTTTCATGTCTGTTATGGATTTCCACCTTTCAGTAGTGTTTGGAAAATCTCTTTGAATTTTGTTTTACTAATATATTTCTGTTTTTTACCCCCTCGGGTACACAATGTCATTTTATATTGAGAGAAAAATGTTTAAAATCATTAATTGTGGCATTAATTATGTGTATTTCCTGAAAAAAGTCTCTCTGGTTTTGTTTTAGTATGCTAGAAATAGTGGCCTGGCAGTCTAGATTTTTTTTTTCTCTTGAGATAGACTTTTGAAGTATTAATCTATTTTCTTGGCGAAAACCTAACAATGGGCTGTTTAGTACTTTAAAAATTATTTATGTGTACAAGCACACTGAGATTTGTAGTTTGTGCAGTAAGACAAGGAATGTGTTGAACATCCTTGGATCTTAAGAAAATAATTGGAAACTATGAGAATTACGATAAAACTACATGATGCCCTGTGCTGTAATTTAAGACGTTGCTGTTTTAAAGTGAGGTTCCACAGTGGAATGTTCTATTCTACTTCTTGTCCATAGGACCTCATGCTGCTTTGTGACAGACAACAGAGAGCATTTTGTGTCATCTGTGGTGCTCTGAACTGCATTTTTGTTCTAAGAATGTTTTTAGGATAATCTTATGCATGAAGAAGATATGTGCTAAACGAAGAGGAATATTCTATACTGGCTTCACATGATGAATATTTGGTAACTACCTGATATATTAGGTAACCTGAGTTTATCTCTTTCAGATCTAGTCCAGAAGGCCAAAAGAGCAAAGAAGAAATTGCTGAAACAAGAAGATGATGACAGAACTGATTCTGGATCTCAGGAACGATATGAGTCATTCAGCTATGGTGGAGTAGATCCATACATGTGGGAGCCCCAGGAAGTAGGTAGGAGAGCTAGAAAGCAACACTCAGCGGGGATAACTTTTGATGTGAATTGGGAAAGTGCTACAGTATTGCTGAAGTGGCTTGGAATTGTGTCTGTGCTGCGCTGGATTCGTGAGCAGGGAGTTATAGTTTGCATATTGACTTTGAGCAGCCTGTATGCATTGGGTGGAGTGTGGAGAAAACACGCTTAATGGGGAGAAGAAAAGACACGTATAGAATCAGTACCCAAACTACCCTTTAGGTAGCTGTTTGTCATGTCATTGTGCCTGTGCTGCTGAGATCTGCTTTATCTATGTTTACTTCTGTGCAGCTAGCTTCATCTTGTGACTTTACAAAATGGATTATCGACTAATAAATAGTTAAATTTTAAGTGTATAAAATCTCCAGCTGTTGGGCTACACTTAAAGTTGCTGTTACTTTGCCTGTTTGACAAAAAGATTATCCATTGATTTAAACTTTCACCTTTTTCCTTGGATTTGAGGTAGCGATGGCCCCCTTAATAAAAGGGGACTTACTTTTAAAAAACCATCCTAAAAAAACAAACAACAAAGAAACCCCACTCCTCTGAATATAAATCTACATTTGCAGAACTTCAAGGATAAGCTGACTGAGCCTGCAATTATAAATAACTGCTACTGGCAATTGCCTGAACTATAACTGAAATATTATGATTATTTTTGGAGAAGGAAGCAGCACCATCTCTTGTGGATCCTGGGAAAGTTTCCACTATGGTGTTGACAGACTAGGACTGAGTCCTTTGGGTCTACAGGGTCTGAGTTCTGTATATTACTTTAATTTTGACTTTGTAACTATTGGAGAACAATGATAATGTAAATATTAGTTAAGAATAAATTTAGGGAGAAGGTTTATGACCATTAGAGAAGTGACAACTGCTTTCTGATGAAAGTTGAGAAGATGAACCTTAGGGATTTTGGCATGGGATTTGGTGGATCAGTGAAGGGACTTGTCTCCAAAGCAGTGGCTTAAATCAGTTACCCAGAGGGACCATTTCACTATGAATGCATCTCTGGAGCCTTTTTTTTTTTCTTATTTCATTAGCATGAGGAAATGAGATTTTTACATTTACATAGGTAGTATCAAAAAGTAACATCTGATTTGAGTTCTACCAGCTGGAAGAAAGATTTTATTTATTTTTTTTTGATTCATTGGCTGGTTGGTTTGGGGTCTTTAGTTTTTGTCTATAAGTTTGATTTTAAATACCTCACCCACCTTCCTTGGAAAAAGAGTAATCTTAAACCAGCATGATCGACTATGAATTGTACATGACTTAAAGAGATGCTGTAGTGTTCTTTTCAATACTCAGTGATCAGTTTTCTGGAAATCTGAACTGTCATCAAGGATTTGATTCAGACCCCTAAAGGTGTACAGATGATCAGAATTCTGAAACAAAATTACTGCTGCATAGACCTCCAGTAATCCTTGGGCTTGCCTCTTCCTTTTGTTCAAGGTGTAGCCAGGAAACTAAAGGGAGTTAGTTTTGAGAACACTACTACTAGGTAACAGTTTACCAAACTGACAAATGAAGATGGAGAAAAAAAAAATTGCAGATGTTCTCCTCTTGTTTTCTGTAGAAGTAAACCACTGTTCATTGCTAGCCTGAAGATTAGTCTTTAACCTGAAAGTTTTATTTGCAGCAACACTGTGAAAATGTAGGATTCCAATGTGACTTTAAAATTGAATTTAAACATGAGAAATAGATGGTGAAAAGAAGAGACATCTGTCTTTCAAGTGGCATTTAAATCAGAGTACTTGGGTGACCAGGACAACTTTCTGTTATCCCTGCAGGTGCTATGAGAAGCCATCTTTCTGAATTCAAGAAACACCGAGCAGCCAGGATTGATCACTATGTAGTTGAAGTCAATAAGTTAATTATCAGGTTAGAAAAGGTAAATTTTTAGTATTTAATATTGCAGCTTTTAAATATTCCAGCCTTCTAAATGTTTCCTAGATCTAAAAAATTATATTTCATTATGAAGAGTGCCCATTTATCTTGGAATGCACTTCATAAAGGATACTAAACTATGACTCTCTTTACACATTACTCTGAGTACTGCACATGGTTTGACCCTGTACTGTGGGTATGATTTCTGGTTCTATGCACCATTTTCAAGCTGAAGATGATACTTCCACATGCTTCAAAAACCATCTGTTCTCCTGTTTTATTTTCTCCATCTTTTACTTCACTAAATGTTGGCTGCAGTAAGGATTATTTATAAAATGTGCTGATTTGTACAGGTTTGACCAGTCATTGTTTAGCACCGTATGAATATGGAATTAGGAAAAAAAATGAAAATTGCATAAGTCTGGTGTAAAACCAGCTGAAAACCCTCTCTGTTAAAAATGCCAGGCTTCTTTTTCTTGTTGGGCTGAGTTGTGCTGGGTTTTTCCTTGCAAAAGTGTAATTTTCTTGAATGTATTGTTTATCTTCTACCAGCTTACATCATTTGACAGATCAAACACTGAGTCAGCTAAAATAAGAGGTTAGTGTGAGCTTACCTGAGACTTTTTACCCCTATAGTTTAACCAGTTGAGGAATTCATTGAATACTTACATGGTGTGTATTCCTGCTCACAGCTATAGAGAAGTCTGTTGTGCCTTGGGTCAGTGATCAGGATGTTCCATTTTGCCCGGACTGTGGCAGTAAGTTCAGTATCCGAAACCGACGTCACCACTGCCGCCTTTGTGGGTCTATTATGTGCAAGAAGTGCATGGAATTTGTCAGTCTTCCTTTGGCAAGTAAGTACTGTGGAGTTAGTTCTTAATTTCTTAACTCACTTTGGGTGCATCCTGGCTCTTTTGCCATTAGAAAAAAATGTGCTGGTAACAGTCTGGCTCTGCAGAAAACTTCCACTGAGTTTCATGTAGACACTTGTCTGTGAACCAGAATACAGTGAATGATTTCTCCATTCTTTTTCTCTGTTCCTTCTTCAGATTTGGAAATGTTGTGTAACACTGAAAAATCTACTAGAACTAATAGTTGTAATAGTAAATAATAAATGAATAGTAAGTAGTAAAAAAGGAGTAACTTCTGGTAAATACAGCTGTTATTTATTCTACTGAGTACTGTAACTACAGAGCTATTAACATTAGGAACTGCCAAGCTTCTTGACATTTAAAAATATTGTGGATATTTCCAGTTCTGTCTGTATTGTCCGAATGTTGGACCTTGGGACAATAACTTAGGGAAATTCATGTATAGGCCTTTAAGAGCCACTTTAAACTTTTATTTTTCTCATCTGGTGCACTGGAGAGGAGACTGTATTTTCTGTGGAGATAAATGACATTAACTGGGCCTTTCAGAGAGTTCAAGCACAATGCCTGGATGCCATTATGATATCTGTTCTACACATTGTTTTGTGAATGTGCAGGCTCAAACATGAGAATGCTTCTAGGCATAAGCAGAGTAGGTGGTGCTCAGCAGTCTGCTCTCTAGCTAGTTTTAAATACAGCAAGATTTGCAGTGAAGACCCAAATTCTGACTTGCAGTCATGATTGTTGTGCAATCCTTGTATATCCTTCACCAGAGTCTTTGAACCTAGTTTTTTTGTGCCTCCTGAATGTAAAGTTTCTTTTAAAGGGCAGTTTATTTGTTGGTAAAATCTGTTGGCTTCTCCACTTACTGTAAAATTACCTCTGTATAATTTTTAGGCAAACTCACCAGTGCCAGCAAAGAGGCCTTGGGCTCTCATACGAGCCCGAACTCCTCACCGAGCAGTGTGCACGGCTCCCGCCGTGGCAGCATTAGCAGCATAAGCAGTGTGAGCTCTGTTCTGGATGAGAAAGATGATGAACGAATCCGTTGTTGTCAGCATTGCAAAGACACCCTGTTGAAAAGAGAGCAACAGATTGATGAGAAGGAATACACACCAGAGATTGTGAAACTCTATGAGGTAAGTCAAGCTCTGTGCTACAGTGTATATGTCTGCAGTGGTCACTACTTGACTTTTGGCTTGTTGCTTCATGTCTAAACTCTTACTTTATGGCTTAGTACTGACTTGTGTTAGAAGACACTGTTGGGTGTTCATGCCATGTAACAAAGACATATCTGAAATGTTGGAATCAGTTGCAATATAGTATTTATAACCCACATTAACTTTATACATCTTTTTATGCATTTTCATTCTCATCATCTGGAAGTAGTAGTTCAGACATGCCTCTTTCTTAAAATTGTGAACCTGTTTAAACATGCTGTGCATTTGATTGGTGGGCTGCACTGAAACCATAGGACTTGATGTCATCACTGTTTGTCCTTACACTGATGGCAAATGCATTTTTTGAACCATCTCTGTTAACATTACATTCAAATGCTTCACAGCAGGTACTGATGGTCACCAGATACCTTTTCAGCAGAGTCCACAAACTTCCTGGGTTAGTATTAATGGGAGTTTTTGTTGGTGCTCTTGTTGGTGAAGAGATGTAAGGCTAGAAGTTGTCCAGGTCATCCATTCAAACAGTTTCTTGATTCAAAGTCCACCTTGCAGGGGTACAGCAAGTCTTTCTCTGTTCCTGATAATGCCATATGTGTTCTGGAGATAACTGGAGGGTCTTGAATAGTCAATGTGCCTTTCATCATGGTTAGGTTTAAATCTGCACAAGCAGAATGGAAAGATTCATGTTGGCATGTTCTTGCATTAGTGTTTTAATGTCGGTTCTTTTTTTACACATTTTGTTTTAATATTATAACAAGAAACTCCGACTCTGCATGGAGAAAGTAGACCAAAAGGCACCAGAGTACATAAGGATGGCAGAATCACTAAAGTAAGTCCCATTGCTAGTTAAGTTTGTGAATACAAATATAAAGGGCTGGGAAGCTAAAAACTCATGAAGAGTTTTCCCCACTAAGTCCTGATTTGTTTTATCAATAAAGTGGAGACTCTAGTAAAGTGCTTGTAATGATTGTGTCCCCATGTAGACAGTCAGTCATCTTAAATACTACACCCTGTGAAGCATAATGTTTTGTTTTCTGACAAATGCTAGTGGAGTTAACTATTGTGCTTTAATGGTGTAGTTAGTTACTCAGTCAGACATTTTTCCGACCAAGTTGCCTTGAAAGAAATCCCCACAAAATAGACACATTTGCTAAGCATGTGTATATTTTAGATATTACATGTAAGTGGCATTTTTGTGTTAGAATACAGTTTCTCCTAGAGTAATAAGTAATAATATATAAGTAATAATCATAATATGTATGATTAAATAATTGTATTGAATAATAAATAGTTATATTCTATGAAGTGTTCATGTTCACAAAATGATTATAATTTTCCACTTCTGTCACAAAAAAAAAGTTTTTTAAACATGAGCTTGAAATAAAATCATTCAGCCCTTTAGTGTTAGCAGTTCTTACCATTGTTGAATCTTGGTCATCTTGGGATAACTAGTATGTGTTGTTAGCTGGATGCTTGACTTACAGTAAAGTTCTCTTTATTCCTTAGTGCTGGGGAGACAGCCTACAACCTTGATCATGCTAATGATGTGAGGGTGGAGATCCAAAAAATGTATGAATTTATAGATGCCTTAAGGTAAAAGATTGTCTTTCCCTTTTCCCTCCAGCACGTATGTATCTCTGTTGCGACTTTACTGATTATATGGATAATCAGTTTAATTGTCTGATTTGTCTGCTCAGTTTTAAAGAGCATTTCAAAAGGTAGATGCTGTTCCTGTACACTACCAATTTCTACTTTCTTCTCCAGCCTTAAAATTCATGCATTCCTCTGCAGTAGGAATAACTAAGCATAGAGGAAACAAACAGCAGCACCATTTAGGGGGAATTGTTTGTTTGGCATCTCTTTGCTTTTCTAAGGCTGGGAGGGGAAAGTGCTACAAATTGTAATATCCAAAATTGTTTATCTAGAAGAACATCAGAAGTTTTTGATCCAATATTGTTTCTCCGTTTTTGTGGCATTTTTCCTGTTTTTGTTTCTGAACTGATGAAGGTGTATGTTTTCTTCAATTCAGTAAGAAGATTTTGAGTCTAGGCTTGCACGAAGATCCTCAACCTCATCCTAAAATACTACAACTTCAGCGAATGATAAGATATTCAGCTACACTTTTTGTTCAGGTAAATAGAACATATTCTGTGAGATGAGTGTACATTTTAGGTAATGTTCTCTTCTTTGCCAGGCATCCCTGTGGTTTGAAACCATTTTGACAGGAGCCTTAGTTCTATGTTTTCTGAATTTTATGTAGTTCCCCTGTTGACTTATGATAGCATTAAATAACCTGTCTTGAACTCAGATCTTGCACTCAAAGCAGCATTGGGCCTGAGGAACCCAAGTAGTGTGTGAGCCTTGGCTCTTCCTCTTGCTGAGGTGTGAACCCACCCAGCAGTGCAGCTGTGGCAGCAAAGGTGTGTGCACACCTGCAGCAGGGATTGCAGTGTAGAAGCATCTTTGATGCGTTTGTGAGGTTTCTGCTGGTAGTATCTCTCTTCTCAAGGACTTGAAAAATTGGCTGAATACCTGCAAGCAATACTGTAAATATTTCAATTTTTGCCAGGAAAAACTGCTTGGCCTAATGTCCCTGCCAACCAAGGATCAGTATGAAGAACTGAAGAAGAGAAGACTGCATATGGTAAGACAGGTTGGGATCTATTACATCTTCTATCAGGCCTTCTCATAGATAGAAACCTGGGAACTGTGTGGGTATGAGTAGTTGCCTTCAACACTGAATTTCCGTTTGTTACTTTTTCATCTATATTGTCCCATCCCCTTTTCCAGGGATTTGCCCAACTGCTGCTTTGTTCTGCCCAGAACAGAAGTAGGTGGGCACAGAGCTGGACACTTCTAGAAACCAGCAGGGACTTGGGTGCACAGGCTGTTTCTGCTGCAGTGTATGAACTGTGAGCCCTGAAGTGAGTGTGTTAGTTTACACTGAGTTCGAAATTGTGTTCAGGAATTCACTCACATAAGTAGAATTTGGAAACTTCTTTAATGTCTCTGCAGGGAGAGAGGCTTTTTTTCATTTAGGAGGGAGGACATCATTAATTATAAACTAAAGCCAACTTCATCTTGAGGTATAAGTTGAGAAATAAGAATCATCCCACTCCAAAAGCCAGTGATATCAGTGACCTTAAACATTGATGTTCACAGGTGTCTGCTGTAGTCATATGTGATATGATTAATGTCCAAATCAATCTAGAACTGCTTTTTGCACAGCTGCATTAGGCATTTTTTTTCTATAGAGAGAATTGTTTCTCCTAGTTTCCCTCAAGTTTGTAAAGGGAGATGTCATAGGTTTTTCATCAATATCATCACAAACTCACAGGAAGCATGTAAGGAATGGTATGAAAGTAAGAATCTTTTGCAAAGTAACCAAATGGCAGTTGATCCCTTTTAGCATCAGCCAGCAATGTCTTAAGATCAGTTAATTTGTACCTATGGATACTTAAAATGAAATTTTTCAAGCTTGTGGTGTTTTCTTATTACATGTTTTTTATTTTAGGTTGCTCTTGAAACACAGGGAAAACAAGAGGAAAAGCAGAAGGAGTTTATTTCCATATCTGCCTCTGCAGTTAATGGTGATGAAACTCAAATAAAAAAAGGAACAGTCAGAAAATGTGAAGGCTGGTTACCCACATCTAGCATTTCGAGAGAAAGCGAGAGAGCAGACCCACTTCTTCAACAGATTGACAATATCACATCCTTTATTAAGCAAGCAAAGGCAGCTAATAGGATAGATGAGGTCCATATGTTGCAAGAGAACCTGATGCAGCTTCAGGATGAATATGATCAACAACAAACTTTGAAAGCTATTGAGCTTTCCAAAAAACAGGCAGAAGAGGAGGAGATACAGAGGGAGGAACTTCAGGTCCTCCGTGAAAAGGAGTGGGAAAGAGAGCACCATAAATTCATGTCTCAGCATTCAAGGACACACTCCTTAGACTTCAGAGAAGTCAAACAGCATTTGGATGTTACTTGGATCAAAGGGGACACGAGTTTTGAAACTCCTGCTGTTGAGCAGCTACCAGCTAAAGAGTACTTGACCTTCACACTCAAACCCCAGAATGTCCCACAGTGTGACAAAGACCAGGATCAGCCAGCCTGTCTAAACCCCTTTGAGGATGAAGCAGATACCCCTCAGGTAGAAGAAGATCCCACTAACCCATTTGCCAAAGACACCTGTCCAGTAGTTTCTTTCTCTAACACAGCTCAGCAAAGTGATAAAAAAGAATATAATCCATTTGAAAGTGAGGAGGATGAACAAAGTAATGGAGCACCTGGCAGTACTTCAAACCCCTTTGAAGAGGATGAAAATCCATTTGAAAAGCCTGGGGGCAGTTGGAGTTCAGGGAATCCATTTGAAGAGGGATCCTCTATCAATCCTTTTGAAGTGGAGGATGACAGTGAGATCTTTGGAGAAGAGGCTATAGAGGAAGAGCTGCTTCTCCAACAGATAGATAATATTAAAGCTTACATATTTGATGCCAAGCATAGTGGACGACTGGATGAGGTGGAGGTATTGACAGAGAACTTAAAGGAACTGAAGCACACATTAGCAAAGCAGAAGGAGAAATCCACCTGCTGAAGCAGCAATAGAGCTGTGTAATAATTCAGTCTGCTGTTAAATATGGGAAAGTAAAGCAGATACTTATAGACAGGAGTACAGATCACAAGAGGGAATTGGAAAATCCTGACTTTAAAGCACTTTCAGTTTGACATTGCCACTACTACATAGTCTTGAAGAAAGAATTACTGTGGGATGCTACTGGTCTCAGAAGCTTAGAGTAAGAAATTTTCAAATAACTTCTTACGGGACTTTTAATGATAACTGATCTTACTGAATGCTTATTTTGGTCCAGGGATTAAGTGCTAATAGGGAACTATAATGTGGAAGTGGTTGGAATGCTGGTTTGCCCTCTTCCCCGCTTTCTGTTGTAGTGTTGGCCTTTCAAGTGTGGCTTTGACTAAAGAGAGATGACAACTTTTCTAAAATTTCTTCATCCTCTCCTGACCCAGGGTAGTTGAACTGCTAATGGTGCTCTGGCTGTTAAAGAGCTGGTGTGATTCTCCAGGGTGCTGAATATACAGGATCACAGATCAAGTTTGTGCAATGCTGATAAATACATTTTAAAAAGGGGTCTTAAGACTGAGAAGAACTTTGTAACTGATCTCAGTATAAGTAGCTTCTTAGTGTCTGTATAAAGATTCCCAAGTAAAATTTGGATGCTTCTTATCACCACTTCTGGTTTCCCATTTGCTCTGAGCACAAGTGATGATGTCATAGCATCATGCTGGCTTCACACCTGCTCATGAGGGAGCAAGCATTTGCTCATTTCCAGGGAAAGGGGCATCAGGCCAGCACAACTTCTAACTGTAATATAAAGGGTGAACCTCCAACTGCTAATTACATTATGGAATCGACACATTCCTTTAAATCCTCTGGGTGACCGAATGATCATGTTTGTTGTATTTGTGAGACTGGAACATTTTTTGTAGCACCCAAGCAACAAAAAATTTTGTTTATAATGGAAAGCTGAGATGCCACTGGAATTTTGTGATGGCTGGGAGACAAAGTCTGTAGCTGCAATAGTGCCAAATGGAAATTCTCTCTTATGTTAGATTCCCCTCTGTTTTTATGAGAACCAGGCATACCTGTTTTAAATAAGGAACTTCAGATTGAAGACCTCTTGTGATCCTGTGGCTTGGGGGATGACCAAGTGACAGCCAGTACCTGTGATGCAGGAGAGCCTACAGCTGGGCAAATGCAGGGTTTTTAAGAAAGATGGAATCTCAACTGCTTTGATTTTTGAGGCACAGGCCCATCAGCAGGAATCACTGGAGGAGTGATGGTGGTGAGTTCATCTTAAAGGGTTTTTTATATAAAGCTGAAATAGAGGAGAATTAGGCAGATTACACTATAGCACTAACAATAGTAGGCTTACTCTTGTGAAGTTCTGTGGAATGGGATGTATCTTTTAATTATTCTCTGATATTGGCATACCTGTAATCACAGCACTGCTTAAGGTTTTAGAGACAAATAGCTTTGTTACCTAAAGAGCAGGAACTCTGGTTCCTAGCTGTGAGTAAGTGGAGGTAGGGACTTTTGGAACTGTTGTTTAAAAAGACGAAACCACCTATATCCTCACTTAATACCACTAGTAAGGGGTTGAAGTAATTCAGACCGGCTAGTCACAGATACCTGATGGTCTGTCTGGTGTAGCCTAAATCTGGATTTGAAGGGTGTGCAGAAGAGGTTGGCTTAAGACCATGAAGTTCTTACACTGATGTTTTATTAGAGCTGATTGAGTCCCCAAGTGTGATTTTGGACCAAGAACAAAGAACAGAGGATTCTAAATGGTCTTGATAGAACATGGGTGCTTGGCACCAGATTAATGAAGGCAACAAAAACTGTTCATAGCTAAACAGAATCCCTGGAATTATTTAAGGGAGGTGATATAAGGTAGTTATTTAGGGCAGACTTGGCTGCTAGTCAGGAGGATTGCTTCCTGCACTCTAACCTAATGCTTTTCTAGGTATCAACATGAAAAAAATGCTTCAATGGCTTCAGCATTCCATTAAAAAGTGTTTCTTTGTTGCAACTATCCTGCCTTGTTTATATTTCCTGGCTAATACACTAATAACTAAAGTATTGTTATTGTATATGTAATACATTATTTTTACAAGCAGATAAGACTAGCATACCTCACGATCTTTGTCAGTGTTAAATGTGATAGACTAGACAGCTAATACTAAAATCATCTCCACCATGAAGACTTTTGCTCATACAGTGACTGCTGTGAGGTTTGCAAGGCATAAGAGAATGAAGATGTCTTAAGCATAAAGCTCAATAACTAATTAGCATTGACTTTTGTTACAACTGCATGCACTACTCTATATGAAAACTCGGTAAAAAGAGGTGAAATAAACCATGTATATTTTCTGTTGTGTTTGTCCTTGACCATTTGTACAGGATGCTTCAATCAGTGTGAAATTTTGTATTCAACCATGAGTTCAGAAATGTTGCAATACAATTCTACAGTGACTTGTACATGTAAGCATGACATAAAGGTCTGTACAGTAGAGTACAATCTATCACGTTTATACATATTACAGGTATGGTGTAATTGTTTGGTGAGGCAGAAGCTGTGATGATTTAGGGTTTTTTTTGATGTAAAACCTTTTAATACCAATTTGCCCCTTCTCCTTTCCTGCTGATATTCCTGACTTGACCAGTGCTTCTCAGAGCTGCAGTATCAACTGCAAAAGTTGTATCTTGGGGGAAAAGAAACTCTGAACTGTTTCTGATTCGTAACTACATAAATTGGTGAATTCAATTGAGGCTGGAATTATATTATTATTTGGCTGTCTTCGGTTAGTACAATATGCACTCTTGCACCACTTTCTACAAATTATGGAATTCTATGCTGCTTCTATTAACTTTTTAGTCCAGCCTCTCTATCCCAAAGAAAACATGATCTTAGTTTTGCCATAATTGGTTACCTGCAGGCATGAATAAGATGTAAGACTGTATTAAGTGCTGACTTGCAATACTTCACAGAACCGCAGCTTTTATTTATTTATTTATTTATTTTGTGTGTGGTAGTTTTAACTTTTATTTATTTTTCACTTAATTATTCTAGTTGTAGCTGTAAGAAGGCTTATGAGGCAGAGTTGTCTGTATTGAATGAACTTGCTTGTTCCTGTTCTCAGAAACTGCGGGCTCTTGTCTCTCACTGAAGCACCTTTATTGTCCAGTCCTGAGGAAAAACAGCTGCATAACTTGAGGTCTTGAAATGTCAGGCTCATGCCTCATTTTTCACAGCAGCTTTGTATTTTCCCCTCATCTCTTTGGGCAATGGTACAAAAGCAGGGCAGGGAACTTGGCCTTCAATCTCACACATACATTCTCGCAGATGATACTTCTTGAGCCCAAAGGTCGCTGGATGTGATAGTTTTTTCCTTTCTCTTTCTTCTTTTTCAAGCATTTCTCTAGAAAAGAGATCTGTTTGTTAGTACCAGAAGTCTGAATTGCAGTATTTACTGTCCCTTCCCTGGACCCAGGTTATCAGAAAGATGGATTTACAGATCCTACCTTGTGGACTTTACCTCCCTCGTGTCAGTTTTGTCTGGGAAAAGTGGTATTTCCTTCTGCATTCCACAAAAGTTTGTATTATATATGCTAGATAATATGTTCGCTTACTTGTTATGTGTGCTACTTACTTGCTTTTCCCCAGGATTTTTTTAATGTGCTCTGTTATCTCTCTGTTGGTTTTATCTTCTACATCAACCAAAACTTGTTCTCCATTGTCTGTCAAGAAAAATTAATAATGTATCAAATTATACCATTTCCCCATGCATGCCGTTTAGAGAGGCTTTAAAAGTACTCGAATGAAAGATCTCCTTCCCTTCTGCAGTTAATGTGCAATGCGATGTTCTAAGTGGAAAAGCAAAATCTCCATGAGGGTGAATCTAGGGAAGCTGCTAACGGCTACAGCTCTTTTCCTGTCAAGCAGCTTCTTTTTCCCGCTGCAGCCCAGGCAGTGCCGAGTGAGAACGACACAAACGCGGCGGTAACGACGGCACCGGTGCGACCCCCGCGGCGGGCAGGACCTACCCAGGTAGAACCGCAGGAAGGGCGAGGGAGTCATGTTCCTGAACAGCATGATCTGCACCCACGGGTTCTTGTACTGGATCTGGGGAATGTTGAAAAACACGAACTTTCTGGAAAGAAAGAGAAAAGGACACACGGGCTGGCCCGTTGTCTCTGCGGCGGGCGCGGCCCGCGCAAGCCCTGGCGTCTTTGCAGGGGCAGCCCTCGTTCCCGCCCGGCCCCGCGCTCACCTCGCGCCTTCGCTCAGCTCTCCTGCCGTGTTGTAATTCACGGTCATCACCTTCACCGAGCTCTTGAACACGACGTCGCCCTGGCTAAGATACTGCAGGGTCCGGCGCACCGGGAAGCGCCCCTTCATCGGCATGGCGGCGGCGGCCGGAAGGGCACGCAGCGCTACCGCGCGCCCCCTGGCGGGGCCCGACACCGGCAGTGCCCGCGCAGTGCGCGCGCTGTACGCGGGCCCGCCGGCGCGAGGGGACCCAGAGCGTGGGGGGACTCAGGGCGTGAGGGGACCCAGAGCGTGAGGGGATTCGGGGCGTGGGGGGACTCAGGGCGTGAGGGGACCCGGGGCGTGGGGGGGACCCAGAGCGTGGGGGGACTCAGGGCGTGAGGGGACCCAGAGCGTGAGGGGATTCGGGGCGTGGGGGGACTCAGGGCGTGAGGGGACCCAGAGCGTGAGGGGACCCGGGGCGTGGGGGGGACCCAGAGCGTGGGGGGACTCAGGGCGTGAGGGGACCCAGAGCGTGGGGGGACTCAGGGCGTGAGGGGACTCGGGGCGTGAGGGGACCCAGAGCGTGGGGGGACCCAGAGCGTGGGGGGATCCAGCGCGTGAGGGGACCCAGAGCGTGGGGGGATCCAGCGCGTGAGGGGACTCATGGCGTGAGGGGATCCAGAGCGTGGGGGGACTCAGGGCGTGAGGGGACCCAGAGCGTGGGGGGACCCAGAGCGTGGGGGGACCCGGGGCGTGAGGGGACCCAGAACCTGGGGGGATCCAGCGCGTGAGGGGATCCAGCGCGTGAGGGGACCCAGAGCGTGGGGGGATCCAGCGCGTGAGGGGACTCAGGGCGTGAGGGGGCCCGCGCACAGCGCTGCCAAACCTGTCTGTTGGAGATGAAATGGAACCTCAGGAAAAGCCCTCTCTCCGCCTAGAGAAACTCCTAGGAGTCAGTAAGTTAATGGAATTTCTTTTCTATGCCAGACCTGGTTAAATCTCTTGTAAAATAGTCACTGTGGTGAAGGAAAAGTGCTGTTTCTCCCTAAAAGATTGTAAATTTTGTATTTGGCTTAAGATAGCTCCTGTTCAAGAGGCAATTAAATGAACTTCAAAATAAAACTCAAGAATGTAGTTATATTTGTAATTCACTTTAATAATAGAAACCTCATTTAGCCACTAGTATTAACCGCAACAATATAATGACACAACAGCATTTAATAAAATGCATAAGCTAGATCATGCACTGCAATACTCTATATACAAACACAACAATGCAAATTCCTCTTTGACTGAAGACATTGTTTGGATATAAAATGGAGTTTACAAAAAGAATATGCTATCTTTTTTAAATGCTATCACACACAGCAACACTGATTTCACAAAAGAAGCTGTGAGAAATTAACTTCTGCAAAGATGTAAAAATAAACATAAACAATAGTTTTCTAAATAATAAGGAACAGAGACTTCCAGAAAATATCCCAAGGAATTGAAAGCAGATGCTTTCTTTTATAAAAATTTGCTGTTTTTCTAGGAGCTCAGCACTCCTTAGTATGCCAATACAGATACAACAGTGTGCAGTTTTCAGTTAGGAAACTATGAACACTGGCTTCCAATGTATTTCAGAGTACAGGTTAATAATTAAAAATATTCCAACATTATATCTTGATTCCCTATATGAAAAATTTAACACATAGAGTCTGTAAGTAAAATGCTTTCTTCTTAAAGACTGTGCTTTTTGTTTGGAATTTATTCAGTCCTACTTTATCCCACAATCTGGAAATGGAGTTGTGTTGTATTATTGCAGAGCCTTTATTGTCACTAAATTTGAGCACATTTTGTCCTTCAGAATACAAACAATTCAAATGTGGATATAACACATTCAGTTTCACTGGACTTTGCCTTTTTTTTTCTGAATTCACAGTTGAATTTTTAAACAGATTCACTCTTAATTAATACCCCAATTGGCTTCCTAAACTTTAAAACTGTTTTCCTGCAGTACAGTGACTTTAACTGACTTTCAGGTTTCTATTCACCTTTAAAGAGGAAAGCAAGTGTTCGAACAGCACCAATTGTCCAGACACCAAGGAAGGACTGTCTGTCATAGAAATTCCTTACATTAATTTAAATATTTTTCCTGCTGAAAATTACAGAAGGAAGGTTTTGAAATGCTGGGGGTGTATTCCTATATTTGAAATAAAAGCTTACAAATGCTCACTAACCAATACACCAAGAAAGAGAACATTCTCAGCATTTTCCATAGCAAACTTTCCAAACTTTCTTCAGACGTGTGGTTCACTTTAAGTATGCATGAAGTTCACATTATTTTGATTGGTGTTCTTATTATCTGATTAAATATACACAAATTATTGCTTCAGTGAGCACAAAAGGTGGAAATAAATGCCCAGAAATTTCTACTTCACCTTTTTAATGACAGAAACAAGACTTGCTGAACTACTGCCCTGCATGGTCTGTGAAATGCCTTTATAAAAACCCACAGTTAACAGATTTACGTGCTTTATGGAAGGCTTCCCTTTTAACTTCAGCAAAAGGGAAAAAAACCAAGACCGTTTATACTTTGAGAATGTAAATGTTTGAATCCTCATTATGAATAAGAAATTGTCTTACTCCATATCTCACTTCCTAACTGTGTGCCCAGGTCCCACATGGACAGTGGGACTGTCACAGGCAGTGCAGGAGCTGCACAGATTCCAGACCCAGGAAAGGACAGAATGTGGAAAGGGACATTAGCCTGACAACTAAATCAAGCAACTAGCTGTGTTCAGTTTAGGCTGGAAAATAAAGAGAAAAACTTTGGAAAGTGAATATATAATTGAAATGCATTGTGAAAATCCTGAAGATGTCTTGATGCTTGCTAAGAAATAAACTACCTGCAATGTCCCTACTATTTAATTACCATTAAATAAATGGCAACTTGGTTTACTTTCAAGTCACCACAGATGAAGACTTAAAACCAAAAAATCAGTCTCTTACCAAGCTTCACAAAAAATAAACTTTACAAAAGTACCTCAGGAGGCTGGAAGAGAATGAGTACATAATGAACAGGAGAGTATCTTCTATGACTATAGTTATTTATTCATTACTTTTAACAAGCATTATATGCTCAATTTAGTATTGACTGGCAGAATTCTATAGGTCAAATGAGAAAAGGTAAAGAGAATAATGTAAAAGCCAGAAAATTCATGGTATATATTTGCCAGTTCTGAACAGCAAATAGTGAATTCAGACTCGTTTAGAATAAAGGTGCAAAGCTCTGAAATTTGTGAGGATTCACCAAATTAGGAAGCTCTGGATTAGCAAATGAATAAAAAACTTTAGCACATAGAATGGATGAATAATGCTCCATATCTGTACATATATACATACACTACATATTTTCTATACACTGTACAGAATATATTTAGACAGAGAGGTATAAACATACATTCATACACACATACATACAGCTATGTACATATGCATCAGCTGCTCAGGTGAATTCTAGAACTGAACATGCAGAAATGCACAATGGTGGGAGGCACAAAATAGATGTTTACAACTCTATCAAACCCTTTAAAAAGAAAGAAGACAGGCAGGAGTTTAACAATAATAAGCCATTGCTAATTTCAAAGCATTCATCAGAGGACTGAACAGGTTGTGGGAATTATGAAACTTTACAGCAGCGTTACCTGTGATGAACTTAGCATGACTTCACAATAAAAAAAATCTAAATTTTAGATGTTTAAACTTAGAGCATCTAAACTTTACAATTAATTTTACTTTAACTTGTAACCCCAGTATAAATAATGTTGTAATTTTTTTTACACAAATAATTTCCTGTATGTTGATAACACTGATTGCAGCTGAAATAGGGTTGTAGCATTATCTAACAAGAAGGGTTAATGGCATGAAACAATAAGCCTGAACTTAATTCAGAAGTATTTACTGTTAAAATGACTCAACAACTTTAGAATTAAAAGGTGCAAAAAGTAAATGTTTTCATTGTCTCTCATTTGTCATCCCCTCTTGGTAATTTTTCATATAAAACTGTATCTAAATTAATTTCCAAGTTATTCAAGATCCAGTAGATGCTGGAAATTTGTCCTTCCTCTGCCTCTCACTTTTTTCTCTAGGGTGACTTTGCTCTCATTTGGCTGATCTCTCCTGGATATTTGAAGGTGTTAAGACTGCAGTTGTTGTGTGCTGCTGTCACAGCTGGCCCATGCTTATTACCAGAGCCAATTACTGCAAAAGCTCTTCTGTTTCTGTATGGCCAGTGTGGCAAACCCTGGGAACAGGTGGGAATTTGCCTCTGTTTGCTGGCATTTCTGCTTTTTCTCATATGGACAAGAGTAGGTGAAATAAACTCCCAGCCTCCCCCAGAGAGGGGTCTGAAAGAGAAAATCAACATTTTTGTTCTTTTCAGGATGGTATCATCCAGTAAATATGTGCTGGTACAGCTGTGTGTCTGACTGACTTGCCAGTTGTACTGCTCACTCCAGCTGATTCAAACTGGGCCTTGACTGATGCTGTTAGTGCAGGAATCTGCTTTATCACTGCTTGGGCAGCACCCTCAGCCCATTCACTTCTAGTTGTCTTCCTGGTTAAACAGTATTCCTGAAAACCTAGTTGCTAGTTGTGCTATTTGGTGCTATTTTTTAAAAATTGCCTTTTACTAATTAAACAGCAGGTAATCAGGAAAGAATCTGAACTACTGTCTGAACTTTTAACAGGCAGGAAAATCTACTGACACCTGCAGTATCCTGAGCAAAATAATTCAGGAATCTGTGAGTTCTGTGTACTATACAGAACAATTAAAAAACCACACAAGTGTTTTACAGTCTCTGCCAAAGGGGAAACAAGAGTCAGGAAACTGATTTCACCTGGGAGCTTCGGCCCTGACTTGGTTTCTCTAATGCAGCCTCAGAATGCACCCTTTGCGAAAGGGAACTGTACTGGCAATGCAGGGCTACTGGATTCTGCACTTAGACCTGGAGCCAGAGCTCCTCACCAGAGGCATTGTGGCTGTCTGGGGAGCCAAGGGCTTCAGAAGATAGTGAAAGGAGACTTGGCAAATGACACCAGCTAGTCAGTGGAGAGGAACAATACTTTCTTGCCCCAGAGTGCTCTGAAAACTAAGCCTTCTTAATAATCTAACATTTTAAGGCAGCTACAAGAAACCCTTCTAAGGAGACTTCTTAGAAGGATCTCTCCTTGGAGATAATTTTTTCCTCTTCTACCAGTTTCATGCCACAGTTACTCCACAGACACCAAAAGCATTGCAGCTAATTTATAAGCAATGTAAATAGGCAGAAAGAGATTACTTTTGCACATTTTCTTAGTTCTTACTCTATAGTCCAATGTAAGTAAATAAGTGGAAGTACATTTGTCACAAATGCAATTAAAATCATTATGACAAAGCTAGTCCCAAATGATTTTATCTACAAGATTCAAATCCAGTTTCTTTACATAAGAGTTAGAAAACAAATGAAGCACAATGGACATTACTGCCTTATTATCACTCCCTGCATTGCTTCATTATCATGCCCCAGTCTCAGCACAGAATTCTATCTAACATTTGTCTGAATGAATTGTCACTAGTATACACATTTGCTCAGTTTCAGCTAAGTTATTACTCTATTTCTGCCAAGTTAAAATATTTTCATTTCAAGAGCAGCAGAAACAGACCCTCAGAAATTCTGAAGAGAATAAATTTTGGCACTAAGTAGACCTTCAATGAGATGAATTTTTCTTAGAATCACTTTGTGACTGTAATACTTTGACTCCAAGTTCTGTAAAAACAAGTTTGGCATTTAAATTTCACCTTTATGAAAACAAGCTATTTCAATATTTAATACTCAAAAAATAGTTCTTCAGTAATTGTTACAATAATAAAAAACTCTTCTGTCCCATATTCATAAGGAAAAGTTTGCACTTTGAGGGAGAAAAAAACCAGAACTATTTTAACAGTAAAGCTACTAAGATTAGCCTGTTACCATCTTCCAGTCACTGCAGGAGGGATGGAACAAACCTCAGAAATCCCAAGAACTGTGTTGGTGTTGCACTACTTTGTGCAGAGACAGTGCAAAGCAGCTGCACTCTGTGCATCACAGGGTCCTGCTGCCACTGAGGGATTGGGACAGGCTGGCGAAACTGGCCAACAGGAACCTTGTGAAGTTCTAAGAGGGAAAGCACAAAGTCTTTTCCCTGGGGAGGAAATAGCCCAGGCACCCATGTATGTTCAAATTTCTACAATCCAAAATGTTAGTTTTGGAATCAAAATACTGTATAGTTAGAGAGAGTACTTTTTATTAATGGCATCAGAACTAAGTAGCCTGGTTCTGAGCTCTGCAAGCCAGCAAATCATGCTGATGATGCTACATAGAGAGGCTTTATAGCTTTTAGGTGGTAATATCCAAATCTTAAGGATGGAACTGCTTCATTTCATTAAATGCACACACAACTATGGATTGCATGGTTGTTACTCAATTTACACAAATTAATATTTTATCTCTAATAAGCTCTTAAATGACTATTTGCACAGTAAGTAACTACCAGGGTTTGAGCAAGGATGTCATTATGTGGCCTTGCATTTGTGGGGAGTGCAGTTTATTTGTAAACAGAGCTGCACAATATTTACTGTTTTGATTTACATATGTAATGCAAGGCATACATCTTAGGTTTTATTTCATGTGATCCCTTTGTTCCCAAAAAACTATAATGCCTTTATCTTATTTCCTGAAGTGTTGTGATCACAAGTAATAAAAATTACAAATTTTCACCCCAAAAAATACGGCCCTTTTACTTGAAAAATTGGAAATTGAAATTATGTTTGTCAAGAAAAAGCTAGCTGGTGTGTATTGAGATTTAAAACCAAATATTCCAAAGGCCAGTTTTTGTGCTAAGGAATATTTCACCTACCATAGAAATGCTTTCTTACCTGCTTAATTATTTTTATGAAATACTTAAATTAAGTTCCATAATCCTTTTGGCAATAAAAAAAAAATCACAATAGTTCAATGCATTCTGCTTGTAGAACAATAACATAACACAATAAAATTTTAAATGTTAAAAGCAGTCACTACTCTTTCCAAGGTAGCTACTGATTCTGATGTTAATATCACCATTAATTTTTAAGTTGTATACTCTTATTTAACATAAGGACTGTGCAGCAGGAGTGCTGACACAATCCCACAGCAGTTAAACTACAATCAAATGGTTGGTAGTAAAAGCTCAAGTACAGCTGACTTCACATGTAGAGAGCAGACTTTCCATTGCACGAACAATATGACAATTTCATTTGCTGTAGCAAAAGCTGAGAGAAAAACAAGTGCAGTATTACAAATCTCTGCACAGATACTGAACTCTGTAATACCATCCTGAGAAAAGATGATTCTGAATGTGCTAAAAATAGTAACTATATAAGACTTTAATGCATACAGAAGTTAAAATTAAATAGTTTTTTGTGTCACAGTAAGTGCTACAAATGTCAGCCTCCTAATAAGCATGAAGTATACCAAGACTTTTTATAGTTTAGAAGCCTCATCTAAAGCTGCTTAAGATCTTTTGGCTACAATTTAGACTCTGAAAAGTCACAAAGACCAACCTAGTTGATATTTCTAAATAAATAACAATAAGAGAAGAAAAACCAAAGTGCTGAAGTTATCATTAGATAAGTTTTGTACATAAAACTATGAAAGTAAGAATGCTTCTAACACACAAAAATATAAAATAATTAATGCAACTAATGAATCAGGATCAGATGAAGGTATTAATTGCTATGACTTTAAAAAATATTTGATTTTAAAGTACTGAACAGCCATAATAATAAATTATACTACAATAAAACCTATGCTAGCAGCTAATGGCCAGTACTACTAGCAAACATGTTAATGGCTTACCACTTGAGACAATTAAAAAGTAGCTCATTTTGTATCTCCATGGTGTATCAGTCATCAACTGCAATTGTACATGAGTGAGAGTAAATCTATATTTTAGTTTCAAACTGAGTGACAGGAAAGTTGAGAACACTGGAAAACTGGGAGCGCTCAGTGTGGGAGGGAGAAATAGAGAGAGCTTTGTAATAAACTCTTGCTGACAACCAGAGGTTCTGTACATTTCAGGTCTTAAATTGTACCCTGTGGCTACATGGTGAGGGTGTTCGGAATACAGAGAGGAGGAGTAAATTTGGAACATACAAAGAGTATACTCAAAGAGCATGACACAGCTCTATTTGAAAATTACTGCTCTTCCAGTTAATGACTGATTTGCCCCAAAGTCAAAAGGCTTCTTCTTAGAATAACATTTGTCATGATTGTGTTTGTCTGAATAGACACTTTAAGGAACCTGCATATTTGATCATTATTGTGACAAACACTTTTTTCTCTAATGTGGGGAACTCCTGTAGTACGTAATAGTAACTATGACTGCACTGTACTGTGTATTACAACTGCGCTAATTCAACAAATACAGTTTCATATAATGTGGGTATCTGATTTAAGAATCCACATTAGTATTTCATGCATAACATAACAGCAAGTGACTTTTTGTAGATTAAATGATTGTCTCCTTTAGCATTCTACATTTTTACAAAAATCACTAGCATTTTGATTAAGGACATATGCATTTTTTCTTTTTCCATACTCATAAGCAGGATGTCGATGATGCTGTTGCTCTGACAAGAAGTGATTACAAAGTGCTAGTATTATACCCTGGCATTTGCTAGACATTCATTCCAAGGATAATTTTAAATATATACATACTGTCCTTTTTAAAGTAATTTTATTACTACTCTGATATTATAAAACTTTTTAACCACTGATAGTTTCGAAATACAAAGCATGTGAAAAGTATGTTCAGTAACCTATGGCCTTTTAAATGAAAGGCATCAAAAACATTCCTTGTGGCAGGAAAGGTCCTATAGCAGGTCTTTTAATAGTTGCTTTAAATTTTGTCAACATCGGAAAAAGACAAGGAGAAATCTGTCAGGATTGGAATTATCTGCACATACCAAAAACACTACTCTTTTAACTCCGTAATTATATGGTTTTTGTGAAAATTACTTCAATCCCTCTAATGACGTTGTTCCCTCTATGCAGACGTGCCAGTTATTTGACCATTATATTCTGCTGTTTCCATTTTGAGAATGTAGGGGATTATGCTGTCAATGGGAACATTTCCAATGAGACCTGTGAAAAACAGTTCCTCAGTGATGCTAGAGCTCATCAGCCTGAGTGCTGGCAGGCGAACTAGGATCCGGGCTAGCCTGAAAAAGAAGTTCAGTGGATTACAAATACATATAAGACCAGTTTAAGACACTCTATGGCTAAAGAGCTGGATCTGCCCTTATTATTACCATAATTCATGAATAGGTGTAAAGAGGCAATTAAAGCTAATTGGCTACCACAAAAAGAATGGTTACTCTTCTATCCTGTGAGCCAAATGAAAGCTAAGTAGCTTTGTAGTTTTCCAGTGACAGGACCTTGTTAATGCCCTTTGTGGGTAGAACATGTATGTACAAACACACAGTTTCCTTGGCCTGCTTTTGAACTTCCCAGCTCTGGATGAACAATGCTGAAACTAATAATATTCATACTGATTAGTGCGAACATTTGCAGCATCTTAAGAGTATAATGCTTAATTAAAATTTTAGCCATAAACAGCATAGTCCTCAGTTACCTAGCAACTTCATGCTAAATCATATAGCAGGAAGAGGGGTGGATGTATATAAACAAAAAAAAAAAAAGAGTCTGCTAATTAGAGAAGGAATTTGGGGGAATGTACTGTTAAGCATAAATATTGCCAAATTGCCCATGTGTTTTATTTGCCAGGATGTTAACAGATATCCAATATAATTAAGTGATTGCATAGAAATGCTAAACTTCCCATGCATGTGAAATTTAGGACAGTGATGAAAGCATTTTGCTGTCATTCATATGGCAGATGTACATTACAAATGCCAAACTGAATAAATTTTCTGAACCAGAACCATGTAATAGCAAACTTCAGATAGCACTGACCACAGGTGCTCTAGAAAATGCTTGCATATTTATGGAGAAAATATCTAAGGTCCATTCTGATAGTATGCCATATCTTGTAAACTTCAAGGCAAAAAGATTCTAGCCATGCTGTTGTTTTTGTGAAAATTGTAACACTTGTTTCCTTTTCCTATCTCAATTTGTACCAGCACTCAATTGGTAATAAATCATCAGATTTGTTCTCTAAACTTGTCTATGGGTGACCATGGAGATACAGACACTATTAGTTAAAATACAGGACACTGCTTGGGGAATGTAAGTCTTGATTTTCTTCCCTGAGACACTGTTATAGAAGTAAGTGTATGGAACAAATTTTATATTTAGTTTTATGGTAGATATTCAGCTCTTTCTAATAAAACCAGAAGGACTCAATTGTACATGGAAGAATGTGGGATTCGAGGATACTTCTGAGGCAGAAAACCTATTTTCATTGCACCACAGTGTTAATTCTGTAAGATCAGTACAAAAAACAGAGATGGGAGAAGCTCTCTTATTCAGACAGGTTTTTTATTTCTTTTTAGTTACCCCAGTGTCAGAGTGTTTAAGTGTATGGGATTCTTCTTTACATGAGGATACCTTTCACTTGTTCAGTAAAAAAGAACATGTTCACATGTTCCAGTATATCTCGCTAGACAGAGGTAAGAATTACCCTGATAGTGCAGATAATCATTGTGTTGATGAATTTTTTGATGAAGATTGTTAGAAAATACTGTAATTGTTTCTAGCACATAAAAAACAGATTAGTTGAGAGGTGAAAAAACCAAGCTAGATAATTTAAGAGAAGTCTTCAGAAATTTAAAAAAAACAAAAAAAAGGCAATGGTTATTGTTCCCTGCTATATGTAATCCTTGTTTTTTTTCCAAGGGCTATAACAGACAGTTTTAACATTTTTTTTCTGCAACTTGACAAACATTTCAAGGATGATAATAACCTTTTAGTTGTCAAAGAGACTTAAAAATAACAACAACTTGAAAAAAGAAGCAGTGTGAATTAGTTGATGCAGTTATCCCCCAAACTTCTAAAAAAGTAAGTCTGTTTACTTTTCTAAACATGACTATGAGAGTCTCAAAAAAAACTCCTCAAAAACCAAGGAAGTACTCATAAATTTAATTTACATGGAGGAAGCTAGACAGCTGTTCTTGTTTCTACATATCTTTAAACAAACCTGCTTGCTTTTATGAATTAGGTTTTCGTTCTTTCTCATCAACAGTCAAAAAAACCCCCAAACCCCAGATGTCAAAAACATCAATGATGATATTTTGTACTTTTGTTAGCCCACAACATTACTTTTGGGTACTTTAGACAATAAATACCTATAAGTATCTTCTGGATAGGTTTTTTGTACATAGTCCTGCAATTCCATCTGTGCCTTCTCCTGGAATTTTTCTATTTGGGTTGAACTGGTCAGACCAGGGTGATCTAAAGAAACAAAACATTTCTGTATGTCGATTGTTTCCCTCTACACTGTGAAATAAATGTATTTATAAGACTCTCACATTTAATTTCAATTAAATATTTCTCTGGTATTGTGATGTTTATCATGCTAGCTGTATAAAGGAAACCACTCAGGTAAACATTTACTTCCTGGTTTCAGAATTAGCTTGTTCACTTTTCTCTCTAGAGCTGTGTGTATCCATAGGAAAGTGGACAAAGATTAAGTCTGTATGCGTGTACCAGGCAATGACACAGAATTTGTTTTTATTTGTTTAAATGTAACAATGTTCACCTCTGATTTGTTCTAACTAGGCTGGCTAAGCAGTAGCTAGGGTTATTTTCTTGACAGATCAATGTCTTAATCTTCCCAAGTCTGTCTCCTGTTTTAGTTCCAGCTGGCTCAGCTCCTCAGACAGCCACGTGATCAAAGAAAGGAAAAAAAAAAAAAACCAAACTCAGAAAATACCACCTATCTTACTATGCCAGAATACCTTCACTCTTGCATCCAAATCGCTGGTGCCTTGAAATAGGACAGAGCTACCTTGGAGTTTGGATAGTGTCTTGCTTTTCCAACTCGAACAAAACCCCTAATAAACCTAACTCTAATGGAACAATCTCCCCCCAAAAATTCAAAAAAACATTTCAGGACACCAGTATCTTCTCAGTGAGTTTTATTACAAAGAGAAAAATAATTATTAAAGCAAAAATACCCCAAGCAAACACACCAATAACAATATATCCTTTTACTTTGTATTCTGTTAAATACAAAGTGGTAAATACCTTTGAAATAAAATAAATAATGCATTTCTGAGCAAAAGTTTACCTTTTACTCAGCCTGTCAGCAGTTTTAGATTAAGGACACCTTTGTGTGTCCTAGAAACATTTGTCACTGCCACTTCCAATTTCTTTAATGTCCTTACCTAATCACTGCACAAAATCTCAAGTGTTTTCTTTGAGTAAATTCACATATTTCAGGAACACTTGACTGTGCTGTCTGCTGTCATTTTTTTGAGATTTTGTGGAAGTTTCATTTAAAATAGGTATTTCTGCTCATATTTCAGCTGTTCCTCTTAGGAGTATATTAAAAATATGAAATTGAAGCAAATTTCTTTTTGTCACTCGAAAAATGCATTTCTTCTAATCCTCCTCACCATTTACCTCACTAATATTGCTAGTACACATTCCAGATAATTTATTAATCATAGATTCTCAGCTGAAGGTAACTAGAGTGGATCAGGAAGCACTTGATAGATTGGAACAGTAAATAACATGGATATGTTGCTCTGAAGTAATTTTAGAACACATATTGTGATAATCATTATGAAACAATCATTTTATCTGCAGCTTAACAGATAAGTCCCATATTAAGACATCAGTCTCATTTTAAAAATGCTAAAGAATTGACATACTGAGGCTTATTATTCAAAAATATATAGTTACCAAATTCCTTACCAGGGCTAAAAAGGACTATAGCTTTAAGGTATGCATATTCATATCCATCAATATCAAGCTTGGCCATGCTGTTACAGAACTCCTGAAGTTTCCAGATGTGTTCCATGACTTGCTTTATTCTGTCTCCAGAAAGTTTATCTGCAAGAAGATATTGCTTACTATGTCATCTGAGCTCAAGCATTTCTAATACATTAACAAATAAAGTTTTATAAACCAAGTCAAGTGATATTTGCAAGTCTTTTGCTGTCTTAAAACCACTTAACATGTAAGGATGGCCTGAATTATTATGAAGGTGAATTCATAAAGTTGAATCAGACCCAGGGCTAGCAAACAGAATGTTAACTCTTCCATGTAATTTTGCCAGGACAGCATAATCTGCCACACCAAACTTTTTGCAGTGATGTGCTGTTCTGAGTAGAGACTCTCAAATTATGGTGCATTATTCTACAAATGGCTAGAGTGATTCTGGGAATAAACAGAAGCACAAAGCAAATGCTAACATGCAACCCTAATTTTAAATTCAACATTATTGAATTAGTTTTTCCAAAAGTGAATGCAAGAACAGTAACAATGCTATTTTCTCCTCTATCTGTACTTTTAGGAGTGGATTTTTCAATAGCTATGGTAAATAGTCTTTTTCCCATGTGATGGGGTAAATTCACTGAAATACATGTACACAGATTCTTCTGTCATTTGAAAGATCACATTGTTTATATGGGGTTCATAAACTATCTTAAAATTTCAATTTTAAAAAAGTATTTTATTTATAGGTATGTTATGAGTGAGTTAGCTGCTAAACTAGGAAGGGAGAGATTTCTATTTTGGTAAATAGAAATCCTTGTATTGGACTGCATATCTACAAACTAGTCAAGGAATAAAAACATTAGAGAATACATTAAGACAATTTTTTTAATATATAATTATTATTATCAAACTTCAGAAGTAAGTCAGTTCACGAGGGATAAAACCTTTCCTTGAAAAACACATTAGAATAATTTTATTCCAGTCAATCTGCAATGTTAGTATTTAATATAATTTTAATTTGGATGTTTTATTTTTCTCTATACAGCTAATATTGCATAGTATTGCTTAGACCTCATATGCCTTAAACTGAATCTTTGACATAGTTTATCTATTTTCATAGTTTGATCTATTTTCTGGAACTGCAATAAGAAGATTGAATGAATGGAAGAACCATTTTTTGCACAGTCTTGAAATAAGAATGCAAGCATAATCTACATTTCTTAACTCATTAACTGTGATACAAATTTTCAGTTATTCAAGATGGATTAAAGTAGACATAATGTAATGTTTTTATTCCTGTATTAAGTGGGAAAACACGGTCCAGAAAAACTCAGGAGAAGCAAACTTGAATTCCAGAGTTTCTAGGTAGCCTCATAACTAATACGTTCTTAGATAAAATTCTGAAATTTATTCACTTTGTTCTGAATTTCGATAGTATAATACACAATATAAAATGATAACTTGGCAGAATAGATACATAACACTAATGATCCCCTTTCCTTGGCTGGTCTCAGCTAACACAGTATGACTGCAAGTTACAGAAAAAAAATATTTTTTTACAATTTTGATGCATAAGAATGGAAGTGGAACCAGCTCTAATAGCCCTATCACTTATTCCTCCCCAAAGTTCCTGCCTGGAATGGAGGTGGAATAGACAGCTGGTGTATTCTGAAACAGATACAAAGTAAAAGCCTAACTCTCTGTAGAACATCCAGAGTGCAGGTTTCTCTACTGATCTTTTCAACTTTTGCCTCTCTGTGCAGGAAAGCAGCAGCACTGTTATCATATTTTGGGACTGTCCAGGCTCTCTTAAATGAGAAAACAACAAACCAAAACAAACAAAGACCAACCAACCAACAAAAACCCAAAACCAAAACAAGAAAAAGCCCTATATTAATTATGAAAGCAATTAAAGCATACTATCAATTTAAGAATAAATTTTCAGTCTAATTAGCTTCATCGTGATAAAGTAAATAAAGGAGATTAAGGCTTGATTCTAGTACTATGAAATGTACAAAGCAGATAGCTGGAAAAAAATTTTAATATCCTTCAGTTCCAGAAAAATATATCTGTTTTACTCTCCCCTGTAAAAACCTATTTTCTAATTTTTGCTGTGTTCACAATAATGACACCATAAAAATTATTTTAAAATAGTACCAAATAGTGTTATATAACTGCTTTTGACGCACATTTAAATTTAAAGAAGTTTTCATGTATTATGTTTTGTTTGCAGAGTTTAAAGCTGTTAGTATTGTTTTCTTCCTCCTTCTAAAAATGAATATTATTTTCATGCTAATCAATCCTATTGGTTGGAAGCATCTGTAAAGAATTTTTAAAAAAGCAAATATAACAGATTTTCATCCATTCTAGATATAATCATCATTATCAACAGACCAACATTGCATTAAAAAATAAAATCACATACATCTTGCTAAGAGTGTCCAGAAATTAGGTTGCTTAATGCTTCAAGGGCACTTCAAAATACATTAATCATTATTGCATTACAGTAGTATCCAAAAGCGTTATACTTGCAAGAATACACTTGTGATAATTGTCAAACGCTGTGTTTTTACACTGCAAAGAAGAAAAGGAAAGATCTGGAAGGAAGAAGTCTGCTGTGGTTTGGAAGACAATATCATTATTCTAAGAGGAAAAATCATACATCTGGATGGGAAGAAAACTCCCCAAGCACTTCCAAGGAGTATTTTAGGATGTACTGTCTTTCTGTGTAATGTTGGTCAGGCATAGAAGATCCCCTTGCCTCTGTGGACAATTCTATCCCACAGGTATCTCTGTGAGGTCAGTGCAACAAAACTGTAGATGACCAGGGGAAACATAATTATGCAAGAGAAAGCTTCACCTTCACCTGGTTCCTGGTGAACAATTCTGCCACTGCTGGGGAAACACCTTGTGAGTAATGTGATCCAAAGGTGCCTGTATTGTTAGCAGCACTGGTAACATACCTTCCTGGATGCTGTTCTGGAGGTGGTTGACAATCGCTCCCAGGATAGTGGACAGACTCATCACCTGTGCACACTGGGCCAGGCCTAAGGTGAACAGTTCGTTCCAGCAGGCACGCACAAGGCTCGTATTACAGTCCTGCCTATAAACAGCAGAAAATCAAACGACGCTAGGTAGCACATCAGCTTGGTATTGCCCTATGCATAATTATGTTATGTATAACCAGTCAGAGTAAGGATTATTCTATTGCAAAACATTTTGGTAACAGGCATATATTAGCAAAAAGAAATTATAGACTATGGGAAACCATTTATTTGTGAAATGGTGCTAATCAATTATTAAGCAAGGAATCAAAAGCAAGCATTTAATTTCTACAAATTAATGCTTGCTTTTGATTTGGCTTTAGCTTCTGTAACCACAGTAACATCAGATATTGTAGTTACCCTCCCCTCTACCATCTTCTATTTTATTCTCTGAAACAGGAAATGTTGCATAGTCTTCACACATTTTAAAGTAGTCATTAAAAGTTAAACTATATCATAACTAAAAAGTCCGAAGTAGCTGGGAAGTGTTCAGATCAGTGCTTAAATTCATTCAAAAGCAACCCATTTGAACAGATTATGTCCATTTACCCAAGAGCTTGAAATGCAGGTATGGACCTAGCCCAGTGCATAGAGAGGAAAAGGAGTCGTGATGCTGACTCACAGATGTAGTGTACATTAAGGTACTCTGGCATCGGACTGGGCATTGTCAGCTGCAAAAAATAAAAGTACAGTACAATACATATAGTTCAGACATAAACCAGTTTTTAATCATTGGTAAAATAACTGGCAAAAACATTCAAACTACTCTCACAGTCCATCACAATCAACAGCGTGACAAGAAGTTGTGAAAGAAAAACTGTACTAAATAACTCATTACTACTGGCAAGGAATGCAAATTGAGAATGCAAGACAAATTATGTAGGAGCTCATACATCTTAAGCATTAGTTTATTGAAAGAAGCACATACCTTAAATGTGACATGTGTATCTGTAAGTAGGGGTCCTTCCACTTCAATAATTGGTGTTGACTGATCTCTGCTGATTACATGAATATTCCCTCCTCCTGTAGGATCCATGCCATCTGCCAAGTTATGAGCTGTTGTACCATCTGTGGAACTAAGTGCTTTAGCCAAAGTATCAAATGCCCTAAAAAATAATAAATAAGTAAACCATGAAAGAGCGCTTCTTTAGATCTCAAAAAATTCATAGTGCTCAAATTAAATGCTATAAGACAATTCCACTTAGAGGCAACATACACAATAACTCTTTAGGCTGGCATAAGGTCAGACTTTTCATTACAGCTTGGTCCCTCTGTACTCTTTGAGCATTCATAAAACAAACAGATGTGCCCATGGGTTGCTGGTAAAAGATCTCCCCTGTAAAGGAAGGACTTTGCTCTGATAGTTTTATCCTAGTATTAGTACCAGTAAAGGGACCTTGTGCTGTGCTAGTTGTGGCTGGGATGCAGTTCATTTTCTTCACTGTAGCTAGTATGAGGCTATGTTCCAGATACGCACTGAAAAGAGTGTTGATAATATAGAGACGTTTTTGTTATGCAAGGCAGTGCTGCACAGTGCAAAGGCTTCTTGTCCTCCCTGCAGCGAGGAAGCTGGGCGTACACAAGAAGTTTGGAGGTGACACATCCAGAACAGCTGACCCCAACTTATACAAGGGTTATTCCATACTTTGTGACATCACAGTATATAAAGAAGGGGGAAGAAAGAAGAAAAAGTGAGGGGATGTTTGGAGTGCTGGTGTTTGTCTTCAGAAGTAACTGTTACACATGCTGGAGCTCTGCTGTCCTGGAGGTGGCTGAACACCTGAGTGCCCATGGAAGGTACTGAATTAATGCCTTTACTTTGCTTGCATGTGTGGCTTTTGCTCTACCTATTAAACTGTCTTTATCTCAAACCCACAAAGTTTTCTTTCTTTCACCCATCTGATTCTATCACCAGTCCCACTGGTGGGGGAGTGATGGAGCAGCTCTGTGAGGCTTAGTTGTCTGCTGGGCTTAAACCGCAAACCTCTTGCACTTACGATTCACTGTTCTCCCTTCTCACAGATTTGGTGGGGATTACAGACTAGATGGACTCTGAAGAATAAAGTCCCCATCCCAGATCTCCAGCCTTTTGGAACAGTGGAGAACAGTGGGGTTTTCTTCTAGAAAATATGCCTGAATTTCCTTTCCCTTAAGATGAAATATGGTCTGGCACTCCTCATCTCCCAGTACAGACAGAGCCTTAAAAGCCTTATGACAGTAACACAAGAGAGACTGGTTCCAGGTCTCCTTTATACTCAAGCTGCTGCTGGATCATTACTCAAATAAATCACTGTAAATTCTCTTAGGATTTAACAGACCTTAGATGTAAAGAAGAATTTTGTCTTCCAATTTCATACCAGTGGACAGTATTAGGGTATAGTGCTCCTTTGCCACTTTTTTTGGCAAGATGTGTTTTAGGAGACAGATTTTTATAATTTTTTTCTGCTTTAAAGAAAGAGTAAGAGGTTGACATAAGCTGACATTACAGTGTCAAGTATTTTAAAATATTAATTCACTTCACCTGAAGAGTTCAAATGAGAGACTTAAGAGCCTTAAGTAATGTCCTCCTCTCTCTAGCCCCCCAGAGGAGATGCCTTCCAGTCAGTGTAGTGGGCAGACTGGGCTGGTATTTTTTTATTGGCAGCTGCTTTTCTGTGTAAATAGTTTATTTTCCTACAGCTTTTGTTATTAATATTGTTGCTATTACTGTTTCATTTTGCTGTTTGTTTTCTAGTCTCGTTGTTTCCTGTAAACTGTTCCTATTTCAACTCGTGGTCTCTGCCTTTTGTGCATCTGACTGCTGGAGGGGGAGCAATTGGCAGCATTGTTTAAGTTTTATTAACCTACACTGCTAAATTCAACCAACCTGCCTCCCCCCTACAAAGACACAACTAAAAACATCCAACAAAAAAAAATTGCAGCTTTGCAAATCTCAAGCTGTGCTGGAAATTTTAAAATTCCATGCCCCTTTTTCATTTACTTTTCATTAATGAAGAAAAGAAAGACTTCAAGCTCTTTCTAAATCTACATTCCCAGGAGATTTTATGGCAGCACAATATCAAAACTAAATCTGCAGTACTGGAGACCCCTAAAGAGCAAAGCAAAGGTTACAAGTATTGCACAGGAGAAGCTTACATAAAACACTCTTGTGAAATAGAATGGAACTGTAATGTTGCTATTCTCAGAGTTTTTCAAGGTCACAAACTAGTCATTTATTATTTTTCTGAGAACCAAATCTTGTCTAGCCTCAGATCACTACATTTGTAACACAGGACACAGTTCTTCACAAGAGGGCAAGAGCAAAAACTTGATTTCTAAAGAACTGGTTTTATGTTTCAAAGTAGGGGCAATCTGTCAATCTGTACCCTCTCTGGTGTAACAATGCCAAATTCCTTTAATGAATGAGTGTAAGGATGCACCACATAGAACACAAATTATTAAATAAGGTGTAAATATAAACGCATACCGTGTAATCTCACTTGCAGATTGCTCTTCTTGTTGAACTTCAGAAGTATCTCCATTATTTAGTGACTCACTGAGATTAGCAAGAGATGTTACAACATTTGCTAGTGTTCCTAAGGCACCTTGGCTTGTTTCAGCCTAAAAAGGAAACACTGTATTAGTAAATCAAAATTATAATTAATATATCATATGTAATTCCCCCCCCATTTTTAATGTTTTTGTTCCTTTTCCCTGACGCATCTTTCCCTTCCTCCCGAATGTCAGGAAGAACCATGGTTCTCAATTACCTTTAATCCTATTCTAATTATCAATCCTAGTCCCAGATGAGACATCATATGGAGAACTACCTGTGGCTGACCTTTTGCAGAAATGCACTTGCCAAAAGAAACCACAATCCTATTGATCAATTTATTACAAGCATTCATATGGTTCTTCACACTTCCCACCTGATCTTCTCAAGAGCAACAACTGTTAGAGATTATGTACAATAGATAAAGTACAGTAATTTCACGAATACAAGCCGCACCAATTTGACTAAGATTTTGCTCCTAAACCGGAAATGCGGCTAATAATCAGGAGCGGCTAATACAACCTCAGAAGTGCCTGCCAGAGTGCTGAGCCGAGCAGCTGCAAAGTCGGCATTTTGCGATTATTACAAATCGCTACTTTGTTGCACCGCGGGTGGAGCCTGGCTCCGTGTAGGCAGAACGGGGGGCGGGGAGAGAGGCGGGAGAGCTCTCTTTCCTCCTCTGCCACAGCCCAGGGGAGAGACGGGGGGGGGGGGGGCCCGGCGCCGCCATTGCTGCAGCTCGGGGAGGAGAGGGGGGACCCGGGCCGGCCCTACCGCGGCCGGGGGAGGGGGGGGGGGGACCCGGGCCGCCCCTACCGCGGCCCGGGGAGGAGAGGGGGGACCCGGGCCGCCCCTACCGCGGCCCGGGGAGGAGAGGGGGGACCCGGGCCGCCCCTACCGCGGCCCGGGGAGGGGGGGGAAGCCGGCGCCGCCATTGCTGCGGCCCGGGGAGGGGGGGGGGAAGCCGGCGCCGCCATTGCTACGGCCCGGGGAGGGGGGGGGAAGCCGGCGCCGCCATTGCTGCGGCCCAGGGAGGGGGGGGGAAGCGCGCGCCGCCATTGCTGTGGCCCGGGGAGCCGACGCAGCCATTGCCGCGGCTCGGGGAGCCGACGGGGTGCTTTGTCCCCGCCCGCCGCCGCCGCGGCAGGAGCGGGGAAACTCCGTCCCCGCCCGCCGCCGCTGCCGTAGGAGCAGGGGAAGCTCCGTCCCTGCCTGCCACCGCAGGGCAGCGCCGACCCGGGGTGACCGAGCCCAGGGGCAGCGGCGGCCGGCCCCGAGCTGCAGCACCGTGCTGGACCACCTGGCCCCGTCAGCGGCCCCTAGCGGGCCGAGCCTGCACAGCCTTAGCTCAGCCAGTAAACCCCGCCCTCCCGCCGTTCTGTTAATAATTGCACGCGGGTCCTCGCTGCGAACGACAGAGCGGCTTATATTCGTGTGCGGCTTATCTATGGACAAAAACCAAAATATTTGCCAACACCCAGAGATGCGGCTTATAGTCAGTGCGGCTTGTATTCGTGAATTTACTGTAATCTGAACAAATTAATAGATATGCTCAGAACTGAACCAGTAATACCTTGGAATCAGCAGCTAGAAGGACTGTACCATCATCCCTGATCAATGGCTGCTGAATATTCACGAGCATTCCTGGATCAAGAAGACCGGCTGACCTGTTGAAAAGCGTAAGGCATCTGATGGTTAACAGTATTTTCCATTAATCAGAAGAATGAGTAACAATTTATGACAGCATAAAAGGAATTACCAGTTTTTAAATAAACAATTTCGTGAAGCTTACAGTTTATTTATCAGGACTTAAGTCTTTCTGAAACAGTTCCCAAAGAGTAGATTGAAAGACAGAAAGACTGAAATATCTTTTAATTTCCAGTGCAAAACAATGATAACTTCCCAAATATGTATCTTTGCTTTTTGTTCTGCTTTAAGAAAAGTTGTTGTCTTCTCATGCTCTCAGGAGTCACCTAGTAGGTCTAGTTTTATACTAGACTTTGGAGGAAGGCATAACTCTGTATTCCAAGCAAGACAACAGCAAGCACTGAATAAAAGTCATAAGAATATTTTTTACCTTCCAGAATATAGTCAGAAACAGTCATGTGATCAAAGCCTGCATAAAATCTCTGCTGCCTTTACTTCTGCTGCTTTTTGACCAAATATTCTTCCCCTCTGCTCTATAATTTAGGGAGACAGTGGAAAGTTTTTGCAATCAGCAAGACATTTATTTGCTACTTATGTGATGCTCCAAGTGTCCATAACACGATACCAAAGCACACAAGACAGATGCAGGCTGCAGGATGTTACAGTACAAGGGGTTTGACACTAACAACTATCACTGTGAGCACACACAAGCAGCAAATTATCACACATTATGCAGATCTGAATCCTACATAAATACCAGAGTGGTTCTTAATAACTATTGTATTGTTTATAGGTCTGTAATGGACCTGCAGCTCAAAGAAATTTTTAAGAAGCAAATGTGTCTGTGAGTACTTCTTTCAAACAAGAACACTGGAAAACAACTCTCTAAGAAACCTGCACCAAACTTCCTAGCTGCATTGTCATTTGTTCAACAAGGAATACGCATATAAAAAATTAAACACACACACTTCCCCCCATATGAAAACTGAATAATAAAACCCAATTTTTCACATGGGTCTCAACCATTCATAAACTACAGTTTTAAAAATTTTGTATTTAACCAAGACTTTTTGTATTTGATTCAGAAAAAAAAGAAATCTTGCCTTTGTTTGTTTTGATGTGCATTTTCACACCCACTGCCTATGGAGACATCTGAGAGTGCAGGAACCATCTTGGAGTTTCTTTCATATAGTAAAAGGAAGCTGCTGTTTTGCTGTAGTTGAAACCAGTCTCCTGGGATCTGAATCAGCAGTCACTGAGTCTCCCTAACTACTGTCTCAAGGAGAAGGAAGCCCAAGTCTGCCATCTGCAGATCTGATTTCAGAGAAGTGCTAACCTGAATGCATCGCAGCATTAGCCTACATGCTTTCTGCTTGAATATCATTCACTTGTCCTGCATTGCTCTGACCTGGCTGGACAAGAGCTAGCTCTGAACTGAAAACCACATACCTGTACACAGACATAAAAACTTCCATGAGAAGCAGAGCCTACATTGGCCTTGGCAATGGAAACAGATGATGTGTGCATTAGAGTTCTTTTCTGTTCCCTCTGAGAGCAGAGGGGAAAAAGAATATATGCATGACTGCGAAGTAGTATGCACAAATAAGGTGAGAGAAGAGGTGTGGAACTGAGGTACTCACCGTGTTCCATCTTTATCTGCCACAAATGTTGGAGTTGCTATTAGAGGGCTTCGAAGATCTTTTCTTATGTAGATTTTTTCAGTAGAAGCTGCACAGTTGGTTGGTTTTTCACGTTGCACATCAAAAGGCTTTCTTTCACTTTGAACCGCTACATAAAGACAGATTTGAAAGGAAATAATTCAAACAAAAAATACAAAAAGTAAGTAAAATTCCTGCAGTTATAACAGTGTACGAGCTCAGTGCAAAACTGGAAATTCAACACCAAGAGTGAAGAAACACCAGCTCTAATGTTACTGTATCTGTGAATATGTGTATTTTTATACATACTTTTAACTAAGAAATGATAGATTGATCTTTTGCTTCAAGTTTTATTGATCTGGAATAAAATACTGAATACTGCTCTTTTTTTTGGCATGTGATAAGATGGAAGATTCTACAGATTGTGTTTTCAATTTGTTTATCTTTTTTTTACAGGCACAGCTGTATCTAAATGTTAGGCACATTCCTATTATGGATGACACAAAACAATGCAAACCCAGAAGGAATCCTGAAAAAGTCAGGAGAGGCAAGTTACCTGAGAAATGCAGGTTAATTCCTTGAGAGGATTCTCTGCACAACATACACTTCACTCACAGCCATTAATTCCAGCCAGTTAGGGAAAAGTGTTCCAAAACTAAGGCTGTCATAATCTGTATTTATACTTGAGAATTGAAACAAACTAAGCTCAGTCTCAGAAGTGCTAAACAAGTATAGCAAATGTTTTATTAAAAATAGTAAGAAGCAGTTACTTTGCAACTTTTAAAGAAAGTGAAAAGTGCATCTTCATAGTATTAAAATGCTATTATTGAACACATTACAGAAAGTTATCCTTTCAACCAGCAAGAGTTACTTTGTTCCTGATTGTATTTTTGTTAATATTGTTACTATTAGCAAAATTTAGGGGCTTAAAAGTTGGCATATCAAATTTATTGACTTGGTGAATACATATTAATTAATCAGAAGTCTGACCCAAAGCCAGTGAAGTCAATAAGCATAAACCCTAATCATACTGGGATTAGAAAGATTTACTTTCTGGATGTGCAGCAGTTTTTTCTTGTACAAAACAACCTTGTAATTGTTTCACATAGTGTTAAATTGAAGAATAGGTGATGGAAACTGAAAACAAAAATATATTGAAACAAGTGTTTGGCTGTTACCACTGGAAATGTATGCAGTACTGCATACAAACATGAAGGCATATCTTAAAACATATGACAGTTTATTCAATGCCTCATAAAACACTGCTCACAAATTATCAAATTAATAAAAATTTTAAAAGAGGGGGAAAAAAACCTAACTGCTTTATATCACTGGTTGAAAAAGCTACAAAAATAAACCAAAAGGAAAGCAGATTCTCAAAACAGAATATTGGACTCAGATTCATGTCAACCCATGTCAAAATATTTTCTATTTTAAACATACACTGTGTTTGGAGTATGCATTCTAAGTGAGGCTGTAACTGGGCTCCTCAAAGTCAACAGTACTTGGGGACATGTTTCAAAAGAAACCACTACTGCCCCTCGGACATAAAATGGTGATGAAAGAAAAGTGCACTAGATGCTGACGAAAAGTTCCATTTCCTTCAACCAACATATACCAAAACAGAGAGAACACACTAACAAATGGTAGTCCACATAACTGTTATTTGGTAGGCACAATATCACACTGAGTACTTAACACTCACATTCCATTTTCATGCCCATCTCTAGACATTTCTTAAGCCTACAAAACTGGCATCGATTCCGATGGTGTTTATTGATGATACAGTCCTGGTTGCTACGGCAACTGTAGGTCAAATTCTTCCTTACACTCCTTTTAAAGAAGCCTTTGCATCCCTCACAACTGACAGCACCATAGTGACGACCTAGGAAATGTATATATTGTTATCAGATGGAAATTACTTACATTTTAGCATAGAAATATTCATTTTAAGCAAGTAAAACACTAAGTCAGCCTTTAAATGTGTTTTGTATTTGTACCAACATTTTGGACCATGAAAGCATTACGACAGTCTCAAAAGGTGCTTCTGGTTTACCTATTGTCAGGGGTTTTGGTGAGAGAGTGGAGAGAAGAGAGAAAGGCTCAGCCTATTTCTGAATGTGCAGTTGATGAAGGTGTAGTTCCCATTCTGCGTAAGTACAGATACAATTCTGTCTGCTGTTATAGACCATAGGATACATTTAGAGAACATACCAGCTAAGAGTTCAAGTAGTTTTAGAAAACAAGCAATTTTACACCAAAATTTAAAATGCAGTCTTCATTTAAATTTACTGTCCATATTAATTCTGGTATCTCTCTAGGATGAAAGCACAGAACACTCCTTGACTAATATAAAAATTTTATCTTAAGACTCCTTGTTACTGCATGGATCTCAAACACTGAGGATTCATGTGATCTGTTCTTGCCTTGTTTTGTGATAGTAGAACAAACTCTACCAGGAAGTGTTAAGTTTGGTAAAGAACACTAGGAAGCCTTTTCTTGGACTAGTTAGACACTTTTAGGTGACATGTTTATTTCATGGCTGCGCATCACTGAGGGAACTTGACTACGTGCTTCAAGTAGTCTTTTTCAATTGCCAGGAGCAAATGAATCATTATCTTATCTTTCAGCTAATTTATCATATGCTTCAGTTCAAGGGAAAAAAACCCAATATTCTTCCAAGCAGAGTTTAGCTATTTTTTGTGTATAGATACAGAGTATGATATATTTTTCCATTTAAAATCTCAATTGCTTTTTCCATGAGCATAACTGAAATCAGTTAAAGCACATGAAAAAAATCATCTCTTCATCCCAGTCATCCTTTCAAGCACGTTTCTTCAATACCACTATGTAGGCTTCCTTACCTGATGCTTTATCACCACAGACTACACAATATTCTACTACCTGGGGCCGTTGAACATCAGTTTTTCCTAGCAGACGTTCCACTGAAGCAGAGTCTGTCACTATCTGAAGAAAAATTCCATGTAAAAAGATGTCATTAGCCAGATATGAAGGTAAGGAGCTTTGCCTATAGAATAAAATAGGTGTATCATCTAAGAGGAGAATTTATGAATAAGTAGGATTATGAAGAAGTATGGCATGTGGAATGAAATTAAGTAGTATAAAATGCAACTTAGTGAGAGTTCTTGCTGACAAGAGTGAGTTTTGAAACAGTCATATCAAAACAAATTACAAATAAAACTGCTAGCTTTGTTTAGTACAAATGTTTCCTCACTTGTGCAATCAACAGTCTTTTTCCCTTCTTGCAAATATTCTCAAGCAGCTGCTATCTTTAGCCAAAGACAGCTGGCTTTCAGATGCTGTTCCTATCTATCTCTTCTCTAGCTATTAGGGATGTATGGTTCAAAGGGGATAGCCTGGAGCTCAGATCTACCATAGAAACAGTTAAGCTTCCAAACGCCTTGGATTCCAAAACTTCTGTACTGAACACTCTATTTAACCAAGAAAAGTTAAAAAACCCAACCCCTCTGTAATGTCAGATATCCTATTTAGATGGAAAAATTAATTTTAGAAGACTGTTAATACCATTTTAAAAATATTTACGTAAAAATTACTCTTCTTCCTGTAAAATATTCTTTATTGTAGCAGTAACAAGAGAGACGAGGCACTTTTTTTTTTAAGACTAGGAAGAAATCTGAAATTTCATCTGAAATTACTGGTTACATCCTTGGCTTTGCAAAGCTCCTGTTCATGTAGATTATGCTCAAGACCCACAAAAAACCAACAGCACTTTATTGCAGTGACTTGATACTGAATGTAAAGTATAAACTCATGTAAATTTGCTCAGGTGAGCTGAATCTCTGTATATATGTGAATCTTGAGCAGACTAAGAAATCCTGGTATTTCTCACAAGTTCTATCTTAAGTATTCACTTATGTCTTTGGAACGTGAACAAGGGATGATGAGTGCCATGGAGTACATGAGGTAGGTGAAGACTGAGGGATTTATGATTGAACAGTGAAATCTAAAACTAGTATGTCTGATCCATGTAATGAGAAAACTACTGCAATTGGTCTTAAAGCAATTTAGATTTAATTTGGAAACAAAAAAAATTAAATCAAAAATTCCATGGTTTATCTAAATTACTGTATTTACCTGAATTCTGCCTGGCACAATGTTGTCTGTGGTGGTAAAGATGAGCTGCTTGGCATTAGATGTCTCAGGTGCTGCCAAGATCACCTTTCCTGCACCAGTTCCATCTGGACTAGCTAAAATGAACTGTTGCTTTGGAGACACAGCTGAATCCACTGCTGTCACTATTTGAATTTTCTGACCTGTTTGCTGATCTGTCACAATCTGTAAAACATTGAAGATATTCATGACCACAGTAAATTTTATGTTTTAAAACCTTTCATTCCATCTCCGAATTATATCAGTGAAAAATTACAAAGAAGCTTTCTCCAATTTTTCTTTATGGATGGCACTAAGAAGATGTTCTCCAGTTAATATTTACCTATGCATTTTTTACCTACAAATTTTACATAAGATGTTACTCCCTAAAGTTGTCCACAAAAGATGGAATCAGGCAGCCTTATTGTTTTACATGCCAATACTCAAGATTCTCGTATGATGGAAGATTTATGTTTCTGATACAGATGTCTGGTAGCATGATCTCTGTTTTGCTTGGTAGAGTAACCATATCAATATGCACTGGTATTTAATTAAAATTTAGCAAGTCCTATATAATTTCCCGCTGAATACACTGATACATTAATGACATCTTTTCATTATCTCCCAGTAACAAAGACCCACTGTGAAGCATTCCTGAAAGCAAACTTTGTGCTGAATAGATAGATTAATCTCCTATTGGCTCCTAAATAAGTGGGAAGAGGAATGCACTTGGAGACTATCTCAGATTTCTGTTGACAATATCCCACCCTCTGCTGTGGCCAAGGCTCAGGAGATTTGCTTGTGTAGGCAAGGTTTAACCTGTGTAAATACTCCTCACTGGCTAACTACTATATACAGCCATCTAGTCAGCACCAAAAAAATACTGAGGGAGAAAGAATTTTAGTTTTCTCTAAAAATAATCTGTTCTTACAAGACTTAAAGGAAGTATTCCATAGTCTTCAGCATGCTTTTGTGTGAAGTTAAGTGGGAAGAGGAGAAAAAAAAGAAAAGATGTGATAGTTGGCTAATTAATAAATTTTTACCTGAATGCGTTGAGGAGAAGCTACAGAAGAGTCTGTGGAAATTATCTGGATACGCTGGGAAGGGCTGGTCATCACTGGAGATTCAGATAGCGAAGTCTGAACAGTCGGCACCTGTAAATAACAAAGAATTTTAATTCACTGTTAAGGTACTGAACACTTCTAAAAATACCTATATTTATAGGAGATCAGATAGCCCTATAGTTTAGAATCTAAATTTACTGGAAAGGTTACAGTCCTTTAACCAACTTGGACTGGCTTTCAGTGAATTATCAGAATATTTTCTTTATCTGGAAATGGAGTGAACCTGACAAAACCAAACCACCACTACCACCACCACTCTGCTCAAATGAATCACTGGGTAAGTACTGTATGATCCTTTAGCTTACTAAAATGCAGAAATATTTTATTCAATTTTTGATTATACACTTGTCTAATTTTTTGCTTCTGTAAAAATAAAATACATCATATATAAATAAGGTAAAGAAGTTTCCCTTTTAATAATTTCTAAGTACTTCTGAATGACAGAGATTAACTTTGGCACTACTTTGAGTACTCCTGTTTCTTGTTCTATTCCATACCTTTCTAGACTACCAAACTATAATGCAAATTTAGTTCTGAGTATTCAGCCTGAAAAACACCCCTTGCAAAGCTGTTTTCAGAGCAAAAATGTTAAATGTTGAATTAATCATCTGTGATAACATTTACATTGGATATTGGGAAGGAATTGTTCCCTCTGAGGGTGGGCAGGCCCTGGCACAGGGTGCTTAGAGAAGCTGTGGCTGCCCCTGGATCCCTGGAAGTGTCCAAGGCCAGGTTGGACATTGGGGCTGGGAGCAACCTGGGATAGTAGAAGGTGTCCCTGCCCATGGCAGGGAGTTGGACTAGACAATCTTGAAGGTCTCATCCAACCTAAACCATTCTATGAACCTGTTATATGTAGTAACGTGTCCAAAACCACATGGTCACAAGGATGATCACAAGATATTTTTGTCAAATCCTCTTTTAAATAATCTTGGAATTACATCAAAATTCGTACAACTGGACAACAGGGTAGTTTCAATTTTAGCTTGCTTTGAAAAATCTTTGTTTAACATACAGAAAAGTTCATTTATGAAAGAAAAAACAGTTTGGATAGCAAGGAATATGAACTACAGTCTACTGGTGAAGCAGAGGTATTAAAAGAAACAAGACTTAATGAAACCATACCATTCTACTCCCCTATTGCCTGTACCATAAATAGTCCCACATACCCTGGAAGTATAATCTAAATTGAACATACAATCTCCAATTATCTTCAATACACAGGTCACAAAAGTTGCATGTTAAATGAGAAAAACAGACAGGAGGGATGTAGATATAAGAGGCATCTTCTAATTATTGGACAATTCAAAGCTTTCAGCTGCAGAAAACAAGATACCTAGATGAGAAAAAAAGACTCCCAAAAATCCAGATTCTTAGAGAACACATTTAATTGATGATCTTCTTGTTTTCTATGCCAAATTGTTAACAAAGCTCTGCACCCTTTAAAAGGTCTAAATTAGAGTAAGAAGGTCTTTTAAAACTGTTCTACAGTTGTTCAGTTGTAGAATCCTTAGCCTTTCATTGATGCATCTTCAAATCTTACACCACAATGTACTGCAGGCAGCTTGGAAATAAAGAATAATCTATTCTTCCACATTCTTCAAGGAAAAAGACAGCCAGCAATAAGGTACCTGCATTTTGGAACTAAACAGCCATGTCTTTTTCTGCATTTGCAAAGCATGCTCAACCTCAACCGTCTGTGGCACAATTTGAGGCCATTTCCTTTTGTCCCCCACCTGGCTCCACTTCCTGTCAGGGAGTTGTAGAGATTGAGAAGGTCCCCCTGATCCTTCATTTTTCCAGGCCAAACAAACCCCTCAGCCACACCCCTATGACTGACTCTCCAGACCCTTTTTCACATCCTTTGCTCTTTTCTGGACACACTTCAGGCCCTCAATATCTTTCTTGCAGTACAGGGTCCAGAACTGACCCCAAGATTTGAGGTGTGGCATCACCAGTGGCAAGTATTGATCCAAACCAGGATGTCACTGGCGTTCTTGTATGATGTGGGCACACTCGGCTCAAATTCAGCCACTGTCAACCAGCACCTACAGGCCCTTTCCTGTTGAGTGTCTTTCCAGCCACCCTGCCCAAAGCCTGGAGTGCTGTGTGTGGTTGTAGTGACCCAACAGCAGGACCCATGGCCTTGTTGAACCTCACACTGTTGGCCTTGGCCTCGGCCTCAATCCCCTCATCCAGGTCACCCATAAAGATATTAAAGAGAACTGGGTCCAAACTGAGCCCTGAGGAACCCCAGTAGTGATGGAATAGTGGATGTGGCAACACTCCCCAGTCACACAACCAGTTCTTAACCCAACCTGTCCAAGTCATGGGCTGTAGCCTCTCTGGGACAGTGTGCAGGGAGACAGTGTCAAAGGCTTTGCTGAAATACATGTAGGCACATCCACAGCCTTGCCTTCATCCACTAGGTGGGTCGCCTCGTCAGAAAATGAGATCAGGTTGCACAGGCAGGACCTGGCTTTCCTAAACCCGTGCTGTCTGGGCCTGACCCCTGTTCCTACATGTGCCATGTGATCTCACTTGAGGTAACTAATTTCAAATTAGCAAAATTAAAAGGAAAATACATCTGATTCCCTGTAGAGTATCTTTATTCCACAACAAAACATTTTTATGAAGCTGCAGTGAAAGCTGACAAATGGATGAAAACAGAAAACATTTTCAAGATTTTCAACAGTTAAATTTGTTGAAGTTACGGTACATGAAATTTTGAGAAAGTAACACTGTACTTGACTAGTTTTACAACAACAAACTTACCAATAACAATAAACAACAAAATCCAGTGGACTTCCACTATGAAAGCTTCTGCGGCAAATGAGTAACTTAGGTGTCTAAGCAGCATTAGTATTTTCTCATAATTTCAGGGACTCCTTAGCACAAAAATATACTCACTATTGAAATTAGGCCCTTTATTTGACAGAAAGCACAGTCATCTCACAGTCATCTCTCCAAAAATAGTATCTATATGGAATTACCTAAAGGAGTGTATTTACAGAAAGGGTACACAGTAAATGTTAGGTCAACTAACTGTGATCTAGTAGAAGAAAGTATTATTTGTATCTGGATTACAATTGTTTGGGTTCTCAAACCAGTAAGTACCGCTAGCAATAATTTCATATGCTGAAGTTTAGAGAAATTAATAATTATTTGTCTTAAGGGACACAGAAAATCTGCACAAAGCTCAAGAAATATAAAAATTCCTTAAACACATATGTATCTACCTTTTTCATCATTAAACTAAAAACAAGTATATGGCAATTAGGTGCATATTGAAGGCTGGGAAAATTAAATTTGGTTTCTTCTGTTTAAATTATTAATAATTTTCCCATTTTAAAACATAAATTCATGTAATTGTACATTAACCTTATTTTTTCTACTTTTTTCAAGTTTCTAAATTTTAGCTGAAATCATAGTAAACTTCCAGCAGATGGGTGCATATATATAAAATAGATCTGTATATATAAAATTAGCAGTTTGAAGCTAAGCTTCTCCAAGCATTTCATTATTTTATGTCATTAGAAATAAATAAGGTTTCTTCATAGGCATATAGACAAGTTTATACAGTAATTTACTGATTTGCCCATCATGCAAATATGCATCTGTGTTTGTATGAGCAGATGTACATATATAGTAAATTTTTGTACTGACTAAACAAATTTTCAATACTTATTTCCCCCCCACCCCCAGTTGATTATAAAAGCAGTATTTGAGCAATAAATTGAAGGAATAATCCACTGGCCACAAAGAGAGGAATTTTTAAAGCCTCTAATCTTTTCTAACTTAAGCAGAAAAATAATTTTCTATATTCACTCCAGTAAAAGCCAAAGTAATTATATTGCTTGAATACCCTGTGTGTAAACCCATTTCAGAGGCAATAATTTCTATTCTCTTTGCTATAATATTAATTAAAGCATAATTAAGTCATCACAGACCAAATATTTTTAACTGCACCCAAAAAACAACTGAAAATTTTCAATGAAAAATACAGTACCAAGTTTTACACCTGCAACTCAAATCAAATAGACTTATTTTTCCCTACATATGTTTTGTAATGAGTATTAATAGGTTTTTACAGAAAATGTATATCCAAATATATTTCCTTCACAGGTGTAAGATATCTAAAAAAAGTTTCAGTTATTCTCTTTGGAATTAGCTCTCCAGACCACTTGGATCCTTTGTAGGATGGCAGATAGAAGCTGAATTCACCATTAGAAGAACTCTAGTTTAACTGCCCTAATAGGATGCCAGTGCAAGATTTTGTATAGCACATGAAATGGCAACCGTCACAGAAGAACCTGCAACTGGCACACCTGCAGCAGCTCTTATGTGACACCCCACACACGTTTATTATACCAGCAGCTATGCCACATCTGGTAAGAGTCTTCAGTTCAAATGCTGCTAAACTGCCTAAACCAGATATGATCTCCTTACTCCCATGAGCACTTTCTGTGAGATACCTCTCAGGCTCATGGTATCTCTAGGTCTTTTACCGTTAACAGAAACTTGAGAAAAGCCAAAAATTGTTTGAGAAGACTTTGCATCACAATTCCACTATGAATGATCACCAGAAATGAACAAGTGGCCAATGATAGCAATAAAATTTTAAATATAAAGGGTCTTAAGTCACATTTCATTAATTCTGGAAACAAAGTAAGTAAAACTTTATTCCATCAGAACAACAGTGTTTCCACTCCCCTTTTCCAGCACACTGTCTTCATCTGGACCAAAATCTGAATTGTGGAACTGCTTATGATGTAACATGTCATGAGATGTCTGAGGAGGGTCATGAAAATATTTTATGTGACTAAGATATCCAGTACTTTTTGAGTGCCATGGTAAAACATGCTTTCCAAATGGCTCAAGACTTTGAAAGTTTCCTATCAGGACACTGAGGGAATTGAAAGCAACTGAAAATTCTCCAGCAATGCATCTGTCATAAACAAGATTCAGGAAGCACAGGGCTCAACAGTCACCTCATGTGACTCTCTCCCTGTAGCCTCTGTGAGGAAAAAGGATGCACCAAGAATAGTTTGTGGCTGTCAGAGAGTTAGCCAAGGACATTTTAAGCAACTACTAAAAATTATTCCTGGTCACACCAGAGCTGCTGTTGGAAAGATGGAATAGCCTTTATTTCCACCACCACCCATTCTCCCCTCCTCCCCACTGCCCAAGACAGCTCTGTTTAAAAATTGTTAAAGTTTTGTATTGAAATTACTACACAGAGAACGCACCTCCACTTTAAAAGAAACACACTTTTCCTAAACAGTATTCAAGTCAGATCTAAGTTGGTGCTGGGACTGCACCTAGGCCACTTGCATATTGCAGAGTGATAGTACTAAATAAATACTTGAGAAAAGCAGCATTACTTATTTTTGCAGTAAGGCTTAAGTGTTTTTCCTGCTTTTCAAAAGCTGCTTAAGATGAGGAGAAACTGCTGAAATTCCCTCCGAATTCCCTAGCTGCTCTCTGTTCTTCAGTTTCATGAACTGTAAGTAATGGTAGCTTCAAACACTAAAAATGGAACTGTCATCCAATCTGTTCAGAAATGCACAATTGGAAAAAAATTAAATAAGCAACACTATATAAAGCAGAAGCAAGCAAAAGCAGTGAAACCCTTTGAAACTATTACAAGAACAATTTTAAAAGTCCTAAAAATAGAGTAAGTACAAAAATACATGCAACACAGGAGTACGCTCAGCAACTTCTGTGAATAATTCAGTTTCATGATAAACAAAGCTGATGAACTATTGCTTAAGACAGAGAAACAATATGCAGCCTACTTGCACAACAGTCTGATTTGGTGCTTGGCATCACAGTTCTCAATAACCCATGCACTACATATGTGGCAATTATGTTGAAAAAGGGATGCCGATATAGGTAAAGATGCTGATATTTGCATTAGGTGATCTGGTTGCAGCTTGTCTCTCATGGTTCATAACCTGAAATTTAGTGCATGGTCAGTGACCCTCTTCTTCCATTTAATTTTCTTTGAGAAAAAATATGATATTCTGAAAAATCTCTGATTTTTAAAAGCCAGTGCCAAGTTTGATTCTGCATTTTCTCCAAGATATAATGAGTACAAATATAGAATTTTTACTATAACTAGTTATATATTTACCAGCATAAAAAACTATCTGAGAGAAGACACAAATAGCAGGCAGGCAGCCAGCCATTCATAAAGAAATTATTCAGTATTAACATCGTCATAGTATTAACGAATTCCTAACAAGATAATGCTGCTTACAACTGTTTTTCCATGAACAAAGTTTTCATGGTGTTACATAGTGCATAGGCATATCATTTAAGCAGCAGCTGAATACTATAAAGAGATGAAGCCCTCTATTTACCCACCGGCCAGGAAGAAATCACAGAGCTTCATACACTCTTGAGATGGAGCGATCTCTCCAGTGGCAAGATACAACCATCACACTATGTTACCACGGTGCATTTCCTGCACGAGGAATTACAAATGTCACATATTTCATGTGCTTTAGATGTTATTACAGCAACCAACTTCTACCAAAATAGTATAAAATTTGTCAGTATTTCCATTATAGCTTTCTCTTTCCAAGTGTATTTGGAAGTGTTTTTAAAAAATGCAGCTTGCCAAATTAATACCTGATACAGAAAACTAGAGTGAAAAATCTCTTGTTGGCTTTCACTGTAAAGCTCAGGAAGTTTCTTGAAACTATTCCATAGATGTTACTTACAGGCCATTTTCCATGCTAAAAGGAATGAAGCATCTTTTTAAAAAATGTACTTCTAAGTAGGGAATCTCAAATCCACTTCTAAAAACAGAATTAAACTTACATTGTCTTCTTATATAGGGCCTCCTCTTGAAGTAAAAATATCTTTTAATATACAGGTGTAATCTCAACTCAATAGGTGAAAGAAAACTCCAAACTAATGTCTGAAAAGTGGCCTTATCTACAGAGGTCTCTCAGCTCATTTGCCCTTTATTTGTTAAATCCCTTAATTACATAACCATATGAAATATCACAGTAAAGTTGAAGGATATTAAACCAAATAATTTTAAAACACAAATACATCAGACAAGAGATGTAGTTTATTTTTTCACTGAAGTTTGCATAGTGAATAAAGTGCATAAATTATTTACTAGGGCCATGAACACTTGCAGTTTGAGTTTATGAGTTGATTTAAACTTTCCAGCTGTTGAGCATCCAAGCTTCAGTAAATATGCATTAAGACATCACTTAATATCACTTTAAGTTTTGTGCTTTTCTTCTTTTAAGTGTAGGCACAAAATATAAAAACTGATCTAAATTAACTACCTTGCTGGAAATTCAGTATAGCACATGAGTAAAACATGTAACTTCAAACACTGTGGTGGATCTAGATTACAATTCAAATTAGGTGCAGAAGCTTTCCATGTCCCAAATGATCAATCTAATGATCTAATGACAAGAAATTTTGTTGCATTCATTTTTTAAACAATCCTTAATACAGCCAAGTTTCTCTATAGCTCCTGTTGAATTTCCTACTTGCATTCTTAATATGGAGGCCACCACAACAAAGTAGGGTGAACAAAACATGTTCTACTTGCACTGGTTTCACGCTTGCCCCAAAGTGTAAGGGAACACTTTTCTATAAAGAACTTCTGTTCTGTCTATGCTTAATTGTAAACAGCAGGGACTCCCTAATATGCTTTTAATTTCAAAATTTCATATAACCAACTATTGTGATATCATCTGTCACTCACCTCAGCCACCTGCTGAGTCTCCACTACCTGCTGAGCCAGCACCTCCATACTGGTTGCCATGGTGAAACAAGACCATTAGAGAACCTGTTCGGAAAGATGCCAGCAACTTCCATCAGGCACAAAAGTTTGGGTTTTTTCTTGGTAGTAAAGAAAGCTCTGCTATGACTTTTCGAAATTTTACAATTCTGCTTGATATATCGGGCAAATAACAGAAGATGCCATTGACGTGTGTGCACACATACATACTCACACATATACACAGATGGGACATGCATACTGGAACCATGCTGTTCAAACTGCTGAGGTACAGTTATTCTTTTACTTTATTAAGTCTCTAATGTACTATTTTCATTATGTTATTTAAGCTGTAAAGAAGAGATGTTAATTTCATAAATGAGAAAGGGCTAATTTCAATGTCAAGTACTAATGCAGGGTGTGGAGGTCACCGATCTCAAAGGTGCTTTCCTCAGCTCAGGCAGGAGAAAACTTGCAGTTCAACTGCTTCTACACCACATGCTGAACCAGGGAGCAGCAAGCTAAGAACGCTGTTTGGCACAAAATTTTATCAAGTCAGTCAGTCAAACTGCCATGTTAATCCATATTCTTAAGAGCAATCTTACACAATAAGGGAAATAAACAGTTACATCTAAAACTTATCTTCCATTATTTAAATTATTTCTTTAATATAATGTGACAGTATTATTACAATGAAAAGAAAATACTGTAGATAATTTTATCGTATTCCAAGTAACTCCACCTTTAACTTTTGGGGTTAAAAAAAAAGACAAATCAAAGACAAAGAAACAAGAAAAAACTACTTCCAATGTATTTTTAATCATCATTATTAGGGATGTGTTTCTTCCAAGGTAAATTCAATTAAGATTTCCAATTAATGCACTCAGTTTTTAATTGTGACTTGCTAATTACAGGGCTAGACTTCATACTCTGATCGAAGTGCAGGTGATAAAAAGGTATTCCTGAATACTGGCTTATTTGATGCTTCATTGGAAAACTCTGCTTGTAATTGCAAAGCAATCATTTAATATAAAATTTCAAAATACAGCAAATAGCAATAACAGAAAAATGTATGCATGTCTCTAGCACCCATTCAAATGTAACTTCTATAAAGCTAACATTGTTAAATATGTCAAATTTATTAAATTACAAGGATTCACTTATCTGGTGACAAATATGAAAGTAATTTTGTATATGTCAAATAATGATTATTTGTAACAATGCATAATCAAAGTTGAGACATCCCCACGGAAATTGTATTTATGCTAGTTTCTCCTACAGCTTGCCACTATTATATTGAATTATTGCACTTGATTAAGACTATGAACCATTTCTACCAAACCCAGCTTATGGATGGTTTCTCAGTTGTTTCTTTTCAGTGCTTCCTCTTTTTTTTTCTTCTATTCAGCAAGAAGCACAGGAAGCATAACCATGTGCTCATGACATGCTGTTTTCTCAGTGCTTCACGATGACAGAAACCCTGCAGATGAGATACTTTGTGCATAACAGTACCTTTCCCAGACACAAAACACAAGTGTTTGGTGTAAAATTACTCTGACAGATTTGCTGTTGTTGGTGTTATCACCAAGGCTTTTTGTACTTTCGACCTTCGTAAAAGAAACCTTAAGCTGAGACTATCTGATCAAATCCAGCTGAAGCACAGAGACCATACATAGCCATGCCAAGCTTCTTAATGGTGTCAACCGCAAAAGCCCCGAGCAACAGTTTGTAAGACAACCACAACAAAACCTCCCAAACAAATTAACAAAAGAGGTGAAACTTAAAAACTAGGAAATTATTTTCAGTGTAATAGGGTGGCAGCCAGCTCAGTATATGCTGTCCAAAACACAGCGTAAAACCATTAATCTTTCCCTAAGATGCAGTGAAACATCAAAAGCAAGTCAAAAATTCCACTTGAGAGGTTCTAAGGGTTTTGGCCTACTGACAAGACATGGCAAAACGCCGCATTCAAACTTATTGAAATTTGTTCCTCTGTATTAAGGAGACGAGGTCCTTTACGCTGTAAGCTCGACTCGGCTACACCGAGCGGCCTCCGGCAGGCTGCCATGGGCGAGACGCGCGAGGAGCGGGTCCGGCCCTGCCGGCAGTCTCTGGTACATCGTCCCGGTGGCCGGAGCCGGGCCCGCACCCGGCACCGCCGGCCGAGCAGGAACAGAGCGGCCAGGCCGCGCCGGGCCTGCCGCGCCCCCATTGGCTGCGCCACGCGCACCGCCCGCCCTCATTGGCTGCGCCGCGCCCCGTCCGCTGCTGAAGGGCCTTAGGCAGCTCCCGCCCCGCGCCCCGCCGAGCCACGCCCCCGGCCCGCCCCCAGGCCCGACCAATGACCTCACGACAGGAGCAGCGCTCCCCCGCAGAGCGCCCATTGGCCGAGTCACCCGCTTGTAATGGTGGCGGGGCCGCCCCTCGAGCGGAGGTAGAGCCCCCCGGGGATTCACTGAGCACAAGATGGCGGCGCTGGCCGCCCGCCAGAACCCAGGCGGGGCTGCTGCCGCCGCCATTAGGCCCCTTCCCCTCCCCTCCGGTATAGCCTTGTGTCTGCCTAGAGGAGGCCCAGGCATGGCAGTGAGGAAGCGGCGGGTAAGATGGCGGCGGTCTCAGCCCCGTATGCAAAGTACCCGCCGCCCCCTCCCCTCCGCCCTCCCGGTGGCAAAGGTAAAAGGGTCGGGTTCAAGCCGCCGCCTCCGCCCGCTCAGACTCCATCTTCTGTCTCTCTGTGTGTCCCGCGCTTGTCATCCCCGCGACCATCACCCTACGCCCCTTGGACAGCAGACTTTGCTCACCGCGACCGGACCAGCTCCGACCTCAGCCGGCCCACGCTGCACCAGTGGCTCCGGCACGGCACTGCCCCGCCGATCGGCCCAGCACGCCACAATGGTTGTTTTTTCTCTCTCTCTCCGGGAGCGGCAGATCAGGCCAGACCACGGCCGGTGCTCGCTTACCAGCCAAATACCACAGCCGTGCAATCCCCCTCCCCTAAACCCACCGTCACCCCACCCCTCCCCTCGCGGGGGTGTCCAGAGTAGGGCCCGCTGCCGCCTCCCCGCGCCCCCTCCCTCGTCCGGGCCCCCACGAAACAAACCCACCGGGTCGCCTCAATTTAAGAAAATGTTTTTACCTCAGGAATGGGCGCCAAAGGTGCAGTGGCGGTGACCCGACCGGGCCCGGGCAGGCCGGTGCCCAGCAGCGGCCCTCCCTCCCCCCGCGGGGGCGGCAAGGGGCTGTGGGGCCCGCGGAGGGGAGGGGGCCGGGGCTGTGTTGGGGTCGGGGGTGTTTTTGGTGTGTGTGCCGTGCCCTGTGACAGGTCAGAGTTCGTGACCCCGCCGCCGCCGCCCAGGAGCGCGTCCCCGCTTCCTCTTGCAGCGCCCGCCCGGCTGCGGCCCCTCCATCCCCCGCGGGGCGGGGCTGGCGGCGGGGAGGGGCTACCGGGCTACCTGGGCCTCCCGAGCCCCGCACCGCTCCGGCCGGTCTGGGGAAGTGCCGGGAGGAGCCTGGCCTCTGGAGCAGCGAGGGGAAGGTACGTTCACCGCCTTTGTCCCTCTCGCTCAGGAGACTCTTGAGGAGCTAGAAGCCGGAGGTAGTGGATTGGCGGTGGCTGTCCAGTGCGCCGGTGGTATTGATGTTCTAGGTGTACCTTGGTTCCCGCTGAAGATGCAGTCAAAGGTGGGCTCACAGTTGAGCAGGCGCTCACAAACGCCACCTCCAGACTGGCGAGTTTTTATTTAATTTTGTAAAGTCAGTATCATTGATCAGGGCTTTTAGGGTAAGGCTGGCTGTAGGTGCCCCCAAGTACACAGTGGTAAGCACGGAACAGGTTTGCATGCTGCTGAGGTGGTTTAAGAGTTTAACGCCTTTCAGTGCTTGTCTTGTCAGGTTATCAGATGTTCATCCCCTGTCACAACTATTTCTTAACCTACTCTTATCGAAATATTTTTAATGCTTTTAGTAGTTTTCCCTTGAGTCTAGTAATTTTTACAGAAGCTAATTTAAGGAGTAGTAAAACTAAAGGTGGTGATAATGCCTGAAAGAAAATGTATGGAAGAGACAGCAGTTGAATGCAACAATCATATAAACAAGAGGTGCTGTTGACTGAATAGTTACACAGTCAGTATGCCGGTTTTGTTTTTTGTTGGATTTTTTTGGAAGGTTGTTTGTAGCTTTTTCTTAGAACTGTCTCTCTGGGGTAAGGATATGAGAAATGTACTGGACCTATGAATTACAACTTGACCTTTACAGAACAGGAATTAGTAAAGCATGTGATATGCAGATGAGTTTTCAATGCATAAATAAAGGAAAATGTTTCAAAAATGTCTTGGATGTTCACTACTGTAATGTTAAATACATGAAGAATTTTCAAATTCTCGAAATATAAATATGTGCTTACCTTTAGAAGCAGGCTTTTCTTTTAACTTAGTAACATATACTATAAAAGTGTGACCAAATGAAAAGAAAAATGGAAAATGCTAAAGCCAAATATGAATGGTTGCTTCCCTCCCTTAGTGTTTCCTAATGGGCAAGTTGAGGAAAGATTTAGAAGACAAGAGGGTTTGTCTCCTCCTCTTTCTTGTTTCTGCCACCAAGAGAAAGCTTTGCAGTTTTACTCTGAGCTTTGCTGGAGAGCAATCATCCTTGCTGTACAGCTCCACCACGAACACTAAGGTTGAAGAAAGCCACATTAGGATTGTGACAAATTTTACTGTGGTTTTTGCAACAATTTCAATGAAATGTAGAACTACAGTGCATACTCTGAACTTATTAAATAAGCAAGATTGTATTAGATAATGCTGAAATTTGCTATATTTATATACGCAGACATATAAAGGAGCTTTAGTAAAAACTGATTTTTTGCCTTAGCTATGATTGGAGAGAAATTAATAGAAGATGCGGGAGGTGAAAAACATCAAAGAAAACTGCGATTACAAGTCTGGCAGCAAAGAAAATAATTTTATCTATCTACCACACTGTGATGAGCTGACGGTGGATTCCAGCCACATAATAACCCAGTCACTCACTTTCCCCACCTCCTCCATAGCAGGATGGGGAGAAAATGACATGAAAAAGCTCACAGGTCAAGATAAAGACAGAGAGATCACTTAACAATTACTGTCGTGGGTGAAACAGACTTAGGGAAAATTTATCCAAGTGCCAGTTAAAATGAATGTGATAAATGCTGAGAAAGCCAAAAATTAAAATATCACCTCCTCTAGCCACTGCTTTCTGCTAAGCGTAGTTTCACTCCTTTTCCTATCCTGGCCCTGGCAGATTCTAGCAGGCACACATCAGCTCCTGCTTGCCTTTCAGCTCCTCACGGAGGGCTCCTGTCCTCAGTCCCCGGGTCCTGCTGGGAGCGCGAGCTGCCCTGGGAGCCGCTTCCCTCACGGGAGAACCGGGCCGCTTCCCTCAGGGGACAATGGGCCGCTGCAAACAGGGGAGAACCGGGCCGCTTCCCTCAGGGGACAATGGACCGCTCCAAACAGGGGAGAACCGGGCCGCTTCCCTCAGGGGACAATGGGCCGCTCCAAACAGGGGAGAACCGGGCCGCTTCCCTCAGGGGACAATGGATCGCTCCCCTCACGGGAGAACCAGGCCGCCCTCCTCAGGGGACAATGGGCCGCTCACCTCACTGGAGAACTGGGCCGCTCCCCTCAGGGGACAGTGGATCGCTTCCCTCACGGGAGAACCGGGCCGCTCCCCTCAAGGGACAATGGATCGCTCCCCTCACGGGAGAACCGGGCCGCTTCCCTCAGGGGACAATGGGCCGCTCCAAACAGGGGAGAACCGGGCCGCCCCCCTCAGGGGACAATGGGCCGCTCCAAACAGGGGAGAACCGGGCCGCCCCCCTCAGGGGACAATGGACCGCTCCCCTCACGGGAGAACCGGGCCGCCCCCCTCAGGGGACAGTGGATCGCTTCCCTCACGGGAGAACTGGCCCGCTTCCCTCAAGGGACAGTGGATCGCTTCCCTCACGGGAGAACCGGGCCGCTTCCCTCAGGGGACAATGGGCGGTTCCCCCTCACGAGAGAACCGGGCCGCCCTCCTCAGGGGACAATGGGCCGCTCACCTCACTGGAGAACTGGGCCGCTCCCCTCAGGGGACAGTGGATCGCTTCCCTCACGGGAGAACCGGACCTCTTCCGTCAGGGGACAATGGGCCGCTCGCCTCACGGGAGAACCGGACCTCTTCCGTCAGGGGACAATGGGCCGCTCCCCTCACGAGAGAACCGGGCCGCTCCCCTCACGGGAGAACCGGGCCTCTTCCGTCAGGGGACAATGGGCCGCTCCCCTCACGGGAGAACCGGACCGCTTCCCTCAGGGGACAATGGACCGCTCCCCTCACGGGAGAACCGGGCCGCTTCCCTCAGGGGACAATGGGCGGTTCCCCCTCACGAGAGAACCGGGCCGCCCTCCTCAGAGGACAATGGGCCGCTCCCCTCAGGGGACAGTGGATCGCTTCCCTCACGGGAGAACCGGACCTCTTCCGTCAGGGGACAATGGGCCGCTCCCCACATGGGAGAACTGCTCCCAGCTTTAGCTGAGAAAGGATTTCAGCGGTGGTCACTTTCAAATGCACCTGCTGATAACAGTTATATTTTAGCTTCTCCCACTAAGTGGGATAACTGCCTCGAAAGAAAAAATGTGCTACAAAGCTGCCGTGCAAATAGAGAAGGGAGGAGACCCCGTGGAAATTATTCCCTGCCCAGGAGAAAAGACTGAACTTCCTACGGAAGAGAGCTAAGAAGTCCTTACTGGAAGAGGAGGAGGCTCTAAGAGTGGTAAGAGAGTACCTCTACAATTAATGTGTGGGCTGCAAGAGGCCAAAGCTCTCTCTCTGGCTGTGATGGTGGCATTAAAAGTACACAATGGACTAAGAGGGGTCATAACCCAGGGCATGCCAGGTAGTATAAAATACAAATAGAGTTTGAGGTTATTCACGTATTTTGAATGTTTGGGATAGATGGTATTGTAGACCTCATTTGTTTGGGTTTTTTCGAAGTTCTCATTTCAGTTGCCTAAAATTTTCTGGGAACTTTAAAGGTAAATTGTCAGAGAAGAGCCAATACCTAGCATGGAAGAAATCAACAATTATAAGTGACTGAGAAGGTTTTGACAGAACTTTTTGGTCTTGCTAATGCCACATTCATTTTCAATCTCTCTTCTAAGTGTTGGTAGATGATTTTTAAAGTATGAGTCCTTATGCCTTTCGTTTGGGTTTGTACATGGCTGGGCAGTGCTGAGGGAAGCCAGTGACCTCCATCAAGGGGGGGAGGTTTGCTCTCATTTCCCCATGTTTGTCTTTTAGTAAAAGTTTGACTTTGCTGCCTGCTGTAGGTTTTGTTGACTGCAGAAAAATATCACTACATAAAATCATTAAGGTTGGGAAAGACTTTCAAGATCATTAAGTTCTACCTTTGATCTCATACCACAATGCCCTGGAGCCTTGAAACTTTTTTGTCAAAACTTGGTGAAAAATGATGTCACAGTATTACCCAGGCTGAAGAATCACACTGCTTTTAATACACAGAAGTTTGTATGTTATGTTCCCAAGATACTTGTGGAGTTAGACTAGTAGTTTCTCCCTTAGTATTTAAAGGAATACCTTTTTTCCTCACTGAGCATTGACTTTCTTTCGCCTTCAAAAGAAGTGATATTCACTAAACGTTGTTACAACCAACACAGTTTTTACTACTGTTGTATTAAAGTAGCATGCAAACAGGAAAACAGGAAAGCTTGGTTGGTTTTCATAACAGTGTGGTAAAAGCAGCAGAGAAACAGCTCAGAAAGGTAGCAGTCCAAGGTCTTGAGCAGCAGTGCTTGTGTAAGTGGTATAGGATCTTGTCATGTTGGTATTCTCCATCTCTGAATGACTTATACTTTGATTTGGAAAAAAAATTTAATAACTGTTTAAAAACCAGATTTTAACTAGGCATATACTATAAAATAGGTCTAAATATTATTTGCAGATAATAACTAATGACCTTAATGCTTTTTAATAATTCAATTAATAAACAGAAAAACTCTGAAACAACAAATGGGAGCAGCTTGAATCCCAGGTATTGGTTGAGCAGCTCATACATTGTGACTTACTGCTAACTTTTTTTTTTTAATATTTTGAAGACATGGAACAAACTTTTTGTTTTGAAGGAGTAATATGAGCTATAAATTAGTAAGAAAAAACTGTGTAAGTAAACGTCAGGTAGTAAGCTGACTTCTATTTTAAGATGTTAGTATTTTCTAAAAGGTGATTACTGGGTTAACTCTGAAATGAAAATTTCTGTCTCTGGTGCTTAGATTTCCTCAAATTCAGTTAACAGTAGGACTGAAATTGTGAGGACATTTTAATTTTTTTTGCTCTTTATGCTGCATTGAGAATATTTGTATCTGTAACTGAAGTAAAGTAGGTGGGCTTTACAGAAGATAAACACAGTGTGACTGAAACACGTCATCATACCAATTAGGTCATACCAGAAGGCCTCCTGTACCATCTGATTTGATGCTCTTAGTTTGTCAGAGAACTCTTTAATAAGCAAGTGTCTGTTAACAGTAACTGGAACCGCAAAGCTGGAATAAAAAAAGGTAATAATGGTGCAAAGGAAAAGCCTGTAGAACTGCACTTATGTTTTGCTCTTTTATTTTTCTACATTACTTAAACCAATGTTTAATAGCACTGTATCTTAATTTTTACAACAAAATATTCTCATTATCATTTCCTGCTTCTAACTGAAAGCTTCATACCACAGTCACTAAATGTCAGCACCTAAATCTTCATAATAATGTCATTCTGTAGTGCAGTTTTGTGTTGTTTCAGGCCATGGTTAGAGATCTTGCTCTGTATTCAGCTTTGTCTTATTTTTCGTGTCAGTGCAAAATGTTTTCAAGAGAGGATAAATATTTACAGTGTATTGGTAGCAAGGCCATGGCTCTTACATGAAACAAAGAGTTAACCTTGCTGTTCATCCATTAACTAAAGAATACAAAAGTTTTATTTTTCTCATTCTTTCTTTGTTTGAACATGATAATATATGCTTAATAGAATGTTCAGACTCAGATCTATCCAAAAACCCCCCAAAACGACATTTTCATTTAGTGGTAGATGTGTATTTGTTTCTTTAAGCTTGTTTATCCAGGTGATAAACTGGTCTACTTTACCATTTGGATATATATTATACATCTTTAAAAATACAGACAATTCTAAGAAAAAATTTTAGGGTCAAAAATTCAGATATCCATTAAGATTCTTGAAGAAAGGGAAAAATGAAAGTAATAAAAATTCTCACCAATATAATTTAATGCAAGTAAATTCTTGAGCATGTTATTTTAATACAAAGATATATTTTAATCATAGATGTTGTTCTATTCCTCAGTTAAATATTATGACTGAGGACAAAACCACTGTATTGTAATGATTAGAACATCGCTTCTCAATCTTCTTTATAAAACCTGTCACCCAAAACACTAAACCCCACCCCCCCTCCAAAAAAACCCCCAAAAAACCAAACAAAAAAAAAACCCCAAACCCACAACAAACAAACAAACAAACAAACAAACAAAACAAACAAACAAACAAACAAACAAAAACCCCAAAACATTCCACCCCCCCAAACTCCAGAGATCTATATCCTCAGCTGGTGAAAAGCACCACAGCATCTTTGAAGTCACACAGACACAACTGGCTGCTGAAAATCCAGCCCTGGAGATGTAGTGCATGGCAGCAGTCTGACATAGGAAGTGGCCACAGGAGTTCCAAATGACTCCAGCAGAGCAGGTTTAGACTAGTGCATTTCAGCCCACCCAGCATATTTCAAATGCTGTGCTGGTTATGTGGATTAAACTTTTGATGACATTTTTCATAACAAGAATAGCAGAAACAACAGGAATTTTGAAAATAAAGATACAGTATTTAAATAGAAGATAAAAATCTTAACACTAGTAGGTAGATGTGTTAAATAAAAACTGTCTGTAGGTTTATAATAAATTAAAAATAATCTTTGGGTTTGAGTCTGAAGTATTTAGAGAGATGTGATGTAATTCATCATCTGGATCTGTAGAGGTACTGGAGTACATTTCAAAAGTGATATGAAACAAAACCTTTAACATAAACTATACAGTGATTTGTGTAAAATAATAAATTGATAGTAAGTAACTATGTTGGATCATAGTGAAGTGTTGGTAGACCAGGTAAATTGAAGGTGTTGTTCGCTCATTTTCCATGGAAGCAATTTAGCAAATGTAGGGCATAATTTCATGCTGGCACCTGGTAATGGATGAGTAACAAATCAGACCACAGAACTCCTTAGAAACATGAAGAAAATGAAGCTGTAGTTCAATAAAAATGATAAAGTGCTTTAAATGATCATTTGTTGTTTAACTGCATTGTTTCTCATGTCATGGTAGACATCAAAACCAACCCAATGAAATACGATAGTGCTCTGGAGTAAGTAAAACTGAGTCTGTTACTTACTGTAGTCAATATTTCCATGTATTTTCTGGTTGTCTTGATGTTAGACTTAGTTTACTGTGAGATCAGAAGAGAAGCTTATAGTACAGGCTGAACTTGCACAGACATAAAGATCACCATAAATAATGTCTTATCTTGAAATTTTCATTTGCTACAATGTGAGTGTAAGAAGAAGGAAGAAAAAGAGCAAGCTGGAAACAGTTCAGATCCAAAATGTGTGGCCAGTGGGCCTGAAATACAGTTTTGTAAGTCAGAAGAGGGTTGCTGGAAATTTATAGAAATCTGAAGTTCACTTCATGAAAGCTGCTATAATATGGATGCTTCTTCCATGGCTTCAATCCACCTAAAAAAGTGGAGGAAAGAAAAATGCTACTTTTTCTTTTTTCATTTTAAGAAAAATAAGTATTTTAAGAACATAAAGAACATCCTATTTCTATTTTCCTCCCCAACTCTAATGAGGAACAATAGTTCTCAACAATACTTTAATAGATTGAAGCTGGGAGCTGAGTACTGGGACTCTTGCTTTCTAGTACAATTTTGACAAGTAATTTATTGTAAAATGTCAAAGATAGTACGAGTACTTTCTTAGAATAGGAAAGGTGAATCTGGTGAAGTATGAGTTAAAGCAACAAAACCTTCTGTGAACATGCATTTCTTTTTCTGTGTGTCTTGGGGTGCTGGATTTTTATTACAAATTTTGGGACTATCTTACTGTGTGAAAGCAGTAACATTAGAATGGGAAATCCAAACAATTATTTTTTGATGAGAAAACTAAGAAATGGGTAAATTGAACATATAAATTAGAAATTTCTCTACAGTAATCGCCTGATCACTTCTAGCTATGACTCTTGAGGCTCAGTCTCTTCTTTACCTACAGAAGGGAGCAAATTCTCCTTCCCGAAGGAATTGTAAAGCACCAGGTAGATTTTTGATGTCAGTCAGGCCAGTCGCATACAATCTGGCTTAATCAAAATTCTGAAAACTCTTGTTTGATCTATTACAAAGGTGTCCTGAAGTGAATGAGGGGAAAATCCCTACATAAGCTTACTAGCTAATGTGGAAGTCTGTCCCCATACCTGTGTGCTGAATTGTTATCCTCTGCTCGGAAGCTATAAAAGAGCGTCTGCTTGTGGTAGAGATGAAAAACTGTATCCATGCTTCCTTCCTCCTTTTCTGGGGCAATGGTGAAACCCAACAAAGGCAAACTTTCTGTAGCAACTTTGTCCTTAAAGTGAAGAAGAAGTGAACCAAAATTTAGAGAAAAGGCTTGTAACAGTTTGAGGGGTCTTTCTGAAAAGCAAATGTTTTATCTAGTCTGAGTCTTGAACGCCAGCTCTCAAAATCCAGTTTTTCATGATCATGCACATGGCCAGGAAGGTCAAATTAGCCATTACTTTGATGGCTGTCTTTGGCATTATGGTCCAGGAGGCAAACTGGAGATTACTGAGAGTACAGCAGCAGTTCTGAAAGCTTGAGACTTACTTCCCTTTATGTTCCTTTCAATCATTTTTGTTTGCTGGCTGCAAGTAGTAGTCCTTTTGGTACCCTGTCCATTCTTTTCACCGTACTAGTGACTTTTTTAGAAATCTGCCCTTTCTCAAGCAGCACACATGCTTTCCAAAAGGCTGCTTGGAAATTTCCTAGTTAGTAATGCAGTTAATCATTAATTTACTCCCAAGAAACTTCCATGAATTTTGCTTGGCAGACACAGCTTTGTACAAGTTAAAGAAAACCATAAGCCTTAATGAAATTGCAGTTTAGCTGTTACTGGTAGCTGCAGTTTTGGTCACTGTATTTAGGTAGATTATATGGGTATATTGTCTTTGCCTCTGCTTTTAGAAGGTGAATTGCAGACTAGTAATGTAAAGTAAACCATTGTTGCTTTTTCCCTATTACTGAAGCAGAAATAATCACTTCTAAGGTTAAAAGAGATAAGGTAATTGTGTAGGATACAGAATTTGATGCTAATGGTCTGAGCTGCTGGCCAAACCATGAATCCTTTTGTGAGTCAACCTCCTAATCTGTTTAAAAGGGATAACATTTCTTCATGTAACTATCATAGGGGTGATGGTGATGCAAGTTTAAATACCTGATGTTTGCAAAGTATTCTAAAGCTTAAAGTACCAAGCATTGCTTTGATAAGTTTTTGGACTCTATATCCTTTATTTGAGCAAAATTAATTTTTATGGTTTTGGCTTATGAAATCCATCCATTAAAACCAAGCTTTATATCACACTTCGACTTTATCTGTATTACTGCTATTATAAAATAAAAAAAGGATAAAATACATGAAAATTATCTAGTTGATACCCAGTCTCCTTGACTGTAAGGAAGAGCTTACAGGCCAACACAGAAGGCATTGTTCTCACTTCTGCATACTGCCTTCTGTCTTTCCCTGTTGGTGCTAGTTGGACAAGCATGTCCTGTTTATACTTGCCAAACTACTAGATTCTCCTCACCAACAGAAATGTGTAGTACTCTCTATCTGCAAAAATATGTGGCAGTTTACTGAGTCCACCAGAGAATGCCAAAGGATCCTGAAGTCTTTAGGTGTAAATTTGTATGTTAAGGTTCCCAGTGGTTGACAATTTATAACAGTATGAATAGTACGAAATCAAATATTGAAAGGCAGCATGTGAGGGCTGCCAAGGTTCAGCTAGGACTGTGGGTGAGTCAGTCTGTTAGGACCAGGTTTCAGAAGCAGGTAGTTTTAAGAATTTTATACCTTTCTTGTTTACTGGTCTCCTGCCTGTAGGGAGTAAAGAAGGAGTCTCAGATAGAAAACTGTTTCAAGTCAGATTGCACAGTACCTCGTTTGCTATGTAGGTGTAGAGGACTTTGCCTTTGATAACAAACCAGCGTTTCTTCCAGTGTCTTTTTCCTCCCTTACATCTGCTGAGGTAACCACTGATAGTAGCTCCCTCTCCTGAGGCTGCCACCTGGAGCAGGGTAGGAGAAATCAGGGTATATAACAGTAAAGGCTTTTCCCCTCCCAGTTATGCATGTTTGCATCTCACCAACCACTAAGTGAAACCATAAAAGTATTGATATAGAAAAAATATATGCATGGTATTATGGTTCTTTTTAACTGTTTGAATATTGATAGTTAAACTTAATTCTCAGTATCTCTAATGGAAAATATGCAATTGAGTTATTATTGAGGTCAGTAAATTTACAGTTGTGTTCTGAAAAGCTAAACTTGTCCCTTTTTCCACATCTGGTGGTTTTTGGTGCTTTTTTGTATTTTAAAAATACGTGCTTCCAGAAGTGAATTACAGTCTTGTGGCTAAACACTTTTGAGATGTGGGTATATTTAGGGCATTACTGTGTTTTTATATCAATTTATGTTAATCACTTTGATAATGACTTGGTTCTCATAGAAATATTTTTTAAAATCCAGGTTTTGAGTAATGGAACTATACGCATGCATACATAGAATGCAGTGTACATCATTAGTTACAGCAATAAACTGTAGTAGTATTTGATTTGGAAACAGAGGGCAGAGATTCAAAAACAGTTTTTGTAACACTGATACAAAAGATGACTGAAAATTAATATAGCAGTGTTTTGCAGCAGAACAGATATGTTCCAGGACCTGGAGCAATGCTATTGTGAGATAGCTCTTGTTAATAAAGATGTGCTGATTCCCTGTGGATAGAAAGGCAATGCTTTTTTCCTCATGGAGCTGAAATTCTGTCTAGCCATTTTAGGACTCAATTTGTGTCGTTTGTATTACATGCTTCTATCTTTGGCACAGTTTCATGAACAAATCTCAAGAAATTCCAGTGTCTCAACTGTACAATGAGTTCAGCAAGGTGTTTGCACCCTATAAATGCCTGTGGGAAATGGGAGTACCTTACTGTACTCAAGTTCAGTGGGCAGTTTAGCTGCCTAGAATCAATCATCAACATGACTGGCTCCTTGTTCCTGGAAAGAAAATTAATATAATTGGAGAAATCATGGCCCCATTGAAATCATGGGGAATTTTGTTTACATTGGTGAAATCAAGATTTTTACCCATTTGATTTGAAATAGTTTTGTTTGAGCTGGTGGGAAAGTACCTGGTGAAACACGTATGCTCTCGAATTGACTGCCAGGGACTATTCACTAAGTAAGTCTATTTCCTAAGTAAGTGTTATTTTATGTCTCTTGAAATCAAAGAAAGATTTCAGAGGTAAGGGTCTTGTCAAGAAAGGTAACTGATGAACAGTATATCATGCTCTGTTGATCTCCCCTTTTGTTCTGTCTAGTACCTTGAAAGCATTTTAATTTTTTCAGGACTTCTTAGGCTGATGAGCAAATTAAAGTACCATACTCTAACTGGGTTTCTCAGTGGGCTCAAGACACTTCTGTGGTATCTTTAGACCTCAAAGTATTTTTGCATTTTAAACACTACTGTGAAAAGAAAAAAAAAAAAAATTGCATGATGAAAGTAAACCAAGGCATGTGCTGAGCCCACTGCGCACAGTATAAATTTAAAACTTAGCTGCTGAAATATGAGCACACAGTTTTCTACAGTCCCTTGCCTTTCTCAGGCAGCTTGGTCCTACCTCCATGAGAGCTGAAGGGATTCTCTTCTGTTTCTTAAAAGATGAATAATGAATATTGTGGAAGACAGAGAGGGCACTGCTTGAACACCTGGATGAAGTTGGAGGGAAGCTCACACTTAGTGGCCGCTCTGCAAGATTAAGAAAATTCAGAAAGGGAAGGGGAAATTGATAAGTTGGTATATATCAGGCTAGGGGAGACACATGATACACTAATAGAAATGACAAAGAAAAATGCAATGCCTCCTCAATATACTGTTTCTATTTTAGCCTTTTTTTCAAATCACCTTTTTGGGTCTGATGAGTGGGTTCCACAGCACTCTCAGTTACTGGTACTAACCTAAAGTTTCTTGAGAAGAAACTTTCAGAGGTTTTTTTTGCAAAAAAGCTGACAAAGCACAAAACACAGCTTGTTGTCTTCTTATTTAAAATGAGCATTAAGAAAATGGCTTTGACATCTTTCTCCTCTATGTTCTGTAACAAGGATAGATTAACTAATGCCACATTCTTTCTGTATGAACCGTTCATTCTTTTTGAATTGTGCATGGGACACAGTTATTCTGTATCTGAAAATTTCCATTGGGCCCACATGTCTTAGTTTATATCTTCTCGATTTCACTTCTGGCAACACATTATTTGAAAGCTCTTAGTAAAGCACAACAGTAGTTTAGCGCAAATCTGAGTTACTGGTTTTGACACACAGTGGCTTGGGGATACTTTTTTGCCTGTTGTAACAGCATCTGTTTATGTGTTTTCTTTCTTTAATCAGAAAAAAAAATGGAAAAACTGAACTTCATCTGTTCACACCTTTTTCTTGGCAATGTGGTAAGCTTAGAGACTGTCTGAAGTAGTCGTGCAAGAAAATTATTTCCTGTTCACTCTCTGTTCATATATTTGTAACTCCTCTTCCCCTTTTGTCTTTTATTTGGATGTGTACATAAATCAGAAAAGAGAATGATATAGTAGGACAATAATACTAAATTCTAGATAGGGAATAGCTCTTCTGCTTTGAATTAACACTTTAATCTGTAACTAGATAAACTTGTGTAACTAGATAAACTTGCCCTGTAGAACAGCTCTTAGTGACTCTGCACTTAGCATTAGTATTTCCTTTTGTAAAAGCTACAATACAGATGAGGACAGTGAAGAACCATAAAGACATTGTTTTATTTTAATGGATAATTAATTAGAAATTACAGGGAATAGTTATCACTTATAATTGCATCACAGAGTAAAGTAGCTCAGTTAGAAATAACCTACAACAATCTAGTCCAACTGCTTGACCAATTAAGAGTTGCCCAAACATTAAAACATGTTATTAAGGCCATTGTTTAAATGTCTCTTAAACACTGAGAGGCATGGGGTATAGACCACCTCTCTAGAAAGCCTGTTGCAACGTTTGGCCACCCTCTGGGAAAAGAAGGGTATCCTCATGTCAAGTCAGAACGTTCCCTGCTGAAGTGCTGAACCTTTCTCATGAGTCTTGTCACTGGATCAGAGGGAGAAGAGACCAGCACCACTGTTCCCATGTCCCCTCATCAGGAAGCTGCAGAGAGCAATGAGGTGACCTTTCAGCCTCCTTATCTTCAAAGGAGGCAAACTCAGAGCCCTCAGCTGCTCCTCGTAGGACATTGGTTTTATCATTATTCTGGCTTATCCGAAGGCCAGGGAAGCTCTCAGAGAATCTGGTTTATAATCATAGAATCCCAGAATGGTTTGAGCTGGAATAGACCTTAAACCTCATCTTGTTCCATCCCCTACCATGGGCAGGGATGCCTTTTTCTAGACCAGGTGGCTCGAAGGTCTGTCCAACCGGGTCTGGAACACTTCCAGGGATAGGACAGCCGCAGCTTCTCTGGGAAACCTGTGCCAGGACCTCATCACCTCCTGAGCAAAGAATTTCTTCTGTATATCTAACCTAAGGTTTCCCTGTTACAGTTTGAAAAAACAGTTTGCTAAACTTGATTTTATGGCTTGCTAAACAGTTCTAGCTGCCATATGGCCTGGCTCTCCTGGAACCTCAATACACATGCCTCAAACTTGAAATGAGGAATACTATTTAACAAAACACAATGTAGAAAGCAGTTCCTAAATCCTCCCCATTATTCAAGCAGGAAATCAATTTGTCAGTTTTGCTGAGAATGAAGGAATCTTACCTCTTTTCTTAAGTTCCACATAGCAGCTATCACAGACTTTGGCTGCTTGATCTTTGAGGTACTTCATGGGGTATTTGTTTCTTGAACAATTTCGACATACAATCTGTTTCAGCAAGAAGAGAGGCACAATCTATAAATTTATAGATATGCATATACAAAACAAATCCCCTGAGCTGGCTGGAAGATGAAGTTGGATAGTGGACTAGACATGACTCTCACCTAAATCTGTGGCAGTCAGGAAAAGCCTGCTGATTGAAATGTGATTGCTGTAGCTTTACACTATTGTAAGCCAAGCAGAACTGGTCATTGTATTTGGTTGCACACCACTGTTGTGTCATTTCCCCCAGGAATTTACACCTTCCCTAGCACTGAATCAGATAAAGACCACTTTAATACTACTTAGGTTTTCCTAGCTTTATTGGTAACATTGTTTTCTTAAACAAGCTCGCATGTGCCTCCAAACCCTGTGTATGTACAGACTGATTTTCTCTGTGGAATTAGAAAAAAAGATACAATTAAATGCTTTTTTATCCTATCAAAAATCACTGATAGTTTTATCAAAATAAATTTAAAAATCAGGTTAAAAACCAGCCATGGTTTAAAAGAGAATGGCATACAGGCAAATCATTAGAGTCAGAGGTTAAGAGTAAACTAAGAAAGCTTACAGATCCCCTGAGCTTTAGGGCAAAAGGCAACAGCTCTTTGGAGCACAGAGGAAACTTTCTCTTTAGTCACTGATCAAACCAGGCTCTACTGCTGAGTTTCTTCACATTCCTTGGAAGATCATTTTACCAGCTATTATTAGGGACAGGACCTGGAGTAGTTGGGCTACTGCTCTTGTGCAGAACAGAGCCTGTATTTTTAGTGTATTGCTTCATTGTCTCTAGAGCTAGCTCTATGTCAGCTGTAAGGACTGCGCTCAATAATTACCCTGGCAGCCTTTAACTGCCAGCCTTTGGGAGGTAATTTGACCTTAAGGCAAGGTTACTGTTATTCCTTCTAGCAACATTAGAAACCTAGACTAATTGAGCAAAGCACTCACTGATTCAGTGAGAAGTTGAATTCTGGTCTTGATGTTGCTACAAATTTTCAGGTTACAGCAGTGGCAGCCAGTGTCCTAGAGGTGTGGAAAAAACCCCGCTGAGAAGCTTGCACAACTCTTACCTTCCCGCAGGCGTGGCAATGATGCCGCCTCAAAGTGAGGGTAAAGTCACAGCCACAGTTCATGCACATCATGACATGGGACACGGGCACCAGTGTAGGAGGCCTCTGACCCAAGGGTATTCCAAGCCTTTCCCTTAGCTAAAATCAAAGAAGAATAAACGATGAAGCATCTACACTTTCCAAGTCCGTTTAGTCAGCCCTGTTGCATTACATACTATTCTCTCATTTCAGTCTACCTTCACCTGCTAAGATCCCCAAATTTTGTCATTCCTAATACACTAATATATGTGACATACAGCTGCTTCAGCATTGAAAGATTAGTACACACAACTGTTAAAGCCAGAGTCACAAAAAGTAAAAAATCCACATAAATCGATTTTTGGTCAAGCCCTGACACTCTGCCACATCAGACAAGTATCTGACTAATTGCATATGAAAATTGCAAGTGGGAACATGAGTGAAAACCATCTTTTTGTTAGCAGCTTTTGAAATAATATCCATATTTAAAAAAAACCCAAAACTTTCGAAATAAAGAAAACAGTAGAACCAAAGATGAATTTACTCAAATCTGATCCATGCTTTTTGGTTGATTTAAATATGTGTAAGCAGTTTCAGAAGATGTATTTGCTGTTCCTAGTTCTTGAAATGCACATGGGAGTGATGTTCAGCTGCTTCTGCTCCAAGCCCAAGAAGTCACGATCAGTATGGAACTGAATGCAATCTAATAAGCTGTGCTGAGCTGTGCCACTTCAGGTTTGGCACCAAAGTATTATGGGTACCCCACTGTCAGTTCACAACAGGTCAGCATTTGGCACAAGTAGGACAAACTTTTGTGCTTTTGAGGGATTGTCTCCTACGTGGAAATTAGACTTCTGCAGACACACAGGATAAACACAGACAAATTCCTTCAAGTTTCTCCATGTGCACATTCAAGCTTACACCAGAGGCAGAGATGCAAAAGAAATTATTTTTTCATTTGTTGAAAAAGGGTTTGGTTTTAAATTACTAAATTGACTATTTTCCAACTTTTTTTCTGTTAAACATTTGAAAGTAGATTAGATAGAGACCAGGAAAAAAAAAAAAAAAAAAAAAAAAAAAAAAAAGCCTGATTTGTTTGAGCCACATTATGGCAGTTGGCAAGAACTGTGTCCAGGTGTCTTCTGAACATCTCCAAGGATGGACACTCCACAACCTCCTCAGGCAACCCTGGGTGCCAGTGCTTGGTCTCCCTCAGGGTGAAAAAGTGTTTGCTGTTGTTTGAAAGAATCTCCTGTGTTTCAGTTTGTGGCCACTGCCTCTAGTCCTGTTACTGGACATCACTGAGAAGATCCTGGCTCCTTCTTCTTTGTACCCTCCGGGTATTCACATGCTCCCTGAGCCTTCTCTTCTCCTGGCTGAACAGTCCCAGCTTTCTAAGTCTTTTCTCCTGTCTGAGGTTCTCCAGTCCCTTATCAGCTTTGCTGGCCTAATTTTGGACTCTTTCGAAGGTTTCCATTTGTCATACTGAGGAGTCCAGCATTGGACACAACCCTCCAGATATCACCTCACCAGCACTCCTTCTTGTTTAGTAAAACTGGAGTTCTACATAATCTAAACTAACATTTTAACTTTTTATCAAATGCAGGTTTTGCCTCCTTAACTGGGAGTAGAATAATTGAAAATAATGAGATAATAATATGCATAATTGCACTGGTACAATTTCAATGTCACTAGTGGGGTTTGCACTGGTAGTGACTTTATTGTGTATATGATATTAGTGTAATTAATGGGTACCTTGGGGTTTTTTTTTTAATCTATGAAGTTTGCAGCTATTTTTAATTAATCCAAAATAACTGCTTGTTTATCCTTTAAGACAAAACAATCTTCCTCCAGAAGGACTAAGCAAAAGGCCAGAGTATGGAGTGTGATTAATGTTTCAGAGGTGGCCCATGAGCTGTGACGAGTGTAATTGTTCAAGCCTGGCATACTTGTTTAAATGAAAATAGAATATATGGCTACTAGGGGCTGTGTTTTGTATAATCCTCCTCCTTTCCTTCCTCTCTCTTTTTCTCCCTTCCCTTTACAAACATTGAAAGATTTGGTCTCCTTTTACCTCCACGCTGCTGTGGGAAGTCGAAGTCTTGAGAGCTTTGCAGTCATCTGGGATATGTTTGCTGAGACAGCTATACCAGTCATCCCTTTCTGAGCAAGAGCTGGAGAATGAAATACAGCAGAGCAGTCAATGCCATGCACAGCAGGGACTGAAACAATCTGAACGGAGGAGAAAAGTTTCACTTCATCAATGTTTGCTTTTCCCCACTACTGCACTGAACTGATAATTTTGTGACCAGGAACAAACTTGACTGTTGGACATAGAGTGATGATTAGTGTAGCTCCATGCTCAGGACTGTGACTGAGAAAGAACTAAATGCCCATAACATTTTTTGAAGTAGTTTCTGGCTTCACTATAAGCTGCTCAACCCTAAATCACACAGGACAATAAGAAGTGTCTCTTTTTGTCCTGTCTGCCATATCTTTAGGCACTGTAATGCACAGAGCATTGGCATAAATGTGTTGTTCAAAGCAAGCATGTTTATGCTCATCTCTACGGTGGGCTGCTTAGATGAATTGCATGTTGGGAAATGCAGAAGTGTATCGCCCATGGTACAGATGTGAATGATTCAATTTTTCTTTAGCTTCTTCAAAGATAACCTCCAGTCTCCTGGAACAGAAGAAGCCAGGACAGCAATTAGTGAAGGAATCTGGGTGTTCCCTGGAGTTCCAGTTAAGCCTGGAGGCCAGTAATTCTCCAGACTGGCCCCTAGATGCCCTCTGTGCACAAGGCAAACCAGTGAGCACTTCACATTTCCCTGCTAGTCCAGCTATCCCCGAAAAGCAGCAGGGTGCCTGTTATTTCACAGATGCATTTGCTCTGTTACAGCTGTGAGGTATCCTGTCTGCTTTAGCTGTTTTTTCTGCTGTGAATTCAAACTGTGGACTTCCTGTTCATCTGAAACTCTGCACAGCTCTAGCGGTTTCTAGGCTCAGAAACAGGAGGGAGTGCAACTCAGTATGGTCTCCCCTCTCCAAATCACCAGCCACTCACATTAAAGCTACCCACTAGACTTTGTTGTAAAAATTAGTACTGGGCATCATTTGCCAGCTGCTGTTCAGCTGTGATTTCCTCACACTGTCCTCATGAGGACCACCAAACAAGACATCTGAGAACAATTTGTGGTTTAAGAAAAAAAAGAGTGCGAAAAGAGAGGAAATGCCAGATTTTCTTGATGATCTTTGACTTGGCATCCCTCTGCACTATGAGCATAAGTCCTTGTCTGAAAAACATCAGTCTGTGCAAAACTCAACAAACCTGGAGCACAAACTCTGAGCTAGTGTATGTACTACAAATTGGCCAACTTATGGAAGCCAAGGAGCTACATTACAGGAGATCACCTCTGTTAAGAGTCACGCTACTAGTCATAGAATCCCAGAATGGTTTGGGTTGGAAGAGACCTTAAAGATCATCTCATCCCAGCTCCCTGCCATGGGCAGGGCCACCTTTCACTAGACTAGGTTGCTCAGAGCTCTATTGAGCCTAGTCACTCTTTATTACTACCAAAGTTACCACCTGTCAAATTACACTTTCTAAGAAATCTGAAGATGTCTGTATCTTCCAGACAAATCATGTCAACTGCCTAGAAAACACTAAAAGAAGTCATGACTCTCCCAATTGAAACATTTGTCTTTCTAATTCTTTTCACTTGAGAATTAAGACATGATTAAAAAAAACCACAAAGGAAATCATGGCCCATATAGTGATGGAAATTAAAACCACTTTAGCAAAGACAGGTAAGAAGGACAACATGCTATCAAAAGTTTGATATCTAACTGTCTCCTTTAGCCTCCACTCAATTAAAAAAATCCAGGAAGTAATTTCAGGTTTTTAGTAACTAAATGTGGGAATAAGACCCATCTGCTGATGAGTAAGATCAATTGTCAATTTGCATAGGCCTGTTCTAAATTAACTATTTGACTGGTTGCATGAAGGCTCAGAGGAATTTTTGATGAACCTCTGACACTCAGAGAAGCTCAGCCCTTGACCCACCATTGCCATATTTGGTCCTTGTGGGATTTTTGAGATGCACCTTCTGTGCTATCAGTTATCCATGTTGGTTCATTTATTCATCATTAAGCAAATAGAAAGAAGGGGTCAAGTTGTCATTGCATTTCACTAGACAGCAAGGGACATCCACAGAATACAGAAATTGGACCAGAATGGGATTTTGTCACAGTGCTACCACTATCACTCTAAATTAGCCTTTCAGGAGGTAATATTGACTGTGTTCTCCTAGTCTTTTCTCTGGCATTTTATATAAGCATCATAGGCTTATCCCTGTGTCCAAGTCTAGTATTTTTGAAATGCAAATAAAGATATAAGAGCATATGAGCATTTGAGCTGTGCTCAAATCTGTTAGCAGCTCCCTGCTAAACCAGTAACATGGCTCTTCAGGTGAATGAGCCATTTTCAGCAGGAAATAGAAGACTTTACAGTGCCATCTGCTCGTATAGCCACGCTGACTTCTGAGCTTTGATCATCCTTAGTCCCTGGCACTCATGCTGTATTTCCTGAGCTCATTTACCTTGTCTCATACAAATATAAAGGCTTTGAGGTTTGCATTTTGGTTGTTAACCACTGGCCTTTAGTGCAGCTTGCAGTTCCTCCGTGTGAGCAGTAAAATATACAGTCTTTAGGGATACTTGAAATCTTCTGCACTTTTCTGTCTTTGGCACTTCTTCTACTGAGTGTAATAGGCCAAGGATGTTGTGCCATGGAGTTAGAAGAGTGTGTTGGCTGCTGGCTCACTGGTATCTCATTAGCTCTGCCAGCCAGTACAAAAAGGAGGAGGAAGTATTCTTGGGTGACTTATGGTAGATTGGTCACAGAATGAGCAGCACAAGGAGAGAAAAGGGGCTCTATCCCAGCTTCTGTCTGTCTGTTATCACAAGGGTAACTTTAGTCTCATGTTCTGGTTCTATCTGCTAACAAATAGACACAGCTCACGGTTGCCTCACATACTTTGTTTATGCTAATTAAGCATGGATTTGATATGACTACAAAAGGCAAAGAAATATACTAATAATGCAAGCGATGCATCCCAAGCTACTCACTAGGGATGACAATTGCTCTGGGGAAAGGGGATGTGCAACAGAATTTACCCTCTACGATACAGAAGGCCTGTACAGATCCTGCTTTTATAACTGGCAGGTAATTCAGAATTACTGTGAGTATATTTTGAGGATTGTGAAAAGTGTGGAGGTCTAAGGAAATCTCAGATACGGTTATGGTTGTAAAAGGAAATGGACCAAGAGGTTTTCACCAGTAGCTGAGCACTCCTCACAGATGGTAAGTACTCTGGGAAGGATGAGAGCTCCAAACTCTGATTCTGAATAAGAAAGTGCCATCCCTGTCTTTCTCTTGCGCTGTGTAATTTAGGAAGTCGGCTGTGTTGCTGGGCAGTGTGTTGCACACTGTAGTTGCAGACTGATAGCGAGAAAGTCAGTACTTAAAAGCACTGAAGACCTTGTTATTTGGAAGAATTAATTTTAATACCACTTCTAGTGTGCTATGTCTTTTGTAATAAACAACGTGGAAAATAAATCAGTTACCTTTCTGCTGTAGCTATAGGTAAATTAGCAGGATAGTTTTGGGCTAGAACCATGATACATGATACAAATACAGTACGCTGCTATCTTCTCATCAGAAACTGAGCTACAGTCTCTTTTTGGCACTGGCTTGGGATCCTAGAAGAGAGATCTTGACTCCCAGTTGCAATCAATACTAGCAGTGCACAAGTTTCATTTGTGAAATTCCTTTTATTAGAAAAACCCATGAGTTTGCCAGTAAGGTTTGACGTAAGTGCTTCAGTACTTTTAAATACTTTTGTATCTGTTGCACAGTATTATCTAATTACTGTTTTCTGCAGGAGTTTTACCATCCTAGAGGTACAAGGTAACAAGGGAACTTACAAAAGGGAGATACAACATACTCCTAGTGTCACAGGGAAACAATGTGAAAGGTAATGGAAAGCACCCAGGCTTCTTCTTTCCTTTCTCTTTAGGATGTTATCAAGAGTCAACTTCTAGTCTTTAGGGAGTATATTAATTGAATTAGTGACAGTTTTATGAGCCTTGCATTTATAATAAACGTTGACTGTATAATCAAGTACTCAGCCATTGTTTGTCACCAATAGGAGACTGGAAAAAGCTACTCATAAAAGAATGAGACGCCATTTCCGTCTTGGGTATTGGTTGGACTAATCTAGAGATGTAGCTCTGGAATGTAATACCCTCTGCTGTTGACATTTGGGAACAGTACCTTGCTGACAGGGTCAGGCAATGTTCATCATATTCAATCTTCAGTATGTTTTGGGCTTTCTCTATCACTGGGCAGCTGACCTAGAAAGAAATGCCATGAACATGAACATGGATGTGAGTTAAACTGTCTATAAACAGTACACCACACAAGTCTCCAGGCATATGACCTCTAATATCCCAACCATCTGTTTCATATTTCAATGCAAAAAGATGGGCATTAGGGTTTTATATATTGCTGTTGTAATGAGGAATGATCTCTATTTCAATACAATGGCGTGCTGAAGGGAAAAAACATCACTTAATCCAGCCTGTGAGGACGAAGTATGTGTGAGGATGCAGTTTTAATATTACAAGCTTAGGAGATGTTTAGTCTGCCAAGTTTCAGTGAATACGTTGAAAGGCACAATAATGCATTGGCTGGAGACAATATAGGATAATAAATCTTTTCTGTTTCCTGTTTCATGATCAGAAGGTAACTGATTTTGGCCTGTATTATTTATGCAGTCTGAATAGGGCTGTGATAGTAAGTCACAGACTTAGAGATAATCTTTTCATGTTTGTTTTCTACTATTTTTCCTTCTGTCTCCTGTAAGACACAAGGGAATGCCCTGAAAACAGGTCTATCCCCTCTTTCCCCTCGCTGGATATGAGACATAAACAAGCAAAGCACCAGCAGCTTACTATAAAACTTTAATTCAAGCTTTTAATACAGATGAAGCATTACCTTCATGCCTGACACAGCCAAGGTGTTTTTCAGTCGGTATTTGCCATCCTTCTGGGGATATGTGTACAGCAGAACATCATTCATCTATGTGAAAAGAAAGACAACATCAGTAATTTGCAATATGGCTTGCAGGCCTGCGTGCCCATTCTCCTGGGGGGATACCTGGAACAAGCTGTAACTTGATAAACTCCTGGGACTGTTACCTAACCCCTAACCCTCTCTCATCAGCTTCATGCTGTTCCTTTGTATTCTGTCACAGACAGCAAAGACTGGTGCTGCTCCTCTACTGCTCCTTCTGAGGGAGCTGCAGCAGATCATGATCAGGTCCAACCTCAGTTTCCTCTTCTCCAGGCTGAACAATTCAAGTGGCCTGAGTCGCTCCTTATATGGCTTCTCCTCCAGATCCTTTCCCATCTCTGTGTTCCTCCTTTGGCTGCTCTCTAACAGCTTTAGTTCCTTATACTGTGGTGCCCAAAACTGCTCACAGTGAGGCTACCCCAGTGCAGAGCAGGACAATCCCCTCACTCACCCAGCCGGTGATGTTGACCCTGATGCTTCCCCAGACACAGCTGGCTCTCATGGCCTCCTGGGCACAGCTGACTCATATTCAGATTTTGCTGACCAGGACCCCCAGGTGCCTTTATACAGGGCTGCTCTCCAGCTCCCCAGTACCTAGTCTACACTACAGGGTAGCCCCTTCCCAGCACTAGCCCTTGATAAACTTCATATGGTTGGTGATTGCTCATTTCTCTAATTCATCAAGGTTTCTCTGCAAGGCCTCTCTGCCCTCGAGGGAGTTGACAGCTCCTCCCAGTTTAGCATGATCAGCAAACTTAGTATCCCTTTGAGTCCTGCATCCCTGTTGTTCATGAAAATATTGAAGAGCACTGGCTCTAAAATGGGCCCTGCAGCACCTGGGCACTAAACCCAAGGAACTGAACTCCTGAGAGAGATTTTCAGGATCTTGACATAATTCGCTATGAGGCTTTCTAAATAGCAATCGCAATTTATTTTATGTATTTCAGAAGTTATGTATCTCTTTAAAAATCTGCTTATTCTTTTATTACTATTGATAAAGGATGACACCATGATGCATACCATTATCATGACCACCCTGATTAATAGCCAAAGATTTTACTAAACATTGCTTTATAATTGCCCATTGGAAGTTTTTTCCTCTTTTTTTTCTCCTATTTAGCAGTAGGCTGTGATTTGGAGGTCCCACTAGCCACAACTTGACACAGTGAAATTATGCCAAATATTTCAACCCTTGTGAAGCAAGACACACATATTCATGAGGAAAGAAAGGGTTTGCATTCACTGCTGTCTCCTTTGCCACATGCACAGTAAAGACCTTAGTGATGACCATATGAATGGTATGGACAGAACTAGCATCAGTACCAGTGGTTTCATGCATCCTTCTGCTTCAACTGTCCACTGTTCCCTGAAGCTGTGAGGACTGGCTGATGATAAAAGCTGATCTTGCATCCTCTCAGAAATCTGCAGTAGAGGAGATGGACTGCTAGAACCCTATGGGAAGTTCCCACAAGTCCTTGGGCTTCAGACACTTCTTGTTTGCCGGAATACTTTGGAATAATTGGAATTCCTAAACTACTCAGAATTTGGTATTGGAGCACATACCCTTATTCTGCACTGCTCCATGCACAAACATATTCCCTAAAACAACAGGACAACACAGAGAAAGAAGGATATCTCCTCTATAATTCCCTTTTTTTCTGTTACTGCTTTCTTTTTCCCTCACTTTCTTTTTATAATTCTCTCTGTTGTGATAGGTACCCAGTAACATTAGAGTCAGTGCAAGTTTTTTAATCTACAGTGCTCTCAAACTGACCAAATAAGTTTAAGCCCTGCTGAGCTGCTGGCATCCATATGCAATATTCTCTCTGTCTAAAAGCTCCTACTATGTGTTTGGTTTTTCTGAATGTTTTAAAGGCTAGTTGATAATGAACCCTGTCTTCTTCTATTCAAGTCTGAGTTAAACATGCCCTGAGTGTCAGTGGAGCAGTCTGAATGTGTGCTGGAGCTGTTTTCCAAGTTGTGACTCCAAAAATCTCCTATACTCCAACCCAGCCAGATAGAGCATTAAACAGTCTTACATTTGATAGCAGCTTCCTGCAACCCACTTTCAAAAAAAGTGGCTTTTGCAGAGAAATTCTTAGTAGGGTGAGACAAGAGACAGGCTGTGAGTTGCAAAGTCTTGTGGCTGGGGGGCAGTTAGGGGACCTGCCAGTTTCAGCAGCCCATACTGCACTGTACAGAGGCCACAACATCCTTGTAAACAGAGACTGGACTCAGGAAACAGACACACAGCAAAACTCACAAAACATCCTGCCAGGAAACACCAGGTTCAACAATACCATCAGCCTGCACAAAACAGCCAGCTCGAGTAACATGATACGTACAACATGCATCTGCAGAAACGTTTGAAATTTGTCTTTACACTGTCATGCCTATATGGGCTGTGCACAGACATACAGTGCTCCTTATGGGCAGATATATATTCAGAGCACACCACTAAAGCATACTTTGAAAGCACAGACCAAGTAGGAGTCTGGCACACACCCAAGTTTTGGAGCATATTCTAACTACAACTTCAGTTTGATGGGCTTATCTCCTGGGATGTGTAGGGATTAAATTCTCAGGGTTATCCTTCAGTATGTACTTTTGCTCTGAATTTCTCTTCAGGCTGTGGTCTTGATTTAGCTTCAGTCACAGTAAGTTCGCTACTAAGAACTTCAGAAAAATGCTATTCATGTAAAAAATCTCTTTGGGATAGAGAAGGTAAATACCCTTATTCTATCAAAGCTGAACCAAACAAAATCTATACATGCTAGCTTCTGTTGATCTTTTTGAGTCACTGCTCATATGTGAAGCATTTAAAAAATGTTCTAAATGGTTTGGGGTTTTTTAAATACACAAACCTGAGATTTGCAAGTGGCTTCAAAGGATTTTAATATGGTTCTTAGAAGAGAAAGGCTTTGAATAAATATCAGTTTTGAGAGACAATGTTTAGGAATTTATTCTAGTCACGGGGTTTTGGCAACGGTTTTTCTTCCACAGAGTCCCAAAGCATCAGAATCAAGACAGCACTGACAGAGGGAAGGATATTTTCATGTAGGCATGGCCTATTAGTGAAAGGTGTTGGTAGGGCCTTAAGACTGATGCAATAACCATGATGTATGCCAAGATAGAAATATGCTGAATAGCTATGCAGTAGTTCTCTTGCTGTATCCACAGTTTATATAGTTCTTTAAGCAATGCAGAAGTGGTAGTGGCATATACAGTGGTGGCACCACTGAGAATCCATAGCAATAGTAGTGACAAGCAGGTAAAGCAAGACCATTCAAATGTTAATGCAGGAATTACCATATTCCACAGTAACTTTTTTGCAATTTCACCATACATGCAATTGCTTTGCAACCTGATGAGCATTCATATGGAGGAGACTGGATAAAAAGAAAATACTAAAAAGTCACTGAACCCAAAGGTAGACATTTGCCAATGAGTTTCAAGTTGCTTCAACAATCCAATCACCCTCTCCCTGCCCCTACTGGAGACACAATACGGGAAGCCTGATTGCAACCTCAGTGTGCTAGACCAGGAAAGAAGCTAAGTTCGTGTGTCTCTTGGTTCTTGAAAGTAACCATTATTAATAGCTCCACCCCATTGTTTGCATGACTTCACATTTGGTCACAATTTGCCTTGCTGACTGAAAGGAAGAAAAAACCCACTTTTTCTCAATACTGAGAGCATCTATTAAAAAGACATTGGCTACTGTAATATCTCCAGCTGTCAAGAGACACTTCTCTCTTTGAAGCTAACATCTGACTTTGAGCATCTGGACTTTCCCCAGAAAATAGTTCCTAAACTAGAGAGTCCCAGAAAGTAATTTCTGTGCTTGCTTTGTTCCAGTAATACTTTTGATATCTTGTGATTTGTAACCTTCAAACTGATACAACATTCTGGATGACTAGAAGTTTATATAAGTTTATCCCACTTTTAAATTACTTTCCTCTCAACTGTTTATTATAAACTTGATTTCTGATCTTCCTTTAAAATTGTCTATATCAATTACAATATGTTTGTAGCACTTCAGTGTTTGCCATAGTAATGGGTTATGATGGCAGCAACAAACACACTGGAAGACTAAAGGGTCGCAATGCCTTGGAATTTTGTCCCAGCTTAGCCATAATTCCAAAATAATTTTGAATACTAGCAAAGGCAAGTGTTTCAGAAGAGAGGTCAGTAGAGATGTAATTATCATCTGTTATTAAGTGGTCGTCAGTAGACTTCAAAGTTACTGCTGCTGAGGACATTGTTTCTTAAGACCAGCTCCTGGAGTTTTGGCTAGCCTTTTCCCAAAACTGCAACAACGTCATGATTTTGACATTTATTGCACTTGTTACAGTCCATTGATGCTGACTCTGTAAAACAGAACTGCAGATATCTCATATTTGAAGATTTGTGTGAAATCCATAATTTTCAGTTAATTCAGATGAAAATCTGAATTTTCACAGAAAACACTGAAACAATCAAAAAAGTGCAGTACCAGCACTTTGTCCCCTCTTTGATTATGACTGCAATATGTGATTGAGGAGGGAAAGAAACTTGTGAAAACTCTCGTGCGCAAATAGGAGTTATTAGTAAGAGGGAGCAATAAGAAGGATTAATGCAAAACACATGGCTTCCATAATAAGCCATCTCTCTTCCTTACAATGATCTCATGGTGAAAAGCTGTCAGCATTTAAAGCAAATACGTATTTCAGGCATAAAATTTATTTATTTTAAAATAAATTCTGCAAGCAATATTTTAATGTTAATAGCAGCAGTGATGCTCGGTTCTTTATGGCTTTTTTCTTGGAGGAAGCTTTAAAGAATTTTACAAACATTAACAGGTAAGCAGGTAACAAAGTCCTAAGACACAGGCAAGCGTCATATTCCCCTTCATATTGAGAAGTGCATAAAAATACATGTGGTTACACAATAAGATATCAGAATAGTTGAGAACAGAACTCAGGAGACTCGAGTCTCAGACACTTTCTAGCTGCTCAGTGGAGTGTGTAATGCGAAACAGAAAGTGTAAGTGTTCATAGTATATCTCCAAAACAGTGGGGTTTCATCTGCTTTGATTTGCTAATACTTGCAGTAGGGTTGTGGACCCTTGTAAAGAGTATTCCAGCCAAGTGATGAAAGGTTCATTTTTCCTAATTATCCTAGAAGAATGTTGCAAACTGTCATTGAAAACTGTTGTCCTAATCCACACTAAGTTGGAGGTGTGTGCTTGGAGGAACTACACTGCAGCAATGCACAAAATTATCAGGTAATTTACATACTTGTGGACAGCAGGAGCTAAAACCCAGTCCTTCCGCTTCAAAGATACAAATCCCTCCCAGGTGTGACCTAACGAAGTTTTCAGCTACTTTAACAGTAGGGCATTCTCTCTTGCTTCTGATTAAATCTCCTAAGGTCTTAGGACTTTCAAGCAGCTTAATTCCTGAAGGTATACAGGAGTTCTCATCTTCTTGATCCCTTTGAAAACTTGACCTTCTTTGCAAAATTAAGTCCTGGTGAAGGCTGTGTGTAACTGTGGCACAAGTGGAGGGTTGCACAGCATGTATTCCTGTATGTGGGGCCAATGAGATGTGTGAAAGGACTACAGCACTGTTAGCAATAGGAACTAACTCGCCACATCACTGTTGATGGTTGTATGACTTGCAGCCTAAAATGTGCCAGGCTTCAGGGTTGCATAAATGCATGGAAAGATATGAGAGCGACAGTAAAAATATGAAAAAATCTTACCAAGAACAAATGGCGAGGATGCCTGTTTTTGCCACAGACTTTCATCAGTGTTCCCTCTTTAACAAAGATCTGAAGGAGAAAACAGCAGATTATAATCCTGAGATTTCATTCCAAATCTTACGGAGAAAAGAGAGTCTTTCTCCTGAGGAAGGAGCTACTCCAACGCAATTCATCAGCACAAGAAGAGAGAGAGAACCTCAAAAATTATTTCTAGCCTTATTCCTTATGATCTGGCTGAGTCTTTACCTGGGTTAGCTCTGCTGGCCTTCATGGCTTGCATTTGTGTCAGCACAAAATGGGTTGGAAACCCAATTGTCCTCAGCCCACTCTTTCTGCACTGTGGACTGTGCTCAGAGGTGACTGTCACTAACATGTAATGGGCTTTAGAAAAGAATTCTTGTCTTTAAAAGTCCTCTAAAATAGACAGACCAAAGAGAATAACTGAAACCTTGGGTTTTAGTATGCTACACCAACTTAACTGTACCTGCATACATAATTTGTCTAATTTTGCAAGCACAATACTTTTTCAGTCCATCTTGTTACTATGTATGCAGGTAGGACTGTGTATGTAAGCAGCTAAACCAGCACAGTAGAACTTCATTGCAGTAATATTTGAACAAGTCTGCCACAACTGAACTACATCAGTGGATTAACAGTCATCTGCTCTTTTCAGACAGAGAACAGAATGTAGTGTATTTTTCCAATATAGAACAGTTTATAATCAAAGAGACATACCCTGCAAATTCTGTATGCTGGGCTTTGCAGAATTCGTTAAACCATTACTTGGTAAGGGCAAATGAGAATACTGTTGTTAGAGAGAAAAACAAATGGTGACTGCAATATTTGGCTGAGGAGTATTCTTATGCTATGAGTATGCATGCCTTGAAAATTGCTTCATGAATTTTGTTATAGATATCGGTGGACTGAAGGGAAATTCAGAGTTGCAGAACTCAAGAAAGAAATCTTTTGAAGTGTAGAAGCAGGTTGGAGCTGAGGAAATTGGACAGATTTGAAAGTCAAAAGAAGAAATTTGCATTTGATATGGATAGCAAGACAGAGCTGTGTGTTGTGTCATGTTTCTGTTTATGTGTTGCTTAAAAACAGTGTCTGGTGTTAAATGCACCATGGGGGAATGCTGAAAATACAAATCTGAAAATGAATTAATTGCCCTAATTTAAGACAGCTTTATAAAGCACAGAGCCTTTTCAGTCTGCAAGCAATTCCTGCTAGAGCTGCAGCCTTTTGACTGGAGTATATAAAGACGAAAGCAGTAGCTCCATCAAAATACACTACCCTTGGGGTGTCTGAGGACAGCTGACGTGAAAAGCCAAATGGCTGCTCTGTGTAAAAGCAGTGACAATGCATGTCTTTCCCAGCGTGACCTTCTTTTTGTGCACTGCCAGAGTGATGTTTTTCACATAAGCCAGTGCTCCGACTCGTATCACAATAGCTCAGTAAACAACATCTGTAGACCTCTGAAACGAGGCCATCCACATAGAGATATTGCTGGCCAGAAGCAATGCCCTTTACCAGCATAGGTCTGTCTGCAGCACTCACCCTTCCTGGCTGGAGGAGGCCACTCTGCCCTCTCACACTGTGCTCAATGTGTACTAGCTTCTGCAGATTTTCCTGGGAGAGAAAAACAGCATTTAGAAGGCTCCATGGAGACTGTTTTTATCCAAGCAGCAAATTTTCCCTCACCCCTCCTCACCATTTTATTTCTTTAGAACTGATGTTACAGAATTAGGTTTCAGAGAGAACAGAGACCAAGTATTTACACCCAGTAAGTCTTCTTCCTGCGTTATGGATTTTACAAAACCTCATCACTTGCATTCACATGCCTTCTACAGTTCTTTTACCTGTGATTTCCCAGTTCACCTTCCATAGGAACTGCTAATTTCATATGGTATTTATACATTGGCTTCTTTGCCAACTTTCGGCCCCTGAGAACTAATAAAATAGGAACAAAGTACAGTATCTGCTCCAAAGGCCTGTAAGTGCCATGACACAGATAATCCAAAGCATGCTTTGATACTTTAACACTATTGCTGGGATTATCTGAAGATTTACATTCTGTGATAATGGATTAATGCCTTTGCAATAGGGGATTTAGAAGATACACTAGTGAACAGGCAATGAAGGTGCGTTTCTGTTTGGATGCTTCACAAAAAACAGGAAGTTTGTGATTAAACTCTGATACTATTAACTATCTACCTGGCCTTAAAGCACAGTCAGTCAGTGGGCACTGGCACCAGGCATGAACTTATCTATGAAGATGGTAAATGAGATTAACCTAGATAAGCCTGTGCTCCCATTAAAAAAAATCGGATGAATCTAAGAAGGAAAAAGGGATATCTGCACCTTTGCAATATTGCTAGTCCTTTCAAATTTCCTTCCATTTAGCACATGAGGCTGGTAAAACAGAGGCTTGTGCATAGGATTCAGCTGTGGTTTTATCTGATCAGAACAGTAGAATGGGCTTTGCAGCAGCAGTGAGTCATCACTGGAGTATCCCTAAAAATTAGGAGTCTCCTAAGTTAGCCACTGTATTCTGTATCTTCAGTTATGCACCAAGATAAACTGCAAACCAAGGACCATAGTTGATACAACTTCACGATCTGATAGCCTTTGAGTAGAGTTTTGTGCTACAACAGATAATGGTTTGTTTTTCTTTGCTCCATTAACTAGCATTAATATACCCCTGGGATTAGTGAGACTTGATTAGTTCGTACACTGTATCTACCTGATACAAATCAGTGGTGTCTGCAGAATCAACTAATTAAGAAAGTTATCACAGACACCAGAAGGAGCATATCCAAGTCAACGTGATGGTATGTCAAGGCTAATTTACCCCGGATTTCAGCTAACACAATTCATGTACCTATCTGGGCTTGCTTTTTTGAGACAAGACTGAAATACCTTCCTGTCTTACTGCCCTAGTGAAATAATTCAAACTTGTTTACCATGATACTAAGTTTAGTTCTTAATCAGTAACTGGATGTCAAATGCATGGAAATACCTACAAGGCTTGACCAGCACAGGGCTGCACTGTGCTCATGCAAATGTAATTGACAGTTGACACATTTTCAAGAATTTCAGCTGCCAGGTATCTCTTTTGCAATGCAAGAAGTAACAAATGGAATTTTTCAGGTAACTTCTAAAATTCTATATGCAAATAAAATGGAAAGAGCATATAAAACAATAGCACAAGAAATATCAGGGATCATGAGACAGCTGACTTTTGCAAAAAGTATTTGCAAAGGACTTTGCTGTCACTGAAGGGTATTTTAACCTGGCAAAACATGTCCAGTTAACAGCTTCCACAATGAAAACCTGTTTTTCATCTGCAGAAAAAGCAGTGTTCTCCTGTGAGCACACTCATGCCAGGCTAGTACTACTCATCTGGGTTTCTACCAGAGGGAGAAGTTGCAGCAGCCCAGCTTTTCTCAGGACTGCTGGCAGAGATGCCTATTGAAATGCTGATGTTTGCAATATGGACACATGTTCTCCAGGAAACGGACAGAGAAGTATTGAACTCATTTCCTGAAGGAAGTCAAACAGCCATCACATGTGAAGGGTAGTGGTTTATCTGGGAATGTGGACAACTGATGGGGGGGGTGGGGTGGGGCACAGTTTCCTGTCAGTTCCCCAAAATTCCCAGTTTATATAGCTTTCTTCTTTGGTCTTAAAACTATCATCATTCTTCTTTCAAAGATCCCTCACAATTCTACAATTAAGGAATGAAAGCAAAGCTCCACCCAGACAGTACTATTGTGACCATTTTAGTGGTGAACTGCAGCTTCCATAATTTTATCATAATTTCTATGCAGCAGGAGCACCTCCCCAAGGAATTCACCAGCTGTTAACAGCAACAGTGATTTATAGCTCTTAGTGTCTCAGGGCCTCTAACAGATTGTAGACATCCAAAGAGTGATACAAACCCTGCTTAGTTCATCTCCCTGAATTACAGACAGACGTAATACTCTGTGGCGATGGTGTGCCTTGTACTACCGTAAATTGAAAGTAATATTTTCCTATGTGGTGAAAATTCTGTGGAGATAGTTATGGCCATAATTTCCTTGAAAATCCTGGGTTAATAGTTCCCAGAAAAAACTGCTAGATTCTTATTGTCATAAAAAAAACCCTTAATAATGCATCATTGATATTCTGTAGAAAATGTAGATCCTGATTCAGTGCTCCAATGAGATTTTTGGAGTGTAGTTTGATGAGCTGGTACATGGCAACAGAAATCTTCCTCCTTCCAGGTATATGCCAACTCTAAATTATTTCTTAGAAATTCAACCAGATACATGACAAATTATTAATACTCTAAAATAAGTGGCATTGTTCAGTTTCTTCTGTAATTAGAGTAATTATTTGCATTTATGTTTTCTTTTTTTTTTTATACTGAGAGGAAGAAAAGAAGTGGCTTTTGTGTCTGGGATGTTAATTCAGGAGGCCAACCTCTGATTTAGCAGAAAATTGAACTTTGTTTCTCATGAACCTGCACCTTTACAAAATCCCCTGCATTCACACAGAAGGGACAGAAGGAAATTTTGTTTCATCTCTTCCATACCAAAGTTTTGAAAACGAGTACATGTGCTTTGATGATACGATTAAAAAAAACCCAACAAAAGTGTAAAACTCTATTTGGAATTTGTGATGAAATTATTCCAAAACAGACATTATTAATAGCAATCTGTGACATCTGTAAGAATCAGATGATATAATGACGTTCTCCAAATTAAAGCATGGCTTAGTAGAGGCAAAATTATTTCATGGCAATGCAACACAGCAAATTTGATTTTGGCCAGTTATATATACTTCTAACTTTAGAAAAGTATTTATATAAATATCCCATATATCTGACTGAAATCTAAAGAAGCAGAGTGCCAGAAAAAGATGTGTGACCTTGATCTGTTAGGAACGGAGCTCTTAGAGCTCTCAACCTCTAACACAGATATCCCTAAAGCTCTGAGATCTTTCTGGAAGGTTTTCATAAGATCTCTGGTTTTTGAAGAAATATTTATTTTGGTACAAAGACTGCTTAAATAATGGAAAAATATGAGTATAAATTCTTTGCCTGAGGAGAAGGAAAATCAGAACCAAACCAGTTGAAAACTTTGCTTTGAATATCTGTAGTTTCAGAGTCTAGTTTTAAAAGGGGTCAGATTGCACTCCTTTTTATGATAAAACTCTAGGCTTGTTAGATATCCTCTCTGCAACCTACATCTGCTCTTTCATCTTCATAACCAGTTAGTGTGTTTTTCCCTTTGTCTATTCTTGTGCATTCACTTTTTCAGCCTTAAAAGCCTACCTGAAAACAAGCTCTTACTAATATTGATATTACATACCTTTCCTTCATCTGCATCCTCTTAATGTGATGATACTACATGTGATGCTTTATCTCTTTGTCTCTTGAATTTCATGATGCCTGAATGATTATTAACAGCCCTCTCACTGCTCGAGAAATGAAATTATAAAGAAGTGAGTTGAACCCCAAGAGGGGAAAAAACCCTTTGTGCTATTGGCTATAGTGTCTTACATCTTGCAAAGCTGCACTGAAGGGCATAGACCAACTCCACATCTGCAGTACTGTAAAACAGATCTGTATAAGCCCTTGAATGTCACCTTGAAGGGGGCTTCAGAATTTAGCAGACATATGTATTCTCTTGAACAGATGTGTAGAAAACACAGTATTGATCAGGGGAGCATGTGTCATGGTAGGACTTACCGCTTGGAGCATGCTGTCATTGGCTTGGTCTGTGATTTCAGAAATGATGAATAAGGCAGCTGAGGGATGAAGGAAAACAAACACCATATATCACACAAAAGAGTAGAAAAATATCAAATCCTTCCTGTTTGTAAGGGCATCCTTTGGCTTCTTTGTCACTTTTGTAATACAACTACCTAGCAACCCCGACATGGCACACAGTGCTTCTCCCCCTTCCTCTCTTCATCATTCTCTTGTGTGAAACTGCATCATGCTTGTGCTGACCCAGGGAGTTTATGGGGTCACTTTTAAGCACCTAAGATGGCACTAAACCTTTTTTGTAATATTTTGCAAACCTTTATCAATGTCTTGTGATATAGAGAGATGAATGCAACCCAGCTTTAGCCACCAAATAGCGCAGCAGTCTAAGCTATACCCCTTATTGCTGAGGGAGAGGACATGTCATCCTTTTCTGATAGAAATGTGTATGAAGTGGTGACATGAATTAACTCCTGAATTCTCCACTGGCAAATAACCTGGGCTAGGACGTGTTTGCTGGCACTGAGAAGAGTGGCATAACATGGCTCAGGTCCCTATTTCACATCCCTTCCTGTGTGGCACAGAGCTTTCTATCAATTTCTGTCCATAACTTGGGAGCATGCTAGCTAGGAATGGCACAAGCATCTCCTAACCACAAATGAGATAGGCAATTGTGGTCAGAGGGCTTGAGTGTCTGCCCTGCTATTGTTTAAATTACTGGTATAACTGTAGTTCTACTGTCAGTGACTAGGGTCCTAAATCTTGCATGAGTTTCTGCTCTTGGGCAGAGTAAATTGACTTTTAGTCAACCACTGACTTTATTGCTATGAGTTGGTTTGGATTTACAATCAGTGTAAGAAGGGTGAATTGATTTCATTAATACAATGTTACTCCTGCTTACTCCAGCCTGGAAACTGCTCCCACTGACACCCCACTTGCTTTGATTTCAGTGGGAGTAAGAGACTTCTGCTTTATCTATCTCATGTGCTCGAAAGGATGGTATTAGCAGTGGATTTGTTCCTGATTTTGCAGAACTGCTTTTTATGCAATGTCCTTCAACTTTATGTAGCCTTAAGGAATTCAGAATGCAGATACACAATTCAAACCTCCTGGGTTTCTCCCAAGTTCACAGAGCACAGTAGGCATACCATAGATAATGGTGCACAATCAGACAGGGGAAGCCATCTGAATTGACTTTACAATGACTAGGCCAAATATTTACAAAGCCTAAAAGGGTTAGGATTTCCTTGATGACTGGGGCAAAACTGCAGTGTCTGCACCATGCCTGCATAGATATTTTTTTCTTCTGTAAGTGCCATCATGTCAAAACTATAAAAACTATTAAAAAAAGAAAGCATTATTGTCCTAAATTATTTGTCTAAATTACTAATCAATTCTTAAAATTTTACATCTAACCTATTAATGCAAAGTCTTGAAAAGAATACTGTGAGTATAGAGATCTTGCACCTCTTTAGAAGCAATGTTAGCAAAACAGAAGTTTTCTTCTACCAATTTCATTTTACCTTGTGTGGCTTCATACTCTGTAGAATCAGGACAAAGATTATTCAAGTAATCTGTAGTAAATGATCAAACAAACACAGACATGCAACAGTCAGAATACAGATCAACATAATTTGCAGTGTTGTTAGCTAAAACATTAAATCCTCATCACAAAATCAGACATTGGTTGGGGTTGGAAGGGACATTAAGTACCATCTTGTTCCAATCCCTCTGCTATGGGCAGGAACACCTTTCAGCAGACCGGTTGCCCAAAGCCCCATCCAGCCTGGGCTTTGAACACTTCCAGGAATGGGGTATCCACGCTAATGTCCCACAGCACTTTGTTCCCATATAATTAAGTGTATATATAACCTCCTTCCAAAGCAAAACTCATCTTTGATGATGATGGTATTTTTCATGGCATTTTACTTTGAGAATCAATGCAAGAGCATTGATACAGATTTGAACTCATGTAACTTGGCAGGTATAAATAAATAAATAAACAGTGTCAAAAATGTTTCTCGGTCAAGAGAATTGCTGAAGCACCACTTTACAAAAAAATTGTTTTCCTAATTAATTCTGTTTTCCCATCTGAATGCATGCTGTTGGCTATATTTACAGTTAGAGTAAATGAGTCATATGCTTTTTATGGGCACAGGAAGGAGACACTAGTTCTGTAAAACCAGGGTTCAAATAACTACTACTGAACTAAATCATATTCTGAAAATAGGTTCTGTAAGATAGACACAATAGTGCTTAGTGTGACAACAATTGTATTTGCATTATACACAAACCTTTAACCAGGCTTTTTTTGGACTAATTTTCTTGGACCACCTACTTATTCTGTGTCTGGGTCTTTATGCTTTTAAAGACCATGGAATGTAAGTGCTACAGTTTTAAGATCCTAGTCTAGAAATACTTCATTCTTATCTTGCTGATTAGTCCAGACTCGCAAATTCCACACCCAAGAACTAGACCTGTGTACTGAGAATAGTGCAGTGCATGGATGTCTATTCCCTTGAATGTCCTATCCATACACGTTTCTCTTTCTAGGGCTGTGCTTTCTCTGGCATCCTGAACTCCACCTGGCTTTTACCTGAATTTTGGAAAGTGTCTGCCTGTACTCAGGCAGGCAGGAAGGGGTTATGTGATGTCATCAGGCAATATTTAGTGTTCCTTTTCACCACTGCAAGCTCTGGACTGAGTAGACAAATCCTTTTGGTTGTGGTATAGTAAGTGGTAACCAATATACTCATAAATACCCTTCCTTGTCTGGTAGAATCAGCCAGTTATCATACAAGTACACCTAAGAATCTGAAGGATTGCACTGTTCCAGTCTCATTCTGTCCTAGCAGACAGAGAGGGACTTGGTTTCTTGAGGTGAAGAACTAAAGTAGTAAACCCATTTTCTGTAATATCTTAATCCAGCAGTGTATATATGTATTTCAGTATACACAAAAGCTTTCATTTTCCCGGTTAGTGTCGTACCTGGGACAAGGAGGAGCTCAAGTTGTTTCAAGCATAGATGAAATCCAATCACTGGGGCTTCACTGAAGCCCTTCAAACCCTCTCACAAAATACCATGCTGCATGTTTGCAATTTATCTTGTTGATCACAGAAATGGGAAAACAGAGGATAGAAGGGCTATTTCTGACAGGGATATGCCAATTCCTTTCACATAAATGCAGTATTTGTGTGCATGCACCATAAACACTATGGATCATGAGACACTGCTAAGTACTGCAAGGCACAAGTCTTGGAAGTTGCTCTTAATGTAGACACACACAGAGAGGGAAGAAAGTCAGACAGAAAGTAAGTCCTAGTATTGGCATTCAGTTTCATTTGTATTGGTTGCACTGAAGAAGCAGACTCAGCTATGAATAATGAGTTGCATCCTTGATCAAAGTGTCCAGAGCAAGATGAAACTGCTGGTAATCTGTGCTGCTAATAGAGTTTTTATCCGGTCACTTTGTTCTGCTGCTTTTATAGAAGCCCCTTCTAGTATGCTGTGCTCTTCATTGGCTGTATGGGCAGTGTTTATGGCTTCCTTTTTACGGTCCCATGCATAACTAATCTTGGACCCACACATATACATAGTCCCAAAATATTTCTCCACCTTTATGTCTATGGATCCTTGCTCTTTTGTGTTCTGAGTAAATTATGTGACAACACTGAGTTTCACTGTTGCAATTAACCATTTCCTTCCCTAACCAGTTCTAAACTTCCCAATTCTTCCCAGGGGCCACATCCTGCTTCAGAAAGTCTGCTGTCCTCACAGGCTCAGACTTGCTAGATTTGGGGTGGCTTGCAGAGAAGGAACATAATCCCCCTTAGAGAGACTCAGGTAGTAGTGATACATATGGTCCTGAATGTAAAGGGAAGGTATAACTGTAAATGTAAAATTTGTAAGTGTACTGTTAATGTAAATGTGTATCTCTTCCTCCTATAACACAGCAAATTTGGACTGGATTTTTGACTAATCACTAGCTTTAGGTGTACTATGCATAGGATTTATGGTGCAGTACTCAACTGCTTTGTTGATAAGAAGATGGTGCTTGCCACTGTCATACAGGATGCAGTGCAGAGTCTCCTTGCCAAGGTCACCTATCTTTTACTGTCTCTGGTAACTATCCTTGACATAAGAAAAAAATCAAACCTGTTTGTTGGTAGTGAGGCTGAACTCTCCCTCTCCTGATTCACAGAAAGAAAAAGTCAAGAAGGACTGGCTTAAAGCACCTGACTATGCTTTTTTGTGACCTTTCAACATGGCTGTCCTGTGGAAGTGCCTGCCTCTTCACAAGCTGCCTGACACTTCCTGAATCCTGTACTAAGCATATTGAAGTTCCCAGGAAATGCCATCCTGCTTTAGCCTTATTTTAGCTGTTATGGCATCATTATGTAGCACAGTGGAGGCACAGAACATCAGGGGAGTGTTTCTATTGGGTACTTTTAAGAGTGATTTTACTGACCTGTGAGCATCACACGATACTGGAAGACACGGTGTACCACTTTCAGAAGCTGATGTTTCACACTGTAAGGGCTGCCACCAGAGTTCTGCTGTCCTCAGTGGAAGAGAAGAAACACTAAGATGAGGGGAGATGCGAGCTCAGCAGCAAATTGTCATCTTAGTTACAATCCGTTATTACCTCTAACATCCTCAAACAACTTGATAAGTTAATAAGTGACTTAGAAACCACTCTACTGGGTTTCAGCAAAATACACTCACAGATCTGTAGATTCACACCACACACAGGAGTGTGTGGGCAACAGAGAAAGAAACAAACACATCACACAAAACTGAGCTTCTCACTTAAGTTTTAGCACCAGGGCTGTGAAACAGGGCTATTCTTCCATTCTACTCTATGTGTGAACACTGGTGGAGTACCAGAAAAAAAAAAAATTAAAAATCCTTGAGTAATACCCACGGGAAAGCCATGCATTAGTGCATGTAAAAAAACCCCAGCGTGTGAGCCTTACCTCAAACTCTTGAACCATGGTAGCCACTTGGGAATATTTAAGGCACATTTCATCTAGCAATGCCAAATTCCTGTCAAACTGTGTAATGTATGCTGTGTAGTGATTCAGGCTTGATTTTCTGGAGAGAAAAACATCAGCAACTTTCTGGTGTTCATCCCTAAGGCCACAGAAAGAAAAGAAGCCACAAATAAACAAACAAATAAATAAAAGTGAAGAAGTAGAGCCATACTTCTTGCTTATTGTATTAGACTGCACATTGTGCACCTAAAGCCTAGGCTGAATGGCAGGAAAGAGGGAGGGCTTCAGGACAGACTGACAACACCACAGGCTGCTGTAGCATGGGCACCATGGGGGCTGATCCTTTGGCTGTGCCTCTGCCATAGCAGCACTGTGAGGCTCCTTTCAGGACATGGCTCCTGCTTCAGTAAACAGACCTTCCAACTGCTGAGTTGGAAGCTTTGAGTACTGTTTGTAGGGGAGAATGTAACATTTATCGTAATATCAGATCTTCAGCTCTCCTTCACTGCCTGTTTCTTAGCACTGCCTCATTGTCATCTGTCTCAGTATTCAGATGCACAGTATTGAAATATTTATAAAGCATGTACAAGGAGAGAGCAGAATAAAATCTGAGTTCACAAAAGAGGAATCATACTGAATAGAGGAATGGGAGTTCGTGTGGATGTCCAGAACAACAGAGTGTCTGGGGAGTGCAGGCACATGAAAGGGCTTACTGGGAGCTTCAGGTATGGTAATGCCCTGAAAACCTGTGTGAGTACAAGTCTATAACATATGTATATCTGTTGTGTTGGCAGCATTTGCAGTACAGCTGTCTTTTATCCCCAGTGCCATAGAGTTTTGGACAGAACTCTTAGGGCATTTACAGTTGTGTTCCTTCCATCTTAGGGAACTGGACGCATAGAGTAGGGTTGTGGCTTCTTTAGTTTCCAAGACATTTTACATCCCAGCTGGAAACATTATGTCTGTTTGTGTTCTAAGTGTATAAATCACAGATCACCAGTGACACATTTTAAGTCTTTCTGCCAACAGTCCCTTGGTGGGCACAAACCAAAACGCAGCTCCCTTTAGCCTCTCCTTTCCTTGTGCACATAGACTGGGAAGTGCAGGGCTGCAAGGAGACCTATGCCCTATATTTAGGATTGTTACTGAAAAATTATCATTTAACTGACTTCCTTAATTGCTCTGTGGCTGTGCAGAAATAGGATCATCTATTCTCAGTGACCACTGCCTCCTGAAGTTTAGCAAGCTAAAGGTATGGGGCTTCATGGTCCATCATTCAATAGAACTTGCAGTCTGGCTTTAGTCAGGAATCTCTTCAGCTGAATGAATTTTGGAGTGTTGTCTGTCCTAGTCATGGTCTTATTGTCTCATAGAAAGACTTTGCCCTGTAAGGTTGTTTGATGGAGTCCCAGTAACAGGCTGCCAGTGTCCTTTTGGCTAAGAAGCCTAGAGTAGCGGATCCCTGCCTTGGTGCTGGGAGAAATGAGATCTACACAGCTGCTATGTGGATTCCTGTAAGCGGATGATCTTTAGGATCAGTTCTGATGTAAGTTGCTCCTGCTTCCCACAGCATGAATCTGTGACCTTCAGGCCATGAGTGTGAAGCCACTTGGCGATGACTAAGAACTGGGAGAGGATAATGCATATGAAGTTGTCTGCTGTTCTCAAACTGACTGATGGGGCTGTTTCAGAGCCACGGGCTGTTCACTGTTCATATTTCAGTATTTGATTTCTTAGCCTGGCAGCCTCTACATTTACTTCATTCTTGTGTGTTTGCAAAATCTACCGAAGTAGGTAAGGTTCTACTCTTTTCATTTCTGCTGGAATGGTCAAGGGAACACCAATGAGTTCACCCACCTGCTGTGGAGGGTATGTTAAGGCCATCAAACTATGCCATTCTGTACTTGCCATTTAAGGACTCTCTCTTCCAGTTCTTCCAGGATGTCTTGGTGTAATTCATAAATTTCAGGGAGTTCACTTAAACCCTGCTTGAGCTTAACTTCTTGTTCATTTTCATCATCATCTCCAAGCACTTTCAAGATACTTTCATAGAAATCCTGTGAACAACAGCATTGAAATGAAGCAGACTTGAAATATCTTTTCTGAAATTATTATTACATTTTTTTGACTCCTAAACTATGCTTTCTAGGAATGGAAAGATATGCTGTCAACAGCAATAGTGTTCAGTATGGCAAGCAGATCATAGAATGTGTTTTCTTCCATCCATTAGTTCATACAGTTTCAGCTGAATTCCACAATGCTATCAGCTTAAAATGGAACATTTCACCAGATCAAGCCATAAGACCCTTATTTAAAATTTTTTAAGTAGATAAGATTACTAAGGGAGAATTAATTAGAAAGAACTGACTTCCATAAAACTTGCTAATGTCCAGGTATGAGCAACTCATCAGAATATGCTTCCCTGTGAATAGATATCTTGTATTGGATTGCCCACTTTGGACTGATTAAATTCTATATTGATTTCAGCATGGTGGGATCTGGTTGGTATGACTGTGATCCTGCTGAAAGGTTCTGTTCTTACAGAACAGGAGAGACTCTAGTCAAAGAACTTCAAAATTCCTCTCTCACCGATATGGACTGACTTCAGGCAAGATCAGGTTTTAGTCTCCTCCTAGATTCATTCCTGGCTTCCTGTTGTTACTGTCAACTGCAACATCCACACTGGCTCTCTATGAACTGAGATGACTGGATTATCTGATACATACTAGCCAAGAGTCACACATATGCAGTGTTGGGGTGTTTTAGCAACTATAACAGCTGAAACACTTGTTTTCCAAAAAGCCACTGGGACTAGGTAAAGAAAAAAGATCATGATAACAATTTTCTTTTTTATTATATCCTGGATAAAACAATATCATAAAGATTTCTGAAAAAAGTATTACTATGTTTCCTAATTATCTGGATCTGATTTCTGCAACATGTCTGTCTCAGTACCATAAATAATCCCAATGTTGTGCTATTAAATTTCCAATTTTTTTCTAATGCGAGTTAGCCTATCTAAGTTCACGTTTCAACCAGCGTATAATCCACAAGTTTTTCAACCAACAAAGCCAATCAATCTGTCTTCTGGATGCTTGTACTAACTCAAAGGAATCTGCAACCTTTCAAAGTCTTCAGTCATCATAATTAATCCAGACCAGGGAAAGGGAAAGAATCCAAAGGGTTCTCTCTGTTGTGCTTGGACAAATGAATAGCTACCAATGTATTCAAGTAATCTATTCTGTTACAAAGATGTCATCTTTCACAAATTAACATCAAACAGCTCTGTGTCTGTCCACTTTCCACCACAACTGAGCAACAGGATTAATACTCATTTCCCACAGCATACCAGTGGATTTAATTAGTTATTAATTGACTGTTCCCTTGATTATAAGGAATTCTCAGACAAATAATTAAATTCCAGTTGCCTAGATAGCCAGCTTTCTAATGATTAAAAAAACCCCTTGCAGCATAACAGTAATTACTATAAACATCCATTAAAAAATAATTATGTTACTGTTGAAAATGCTGAGTGCCTGTGAAGCCATTAATCAAATGCAAAATGCTTTCCATTTTCACTAACTGTAATCAATCATGACACCTGAAGGTCTCCAAGTCTGTCACAAAAGCCCAGCGTCTAAGTACAGGAGGTTCTAAACACTGAGTCCATATAATTCCCTGAGGGATCAAAACTTTCTTAAAACAACTTCATGAACTGAAGTAGTTCAGTTCAAAGCTCCGGTGTGATAACTACAAAGCTCAATCTGATCCAGGAATGGATAAGCCTACACATCTCACACAAGTCTTATACCTGTACCTGCATGTGCATGAAAAAGCATAACTCAAGCTGCCTAGGTGACATAGAAGGTTAGCAACTCAGCTGTAAAAATACATTTCTGAAACACATATTTTTTCATTACATTTTGGGCATCCATAAATAAGCCCTGTATAGCCATCCAATGGCCATATTCTTAGCATCCCTGATATAACCCTGCAAATAAGGATATGAAACAAAGAGGATCAAACCCCACAGCCACAAAGGTTGTTGTTTTTTTCCTTCTTTTGTTTGTGCACATCACTAATACACACAAGTTTCATCTTTTCCCTCCAAGAATGCCTCTGAAGAATTCTGTTGTCTGCTGTAAATGGGGACTGTAACCTGGAGTTTGTTTTTGTACAGGATTCAACATCTATATGAAATCTGATATTCTAATAAAAGGGCAAGAGGTGTAGTTAATGGGATAAGAGCTAGTGCTATGCTTAGCTTCCAGGATTTTGTGAACAGACGCAGAAACAGAGTTTATGTATCATTTCTCTCCAACAGTGGGGGTGAATGTGCTTTGGAGTCCACCTGCAAATTTTAACTGTGTACATGTCAATAGCCATTCTGCAAGATGGGTACATCCCATACACAGTTATCGTTCCTGTGGTTCAGCCCTGCTGCTAGTTATTAGCTACATGAGGTAAATGAGAACACTTAACTTTGCAGGACCCTAGTGAAAGGAAGGAAAACTAGTCTCTTGTCAGCTAAACTACTTGTGAAGCGGGTAGTTTACCCAGGAGAGAAAACTGCCTCTCTGTACATATATGCATACATATAAGTATATGGTATGTTGGGTGATTCCTTTTCTTCAATTTCTACTTGAAAATAACTTGGAGAGCAATAATTCATTTTGGATTCAGAAGGTCTGTTGCTTTTTTCTGTATATAACAGAATAGGCCAAAATTAGAACAGTTCATCCAGTGGGGATGAATGATTCCCTGGGAACCGAGGACTACTGCAACCAGTCTGGTAGAGGTAGTCAGAAAATGATAGTACTGAAGTTATTTTCTACCTTTACTGTAAAAAGCTGATGGTTCTGCAGCCTGCAATGGGTTGAAAGCAACTATGAATATTAGAAAGTTGGGTATGCTAAAGAAGAGAAAGTTGGGATTATGACTTACAGGTGTAGCTAAACAGATAGCTCTATTTGAAAGAAAATATCTTAGAATTGTCCAACAAATGCGAGTCAGTTGTTAGGTTTACTTGGGTTTCTTATTTTTCATCTTCTAAAGCAGTAGCATAAACAATGCTAATGTAGTCATAATGGAAATCCTAGTCCTTGCATATTGACCACAACGGCAGGAGAATGGAAGGAGAAGGGAGTACACCATCATTAATATTGTCTTTGCCAATAGTAATTTTAAGACCTCCGGTTTGACCAGCAGTTGCTCTGCAGGTGGGAAGTGATGTTCCTTCTCACTGGCTCATAGCATTACATTCCTAGCATCAGGCCTGCATTTGAGCTAGAAACTGTGGTGTTCTAGTAGAAAATGGTCCTTGTGGAGCAAAGCCACCATTTAACAGGCCAAGAGAATTATCTGAAACAAACAGTATTTCTGTGAACAAAAAGCACACATTATACTAGAAGGAACAGATTGCTAGATTGTGGCTGAATTAGAAAAGCTCTTAACACCTGCAGTCTAAGGATTATGGGTGACCTTGATTCCAGATCTTGAAAACAAAGTCTCGACCTGCTCTTTATTGCATTGTCTCATTGGGAGGAACAAAAGTTCTACAAAGCAGAATAGAGCTGAACTGCTTTCCAGATTTTGAATTAGCTTCATGTTGTTGTTAATGAGGTAAAGAAACCTTAACTCAAAAGGACCCAATGCAATGCTTTGAAGAAGTTAATCATCTGCTGTTCTTGCCAGAGATAACCTGCCAGATTAACCTGCCAGAGAAAAACTATGTAAATTACACCAGGCAGAGGTCTGACCTCTATTGCTGTCGTGGCTGAATCAACTCTGCATATATCTCTAGTCCGTATTAAAGAAAAGGGAAAGGTCTGATGGGTGAATAATTTCCCCTGGAATATTTCTACAATTTTCAAAATAGTGTGAGTTTCCACTAGGGAACAACACTGAAAAAAAAAAATAAAAAGGGAGTGAGTGTACAGAGCAGATGCATTAGTGGAGAGCCACAGCTATTTTTCCCCCATAGTCTTCACGTGGGGATACCGGCACTTCAGCTACAGAAATCACATCTGCACACAGTGTGCTTACCTTGCTCACACCACAACACCCACCTGACATCTATGCTTTTCAGCAAGTGCATGCATACATCAACATACATGCATACAAAATAATTTTACATGTTTATCTAGACTTGCGATTACATCCCCAGTCAAGCTGCTATTTTAATGGACTGATACTAGTGGGAAAGTCATCATCATATTTGACACTTTGTGAGGGGACCAGGGAGGACAACAGGAAATCTTGTTGAAGCCCAAATTATGTAAGTAAAGTCTACACTAATAGCATAAAATGGTGCAGGATTTTACAACCACTCTCACTTTTAGAATGAAGGTGGATTCAATAGATTCTGCATATTGCAGAATTTGAAGCTCTTTTGGACATCTAGGTATTATACTGAGGAGAGGGTGAAGACCTCAAAGGTGGAGAAGAGAGCCTCCATATTAAATCCAAGTGCAGACATGAGGTGCTGTTCAGTATTCTATGAACCAAGTCTCGCTCATGGTGGTTCTTGGAGGTATCTCCATCACAGTCAGCAGGCTTTCTTCTAATGATGAAAGTGGCACTCCTGAATTTAAAAGTGGCACATCTCCTATAGCAGACTGAATGACCCTTGATCTGTACGGAGCAGTGATCTCACATTTCTCACTACTGGACTCAGCAGAAACAATGCCAGATGAACAGTAGAAAATGCTGCTGCAGCAGCCACAATTACTCTCTTATCCTGCCATGCAGGGTACAGTCGAGGTCAGGAACCCTGACCTCAGCACACACTCACATGCAGCCAAATAGGCACATCCAAAGCACTGCAAATGAATTTCAGAACCAGCAGACTGTACAGTATGCACTGAGAATACTGTATCAGTGCAGCTGTTTACCAGGGAATTGTCCTGATCCAGATGTACTGGTATGGCTTTCTCTTCTTTTTAAGGGATATACAGATTATCTGAAAGCTATTTTGGCTCAACATTGCCACTGTGGTAGTGCCCCAGCCAATATATAGTTATTTTCCCACTGCTAATGAACACAACAATGAATGAATAAATGAGAAAAAATTCAGCCTAGTGTAAGTGAGGGCAGGCTATTCTCTTGTAACTGTGTGTCCTTAGGCTTTTATAAGAGCTTCAGAGGCCCTGCTAGGAGGCTAGCTCTTTTTTCAGCCAGCACATTGCATTCTCTAAAACATTTAATTAGGAAAGTAATGACTTGATTGATCCAGCAGAACTTTGAATATCAAATTCACAGTAGTAAAAAAGGTTCAGCAAATAATTCACTGGAAGTGTAAATAATCAGAAAGATGGAATTCTGTTTTACATGTAGAAGGTTCCTAAATTAGGCAGTTAGTTTTTGTTCTTGAGAATGCGCCACCCACAAGAATTCTGAAAATAGAGTTTAATCAATGAGATTTAATCTCAAGTTAGAGGCTTGAGCACTAAGATTATTTTGTTCTTTTTTAATTCCTAAGATTTATTTTGCAGTCATGAACATTGGGATGTCCAGTGCAAGGTTGAATTCCAAACTGTTCTGAAGGCTGGAGAACCAGCACATATCTATTCTTATCATATTCATATCTATGTCTCCAAATACTTAGGAAACATTAATCTGGGTCTCTTTGTTTCTAACAATTGTGGTACATTGTTATGAGAAAAATGCAAACCAGAAAACAGATCAATTTTCTTTTTAAAAGGAAGAGGTGTTAGGGCTGATGTCTTTTCAGTGCAAAGCTTAATTCAGTAAATATCTTCGAGGGAAGTAATAATTACTTAAGAGCGGTTTATGCACACACAAAGATGATGATTTTGTGTACAAAAGCGAAAGGCAAAATAAACATGAACATGGTCTACTACCAAAAAGGAAAGTCAAAATTAACATGACCATGATACATTATCTAGCAAATGCTGGATCCCATACAGACTGGGATCCTGAAGCAGTCCAAGTCACATTAAGTTTGATTTGTGCACATCTTGTAAAGCCATTTGAAACAGACCAGCTGTAAATAAGCCATCTTGGTCATGTGTGAAATTTAAGGCTGACAAAGCCACCTGCAGCATTTTGTTCAGGAGCAAGCACTAAGGAAAGGATGTCAAGTGCAGCCTCCATTGCTGGGGAACCTTAAAAGGAGACAGAATGACAAAGCTTGAAGATTAAATGATGCTGAAGGAAATTCAAGGACTTACCAACTTTGGAAAAACTGTGAGTACCAAGAGGTCAAGAACTTGGACTAAAAGGCCCTGCCACTTTCATCTGCTCAGGCTGGAATGAGTTATTAACTCACTGCTCCAGAGGACTGCATTACTTTGGAGTAGGGCAAGTAATAGTTAACCTTTTAGATTATTATCACTACTACCACACCGACTGATACCAAGTTTGTGAGCTAACACAATGTTTCCAGTCTTTCTTCAATAGTAGAGTGGGTGTATGGAAATGTCATCATTTTGGCAATCAATCAGTTTGCTAAAGTCTCCACTGAGAGGCCATACAGATTCTGTTATGCTGAAGAAACAGCAGCACTAGCCAAGCCTGGAAATTAGATGGGAAATTGCTCTTGCTGCAGGCTTACAAAAAGCCTTTTTTTCCTTTCTGAAAGTGGCTAGGGTGTGGTTTAGTTCTTTATCTTTCTTACCAATATTTGGGTTTACATTAGAAGATGATACTTGAGACTTGATGATAAGCATTTAGAAACTGTTTTCTTGAGAAAGTTGGTGATGGGAAACAGAAATGTATGCCTGGGTTGAGGAATGTTGACAGGGAAGCCTTTGGTCCTAACTGGCCATGAATGCTGTGTTGTACCTTGATAGCAATTTGGTTACTGTGATCACTCGTGGTCGCTTCTGAAATATGCCAGTGGAGCTTGTGTCAACAGCAAAAGCACAGCAAAGCATGATTTTTTGCTGATGTGACTATTCCTAAAGCTATTAAAATATGGGAAAAGGAGCAATTAGATTATTGTAACTTCTAGTGTTATGGCAGTATTGAAAATATTGACTTGGTTAGGCAATATTACCCCTATATTCTAAGGGACTTACATGTTGTAAGATCGGTAATAGTTTCTCTAGATATTCTGAACAATACACTGGGCAACAGGTAAATATAAAGATCCAACATCAGTTGGCATGGAAAAGGTGACAGTGTTTTCTAGATTGAACTTGTTTGCAAGGGAGAAATATGCAGATTATTTCTGAATGCCACTGTAGGTAGGTATCATATAGACGTCAGCCTGTAGCATTAGAGATAGGGTATGCCAGGGTGACAGGCAATCAATGAAATAAAACAACATACCCTCTGAGCCTGTTCCCATAAAGATTTTTAACCTCTTCTAAACCAAAGAGTGCCTGAACTATCAGACGGGTGAGAAAACAGGCTGAGAAAACAGGATTCCTGTTTCTCTCTTCTCCCTCATTCTCTGACCCAGGTTCCATTCATGCATCCTCACTAATTAGAAAGCCAACTCATACAAACAATTAAATCTTATCTGAGAAACTGGCTTGTTGGCTCTGCTGAAGAAAAGCCTCCTGTAACCCCTAAAGGAGTGTATGGGTCAAGACATATAAGAACTTTTCCACTGTATAAGGAAATAATTAATCAAAATTGTGATTTTACCCTTCTTAAACTTCATACGGGTGGTGATTGCTCATCTATCTGATGGCTCCTTCAAATTCCAAAATTGATGAGATTTTATTAAACTTTCTAACCCAGGAAATTGGGACAGGGAATATCACAGTGCATGGTTACAGTTATTCTGATATTTCACAGCTTGTATGTGGCTTAACTTTGCTTACCAGTGCTTTCATTCAAGGGTGTTGTCCAAATGCTTCTTGGACTCACACAGGCTTGGTGCTGTGACCACTTCCCCAGAGAGCCTGTTTCAGTATTCAGCCACCTTTTGGGTGAAACCCCTTTTTCTAATACCCAACCTAAACCCATGCTGATTCTGCTCCAGCCATTCTCTTGAGTCATGAGAGTGAAGAAATTGGACCTGCCCCTCCACTGCCCCTCAAGAGGATGTTGAAGATCTCAACTGAGGTCTGGCTTCAGTCTCTTCTTCTCCAGGCTGAACAAACCAAGTGTCCTCAGCTACTCCTCATAAGGCTTCCCCTCCAAAAATGTCTCTATCTTTGTGGCCTCCTTTGGACACTGTCATAGCTCAATGTCTTTTTTATACCATGATGCTCAAAACTGCCCCTGGGACACAAGGTGAGACCATCCCCTGATGGTCCTGCTGTGCCTAATGCCCCCCAAGACACAGATGGCCCTCCTGCCTGCCAGGGCACAGCTAACACAGGTCCAACTGACCATCGAGCCGGACCTCCAGGTCCATTTCCACAGCGCTGCTCTCCAGCCTCTCGTTCCCCAATCTGTATATACAGCCAGGGTTGCCCTGTCCCAGGCACAGAATCTGGCACTCGTCCTTGTTAAACTTCATACGGCTGATGATGGCCCATCTCTCTAATTTGTCGAGATCTCTCTGCAAGGTCTTTCTGCCCTTGAGGGAATCAACAGCTCTTCCCAATTCAGTGACATTGTCACACTTAATATCCTTTGAGTTCTCACCTCATTACTTTTGTACCCATCAGAGTTCCTGTTCCACTGCTAGTGTTTGGAGTGTCTTCCAAGGAAAACTACTTTTTGCCTTCTCAGGAAATTTCTTTCCAAGCAACAGTGGGTATGCTTTGCATGGTGGCTACTACTATCTTTCAACTAATATTCAAGAAAGATACTGACAGCAAGGCCACCTAAGCTGTGTACCAGTCTCCAGGGAAGCAGTGGCAGATCTGTTAAAGGGACACAGAGTATTCCAGGACAAAGCCACCAGTCGGTTTATGCCATGCAAGAATTCTCTATCAGGCTCTAAAAGGAATTATTTTTGGGTGTTCTCTCATGCATTCCTGACACCAGAATCTGTATTTTTCCCATGGCTGTGTGTCTTGGGTAACTCACAACTTTTTGGTATTCCATACCTCTTTGAGACCAAAATTGTTGCTGTCTCGTTAAGACCCCATGGCCCAGCCAGAAACAGAACCAGAGGGTACCCGTCTTTTTCAAGTTGCGGTTTCTCTCGCCTCTTGCTCTTTTCCCTTTTGTTCTTGCAGGGCAAGGTAGCTGAGGCAGCGCAGGTGGAGGCTGTGCTTTGGTTTGGTTTTGTTTCTCTCTGGCCTTAGGAGGGAGTTGTTTTTGGGTGGCAACAGTAGCAACCTGAGAGGCTGCGTTTCAAAATCAAAAATTTTCAGAGTGAATTTTGCAACACCTGCCTGTGGCACAAGGCCAGCACTGGTTGGGGTTGGACCACCATTCTTTGGGTGCTTGAGAATCCGTTTTCTCTGTAACCCCCATTGGAACAGGGACCCTAGAGAGTAGAGCAGCACAGCAGCAGCCCCAGTGGCTTGCAGGCTGCAGTGTTGATGCTGGTTGGATGCTGCCAGCCTAAGGACAGGCAGAGAGGCTGGCACTGCAGATTCACCGAGTTCTTAGGTTCCTACGTTCCAGATGCCAAAGGATACCAGCCACCTTTGTCAATGGGGCTGCTGCCACTGGAGAGATGAGAGAGGGGAGGGCTGCTGCCATCTGCCATCTTCGTCTCTCCACATGCACTTGTCTGCAGAGGACGCGGTCTTTGGGGCGGCTTACTCTGCCCTTTGAAGTACCTAGTATTACTGTTATTTTTTGCCTGTTGCTGTTTCTTTTTTTATAGACTGTTATTTTTTCACTTATATCTACTCCTGTTCCTTTCTCCTTATTGGCAGAAAGGAATTTGTTAAACCCACGCGGGGGACGGGAGGTGGGGGGTGAACAACTAATTTTGGGGTATCCGCCTCTTAAATTGTCTTAAACCGAAACAGTGTGATACCCAGAGCACACTGGCTATTACCAATACTGCATTATCAGAAATCAAGAAATTAAATGGAAACACAGTGAGTCCATTGAAACCAAATCCCCATGCTTCATAGCTCTGTTCCCATCTGTCTCACTCTGAAGAGAGTAAATCCCTGTCTATCACCATCTCCTTCTCTGCACTAGGCTTATTCTGTATCTTACACCAGTCTCAGCCCCAACAAGCCTCAACTGTTGGCCAACACCTTTCCCTCTAGATGACAAATAATAGATTTGAATGGTTCACAGTAAGCCATGCCTCCTCAAATTCACTTAAATCCCTTCAGTGCTTTTATGTCTTTTAAATTACTGCTAAATAAAAAGGTATCTAGGTTTCAGTGAATAAAATTATTTACTTACCATACATAACAACTGGAGCATTTCCACATATCTGGGGAGAGAGACAAACTTTTATTAACTGCCATCAAATGAATACTGAAGGGTGGACTGCATAGCTTTAATTTTAGAAGAGCAACAGGTAGGTTGTAAAAACAAACTCACACTTTTTCTGAAGACATCAGCTCCTGGGCAATGAGGTAAGCTCTGGACTGGCCTTCTTTCTGTCAACAGAAGTCAGAAGCAATTAAAGGATTTCTCATTCTACAAAGTAAAGCAGTGTTAAAGAACTTTTAACCAACATATTTCTGTAGTAAAAATAGTGACCAGAGGTTAATTCTTTGTTGTTCAGTGTCTGGCATCCTGGACTTGACAAGCCATTTCCCCAGTTCAAATACTAGTAATAGAGTACAATATAATGGCTGCTAATATAGATGGCAAGTTTGGAAAGTGTCTTGTTATTGAAGGAGGAATGAAATTTTCTGTGGATTTTTACAGGTCCAAAATTTGTCAAAGAAACAGAAAGTGCTTAACTTTGAACAGCCTAGCTTCACGGCTGTTGAGGATATACCACATGTAAAAGGGAGTTCTTTATCAAAATGATCATATTCCAAACTGTTCTGACTGCTGTCAGTGAGACCTGTGGAAGCAAATGGGGTGAAGGGCTTTATTGTGTACTAAGCAAAGTGTCTAAACTAAATGGCCATAAATATCTCCAGAATTAATTCAGTACTTTACTTCACCAGACAATATTGTTTGAAATCTCAGAGGCATCTATTTAACTGGTAACTCTGCCATTTCTAAATGAGCACCAGACAAAAAGCAGAAAGAGCTGAGAATCCAGGTTCTTCTGCAAATTGCTTTTCCTTCTCCAGGTTTCATGCATTAACCATTTTTAGTTTGTTTTTTGTTGGTTTGGGGTTTTTTGGGAGTTGGTTTGGTTTGGTTTGGTTTTTTTACCTTGTTGGTGAGACTGGGATCACCAAGGCTGCTGCTCTCATCATCTTCTGAACTCTTTTGATCCTCATCCGATGTGACAACTTGCATTGGTGTCACAGAGACTGGGCACACCTTGTAGGGCTCAGTGTAGGCACTGCAGAAAAACAGAATAGTGGTGTTTTTCCCAGACTCACTGTTGCTCAGACATAGAGAATCCCTGCAGAACTGCAGGGCTGGGAAAGCAAGATTTATCAAGCTGGGATTTTTTGGCTGCTAGGTTCAAAGGCAACCATTTAGGCAAGCAGAAGACTCTGAAAGGAGCAATGGGAGGTTAACTGAACTTGTTCAAGCTTCCCCAAAAGGTCAATGTTCTGGCTCAGTTTGGAGTAAAAACTTCATACTTAGTTGCAGCCAGAACTGCTTTGTCCCTCCCTAGTCAATACATCAAAATAGATGCAGTAAAATCACACTAACATTTTAAAATGGAAGTTAGATATTGTGACAATGGATTTTCTGGGAAAACATCAAAAGGATGAGAAAAGTATAATGGTAATGCCAATGCCATCAATTAAACTACAAGATATTCAGGTTCCAGAATCCTTGAATTGTTTCAAGGGAATATGAATTCAGCTCTAGAAATCCAGAGAAAGCTGTGCAGTAAGAGTACTGGACCTGGTGTGAAACACAGGCCAGTACAATACAGGCCTGTATCTTCTCAGCATTTTATTTAAAAAAATAAAAATAATTCAATTTAAATTGCCAGTGATCTCAAAACCTCTGCAAAGCATGACTAAAGCTGATCTTTATATGCCTAGCTCCAAATTCCAGTTGCTGGATCTTGTTAAACCTTTGCTGAATTGGTGGCAGTCTTCCAGATTTTGTTACTGTGTACTCATAAGCTGTATTAAAGTCGTCCCCTCATTTTGACATTCATATGAAATTGGCGAAGAATTTGGTACCTTACCATGTCATGCCACCCATGATTTAATAATTCTAAAATCTCTGAACTTCATCCAATTATCCATTAGCATTATTCAATTTGCCAACCATTTTGGCATCAGCTTTTGCTGCCATCAAGTTTTGATACTGCTCTTGGTACTGCAACACATAACTAATTATTCCAGCACTGGCAAAAGATGTATACCAAGCCATATACATCAGCTGTAAAACCCGTCTATTCCTACCTGACTTGACTGAGTTTTCACATTCAAGGATCAGATTTGGCTTTTTGACCACAATGTCATTCTGGGAGTTTATATACGGCTTATACACCACAATGGCCCCAAGCCTTTTACATATCCAGGGCAAGGTTCCAATGCTCAGCTGTCACTATCACACCAGGGAAGGCAAATAATGGCAACATGCTTCTTCTTGGGCAAAAGAAGAACTTTATTGAAGGAACAACCTGTATTTATAGGACGGTTCCCAAATCTCAGACAGGGCAGTAGGTTATTGGACAATAGAGAAAAATACTCTGTGTCATGTACAGTATGCACTGTCCCATGGTCAACACTAGGTGCTAATCTATGTTGTTAATTCTTTTCTATCACTGATAGACCTGTCTTCCTGGGAAAGGACTGCAGCCTGGAGCTGTGAATCTTCACAGCCTGGGAAAAATTATGAACTAGCTAAGAAAGCTTGGGAAAAATCCTGGCTGGAATTTTCCTAGGCCACTAGCAGTGTCCACACTCAGCCAACAGGGTGAGTCTTTTGTCTTGAGAAACAAAATCTGACATCTCCATGTTTTCTAGTAGACGTGTTGGCCATCCAGGTTAGTCTGTAATGTGGGCCTGGCTTACTCAGTTTATATAATTTCTATACTTCTCATTTCCTCTGAAACATTCACTTCCATTCACAGCTCTGCTTCATCTTGTTATTTTTCTTTAATCTTCCACTTGCAGATGCCAGACATGAACAAACCCAAGGCTTCAAAGCCAATGCTAGAGTAACAGAAGTCTGTACAATGACGGGCTAATGTAAGTGAGAGGACAATGATGAGATTCCCAAGATCGCTTTTTCCTTTCAGAAAGGAAACTCCCTACATATCTGCATTTACTTCTAAACTGCAAACAGGGCTATGTGTCTCCCATGCAAGTGTGGCTGTCAACTTTTCTGTTATGCCTGCAGCTTTTTCCTCATGTGCACAGTCCAGGAGTTTTCACAGGCTGCCCGGTGCATTTGTCATGGCTGGGCAAAGGACCAAGCAGTAACACTGTTCCTCACCTTTATGTACTCTGGCTTATTAGTAGTATCTGCAGTTTTTCACTGTGGGTGGCATCACCACACTTTTGAAAATCTGTCCAGCTTCAACAGTGAAGGGACCTCAGCACAAGAGCAAGGCAAATACAGGAACAGCTCAGGAGACTTATTACTAATTTAGCCAGTCTCAGCCCTTACTCACACAGTCCTTCCGCAGTTTGTAATTTTTTTGTCCCAGAAGACATGAAATTGAGGTATTCCTTCCTTTTGTCTCTGATAAATGACTGCATTGTGTTAATATAAGAACACATTATAATTTGGGAAGAATGCCTCAGTCTACTAGTCTTGTAATCATTATGAATGTTATTAATAAAGGTTCATACAGTAGCAGAACTTGCAATATTCCTAAACTATTGAATGGGCTTTGTTTGCAGTAGACCTCCATCCCAGTGGCACTAGCTTGAGTTTAAAGAGAGGTCTCAAAATGTTACAGATCTCATTTGGACACAGGACGGGCATGGGTTTACTTGTGCCACCATTTCCATTCTCCTCCTCTCTCATCGCTCCAGTAGTACTCAGGTCTTTACTTCTGAGACTGTTCTGTATTGTCACAGAAGTTCCTGGGCAGGGCACCTTTCCTGATACCCTACATGCACTTAATCAAATGAACTCACATGTCATCATCAATCCTTTATGTCTATGCTCCTGTGATCTCCTAGCACTCCTAGCTTCTGAAGGCTTGAATTGTGCCCAGGAATGACGAAGTGATAATTTCCTTTAGTTCATTAAAAGCACTGCTAACTGAGCTTACTGGAAGCAATAAACTTTAATGCAACGGAAGATGCAACTAGAAGTGTGAGTGTGAACAATAAGGGAAGAAATAGTCTGAGAGTTTGCAGTATCTCAATAGACACTGTAATCCCCAGTTAATTATCTTCCTTGTAGCAGTGATTTGGCTGGATGAGAACAGATTGCTGGCACATTTTCTGCTGCTCTTTCAGCAATTGCCTGTCATCATACCAAGACTGAGCCATCACAACAAAGGGAGCAATGGGCTTTCTGGGACAGTGATATTTAATTGACTGGATAAATGCACGAGGATGCAGTGCAGCAAAAGTCTTTTTAGTAGCACCAGTTACGTTATAATTAACAGTGCTGCTGGTAGTTACAGAGCAGGGAGAAGCTGTATGGATGCATCCTACTAGTTGTTTGTGTACTTTCACCTCTGCATATGTATTGCTACATCTGAAAAAGTGTTCTGGAGTCTACAGACGCTCTGATTATCCTGCCCCTATAATATGCTTACATTTCACCTCAAGTGACCTCAGTGACTGAGGAGAAGGTGAAATCATCACAGAGACGGAAGCTGAACTAATCGTTGTACTAGCACTTTGTAAATAAAATGCAGACACAAGTTTCCACTCCCGGTGAACCCTGCAGAACACAGGCTGGGAAGTTTGAGCACAGATGGTGCGTGCATGAAAGAGCACTGTAGAGATACACAACAGGTGAGAGCTCACAGAACGTGATTCACAAATTGACAAATACTGTATTTTCTCTTGCTTGAATGTGCAATTCTAAAAGAGATACGTACCCTTCTTTTAATTTCACATCTGTCCTTCAAATGGCCTTGCAAATTCTAACCCATTCCTCAGCAATGATCACACATCAATTTTTAAAGATTTTTAGAAGTTATTCCATCAGCATTAGTGAGGATTTAAGTGGGTGATTTAACAGGGGCAAAAGTACCCAGCTAAGGTTAATACAATAAAGACATATAAAGACCATATATTCTTGTTTGCAAAACAATACAAATGCACTTGGCTGTATGTTCATCTCTTGGCCACACTTCCAAGTGATATCTTTTTCCTTCTTTAGAGTCACCAACTCCATGGAAAAAAAAAAAGCAAAAAAACCTAAACAGTCAAACAAAGAAAACCAAATGAAAAAAATCTGAGTTGGTGAAAACCTATACTTAAGGTCTGTGACTTCCACTGGGGTGATATAAATCCTCTGTACCAGTAATTGTATATTGTAATGTAATTGTAATTGTAATTGTCCTCTGTACCAGGTTGGAGCAGTTTGCTTTCAATGAATTAAGTCACACATCCTAAAGAAAAGCTCATAAATCTCACTTGCATTCTGCTTTGCCTATGGTCTATGTGGTCTATGCCCCAGCAGCAATCATGAGGGGAGAAGGGGAGTACTCTTTCCTGCAGGGTACCACTCAGCTATGCTTTATGATACCTATGGAGTATTCATCCTTTCCACCGAGTGGCTCCTTGTACATCTGAAGTGCAGCTGGTTAGGCTACTGAAATATGCTGGCAATGTCCCTTCAAATGCTAGTGCAGTAGATCCACCCTAGCACCTACAAGGTATCATCCTTATCCTATCATGTGTATTAGGACAGAGTTGCAGCATATTTCTACCTTGCAACTGGTTCTGCAGCTAACAGTAGAAGTGTGCTAGATATTTGTTGGTCAGTCAAGAGCAATAGAGCATCTCCTTGAAGCAGTAAGTATTTGTGCAGGGTGGTCAAGATGTCATGCAGTTTTAGTGCCACAGTGATCACAGAATGATAGAACAGAATTACAGAACATTTTGGATTGGAAGGTACCTTAAAGATCATCTTGTTCCATGCCCCTGTTACAGGCAGGGACATCTTTCACTAGACCAGGTTGCCCAAGGCCTCATCCAACCTGGCCTTGAACATTTCCAAGGATGGGAGATTCACAGCTTTCCAAGGCAACCCACCACTCTCTACGTAAAGAATTTCTCCCTCTTTCTTTCTAATCTAAATCCCTTTTCTTTTAGTTTAAAACCATTAACCATTCCCCCTTGTCCTATCACCATCTGCTCATGTAAAAAGACACTCTCACTCTCTTTCAGAAGACCCCTTTAGGTATTGGAAGACCACAACGAGACCTCCTCAAAACCTTCTCCAGGCTGAACAACCCCAGCTCTTTCAGCCTGCCTCCATAGCAGAGGTGCTCCAGCCCTCTGAGCATTTTTTTCCCTCCTCTGGGCCTACTTTAACAGGTCCATGTCTTCCTTTTGCTGAAAAACTCCAGACCTGTATGCAGTATTCCAGCTGGAGTCTCGGGAGGACAGAGTAGAGGGGGAGATTCCCTCCATGTTAATCATATGGGAGGGAGCAGGTCAGCAGGAGACTTCTGTGACTGAACCCATCTCAGATCAAAACAAATGTGATGTGGCTAGTGAGGACATCCAGATCACAGCTCCTGAGCACCTCCATCATTCTCATGCGTCTGTCCCGGAACAGGGGACTTCTATAATTGGATTCCCTTATTACAAAATGCAATTTCTGGAGAAGGAGATTGTGCACCTTATTATTAATCATCACCACCAGTCATTCTGAATTACTTTCCCTGGACTAAACTGATTTCTTTTGGAAGTAAGTTTCAATGTATTCTAGTCTAAAGAAGGGTATGAACAAGTGCAGCACTTAAGGAATCTCTACTGTGTTCATGTTTGAAATGAACTAATAATTTGTCTCCATAAAGTCTATACAGCATAAAGGATGATCCCAGCTAATAAAACTCAAGAAATCAGCAGGGGATACCATGCTTAATGAGTTCCAAAACCAGTGTCCAGGGTGTGCTGATGTTTCAACCATTGTGACATCATTTGGTTAAGAGGTATCTGTTCAGCATTCAGGCACTCGGACTGCCTGGATTACGTCCTTGCTGCCTCCCTGTAGTCTTTCACTCTATCTCCCAGTCAGTGGCAGGACAGAGAAAGAGAGACTAGTTATTTTCTTTGCATCTGTTGCAAACTGCAAATTGGATAATGGAAATTAATTACCATCAATATACTCGAAGGCCAAAGAGCCACAATGTATTTTCTGAAAATTTCTTATTGTTTCAAAAATGCTTGCAAGTAAAGATCATAGCAGTATTTGGCCAAAAATTTCACAAGATTAAGAAAGCAGTAGAAGAGATTAGAAATCACATCCTTGGACCCATTCCTACTGTGGAAACAGTGTATTAAAGGTACAGTAGTTATCAACACAGGGCTCACCATATTCAATGTTTACACATGGTGGCAATAAGAAGAAAGTGAACTGCCTGGGTTTCTGAGGTAAGCACTGACTTCTGCTCTGCCTGTTGTGGGGTAACAGAATGCCTTTTTCTCTAGGATGTTTCATCCATTCATTAGTGAAACCATGTTTCTGGACTACTAAAACACAGTCCTTTCAAATATTTGCTGAAGAGAGAATGGCTGTGGTGTTGCGTTTAATTAGACCTAGATCTGCTGAAGTTCTGAAATGAATGACAGTTATGACCCTAAAAGCTTTTCTGTGTGTATTGGTGATTGCATTGGCAATTATTTGACCTGAGTCAGCAAAGCAAGCTTATAAGAACTACCTCAGAGGATATAAACAGTTACTTTTTCTCTGTGGAGTATATTCTCTACAAGTATGTCTTCCCTGAAGTCAGCTGAGTGGTGATGAGCTTGACACATCAACTCAGATCTCATATGCTAAATTTAAAACTGCTGCCATAACCTTCCCATCCACAGACCCCACCCTGTGCCCATTTTAACTCTTCTGTCACAGGAATCTTAGCTCATAATTGATTATAACGTATTGGATGCAAGATCAGAATCTCACTGGACAGAGCTGGGTTGTGCAAAACCCACATATATAAAATCCACACTATCCAGTGGGAAGGAAAAATAATCAACACCCACAAAGACCTCAACCCTCCACTGTTGGGCCAAGAGGAATGGATCCAGCTTTTTTCTGCATGCAGTATCCCTATTCCTATCTCAAGTGCCAAACCCAGCAGTTACTAGTTCAAACTCTCAGACAGAGACATTCTTATTGCTAAAAATTAAAGTAATGTGAACTCAATGCAGTGACAGTAATTTGGGAGATGCAATAGGGTGCTGAAGTACCCTGTTTTTTAAAAACTGATTCTTTATTTCCCTGTATCCATTTGTAAATTATTGTTTTAATTCATTCTGCAAAAGGAGGGCTCATTACTAAAGGAAATTAAAATCCAAATGCATTTAAAGCCAATGAAAGGAAATGCCTGTTAGTGCAGCATGTGTTTAGCCAGTCAGTTCCCTATGGCAGATCGTCAAGGGAAATATTGTATCCGGGGTCTGAAAAGGGCAAGAAACACATGATGTCTACTAATAACATACACAGCATGTCAAGGCAAGGTAGCACAGGGATAATCACATTTCACACTCTGAGGCATAAGCTATTTGCCTGCCAAGGCCAGAAAGATGCTCTTTCAAATTCCACAAGCATTTCAATTTGAATTATGCTCTTTCTTGCATTGTTGTAGTGCAGAATACAGGGGAGAAGAAGAGGATTTTTGGTCAGGTGCATAAGGATTTTGCTGTTTTCCAGATAACATTAGGGACAAAACTTTCCCTGCTTCAACCACTGCTCCTGGAGATGCTCACAGAACAGCACTGGTGCGGGTCTAATTTTGGAAGGGAATGGAAGAAGTGAGGCCCAGACTGGGGCACTATGAGTAGAGAAGGGATGAGAGAAAGAGGGTGAGGTTTCATTAGCCATGTCCCAGACATGTTAGGATGGACGGCCTTGAGGGTTTTGCTTTGAGGCACCTGTGTAGTCAATCCATGCTTCAGGCTCAGTGACATACCCTGGGTTGCACCACTGTCTGTGAGCATCATTACTCTCCCCAGTCCTGTGGATTTAAAACACTAGGTGAAATAAAGCAGCAGTAAAAGCTGGACATGCCTGAAAGTAAAACAGAGTGTCCTTGGGCCTCGGACAAGTGGCATACCCCCTTCCTGCTCTCCCAGGCATGAGGGAGAGGCAGTGAGCTGTGGTGGCCTCATCTTGTGCTCAGCCTGGCCCTCAGGCTCTTGTCCTGCATTTCCTGTAAACAGGGAACAGTTCCTCCCCAGAGATGACCTGGCAATGAACTAGAAAGGGCTGACGCTCAGCTGCACCACACCCAGCACCCCACCGTGCCAGAAGGTACAATGGGGCAGCTGATAATACATAATACATTATTAAAGGCAGCCCTTTAGAGACTCCTTGGAACATATTGTTTACATCACATGTCAGGCACATCAGAGCTTTTACTTTCCATAAATCATTAGATTCACAGGCACCCCAGAGCTTTTATATCCAACAGCCCCAGCAGTTTTCCTTAAGATTCTTTTTATCTTTCTCTTTTCCTTCTTTCCTCTCCTAAACCACAGCCCTGTTGATCTCCATCACTCTGTCATTCCCCATCTGTAACCTTTTGCTATGTTGAATCCGTCCAATGCAAAGGAGATGAGTATAATGAGTATAATGCTTGGCAGTGACAGAAGTACTGTGCTATGAAACTCTTCTTCCTTCCCAGACCATGCACACCATACATCTGTGCTATGTTGAAACTCCATTTTGCATTTCTGTCAAGGGACAGAGGATAACAAGGAACGCATCCACCAATTATCAGGATGGGTTTCAAATTACTTACTGTGTAACCCTTAGTCACAGCACAAATGGCCTTTGCCTGTGAAACCTCCCAACACTTTTGCCCTATTCTCTTCTATAAAATTAATTACCTCAGTGACAGTCCGACTTTGGATACAATGATGTAAAACTGGGGAGGATTTACCCTGACTTCAGTGGAGTCACTTTGTGATCTTTGAGTAGCATAAGACCCTCTGATTTCACTCTGAACCCTCTGTAAGACTTATTCCTCTCTATAAATCAGTGACAGAATGAGCCAAGGAACTAATACGTCATTAATAAAGAGAAGGAAAAGATATAAGTAAGAAGTGACTTTCAGCTGGTCACCTGATTGTCATCTCAGAATATGAGAAGTGCACCTCTCTGGGGAGACCACTGTCTGGGAAGCAAAGCTGAAACTGCTGCTCTACAACAAATTCTTTATTTTGATCTTTGGCATATTTCTTAACTTTGTGCTTTGTCAGTCAATTGTGTAAGGTGGGTAATCCCAGAGCAGTGTCACGTTTAGAGTATAGGTTAGACTGAAGGCTTTGGACACTCTGGATCCCTACCAGGATCTAAACCAGAACTGTTTTATTCATCTCCCTTGAGGCACAGTTTTACTTCTGTTCTTCCTGCTTACTGCAAATTAAAAGAGATTTCACTTTGTCCTTAAGACAGAGGGATGGGTACCCCAGGATTATGCCCATGCTTAAGGTTCAGAGTAATGCTTTCATTCTTGTGGCCAAGCTGAGATACAGAAATCTACTTGGAAGTATTTAACAGCTTGCTGGTATTGCTAGTATTTCTGCTGATAGTGGGAGTTCTTGAGTTATAGGCTTTCAGTGGCTTTCCAGCAGCCAAACTGGTGATTTCTGCACAAAGGCACACACTGGAGAAGAACGCCAATAATGAAAGATTTAAACAGTACTACTTGCCCAAAGAGTTAGAATTCATAAAGACATTGCAGATAGACACTTCAGACACTGCATCACTCATTTTGTGGGAGTTTCACAGGTGGAGCCAAGCAAAACCAAGGCCTGTTTGTTATACTCAGGGCTCCCCTGGAGATGTTTCCCTGTCGGTGGATGGTTCTGCTAACTTACAAGCATAATAAACAGGTTTAAAATTTTATGTAAGTAAGAATCTGGTCCATATGTCCTTCATAGCTACACAAGGAGTTTGTTGACTACAGTGAGCTACACAGAACTAGCACATCTTTACAAGTCCTCTTCCTTAACGTGTCTGGGTTTGTACGCTACAGCAGTTGCTCTGTATTTTGCACATATAGGCCTGAAACTCCAATTTTTGATTGTACACTGTTGATTCTAGAATCTAGCCTGGATGAGATGTGATTATGTGTCAGTTAGGCAAATATGATCATCATGGATGCAACTCATTATAATCCTTTCAGAATATCCAGTTTAACAAAATTGTAAGTGATAATAGTAGTGGAAACTCAGAGGAGGATGCCAGCTTGGAAATTGTGTCAGTGAAACATGCATAAAAAAACTGAATTGGAATGAATCATGATTTGCTGCAGACAGACTTTTTAGTGATCTGTTTATTAATAGAAGTCTGAATTCTTGGCACCTGATACCAAAAGACATCAGAACTGGTAGAAGACAGAGGTGTGAGAAGATTGCCTTTTTTTTAAAGCTGTTTAGAGTTGTATTGGGAAAAGACTTAAAATTAATATAGTAATAGTATTCCTAGAGCCTTTTAGATTACCGAGAAAATGATACTTCCAATGCAGGTAATGAGTTTTTGGGTTTTTTTTCTTTTCTTTTCAAAAAAAACCCCATATTTTTAAAAAAAATTATGAAAATTAGCAGTAACACAACACCAATACTTTACAGAATCTGAATCTGCTACAACAGACAAAATACTAACTTCTTGCAAATAGTACCTTGCTTAGAAGTGAAGTTACAAACACCTTGCACAATAATGAGTCCTAATACAAGAATTACCTCTAAGCATTTTTATAGCATTACTAAATTCAATTTCATTCATGCATAAGTAGAGTAACAGTTGGTTATGCACATAGTGCAGTAACGGCAGAACACGGAATTTCAAAACCGGTATTAGGAATGGTAGGACACACTTGGTTTGTAATTGCCATTTCCAAAATGGAAATGATGCTTGTAACATAGGGCTCTAAGAGATCCCCTTCAATGCAGTAACATCTGTCAGATCCAGCATTAGAAGAGTGCCCAAGAGTGCAGAATGTAGAATGGAAAACTCTGATTACTGAAAAGTCTGGATTGTTAGCTCAGTTCGTACAGGACTTGACCAGGAGATCACGGTTTTCCTTTGCTGCAACATCTGAGGTACAGGAATTTATTTCTGAGCTGCTGACAATTGAAAAGAAATAATTTCAGGTGTTGTGGAAATGAAACGGGATTGTGTCAATTTTTTGGGTTTTGAGACCAAGACCTGTGGGTATTTCCTTCTCTCTGTAGCTGATGTTTTAGGCATTGGGTTATGAGAAGCTCAGAATCTAATCACCAGTGTTGCCTAATTCAAAGTCATCACTCAAAGTGATCTGGAAAACCAGATCTGTGAGAAGCAGACAGTAGGTTTTCTATATCTTAGGCTACAGCATATAGGAGTTCCTTTAAACTCTGTCAAAACAGATGTATGACTCACATGCAGTTCTTTTGTGAATGTTTCCCTTTTGGAAAAATGTTTCAGCGCATTCTAATTTCAGGTTCTAGCGTAAATCATCAAGGCAGTCAAATCACAAATTGCTGGTCGCATGCTCAGGGATACAAATGTACTCTAAATGAGCGTCTGACATAGCATAATTTATCATCCAGATTTCACTAATATAGTCACTTTTCCAACAATGACACATTTACTAATGTTCTTCTGTCTGACTACGAGTCCTGGATCCTCTTAGAAAAAGATGATACATTTCACAAAATGAAACTGTATGTTAACAAGGCACATATCATAGATTGGAGACTAGGGATATGCTCCTGATTATTACTACTTTGTTTATTTTTTGGCAAAGTAATTTAGTCACTAAAACTTGGTCTTTGTGTTCTGTTTTCCTTTTGTTGCCAGTTCGTTGTTCCATACTTTCCATGGAAAATACTCACAGTAAGTCCAACATAATGAACACCTTGCTGCCCTGCAGGACTCTTAAGATGAAAGGTGAGTTGTTATTTCCCTCTACTACCGAGATCAATTGCTTTATCGACACCATGCAGCCAAATCCGGGAACAAACCAGGGGGAAAATGCAGTGAAGCTAGGATCAAGTGAACTTAAGTTTTCTTGCATTTCAGAGACTCACTCCATTGTTAAAACAGAATATTTCAAGGAGAGAAACAGATCTTAACAGCTAATGTGGAGGGCTACAGGAAAGTGCTCTCCTCTGTCTTCTAAGAGGTCAGGTTAATTTCCCAGATTAAAATTAGAGTTTGATGTACTTTTGCTTGGCTGAGGTTTTTTAGTTGGAAAATCAGGTTTGGATTGATTAAAAATTACACAGATTTGTAATATTTGGCTAGGATGAATCTATTAAATAATTCTGGCCTCTCTCCCAAATAATTGTGGAAAATCAAAACCATCCTAATTGAGCAACTCAAAAATATGGTTTCATTCAGAATTTTCTTCAGTATCTATTTTTCTACTTGCCAATGAAACAATCAGAAAAGAAGTCATGAACCACAGAATTTCTTTATTTTGTTGTTGGGTTTTTTTTCCTTGGACTTTTCAATCAGGCATACATATTTTATCTGTCTTGTACCACTGAAGCAATGTTTTTTCTTAAAACTGTATTCAAATTACAAGATAAATTACTTGTCCAGATGACTTAATATATGTTGCTCTCACAGTGGCTCTTTACCTTGGATGTATTCACTGTGATGTAGTTTTGCCTCACTGCCATAGTCTGGACTTTTAAAGCCTAGCATGTGAAAGGCAGAAAGTGTGAAGGAGAAATTCTGAGGTGCCCAGTTTTACCTCACATACTGCCCTTTTCTACTTAAGGACCAGAAGATTTGACTTCAAAGATGTGTTGTACTGTATGCAGTCCATTACTTCTGTAGACATGTGTGCTAAGGAAGAGTCTTTCCTGAGTTCTTCTAGCCAACTCTCAGAACTAAGAATGCAGACTGATACCTGAAATGTAAGAGGACAAGAAACTTTCATCAGAAACACCAAACTAGCTATCCTTGATGAGGTCCACCTGCCCAGAGGGCCCATCAGGGGGATGCAGTGGGTTAATATCCAAGTTTAGTAAATGTATTCAAGGCATAAAGACAAACTGCCAACAGACTGAAGAGGTATTTAATTTGGGACAGCTGAGAATAGCTGGATGGAGACTGTGGAGCAGACATATGCAAATATCCCTTGTCTCAGTTCATCAGTATCTAGCTGTGTTTCTTTTGAGAAAAGCACCACAAGGCGCTCACTTAGGATAGATCTAAATCTGTTTGCTCTAGAACTTTTATGGATTGCATCTAATTAATCCAGCCACTTACTCGAGTGAAAGGATCCTTTTATAAGCTCTTTAAGAGGGTTCTTGGCAAAACAAATAGCACCTCTTAAATATGTTCTTCCATCCATTAACTCTAATTGGTCGATTAAAGTAAAATTAATTGTTGTATGCCACTGAACACCAAATTTGTAGAGGGAGTTTTTACATTAACCCCTCTTTGGGTCCAATAAAAGAAAAATTCTTGTAAGATAATTAAAAATATATTGTACACTATAAATAACTTTGCTGGGTGGCACAACAAACCACAAACTACTAGACTGGATTTGCATTTAAAATGCAATAGCATTCTGTTGCTTTTGTTACAAATCTAATCTATAAATATACCCCATGTCATGGAGCAGTGGATTCTGGAAAGGCTACAGCATTCTAATGTGCAATCTCTCCTTCAATAAATCTTCTCAGACTCCTGGTGGGGGTGGGAGAGGAGAAAGGCATATGTAGAACAAGGCATGCAATAACATGTCAAGTTTTTGACAGTAAAAGGCCTGACCAATACAAACATGTCATCACCCTGTCTGCAGCACATGCTTTCTTTCTGCATGGTTCTTGGAATGCTTAAATCACACCAATATCACTTCTGTGCTCCATAATCATCATCCACAACAATTCTGTAACATGCATCAGACTCTCTCCTCTTGTGTAACCCCACTAAAATGTGTTTCTGGTTCATTTAATGAAAACAGTGAAGACAGAGAAGTTGGCCCAGGCATAAAAACCTTCAGGATATGAAGAGTATGTTGTGTACACATTCCTTCTTTTCTGCACTGTAATTTTATCATTAAAATAGCCATCACAATGAAGTCCACCTACTAATAAAGCCAACATCTGGTGAGGGCTTTGGACCATTTCCTGGGAGGTATATGAGACTGTGATTTCCCATAAAGAAATCCAGCACGTTGTGTCTGAGCAGCGGCAGCCCTCTGAGGCTGTGCTATGTATGCAGAATGGTGATGTGCAATGCAAAGCTGTGCTGGGGGAGCACACTGTCTTCCTCACAACATATACTGTCCCTACACATCTGCATCCCCAGCATGAACCAAGACAAACAGCTCCACGGATATGAGGAAATGGGAGAGCAGTCATGGAACTGCTGAAAAATTGATACCCGCATGTGGCAATGTATCTTTCATTCTTTGGTATTATATATGACATTACTGATGCTGTCTAGAGACACTTCTCAGAGGTGCTTCTTAGAAAAACTCTCCCATCCGAGAGCACTTAATATCTTGTTTTTCTGTCTCTAATGCCTGACAATGGAAGGTGAAGCATGCCTAGTGTCCAGCTCTCAGGAGCAATGGGTTGTCTCCCGCAGACTGCTCTCTGTCTATGAGCAGCTTGAAGTCCTGCATTAACTGCTATCGCCTTCTAATTCTTTGCTGCAATTCAGACAATATTTAAGTAAACAGAAATAAAAACATTACTCATGTCAGAGCTGGCTGTCGATGTCAAGATTTTCAATAGGTTGTGCAGGGCCTGAAGTCAAGTATAGTGCTGGGATCCCTGCAACGAACTTACAAATCTTTCTTTCAGGTCTATGCTGCAAAATTCAAGAACTGGTGAAAGCTCATGAGATTTTATTTTCCATCATGCTCACCAGATCACAAGTGACAACGTCTTTCTCTTGTCTCCAGGCTCAGGCCCTGATCCTCCTTCCCTCTGTGACAGCATTTTTATGGGACCTTCTCCCATCTACAAGATCTAGAGCACAACACGTTTCACAATGACATAAAGAAAAACTATGTAGAGATTGTTACAAGTGATTTTAAAAAATTATATTTCTTTAAAAATCCTCTCACAATGCTCATGATCACTTTGGTTCTCTTCAGCTTAATGACTGTCAGCAAATTTCCTTACAACTGATCCATACGGGTCTTTAAAGGAGCTAAGCCCCAGTAGTAGACTACTGTGCTACCTCCATGACAGACATTAACACAACTCCAGCACTGGAAAATGCTAGATCTAACAAAGCCAAAGTTCTGTCTCTTGTCTCATCAATGCTATGGGTTGCATGCTAGCTTAGTGTAGCCACAGAGCAGGGATTTTAGAACCAGAGAACTAGGAACTGAGCAGAATCAGCAGCTAGGATCTGTTTTCCTGTGCAAGCAAAAAAAGGAAAGGATGGGAAAATCTTTCCCAAAACAACTATCTAAAATCTATGGTGAATCTAGCTCAAAGCCTGCTTTGTGTATATTTGTCTCCAGTATAGATACACCTTGCTTCTATTACAAATGCAGGGTAATGTCAGCAACATTGCTATTATCATACATAGTAGTGAGCCAAAAGACAGCTTGAACTGTGTTGAACATGTGTGTCTTTTTTAGATGTCCTCTGATAGCCATGCCTGTACTGAACAGCTCTAGCTAGGACAAGCAGAAAAACAAAGCATGAGTTGATTTTATCTTCTTGACAAAATTCTCCTTGAGTTTTACCATAAACAGGAAAGTATGGCAACTGGACTGATCATTGGGATGAGAAGTCTTGATATGCTCAGCAAATGGGCAAGTCATCAAGAACAAAACCAGCTAACAAACGATGTGTCTTTTTTCTGCCCCTGTCTCCTAGAAAATGTCAGAAAAATCCAGAAATTTGGTGTTGCTTTTCCTTTCACAACTACTCCTTGTATGTGAGATTATTTTTGATTATCTCTAGAATGTTCCCCCTCCTTTGCTCTTTGTTGGGACAGAATCAACTATAGCCTTCTGGTTTTCTTTGGGCCACAGTTCATCTGATTGAATTGTCATAGAAAGGGGGAGGTTCCACCTGTATAAAAAACAATCAGGTGCTTTAGCTGTACCTATTGCTTCAGCTGCATTTTTCATCCAAGGAGTGAAAGGCTTCAGGAGTTTCTAGTGGCCATTCTCTGCGCCCATCTGATGCAATACCACAGCTGTATTTCTCAGAGCTGATTAAAATCTTGGTATTGCTGTTAGGATTCTCCTGCTAGCTGCATAGCAGCACACTTCAAATATCTGTCCTTTTAAGCAAGAAAATTAAACAGTGAATCTTCTCATCAGAGAGTTTCTGTGAAGTCCCCTCCCGCCCCACTGTTCCCCAGTCATACACACTAGGGAAAGTTCCTGGTTTGTAATAATCTTTTATAACACTCACATTCTGTTCTCTGACATTTAATAGAAAAATTGTATTTGGCTATTCGTCAACATTGTAGCAATTCCATAAGGTATCACCAGATGCTAAGTACAGGTGCTCTACGGATGAATTCACAAAAAAGAAGTTCATGGGCCCAAATACCAGGTATTGCAAGGGTTTAATCCAACACACTTGTACTCCCAAACAGCTGAAAAAAGCCTCTGAGCAAGCTGCAGATCAAAGAAATTCTTATCCCTGTGGAGTTGTGGTAGAGGTGTGTTTGATAGGTATTATTACTAGAAATCTTAAATCCATGGCAATGCATTTTTAGGCCAAACTACTTTAGCAGCAAATAAAACATCTATGTCCATACATCATGTATGCATGAGTAAATAGGTGCACCTACTTGTAAAATTTGCTTTGCTTTCCAATTAAACATACACTGTTTCTTCAAGTCTCTTATGCCACTGGATGTGTATGTACATGGGATGTGTATTTACATTTCATCAAAGCTTTTCAGGCATGTCTTTGTCCAAAACATGCTGACAAATACAGTAAATTATAGCCATCTCAGTGGTAATTATGTCTGCCTGGTGCTCTTCCCCTCCACCCTGATTATCTTGATAAAGGGGCTGTACAGGAGCCTAGCCTTAATTTCACCCCGAATGGTAAAAACTGCATGCACAACAAGCAGCAGGCTGAAGAATTATGTTCATGCCTTGACCTCAAGACTTCCTGAACCAGTTTGGATTGGCTCTCCTTTTGAAACTACAGGCTTCCACAGGAAGTTCATAAATGGGCCCAAGTCACAGCAATTGACGTAGTCCTAATATTTTAACTTGGTTCTTCTTGGGTGGTGTTTCATGGACACAAAAAAACTGGCCAGCTTTTTCAAAAGCAAATGACAGTCTGCTGGGTAAAATGCAAACCATTGAAAGCAAGTGAGTAATGTACCTTTTGCTGCTCTGGGGAAAGGTGCTGGTGTGTTTTGTGAAGCTCCACCACGCTCTACCATGTCACTGTGTCAGCATCACTGGAGCTCCCAATACTGCAAGTAGCCATCATCTCCAAAGAGCTAAACCACAGGCCTGTGTTCTACATCCCTCAGCTTCAGGTGCATTTGGATCCACTGCTTAAGCCTTCATCCATTCTCTTTTCCCATGTCCTACTCACTACCCCACATCATTTGTGTCTCAGAAATGGTTTGCAAGACTCATTCAGAGGGTTAAATACAATGTCTTTTACTCCCTAAGTCTAAAATACCCTAAGAGGGGTTTGTGAAATGCCCATGGTTTGTTCCATCCACAATGATAAAAGAGATGACCAGAAAAAATAAATGTTGCAAAGAAATACAAGTATTAAATCTTTTAGAGAATGGTGGATGCAAATGGGCATGAAAACCTTGCTTCTTTTATCTTTTTCACACAGCTCTAACAAAAGGGAACTGCATTAAAGATATTCTTTTTCATTCTTTTTCTTTGCACCTTGTTTTCTCATTATCCGTTAAACATGAACTTAATGGAAAACACTCTTGTTTACACCTCTGCACTTCCACTGATTGTACGCTATAATTGACAAGAGGGGCAAATTCAAAGGTACTGAGTGCATTGCTCCTATGTTCCAATGAAAAAGACATTTTCTTGTTTGTAAATAACCTAATGGAATGGGATGAAATATTGTTATTAATGTCAGCAGTGCATATGATTTCAGAATTATTTATTTATAAGTTAGCAGCTCTGTCCAAGGGCCATGACAACCCTTAAAGCAACTTCTAAAATTCACTGTCTAGTGTGATAGTTCAAGATTTGGGATTTGGGATTTTTTTTTTGGGATATTAACTGATGTACTTTGAAACACAAACGATGTATGTATTATTGTTTTGAGAAATTGACAGGAATTTTAAAAACAAGCAGGACCCCTTCCAGCAAATAGACTCTCTTTTCATTTATTCAAGAAGTCAGAAACCTTTCTTACTGAAGAACAAAGCAAGCTGTCTCCATTTCCCTGCCATCCACAAAAATTAGATCCACTGGATAAACCAAATATTTTTGTATATTCTTTGGTTTCTGCCTACAAATCATAGGACCCAGAATTCATTTACAAATTAAGGAGTAAATTTGATGGGGGTTTTGGGTTTTTTTGTTTGGTTGGTTTTTTTTTTTTTTTTTTTTTTTTTTTTTTTTTTTTTTTTTGGTTTGGTTTGTTTTTTTCACTGATAAAGTCTTATCTTGTGTTCTTCCAATCTTTCTTGTAAGCATTTCCTGAGGGGGTATAAGTCAGCCAACATGGAGACTCTGCCTATAAACCTAGCAGGGAAGGGCTTGCTTCTTTGGCCAAGGCTAGCAGGTCTTACATAATAATTTCTTACAGTACCTTTCTGTCTCCTGGTCTGTAGTTTGCTCCTTATTCTCAAATCCAGTGAAGCTGCTCATATCCACGTAGCCATCGTTCTCATTAGCAGCAGACAATGCCCTGCTCGGATCTTCAAAAAACTCAGTAAAAGTTCCTGCTCTGGTGGATCTCCGAGGAGGAATTTGTATGTTTTCATAGTCAGAGTTCATAGCAGGAATGTTCTCGTAGTCAGATGTGTCAGCATTGGGAAAAGAAATAGACCTTGGTTTTGTCAATGGGAGTGGCATGAAAGGAGGTCTGGACCGATCCTCAAAGGACTCCACCCTTGACACACTCCTGCTGAAGGACTTGGGCGTTCCTTTTCTTTTACCATCCTTATAGAAAAGAATAGCCGAGGGAGACTCAGATGCACGGAGCTTCCCCACATGTGATTTTAGTTGAGGTGAGTTACTTAGGCTCCTCCCTTCCAGCTCCATCAGCCTGGGAGGCCCATGATAGCTGGACTCTGATGAGGACCTTGAAGAAGAAACATTAACATCTACATGGACTTTATTTTCACTTTTCTTCTTGAACTTCAGAGTAAGAAACCTCTTAAAAGAAGATTTCTTTTTCTTGGAATACTTAGCAGGTGAGTCATTCCCTATCAAAAGTGAAGGTGAACTTTTAGTGATTGGCTTTTTGGTGATGTAGGCAAGTTCAAATGGAGGTGGTATATCAACAACTGAGGATGGAGTAGATATGCCACATGATGAGAGATGATTTTGCTGGGAAAAACTACCTGAAGAACCATTGACACAAGGCAAAGACAAATTGTCTTCTGTCCTTTTTATTCTAACACCATCCAGTACACAGACATCACTTTCTCTGTAAACAGAGATAGGTATCTCTCTCCCTTCAACAGAATAAGATCGAGGATATAAAACAAAGTGTCTTGACTTGGTTGGTAAAGCCCTGTTAGCTTCCACGGGTTTTCCTTCCAATGAAAAGGAATTATTGCTTAAGTCTTCTGTCCCAGAGCCATTTTGGGAAGAGCGTAGATCAGTTTCAGGTCCAATTTCTTCTGGAACAGTTTCTGGGACATAGCCTGGCATTCTTCCAGAGAGAGATCGTGTTCTAGTGACAATACTTTTACGATCAATGGGCAGCAAGTTGTTTTCACCATCCATGCCTAATTCACCCCTTTTACTATGATCAGGTCCTAAATCAATCTGCACATCCTGGACAATTTCATTTTCTTCAGGAAGCACATAAGGATTATCTAGGGAATCACTGCTAGTTTCTCTTTCCTCTGATTCATCACTTACAATGACCACTTCAGGGACTGCTAGATTTTCATGCAAAACATGTTTGGTCCCACATTCTACATTTATTTTGCCATGCTTACAGATTTCTAAGTCTTCCTCAAGTGGGACTCCTTGAGGTGAACTTGAGGCACTTTTGCCGAGGCTCTTTGTTTCCACCTCATTGTCTTTGAGTTGCAATTCATCCCACTTAGGGGCTTCCACAGTGTTTTCACTATGCTCTTCAACAGTCACATCTTCCACCTCTGGCTTCATCGCTAGACTACAAGGTAGACTATCAGAAATCATACTATCTTCATGCAGAGAGGCCCCTTCTGTTTGAAGATTCTCATCTGAATCTTCCATGGGTATTTCCTCACCACATTCATTCTCACAAGGTGCAATGTGACAGCCATCATCCATATTCTCTGCATTCACAGGTTCTTCTTCCCCTTTCCCAGAGTCTTTGCTTGCCTCACAGGCTAGCTCTGATGTCTTCTCACTTCTCCCCTCAGTGATCTGGCAGCCATCACTGGCATTTCCTGTGTTCGTATTATTGTGCTCATTTGGGTCTACTTCCTCCTCTTCAGCTGCTGTTTGATGGATGAACTCTGCTAAACCATTTTTGGCACTGAGTTCATCTCCACACAGCTCTAACCCAGGACCTGTTTCTTCACTGGTCTCTTCAGGCAGCATGTCAGGGCTTGCACAGTCATCATTTTCTAAGTCCTCTTCCATGTTCAAATCAAGCTGTGCATGCACACTGTGGTCATCATTATGTGCTAGACACCCATCTGATATTTCTAAAATCTTAGGCAGATCCTCTTCCTCTTGTCCTGACTTCTCACAAGCTGGGATTAATTCATCTGCAGGCAGCAGCATTGCAACAGTATCTCTACAGGTATCATCCATTAGTTTTTCATCTCTATTCAAAATGTTCATGCTATCAGTCTCACAATCACTACTGTTCTTGACCAGTTGCAGGTTGTAAGAAGTTTCTTGCCTATTTTTGGTTTCAGTACAATCACTTACAACATCCTCATTTTCATCTACATTCTTGGTAGCATCGTTATCCCCATCTGGGACATCTAAGGACTGCTCACAAAGTGCTTTGGACTGGCCACAGTCTCTGGATGACTCCTCAGAGTCTGGTTCCCTTGGTTCAGCAGTATCTGAAGAGTTATGGTTCTCATCTCCAACGACTTCTTGATTACTGGTATTCTCATCACTAGTAATGTTATCCTCTTCCTTCTCTACCTTTTCTGGAGTTTCTGAGACTTCATTTTCCACAGAGGAATCTAGGTTTTGATCATGCTCATGTTCCAAATCATTACAGTCTTTGCTGGGCAGCTGAGCTTCAGGGACTACAATGTATTCATTATCCGCCTCAGATTCTAGGCAATCAGCATTGCATCGGTTTACTTCACACAGTTCTCCATCAAGACACACCAGATTCCCATTAGCACATTTATTTAAACTATTGTTGGTAGAAACACAGGATTTGCTCTCAGTGTCAGCTAACAGTTTCGGCTTGGGAGCAATAGGTGGTTTGGGACCCCTAGACACAGAGTTCTGGCTATGAAAAATATCAGCTCTTGGCAGTGAAGGAGAAAATTTGGAGACAGGTGCTGGAGAAAGATGACCAATAATCTTTGGTTTTGGTGCTAATGGTGGTTTGGAGATTTCTGGAGAGAAAGAGACAAAAGGCATGTTAGTAATCTTGGTTTCTTATTAAAGCCAGCAGAATATATCCTGTAATACACTTTATCAGTGATTTGTAATGCAGAAGTAGCCAGTCAATGAAAGGCTGAACTCTGAAGGGAGAACTGAAGGAGAAAAGCATATGGACTGTCTTTCCATGTGGCACTGTAGCTATTCCAGTGAGCATAGTTTAAGGTCAAAACTGAACTGAACTAGATGCAGCCCTAACATACTTGGGGAAAAGATGTACAGCTGCAGAGCCAAGGGTGTATCATACTTCAACCAAAATATGAAGAGAGTTGCTGGTTTAAGCTCAAATTCTGTTTTCAGTGTACAGCTTCTTCAGCCCTTTAGTCAAAAGATCGTCCATTCCTCCTGTAAATGCCAGGATCCCTTGCAGGTACAAACTTCTCTAAACAACAAAATGTATTTTAAAAAGTTAATTATCTTGCAGCAAAAGGCCAGCCTTGTATGTATAGTGGTAGTGCTGACACACATTTGTAGGGGAAATCAAACACACTGGCAATAAAGTAGATCGAAGCTACGCGAATTAAATCATATCTATATCACCATTTTATTCATAGTAGTTTGCCTGCCACAGCCATTTCCAGCTGTCTTGGTCTGAAATTAATATCCTTCAAATACTAAATGAAATGCTGAAAGACTGCATAAATAGGCAGCAATAGGGATCCTCTCTTGTGAGATTTTTTTATGAGATAAAATATGTAGTGTGAAGAAGCCAGCATAACAAATTGCTATAGATGGTAAGAAGTAGGGAGAAGTGGTTTCCTCCTATTGCTGTTTCCTAGGCATTTAGAGATAATTACACTGTTAAGCAATCAGAAATCTCTAACTATTTTTATAATTTTAATTCACACATTGTGGTGGAAAAAGGAGGGCTCTCCATTGTAATGAAAAGCATGGGACAAAACTATTTCATCATGACAGAAACAGAAACAATGCTTTGTGCATAATCTTCCTGCCCTACTCACAAGAAATAACAGAATAGCATCTCAAAGTTGGGACAATTTTCCTTTGTGAAATCTATCCAAAATGTTGGTATAAGTTTCAGAAAGTGTAGCTACTCTGCTGTTGTATTTAGAGTATGTTGAAATGCAGACTTTAGATATGTAGAAGTGCAGGCAGTTAGAACTGAGTTGTGCACTGTACTGGGAATAAATGAATACTGAATGCAAACTGCTTGAAAAGGATTCTCTGATTGTCCTAATATTTCATGGCAGGACACTTTTCTTATCGTTATCTTAGTACAATTGGAGTTATTTATACTAATACTGGCTCGTTTGGTTGGTTAGACTCTGGGAGATATAAAAGGCTTTTTCTTCTGATCTTCTTAGCCTTCCTGAAATTTCTTCTGATACTCAGAAAGAAGTTGACGATTTGGCATTCTGATGTAACCAAAAACTGTCAATCTAGAGTTAAAAGCCACCAGAGAGATTTCATCGAAGTTAAAAACTGAATCCGTGACCTCAAGCCCAGAAGGAACAAAAAGTCTGTTCTAAGCAGGCACCTTATCGCATATACCGCTGCAGAATTATTCTGTATCTGGAGTTTTATCCAACCCAGCCGCAAGTGGGAGATTTAACTGATGAAAAAAGAGGGAGAGAGAACTGTGTATTCACCAGTCTGCAGTTAATGTGGTGTTTCACAGTATCCACTGATGCTTTAGGCTACTAGGTGTCTGTCTAATCGCAGAATGGATAACTCGTCTTTCCCTCCCCATTAAGTCCAAAACTTTATGTGTCAAACATTCCACCCCTTTGCTGAAGTAACATTGCTTGATTTGGCAGGCAGCAGCTGAAGGCTGCAGAGTACTAAAGACTCTTGCCAGTTAAAACAGGGAGGCAATAGAAGTAGGTTTAGTATCTTGTAAGCCTGGCACCCCAGTGAGATCTAGCCTTCGCATTTTTAAATCAATTATTGAAATCACTGAACATCCTAAACTAACTTTCTGGTTTGTAAATTAATTAATTTTTTTATTAGCTAAAACTTAGTCTTCACACCTTTACCAGCATAATGGACACTTAAAACCACTTTCTGCAGCTCCTGGCCTTTCCTAGAAATATGTATCCAAGAGTAGGATACAAATACTAATCCGCTCCTAGAATGTGACAAAACTTGAAGTTTCTACATTCTCATCCTTGCTCTTGTCAGAGAGTGTACTGAAGAAGTAAATAATGAGGAAAAGACTGGACTTTAGAGAATGCCAGGACTTTCCAAGCTTTGTTTTATAAACAAATTTGAAATAAAATAATGACATTAATTAATTTCCTCTAAGTAAAATAACCATGGAGACATCCAGCTTAAACAATTACCCGCTTTCTCTCCAGTGACAATTTTCTACGACAAAAAGATCAAATAATCTTGGGTTTTTCCTTCTGCTACCTTCAGTAACACTGCTGTTGGAAGAAATGGTAATGGACCTTGTTCACAGTCTGGTTATAGGCATTGTCATGTCCTTCTCTTACCCACTTGTGCCAGCTACTGGTCACTACTGTTTCCTTACACAGTTTTTTTCCTAACTGCTCTGTCCATTAGGCTTGCCTTTCACAAGGCTCCTTAAACAATTTTCATTTTTCTTTGCTGGGGGTGTGAGGCAGCGGGGAGGAGTGCAAATGTTTGTTTAAAAAATAACCCAAACAAAAGAAAGCACAACTTCTTGACCTTTATCACAACAATTTCATTCTGCTTCAATTTCTGCTTCCTTTGCTGTCTGAGCCACTTGAAAGGTTCTGTCTGTAACTTCAAAACGGACACAATGCAACACTGCACCATAAGTAATGTGTATGCTCACAAATAATCGTGCATGTTTATTTTAGAATGTATTTTATGTTGGAGGGAGACACACCCACCTTATGCTTAAAAGGAAATGCTTGGGGAATACAAATTCCTTTAGCCTGCTCCTCCCCTTATTGTTCAGTGCTTCCTTGTACTGACAAGGACCGCTTCCTCTCCTTACCCACCTTCCTTCAGGCAACCCTGCATATTTCTATTCCTGCCATGATCCATATGAAATTGTATTACATTAGTCTCCTCCTGTCCAAGTTTCTAAGCAGTCAACAGTAGTCTAGCAGATCACCTGGAATAGCTCTCCTGGAATAGCAAGCAACCCATCCAGTCTTCACTGTATTTCCTTGAAACAATACACATTTTGTAGTGCAGTATTACCAGCAATACTGCAACTACCCACTTTCAAATGTTTTCAAATTTAGGATTTCAAATTTAGCCTAGAATTAAATTAAAGCTTATTAAAGACCATACTGACAAAACACCACTACCGAGAACTAACTAAACACTGTGGTTTCACATTTGCCTGGATATATGTAGACATGTCCCAGGGCCACAGTCTTTACTAGTGGCTCAAGAAATAGCTCCACAGTGCAAATACTGGTGCTGCAATCCAGTTCAGGCTTCTTTTAGGATGCTGAAAGTAGGTTTTTAGGACCAATGAACTCTTGTGGACCAGTGTTTCCTTCATGCCTTTGGCATGAATTCAACTCAGACATATGTTAAAATGGGAAAGGCACTGAGGACAGAGGGCAGAAATGCATTGTTCAGGGATTTGCAGAGCTTTTGTGTGGAAGTGACAGGCCAGATGAAGGGACAATATTGCAACAGCGGGATGGGACTGCACCAAACCCAGAATCCTGGTAGAAATCAAGTCTTGTCTGCCACTGCTTCTGCCCAGGAAGAAGGAATTGAGATCCACAGATGGAAAGTGTCTGAGAAAACAGGAGACAGAGGGAGAATTTCCAGACAAGGACATCAGAAAGTCTTACTCAGTTCTGATCAGGAGCTTTGTAATTTCACATAGTTATATCAGAATGAAGTTAGAACTCATATTTAGAAGGTTTTGGTCTGAAGTCAGGAATAGGTGGATTATACACCTTAGTGTCACTGTATTTTAATCCTGCAATTAATTGTTCATTTAAAAAATGAAGCCCTTATTTCCAGTTAGTGCTGCCTTGCTTTGATCCTCCAGCTCCTATCTCCAGTATTTATTATTGTTTCTTTCATTGAAGCATCCCATTTATTATTGCTTCTTCCATATCATTAACTGTGCATTATTTGATGCAGAAATAGTTCTCTTTGTTTTACAGCATATAAGTGCATCACTTATTTCACACTACTGGAGAAAAGTCTGAGATTCCAAAAATTACATAAGAGGTGAAAAGAGTTGCATGGGAGTCACCTGAAATGGAAAAGGTATTCAGACTAGGATTTTCAAATGATGTAGGAATGCAAATCTTCCTATCAATTGGGATTTCAGTCCAGATTAAGGTACTAGTTTGACTTGAATGGGTATTAGATACTTAAATGGCTTTTGAGAATTCGAACTTTAGGAACTTGAAATATGGGGTCCTGGTCAAAATCAGCAGGCCCCTAAATGCCTCAGACGTTTACGAAAATGGTATCTCATGTTTTCCCTAAGCCTGATACTTTTGAGAAACATCTACTCTATCTTATCAGTATACGTTCTTGTGATCGAATACAGCAAGACGGCTCCACAGTGTGAAGACAGACCTATAGTCAGTAGTAACTGTCCCAACAATTCCCATGGGAATTTTATCATCCGGAAAGTCATAACTGCAGTATTAACAGCTGGGATGTCAAAGCACATCCCTCCTTGCAGAACTAAAATGCTGTTATGTACAGTTACGGGAATACATCCTCCATGATGAGATCAATGCATTATGATTCTGGGATATCAGGTCAATACCTTACAAATTTCTGTTACTTATAAAGCTTTACTGCAGTCATCTGTAGATATAATACAACAGCATAATATCCTACAGTGAATCACTGTTGGAGAAGGGGAAAAAATTAAAATACATTAAAATCAGGAAGAGGTCTATTTCAACACCAAAAACTTCTTGATCCTAAAAATGCTCCTCTGTTTTCACTGTCTCTAGCAAACTGTACATATAAGTCATGCTGGTGG